>NW_026555152.1:1410000-2820000 GCF_021234165.1 Pteronotus mesoamericanus
ACCTGTCATTCACCACACAGCAAGGATAAAAATGTAGTCTTTTTTCTTAAAGCCAGTGCCTCTGCCAGTCCCCACTGTAATGTTCCACAGACACCCTCCTATGTCAGGGCAGCTGGTGGGTCACAGAAGTATAATTTCCTTTTCTGTTCATAGCTACTCATGGGAACCCTCTCAGGGCTTCAGCTTAACAACTGGGCAGCTGTGCACTGCACAACTTGAAGAGCCATCATTCACATCAATTCAGTAGAAGTGGGGCCTCTGGAATTGGGCAGTATAGTGGTCCTCTGTCTTGTCACCTTCACTTCCATCTTCATCCCCTTCTCTTTGGAAGGAAAGAGGAATTGGAGTCTCTGGGTTTATATTTTTCTTTTTCTTTCTTTTTACTCTTTTCTTTTCTTGCCAAAGATTTACTTCCAGTGTCTGAGCTATGGCTCTTAACCCTAAAGCTCAGTTTACAGATACAGTGCACTGGGGGACCAAGAGGGTGAGTGTGTATGTGTACCTGTGTGTATTTTAGGAAGTGATGTTTCTTTTTAGTACTCCATCCTGAGGTTCTCTGATGCAAGGGTAGTTCTTTCAAATATAGTCATTGCTGGGGGGAAAAAGAAAATAAATCTTTAGAAGGAAATGCCACCCCTTTTCTCCAAAGATCTCAGAAAGAGCTTCAAATAAAAATCTTTTTTTGTGTATAGCGAAGTGAAATAGGAATAGACAAGATAATAAGTCTACAGGTAAAAATTTCTTTTTAATCCTGTGTGTCCACTGGTTTCAAGTTCTAACCAGTGTCTCTCAAGCACCGGGAGGCTAATTTCACTGCTGTGTCATTATCTTACATGTGTCAGGCACGCATATCTCATCTCTGAATCGAGACCGTGAGCCTCTCAAGGACAACACCAGGCTTCACATCTCTCCAGTCTCCTCTATGCATCTCCCATGGAGATGTACCCACAGGAGAGGCTCGGAGATAGTTTCTGATGGAATGAGTCATTAGAGCTTTTTCCTTGGCTGGTAAATTGTCACATGCCTAAAGCAGGAGGTTGTAATCTGGTGCTCATGGCTCTCTAAGAGTTTGCTGGTTGGGCTTCAGGAGATGTAAGAATTCTCCAATTTTATGCAAAAGTGTCAAATGCCTTGTGTTTCCCCTGTCAGGTTCCATGGTTGATGGAATGGGTTCCGTGGCTGAGGCAATGGGTCCCTGGCTGATGGCAGGCGGGTGTCTGCAGACTGCCACTTGGGAAGAATGAATGACCCTGGAGTCTGGAGGCAGGGAGAGAAGTGGTAGGAAACCTACTGGGCTGCATGCAGTTCCAGCCGGTTTTCCAACCCAGCACAGCCAGCAATGAGACAGATAGATAAATGAATCCTCCATGTGTTTTCCATGTGTATTTTTTAGAAGGTTCAGGTCTTGGAGAAGGATAGACTACCAGCAGACACCTAGCACTGTATCTGGACAATAGCAGGGGCTCATCACTATTTTTTTAATGAATAGTGAATGCATGGGTCCATGGTCAAATATGCAGAGATAGCGGGCCTTGAAGAAATGGGACCAGGGCAGAAAACTTGGGAAAGCTGGAGTGGGACGGTGCAGAAATTTTTGCAATGCAATATACAAATACTGAATAAGACAGACTGAGGTCAGGGATATAGGGGATTTGGGCAATTGTGAGGACCCTGGAAGCTGAGAGTCACCAAAAGGGGCTGATGATGAGGTGGCATAAATATTTGTGAGCCACACAGATCAGTGAGCCACACAGATCAGTGACAGATCAGCCACACAGATCAGTGACAGATCAGTCTGATCTGGGCTAGTGTGGAGGGAGGCTTGCTAGCAGGGCCAAGGAGCACATGGGTGGTGATATTGAAGACAAAGGAGGAAAATCAGTGCTGTGAGACCTGTGTACTGACAAAGCCCAAGAGACTCAGCAGCAGAGAGAGTTTTTCATGTGGGAAGTGGTTGAGAATAGGGTTTCTGGAGGTGGTGAGCCAGCCCATGAGATGGGCCTGATGGACACCTGCCTGCAGATGTGGACAAGCAAGCGAAACTTTTAAACTCTGTCCCAGCTTTGGAAATCTTCATCTTTCAAGTTAAATCTGAAACCAACCATTTTAGGACTGAGGATCCTTTAGACAACTGACCAAGAGTCCAATCCTGCTGGAGCCTGTGTAGAGCGGCCGTGCGGCCTGCCCATTACCTGCCTTTGCTATCTTCTACTCCATCATGGGGGCTCAATGTATTCACCTTGCAGTTCATGGCCTGAGATGACATTCCAAATGATAATCTCCCCATTGTGGCCAGAGGTTGCAAGAAGAAAAGGTGGGCATTGAGCCACACAGAGGATTTCCTACTTCTGCCTGTGGTTCTGAGAAAGAAGAGACAGAGAGGAACAGAGTAAGAATCAAGTGACCAAACATCCACAGCAAACTTCCCTTCATGTCACTGCTATGACAGAGAGAGAAGGTTCCTCCTTCTGCGATCGTTCACACCAAGGACTCACCTGGAACCTGTGGCCCAGAGAACCAGGGCATCTCTCCATGTAGGAGTTCATGTGCGGGGGCCCCCAGAAAGTGCTGCATCTCCTTGGGTCATTTTCATCATCCTTTCCAGGGGAATGCTACTCCTAGCAGCTTCCTTACCTCCCATTCTGCAGGCAAACAGGTTATTTTACAAGGAGCCCTCTTTGGGGCTGAATTGCTGATGGAAATGGGACAACGGAACTCAAGAGCTAGCCAAATTGGTTTCGTTACCCAGCAGCCCAGGTTTAGACTCCAGAGAGTGGTGTTCCCTGACTCCCTTCCTAGGATGCCCATCTGCCCCAGTGGGGCTTACATGTGGCATTAGGAACCGAAACGTCTACTTTCCTGCAAAGGAAGATTTTTAGATAAGGATCTTTAAGAAAGATAAGAAACCAAAATGTGGTGAGATTTTTTTGTTTTTGCTTTTTGGTTTTTTTTGTTTTTGAGACTGGTGCTGTAGAATTTGAAGTGTCCCTGCCCACTGTCCTTTCAACTTTCTCTCTAGGTACAGTTTCTATGTGAAGAGAATTGGCTTCCCTTGCCCTGGAAATGTGTCCTTTCTCCTTTGTCCTCATATATTCCCCATGGAACACCGTTGAAGACCTACGATGTGCTTCTGCTGGAAAACAGCTATGAAGGTGGCATTGGATGATTGTTGGAAAAGAGAAGGTCAGTGGCTTTCTCCTTCCTGCAATCTCTGCCACCAATCCTGCCTCCTTCACAGCCTGTGAGCACTGATGTCTGCGTTCCTCCTCCTGTGGTCCCCACTGCCTACAAGTGAGGTGGACACACCTTAACATTACTTTTGAGCTCTAATTGAACTTTCTGTCCTAATTTCCTTTTGTACCTCATGCTCTAACCCCTCAAACTTGCATAGACCTTCCAACCAACTTGCTTCTCCTGCTTCCAGATGTGGCTCATGCCCTTCTCATCTAGATTCCTTTCCATGGCTTGGCCTCCTGGAAAATCCTAGTCATATTAATGCTCTTTAACATGTTACAGCAAAGTTAGTACTTCCTACCCCTGTGCTTCTCTGCAGTTTATATATATGCTATTATGTCATCTCTCACATTGTATGGTTATTATTTCCTTATTTTCTCACAGTCTGTGAGAATCTAGGCCAGAAATCACGTTTTATTTCTGTTTGTGTCTTGTGTATCCATCCACTAAGCATGGCACTATGAAAGTGTTTGATAAATATGTATTGAACAAATTGATAACTGAATGAATATATATTTGGATGGACTAACACTTCAGTGATTCTTGCATGACTTCCACTCTTGTAATGGCCATGCTTCCCTGGGGCATTTTCTTGTTTTATTCAACTTTCACTAATCTGTAAGTGCCATGAAGGCAGAGACCACTTTGCTCATCACTGCATCTTCAGAGAACAACACACACTGGGCCCGCAATAAGCATTGGACAAATATGTGCTCATTGAATGAACACATATTTATTGGGCAGCTACTATAACCTAGGCACTGGTTTGGGTCCTGGGAATACCATGGAGTTTGTATTCTAGTGACTTGTGGTTTTGGAATATTTATGGGGAGCATTAGGTAGGGTGGGACAGAGGCAGATGGCACAGTGACCTTTCTTAACACTTGTCTCATTGTCTTGGTATCCAGAAAATTTTGATGGAGGTCATTCAATTTTGGGAAACTGTAGGAAGTTGGGGCCATATTGAGTGCTGATAAGAGTCACAAGAAGTCCCCTGATTGTGGGACAGCAGGAATATCATCTCTTAGGCTCCCTGGCCACCCAAAGATGGTACAGTGAATGGGCACAGTGTTGTATGTCAGGCAGAAGCAGGAAGTGGATTTGTCTTTGAGGAAATCACACACGCCATATCCTGGGTTGCCCTTCCTATATTACAAGACTTCCAGCAGGGTTGACGTACAGCTGCATGGGTTTGCTCCTGTGACCTCACACCCTAACCCGAACCCAGGGCCATCACTGTCCCTGGAGCAAAAGTGGTTGCCGATAGCTCAGTGCTCCTGGCTCTACCTGGACTCCAATAGTGAATCTGCCATAGAAGAGGCTTTAGAGATGCTTGTGGCCACCCCAGGCAGGACAAGAAGAGTCAGGGTATGCCCCTGAGTGAAGGAGACCCTCGTCATATGCCACTGTTCGGGTTGAGAGCCAGACCATGGACCAGAGCTCACCAGGTCATCCTGCCAGTGTGGTTGCGGTTTCTAGCAGTGGTGAAAGTCACATTGTGCATCCTGTTCCAAAACCAAACAAGAGATGTATAAGCAGTGAAATCAGTAGCCAGTATACTTGAAACTTCAGAGAGAAGGCATTGGAATGTTGTAGGACTTGCCCCTCACTCTACCAGTGATGCAGATTTTCAAAATGTCAAAGCAAATTCCCCTGCTGCCAGTGGGAATAAAAAGCAATCTACTCCAGATGTCTGGGTGATTGTACTACAGCAAATTATATGTCAACTGACAAGCCCTCTGCGGACAGTCCAACAGCTTTGCCTTCATGATAAGACTCATAGCTTTTGCATGTGCAAAACAAAAGCCATCAGTTCCAGAACCTGTGATACCAAAGGACAAGTTCAACACCAAGGCATCTCAGGTAGTCATCTCTAATCATCTATGATGCAAGGCTCTGACTGTGCATCAAATAAACAAAGAACTTTTGATGCTTAAAGACTTTGGGAAATTCATGACAATTCCACATAGGAAGCAGGGGACATAGAATGCCACCAGTAGATTTAAACGTGGCTGTAGTCAGCATTTTCAAGTTCCCCTGTCTCTTCATCCCCTCCCCCAACTCTAAGCCACTTAAAAAAAAAGGATTTTCATTCTGTAGAGATGTTGATGGATGTCATTTTACCCTCTCTTTCCTTTTCAAGAGGGACTAGAGCATGAAGACAAGGTAAGGAGAAAAAGGAAGAAACTAAAAGGCTGAACAGTGACAGACTCGGTGCCCTTCAGTAAGGCAGGAACCCCTGCATTCCAGAAGGAGGGAAAACGGTCAGCTTGTGCAAGGGGAAAGAAAATCAGGCAAGGTCTAGAGAGCCACAGGAGTCAAGGCACAGTCTACTTTGGGTTCCTAGGGAACGCCTCTTCTGCCCTGGTAGCTTTTTTAGCTAGCACTTTGTTACATTGTGATTTTATAATAAGAAATTTATATATGGCCTTTGTCTCCATTTCTGGCTGAGAGCTTCTAAAACCCTTGCAATTTCTTAGGCGAGGAGAGCATGGCAGCTCTACACCCCTTCCTACATAGCTCATCCTCTGTACTACTTCCATTTGGCTGTTCCTAAATTATATCCTTTTAATTAAAATGATGATCTAGGAGACAAAATGTTTCTCTGAGTTCTGTGAGCTGCTCCAGCAAATTCATTGACCCCAAAGAGGGATTGTGGGAACTTCCCATCTCTATATAGTCAGTTGCTCAGGGGCACAGGTGGCAGCCTGGGCTTTTGACTGGCATCTGAAGTGGTGGGGGGAGTGAGTTTTGAGGGCCTGAACCCTTAAACTGTGAGATCTGATTTATCGCCAGGTACACAGTGTCAAAATTGAGTTGAATTGTAGGACACCCAGCTGGTTTTGGAGAACTGCTTTTTGGTGCGGGGATCCCCCATTCCAGAACTGGGTGCAGGGTGGTTAGACTTCTTCCCATAGAAAACAAATAGAAGGAAGAAATGGAAACAAACAAGTTAAAAAGGTGTTTTTTTTTTTTTAAAGAGAAGGAGGAGGAAAAGATGGTATGAAAAAAGGAAGGAGGGAGGACACTCTTTTGTTTATATCATAGCTTGGCTTGTACCAGATAGCAGAGGCAAAAGGAATTTCTCCAAAATAGCCTTTTTAAAGGGAAAAGAATCACATGTACAGGTGGGGGGAGAATGAATGTGGATGAAGAGGAAGGGAACAATATAAATCTGAAGCAAGATTTTGAAATATCATAATTGTGTATATTTCACTTACAAAATAAACATTTATTTTTTTGTCCCATTCAAAAACTATGACATACCTAAAGCAATAACACATGATTACATTTCTATACTTGAGCTTACCATCTGTTTAACTTCTGCATGGAATCAATACTTTGGCCTAATGTTGCCATGTCCAGGTGATCAAAAAAGAGAGCAAGAAAGAAATTCTCTTCTGTTTGTGAAGAACAAGATAAAATGTGATTTGATAAATTGAGGTTAGTGTTTTAACTGGTGCTTAAAGGATCAGGAAACAGATACAGGGCACCCTGAGATCCCCAAGGTCCTCAGGCGCCACCCCATTATGAGCTGACTTCCTCAAGGTCAATCATGGCAAAAACATACAAACAAACAGATCAATAATTGTTTTTACCCTTTTAGTGCTCAGGAGGGAGCTTTCTGGATTTTTATTCTTTGACTTGTGGTTGCTGTATTTAATTACTCTAGCCTGTGTACCTTCCTAAAACATTTAGGGTAGGGACACAGTGCTCCCTATTTCTAAACAGTCATCAAAATATGCAGAGAATGACTTCCAATATTCAGGGAAAAGCTTGCTGCCTAAATCGCCATCTGGGAGCAACCTGGGTCCTCGGGAGTTCCTCAACACCTTTCCTTCTGGACAACACCTTTCACTGCCTTGGTGTCCTTCTCCAGGACAAATTTGTATCAAAAAATGTGCCCCACTAAATACCTCTCTCATATTTAACCTGAATATAACTCACTTATTTTGGTTCACCTCCAAGTAGGTACAATCATTGACTTTGCTTGGCTTTTTGTCTAGAAAGACAATATTATCAACATGATATTAAATGTTTCTCAATTGGTCTTGAATCAGCTTATGCATAGTGACTTAATCTAACTGATGATTAGGGAATACCTTGGACTTTCATCCTAGTGTTCAGACCACAGGCAGGTGTCTTTGAAGCCACCAAAGCCCTACTGATTTTATGTCCTCCCCATTACCCAGAAGGGCTGGTGCTGCCCTTGCCTCGCTGTGGGAAGGGGCTTCCCTTCTCCTGACGGACCCTACACAGCGCTCAGCACTCGCTAACTGAGTGAATGAACTTGTGAATGCAGGCAGGTCAAAGGCAGATCTGAAAACCACACACTCATTCCTTTGAGTAAATTTTGTCTTTTTCACTTCCACTTCATTTATACTCTGATAGTGGAAGAATGTTTGCCTCTTGCCTTCCTCCTAGAAAGTTTTACCTGTCAGAACTGTGCACATTTCTTCAAGAACAGGCATAGCAAGTGAACGAAAGAAGTAAGTAGAATAGGTAGCCTTGAAAAAAATTACAATAACACACAAAAGAGACTAGCTTTTAGTTTATCCACCTAGATTTTGACTTCTGTGATGTTTAAAAGGTTTAAAAAAGTGAAGCTCTTTTGAGAAATCAGGTAGAAACCAGGCAGTGAAGGAATAAATGCTAAAGGCATAGCCAGGAGCACATTCATTTATGCCAGTTACATTCCCTTTAAGTAGAAGTTCAGTGTCACTAGTAATGAAATGCCAGAGAAAAAGCATTGTTAACACACATCCTGTTCTATGTCCTTTGATTTCTTCTACTCGACAACAAATACTTAATTGTGCATCACTATGTTATGGGGACCCTTTGTAGGAAGTGACTTGCCAGGACTCAGTGTGTGTGGACAAGGCCTGTTATTGTAGCCACATATTTTCAGACAGCCGTCTCTGCCTCTGGTCACCAATCTAGGAAACAGGGTCTCCCGTTAGATGGCAGGTCAGGGATCACCTGCCTGATGGTTGAAGATACTGTGAAGGCACTTACCTTCTCCCACTGGAGTCAAAGGTCAGGCATGTGATTCCAGTATTGCCATGAAACCCAATGCATTCAGACAGCAGTCTTCCTGTTTCGAAGTCCCATACTTTCACCACCTATATCAGGAGGTTGAAAAAAAATATGACTTGGAGATACTGGCTATCAAATTAAAGAAATCTTGTACTTAGAGGCCTAGTGTCATATACATGAAAGCTAAAAGTTTACTCTAAAAGTATTTGTACTTTCAGTGCAAGTTGGCTTACCTGAGTGGATTAGTCTGTTAGGTTCACCATAACAAAATACCATAAACTGAGGGTGGAGGTGGAACTTAAATTTTTTCACATTTCTGGTGGATGGTACTGGTAGAGTTTGGTTCTTTCGGAGGCATCTCTCTTCATTGTGCCCTCACTGAATTTTCTCTGTATTTCCTCTGTGCATGTGTACCACTTGTGTCTCTTCATGTGACCAAATTTCCTTTGCTCATAAGGACACCAGTCATACGAGATCACGGGCCCCACCATAACAGTCTCATTTTAACTGAATCACCTCTTTAAAGGCCCCATTTCTGAACACAGTCACATTCTGAGATACTGGGGTTTAGGACTTCAGTATATAAATTTTGAGTGAACATAATTAAGCACATTTAACCCGCAAAAGATTTATAAACCTTTGGATAAAAATCTGCTGACTATCTAGTCTAGTGTAAAATAGGTGTGGACTGAATTTTGAGCAGCAAAATTTATTTACCATAGTGCAAAGCTGATTGAGAAAGATGACCTCTTTTGTTTTGTTTTTTTGAGGATATATCATCTAAACCTTCAACCTTAAGATTTTCCTCAGTTCAACTAGTTCCTGTCTTATAGTTACTTTCTTTTAGCCTTGTTCTTTGCACCACCTTTGAGTGGGAATTATCTTTAAAGGTTAACTGTTTCAGTTACCCCAGGCAGGGCTTCCTCTGGGGGTAGCCTGTACCTTAAAGGCAGTGACAATGGGGAGGGAGAAACACAGGAGGACGGCAGCCTTTTTAGGCTACCTGATGTTCCCTCTGACCTGCCACTTTATCAAAGGGGCTGCTCCACTAACACTGGAGAAACTTCTGGGTCTCTAAAACACAAAGCAGAAGGTGTTCTCTCACTGCTGTTGATTTCAGATGGCTGGGCTTAGATTCTCGGCCTGCATGCTTTGCTTCCCTTCCTCTGTTCCCCTCCAATGACAGGGTCCTAAGGGGTGCCTGCAGCTCAGGTACTTCAACCTGCTCTCTTTAATATTGCAATAGACACTTTGTATTACTGGGTTTTACTTTAGTGGCCTCAACTGTCTCCACATATCCCAGTTTCATACCATGTAGTGATTTGTAATACACTCGAGGTACCGAATTGAATTCAGTACCCGTTGGCATGAAAGAATGAGAAGAGGGCCCAGGGTCCACCCAAGGGAAGCATTCTCCCTCTGGATCTGCATTCCTGTTCTGTGATTAAACAGGTCACCCCTTTGTTTCTTTAAACAAAAATATTCCTCCAAGAATGCCCCTGCTACTCCTAGTAATGAAAGTGAAAAGACTGAAGTGAGCAATGAAAATATTTTTAAAAATGACCTCAGGGTTCTATTTATAGAATTAAGAAAAGTCTGAAAGTGTTATTTACACTTGTCAAGTACACCTCACTTGCATTCTGCAGGGGAAGCTTCCTGCCATCACAGGGCTCCTTTAAGAACCTTACTGCTACAGTGTACAGATGGTGAGTTGTGGGATTGTGCACCTGAAACCTGTATAATTTCATTAACAAGTGTCACCCCAATAGATTCAATTAAAAAAAAAGAACCTCACTGCCCCAAGTGTTCATCCTTTAAAGATCCCATCCAATTAAACATATTAAAATGCAACCATGTCCCAAATTAAATATAATTTTGATAGTAAATTTTTAAGTAATTAGAAGAATATTTACAGTTTCAAGCTCTATTGACAATAGTCATTTGTTATTCTTATAAACTTTTATAATATAAAAGGATATGTATGTGTGACAGTTGATATGTAATGTTGTGAATGTTTACTCAAACATTTTTTAATTCTTATTGTGCAGTTTTCAAGCACTTTCAGAGGCACTGGAAGTTGGTGGCCCCTAGCCTTTTTTTATGCAACCCAGTGGATAACATGTGGGATAGTGGTGTTCATAAATTCAGGCTTCCTGAAGGGCTTGGGCTGCATTTCTGTCCTCTACAGATATTAAGAGTGCCTTGTGGTTTACATGCTATGGATTGGGACCATGGGCAAAATGTTACAATGATTCTGTGTAACAACAGATCTGCAAGCTGAGTAAATACTCAAATCAATAATTTAATTCAGTAAGTATCAGAAGGTATACATATCAAAAGCACTGTTCTTGAAAGAGGGGACTGTGTTACCACAGAGCCAGAAGTGCAAGTGTTAAGGGAGCCATTCGTTCTGCCTGGATGTGGAAGGGGAGTTAGAAACTGTTCTCAAACGACCTAATTTCTGATTGAGCCTTGACGAGTAAGAAGGGTTCTGACAGAGCAGAAAGAAAAGAAGGAGGAAACAGGTGCTCCGATCCTTGCTCTCAAGTGTCTGCTGGATTGTTAAGAGGCAAGAGTTGTGCACGTGAAACAGAACAGGGCCGTGAGAACACAGCCCATCCCCACAGGCCAGGCACTGACTATGACAATCAGAGAGAGGCAGATGCTGGTGCAAGTCAGGACGGGAAGACAAGTTTCATGGCACAGGTGGAACTGGAGTTGCACCTGGGAGGATTGCTAAGGTGAGTGCAGGAAAAGAGGAAAGGGCAGGTTTTTCCAGGGTGGGGATGGCAGAAGGTTGGACAGACCCCAGGGCACAAATGCACAAGAAGCTAAGGATGTAGGAAGGTTGGCTTGCTTGGAGTTGGGATGGTTCTGATAATCTGAAAGGCAAATTCTTCTTTACAAGGATGAGCCCGAACTATGCAGAAACCCACCTTCTTTGGCATGAACTGAGAGTGAGTTATTAGAAAAAATATTTGACCCAGGTAACACCTAATCTATTTTTTCAGTACTTAATAACGCCCTAGTTTTTGCTAATCTCTGGAGTGGAAACGAGGGAAGAACATACGTGAAGAGCACCAAGTGACACTGGGAGTGAATCTGAGTGTGAATATGAGAGGAGGTGACAGGCTGTGATGCTTCTGGGGTTGTAAATTGTAAAGACCAGGCTCTGACAGGAAGACAGAAAGATGGCCCAGACACTCTCTTGTAATGCCAGAGCCTAGGCCAGTGATTCAGAGAGTGAATGAATTAATATTAGGAGATTTCAGAACATTTAAATGTTATGAGCACACTTGAGGGATGCTGCTCCACGCCACCCCATTTGCTCAGGACAGGGGAATGTGAATCACAAGATGTACGTGCTTCTCTGCTCTCCTTTCTGTTCAATGAGCGCACCAATTATGTCCCCTCCTGTGGGCCAGACACTGTGCCACTCATACAGAACAGAGCCAGCACAGTCTTCATGAGCCCCTGTGGAAAGGGAAATGGACATAGAACATTCTGTGTCCCAAACTGGGGTTAGAGTCACAGTAGATTAGGATTATATTAATCGTCTATACCACATGAAGGAATCGCAATGAGACAATATCCCACAGTACTAGATGGGCCTTCCAAATGGTTACACTACAAACCACAGAATAAACGACGAGCTCTTTCTTTCACTTTCACAGAAACGTGTCCAAACAACACCTGGTGATTTGTAGAGTAAAACCAAACTTTAATTCTATACTTTGCAGAGACAGAATGTTCCCAGAACAGTCTGTTCAGCAGCAATGTCAGGACAGTGGGACCAAGCCACACTCACAAATATATCACTGCTAAAGAGAATGATTTTTACTCGCAGATGCTGATGAGCAGCTGACCACATGCCTGAAGGCCCAGTTGTAGCAGCTGCATACCATGAGCTCTGTGTGGGACACCTCCAGGCCAGGCTCAAGGAAGAACTTACTTGAGAAAAACAGAGAGAGAGGATGAAAACCTGAACTGAGTGTGTGACATGGACACCCAGAAAGGCATCTATTGCTTTATTACAGAATGGTTCAAATGATGGGAAAATGGTACCTACCTCAAAGGATTGTTTTGAGGGTTAGATGAGAAACATATATAATGTCTTTGTAACGGAACCTCACGTGCAAGGAGCAGTAGCCAATAAACATGAAAACTGACACCACACACCTCTTTAGGACAGGAGGAGGAGGGTGATTTCCTGAGACTACAGAGAGGAACTTCTTCCAAATTAATTTACATCTTTCCTAAACAAATGCAAATGTATTATCTTATTCTGAATCCTCAAGCCTGAAAAATAGTGCTTCTTTAACACAGTGGGAACAAGACAAGACCAGGCCAGATCTGGGAGCTGGGAGGGTGGGGCGGCGGGGCGGGGTGGGCGCCGGGCTGCAGCACATGCCACCCTGCAGCACTCAGATGTGAAGGCTCCCCTTGCACACAGGCCCTGCTCTGAGCCATCCCCAAGAGGCCAGCACGCAGAATAACAGCTTTCAATTTAAGCACCCCAACTCCTTCACGCTAATGTCCTCATCTGTAAAATGGATCCATTATAGAAATTTTGTGAGTAAATGAGAAAAAGGATGTAAAATATCTTGAGGAGCCTGGCTTCAGTGAACACTTAAGAAACAAATGTGGGCTCCCAGCTGCTCTGCCTTCTCTCTTTTTATTTTTTTTTAATTTAATTTTAATTTATTTTTTCAAATACATTTGCCTCTGCCTATCCCCCACCACTTTCCCTTGCCCCTTCACCCCTTCCCTCCCTCAGCTCTTCCCCTTTGGTTTTGTCCATGAGTCCTTGCTATATGTTCCTTGACTTTCCCCTTCCCTTCCTTTTCCTCTCCCCTCCTCCTTCCCTCTTGTCTCTGTTGATTTCTTTTCCTTTCAGTGCTGCTGGTCATATTTTCCTTGCATCTTTGTATTGTTGGTTAGGTTCCACTTATAGGTGAGATCATATGGTATTTGTCCTTTGCCCCCTGCCTTATTTCGCTTAGCATAATGCTCTCCAGTTCCATCCATGCTGTCGCGAAGTTTAGTAGTTCTTTTTTTCTTTCTGCTGCGTAGTATTCCATTGTGTATATGTATCATACTTTTTTGGTCCAATCATCTACTGATAGGCATTTAGGTTGCTTCCAACACTTGGCTATTGTAAATTGTGCTGCTATGAACATTGGGGTGCATAGGTTCTTTTGTATTGGTGTTTTGATATTCCTAGGGTATAGTCCCAGCAGGGGAATCACTGGATCAAAAGGCAGTTCCATTTTCAGCTTTTTGAGGAAATTCCACACTGCTTTCCACAATGGCTGCACCAGTCTGCATTCCCACCAACAGTGGACTAGGGTTCCCTTTTCTCCACAGCCTCGCCAGCACCTGTTGTTTGTTGATCTGTTTATGATGGCCATTCTGACCGGTGTGAGGCGGTACCTCATGGTGGTTTTGATCTGCATTTCTCTGATGGCTAGGGATGCTGAGCCTTCTTTCAAATGCCTCTGGGCCCTCTGTATCTCCTCCTTGGAAAAGAGTCTGCCCAGGTCCTTTGCCCATTTTTTGATTGGATCATTTGTCTTCTTGGAGTGGAGTTGAGTGAGTGCTTTATATATCTTGGAGATCAAACCTCTATCTGATGTATCATTAGCGAATATATTTTCCCATATGGTTGGCTCTCTTTTCATTTTGCTGATGTTTTCTTTTGCTGTGCAGAAGCTTCTTATTCTGATGAGGTCCCACTTGTTTATTCTTTCCTTTATGTCCCTTGCTTTAGGAGACATATCAGTGAAAAAATTGCTGCGTGGGATATCTGAGAGTTTCCTGCCAATGTTCTCCTCTAGGACTTTTATGGTGTTGCAACTTATATTTAAGTCTTTTATCCATCTTGAGTTTATTTTTGTGTATGGTGTCAGCTGATGATCCAATTTCAATTTTTTGCATGTAACAATCCAGCTCTCCCAATACTGTTTGTTGAAGAGGCTGTTATTGCTCCATTTTATGCTTCTGCCCCCTTTGTCAAATATTAGATGCCCATAGAGACCTGGGCTTATTTCTGGGCTTTCTATTCTCTTCCACTGGTCTATGGGTCTGTTCTTGTGCCAGTACCAGATTGTTTTGAATAGTGGCTTTGTAGTAGAGTTTGATGTCTGGTATTGTCATCCTTCCTACTTTGTTTTTCTTTCTCAAAATTGCTGCGGCTATTCAGGGTCGTTTATGGTTCCATATAAATTTTTGAAATGTCTGTTCTATTTCTGTGAAATATGTCATTGGTATCCTAATAGGGATTGCGTTGAATATATAAATTGCTTTGGGTAGTATGGACATTTTGAGGATATTAATTCTTCCAATCCATGAGCACAGTATATGCTTCCATTTATTTGTGTCTTCCTTAATTTCTTTTTTCAATGTTGTATAGTTTTCTGCGTACAGGTCCTTTACCTCTTTGGTTAAATTTATGCCTAGGTACTTTATTTTTTCTCTAGCTATATCGAATGGTATTTTTTTTTCTGATTTCTTCTTCTTCTATTGCACTGCTGATGTACAAAAATGCCTTTGATTTCTGAATATTGACTTTGTATCCTGCTGTTTTGCCAAAATCACTTATTAGGTTGAGGAGTTTTTTGGTAGAGTCTACAGGGTTCTCTATGTACACTATCATGTCATCTGCAAACAATGAGAGCTTTACTTCCTCCTTTCCTATTTGGATGCCTTTTATCTCTTTCTCTTGTCTGACCGCTGTGGCTATGACTTCCAATATGATGTTGAAAAGAAGCAGTGAGAGTGGACATCCTTGTCGTGTTCCCGATCTTAGTGGGAAAGCTTTCAGTTTTTGCCCGTTGAGTATGATATTGGCTGTAGGTTTTTCATATATGGCCTTTATTACGTTGAGGAATGCCCCATTTATTCCCATTTTGCTGAGTATTTTGATCATAAATCGGTGCTGTACCTTATTGAATGCTTTTTCTACATCTATTGATATGATCATGTGGTTTTGTCTTTTATTTATGTGATGTATCACGTTTACTGATTTGCATATATTGAACCATCCCTGCATGCCTGGGATGAATCCCACTTGATCGTGGTGGATAATCTTTTGAATGTATTGCTGGATGCGGTTTGCCAATATTTTGTTGAGGATTTTAGCATCTATGTTCATCAGTGAAATTGGCCTGTAGTTTTCTTTCTTTGTAGGGTCTTTATCTGGTTTTGGGATCAGGGTGATGCTGGCCTCATAGAAAGAGTCTGGGAGTCTTCCCTCCTCTTGGATTTTTTGGAATAGTCAGAGAAGGACAGGGGCTAGCTCTTCCTTAAATGTTTTGTAAAATTCTTCTGTGAAACCATCTGGCCCTGGGCTTTTGTGTGCCAGGAGTTTCTTGATGACTGCTTCCATTTCCCCAGCTGTTATCGGTCTGTTCAAGCTTTCTGTTTCTTCCTCCTTCAGTGTTGGAAGATTATACTTTTCTAAAAATTTGTCCATTTCATCAAGATTTTCAAATTTCTTGGCATGTAATTGTTCATAGTAGTTTCTGATGATCCTTTGTATTTCTGTGATATCAGTTGTTATTTCTCCTCTTTCATTTCTGATATTATTAATTTGGGTCCTCTCCCTTTTATTCTTGGTGAGTCTGCTTAAAGGCTTGTCAATTTTATTTATCTTTTCAAAGAACCAGCTTCTGGATTGGTCAATCCTCTGAATTGTTCTTTTCATCTCTATGTCATTCAGTTCTGCTCTAATCTTGACTATTTCCTTCCTTCTACTTGCTCTGGGATTTATTTGTTGTTGCTTCTCCAGTTCTTGAAGTTGTAGTGTTAGGTCTTTTATTTGAAATGTTTCTATTTTTTTAGGTAAGCCTGTATTGCTATGAACTTCCCTCTCAGGACTGCCTTTGTTGTGTCCCATAGGTTTTGGACTGTTGTTTGTTCATTTTCATTTGTTTCCAGAAATTTTTTGATTTCTTCTCTTATCTCATTATTGACCCATTCATTGTTTAATAGTCTACTGTTCAGTCTCCATGAGTGTGCAAGTTTTTGAAGTTTCTCTTGGAGGTTGATTTCCAGTTTCAAGTCCTTGTGGTCTGAGAAAAAGTTTGGTATTATTTCAATTTTCCTGAATTTGCTGAGGTTTGCTTTGTGTCTTATCATGTGGTCTATCTTTGAAAAACTGCCATGAGCATTTGAAAAGAATGTGTATTTTGCTTCTTTGGGATGTAAGGTTCTATATATGTCAGTTAAGTCTCTTTGATTCAGTGTTTCATTCAGCGCCACAATATGTTTATTAATGTTTTGTTTGGAAGATCTGTCCATTTTTGACAGTGGGGTGTTGAAATCCCCTACTATCAGTGTGTTGCTGTGTATATCTTTTTTGAAGTCATCCAACAATTTACTTATAACCCTGGGGGCTCCTATATTGGGAGCATATAAGTTTACAATGTTGATGTCTTCTTGATAGATTTTTCCTTTAAGTATGATAAAGTGCCCCTCTGGGTCTCTTTTTCTGGCCTTTGTTTTGAAATCTACTTTGTCTGATACAAGTATGGCAACCCCGGCCTTTTTCTCATGCCCATTTGCTTGGAATATTTTTTTCCATCCCTTTACTTTCAATCTGTGTAGGTCTCTTGCTCTGAGGTGGGTCTCTTGTAGGCAGCATATGTGTGGGTCATGTTTTCTTATCCATTCAGCTACCCTGCGTCTTTTGATTGGGGCATTTAGTCCATTCACATTGAGAGATATTACTGATAAAAACTTACTCATCTTTTCTCTTTGTACCTGTGTTCCTCTCTCTCTCATTCTTTTCCTTCATCTGCTTATACCAGTCCCCTTAGCATAACTTGGAGTGCTGGTTTGGTAGAGATGTATTCTTTTAGCCTTCTCTTGCCTGGGAAACTCCGTATTTCCCCTTCTATTTTGATTGAGAGCCTAGCTGGGTAGAGCAGCCTTGGTTGTAGGCCTTTGCTTTTCATGACTTGGAATATTTGTTGCCATTCCCTTCTGGCTTGTAGTGTTTCTGTTGAGAAGTCAGCTCCTAGGCATATCGGAGCCCCCTTGTATGTTACTTTCTCCTTCTCCCTTGCTGCCTTGAGGACTCTCTCTGTGTCTTTGATAGTTGCCATTTTAATGATGATGTGTCTTGGAGTGGAGCTCTTTGAGTCCCTCTTGAGTGGTGTCCTCTGTGCCTCCTGGATCCATGAGAGCCTTTCTCTCCTCAAATTAGGGAAATTTTCCAAAATTACTTTTTTGAGGAGGTTCTCTATCCCTTGCTCCTCTTCTTCTCCTTCTGGTATCCCTATTATATGGATATTATTGCGTTTCAGGTTGTCCTGCATTTCCCTAAATGCCTCTTCATTCTTTTTTAGCCTTTTTTCCTTTTCTTGTTCTTTCTGGGAGCTTCTTTATACCTTATCCTCCATCTCACTGATTCAATCCTCGGCCTCATCCAGCCTCCTTTTGATTCCTTCTACTGTGTTCTTCAATTCAGAAATGGTATTCTTCATATCCTCTTATGTCTTCTTGATAGTTTCTATGTCCTTTTCCAGACTAATATAGTTTGCTGTAAGATCCTGGTAGTTTCTCTGCAGTTTCTCATAGTTCTCTTTGAGCTGGCTGAGCTCATTGAGCTTCCTTAGAACCATTGTTTTGAATTCAATATCTGATAGTTCCCTTGCCTCTATCTCATTTAGCTCTCTCTTTGGGGAGTCCCCTTTTCCACTCATTTGAGGGGAACTTCTTTTGCTTCCCATTTTTGTGAGAGTCTGTTAAGTATTTTTGTCCTTTTCTTTCTGGGCCTGCCTCTGATGATGTCAGTTGTTGACCCTATATGACCTTGGGTTGTTTGTTTGAGCCTTCCAGGAGTCTACTGTCTGTGTCTGACTCCTGCTTGGGGCAGCTCTGTGACCCCTTCGGTCAGGAGCTATTTTTTGGGATTGCTCTGCACTCTCACACCTGCTCCTTGAGCGTGCTCCCAGCGCAGCAGGATCCCCCGCCTGCCTGGGCTCGCATGTGCTTGCCCCAGACCAGGGGGCTTATTCGCGACCTCTCGTATTCATCTGGCCCCCCTGGCCGGCGAGCTCCCCGGCACTGGTCAGTTTAGGGTCTTCTATTGTGTGTTTTCCCCCTTTTGGCTCTTTGAGTGCATTGCTTGCCCTCGCCAAATGGGGACTACGGAAATGGGAGGAAGTCAGCTCCAGGACTCTCCAGTTAATCCTGTCTCCGGTCTCTCCTCCAGGGACTCTGGGCAGCTCTGTGTCCCCTTCGGCTGGGGAACTACTAATTTTGTGGGCCGCTCCACAATCGCGGGCAGGCGGGTCAATTTACACCTGCCCTTGCCGCTCTGTGCACTCCCTCGCAGGCCATATCGGTGCCAATCTGTGGGAGGCCTTGCCAGCCGGTGCAAGCGTTTGCCAGCCCGCGCGGGTCACACACGCGCTTGCCAACCCTTGCCGGTCACTTGGCGCAAGTGTGCGCGCCTGTGCTGGGTGTTTTTGGAGTGTCTATGTGTGCTTTTCGCCTTTTGGCTCTTTGGGGGTGTGGCCTCCTCCCCGCGCAATGGAGACTACGGCAAGGAGAAGGAGTCGGGACTCCCTGGTTCCTCCTCCCGTTCTTTCCCCAATGCCTCTGTTTCTAGTCTCTCCTCGGGGGTCTCTGGGCAGTTCTGTGACCCCTTCAGCCAAGGATCTACCACCTATGTGGCCTGCGTTTCAATCGCAGGCAGTCTGGTTCCTACTTGCCCCTCTTCTGCCTCTTTGGGAGCATGTCTTTCCAGCCCACAATGGAGACTACAGAACGGGGAGGGAGTCGCGACTCCCCAATTCCTCCTCCCGTTCTTTCCCCAGCACCTCAGTCTCCAGTCTCTCCTCAGGCTCTCCCAGCCAGTCTGCACTCAGCCCCGCAGCTCACATGCACAAGCTGTGTGCGGAGTGCACAAAAGGCAGGTTAATTGATTCCCTTATGCCTGAGCGAAATGGTAGCTGCAGAGTGGGAGGTGCGTTATCACCGGGGCTCCCCCGGCCGCTGTCTCAGTTCTCTTCACAAAGTTTTCCTCACCAGTCTTTTCCCAGGCACCAGGCCACCCTGCTGCCGCCTCTGCCCAGAGATCAAGGAAGGTGGCTGCCAGTGCAATTTTTGCGTTGGCCCTTTAAATGTCTCTTTGCATCCCCAGCCACCTGTCTCTGGCAGAGAGCGCCCCTAAGCTTTTCGGGGTTGCGTTTTGTCTGTATTTTCTTGGTTTTAGCTGTTATAGTTTAGGGGTCTCTGTTTATGATTCAGACTCCGTTCTTCTTGGGGGAAGCTAACTGGCTGTTTCAATGTCCCTCTGGTGCTAGTGCCCATGGGCACCCAGCCCACCCTCTCGAGCCTCCCCCGTACTTCTCACCCATTGGGATGTGTGCGAGTCAAATCTACTGTCCACGGCTCCAAGGCTCCTCTCCCACTATTGTTCCATTGTTTTCCAGGTAATTACTCCACTATTTAGTCGCAATTCCAGTTTGGTCTTGGGAGGAGGTCAGTGTGACTCCCATTCACTCCTCCGCCATCTTCTCTCTCCTGCCTTCTCTCTTTACTGTTCCTTCAACGCTGGCCTCCAGGGCTTGTGGCTAATAGAGATCAGGGGCTATGAAGCCTCAGACTTAATGACCAAACAGTTCTTAGTGTGGGTGGGATCCTGGTGCAGCCACTCAGGAAAACAGTATGCAGGACCCTCAAAAAATTAAGACTAGAGCTATCATATGACCCAGTAGTTCCACTTCTAAATATCCATCCTAAAAATCCAAAAACACTCATTTGTAAAGATATTTTGCAGTATTATTCACAATAGCCAAGATATAGGAGCAACCTAAGTGTCTTGGATGGATGATTAGATAAAGGAGATGTGCTACACATATACAATAAAATACTCAGCTGTAAGCATATAAAATATATCATTTGCAACAACATGGATGGATCTTGAGAGCATTGTGCTAAGTGAAATCAGTCAGACAGAAAAGGGCAAGAACTGTATGATTTCACTCATGTGGGATATAAAACAGAAAGCAACAAATAAACAAACAAAACACACAAACAAACTCATAAATATAGACAACAGAATCATGGTTATCAGAAGACAGAGGGAGATCAAATCCATGGTAACAAAAGTAGACTAGACTCTGTGGGCTGCATGGGCAATACAATACAGGATTGGGCAAAAGTAGGTTTATAGTTGTTATGTGAAACAGTTGGTTCTTATATTATTATTATTCTTAAAATCATTTTATTTTTCAGTTACAGTTGACATAAAATATTGTATTAGTTTCGGGTGTGCACCCAGTGATTAGACATTATATAACTTGCTAAGTGATCATCCTGATAAATCTCATACCCATGTCATCCCATAGCTATTCTGTAACTACCATTTTGTCTTTCTTAATCCCTACATCTTTTTCACCTAAAACTCTAAACCCTCTTCCATCTGGCAACCATGAAAATGTTCTCTGTTTCTCTGAGTCTGTTTCTGTTCTGTTTCCTTGTCTATTTTGTTTTTTAGATTCAATTGTTGATAGATATGTATTTATTGACATTTTGTTGTTCATATTTTTGGTCTTTTTTTGCTTAAAGAAGACCATTGAACATTTCAAGTAATACTGATTTGGTTACTTTTATCTGTTTGTTTGGGAAGCTTTCTACCTGTCTTTAGATTCTAAATGATAGCTTTGCTGTGTAGAGTAATCTTGGTTGTAGGTCCTTTCTTTTCATCACTGAATATCTCTTGCCAATCCCTTCTGGCCTGCAAAATTTATGTAGAGAAATCAGCTGACAGTTTTAAGGGAGCTTCCTTGTAGCTAACTAACTGCTTTTCTCTTGTTGCTTGTAAGATGCTCTCTTTGTCTTTAAAATTTTGCATTTTAATTATGTTGTGTTTTGGTGTGGATCTCTTTGGGTTCATCTTGTTTGGGATTCTCTGGACTTCCTGGACTTGTATGTTTATTTCCCTCACCAGGTTAAGAAAGTTTTCTGTCATTATTTTTTCAAATAGGTTTTCAATTTCTTGCTCTTTCTTTTCTCCTGCTGGCACCCCTATGATACAAATGTTGGTACACTTGAAGTTGTCCCAGAGGCTCCTTATAGTATCCTCACTTTTTAAATTCTTTTTTCTTTTTGCTGTTCTGATTTGTTGCTTTTTGCTTCCTTATATTCCAAATTGCTATTTTGATTCTTAGTTTCACCTACTCTACTGTTGTGTTCCTGTAAGTTATTTGTTTCAGTTAGTGTATCCTTCATTTGGGACTGGGTTTTTTTTTATAGTTTCCATGTCCTTTTTTATGCTATTTAAGTTCTCTCTAAGCTCATCTACTCTTCCCCTAAGTTCATTGAGCATCCTTATAGCAAATGTTTTGAACTTTGTACCCAGGAGATTGCTTGTCTCCATTTTGTTTAGTTCTTTTTTCTGGAGTTTTATTTGATTCTTTCTTTTGGGGCACGTTTCTTTGTCTCCTCATTTTGGCAGCCTCCCTGTGTTTGTTTCCATGTACTAGGTAGAGCTGCTTTGTCTCCGCGTCTTGGGTAGAGTGTACTCAGGGTGTTCCCTTCATGTGGCCTGAGTACACTCTCCTATTGTAGTTGAACCTTGATTACTATTGGCACCTCAATAGGAGGGATTTACCCCCAGGCTGACTGGCTGCAAGAACTGGCTTCAACCACAGGAGAGGAGCTACTGTGCAGAGGTCCACCCCACAGAGCAGAACTTACTTCACCAGGGCTCTGGTGCCCAGTGAATCTACACCTTGAGTGTGTGTCATTTGTTGATGTGATTGGGTGGTGCTTCGACGTGGTCTGAAGCTGTCCACCAGGTGCGTTGGCTCTGGGGCCTTCCCAGGGGTTCAGGCCAAGATCAACCATACCTGGGTTCTGCCAGGGGCCACCTGACATAAGCTTCTAAGTGGTCAGCAGATGGCTGTTACTTGTGCTGGGCTTGGAGGTGCCCAGGAGAGGCCATGCTTTGAACCACAGCTGGCTGCCACTGGTGCCAGGCCTGACACTGCTTATCAAGAGGTATGGGGCATGCAGAGGTCAGATGTTGCTTATTTGAGAGATTTTAGGAAAATCTTAAGCATGAACCAAAATGAGTCATTAATATGGAAAAGCCACTGAAAGCAGCTTGGATGGGCCTGCAAGTTGGTGGAGTGTGGTCTCAGGGAATTGCCAAAGTAGGGTCAACAGTGTGAACCAGGTTGATGGTGACTCAGACATGGTACCCACTTGCAGGCTCTGTTGGAAAGGGCTCAGAAAAGGAGGAACAATGACCTTTATGACAGATTCTCAGTTGTGGGGCACCACTGCAGCTATGGGACTGCAAATGGGTTTGAATCAGCAGCCCAGGACTTCTCAGACAGTTCATTCTAGGGGTGGAATAAGGGTCAAGGGACAGATTCCAGACTTTGGTACAGTATAGGGAGGTGGTGCCCATGTAATTCAGGGGACATGTTAAAAGAGCTCACCAAATACATACTGCAAGCTAGGGACATGGCATTCAGCCTGAAGCTTGCACAGAGACCCTCCCTATGGCACATCAGTTAGAAGGCGGGGAGCTGCAGCACTGGGCTCAGCTGTGTCTCTAGAGAGTTGACTGCGTAGGGCCACCAGGAGACCTCATTTCTGAGTCTCAGATGCAGGAGTGCAAGGGTGTCTGTGGCCAGACACAGGGCTCTGGGACAGGGCAGACAGAGGCAGGGCACCAGCTCACCCCAAATGCCTCTGGCTTTGGAGAAAGTGGAGAACAAACAGCTGTCCGTCTCCAGATCCCAGATCTGAGGAGGAAACGAGGAAAAGTAATTGGAGGTCTTGAAGAGCTGGCTTTGCTGTATTTCTGAAGTTGTCACTTGCTTTGGGGGCCTGGTTCAACTTGAGGAAAGTCCAGGGTGCACCAAGGAGCAGAGATAGAGGGAGAGGCAGAGAATGTGGGAACAGTAGTGCCTTTGCTGAACCCATTAAATTCACAGCAAATCACAACTGAAAATGGAAATGTGTTCATAGCTTTCCTCTCCTTCAGAGAATGCCAGATACCAGCGGACTCCTGAAACACTTGGTGTGTCCTTGTGGTTTGCAGTATTGTAATATTTGGGCTGAAAAATCAATTCAAAGAATGGAGACAATCTTATCAAGCATGCTAGAAATTTAGCTCTTTGGTTCCTTGTTGCTTTATTTTATTTTATTTGATAGGAATAAGATATTCTGAAATAAATTACATACCATCTTTCCAAGACAGGATTTCAATATATTTTAAACACAATTTGGGAAGTGATTCAATATGCCTGAATCATCATAGGCAAGATGTTAATTTGTAATCATGAGTTTAGATTGGAAAAAAAATAGAGAGGCACTATGAAGAGAAAATAGAAGACATTCCTATACAGAATTATGATTATTTGATGGCAGCAAGTTTTGAAAAAATGCTCATTAAAATTATGAAGTCTCTAACTTTGTGGTTTTGGAAGAAGTCTTTGACTTTCAAAGTAAGTAAAAAACTATAAAGTCCACAAATCTTACCATTTTAACAAATTTGCCCATATGGCTGAATTGAGTTTGGGTCCTGGTTGTATCAGTGACTGATCTCAACATCCACTTTTATGTAAAATACCCTCACCATTGCCATGAGAGGAACTGCCAAGCTCACCATGAGGACTGTACTGGCTCCCATACAGAAAAATCCCAGCATATCACAGCCCCAGGCTCATACTCTGGGCTTTTCTCTCCTTTGCCCAGTTACACATTCTCAGAAATCTCATCCACTCCAGGGCTTCTAATCCCATATAAATGCTAATGACTGTCAGATTTATCTCTCCAACTAGTCCCTGATGTCTCCCCAACTAGGGACTCAGGACGACTCCATCCAGCACATCCACCCTGAAATCCCCTCACCCACCCCCTCTCTCATCTCAGTTTTTGGCTCAGGTGCAAAACCTTGGTGTCACTCTTAGCTCCTCTCTCCCTCCCCCACACCCTCAAAGAAATAACAGCTTTATTGAGATATAATTCACATACCACAAATTTGCATTTAAAAAATGTACAATTTAGTGGTTTTTAGTATATTCACAGTGTTGTGCAACCATCATCACTAATTTCAAAATATTTTTGTTACTCCAAAATGAAACCCCTTACCCATGAGCAGCCACTATCTGGTCCCACACAACATCATCCCCCTGGCAACTATTCAACACATTTCTGTCTCTGTGGATTTGCTGATTCTGGACATTTCATATCAATGCAATCATATACTATATGGTCTTTTGTGACTGGCTTTCACTTAACATAAGGCTTTCATCCATGTTGTAATGTTAACACTACATTAGCACTTTAGTTCTTTTCTATTGCTGAATCACATTTCATTGATTGGATATACCACATTTTGTTTATCCATTTATCAGTTCATAGATATTTAGATTGTTTCCACTTTTTGGCTATTATGAATAATGCTATTATAAATATTCACATGCAAGTGTTTGTATAAACATGGTTCTGTTTTGGGGGGGTTGGGGGGTTTATAACCTAGAAGTAGAATTGCTGGGTCATATGTTAACTCTATGATTAACATTTGAGGAGCTGCCAAAATGTTTTCCAACTTTTGCATCATTTTATATTCCCACCAGAAATGCCAGAGGGTTCTAACTTCTCCACATTCTTGCCAATACTTATCATCTATCTTCTGATTTTAGCCATCCTAGCGGGTGTGAAGTTGTATCATGTAGTTTTGGTTTGCGTTTCCCGAATGACGAATGATGTTGAGTATCTTGTCGTGCATTCCGTGTATTCACAACTGTAAACCTACTTTTGTCCACCCTGTATTTTCTCCCATTCTGCACACTGTCAAGTTCACTTTCTTTATGGTGTCCTTTCAAGAACACTTTTTTTACTTTTGATGAAGTCCAAGTTATTTATTTTTTTCCTTTTGTCTCTTGTGCTTTTGATGTCATACCTAAAAACACATTGCCCAAGATCACAAAGATTTACTCCTATGTTTTCTCCTAAGTGTTCTGTAGTTGTAGCTTTTCTAACATTCAGTTCTATGATCTATTCGGAGTTAACTTTTGTATACTTATGGTGTGAGGTAGAGGATTGACATCCAAGAGCAAGGTGTAGATAGGTTTGGTTTTATTTGAGGTCTGTGCCCCTGGAGTGCAGATGATTGCTTTCTTGCTGTGTTCTCACATGGTCATGCCTTGGTATATGTGTCTGGATCTCCTCTTATAAGGACACCAATCATACTAGATTGGGGCTCATCAATATGACCTCATTTAACCCTAATTACTTCTGTAAAGGCTCTATTTCCAATACAGTCACATTCTAAGGGACTGGAGTTAGAATTTCAATATATGAATCTTGAGGGTATAGAATTTAGTCCATTACATCTATCAAACATTTATTATATAAGTGATCCCTGTGATCATCTCCCTCTGAGGTTCCAGCATGTCTTAGATTCAAAATGCTTTGAATCCCACCCTCTGGCCCCATGACAGTCCAGGAAAGAAGGTGGATGAATCATGAAAAATTGTCCTATTTGTTGGAAGAGCTATGAGATAATGAATGAAACAAATCAGTGAGATAGCTCTTTTTGTGTACAAAAACAGTGCATTATGAAGACCACAGGCTAACCAAATTTAAAAGTGAACAGGACCTTAGTTACAAAGGGAGGTGTAAGGCAAAAATGAAGATGGTGATGTTGCTACTCCATCAGGGCCAGAGATGTTTAGATTCTAAGCCTTGCTGGCAACAATTTAGAAAGGGCCCATTAACCCTATGTGAATTGCAAAATGAGATGATAACTGCTAGTGGCAAAGGGCTGCTGCCTCTCTTAGGCCCCCAATCTTTCTGTTTCCCTTCTCCATCCTCCAGCACACATTCTCACAGGGAACTTCTGGACAGTATGCAAGCAGTGGGCTAAATCCTGTAAGGTCTATTCATCCCACCCCAGAGCACCAGGTTCTCTGTGAGGGACCCTTCAATTGCCCACATGTCCTCCCTTTTCAAAGCAAACTCAGTCGTTAGCACCATTTCAGTACCTGCTGAGCAGAGGCCCCAGAAGTTTCAGAGAGGGCAAAGGAACACCTCTGTATGAAAAACCAGATGAGATAAAGCATAAAAATGTAAAAGAGCAAAGACTTTCATGATGTTCTTGGTGGATATGGAGAACAAACATTTTGTTATCCTCAGCAGACACCTGGATGTAGATCACTGGAGCTGTGTGGATTTTCAGCAGACTTGGTTTTCTGGAAAAGAAAAAGAACAGATGAACACCGAGCAGTTCTATCTGCTATTTCTAAATAAAAATCAGGACTAAACTTGGTCGGGCCTGGCAGCTCTATCCAGCCTGGAGGAGGGCTGTGTCTCCTACTGCAATGAGAGGAGCAAGTATCCTGTGTGGTGATGAAAGGGACTGAAGAAAATAACACCCAGTTACAGCACACAACTCGGCCTGAGGCGAAGCCTGGCCTTGCTTCTCCAATGCTAACAGTGTCACTGTAAAAGGGATAAATGAGGGCGAGCTCAGGGTGAGGCTGGAGGGGGTCCGATGCAAGCGATCACTTTATGCAGCATTCAGGTGGGGGGGAAGTGGGGGAAATGTCTTTTTACTGAAAGTTTATTTTAAGGGGCTTTCAGAGATCACAGTTTGCCCAGGGGCTCAGGCTGAATGTGTAGTGGGATAGGGCCAGACGTAGGGGAAGGGAGGCAGGGTTGAGGGTGAGCACAATGTCTTTTAATAACCAAGTCACTGAAAAAAAGTAAATTGTTCACAATCACCAGACAAATGGGAGCCTAAGGTAATAGAAATGAGTAGGAAATTATTTTCTTTCTTCTTTAAGTGGGTACTTGCCATTGTGTGGAATGATTTCATTTATAACCTTGATTACTATTCTAGGAGTAGGTACTCTGCTCATCACCATTTGCATGAGAAAACTGAGGCTGCTGCTCTTGCTCAGGATCACCTGGCTAGCCAGTGACCAGGGCAGGAGCAGATCCCACATGCTTCCCTGGCAGGCAGCACAGCTTCCGCTGAGAGGGGCCTGGGTCACCTAAGGGTCCTCCACAGATACCTGTTGCAGAGTTCCTGCAAGGAAACTTGGCACACTCTGGGTGGCTTGTTCTTACCCAGAAATCCTCACCAACAATGCATGAGAAGGCAGCTTCCCATCCTCCTCACTCTTCTGTCTTCAATTCTTATCAATGAAAGTGACACTGGCTTTTAGAAGAAGCCAGACATGCATTTGAACCCTGATCCTGCCTTGATTTCAAAAAATGATTTCACTCCCTGGAGCTTCAGTTTCTTCATTTGTAAATCGGGTTGACGTGAGAATTAGAGATAATGTATGTTTTCTGCAGTGCCCCGGACAAAGTACGTACTCAATAAGGTGATAGCTATAGTTATTATCAAGAAAATATTCCTGAGCTCTTGCTCTGGAGAGGCTCCCAAAGTGTGGGCTTGACTCTAAAGGGTACAATGATGGCACATGGAGGGTGTCATGGTATCAGCTTGCCACCCTGATTGGACTGTTTTCTCCTCTGTTACCTTACTTCCAGGCTCTTCAGAAAGATTTTCTCTCTCTCTCTCTCTCTCTTTTTTATTGTTCAAATACATTTGTCTCCATTTTCCCGCCACCACTTTCCGCTGCCCTACACACCCCACCTCCCACCCTCAATCCTTCCTCACTTTGGCTTTGTCCATGAGTCCTTTATACATGTTCCTTGATTTGACCATTTCCCTTCTTTTTCCCCTTACTCCCCTCTCTCTTTCCCTCTCATTACTGTCAGTTTGTTTTTTTCTTTCAATGTGTCTGGTTATATTTTTCTTGTTTGTTTGTTTTGTTGATTAGTTTCCACTTGTAGGTTAGATCATAGGGTATTTGTCTTTCACTGCCTGGTTTATTTCGCTTAGCATAATGCTCTCCAGTTCCATCCATGCTGTCGCGAAAGGTAGTAGCTCTTTCTTTCTGCTGCGTAATATTCCATTGTGTAAATGTACCACAGTTTTTTGATCCACTCATTTACTGATGTGCACTTAGGTTGCTTACAGCACTTGGCTATTGTAAGTTGTGCTGCTATGAACATTGGGGTGCATAGGTTCTTTAGAATTGGTATCTTGGGATTCTTAAGGCACAGTACCAGCAGTGGAATTGCTGGGTCAAAAGGCAGTTCCATTTTTAGCTTTTTGAGGAAATTCCCAACTGTTTTCCACAGTGGCTGCACCAGTCTGCATTCCCATCAACAGAGTACTAGGGTTCCGTTTTCTCCACAACCTTGTCAGCACTTGTTGTTTGTTGATCTGTTTATGATGGCCATTGCAACTGGTGTGAAGTGGTGTCTCATTGTGGTTTTAATTTGCATCTCTCTGATGGCTAAGTGATGCTGAGTATCCTTTCATATGTCTCTGGGCCCTGTGGATGTCCTCCTTGGAGAAGTGTCTGCCTATTTTTTTAATTGGATTATTTGTCTTCCTGGAGTGGAGTCATGTGAGTTCTTTATATATTTTAGAGATCAAACCCTTGCTCGAGGCTTCATCGGCACATATATTTTCCTATACTGTTTGTTCCCTTTTCATTTTGCTGATATTTTCTTTAGCCATGCAGAAGCTTCTTATTTTGATGAGCATGACACCAGCACAGAAATAATCAAGTAGATCAATGAAATAAAATGAGCATTCTAGAAACAAAATGTATATATCTGTATAACAACGTAATACATGATTAAATTTATATTTCAAATCAATGAGGAAAAGAAGGCTTATTCAACAAATAAAGTGCATGGACCACTATTACCTGAAATAAAACAAATATAGAGCCCTATTTCACTCATTATACAAAAAATACTCAGGTGAGTTAAAAATCAATATGTAAAATCTAAGGAGTTTTAGGAGAAAATACAAACTAATATTTTTCTTACCCTGAAAAGAATACCAAAGATATTTTAGAATACCAAAAAGTCATTTAAAGCTTTTTAAAAATAATAGAAATAGGCAAGAAATATACAAAAACAGGTTTAGTTTCAACAAATAATAAAGTAGCAATTAAAATAAATTAAAATAACACATCATTGTCACCATCAATTAATAAGTACAAAAAATATTGGTAATATCAAGTATTGGTGACTATGAAAGGAACTGAGTATTCATAGACTCTTTTTCTTTATCTTCTTAAGGCAGTCCCTTTAGCATATCTTGCAACGCTGGTTTGGTGGAAGTGTATTCTTTTAGCCTTCTTTTGTCTAGGAAACTCCTTATTTTGCTTTCTATTTTAACTGAGAGCCTAGCTGGGTAGAGCAGTCTTGGATGCAGGCCTTTGCTTTTCATGACTTGGAATATTTCTTGCCATTCCCTTCTGGCTTGCAGTGTTTCTCTTGAGAAGTCAGTTGCTAGCTGTATCGGGGCTCCCCAGGATGTTACAACCTGTTTCTCCCTTGCTGCCTTTAAGATTCTCTGTTTACCTTTGCTATTTGCCATTTTAATGATGGTGTGTATTGAAGTGGGCCTCATTGGGTTCCTCTTGAATGGGATCCTCTGTGCTTCCTGGACTTGCGTGACTTTTTATCTCCTCAAATGAGGGAAGTTTTCCATCATTACTTTTTCAAACAGGTTCTCTATCCCTTCTCCCTCTTCTTCTCCTTCTGGTATCCCTATATTACAGATATATTACATTTCATGTTGTCCTGCATTTCCCTAAATACCTCTTTTTCTTTTTGAGTCTCTTTTCATTTTCTTGCTCTTTCTGGGAGCTTTTTTTTTTTTTTTTTTACCTTATCCTCCAGCTCACTGATTTGGTCTTCTGCTTCATCTAGCCTGCTTTTGATTCCTTCTACTGTGTTCTTCAATTCAGAAATTGTATTCTTCATTTCCTCTTGCCTCTAGTTCATAGTTCCTATGTCCTTTTTCATGGTGATATAGTTTGCAGTAAGTTTCTCGTAGTTCCCTTCAGTTTTTGGTAATTCTCTCTGAGCTCTCTGAGCTCAACTGAGCTCATTGAGCTTCCTTAGAACCGTTGTTTTGAACTCAGTATCTGATAGTTTACTTGCTTCTGTTCTATTTATTTCTCTTTCTGGAGATTCCTCCTTTCCCTTCGACTAGGGGGTGTTTTTTGTCTTTCCATTATTTGTGAGACTCTTGTTTTTTTGCTTCTGCTTCTTAAATGGATCTGTCTTGATATCCTGACTTTGTGGTGTGAACTTCTATGGTAGGATACTGCTGTTTTTTCTTGCAGGATCAGCTTCTGATGATGTCCAATGTTGACCCTGTCTGACCTTAGGCAGTCTGTTTGAGATGTCCAGGAGTCTACTGTCTGTGGCTATCTCCTTCAGTTGTTAATCTAGTCACTCTGCACTCAGCAGTCAGGCCTATGCACCACAGAGCAGGGCAGAGTCCCTCCTAGGGGTAAGGTTATTGTGTCCTCTCACACTGGTACTTCTCAAGGGAGTGGTCTCCCTCAGCCAGATGGCTGCTACTGTATGGGGGAGGAGTCAGCACCGGGATCCCTCTGGCTGCTCTCTCAGTTCCCTCCCCAAAGCCTCCATTCCCAGACTCTCCTCAAGCATCTCTATACCACTCTGCACCCCACTTAGCCAGGCTTAAGTTGTGCTAAAGCTGATTCTTCTGTCTTTCCAAGGTTATCAGGCTCCTCTCTCACTATTGTTTCATTGTTTGTTCCAGATGATTTCTCCACAGTTTAGTTGTAATTCCATATTTGTTCTGGGAGGTCAGTGTGACTTCCATTCACTCCTCTGCCATCTTGAAGTCCATCAGAATCATTTCTTATGTCAGTTCTGCTATGCCTTCTGGGTGGTAGAACCATTCATTCAGATGGGGCTAAACTATCTAAATTAGTGCAAAGTGAGTGTTAACCTGGGGCTGGCTGAGCCAGCTACACAGGGAGTGCACTGATGACACATCCAAATCCCTGATGGCTCTGTGCGACTGATCATGGTTCATTTTTGGGGAGGTAGCAATCTGATTAAAGAAAATGTGAGTGAATGATGACTTCACATAGTCTCTTTGTCCTTGCAAGGTATTAATCTTTTAAATGAGTTGCTTCTTAATCCCAAAGAGTAAAACTTTAGTGGTCATAAACAGAAATCTCCCAAGGCTGTGTGGATGGGACATCAACTTTGGGCAGGGGTTCTTGGATTATTCCAGAAAGGAGTTAGTGGCCCTCAGTATTGTTCTGTGTACCTTGCCAGATCAGTGACCCTGTTTGGTTAGACAAAGAAAGACGTTTACCCAGGCATGTAAGGATTCCAGACCTAAATGATTCTATCCACTTCACCTGTCAACAGCATGCTCTTTCTCTTGCAGAATGAAAACACCCTGACTCCTTTGTAGATGTGAAAAACCACTTGATCATGTTTTTCTCACCTTTGGATCCAAGCAGGGAATGCTTGGCCTGTTCTTGCCTTGGCATATTTTCTTACATTCCTTAGCTCTTTGATCTTTTGCTTGACAATTTGTTGTTCCCACACTGCACCCTAAAAATACTTACAGAGAAACCAAACACAGTTTTTTCATATGATCAGTCGATTTCTGACAAGTGACTGATTTTCAAGGGTCCTGGGTCCACTTTCAACAACGACTAGTGTTTTCTTCTTCTTTCATCTCCAGCTCTTCAACTTTAGCTAGTCCGGAGTGAAAAAAATATGTGTAAAGAAAACAAGACATTGTTTTCTTTTAGAGAGCTCAGAAGGGTCACACTTGTGGGAGTGCAGAAGAGAAACCATAAAGAAATCATCCCATGATCAGGAAAGAACTTATTAAATCTCTATCAAGTGCCAAGCATTGTGTCCAGGGCCCTTCCATATGGGATCTGCTTTGATTCCCCACAGGTACTCAGTGAGGAAAGCACATTGACCTCTATCCTATAGGTAAGAAAACTTACACCTGGAGAGGTTAAGCAACTTGTCATCAAGAAAATGGTGTGGCCAAGCCTCAAATCCAGGGCTGTCCAACTCCTAAATCAGGCTCATTGACTTAATCAATCAGTTTCATCTATCAAGCAGCCAATTTTGTCCTATAATTATTTGTACAGATATTTTTAGTTAAATGACTTTTTGGCTTTTGAATCTACTGAACACTAGAATTAAAATAGGAGCATCTGGCAGAAGCAATCAAGGGCCTTCCTGTAGGTTTCAGACATCAGTCTCACCAGAAGATCATAAGGGAAATCCCCATTGCACATCCCACCCACCTCATCAAGCTCACCCTGACCTCTGACCTCAGCCTTGTCCAAGGTGGCTGACCTTGGAGGAAGAAGGTGGAAGAATATTTACTCTTTAGCCTTCCATTCTCCCCATCACCAAATAAGAATTCTCTTTCATCCTTTGTGACTTCAGAAACTAGTTGAAGGATAACAGGTTTTGTCTCAATATTGTGTCTGCCATCACAAGTTACAAGTTCAGCAGTTTTCTGGGAATCAGGGAGAAGAATCTGCTAGTTATAAAAGTTCAATTAAAGCAAAGGCATACTTTCTCTCCTGAAGAGAGGGCTGTGCTGCTGCCATCCCACCGACCACTGTGAAGCAGGACTCTGATGCAAACTTGCTGATTTTTCAAGAGAAGTGGAATATTTCTGTCTTTGTTGGAAACTTCCAGAATTTTAAATGATAGTATTCAGTTTTAAAACATGTTTTAAGTCTCTCTGTGACTGCCTGGTCCACTGCTGCCTTGTGGGAGCTCTGCTTCAGGGGCATGCTGGAGGACAGGGAAGTGTCTGGGAAGGGAGGAAGGGCCTCATCCCTCAGCTTCTCCTGAGCTCTTTTTGGAGTCTCTAGGCCATGAATTGAAGTAGAGAAGCAGAGTCATGTCTAAACCCCTGAGACATGTGATTGCTACACTATTGGGGCTGAAGTCCAAGTCCTGGGCTATGCTTGGCCAATATATTGACAGTGAATTGAGGTGACAACTCTGCCCCATAGCTTCTCCCAACAGTGGCAAATGGCTGGGTTGGACAGGGTGACCTAATCATTGTGACCCTGTCCTTCCCTTCCTCCTTTCCTGGGTAGCAGGTAGATAAACAGCCTTGAACTTGCAGCTTTTCTGTCTGCCAGGCCCAGGGATGAGAGAGTAAGTGCTGAGTATATACAATTAAGAAGGCAGAGCCAGCCTATGTATCTGGGTGGACCCTTGGAATGTCAAAGCAATGCAGCAAACCCTCAGATCCTTCTCATTTCCAACAGAGAGCTGAGTTCTAAGCAGGTGTGCCACTTTATTTTTTATTTTTTAAGTAAAGGGAGAGTAGCCAATTAATTTGCATGATCTCTAGCAGTGCATTTCCAACAGAGTCAGATAGAAATCCATGTTTAAGTGGTTGTCATAGAAACCAGTCAGCATTGTTCTTCCCCAAGGTCTGAAGGAGAGATGACGAGAAGTTTAAGCAATCACCATGGAAACCTAGAGCAGATTCAAGGTGGGTTCAAATCCCCTGCCACTAACTAGCAGATAAGTCTTTAGGGGCTGGGTGTTAGTGGCAGGTGAACCCTGACTGACCACTGTGACTTCTAGGATCAGGGATGACCCAGGGGCCATGACTATAGTCATGGGCTCAGAGCATCCATGGGGCCAGCAACGAAGTGGGTGTATTCTCTCAAAGCTCAGACTTTTACTTTCCCTATTCAGAGGTAGATCTTGGGGCTTCTCCTGCCCATCCTTCCTAGGGCTCATTCTTCCCTTCCATCGATTTCTGGAGACCGGAGGGAGCTCACAGATCTGCTGTCACAAAACAGAGCCCTGTTTGGGTTTGCAGGAAGACAGGCATTCAAGGCCTAGCCTTAGCGCCTTAGTTTTTCTATGGCTTTGGTCAAGATAAATCCCTATTTCATGCTCATTAACAACCAACACAAAGTCCGAAAGTCCAGCCTTCCATCACCTGAAGTTACAAATGCACTTGAAAGCACTCCCTGAACTTCAGAGCCCTCTTTGCAGTTGTTGGTTTTTATTCTGTGACAGTTTTCCCTCTTGCCCATGGGGAGCTTATTTAAAAACATGTGGCTGATTTTAAGCTAAGTTTTGAAGCCGAGGAGGATCCTCTAAAGGACTATGGAAGAGCTCTTACCAGAAAGGGAGACCAAAACTAATTCAAAGGAAATGGGGAGAACCATCTCTCTTGTTTTCTTACAGGGTTATGACTTCCTAGCAATCATTTAGGGGCAGGGGTACTCATGCTATAGCTCACAGTGGAGAAGTGTGTGTGTGTGTATGTGTACATGTGCGTGGACATACATGTATGTACCTGACTTAAGTGGTGATGAGAGCATAGGACACTGGGGACACATTGGGGGGTGGGTAGGAGATGGAAGAAGAAGTTCACAAGAGAAGGAAGACCCTTGTAGAGCTTGTCACCACTGAACCCCAGTTTTATAGGTTTGTAATATTTCAGGGTACTGTTTTGAGAGAGAGATGGATTTGTTATGAATTCTGACTTCAAAAATAAATTCTTTCAATAAGTATTTATTGAACCACTCTAAGCACTTGGGACATACCAGTGAACAAAACAGACAAAACCCTTACGTTGGTGAAGCTTGCCTTCCAATGAAGGAAGATGGACAATCATAAAAAACAAACATAGTAGATAAATTTTACATCACATTAGAGGCAGTTAGATGTATGGATTTAAGTGAAGCAGGAAGAAATGGAAATGCCAGAAGCAGGGACTAGACTCTCTCAATATGTAATAAAGTGGGCAAAGAAGACCTCACTGAAAAGTAATATTTGAGCCAAGACTTCAAGGAAGTAAAAAAGTGAGCAATATAAACATGTGCAAGGAGAACCTTCCAGGCCGAGAGAAGTGAGTGAAAAGATCATAACTGTTTTTAAGGAGATTGATGAGGCTGGAACAGTATGATCCAGGGAGAGCAGTAGGAGATCAGGCCAGAGACATAGGGCTGGGTTGACACATAAGCCCTAGAGGACTTTGACTTTTACTCTGAGTGAGTTGGGGACCCAGTGGCAGACCTGGACAGATATGACTTCTAGTTTTACAGGCTCCCTAGCTGTTGTGTGAAGAATGGACTATTGGGGCAGGATGGAGGTGGGGAGAACAGTTGGGTTCTTGCCATAAGCCAGGGAAGAGAAGACAGCGATGCTCACTGGCTGGTAGCAGTGGAGCTGGGAGAAGCAGCCCGATTCTGGGTGTATTATAAAGTCAGGGCCAACAGGTTGGATGTGCACTGTGAGGGTCAGGAGTCAATGGTGACTATAAGATTTTGGCCTGAGCAGCTGCAGGATGGACTTAGGACCAACTGAGATGGGAAGATGGTATAAATGAAAAGAGCTAGATTCAGGTGTGGATTTAATTTTTATATCCATGAGATAGACCAGTGGGGATGTCTTTTTAGAGGTTCAAGACAGTTGGAAATACTGACTGAAGTTCAGGGAGAAATCTGCCAGCTGGAGATGTAAACTTGGGAACTGACAGCAATGTTCCTGGGGCAGGGAGGGCGGGGGGATCATCAAGGGTATGGTACAACTCTCTCCAGGACTTTTGCTCCATAGGTTCTCTGTGTCTCAACACTGCCAACTTATCATCATGTCTGGCATGTCATAAATACCCCATAGAGACAGGCTGCAGTGATGCTGATGGGTGTGCATGTGGGCGTATGTTTCTTTCTATAGAAGAGTTGCTTAGATCTCCAGAAACATTTAACAGTGGTTTTGAGCTATAAGAAATTCTAGTGGTCCTGCTTTCCATAATGTGAGGAAGAAGAGGGGTGGATAGGAGACTTACAGAATGAGGGGTCTGTGAATTTGAGCTGGATGGACACTTAGAGCTCCTATCCAACTCTTCTATTGAGCTGAGAGGGGACTGGGGCCTGAGTTCCCTGCCCCACTAGTGGAAGAGCCCAGGCTAGAGTGGAGACATCCTTGCTCTGGGTTCATTGCTTTTGTTTTGCCTCAAAAGACACTTAATTTTGAGCTGTTTCAGTTCCTGAAGGCTGAGTTTCAGTTTCTTAAGATTCATATCCATTGTTGTTTAAAGAACCATAGTTTCTTAGTTCCAAGAAAGTCTGATGAAAATTTCCAAGAAACTTCTCAGCCATGAACATTGCAAATATTTTTCTAACACTCTGGTGATTTAAATGTCAGCAAATCCAAAATGTATAAAGGAGGCTCTCCTTGGAAGGTAATGGGGGCTGGAGGGCTATGAGTCAGAGGATAAGGGCCCCAGGAAGACTCCTGTCAACAAAAAAACCAGGTGGCATCTCCCAGAAGGCACATCTCCTCACTGATTTTCTTGTTCTGTGGCAATGGGAACAAGAAGCTAATTTAAAAGAGGACAAAAACTAGGATTCCAGCCTTCCCCAAAGCTCAGAAGTACTCACAGGCAGGGCTAGGCAGAAATGCATCATAAATGAAATAAATGGTTGTCATCATTATATGGGTGGCTGAGTCACATAAAATGGTGTTAAATATTTTATTCATTACAAATGAACCACTTGGTGAGCTCAAATCGGGTTCTTAAAATTCAGGGTTGTGGCTAGCGATGGAGTTGGGAGGAGCGGGGAGAGAAGGTGAGGCATTTAGGAAAAACCAAGAGCGAATGAATACCTGGAGAAGCTCTTGTGTAGGGAGACATGAGAGTCAAGACTACTCTTTCCTTTTGGTGCTAAACACAACACTCCTGCCTTCCCAGCCTCTCTGTCTCCCTGCCCAGGGGCCAGGTGGGGCAGTGGACAAGAGTACCTGCCTGGGCTCTACAATGACTCCTTTCTTAGCCCAGGAAGTGGGGAGCCCATCTGAAGATCACAAGGATGATGGGATGCAGATTGTACTGGATACAACTTTCCCACTGCCCTGTAGTGAATGACAACATTTCTTTTTACCACAATCAGATTTATTCTGCTCTAGAGTCAGAATCTTTCTTTGAATGGAGGCTGTCCGAGAGCAAGCCACAGGGCCTGAGTGTTAGGGCTCTACCAAACCAGGTCTAGGGGGTGGTACGTGGAAACTGGCACTAGGGTCAGGGAAATTGGAGTTGAGTCCCAATTCCACTTTTTCCAGCTAGATGATCTGATGTGCAACTCCTCTGGGCTTACACATCCTCACCTGTCAAATGGGAATGCATACGATTCATCCCTCACCTGGTTACCAAATAAATATAACACATGTGAGTGGTTCTGGCCTTAGCTGCAAATTAGTCACTGTGAATTGTCTAAAAAATACAGATGCCTGGGCCACATGCCTTTGCATGGTGGCTTTTCATCATGGCCACATCTTAGAGTCACTGGGGGCTTTTAAAAATGCCCATGCCAAGGCTTTATCTCAGACCAGTTAAGTCAGAATCCTGAAGGAATGATCTAGGGAAACAGATTTTTTTTTTATCCTCACCTGGAGACATTTTTTTCATTGCTTTTTTGAGAGAGAGGAAGGGAGGGAGTAAAAGAGAGAAAGAAACATCGACTGGTTGTCTCCTGCATGTGCCTGGACCTGGGAGTGAAACTGCAACATAGGTATGTGCCCTGACCGGGAATTGAACCTGAAACCCCTCACTTATGGGACAACGCTCTAACCAACCAAGTCACACCAGCCAGGGCCCTATGTAACTAGATTTTCTAAAGTCCCCAGATGATTCTATGTCAGCCAAGACCTAGAACCACTGACAAACGTGAAAGGTCTTTATAAAATAGTGAGCACCAAACACATATAAGAAGCCATCTTCAGTAACAACTTGAAAATTAAATATGAGGACCCTGGTGTTCAGTAACTGGATAGAGATTTTCAACATACTCTCAAGAGCTTCACAAAATAAATATGAAGCTTAATAAATTAATAGTGAAGAATTAATAAAAGTATCTTCAAGGGGCAAATTACTTGAAAATTTATAGAACATATGAGAATAATGTAGAAAAGATAGGAAAATTATATTCTTGTGATTAGGTGACACCTCTCAGACTTGACATATACACAAGGCACCAGCAACACTTCTTCAAATGCATACTCTGTTTTGTCAGTTCAGAGGGCAGCCCAAGACTCCGCATTTCTAACACTCCCAGGTAATGTCATTGTTGTGAGTCCAAGATTTGAAACCTCAGGCTTTGGAGACAGACAGACCTGAGTTCAGGTGCTCAGCCTACCATCTCCAAGTTGCTTGACTCAGTGCAGTAGTCATTCTTCTCTATTCTGTAAGGAGTAGACTGCCTACCCCTGTCCCCACCTCTGGAAAGCACACCTTCCCAAACTCCAATCACATGGTTCAAATGGGCACTGCCAGGTTCTTATTGACCCTACCCTCCCTGCATCAGCTGGATCATGATTGTCCCACATATGGGCCAAATTGGTCCAATGAGAACCTTCCTTGGTGGTTGTACTGGGGACCAAGAGCATCGGTCAGCCTCTGTTGGTGGCAAAGCCCTGGGAGGCAGGGGCACATTGCATTTGAGGGAACTGACACACACGGAGGGAATCAGAGGAGAGAGTGAAACAGAGATAGGGCATCTGAGTCCCTGTTCTCAGGAGCTCCCAATACTGATCAGCTTCCCTGCTCGTCTCATGTTAAATAAGCCATCCAATAATTCTCATTCTTGCTTAAGTCAGTTTGAGCTGGGTTTCTTTCATTACATGGGGGAGGGGGGAAAAGCTCTGAACAATATCCAAGGAGAGGTAATTATTCTGCTTTAGTTTAGTTTATTCATCTGTAAGATACAGCTAATAATGGGATCCAATCATGAGGTGCCTGGAGATTAAATAAAATACTACAAGGTAGGAGCTTAGTACAGTGCATGTGACGTTCTAATGAGAATGTGCCAGGGCCAGGCAGAGGTTGCATCCAGGGAGTGGCTCGTTGTAAAGAGATCGGATACCTGGTTCAAATCTTGACCAACCCAGCCTCTTGGAGTTCAGCCAGTGCCAGGTTGTGTGTCCTCAGTATGGTCCACACGAAATGACTCCCACGTGACTAGCACAGACCTGTCCTGCCACGTTCTCTGCTCCAAAGACCCAAGATCAGCTCGTCAAGTCCACGCCCAGACTGGCTGTGCATTCGGGGCTGTATGACAAGGGATGGATTAGGGTTTGGGTTCTACCTTGGCCTCTCTCAAATTCGCTTGGTCGAAGTTCAGCTTCCAGAAAATCTAAATGTTTTCTGGTTCTGGGTCTTCCTGCTGCCACCTCAGAAAGTTGTCAGCTAATCTAGCATGCTTTTTGGATTCTTAAAGATTCCCAAATCCCACTTCACGCAAAGGACCCAAGACCACTGTCCTAGGCTGATGTTACGGTCTATTTAATATCGTGTAGCATTTTAGGGGTGCTCAAACAATGTCACCTGAGGTTTCTTTAAGTGGATTTTTCTCTTATTTGTCAACTCAACAAATATTGATAGAGCTCCCAGTATGTGCAAAGCCTTCCCTGTGATGGGGGTGCTTCCCTGTGAGAAGGTACCCCTTTTCATTCTGCCTCTCCAGCAGCTGAGTGTGAGGCTTATAAAACCAATGGCAAATGGCATGGTGGAGGGTGTCGCATGTGAAGCTGCAGCAGGAATTGTCATCAGAGTGTGGGATGCCTGTTGCAATGCAGAAATTATAAAGGTGGGAGACATCCGAGGATCTGACACACAAAAAGAACATGGCGAACCTGAGAGGAGTGAGAGCAGTACCTATTCCTAGAGCTGTGGGTGCATGGCTGGAGCTTGAAATGACAGCTTTGATGGAATCATAGTAGTTCAGCTAGAAATAAAAAGAGAAAGTGCTAATTAATATTAAGATCAGACACCAGGTCAAGTAAAACACTCTAACAATATATAAAGCATTCTTTGACGCACATTTCAAGAAGGAGAAAGAAACCACTTGCTCAGGGGATAGACATGTTTAAAAAAAACACATTTGCTTGTGGGCAGATGTGTGTAGGTGGCCTGGAGGGGTGTGGAGTGTGTGCCACGGGTCTCTTCCATTTGGGCTCGATCAAGGCTAACACTAGCACTCGCAATTCCTGAGTATCCTGCTTGCTATTGTGCTGAAGTTTCTCCTGCCTATTTTAGTTATCTCCAACTGCTGCCTGAATAGCCACTGGGCTTTCACAGAGAAAAGTGGCAAATTCCAATTTGGTTTTACTTAAACCTTTTTGTTGTTGTTACCTGAGTAATTCAGTCTCCGTGCACTTTCCAGCAGACATAGTTTACAATTAGAGAGGTCACTGAATGATTAAGGCTAATGTTTGGCATCTTCTGATCTTTGGGCAGCTTCTTCCACATTCTAAGGAGAAAAACACAAAAATCTCAAAAGGCTCACAATAAGTGGCCCTCCCACATCCTGCTCATGGCAACCAGGAGCCTTTTCTCAGTTTATCCTCAGGTCAGGAATTCTGTCCTTTGCTCATCCAACTGCTTCCCATTTTCCCAGCCCTCTCCAATCCTCCAGGGCATCCTGTCTGTTTGGACCATTTGATTGTCCCCTCTTTGGACTCCAGGAAAGCCTGGCATGTGATTGATATCCTTGGTGTGTGTGTCCTTATTTCTTGTGGAGAAGCGTACAGCCCGAAGCAAGGGTACTTCCCTCAGAGCCCCACAAGGCCATTGTACTGAGTTAAAAAAATTTTGTCACTATTTTAATTTCCAAGAACTCTTTTTATTCTCTAAATTTCCTTCTTTAATGACATCTTCTTGTTTAATGGATTATATCTTTGCTGTCCAAAGATAATAATGGCATTTTATTGTTATTTCCTGCCAGAAGGGGGAAGTAGGCTGCCAGCAATCTAGGAGGTAGGGCTGCCAATTCCCAGGCATGGGCGGGCGGGGCGAGGGGGGTGGGTAGCTTTTAGCTTTACCCACTTGACTTAAGAAATTGCTTGTTTTTTTGTTTTTTTTTTTAGTTTCCTAAGTTACCATATGTTTATCTTCTTTCCAATGTCCAAATTACTGCTGCTCTTTCCTTTCATTTGCCCCATCTCGTGGGGTTGTGTCTTCCTAGAAAAAGTCCTTTCCTGTTGTTTAGATGCATTTGATTTAAGAGGGAGTAAAAGTAGATGCATGTATTCAACCTACTCTGTTTTCTAGAAGTGTGGGAAGTCTATTTGGGGTCATGTAGGGGGTTGCTGTCTCATGTTTGGAAATAATCTACATTCTTAGAGGCTGCCTTGTGAGATAAAGACTCTCTTTTCCTGGAAGGGTCAAGCCCATCTGGAGTATCTATGTCTCAAGTTGGGGTGGAGAAGCTTTGCCTTGTACGGGGTTGGTCATACATTAGGTAAGATATAATGTAATCACTCAAACTTCTCATTCTGTTACACTGATTTCAGGCTTTGAGTATGTTCAAGTCCAAGGTGCTTTTGTTTTTGTCTCATTTTTCATACAGCCTACTACATACTTTTGTGGAGGGGTGGCCTTCATGAAGAAGTGACACTTTGGGAGAGAGCTTGCTTCTTCTGGTTCTATCATTAAAAGGTCACAGGTGATTAGAGGTCAGTGTCTAGTGCTTGTCAGGGAATTGCCTCCTATGCCTCCTTGAAACAACAGGATGCAGGGAAGAATAGCACTTTTAGTCTAATACAGTCAATGTGTTCCAGATTCCCCAAGATCAGAAAAGAAAACCCTAAAACCCAAACAGGATGATGACCACACTAGAAAAACAAATGCACTAGGAGATGCCTAGGCATTACTCAGAATCCTTATGTTCTGAAAGGAGTCTCCTCAGCATTTTGCCAAAGAGAAATCAGTCATTTTTAGCTGAATGATGTATCTGACAGATGCTGGGAGGGGCAGATGACTATTAAAGAACTTACTGTTATATTTTGAGCTGTTGCTAAATGAATAGCATGTCAAGAAAATAAAGCATGTGTGAAATAATATTTGGTCAGTGGGAAAATAAGATGCCATTTATTAAAATTCCTCTTGTATTCAACTTTCCAACAACATAGCCACCATGTGCAGTTGATGTGTATTTGTGCTCACAAGTAGTTATCTGAGCTCGTTCCTTCAGCCATCTCCTCAACAATGGAAAAGTTAATGTCTTACAGTTATTTTTGAGCATTTTATAATGTTTAACTGACATTTAAAAATAAAGTCCCTTAACTTCATGATCTAATGAAAGAGCCAGTACCCATTCGTCCATCCAGCATCCATCTATCCATCCAGTATCCATCTCTCCATCCAACATCCATCCACCCAATGTCTACTAAGGATTCAGAAATAAAGTTCTGTATCCCCCAAGAGTTCCCAGGCTAGTAGCAAAGACAGATTGTGGACAGAGCATTCTGTCTCAGGTCTATAATCCCAATCACCAAAGTCTGCATAGACTTTCTTTCAAAGGGGAAAGAGGCTTTTCCAAGAAGATGCCTAGTGAAGGCCCAGAGGGGCCTGTGTTAGGCAGGGGAAGCCTCCTACACAGACCATAGGGCCCTGAGCAAAGAGGATGCTTTTTAGAAGCCCTCCTGCTTTGGAACATGGGACCACTGAGGGTGTGAAAATGCCAGGAAGTGATAAATCTGGAAAAAGAAGCAGGGCCCCAATCTTGAAGTGTTTTTTGGGTCACATCAAAGAATTTAGATTTTATCTGAAAGCTAAGAGTGTCACTGAAGGGTTTTGAGCAGGACAGAGACATCACAACCTCTGGTCAGAGTGCTCATCACCACCAGAGCACTCATTCAAATGGAAGTCAGAGCATATCACCCAGAGCTTAGAACCCTGCCATGGCTCCACCTGCTGCAAGGCCCCCGTGGCCTGGCCTGTAGCTCTCTGACCTCATGCTTTCCATCCTCACCCTGTACCCCTTCTGCTGTGGCCACATTGTCCTGCTCACTATTCCAGGAATGCACCAGGTACATCCATCCTAGGACACTTCTGTCTGCAAGGAATGTTCTTACCCCGTGGGGCTCACTCTCTCACCTCCTTTGAGCAAATGCCAACTTCTCAATGAGCTATTCCATGGCCTCCCTATTTACTTATTTTATTTTTTATTTTTATATCTAATGTTTTTTCCACTTTATTTTTTATTTTATTTTAAATTACAGTTCACCTACAGTGTTACATTGTTTCAGGTGTACAATATAGGGATTAGAAATTTATGTAATTTATGAGGATGGTCACCCTGTTTGAAACCACACACACACAAACACGCATGCAAGCACACACACACTTGGCGCTCTTCACTCTCCTTTCCCTCTTGTTCTTTCCTCTATCCACAGCATTTATCGCCTTCCAAGGTGTTATATAATTTATGTTCTTTTTCTTTTTTCTTCCATTACTCTAACTTTATAAGATACATGCCTTTGTTTTGCTCACCTATGTATTCCAGGCATGCAGGAGAGACCAGCACATAGTAGATGCTCAATAAATGTCAGACGAGTCAGCGGGAAATTAGCTTTGCTTTTTAACAAAAACCACCCAGTGAAAATTTGGAGGGTGAGCTCCGGAGAGCTGGTATTGGGGTGGGAGGGCAGTTAGGAGTTTACACTGTGATGATGGTGACAGGATGATTTCAGAAAGTGGCCCTGTGCAGAGAATGTGGGCACCTGATAGAATTATTGAGGAGACAGAACTGTCAGGACCTGGTGACCAATTATTTGGATGTGGGAGTTATGTGGCTGGGATAACTGACCAGGCCTGGGCAACTAGGAAATAGTGATGTCTCTCACAGAGACAGGAGGGAGAGAAAAGATGCATGTTTTTGTGGGTGACAAAGACAATGTGGGATGGATGAGTGGATGCAAACTTTATACATTATGGAGAACTTACTGATTTTACAATTTTTTCTTTCCCTTCTATATACAACCTCTATGCAAACACATACAATATACCTCACACTTTACCGAAATTGAAATAACTGATTATAATAGTTTATTGCTTATCCTATAGTCATTGGCCTTGCTTACAGTTTTATTTGAGGCTTTAAGAAAACCTCTGTGTAAGGTACAACCAAATATCTTTCTCAGATGCCTCCTAACTTTGCTTAAGTGATAATGTCTGTAACTAGTTTACCTCAGACAGGAGTACACTCACTTTCTTTTTAACGCCTGGCAAGACTCTGGCTTCTCTCCTGTTCCTTCAAGCAGTTGCCTCCTCTCATGATGAACTCTACCCACTGCTAGAAATTCAACAATTTTACCCTTTCCTTGTTCAGAGCTCCCAGATGGCCACCAGCTGGTCTGGGCTATTTCTTGCATTTTCATCATTTATCCATCTTCTTGGTTTTGTTTTTGATCTCCTTGTCTCTCCCTGCCCCCTCCTTCTAACAGCTGCCATACTATATCCCTCTATGGAAGCATTTATTTTTCTAAGAGAGTTTGAGGATCTTTGGAGCAGTACCTCTCTCTCTATATTTACATATTGTAAGAGAAAGCAGCAGGAGGGGTTGTGTGAGGAAAAGCTCTCTGAGAGGATGATCTCTCCTGTGTGAAAGGGATCAGAACAGACTGAGTCCCTTGACAAGGCCACTGGGGGACAGATAAGCCCAGCATGTCCAGAGCCACATCTGCCTTTGAGCTTCACCCATATTCTCTGAGGGCAGGTGAGGAGATGTTTATCCCCTTCCCAGCTTCCAGATGAGCCAACCAGGGGGATGGAAAAATCACCATTGATCATTTTTTGTCCCATCCCCCCATGACCAGAAGTGTTGCACCATCATTCCTGTTGCTTTTAAACAATGCAAAAAGGACTTCGACTAATTTTCAAGATTGTAGCTACAAGATTGCCTGAAATGAAATAGAAGCTAAGGTGGCTGTATGTGTCTCCATCTGCATCTGAAGGGCTGTGAATGCCTGCTGTGTTCATGTGTGCTTGGGATGTTCCTATGAGGTTGCGGAGACCTTGGACAGTGATGAGTTTCTATGTGAGACTGTCTGTGTGAATGGTATAGGGCATGTGCAGGGATAGGGGTGGACCTACTTGCCTGTCTGAGTAGTGACTATCTCTGTATGTGCCTGACTGTGAGTGTCAGAGGGCTAGTAGAGTGTTTGGGATGGGATTGTGAGTGTCTGTACTAGAGGTTCTCATGGGAAATTAGGAGATATACTTGAGTAAATGTTGCAAGGAAATCTGTGGAAGATTGAACAGGGTACCCCATCCCACAGAGTCTCCCTGGCTGCTGTGGATGAAGAAATAAACTTTACCAGACACTATTTGCCTGTCACGAGAGGGGGTGGTGATTCCCTCCAGTGGAGAATGCACCGAGCCCTTCTCTTGAAGTGGCTTTTATTAAGAGATTTGTGCAGGGGTATACAGAGTGCACAAAAGCTTATTGATAAATGCCTAAAGGCTATATTTGCAGAAAACAGATAGAGATCAAAGGTAACAATTGAAGGAACACAGAGATTTGCCTCAAGTCAGCGTCTGGTAGACAGGGTGATGCCTATTCAGCCCTAAAACCTGGGAAAATACACTCATCCTATGCTCTGACCCCAAAAACCAGTACTTATTAACTCAAGGGCATTCTTAGCAAAGTAGGTTTCATAGGATTTAATGCATTTCTTTTCCAGGCCTAATTGCCCCAGGGAACCACCTGATCCAGACTAGGACTGTACCTGCCTCTAGTATTGTTTCAAGCCAGAATCAGGCAGGTGGAGCAGAGCAGCCAAGAGATGAGGAGACTTCTTTCAGATAGAATGAGGACTCTGGCCATGACAAAGCCAAGGGGTGAGGGTCTTTTGTCCCTTCTCCGTGTCCCCCAGGTCCTTCCCTGATGGTCCCTATGCAACTGTGCCTGTCTTAAGTTACCCCTGCCATCGAGGGGTCTTACCTGCCATTGACTAACCAGCTATCCTTGGGGCCAAGCAGGGTGATGTGAGGGAGGCAGGGACTGCACCTCTGCCAGGGGGACAGGTTTTGTCTCCTCAGTGGCCTATTTTCCCAAGGCCTTCTTGCTCAACTCCAGCCTTGGGGTCCTCTTTCCTGCTGGTGAGGCTAAGTCCCTGAAACGAGGTGGGACATTCCCAACAGAAGATGGAAGGGTGTCTGAAAGGATTGGGGGTATATTTTGAGGTGCTTGTGGAGGATGTTCAGGGGTATCTGTAAAATTTGTGGGTGTCAGTGAGGTCTGTATGGGTGTGTGAGGTGTAACTAGTGTATCTATGAGGTGAATGAGAGGGTGTCTTTAGAGGATATAGTGGTTACCATGAGGCATTTGTGGGGTGTTTGTGCGTTGGTCTCGGAAATTTTGGGGGTGCCTGTGTGGTGTGTGTGGGTGAGTATATGTGTGCTTCTCTCTGTGTCTGTATGTGTCTGTGCTCTGACAGTGTAGGACAGCAACACAATCTTGGAAAATCCATGAGGAACTCAACTGGACTTGGGCCTTTCTTGTCCACAGAGTGTGACTGTGACAGGCATGGGGCCCTGGCCATGGCAGCTCTCTCCTCAGGCTCCCAGGCACAGATAATGATTTGCTGATGTGGCTTGACATGAGAGTTACTACCCCCCTGAGACGGGGCAGCGTGGGGTCCTACTGATGCCTGTGAGTGTGGACGTTGGCCATGTGGTCCTCACCCCAATTCCCAGGGCACCTAACAACATACCTAGGAGTGTCTTAGCTGATAAAAGCCCAAACTTGTCATCACCAGGACTAATTGGGGAGCGAAGAGGGAGTATGTCCAGCTCTTTCCTCTGGGCCAGCTTCCAAAAATATGAAAGATCAAGAGACACTTGTGTCTCAATACACTTTGTTCCAAAAGGAATTAATTATTCCTTTGGTTTAAGCAGAAATGAAAAGTTTTACAGAGATGGTGCTTTTCACTTTCTCCAGCTTAAAACTCACTCATAATAAAACCCACTCATTCTGAGGGGCCCCGGGCCTCCATCGAGAGGCCACCGTAGGCAAGGCAGCTGTTACCCTTAACAGGTGGTGTTGGTGATCAGCACCTGCAGGATGCAGCTGGCATCTGCACTCAGGTCACACACCTGCCTGAGATGCCCAGTTAACATGGGGATTCAGCACACCCTTCTGTGGTCACTCCCCAGAAGGTTGAGTAACATCCCAGACACAAACCCAGATGTTCCAGGTGAAACCAAAACTTGTCAGGAGGCAGGTGAATGGGTTTATTTACATACAGGTCCATGGGCTTATCTTTAAGGGAGTGAATGCTATTCTAAGTAGAGTTCTGAGTTGCAGCCAGCTACTGAGTGATTTTAGCCAGCTATTTATTTTGGCTGAAAAAATTATTTCACTAATTTCAAATCCAAAAGCCAGAAATGTTCTTTCCTGACTTACCCCGTCCTATTTTTTTTTATCCTCATCCAAGATTATGTGTATTGATTTTAGAGTGAGAGGAAGTGGGGAGCAGGGGGCAGGGGGAGAGGGGAAAGAGAAAGATCAGTGTGAGAGAAAAAAATCCTTCATTTGCCTCCAGTATGTGCCCTGACCAGGGATTGAACTTGCAACCTTTTGGTTATGAGGTGATGTTCCAACATACTGAGCCACCCGGCCAGGGCTTACATTTTCCTATTTACTTTAGAGAAAACATCTCCAATTTCCAAGAAGAACCACAAGTGGCCACTCCTTCACCTCTTGTCTCAGATACAATGGAGGCATTTTGTCTGGTCCCCTGGCAGGTGCTGGGACACCATCTGAGCCCATCTGAGGATGCTCTCTTGTGTTGCCTCTCAATCAGATGAGCCTGGGGACTAATCTTTCATGTCTTTCTGTATACATCTGAATCTGAACCCCCAGCCCCCTCTGGGAGGAAAGGTGGTGCAGGCATTATTGTCTTTGGGTTCTGAATGAGGACACTGAGGCACAAATAAGTATCTGGCTACAGCCAAGCCTCCAGAAACACAAAGACAGGGACCTGAGCTTCAGGTTGGCATGTCATGTTATCTCATTTTCTTTCCCCAGTAATTATGTATTGAGCACCTACTGAATGCCAAAGATGAGGCAAATCTATGGCACCTGACAATGAGGTGGTGATGCAGCAAAGCCCAGGGTGGGGGCAGACAATAAGCATTACAGAAGGAGGACTGTGTGTGGTGACAGGGACACTCTAGAAGAGATGGGATTTGATCCAAGTCCTGGTAGGCTGAAGGTGGGAATCTGGAAAGCCAGGATGGAGGGAAGGAACATTCCAGGTGTGATGTTTGTAAGCAAGGTGCAGAGGAAGGTAAGCTCTGAAAACGGTCACTTCCTAGAGTCTGTGAGGACACAGGGCCAGCAGGCCAGACAGTGGTAAAAGGAATGGAAAGAAGGGGCAAAAGAGTGAGGTGAGAGGAGGAGAGAATTCCTTGTTGGCAAAGGGGTCTCATGCCACAAACAGAAATATCATAGAAGATGCACAGTAGTTTATTTGTCTGGTTCCATGGCACACTGTCTGGTCATCCCCAGACCCACTTCCCTCTTTGTGCACGTTAGTCTCTCTCAGCTTCTGTGGCCATGGGACTGACTTCTGGAATGTGGGCAGAGCGACTCAACACTGCAGGCGTGACCCCATACAATCTTCCTTCATGACCCCTCACTCAGGCTCCTTCCTTAATGTGCTGCTGCCGGGATGCAAGACCCCAGGGCAGCCTGAGTCCCCATCGCACCACAGGCAGCTCCTCTACCAAATGCACTCAGTGAACTGTGAGAGAGATTGGAAATAAAGCTCCACTGTGAGAAGCCACCGGATTTCGGGGTTGTTTGTGACCACAACTGCTCACTATGACCAATACAGGCTGAGTCAGTTTATCTGCTTCTCTGAACACTTTACATCTAGCTGAAATGCTCATCCTGATTTTTTCTGTGACTGGTTTGAGTTTCTCTGCTATATCTCCTTTCCCAAAAAGAGTGATCTGAGAAATTCTCAAAAAACGCTTCTTGAACGAGTGAATACAATGAATACATGTAGGGATTTGGAAGGGTGTGATGGTACTGCAGTCAGGATAGGGGGTTATCCTCAGAACAGAGCAGGGAAATGTATACATGAGGGGGTGCAAATTCGATGACACCACCTAAGAAAATACAAAAGGAGGAGACAAAGCAAACCCAAACCCTAAGCTGTCTCAAGAGCACTTTCTGGGTTTATTCTTTTACCCATGGCAACAGTTATGTAAAGAGATGATGCCCTTGCTTAAAAAAAAAAATGTGTCATTCCCCTTCTGAATTTAAACCGAAACTTCAGTATTTACTAAACAGAAGCCAAGGACAGCATGTTCACACATCCGTGCCATACAGGTTAAAAAAGAAGAGAAAAATAGATTCCTGTCAGAAGTAAAAAGCCAGCATGGTCATCCCATATACTGAAAGCTTGTGCTCCCCTGGCTGAAACAACAAGCAATCTTTTCCCATTTAAAAGGAAGTAGGTAGGTCCCCAGCTTTCTCTTGTTTCTCCCTAAACAGGTGGGTTTGCATATTCAGCAAGGGGAACGTCCATAACCTTGAGTGAGACAGCAGCTTGCTGGACTGTATCGTCCAAGCTCAGACAGAGGTCGCAGGGGAAGCTCCCCGCCGCTCCTGACGGTGCTCTTGGAGGACCTGGTTCACTCGGGGACGTTTCTCACAGTGACCTACACTTGGAGCAGCATTTGACACAGAGGAAAGCCCTGGCATAATAGCAGGCATGTATATCACAGCAAACCCGCTGTCTGTCCTGTGAGATCAGTGCTGCCAGTCTGTTTTGAGTATCTGCAAGACTGAAGGCGGTCTCCTTCAGTTACAGCCTGGCTGCGCAGTAACTGCTAGGCATGTATTACCTCACCAAATCTGCACCATACCCCTTTGGGTGGGCTATTTATTATTTCCATTTTACAGGTGGGGAAACTGAGGTGGAAAGAGGTTGAATAACATGCTGAGGTAACAGAAGTCATTAATGGCCTAAGTGCTGCACCTTTTAAGTATTGTGTGGTCTCAGAGCTCAGGTGGCTGAGCACTGGAATGGGTCTTAGGTGAGTTCGGAGGATGTGGAGTTCACAGTGGGTGATGTTAGTTTCTTGCTCAGTTTGGATTCAAAAGGAATCTCAGTGTACAGTTGTTGTTTTTTTAACCTTCATATGACATACATGCAAACTTCTGTGTCATGTGTCTTATGTAAGATTTTTTTCAGTGCATAATCTATTAATGAGAATTTCATCAGTGTCATTGGGTTCTGTTACTTTTTCATGCAATTATAGTATCACTTAGAAGCTTGTTTTATTTTTAAAAATCACGGTACCCTGTCCCCCTCTTGTCATGTCTCTCCCCCTGTTGAACACGTCACTGCCGTATTCCATACTCCCTCCCACGCCCTGCCATGGGGCTTGTCTCTCTGATCCCCACTGATGTTTTTCCCACCACTAGTTTCATTTTGAAGAAATCGAATGGAATTTTCTGTCTCATATCTTCCTCAAGCTGCCTAGACATTCAGTGACTCATGCACTCATTCTTCCTGGACATTGTCCCCTTGGCTTCTTCTGGTTCCCTGCCCTCTCATCTCCTTTCTTGTGCCTGTAAGGTTGGGGTTTTAGCCCTCTGCTGTCCTCTTTTGCTCATGAATGCTCCTTGAGGATTTCAGCTGATTTGTCTTCCCTAAGTCAACATCATCACATCTACATCTTTATCCTGAGCCCCAAATGGGGACTTGCAGCCTCCCACAGGAACTCTGTACTTGAAAGACTATTCTAAAGTCACCCAAAAACATACATGACATCCAACTTATTGACCCATTGGACCAGGACATGGCTCCCTTGCTGAGCAGCATCATTAGTGTCCAGGGCCTGCTAGAGACCTACACTTGGAGCGAGATAAAGTGGGAGTGGTTGAGCAGGCCTGGCATGGAAAGGGAGCCCCACAAAACCAGCTCCTGGGAGTCCTCTTTTTCCCACCCAGTGCTTAGTGGGCATCGGGTCTGTCTGCAGAGAAGGAAACACCAGGTTTATCTCATCCCATCCTTCCTGGGGCCTCCTCCACCCATTCCCTCATCCATGGAGCCTGGGATAGTGCAGGGCCCTGGACACTGCCTCCCAGCCTCAAGTTTCTCCAGTCAGCTTTATAACCTATGGTTCTCACTCTGCAAGTTTCCTGCTAAAGCAATCACAACGGTCCCCTGCTATGAACTAGGTTAGGGTAAAAGCCTTTAGCTTGATCTTCAAGGTCCTCCATCAGTGGGGCCCCTCAATCATTCAATATTTTCACCCCATGTCCAAAAAGGGGAGCCCTTCCCTCTGTTGCATCTGCTGCTCCCGCCCTCTTCCTCTGTCCCATCCTTATGTCTGGCTCACATGGCTCACTTCATCAGATTCCCTTCTCCTATCCAGAGTTTCTATTTCCTTCAGGATTTAGCTAATCAACACAGATCATTATCCTCAGTCCAAAATGTTCTCCATTTCAGAATTCCCCTAGTATTTATTGTCAAGATAGTGCACTTTAAACTACCATTAGTAGGGTTTGCTGAGTTCTTACAATGTACAAAGATTGAGTCAACCTCTCCTAAAAATAACTCCAAGAGATGTATGTCCACCTTATTTTGCCAATGAAAAAAACCAACATTCAGAAGGTGAATTTGCCCGAAATTACATCTGGGATTTGAACCCAGGAACTCTGCTCCAAAGCCCACACAGGCTTCATAGCTGCACTGTGCTAAATACCTCTGCATTCGTTTCTTTTTGTCACCCAAAGGATTTAATGGTGAAGATAATTTATTGTATTATTTTGTTTATTTTCCAGTGGGCCTAGCTCAGGGCTGAGCACATGATATTTAATAAACACTTACTTTGGTTTCTGGCTTCCAGATTGAATGATACAGAGACCCCAGCTGAGTTAAGCAGTTGATGAAATCAGTGATCACACCAGCATTATTTGCCTGATAAATAACAGATAACACAACAGCCCCCCTTATCCACAAGGAATATATTCCAAGACCCCCAGCAGGTGCCGGAAACCACAGATAGTAATGAACCCTGTATATACTATGGTTTATCCTATATGTACATGTGATAAAATTTAATTTATAAATTAGGTACAGTAAGAGCTTAACTACAATACCAAATAATAAAATAGAGCAATTATAACAATCTAATGTTATAAAATTTATGTGAATATGGCCTGTCTCAAAGAACCTTGTGTTGTACTCACATTTCACTTAAAGGAAGCACTTTCCAGCTTCCCGTTGGCATTTCTGAATTGCCAGGAACACTGTGCCTGCGCTTTGAGGTTATTATTGAGTAAAATAAAGGTGACTTGGGCACAAGCACTGCAATACCGCAATCTGATAACTGAGGCAGCTACTAAGTGACCAACGAACAGGGAGTGTCTACAGCATGAACACACCGGACAAAAGGAGATTTATGTTCTGGGTGAGACCAAGTGGAACAGTTCTAGACTTCATCATACTACTCAGAACGGCATAGGATTTAAAACTTCTGGATTGTGTGTTTCTGGAATTTTCCACTTAATATTTTCAGACTGCCATTGACGGCAGCTAACTGAAACTGTGGGAAGAGAGACAGCAGGTTTGGGGGGACGACTGTAGTCAGCACCGGGCTGAAGAGATGCCCCAAATGAACTGTTTAACTTCAGTGGTCTTTTTTTCCATTTCCATTGGGGAAAAGAAAACCAAGGTAAAAACCTGAGCGCTCATTGCTAGTCTGAAATTATTTTGTTTCCAATTCACTCAAATCACCTCAGGGGCTTTGTTGACATTATCTGATAATGATTGTAATCCATCTTTTCAAATGGAGAGAGGCACCAAGCTGTCAAACAACACCCTTCTTTCCACAGAGATCAGAGGTCTGCGGTCACCTCCTGACTGCCACAGCCAGCACGCACTCCCAGGCTTGCTGCAGCACTGGGCCTCTTGAAGCTTCGCTAAAGGGTAATATTTACAGAGGCAGATAGCTGTGCACTGTGGTGCTTAATAAGATCTCTAAAAAGGCAGCTTTCATTAAGACAGGGAGTACACACAAGGTGCCCTTGGCTTTTGAGGGAAAGATGAACCAACACAAGATGGATGCTCCCCCTTGGCTTGAGAAGCAGGTGGGTCGAGTGGCTTGTCATACATTAACAGCCTTTTTAAGTTCCTGGGCAAATTAAGAGGAGCGGCCTAGATAAATGAAGGAAGAGGAATCGTGCAATCTATCTTGGTAGCGCAAACGCTGAGACACAGCAGCTGCATTTAAACAGGGCAATTTGCTAAAGGAATGGTTGGCCACTTTCCAGATGGACAGTGTGACACAGGGCTTGGATGAGTCCTTCATGCAATCATGTTCTCAAGGCATAGAAATGAACTGCCAGGTTAGAGCCACTGCAACAGCAGAAGTAGCTTTGATACCCTGACATAAAATGTGCCCAGTATCGCCAGCAAGGAAGCCTGGCCACCGATCAGCTGGAGAGGACATGGCATTTCATGCAGAAAGCTTTGGTCACAGCCAGTTTCTCAGCTGAACAATGGCCCGCTCAGATCCAGGCCTCACTATACTCACTTATCAGATGCATGGAAGCATCCAATTTTAACAGGAAGAGGCACAAGTGTAAGGTTAGGAAGCAGAAATATTGGTTGTGTTTTCTTTATGTGTACTTCTAAATCATTTCAGCTGTGTTTTGTCTTGATTTTTCTACTTAGGTTGTAAAGTTCCCAAGTCAGATGAGAGAATAGTGCTAGCTTTCCCCCACAACCTTATTCTGTCTTCTCTTCTCCTTGCCTCTAGCACTTAATGCAGTGCTGGTTCAAGTACCTCTTTAGAGGTGGTATCTCAAAGATACGGGCTGAGGCGGCCAGGGGTAGACCAATCAACCACTCGGTTCTGGGGCCTCTGGGTCAGTGACACTTGTTCACTGAATGATTTAAACCAGGTCAGGTAAAAATGGAGCCACTAAATGGACAGCTTGACCAACTTTAATAAAAGAGGCGGCCACAGGGCGTCCCTAGACTAGAATGGGGACCCGCAGGTCAGCAACTCTACTGACCTATTTCTATCTGGTAAATTACAGCCCTTGCATATTTAATTTTTATTACTGCATTCAAAATTTCCATGGGGGAGGTTTCACTGTGTTCTTTAACAGCCCACAGCTGGAACATTCTGACCAGTTAGTAAACAAGCCTGCTCCCCCAACCCCCAACCCCGAGAACCACACTGGATGGCAGCTTCTGCTTATTTCTGACTCGGGAGGAAAAGTTTAGACTGATGAATCACCAGCACCACTTCCTGTGACATTCTGGGGAAAACTACAGTTGGCTTAGGAAGAACTTTGATGCACTCATTGGTTTCTGAGCTACATGGGATGGAAAATTTTGAATCTTTCTCTGTGCCATACATGAAAGCCTTCACACCAATATCGTTCTCTCTTGGAGGTTTCCTGTCATAGCTCTATGTCTATACCCTGTAGTCAGCCTGCAATAAATGATTTAAATAAACAGGGCTATCCTAGAGGGGAATATAGCATTACCCCCCTGTCAAACTTACCCAGATATCACTTCTTTTGTGACCATTGGGGCCCTGTTTCCTCATCTGTACCACAAAATACAGAAAATAATGAGAAATTATTTTTTTCACTTCTCCCCAGGAATGGTACTAACCAGCATTGTTCTAGATGCATATGTGAAGAAGCGAATCCATAACCCAGGAGATGACTTTGGGCGTGGTCAGCCTATACTTCATTAACAGAGATTTTTATGGCAAGAGCCTGGGCAATGCAAAGGAACTTATTCTTGGATCTAGAATAGTCTACTAGTAGATATGCCAAAAGATCAGAGCAATAAAGTCATTGAACTCTGAGATAGTTACAAATCTGTTCAAATCCTTGCCATGAGGAAATAGCTCAGAAAAGGTATTAAAGTAGATGATTAACTTTCTTAAGAAACAAGTTTCTTAGTACAGCAAACATAAATTGACAAATATCAAATAATCTTTAAGTACGTGACCTTGGGTCAGATTCAACTGAAGAAGCCCAAAGGTAGTCATTCATCAAGATAGCCTTTGTGGTGACAATAATGAACCAAGTCCCCCTCACCTGTGTTAGCATATCGCAAATGTAGCTTCCCTTATGTCAAGTGTGACTGGGGCTCCGATTCCAAGGATATGTGACCATCAGGAAGTAGGCAAATTACGCAGCCTTGAAAGCTGACAAGGATGATTAGGTAACATAAAATGGTAAGACAGACAGAGCCAGTGCTTCTGCCTTATAAATAAACTTGTTTCCCTCTCAGGTGCAATTCGTGGCTTTTCTCAATGGTAGCACAAGCTCTTTAAAGCCTTTTTCGAGCTTAAAGATAATTAGACTTTTAAAATGAGCATCAGATGAGGGCTCAAATACTGTTTGAAAATGTCATGACTTTTTAACATTCACATATATCTCCACAAAGAGTCACCCATGATTGACATTTTATCTTATTAAGTGCTGCTCATTAAGAACCACAGACACTAGTAAGATTAAAGCAGCCGGGCAGGTTGAACTTCCTGAAACAAAATAAGACTCTGATTTGCTTAGAGTCCAAATTAAAGACAGTATATTGGCTCATTTGCATCTGGTCCACTAGGGGGCAGTGAATGATCGAGTTTCCAGCAGGCAGCCTCAATGCTGGTTGCTATATATACACTTGAAGGGTGCTAGGCCTTTTGCACAAAGTGAGCAGAGTCACCGCAGCATTGACAGGTGCAGGGAGCAGCCAGTTACTGCTACCAGCACAGTCTGTCAGAGGATGAAGTGAAATGAATCATTTGCATTTTTTACCAATGAACTTGCATGATAATGAACAAAGCAGTGTAACCTGCCTAGGACCTGGTTTCGCCTCTCTGGATCCTGCTGGATTGCTGCCAAAGTCACCAGGCTGAAAGCACTCAGGATGGCAGCAAGGTAGAGAGACAAAGCCAGGGGACTTATTTTCCAGCTATCTGGGGCTGGTGGCCTCAGGGGCAGGACTGACCATGGGCAGGGCAGTGGGGGTGCTGTGCCAGAATCAATTTGGGGAGTGGACTAGAAGCTGCATAGCACAAATCCAGGGACACCAATCCTTTCTTTGTCGGTCTGACTGGTGCCCCCTAAAGTTGAGCAGTGCGCAGATCAGAGACCGTTGTCCCTGCGTTGGGGCTCTGAGCTGCAGGTCTCTGGAGCAATGCCATGTGCTCTCTTTCCCAGTCTCATTATTTTTTAAAAAAAATCTGCATTAAAAGGTTTTAAAGAAAGTATAGAGAAAGGCAACCCCAGAGAAAATTAGGAATTGGGTGTTTCGGTGTCTGCAGTGTTCTCTTCCTTTGTCTCACTCCTTGATTCAAGAATCTGGTATGTTTCTGACATTCTGTCTGTGTTGCTCAAACGTGTTCTTTGAAAAAGATTCTAGGCTATCAAACCATTCAACTTCAATTGTGTTTGCATTGTTCTGTGTCTTCTCCCACAGGAATGTACATTTAAGACTTACTTCTAATTGTGGAATAAAACATAGATTCCTCCTTCCTGGCTCTTATTAATGGGAAGCAAACCTGCTGTGCCATTTCCCCTATCTTCCAATTCCAATGCTTTTGAAGCGATTCCAGTATCTCTAGCCCCATTTCCTCATCCATTTACCTGGAACATCCTTTCTGTTTTACTTGAGAGTCAATAAAGCATCGTGGTTAAATACAGATTCAGATCAAGTTGTCTGGGTTCACATCACAGCTCTGTCACCTCCTAGCACCTTGTAACCTTGGGGAAATTGTATGACTATTCTGTGCCTCAGTTTCCCCATCCTCATACATGTCAACAATAACATCACTTTGTAATAGTGTTGAAAGATTGAATGGAGAACTCCAAGCACAGGCCCAGGCTCATGAGCAAGCACTCCATATGTGTTGCTTCTTAGTATTTTATTTATTGGACATGACGTACGGCTCCTCACCACTGCTTCTCCCTAAAAGGATGGCCAAAAGTCTTCTGGCCCCTGAATCTGTACCTACTTCTCTCCTTCTACCCTCTACACCTACCTGATCATCATTGAAGAGAATCAGGCACTTGTCAGGATCCTCATAGCTAAAGCAAAGTAAAAAAGAAAAAACCTTTCATGCATCAAGTAAAACAAGCTGGGGGTGGGCGAAGGGGGGATCCCACAATGCTCTCTTATGTTGTATTTGTAGAACAGTCTTAGAAATGGGCACTTGTTTACTTTGCCCAGATCAGAGATGATTTCAAATTCTCTTCATCTAAATATCTATTTCCACTGTGCAGGTTCATAATGAAAATAAGAAACTTACTTACAAAGCCAGTGCAGTAGCAGAAAGAGAACTATAAGGAGACCCGCTGATCAACCCTTTGTGAAGTAGACTCTAAACCATGTGGCCAGCCTGGAAGGAGAAGCAGGGGCAGCCCTGATCTGGCCAGGGGTCTCTCCTGTCAGGTCACATGGGAGGTGAAGGGAGTGGGGAAGGGGTGATTGATTCTCCGATCCTAGTATATGACAATGGAGAGAGAGAGAGAGAGAGACCCAACTTTTATGGGAAAATGCTTTGGGTACAGGGCTGGCTCCCAGGGTCTGGGTGCTCTGGCTGGTTCCAGGGGCACAGGGAGGGGAACAGCTGCCAGATGGAGGGAGGCTGGCCTAGGTACAGATGGGCAGGAGAGGCAGGACAAAGAGGCTGGAAAGAACAGGAGGACAGAGTGGCAGATGGGCAAGAGTTGACAAGACCCTGAAGTGTGACCTTTCCCAGTGACCCTTCAGATCTTCAGTAATGTCCACAAAAATCACAAAATACTTAGTACAGTTGGATTTCTTGTCAAAACTAGTGAAAGGGCTAAGGGGATGCAAGAGGCAGAATCCTGGCTCAAATATGGCAAATACCAACATTAGCCACTGCAGGGCACTTTGGACATCAGGGGGCCACATGAGACTGGGCGAATAATTAATCAATTTGTATCAAATTTATTATTGCTCTTTTATTTCCAAAAACAGAAACACTTACTAGAGACATTCTTTCTGTGTCACTAGCAGAAATCTGTAAATCTCTTAGACACTTCAGTCATTATCTTAAAGATACCATGAAGCAGTGAATAGATAGATACTGTTTCCTACTTTTCTTCTTTCTAGGAAGTTCAAAGAGAAATACACTGTTTATTTCTACAAATGTTTTAGGGTATGATGGGGTATATTTTGTTTATAGACATTACCTTCCCATATTTTGGGCCTTTACTTTGATTTGTGTATGTGTATCTTTTATTCTAGTCTATGTTCATTGTTGTCAGTGTCCTCAAATCCTCTTTTAGACAATGTAGTTACTAGTAAACAAAAACACAAATAAATACCTTTTAACCTATCCTAGAAGTTCTTACACTTTAATCTTTTACTGCACAGAAATATTCCTCAAGTTTTGTTGTCAAATCCGTTCGTGAATCTTTACTTGACTGCTGTTTTTAGAGTTCTGTATTGCAAAAGACTGTTCTAACCTCCATTATTAAGATTTTCTCTTATATTTTCTTCTAGTATATACTTTAAAATCATTTAGATCTTTATTTGGAATTTATTTTTAAGTACATTGTATGAAGGCTTCATTTTTTCCTAAATAAATAGGGAAATAAGATCTGAGGTTCTCTGCTATGTTATTAAAAGGTCCTGTTTGGATTTTAAAAATTTCCCTATATGTCATATTTTTATAAAAGATTTAAACAGTAGAAATTAGCTCCTTGCACACTGTTGTTCTCCCCAACACTTCACTTTTCATAATTCTTAATGATTTCAACATCAATCATATATACCCCATGTATCTACTAGTTTCTCATTTCTTTGACCTCCTACCTTCCAGTGGTCTTGTCTTGCCAGACTTAGCCATTTACTGCCATAGTCACGCCCTTGATTTTGTTATTAGTAACAACTGGAACCCCTCCAGAATCTCAATTTCAAACATTCTAACTCCACTTTTCCTAGTTCATTTGCTCCATATTCCAGCTCCATATTCCATAATTCCAGCTCAATCAATTGATCCTAACACATTTTCGCTGCCCCTCTCCCTTCCATGCCTCATCACCTTCTTAGCTGACTTAAAGTCCATGGTCAGTTACAACCACTTCCTTATATACACCTTCAACACTTTGTTTTGTTTTTATGATTGTTCTTTCTTGGCAAAAGCACACCCATGGTTCAATTTGACTTTCCACTTACCCCACGCTTTCATCTACATGAAAATGTGGCTGGAGACAAACCACACAACTGTGCTGAGTGGTCTGACTTCAAATTCATGACCACAAACCACAAAGAAGTTCTTAGTGCTTCCTGGCAGCCGTCCCTTGTCTCCCACTCTCTGAAACCATTTCACACTTCTTCCTTCCTCTGAAAATCTCCAAAACCTCATCCTAATTCCTGTTCTCAGATGAGGACCTTGCTTCCTAAGTCTCCAAGGAAACAGAAGCCCTCCAAACAGACCTCCTACCAGATGCCACACATATGCACACTTACCAGCACCCAGACCCACCCACTTGGCTTTTCCCTTGGGCCCCTCTGATGAACCATCCAGGCTCCTCCTAAAGTCTGCCTTCACATGTGTCCTGGATCCCAGCCTCTCTTTCCTACCATGACTATTTTTCTACATTTCCCCCCCTCTCCTGCACCATCAGTATTCCAAATCATGCCCACAAACATGCTCCTAAATCTCTCTTTAGGGAAAATAAAAAAGACTTGTCTTGATCCCCTTGCCCCTCCAACTATCACTCCATTTTGTCCTTCCCAGCAAAAAAGTTCCTTGAGGGAAGGGTTCATACTGCCATTTCAGTCTTCCTATTCCCCCTTGAAAGCATTCCCATCAGGCTTTCGACCCACCTCACATAAAGCTCCACACTGCTCAAGCCAGTGGAAATGCTGGCTCCTCATATCTCTACTGGATGCACTTGACACTGAACACCCCCAGTATGAGTACCAGGACTCAACCCTTTCTACCTCCACATGTGCCAACAGCAGTGTATCTGTCAGCCTTCTGACTTTAATTTCATCTCTTCATGCTGACAACTCTGACTCTCCCAACAGGTACACACTGAGCACCTTGAATTTCTGATGCTTTTACCTGGTCCATCTTTCTTCATAGCACTTAGCACCTTCTAACATCTTATGCAATCACTTATTACATTGATTGATGATTATCTAGAAGCCAGGTTCCCCTATGGCAGGGGTTCCTGCCTACTTTATTAACTAATGTATCCCCAGTGCCCAGAACATTGGTGGCCCATAATAAGCAACATTGACCTTTGTTGTCAATGCCTTCCTACACTTCCCCGCCTGCACCCCTGCAAGGCTCTGGCCTGGCCTGGAACCTTTGTGGCTCACTGTGGCCCTCCTTTCAAGTCCCTCCTTCAATGCCTAAGGAGCTCTGCCCTGTCCCCTACCCTTATGCCCTCTTGTCCCTCCTGTGCTGCATTTCTTCTTCTTGGCCCATCTTTCTAACATACAACCTATTGATTTTGCAAATTATCTGTCTGCTTCCACTAGGATGGAAGTTCCCTGAGAGTGTAGTGTTTTATCTGTTTCTTTCACCCCATGTCCCCAGCACACTAAACAGTGCCCGGCACATATTTGTGGAAGGGACTTGCTTCGAAAGTCCCTTTGGTAACATTCTCCATGATCATCTTACAGGACAGTGCTGTATTGTCGTGAGTGTGGCCTGGAAGACAGCCCTGCATGATGCACTGGCCTGTATGCTGCCCCCAGGTCCCTCTGAGTGGCCCTCATTTACTCTTGTCTGCTTGGCCTCAAAGCCTCATGTCATGTTCAACTTTGACAACTCTCCTGGAGACCACAAGGACTCTCTCTCAGTCCCAGTGCTCCCACCTCACACTCCCCATTGTCGCAGCCTCCTTGATTCCTAAGCCTTAGTCACCACCCAGCCAGACTCAGGGAGGCCTCCTCACCCACTCTTAGTTCTGTCTTTCAGTAAAATGAATGTTGGTGTCTAACACAGTGCCTATCATAGCCTGGGTACTCCCAAACCCATTCATTTCTTCGCCCTTCATATAGTTATTGAATATACCATGTACCCAGCACTACTCTAGGCCAATGGGATATAATAACTATGCATCTATTCTGATGGAGAGGCAGATAATAAATAAATATACCCTATGTCTATGGAGATAAATAAAGTAGGGTGGGGCAACAAGGAATTCTGGGTTTGGGGATGGGTGATATAGAGAGTGTATTTTCATGTGGGGTGGTCAGAGACTCCTGCCTGAGTGGGTGACACTGTGGTGAGCCACATGGATTTCAGAAGGAAGGATGCCCCTAGAAGAGATAATGGTAAATGCAAAGGCCCTGAGGTGCAGGTGTGCTTGAGGTCTTCAAGGAATAGCAAGGAGTCCAGAAGCCTGGAGCTGAGTGACTGGGAAGGTCCCAGTAGGGAGAGAGTGGAGTGGAAGAAGCATAAAAGGAAGAGGAAAGTTTCCCAAAAACCAGAACTGAAAGGGAACCTTCCAATGGGTAAACAATAGGAAGAGGAGGAGAACCAGAAAGAAGTGGAGGAAGAGAGGACTGAAGTTCTCAGCAGAGGATACGCAGGCCAGCCTCCCAGCAGGGCCACCAGTGGGCACTGGGTCCCGAGGAGGCATGACAGAAGTGGCTGTGTGGAGTTCCAGGCAGACAGTGCCACTGGGCCTGAAGGGGCCTTGACACTGTCTTCCTGCCAGTGGGCCCCAAATTGTGGTACAATGTTGTTGAGACTACCCCTCAAGTGACTGATCTTATGGTGGATGCTGGGGGCTCAAAACAGAAATGAATTTGAGTTTTGGAAAACAAAGTAAATTATATTTCTTGCACATCCACAGTTATGGGCTGGGAGTCACACTGGCTGCATCATTCTATGTGCACAAGAGAAACATGCTGTGCTTGCATCTCTGGCTTGTCTTTGCCCCTGGAGATTGGCATATTTTTCTTACAACAAAAATGAGAAACGTCGTCTTACGTGGGAAGCTCTGCTCTGCTGTTGCCTACCCCGAAAGGGGCCTCAGAGTGTGAAATTGCTGACTTCCCTACAAGACACAGACTCCAGTGGAACTTCTGCCAAAAAGAAAAAAATCCCAGAAACACATTCATCCCAAGTATCCGAGCCAAGAAATTATTTATATCATCCTGCAGTGCTGGCAGGAGATCGTATTCCTGGAATTCGGAGCATCTGAGACGTTTCATGGTGCCACAGTAAAGCTGGGCAATAGACACGGGCAAGACTGACCCAGAAAGATCAAGTTGTTCAAAGGGGGTATCTTTCATTTCTTTTTGAGATGCAGAGAGGCCCAAGTTAAGACTGATAATCTCCTTCTTCCTTCAGAAATTGCTCTAGCTAATCTATTTTAGTCTCAGTAAAAGAAGCATGGGCTCTCATCTCATTTGGGAGCTTGGGGGTCACTAAGAGTTTTATGCAGTGAGCTGTGTGGCTGAGGGACTCATGAGAGCATTTTGTCACATCTACTCACCTGGAGCTTTCATATGGCACCAGGACAGGTCCTGTCGCAGGGCAGACTCAACATTTGCCCTGAAAAAAGCAGGGCAGTCAGGAAGCTGAAGTACCCAGCTGTGTTTGGATTGCCTCCAGATTCCATTTCTTTGAACTTTTTTAAATTGCAAAGCATTATGATTCAATTGGTGACAAGTCTTGGTATCCTAAATCTCAGTGATTTCACCATCTCCACATTCTTTTTTCTCTCTGGAATGCAGTGGGATCAAGCATAGGACAAATCTCCTGGTTTTCCCCTCAAAATGAAAGAATCAACCACCCCCATCTGGGAATGGTGATGGGAAGATTGAGACCAGTCACAACTGCCCTCAAGGTGCCAATCAGTACTGTTTCTTAGGTGGCAAAAGAGAGAAAGACCAGTCAGCTAATGGATCACACTAACTGTGTCTCTAGTTATTGACATTGGACTCATCTCCTCTAGAGATCAGCCTCCCAGAAGTGTCCCACCAATGCTTCCGACTCATATCCAAGCTAAGGAAAGAATGCAGGCCACTTTCACTTGGTGCATGCTCAATCCGAGCCAGACTGACTATAGGCATAGGAAGGAACCTGGGATTCTGTCCCTGATGTGGGAAGGCTCGTCTGAGGTATCATGGGGATTGCCGTTGTGGGATACACCATGTCTTAAGAGAGTCAGACAATGTCCTAATGACAATTTAGATGAAAACCAAGAAACACTTTTGTATGTCAAGGAATCTGGGAGGAAGCGCAGATCATCATGTGACAAGCATCAGTTTCCAAAAAGGCCTTGACTCACTGGGATAAGGAACAAATACTATTGAGATTTGTTCAAGATTGTGAGCACAGCATGATCAATGCTGCCTAGAGTTTGTGCGCCAAGTTGTAAAGAGGAGAGGCTAAGGCAGTGAGCCAACCAACTAGAGCATGTAAGAAATTATGGAGACCCCCACTAAGAAGTGACTTAAGACATTAGAGGAGAAAAGAGACAAGAATTGGTCAGTGATTAGATATAGAAGGTGAGGAAGAGAGGAAGCAACCAGAGAGAATGTGAAGGTTTTCTATCTAAATGATGAAATGGAGGCTGCAATCACAACAGAAAACACAAGAAACACCTCAGAATTGGGGGGAATGCAATTGCTTTTTGACACTTCAAGCTCAAAAGGCCTATAGGATATCCACTCAGAGATGAACCTAGTATTTAGAAGTCAGGGGTCAAGAAGTAGCCAGAGCCATAGAAAGGAAAGACAATACTTAAGGAGAGAATATGGCAAAGGAGAAGGCCAAGGGTAGCATATGAGTGGCAAGAAGAGGAAGAAGGGGAAAGGAGGAGCTGTTAGGGTAGGAGAAACAGAGGTACTGTTGTGAAAGTCAAGAAAAGACAAGTAGTAAACATAGAATTTGGTACAATGAAGACTCCAAAGAGGGAAAGGATTTGCCCCTTAAGAGTTACTGTATTAGGTCCAATGAGAGGTAGTGAGATTGTAAAGCCTGGCAGTGATAATGTCAGGGAACATGGCAGAGAAACAAGGACAGGCCGCTGAGTCCTGAAGGTACAGGGCCAGGGGGCATGTTCCCCTTCAGGCCCTGGCTCCAGCTGTTCCTCTGTCTGGGCTGCTCTCTCCCAGGCTTCCCTGTGGCTTCTTTGGCTTATTGTTCATTCCAATGCTTCCTTCAGGTCTTGGGGTTTTGTTGTTGTTTGTTTATCTATTTATTTTTCAATTACAGTTTATATTCAATATTATCTTGTATTAGTTTCAATGTACGGTATAGAGGTTAGATAATCACATCCCTTACAAAGTGTTCCCCCTGATGTTTCAGTACCCACCTGGCATCATACATAATTATTCCAATATTATTGACTCTATTCCCTATGCTGTACTTTATATCTCCATCTGTTCTACAACTACAAATTTGCAGTACTTAGTCCCTTTACTTTTTTCACCCAGTCCCCCAATCCTTTTCGCCTCTGGCAACCATCAGTTTGTTTTCTGTATCTATGAGTCTGTTTCTATTTTATTTGTTCATTTATTTTGTTCTTTCAGTTCCACATATAAATGAAATCATATGGTATTTCTCTTTCTCTGGCTTATTTCACTTAGCACAATACCCTCTAGGTCTATCCATATTGTCACATGGTAAGATTTTCTTCTTTTTTTATGGCTGAGTAATATTCCATTGTATGTATGTACCATTACTTTTTTTACCCACTCATCTCTTGATGAGCATTTGGAATGCCTTTATACCTTGGCTATTGTAAATAATGCTGCAATGAACATAGAAGTGCATATATTCTTTCAAATTAGTGTTAGGCTTCACGTTATAGTTTAAACGTCACCTTCTCAGTGAGGCCTACCCTAAAAACCTTACTTAATACTGTAACCAACAACCCTTCCCCCCATTAATACATGCATACATCCTTGTCATAACTTTCTCTTTTAGCACTTATACCTTTAACATATTATATAATTTATATATTTTTAATATTTATTATTATTGTCAATCTCCCCCTACTCAGATAAATACTCTTTGAGGGTACATTGAAAGATTCCCTGTGCTCAGAACAATGTTTGGCCCACAGTGGTTCTTCTATAGTATTTGTTGAGTGAATGAACACAGCTGACTGTAGTATAAGACAGAGGGTGCTAATGCCTATAATAGAGACATAAATAGAGCACTGAGGGATCCCTGAAGAGAAAAAAATTACTCTAATTCTGAGTATTGGCAAAGACTTTGTGAGGAGTGATATCGGAGTTGGCTCTCAGGGATTGACAGGATTTTTGCATTAGAAGTGACTGAGTAGGTGTGCAGGTGGAGGGAACTGTGATGAGCTCCTGGGTGGAAACTTGCTTCACACATGCAGGAAAAGCAGGCCACCCTATGGACTGGAACATGATATTTAAGAGGAGGACTTGGGGGGTGGTCAGAGTGCAGGTTGTTAAGGGTCATATGTTGTTCTCTTTGCATATGTCTACTGGATTTCAAGGTGGAGACATGAGTAGGGGGTTATCAGCATATTGGTAGTATTTAAACCTAGAGACTGAAAGAAATCACTAAAACAAAGGAGTATAGATAGAGAAGGAGACAAAGGATGGAAACCAGGAGTGCTTCAAGGATAAAAGGTCAGGGAGAAGGGAAGGAACCAGCAGAGGAAACTGAACAGGAGTACCACTAAAACAAGGAAAATCAAGTGTGGTATCCAGGAAGGCAAGTGGATCAACTACATCAAACAAATCTGACAGGTCACTGAGAAGTGAAGCAGGTTAAAGTGTGCGGGCAAGGGGAGGACAGGTGGGTGACAAGAATGAATCACAAAGAGGAAGGACAGTTGGCCTGACCATTCGAGATGGTATGGGAAGTAGGTCAGAGGAGCTCGGAAGGATGAGCCGAATGAAGGCTGTTCAGCATGGGACAGCTTTTTTGGGCTTGGGAGAGAGAAGAAAGCCTGGTAAAAGTGGGATGATTCTTTCAAGAAATTTTGCTGCAAAGAAACAGGATATGAGCTGGGAGTACCAGTGAGATATAGAAAAGGATTTTGGTTGGTTGGTTACAATGGGAGAAGTGGCAGTTTTATTAGCTAATGGGAAGGATCCGTGGAGAATGAAAGGTTGTTGGACAAAGAAAAAAGAGTTGTAGAAAGGATGTCCCAGAGTAGATAAGACAGAACAGGATCTGATACCTAAGTGGAGATCTGTCCACACGGAGCACAGAAAGTTCATTTTGTGTGGTGAGTGAGAAGGCAGCGACTGTGGTGCAGATGCCAGTGGGGGATGGGATGGGAGGGAAGTTGGTGGAAGTTCTTTCCTGGCTGCTTCAGTTTCTCAGTAAGTTCAAAAACAAGGTCATTAGCTGAGATGAAGACCTGGGGGTGGGTAGGGATTTGAGGACAGAGGAGAAAGAATGAAATAGTGGACTTGAAACAGGGGTGTGAGTGTACCTGAGATACACAGATGATTGCCTGGGGTCTTGAGAGCCCATAGCTTTGTAACCAGGAATTCAAAGTGAGCTCTGTTGGTGTGGTTATATGTTCCTCCAGCTGTACTTACGTCTATCTCCTTCATTTCCTTTATTTATTTTTTTCTCCTCAGAGGAACTTCAGAGTCTTGTTTAAAAACAACAGGTTGGATTTGGCCCCCCAAAAATGCAAGAAAGTTGGAGAGGAAATCTAAAAATCCCATGGGGGCATGATCCCTTGCCAGCCTTTTTTCCTGAAAAGCCCATTTTCCTTAGCTTTATATAGACATCTGTCCTTTACCAAGATCTAAAAGTTAATCCAAATTCTGGACATCTTATGTTTGGACAAACAGTCTCCTCTTTGTTGTACTCTTAAAATGTGCTTCTCCCCTCAGCAATCAAAAAAGCAAGGATGAAGTCATATTTTTTTCTGATTTTAATCATGTTGCTTTCTTTCTGAAATGTCTAACTTCCATAAGTCCATTCCAATTTAAATCATGCACACTTTATGCTCTGTCCTACTTCCCAGACCATCGTGAATGGTCAGGCCAACGGTCCTTCCTTGTTGTGATTCACTCCTGTCATCCTCCTGCCCTCTCTCCATACCAGGCACACTTTAACATTTTTCACTTTTCAGTCCAGGTTAAACTCTTCCTCACTACAGTACTGGGTAAGGACTCAGTTTTATGCATATAGTTCCAATCGGTAGCTGCTGATAAATTTGGAATGATGACATGCATAGTTACCCCATGAACCTACAGGGTGCCTGGGCCCTTATGGGGGTGGGTGTAATTTTCCAACTCAGTTTAACACATGCACATGCATTACATTCCTGGACTATAGCTGCTACATCTCTAACAAAGGTGGAAGGAAGACCAACCCAACTGTAGGATTACTGCAATTCCAGGGCTTAATCCCAGTTAAATTGATCACGTTTTGATGCGCTCAGGGGGAAGAGGCGAGGCCTCAGTTCCTCTTAGCCTAACACCTGAGCTCCACACTTTTTCATATGAGGACACTCGGAAACTCTCAGCTGCTGCCATCGTAGCTATCACTTCTTTCTTTTAAAAGTATATTTTGCTATATTTTGATTATGCTATTTCAGTTATCCTATTCTTTTTTCTCTCCTTTATACCCCTCTGTCCAGTATCCCTATTCCCTCCAGAATTCCCCCCATTTTATTTCATGTCCATGTGTTATACATATAAATTCTTTGGCTTCTCCATTTCCTACACTATTCCTAACCTCCCTATCTATTTTGTACCTACTATTTATGCTTCTTATTCCCTGTACTTCCCCCCCGCCCATTCTCCCTTTTCCCCCACCCCTCCAATCTCCATTTCTGTGATTCTGTTCCTGTTCTAGTTGTTTGCTTAGTTAATTTTTTTTCTTTAGGTTCAGTTGCTGATAGTTGTGTGTCTGTTGTCATTTTACTGTTCATAGTTTTTATCTTCTTTTTCTTAGATAAGTCCCTTTAACATTTCATATGATAAGGGCTTGGTGATGATTAACTCCTCTAACATTCCTTTAATCTCCATTTTTTACTCATCCTTCCCTGTAAGGCCTGGCACAATAACAAGCTTAACAAGTGTTTGCTAATTGGGACCCAGGTTCTTCAGTCCTTAAGGAAAGTATGTGGACAAAAATCTGGCAGGCACAGGCAAGGGGCTGAGTAGATCTTGAGTAAGCTAAGAGGCAAAGCTGGAACCTTCTGAGATCCCCTCTTCTTTCCTAGTCCTTCTCTGTTATTATGACAGACTTAGTTATAGTAAGCAAAGTTCTATTTCTTTTTCTCAGACAGAATAAAAGTCAAATATTAAATATGAAAATAAGACCCACACAGAATTGAGATAGAAGATACAGTCCTCAGGAGGTCATAGATAACTCTCATTAGCAAATCTTTCTTTCCTGGTCCTTTCTCATTTAAAAATGTCCTTCATTCCAAGCATGTTAGTTTCTCCAAAGAATTCAGTTTTATCTTCCAACCCTCCCTCCCCGCACTTATGCTTATATGGCTCTCATGGAATGGAATGTCCTTTCTGTCCTTGGGCCTACCACACCTACTTGTCCTCTAGCTCAAAAGTCATTCTCCTGGGGAGGCTTTGCTGTCTGTCCCTTAATCTTCAGGGGTGGTACCCCACCCCTTCTGCCATGTCCCTTTGTGCCCAGTGCACACCTCTGTCTAGTAGTTATGTCTTGTGTAGTAAAGTTTGGTTGGCTCATCTATCTCCCATAGTAGGGTGCAAACATGATGAGAAATTATGTTTTTTAAGTCTTTACTTTAGAGCTCATTTCACAGAGAAGTGGTATACAAGATAGAAACACCATTTGTGCACATAACAGAACAGGACAGTCTCTAATTTAGGAAGTAAAGCCTTCTCCTTTTGGTCTCTTATTGATGTATTGTTTTAACAGAATGTTTTAAAAGTTTAAAAAACAGAATGTTTTTCTTCCAAGAAATCCTCTGGGAAATGTTGATATCATAACCCTTGGTTAAAAAAAAATATATTTTTTTCTGTGTTATTAGTTTATTTTATGTTCAAAGAGGGAAATCTCTTATCCTAGGTTAGCAGACAAATTAGCAATAGATCAAGCTGGGATAATAAATACTGATTTTTAATGTATTTATTTTTTTAGTAAGAACATAGCTATTAAATGTCTTCTAGGATCCAAGAGCCCTATTAGGAAGATACATTAATCACTCATCAAAAATATTTCTTTTGACTTTCTGTTTTATTTTTATATCTAAAATTTTAAAGTCTGAGACATACCTCAGAGTGTGTCTATAGTCATGTGAAAGCTGTATTGTACATGCAATTGTATCTTAAAGATAATGACAGAGTGAGCTCCAAACATGACAGTTACTTTACAGTGTCCTCCCTCAAGGGCACACAGACCCCATGAAGAGCGCTCCCTGGAGCATTCAGTCCCTGTGACTAGCCATCCTTGTGCTCGCCAGAACCTCACCCTCCCGGGATATTATGATAAACACCATGTTGGTGCTAATATTGCTCTAAGGGATTAGGTATGGATGTGAAGGGGTGGTGAGCTGAAATGGAGATGAAATGCAAAATTTATGCTCTGCTTAGCTAGAAAAAAGTAAGGAACCAAGCCATAAATTCTAAAGTAAGGTTTTAGGGTGACATGGTAACACCCTAGCCCACCCTTCTCCCCACATACACACATGCCCCATCTGTGGGGGTTCTAATAGGTTAAAGGTACTGTTCCAAATTAGTTTTCTGTTGTGTGTGTCTGGAAGGTAAACAGTAGAAAGTGAATGAAGAGAAAACCAGTGTCCACTTGAGAGGAGCAGTATCCTGAACCTCACCCCTAATCTCTTGAGAGAGCCCTCCAGAGAACGACATCATCAACAGACAGTCCCACTGGTTGATTGGACTGGTGTGTGCCCAATACCATTGGCTTTGTCCCAGAGGATCCACTCAGCAAGGTAAAGGTGACATGGTTAGAGTGCACTACCCAAGTCAGTAAATATTCACACTGTTGCAGACTGAATGTTTGACTGTCCACCTCTCAACACATGTGTTGAAACCCTAACCCTCAATAGGATAGCATATGAAGGTGGGACCTTTGGAAGGTGATTACGGTTAGATAAAATCATGAGGGTGGAGCTCTCATGATAGGACTAATGTCCTTATAAGAGACATTAGAGAGTTTGCTTTCTCTCTATGGGCACGCACCAAGAAAAGTCTAAGTGAGGACACAGCAAGAAGGTGGCTGTCTGCAAGTCAGGAAGAGAACCCTCACCAGAAACAGAATTTTCCAGCACCCTGGATTTCTAGGGTCCAGATTTACAGGAAATTAATTTCTGTTATTTAAGCTCCCCAGGCTGTGGTATTTTGTTACGGCAGCCTGAGCAGACAAACACATTAACATTCACCAGACTGTGTCCCCCCTGTGGCAAGGTGTCCTGTATGTCCAATCCTTGACTCCATGTCCTAAGCAAAGGGCCCCTCATACACACAGTTCCAAGCCCAGGTGTGGTGGGACAGAACAAAGTCATTCTGACTTCCTGGAACCACAGTGTCCCCAGAACCTTTACTGATTTGGGGTGCTCCCCATTCAGTCCTCCTCTGTAGAGTTCATTTAATCATGATAATAATGGAAAACAGAATTTATAGAGCTTTTTCTATGTGCCAGACAAATCCTCAACAAGTAGTATTTCATGAAACCCTCCCAACTACCCAGTGGAGTATGTACTACTTTTATTTACCAATTTTACAGACAAGAAAACTGAGGTACAAAGAATTCAGACAATTTGTCAAAAATCTAATGAGATTTGGCTTTAGAGTCTAAATTTTTGATTCTTGATCTTTTTAAAAAGTATTGAAAAAGCATGCTTTGTGCTAGGGGCTAAGCGTACAGTGGAGGGCAAAACAGATGTGGTTTTGCTCTCTCAGTCTGGTGATAGTCAATAGACAGTCACAATCTATACTCATAGCCTGTGATATGTGCAATAAAAAAAAAAAATGAACAGGGTCAGCAGGGGCAAAAATAAGGCCATTAGGAAAGCGCTGTCAGAGGAGGTAAGATTTAAACTGAGACCTGAAGAGAAAACTGTAGGTGGAGGTGGGGATGCTGTTGCAGGCAGAGGGGACAGCATGTGCAAACGCCCTGAAATGGGAACAGCTGGACATATCTGGGGAGCTGAGTGAAGTCAGAGAGGCAGGTGCTGGAAAGACAGGGAAGGAGCTGAATGGAAGGCTTTGGGGCCACGGTGAGGGGCCACGGTGAGGGGACAGAAGCCCTGAGGACTGCCAAGCTTATTTATGCGCTCACACATGCCATGATTATAAGAGGAAGGGACTGGATGTGAGGTACCCCTGCTTGGCTGGTGCTGTGTCAGGCCCTTACCTATGGCACACCTTCTCATCCTCACCATGACTCAGAAGGCAAGGCTTAGCTCTCTTTTCCAGATGAGACACCTGATGTTGAGAATGAATACATGACTTTTCCAAGTCCTCTGAGATGAGTAAAGAGACTGAGATCTGAGTCCACCACCCTGCCCTGCCTTTCCCAGGGTCCCCGAGCTGCCCCAAGAGGAGACTAGCTCTCAGCTGAGGGGCATTTGCTCTGCTGGGCACATGTGTGTTCTCCCAGAGGTGTCTTCTTTTCTCATCCAAGTGGCCTTTTTGGAAAGCAATGATTCCACAATCTATCATTTTCAAGAAACAGTCTGAAATGTCTTGAGTGGAAGGCAATCAATACCCCACAACTCAACAACGCACCTCCCTTATTGGGTCAGGCTGTGCAGCCAGGCCCCCTGAGACTAGGTAAAGTTCTGGGCACTACCAGTCTCTCCTGACTAGGTAGGAGGACTGAACAGGACTGGGAGGAGCCATCCAGCCAGCGGGGCTTGTAGGCCCCAGAGAGCGGCGGAGAAGCGTGGGCAAGTCTGGTTGCTTCCACCTCACTCTGTTCTAGGAGAACCCATGTGGTGACAGGTTTGTTTTTCAACCACTTCCTTCTAAACTCATCAACTTTTTTCTATATTTCTCAATAAACAAAATAATTTGTATTGGGTTGACCAAAAAGCCCATTTAGTTTTTTTCCATAAAAGACATATTTTTCATTTTTACCAATAACTTTATTGATTTAAATACTTTAAGTATGTTGGCTATCTCCTTTGAAGTATAACATTACTTGTTCTCAATTAATGTCTCTATTTTATTGCTATCAACTTCAAATGGTCTACCTGACCATGGAGCATAATCCAGTAAGAAATCTCCAGCACAAAACTTTACAAACCACTTTTGACACCTTCTACATACACCGCACAAATAGTTTTTTGTATTTTTACTTTTTGTGAAATAATAAAGTATAATATGTCAAAAATGTGTTTTATTCCACCTTCAATATCAAAATGGCTACACAAAAATTCACCAATTTTAATAAGTTTTTTTAAATGCACACTGATATCACAGCTGTCACAATACAATCTAATAAAATTGCTTAGAATGAAGTTAAAGACAACTAAGTGCTACTAGAGCCATCTTATGGAAAAAAACAAAAAAGCTTTTTTGCCAACCCAATATTGGGTTGTGATGGCTGTCATATCAGTGTGTATTTTAAAAAAATACTTATCAAAATTGGCAAATTTTTGTGTAACCATTTTGATCTTGAAGGCAGAAGAAAATGCACAACATTCTCAATATATTATGCTTTATTATTTCAAAAAAGAATAAAATGCAACTGAAACACGAAAAAATATTTGCACAGTGTATGGAGAAGGTGTAGTCACTAATCAAATGTGTCCAAAGTGGTTTGAGAAGTTTCATGCTGGAGATTTCTTGCTGGACGATGCTCCATGGTCAGGTAGACCAGTTGAAGTTGATAACAATCAAATTGAGACATTAATTTAGAACAATCAACATTATATCACACAGGAGATAGCCACCATATTCAAAATATCCAAATCAATAAAGTAATTGGTGAAAATGAAAAGTATGTCTTTTATTTTACAGAAAAAACTAAATGGACTTTTTGGCTAACCCAATATAGTTTACTGAAATTGTTGAGCAGCTAAAAAGACTTCTATCTCATAAGAAGGAGAAAGAGCAGAAAGAGGGGAAGGAAAAGGCAAAATAAAATCCAATTCTCCTTTTGCACACTTAAATAAGAGATTTCTGACTTGGTCATTTAAACGTACCTTAAGAACCTACTATGTGCCTCCTGGTGTGCAGGTATCTGAGAGTGCACAGTGAAGACTAAGGCCTGATAGTTTCCCAGGACCTGATTGAGCTCCATTGCCAGGCACAGGACCCCAGTACTGAAGCAGGGAAGCTCCCAGGGGGATGTTGGCTTCTGGGTGTGAAGGAAGTTCAGGGGAATCCATGGAGATAACGTTTGGGCCATAAGAGCTTGAGTACCCTGTCTAGTTATATGTGTGTCTGCATACCCAACCTCGGGTGCATGGTAGGTGCTAAACAAACATGGTGGGATAGATGTGGGGGGAGGGAACAGCATCTAGAGCAGCGTGGCAGTGACAGTGGCCCTAACTGAGGGATCTCCACTTAGTTTGACACTAGAGGGGCCTGAAGTCTTGATGTGGACAAGGACTGGAAAGGAAGCGGGACTGAGTGGTATCCAAAGGTGTGGACATCACTGGAGAGGGAATCAGCAACCATTAAAAAGCAGAGCAACATGGTCAGAGTTGAGTTTCAGGAAAATTAATCCAGCCACATTTACAGCATAGATTAATTCATAATGGCATGATTAAAAAATCATTTCACATTTCTGGGCTTCCCTTTCCTCACTGGGTTCAGGAAGGTTCCTCCATTCTGGACACTACTGTGATGTGTGGCATGATCATTACAAGCTTCCTGAAAGCTGTGACATTTAGAGATTAAAAACAATGGAACAAATTGCCCAAAGTGGGGAAGAGGGAAGGTTCCAGGCACCCACAAGAGGCCTGCGCCCTGGAGGTGCTCTTACCAGTAGTCAGGTTTCAGAGAACAGCTTCGAGGCCACCCATCTGACAGTAGGGCTCCAGGCTGAAGAGGTCATACCGCTGGATTTCATGATTCCTGGCCAAAGATCCAGCACACTTGGAGTAAACTTTCAACTCCCCACTTGACTTTTGTAGAACACCTTTTCTGTTCCACGATGCCTGGCCAGTGAAACTCTTGCCCTACTGAGTACTGCCTCTAGCTGACCCTGGAGTGTCCTCCCCAGTTTCACCATTTGAAGACATCTCTGCTGGGTTCTACACAGGCCGTGAGGAGGCTGGTGCAGTTTTCAACAGCATGGGCTCTGTATGCCAGTCATTGGGGTTCAGATCCCAGGTCACCATCAGTTCCTTCATCTGTCAAATGGGAATCATGTCAATTGCTGTCTTACTGGAGAGCTACAAGGATTAAATGAGAATAAGTGTGAGAAAGTGACTAGTCCAGCACCTGGAACTTGCTAAGTGATCAAAGATGTGAGCTGTCATATGCTGCCAATAATAAAGATGGTTAGATCTGCAAAGTGGAGGGTTGAGGTCTCCTTCAATCACTAAGTGGTTAACTCAGTGCTCCCCTAAATTCCTCCTTCCTAATCTGTACCCTTGACTCCTTCCCTCCTGTGTTAGCTTGTCTGCCCTGGAGTTGACTGAGGGACAATTTGGGTATAGGAAAAACAACTTACTATTTCAACCCATCCTGTTCACACGGCACGTGCAGGGGTCTCTGAGTTCCAATGCCTTGTCTTTCCCTGGGTATTTTTAATGTCTTTTTTCCCTACTTCTTTCTCACATGCCATGCAGCACAAGTTGTTCCAGGTCTCCAGGTTTCACACACTTTGTCTCATCATCTGCTTTGTCACCTCAAAGTGTCTCTAATAAGTGACTGATTGTTCAATCTCTGAACCGTGTGTGTAAGAAACATGATCATTAAAGTTACTAAGCATGGATTTAAAAATCAAACCATGTTGAATTTATAAGCACACATTTTTACTTTTTAATAGTTAACATTAATTACATTAATATACACATATATTAATGAATACATTTTAATTATTAAACTTCGCATTAAATTTAATTGTGACCTGAGGTTGGCTTAACTATTTGTTGAAGACTAGGGAGCCAGGGGCTGCTGGAGGAGACCGGTGGCAAAGGAGCAAACCCTTAGGTCTGGGCCAAGGAAGAGCCAAAGGGGAGCCCCATAGCAGACCTGAAGAGACATACAGACACATTAAAAATATGCTTAACATCACTATCAGGAAAATGAAAATCAAAGCTACAATCACATATCACCTCACACCTGTCAGAATGGCTGTTACCAAAAGCCAACAACAACAAGTGCTAACAAGGATGTGGAGAAAAGGGAACCCTTGTGCACTGTTGATGGGTGTAAATTGGTGCAGCCACTATGGAAAACAGTAAAAAGTTTCCTCAAAAAAGCTAAAAATAGAACCACCATGTGATGTAACAATTTCACTTCTGGGTATTTATCCAAGGGGAAAAACCCCCCCACTAATTTGAAAAGATATATACATTCTTATGTTCGCTGCAGCATTTTTTACATTAGCCAAGTTTTGAAACAACCTATGTGTCCATTATAGATGAATGGATAAAGAAGATGTGGTACATATATAATGGAATATTACTCAACCAAAAAAAAGAATGAAATCTTGGCATTCCTGACAACATGGTTGGATCTAGAGGTATTAAGCTAAGTAAAATAAGTCAGGCAGAGAAAGCCAAATACTGTATAATTTTATTTATATGTGGAGTTAAAAAACAAAACAAAACAAAAGACTCATGGAAACAGAGAATAAAGGGATGGTTACCAGAAGGGAAGAGCAGGGGCATAAATGAAAAGGGGAAGGGGAATATAGTCATAATATGGTGATAAATTTACATGGTGACAGATAATTGCTAGAATTAGTGGGTCATCACATTGTAAGGTATAAAAATGTTTAATTATTGTATTATACACCTGAAACTAATATAATCAATATAAGATTGTATCCCAACTCTATGTAAATAAAAATACATTTATTTTTCATTTATTTATTTTTTATTGAATTTTTCGGGGTGACATTGGTTAATAGGATTGCATAGGTTTCAAGTGTACATTTCTATGACACTTGATCTGCATATTGCATTGTGTGCCCTCCACCCAAAGTCAAACCATCTTTCATCCCCCATTCCCCTACCCTCTTCCCTCTGTAAGCACCAAACTGTTATCTCTGTCTATGAGTTTCAGTTTTATATCCTACGTATGAGTAAAATCATTTAGTACTTAGCTTTTTCTGACTGACTTGTTTCGCTTAGCATAATATTTTAAAAGGAGAGCTCTGTAAGCAGGGCTGTGGGAATCCCCTATAAGCCCTGCTCCAGTGGTGAACTTGCTTTTGCTTCAGCCTTGATTTCAAATGTTCCAAATTTTCTACCCACCACGCCACAACCCTTTGGTCTGTCCATTACTGAGGTTAACAAACCGTACCTTCGTTTTCATTCTGTTGCCCTTGATCAAAACCTCCAGGGTCTTTCTTCCCAGCCTGTAGCCCATTCTTCCGATGCTTTTCAGCAGTGAGTATAATCATGTTCTCACTGTGGATTTTATTTTTTGAATAAGTCCAGAGTACTTTGGACTGATTGTTGGTAGATAATGATATAGGAATATTAGTTGGAATCTAAAATAAAGTGTGCTAAAAGGTCACAAGACCAATTTTTTTTTTCTCATTTGGCCCATACCTTCACTCTGGAAGTATCTCAAAAAGGGCCACCATCTGTGTTTGAGGCAGTGACAACATCCCTGCAATGGACCAAATAAAACACAGTAGTTTTCACTGATATATGAACTCTGGTGTTTTTTGAAAAGGCTTCATGACTTTACTCTTATACTAAAAATGTATATGTGTGTAAACCTGCACATGGAAATCAATTTCATAACACGTCTTCACTTCCAGGCTGCAGGCGCTCGCCTGGTCCTTATGATCAGTTTGTTGTACTGTGGCATGCTGATGACATCTGTCACCCACCAGGGCTTCTGACTGATGGACTTGTCCAAAAGGCTTGAAGGATGGAAATGAACAAAAATGTGCCTTTTTAATGATAAGACAATTGCAGTTGTTTCAAGCCATTCATGCCCGTAACACTGCAGTTTTCTTTAGTTGACTTTCTCCTTCAAGGATGAAGAACTGACTTTATTCCCTCTCTCTAGGGAAGGCTTATTCAGCAGCCTGGGTGGCGGTGTGGGGGGGAATAGTGTAGGATGGCTGCAACTGGTAGTGTACGTGGTAAATTTCCTGATATGAATCTGGACCTCCAACACCCAGCAGAGAGCCAGGGCTATGTCAGGGCCTCAGCTACTTGTTGAATGAGATTATCATAGACTGACTTTGATGACAGAATATATTCTGGACTGGGTCAGGCATTGTTATCAGCACTCTAAGTGTACTTCCTGAATACTTGTTGGCCTTCTGAATTTCTAATTCTGTGATTCAGCTAATTTCCTTGAGAGAAACCCTAGCATGGCTTCTAAAACTGGAATAACTATTAACAGTGAAAGAAATGAAAAATTCTTTTCCATTTGTCATTTATTAAGACCTATGATAAGTTACACAGTGGAATCACATGTAATTCACTCCTCCATCTGATTTTAGAAACAAAATGAAGAATTATCTTGTTCTACATATAGAAATAATAGTTTATCTGCATTCCATAGACCAGTAAAATTCAACATGAATATATTCAAGGAACACAATTTCTGTAATCATGCCACTTGAGGAGCAGTTTAAAATAGCAAATAAAATCAAACTGGAGCACTTAACATCCTTATCAAATGAAAATCACACACAAAAACTTCTTCTTTTTAGCTTCAGCTGCAGGGACTGAAAATAAATTGCTCCATCTTCTCTGATTGTGATTAAGGTGCCATCAGCCATAGGGAGAATGCACAGCACGGGACCCCCATGTGACAGTCCCTGCTGCACAGCAGGCAGCCGGCAGGAAATCTTTTTCGGTTGGGCCAAAGCATCAGCTTGCTCTAAATTCTAGCTGCAGATAAATGGAGAAGCCATCCTGGAGAATAGAGAGAAATCCTTTAAATAGTTATTGTCTTTCTGGCTTTCAAAAATTCTCTTTCCTAACATGCACAGATAAGACCTTTCTTGTTCATGACATAATTATTAGCATGAACCAGTTCATTAGCATGGACTTGGCTGCCAAAAACCTGGAGATAATAACTGGGTGTACCAAGTCGTATGAGGCTGGGAGTCTGCTACCAAGTAGCTGGGCTCTCTTCCCCTCCCAGTCTCTCTCTCGAAGTATGAAGATGATGATGGTGATGGTGGTGATGGTGATAATGGAAAACACACCATGTTTCAAGCAATGTTGACCTTCATCTCAATTCTCATACTAATTATATGAGATAGGTACTATTCTCCTAATTTACAAGTTGGAAAACTTAAGCTTAGAAAGGCTGAATTACTGGCCTAATATCAAACAACTAGTATGTAACTGGCTAGAAACTTCAGTCCCATAGTCTGAATGAAGAGTCCCAACCCACCATGACATATGCCTCATGTAGAATGTCAGCAGTATGCCCCAGGAAAAGGACTCTGTGGTCAGGAGGAAAAAGTGGAGTTCTGTAGGGCCTGGGACCATCTCTGTTTTCTCTCCATTCTCCCCTAAGCCCCACTGTACTAGTGTCTTCCTTACCCTTCCCTGGAATTTTGACTGTTGCTTTTCAAATCAGATAATATTGAAACACTTGTGTTTGATTTTGTTGGGGAACTGGCCCAAGGACTGAATAGACATGTCTACTTCTCCACTTGTCATCTTAGAACATAGTTCCCCTTGGAACAATAGAAGGTCCCTGACAGACACAATGGCAGACAACGTTAAAAACAGATGTCTTGGCTCTTCATTATTATACAGCCCAAATTGGGTAATATTGATAGTGATGACAATGATATTTGTTGAGAATTTACTCTGTGACTGCCCCTGTTCTAAATGCTTTAAATGTGTTAATTGACTTCTTGCTCACAGGTGTTTTCACTATTGCTTTTGGGTGAGGTGGTGGGTGTATCCTTCACCCCTTGGTTTTATGATGCAGTTGTTGAAACTTACCTTAGGTACTGAAATCCCTAGTTAAACTATTCCAAATATCACTTGAAATTGCAAGAATTTAAAAATTGTGAGTCTGCATGTTCTCTAAAGTTGGCCAAGTTTCAAAGGGGCAAGTGTAATCCAGAAAGGAGCAAGCTCAGAACCAAACATTTTGTGTTTTCCTTACTAACTTCAAATTTGATTCACAAAACATAACCCAGCTTACCCACTGATTTCTGCCCACTGCTTCATAGTCTATTTCCATAAAAAGTTGTTCTATTTTTTCAATACTCAACAGAAGAGAAAAATAAATACACTTACATATTTCACAGGCATAAACTATTCACTAGATTGCTGGGGGATAGGATACTAAAGGAAACAAAATCTTCATGTTTCCAGTTTATGAATTTCATATTAAAAAATGCATGATACTCAAAGATCTCTGGAATGTGTGTTCCAAAACATTAATAGGATGATTAATTGGAATTCAGCACTCTGACACCAAAATTCTTCCCCAGTGGAGACTTGGGTGCCTAGAACTTCTATTTTTGAAAGAAAGACCTAATAGCAGGAGGAGCTACATGTGTTTCTGTGCTTGTGCTCCTGGGAGATCCCTCTCTACCCTAGTCAGTTCTGGCCAAGAGGCTGGACTGTGTTTAGGGGCTCCACTTTGAGATAAATAGCAAAGCAAGTTCTGAGGACAGTGGCTAGGATGGTGAGAATACTCACTTGGGTATAGCTGAAGACAAAAAGATGAGCAAGTCATGAAAATTATTTTCAAGTATTAGAAGGATTATTCTGTAGGGGAAAGAGAGTTGATTTCTTCTGTGTGGCTGTAGTGGGCAGACTATAAGATGGACCCAGTGATCCTTGCTTCTTGGTATTCATAGCCTTGGGCAGGTTGCTCGGAACCAACATTGAGTGGAACCAACACTTCTATGATTAGGTTATATGAGATCATAGCTGCTGTCTTGTTAGCCGGCTCCCTTCTTGGTGAGCTCTGATGAAGCCAGCTACCATGTTGTGAGCTGACCTATAGAAAGGCCCACATGACAGGGATTGAGGGCAGCCTCTGGTCAATAGCCAGCAAGGTACTGAGGCCTCAGTCTAACAACCTGCAAAGGATCAAATCCTGGAAACAACTTCATATGCTTAGAAGCAGTTCCCTCCACAGTTAACCTTTCAGATGAGGCCCCCACCATAGTCACTACCTTGATACAGGCCCATGAGACACTCTGAAGCAGAGATTCTAGCTAGCCATGACTGGGTTCCTGACTTACAAAAAACTCTGAGATAAATGTATATTGTTTTAAGCTACTAAGTTTGTGATAATTTATTATGGTGCAATGGATCACAAACACAGTGGCTCAAAAGAATAGAAATTGGGCTAATGGGTAGGATGTCAACAAAGACCAATTTCAACTCATAAAGGTAATAACAAATTCTAAGGTCAGAGCTCTCCAACCTTGAAATGGGCTGCCTTATAAGATAATGAATTTTCTTTAGCTGAAGGTATTCGAGTGTGCTGCTCATGGCTTAGCAGAGAAGAGAATTTAGCATTGAAGAAGTTAAATAATAAGTGACCACTAAGGTCCTTTCATATTCCAAGATTCTATAGTTTTGGGAATGTATGGAAAAGACAGCTTCAAACAGAGACAGTCAGGTTATATGTCTATTCAGGGGAGTGACATGTTGGCTGTTTTATGAGTCCCAGTGGAGTTGCCTTTGTGCAGTAATGACAGTAAAATGGAGAAAATAAGATGATGCCTGGTTTTCAAGACAACAGGACATTTCCTCTTGGTGAGTCAATATGAAATACTTGCGACAGTGTAGGGGTCATGGGGAAAGACCCTGACTGTGGAAATAAGCACAACCCTAAGTCCCTCAAAATCATGTTCAAATGGAGACACCTCACATTCTTGGGTTTGGCTGATAGCACAGACACCATCATGACAGCTAGACAATACCATGACATGTAAAAAATATTTTTGGAATGTTTTGGAATGAATTTCCAGACAAACCTAAACACCCAGAGGAATGGCCTCAAGGAGTCTAGGACCAGAGATGAAAGAGAGAACAGACATCTCAAGATGAGAGCAACACTGCTGGGCTCAGGCTGCCCGCCCAGACCAGCCTTGTCACTATGAAGTAGAGGCTGGGAGAGCTGCAAGCACACCTGGGCACCTTGGAGACTGGGCAAGGCGGCATCAGGCAAAGGCCATGCAACATGGTGAGTTACGGTAGGTGTAGGTCCTTTTAGCAGGGCTGTCAGATGGGCTCCCTCTGATTTTGTAGCGCTGTGGCTCTGCCCAGAGAGAACCGGCATTTTCCCTCCATCCCAGAACTGAGGGGATGCACTGCCTTCTCAGCATCATTATGTAGGACACTGGGGGACATAGGACTACTTTCTCCACATGTTGAGTCACTTGTTGAAGCAAAACTGATTGGGCACCAATGGCATGCCAAGCTCTGTGCAGATGCCTTCATGGCACTCACTGCTTAGTGGGGTCACAGATAAGCAAACCAGTAATATAAAGCAAAATGATAAATTCTGTGTTACAGGAACTGCAGACCACTCAAGGTAAAAGGAGGAGCATATAATTATTTCCAGGAATGTTATGACAGACGCCTTTGAGTCCATGATGGCTGTACTGCCTTAAGTCATTCATTCACTCAGCAACATTTACTGGGCACTTGTATGTGCCAGGTAGGGCGCTAAATTCTGGGACTAAAAAGAAAATCAAGCTGCAGAGAAAGTCATGACTCAGGTCAAAAATGAGAGGAAAGTGTTCTAGGTAAAGGGAACAGAACACAGAAAGATGTAGAAATGGGAAAATAGGCTTCCCCTTTTCTGTTTCCCAAGGAAACCACAAGGCTTTGTGTGCTAGGGGACTGAGCCCCATTCCTCTAGATGCCTCCTATATCTGAAATATCTATATAACATGCTTTTCCTGAGCATTAGTGTTTTCTCCCCTTTTGTGCATTGGATTTCAACTAAGGTAACATTTCTTAGAAAAAGCAAAGGAGGTACAATACTTTCTGGTTATTTGTAAGTACTACTAGCATGAGAAACCCTGCAATGATAGACAGGGCATGAGGGTATTAGATGTCTCTAGCTATTCTTCCTGACTAGCAGAATACCCAGCCTTTAACTCAATAAAGGCTGCCTCAGAATAAAGGCCACATTTACCTGCCCCCTTTGCCGCTATATATGTGATTAATTATGACCAAAAAGTTGAAAATGTCATGGGCAGTTTCCGGCATTTGTCCTTAAGGGAAAGAAGTGAATCTTTTCTTGCTACTTCTGCTTCCTGCTGCCTGGAATGAGGCATATTAGCTGGAGACTGAGCAGCTATCTTGAGCCAAGAGGACAAATCCCTATGCTAAGGGTGGGGAATCAGCAAAGTAGGAGCTAAATCTGATTCTGATGATTTCATGAAGCCACTTGACCCCCTGACTTTTTACATGCGGGAGAAAAACTTCTGTCTCCATTCATTCTTGGTGGTTAAATGCAGTTTTCTGTTTCATTGCAGGTGATATTGAGCATTAACACCAGAATAGAGTTTGAATCCAAATCTGTTTCTTAGTAGCTAAGGAGCTTGAGAAAAGTTATTCAGATTCTTTAACTCTCTGTCTTTTCAGCTATGAAATAGGAGTAAGACCACTTTCTGAATAGTCCTGGTCTGATATTCCAGAGACTGAGAAGATAAAGTATATGAAGATCCTAAGACAGTGTGGGTACACAGTCAAAAATCAGTAACTGTCTGACAAATAAGCGAAGAAAGGAATGGTTTCATTCCTCCTCAGTGATGTACTGGATACAATTTAGCTAGTGCGAACTGCCCCAAATAACTGATGTCTCTCCTCTTCTCTCTCTTCTGCACAGGTTTCCCTGGATGTGTGGCAGGCATCGTGCTGGCTTTTGTCTCTGTGATTCTGCAAATGCTGCTCCCTCTGAAAGGCTTCATTTCTCTGTCCCTGAAAACTCAGCCCAAGGCTCATCTCCTCCAGGAGAGCTTCCTGATCACCTGGTTTGGTTTACATGCTCATAGCACCCAAGCTTAACTTTAGGGTGACTCTGACCTCCCAAGGGTAGGGACCATATTTTGACAAACTTTGTATGCCATTGGGACTAAAACAAAGCCTTAGTAAATACTTACTAAGTAAATATTGCTCCAGTAAATATGTATTGAACAAATGAAGGAGGGGAAAGGGAGTGAATAGATGACTAGACCTGCAGACACTCTAAAAATATAGGTAATTAGACAGCTTTGATTAAGAAGGTCTGGGATATTGGTAAAACATCTAAATAGGTGCTATTTAATGAGCACATTCTCCATAGCAGAGAAAACATTAATCACACCTAAGCTTATCCTGTAGCCATTGACATTCAGGGCTTTGCACCTTAGAAGGAAGGGGCATTCGGGAACCTCGTCAGACTGAAGTCTGACAACGGTGGGCTTTTTTTGTCCTAACTCCAGGGACAAGATCATAGACCTTTACCTTGAATATTTCTTTTTCTGTAAGTGAAGATGTAGTCCTGAAACCTTATTTAGTAGAGCCTAAACAACCTCTCCTTTTATAATATGTATTTTATCTAATATAGCCCTGTTCATTGCTATGGTCCGGACATGTGTGCCCTTCCAAAATTCATACTTTGACAACTTAACCCCCCAAGATGATGGTACTAGGAGGTGGGGCCTTGGGAGGCACTTAGGTCACGAGGACGGAGCCCTCAAAAGGGATCCGTGCTGTTACAGACGAGACTCCACAGAGCTTCCTCACCCTCCTCTTCCATGTGAGGGTACAGCGAGAAGTCTTGACCTGGAAGAGGGCCCGCATCTGACCATGCTGGCACCATGATCTCAGACTTCCTGCCACTAGAACCATGAGGAATACACACTCACTGTGTGTAAGCCCCCAGTTTGTGGTCTGTTGTAACAGCTTGGGTGGAGTAGACATACATGAAGATTTCACATTCTGGGCTAATAACTGGGCTTGCCAAGATGACAGAGAGAATGTTTAAAATATTTAATTCCCATACAGCTTGGGGATGGGAGAAGCATCCAGATCCTTTGGAAACAACCCATATATTATTTCAATCAGGGATTTAACAAGAGCCTTTTTCTCCTTTTCAAAAAAGTTTCTAAATATATTGTTGGTCTAGTGTGCTAAGTGTAGACTGCTCAGTAAATTGGATGGTCTTAGCAGAAATCACAGTCTGGAGCTGAGAGTGATCTCTTAGATAGATCAGTCAAGCTTAATTGGTTCCTGTGGTTAAAGTTGTAACTGCAAGTTTCAATGATCTAACATTTATAAACTCATTTACTTTATTCTGTGATTTTACACTCTGCTTCATTATGCATTTGAAAGTTTCCATATCCAGCAGCTGTCTTCCCCTCTTCTCATACTCCTAGGAGGAAAAACAATCATTAGTGCGGACATAGTTGCACTGTGTTTCATCGAGGAGCAAGAACCTAAAGACTTGAGTGCCTAATTAGACTTACCTAAATTCTGTAAACTTCTAACATGTTATCCCTTTTGTTCATTTCTCTGATGCATTCACAATCTGTTTCCAGTTTCATTATAAAGTGACAACTAAGGAGAATTTATTCTTCCTTGCTATTATACAGGAATTAAAAGGAGTATACTTTTCATTGAAAAATCAACCATCAAAAAGAGAATCAATTTATCCAGATAAATATTAAAAAGTTCTCCTGGTCAATCCTTACCTGAAAGAGGGCATTTAAGTTCTGAAGCTCTTGCAGGGTCATATGATGTTCAAGCTCATCAAAACAAAAAGGAAAATAAATTAAAAACATATAGTGTTAATAGTAATGCCCATAAAATGCAAACCTGGAAGCCTAAAATTTCACTCTATGAGGCCAATGAGGTAGCTGAGTATCCAAGTAATATTTACTATTCCAACCCTCATTTTTCCTGGTCTCTACTCCAATTCAGCTAATCCTTCAGCCCTCAAATCTGGGACAGAGTTGGCTGTACTAAGCTGGAAGGAAGGAAGAAGTGGTAGAAGGAGAGGAGATGATAGGCTTGGCCTTGGGAGAGAAAAGATCAGGAACTGGACTAAATTGAGAAAAGGGAGACTGACGATATTTTGCCACGTCTCATTCCAAAGACTGTTCCTTGTCAGGGGTCCTGTGCATTCAAGTGCCTTCTGATGCTTCCCTGCTCCCCATCCCACCTCACCCAGGCTGAGCCAGGAGGAGGCCTTGGGAGAACTCATCTGCAATCTTTTTCTGGGGTAAATTTTCTGAAGCTATGGCCAGAGGTACTTGGTGCTCTTAGAGGTACCAGGAGTACGAGTGGAAACTGGTCCTCTTTCCATCACCTGTCCTGGCTCAATTAGCAGATCACCAAAAGACACCTGCTTCTCATCTCCAGGCTCTTAGCCACTATCTCAACAATATGGCCTTTATAATGAAAATCCATAAACTTCTGACTTAGAACGAATGAATAAACTGTCACTAATGGGTAGAGCCAAGTTAAGCTCTGATATTCTTATATCATTTCATGAGGCCCAAGGAAGATAACAAAGAAATAAATTGGCTATTTCCCCACTGGGGTCATCTTCTGAAATGTCTATGTCCCAGCCTGTCAGGTGGTGCCTTTACCATAAAACTCTGACTGACACCAAAGCTATTGGGAGCTCCACCAATTTGTGAAACTGAAGCACCTTTCAAATTCTGTCTTGAATTGTCCCAAAGATACTTTTTTAACTTGCTTTTACTGAGGAACAAAATTGGAAACCTACCTCTAGAATGGGAAAGTACTCCATCTGAAGTTTCTCCTTAAAATTTCTCTCTGGGGTTCTTTTGTCAAGACCTGAACTCAGGAGGTAACATTAAAAACCTGACTGGAAAGATGATCTCAAGAATATTCAAATATGTGTGAGAGAAGAGTCCATCAAACTGAGGGAACTTTTCCCTTAACAAAAGCCATTACCATGGAACAAATTCAACATTTTCTTACATTAAACCCTCTTCAGCCCTCAAAAAAGCAGGTGAGAGTACACCAGACTCATACCAGACTCACACACAGCACATAGGAGAAAAAGGCACTTGAGGCCTAACAGGAAGATGGAGCCTTAATAGCACGTGACTTCTTATCCTGCACCCTAGTTGTAAATTCTAGAGGGGGAAACAATTTTTAAGGATCTGAAAATTATTTCCCTTAAGATTGAAAAGTTATGGAAAAGAAATGGTATTATTTCAATTTTTCACATTTTTCTGAGCCTTTATAATTCTAAATATACAATATAAATATTTTATGAGTCTATATGTTTCATAAGACATTTATGTTCCTAAACTAACAAAATGACTCTAGATTTGTACAAAGCAATCGAAGTGTATTGCATATGTTATCCTTACTGCAAATTTCTGTCTTTCTACTGCCCCCCAATATCTTTTTGCCTGGCTTCAAAATCCCCTGAAACTTTATACAGGGGAATTTTTGTCCATTAACTGTTTTATTATGAGAAACTGACTTTTCACCTTTCTCTACCTCCATTACTGAAAAAGAACAAACAACAGAAAACTGCCCTGCCTCCCAGAATGGGCTCCCCAATCCAGAAAAAGACTAACTCAGTTTCTCTCCATAAATTTACTAGAAATGCTGCTGAGAGAATGGGCTGAAAGCCATCATTAATGGTAGTAATGAAGGGCCTGAAATCTAAAGCCAGCGTGATTACAGAATTTATAAAGGGCTTTGTAATAATTTCATTTAAGAATAAAATTTGACTTCCCTTCTCTAAAAAGGACATACAGATGGTCTACAAATGAAAAGATGTTCAATGTCACTAATCATAGAAATGTACATTAAAATGATGATGAAATATTGCCTCATACATCAGAATGGTTACCATCAATAAATCAACAAGCAACAGTGCTGGCAAGGATATGGAAAAAAGGGAACTCTAGTGCACTTTTGGTGAGAATGCAGACTGGTACAGCCACTGTGGAAAACAGTATGGAGTTTTCTCAAAAAATTAAAAATGGAACTGCCTATGGACCAGTGATTCCACTTCTGGGAATATATCCCAAGAAACCTGAAACACTAATTTGAAAAAATGTGTGTACCCTTATGTTCACTGCAGCATTATTTACAACAGCCAAAATTTGGAAGCAGTCAAGTACCCATTAGTGGATGAGTGGATAAAAAGCGGTGGTACATCTACACAATGGAATACTACTCAGCCATAAAAAAGAAGGAAATCTTACCCTTTGCAACAGCATGGATGGACCTGGAGAGTATTATGTTAAGTGAAATAAATCAGAGAAAGACAAGTACCATATGATTTCACTTGTGTGTGGAATATAATGAACAAAAAGAACTATTAAGCAAAATAGAGATGGACCCATAGACAGAGAACAGGCTGATTGCTGTCAGTGGTGAAGAGGGTTGGTGGGCTAGGCTGGGGAGGGGGGGAGTAGAGGAATTGAGAAAAAAAGAGGAAAAAAAAGAATAAAATTCAACCTAAAAGCCCCTCTTCCCAGCTTCTTTTCCCCAGAGCCATTCCTCCATCCCCAACAAGTATTCTACCCTACCTTGCCTCCTACTTACGCCATGACACACCCACAGCTTCCAGGACCTTCCAAGGTTTGGTCTTTGGCACCCTCAGCCTTCTATTCCACTATGCCTCTTTGCTACAAACACACTTCCTTCCTGCCTCCCCTACTCCCACTGCTACCAAACGGGGGCTGGGCCTGGAGCAGATCTGCTTCAGGTCGGCCTATAGGGTATGGGTTCTTGACTTTGTGCAGGAAAGACTTCACAACACTAGTCCAAGTGATTTTGAGGTAATTTTATTAAATCTGGGGACAGTGAAACAAAAGAAGGGCTTAAGGCAGAAGAATCAGCAGGAGAGCTTAGGTGGGGCTGCTTTGGCTCACTGAGAAACAGAAGTCACAGCGACAGAAGTGAGTGAAGGCAGGGCTGCTGTTAACTCAATGGGAACTCAGAGAAAAGGAAGCCTTGGAGAGAGGATCAGGGCACCAGCCCAGGACAAGCTGACACTGCCCACTGCTCCCCCAGTTGCAAGTCTCAGGGGTCCCTTAGAGTTTAGGAAAAAGACAGCAGAAGTACAAGGCATGGGAGTGCTCTAGTGAGAGAATGCTCTGAGTCTTTTGCCTTCAGGATTTTTCTCCTTTTTTGGCTTTACAGGAATCCTAGGGGAGCTCCCAGGGAAGAATCTTAACAGAATATTCATTAGCTTTCTGTTGGGAAACACCCTGCCTGGTTTCAGGGATTGTAGCCTTGTCAACAGGCAAGAGGGCCCCAAGGCTGGAAATAATCAAGGAGGCCTTGGAAAACAGGCCACTTAGGAGACCAGATCTGTCCCTCAGGGGCTGTGCCCCTCCATCCCTCACATCACTACTTGGTCCTGTGATGGCTACTTGTTGATGTAAGTTCTCTCAAGAGGAGGAACAACCTAAGCCAGACACTGGCCAGTATGGGCAGCAGACAAGGACTTGGGGGACACGGAGAAAGGACGAAAAGGCCCGCACCGCTTGGCTCAGCTTGGATGTGGCCGGAGTCCTCATTCTGTCTGAAAGAAGCCTCCTTATCTCTTGGTGGCTCTGCCCCGCCCGCCTGTCTCAGGCTTGAAACAATATTAAAGTCAGGTATAGCCCTAAACTAGATCAGGCGGTTTCCACCCCGACAATCAGGCCTAGAAGTAAGTTTTTCTAAGCATGCTTTGCTCTTCCCTCAAAAAGCAATGATAACCTGATAACTGGCTCACACTGGGAAGGAGATTTACATTATTCATAGACCCTGACCTGAGGCAGATCCCTTGTGTTCTTTCGATTGTCTTGTGTTCTTTCGATTGTTATCTATGATCTCTATTTGTTTTCTGTAAACATAGCCTTTTGACATTGATTGATGAACTTTGCTGTATACCCCTGTGCATATGGTTCTCAATAAAAGCCTTTGGACACAGGGGTTTGGGGCCTTCTCTCGCCTAAAGGGAAGAGCCCTGACCCCTCTCCTGGCAAAGAGTGAAGTGTTTGCGGTGATTCGTGTTTATTCGCTTCATCCGTGACAACCCCAGGATGGGCTCTGCAGGATTCAGAGCCCCACTCCCTCCTCAGCTGGCTCCGGACAGTAACCCTCAGATCCAGGAGCGCCCATGCCCCACACTCCCCACAACACATCGCCCCCCGCGATGGTTTTCCAGGTGTGTCCTTTAATATGTTGATTCATCAAAATGTGTGCATAGAGAGTCAGGGTTGTTTTCTGCTTAGTTTCCTTTTTTTTAAAGAACATCATTGAAGAGGGACCAGGACCTAGGTGTTCTGTCCCTGGACAGTTTGGAATGTATAAACCATTTGCTCCTAAGTGTCCTTGGTTAAGGAAGATAAAACCTTGTGATTCATTAACTGACTGTGGATCGCTCAGATCGTTTGGCCTTATTCCGTTATTTTGTCTCAGTTTCCCTTATTCTACTTGTCAAGGAATTTTCCCTGCCTCATCGCATCCACAAAAATAAGGAATTGGGAGAAAGTTAACTACAGAACATTTTTCTGGCTTGCAGTACACAACTATGTTAACTAACTTTCCATTTCCCTTAAGAGGCAGGTTCTTAAATCTCATGGACCTCATCAAATTTTTATATGTCATGGCAGTGAAAATCCAATGATCATTGGCCAAGTTCTTTTCAAAATGCAACCATATAAATTCATTTTGGAGAAACACAGCTGCAAAACAGAGCCATTGTGCTTTTCCTTAAAAAATATAAATCAGGCCTTCACATAATTGCATGTTTCTAAGGCAAATTTGGAATACAAAGCAGAGAAAACATATGTCCCGCCTGGATACTCCTGCACTTGGCAGTGCTAGAAAATTCCTAACTGCCATTGACAGCAAGTCACACTGTGTCACTAAAACGCTTGAATGACTTGTTTTCCTACAAACAGAGAGAAAAGCCTGACTATTTCATTTCCAAACTATCATAGCTATAGTGACAACCATAAATAATTCAATCCATAATTGTGGAGTCAGTTTTTGAAGTTATTACCTACTGCCCAGCAATGCACTTGTCTTTATTCAAATGCAATTTCATAGAAACCTACCTGGATAGTTCTCTGATATCCTATATGAGAAGGAATTCAAGGGGCTATGATTCTGCTTGTCATTGCATGGCAGTCTCCCCAAAGCAAGTGTTTTTTATGATTAGAGTGGTTTTCCCATAAGGGTTCATTTGCCTGCTGGTTACTCATTTGCAATGAGCTCTCCTATTGTTATAGCCCAACATCTCTATGCTTCTCTCTGTAAGAGCCTCCTCAGTCAGGAAGGCTTAGGGGTAATTTCATGTCTATGACAAGGGAATTGACTAATTAATGGAATAAAGTAACCTTTTGAAAGTCTATTCCTTAAGTGGCTGTCTCTATTGCTTCAGAAAATGGACAGATAGGATCCTGTGATCTTAAGATCCTAAACAAGATAGTAACTCTGGAAGTTTTGGAGAGTTCTCCAGGTTAAAATTTAGGGAAGGCCGTGGCAGATTGACATGATGCAGAGGAAAAGGAGGGTGCTATACGGAGTTCTCAATGAACCTAGATTGTAAAACCACTTGTGTTACAAAAGATCATGGCATAACCAGCGGAAGAGAACAAAAAATGGCTTGGGTGATTCTACCAGGAACTTTCAAACTAACCAAAGGTATTCAGAAAGATTGTCTCTTTAGCCATGATAGGAGCAGAAAGATTTTTTTTTTTAAAAAAAGGAGGGGGCGGGGGAGGCTTCGACTTTAAAATGAATGCAACCTTAGCACTGCCACAAGCATCCAACCTTGACTGAGTTTATGAGCCAGTCACTAGGTACTTTACCTACATGTTTCCAATAATCTTTCTAATAACTCTGTAAGGGAGATACTACTATGGTGCCCATTTTACACACCAGGAAATTGAGGCACAGAGAGGTCAACTAAGTTGCCCAGCTTCCCACAACTAATAAGTGCTAGAAACAGAATCCAAACACAGGCAATCTGTGCTGCTCACCAGGTCACTCTGCTTCCTGCCTGAGGTCCCTGGCCAGTGCCAGCTCCCAAGGGAGCACAGACAAATGAGAGACTGTGGAGGGGTGAGGATTTCAAGACCTCTAATGTCCATTATCATTCTTGTCTCTTCCCCTCTGAAAAGTCTAAAAATCAGAGTAAAGTGTTTCAACCCAGGCTGCTTATCCCCTTAACAGTGAACTTCAAATTCCCCTACATTTGGAAGTATTGTTACTTTATTGGTTTTTTTAATGGTTAAAAGTAACGGTGACATTTGATGAATTAAATCCTTCCCCTTCCCTCAGTGAAATTCTTTTCATTTTAATTGCTGACACTATTACACGTGTCCTCGTTGTCCCCCACCCCTTGCCTGCCTCCATCAAGCCCACACTCTCCCTTCCCTTTAGCCATCACCACCCCTCAGTGAATATTAAAGACTTCTCACCATTGGGATATTTTATGCTTATGTAAGCTTTTTTAAAATCCTTCCAAGGATATGTTTATTGATTTTAGAGAGAGAGGAAGGGGGAGAGACAGAAAGGAAAAAAAAAAAAAAAATCGGTAATTTGCCTCCCCTATGTGCCCAAACCGGGAAACAAACCTGCAAAATTTTGGTGTATGGGATGACACTCCTACTAACTGAGCCACTCAGCCAGGGCAGCTTATGTAAGTTTTAAGAAAATTCAAATTTGCTGCAAGGAGCAGCCCAAGCATTTCCCTCTTCCTTCTTCAAATTAACCTCAAATGAATACATTGATGCTTTTCCAGCTGCTTGGGTAAATTTTATGGCTTTCTAGTGGTTTAAAAAAGAGAAATGCTCCTTAAGCCTAGCCAAATAAATATGGCAAAGCTGACCTAGATGATGCAGTGGTTGAGTACTGGGTTGAGAAGGATTCTGAGGCAATATTCACTCTTGAGGGGCAGATTTGCTGTCTGCCACAGCCTCGGAGGGAGCAGTGAAAACATAAGCAACATGTTTGTGCCATGAGTAAAGCAATGTGGAAAGAGACAGGCCAGGACTGACCTGGAAGAGACCTTAAAACTTACATAGTCATCACCCTTCCTTCACAGTGGGGAGACTGAGGCCCAGAGAAGGTAAGTAGCTTGCCTAAGGTCACATAACTACTGAGTGTCAAAACTGGAAACCTGGCTTCTTTCTACACCAGAAATGGAACGAACTCTTCCTGTTCCTGGAACAAGTTGATTGAAACTTCACAGTTAGAAGAGCAGAAATATTTCCAGATGTCATCAAGGACCTCCTGTGGCTTCCTCATACCCTCTCCTTAACCGCCCTCCATCCCAGCCCTGTCTTAGCAGGAGATGCCAGGGCTCTACACCCACATCCTGAATCCCTTCTCTAGTCTATCTCCTGAGAGCACCTCCTTGCTTACCAACTGTAACTTTCCCAGCTGTTAGCCTAGAAAGGCAAAAAGGCTCCCACCATACCCTCTGGAGCTCTGGGCACCTGCTCTAGAGAGACAAGATCAGAGGAGGGAAAGCCAACAATCTGGAAATAGGACGAATCAGAGCAAATCCAATTTTATTGCTCACTGCTGTGGTAAACTATCAAAAGGGCCCACACCCTTTGCCAGGTAACTTGCAGTGCCTTCCCATCTTGTCTCTGGGCCTGGATGGGCAACTTGTTCTGTTTCATGGAAAATAGGGAAACAGTGTTAATAGTGTTTGCAAAACTGGACATGTCTCTTACTCATGCCATCACCATGAGAATGTGCTCAGGCCAGTCACTAGAAGGTGAGAGGCACTTGGAGTAAGACCAGTACATACAAATTTCACAAAGCATTGTGTGCGCGTCTGTGTGTGTGTGTACGTGTAATTTGTAGCATGCACATATATATGTTTAACAGATTCTCACTAAGGATTAGGATACAAAAAAAGTTTGACTGTCATAATTTTGTGAAACACTATTTCCTGTTTAATATAAGCGATGTACTCTGTTACTTTTTATGCTAGTCTATTCTATTTCCTTTTTTCTTCCTCCACCATTCCCCACCTACCCTCCTCCACACACAAATTACCTACTGACCTGATTTCATGACCCACCAGCATGCCAGGGCCTGCAGGCTGAAAATCACAACATGCTTGTCACAAGTCTCTCTCATGTTAGCAAACAGGCCTCTTTCAGCTTTGTGATGGTGGTGCCCTTCTCGGTGAACAAGTGTTTGTTGCGTTCAACTGAATTGAGAGAAATTTACAGCTACAAAATCCCTGGGTTTGCATCCCTAATCCCTGACTCCTGGACTTCCCCTTATCTCCCCAAATTCCAGGGACATGACAAATACTGCTCTGGGCCTTAGAACCCCTGGCTCTTTTTCCATTCTCAGTAGAAACAATTTAGAAGTCACTGTTCACAGCTCTATCAAATTCAAGAATCTTTTCCAAATTCCCATCTGCTGACTCTCAATGACAGACCAGTCTGCAGAAGCAAGGACCCCGCCCTGAGCCTGGACAGATGGACCATGTGATGTTGGAAGATGGAGGGCAGGTACCATATAGTATTCACCACTGTTTCCCTTGTGTCAAGAATGGTGTCTGGCACATAGTAGGTGCTCAAAACATTACCTGTTCAGTTTCTTCATCCCTCTGGGTCTCTAAGGGGAAGAAGTGTGATGAATTTTTTTCCAGCTTTAAAAACCCGATTCTAAGTCGCACCAATCATATCTGAGTGTGTGCATGGTGGGATAAAGCAGCTCTACTTTATTTGTGTTAGGAAGGGACCCACTGACCTGATGGATGCTCTACTCACTAACACCAGGGAGTCCAGCTAAAGATTTCCCCTTCACATGAAGGGAGTCAGCCTTGCGGAAGTTCCTCTTTGTCTTCAGAGGTAAGTTTAAGCCTTTTACACCCTACTGAGAAGGAAATTTCTAAATCTTTTCCTAAGAGCAGGCCTTGAGAGAAGGAGGAATATTACATGAAGTAGCTGACCGAGGACATTGCAAGAACAAGGCTGGAGCCCTCAAAGATGACCCAAGTCTGGAGTCAGTGATGATAAACTTGACCCCGTTTATAATAGGCTGGTTCTGCTACCTACTGTCTTCCTGGGCTCTTTCCCCTGGGCTGTCAGTGAAGTTAATGGTAGAGCCGAAAAAAATCTTTGTGTTCTATATCCAAGCCAGCATTCCTTTCTGTGAGAAACTCTGGCTCTTGTGGTTACTAACATGAATTAAAAATAGTGGCTGCGTGCCTGTTTTCCCACAGCTCATTTAAATATGTGCCACTTAAGCCATCCCTTGTACTTGAACATGACATCATCCCATGTCCTCCTGCACAGCCTTGATTCTGCACTAGCACACACACACTTCATGCCAGGAGCCTCAAATCCTGTCACTGTTCAGAGATGACCACAGGAGCCTCAGGCTTCAGAGACAACGTGCCAAACATAGCCCTGTCATAAACAATATGGCTTGGGCAACTGCAGTTTCCAAAATGGTTAACCCAATTAGTAGAGGATCAAAACCCAGGCTGGCTGCAGTCAGTTAACAACTCACCCTTAACCCTGAAAGGCCCCACGCAGTTCTGCCATCCTCTGACCATAATCAGAACTTCCTCCTTAATCCCAGAAGTCTTAAAAGGGGTTGATGGGCAAAGCAAAGGTTGGAACAGAACCTACATGGTGAATGTTGGATGTGCTGACTTGAGAGGTGACTAGAAATAGATTGTGATGTTGCTCTGTGGCTGGAAATCTTATCACATGGGGCCACTGGTTCCAGATCTTTTGGACTTCAGCCTTTTTATATCATGACTCAATGAACATTTAGAAAACAAAAGTTTACAACACACTACTCATGCTTATTCTGGAACATTAATTATTGTCTGTCATTTTTTATGTCATTCATGTCCCGGTATATCAACTTCCTGACCATTAATTGATCTCACCCACAGAATGAAGATGCGTGCTCCAAGGGAGCACCTTGTAATACATTATCTGCGTAGATCACTATGGAAAAAAGAACAAAACCTACTTCTTAACTCCTCACAGCCCTGCTCCTTGGACTCTGTTTGCTTCAATCATCTGTGTGGCTTGGCTTGTGCTGTTTCCTACATGTGGGGTGGCCTCTACAGTGTTGGAAAACTCCTAGCCATCCTTAAAGTCCCAGCCCATATGCCTTTTCTTCCATGAAGCCTTCTTGGTTGCCCAAACCAGAATTTCCCATTCTCTGTTTCCCTATTAGGAGCATGTATCTTTTGGATATACATTTTCCTTCCTTACCAAGCTTCTATTTCCTAAAAATTAGTCATGAATCCCTCACCTGCACAGATTTTTGCTATGTCAATATTACTTAATATTTTTACTTAAACAAACTTACTTATTTTACATACTACCTTCTTTAGCCTATTCTGAGCAATAGTAATCATGAAATCGTGTATGTAATGTGCTTGTTAGATTCTAGTGCACATTAACATAAATATACTATTATTAACACTTTTAAAATCTCATCATGGTGACACCTAAAACATTTCCTTTGAGAAAAAACTGTGCTAGCTGTTAGGCATGTAGTGTTGAGGGGCTATATTTTGTTTAAGTCTGAGTTTTCTCTAGGGCTCAATACATGGAACTGAAATCAAATGAAATTGAAATTTATTCATACCCTTAGCATATAAGCATTAATCTGATTTTTCCAAGAAGGCAATTGTGACCTTGAAAGCAAAGAATGAGACTGGAAAGGCTTTGGACATAAGAAAGGAAAGTGCTGATAAACATGGAAAGAAGATGAAGAAAGACAATAGTCATGGTGGGTTTGGGGGATGTACTGGCTTGGGGGAGGGCCCATGGGGAGGGCCCATGGGTCTAAGGATCATCAAACATACAGATGGAACTTTACCTGGGAGGAGGCCACAACATATCCAGCATAGACCCTGGACTTAAGCTGGGCCATGGTCAGGAAGCTGACCTCCTGGCCATGGGCCCTAGGGTACTGCAGCCTATCCCGGAGCCCTGCCTGAAGGACCCACTGCCCACATAGGCACAATCAGGTTTGTTGTCCTTCTTATCATTCTGTGCTCAGGCGCTGAGCCAGCTGCACTTGTTGGGGCAGTGTCCCCCCTTGGGCCAGGTCTTCCACTCCCATGGAGTGGGGGCACATCTTCTCTCGACTAAGGCAAGGCCGCAGGAGCCAGGCTGGGGGTTCGGGTCCCCATTGCCCAGGCTGTCCTTGGGACATGTTTGAGCTTGGTGCATTACCAGCTCCCCCAAGATGGTGGCTGCCACCAGGATGCTGTCCAAACCCCACCCGGAGACAAAGTTCTGTTAGGAGTCTGTAGGGAGACTAGGCCCACTGAACCTCATGCCCATTGCCATGACCCCATTTGCAATTTCTTTTTGACCAGCCTAAGCAGCCACCCCCTCAGGGGTGGAGCCAAAAGTAGGAAGGACTTTGCAGGTGTGGAGGCAGGTTCTCTGCCTTAATTGACCAAGAATGGAGACATTGAGTTGAACCCTTTCCATTCTGTTTAAAAATATATATATTTTAAGAAAAAGAGAAAAGGGAAGAGACCCAGATACTCTACCCCCAACTACTAGTTCCTTAAGAATTCTCAGTTCTGAATAGACAATATAACAAGTAATCAGTAAGCTATTAGTATAAAATCCATGGAAATTAAGATTGTAATTAAAGCCTGCAACAAAGCAAATCTGTCATAATTTTTATTGTAGTGCCTGATAATTATATAGAAATCACAAGTTGTTTAAGCAATAATCCTAATTGTTATTAATTTTACAACAGTGTTGTACTCAGGAAAATCTCCCAAAGGTGACTGACGTTGCTGGGTTTTCCATGTGTTTCCAGATTAAAGAGACAGAGGCAATAATGGATTTTAGTTTTTCTCCTTAAGTACTGTGCTCTTTTTTAATCTGTACTCAGAGTAACACTTGATAATCCCTGACTAAACTTCCTTGGTTTAAAGATCTTGCTCATTGGATCTTTTTGAAATACAGAGATTAGGGAGAAACTCATCTCTTTGGTTGCCAAATAATGCAAAAGAAGTTGGTAATCTCATTTAATTTTATTGGGCCCCTAATTTGGCCTCTGGGAAAAGGAACAAAAAGGCAGACCAGTTACCCCACTCAGGCTCTGCTATGGCTATAAGGCAGGTCATGGGGCCTCAGCAGGGGTCCAGATCATTGGGTAATTAAGCCCCCTTTTCAGGGTATCCTGGATGCTGCATGTCTACAGAGCCTGTGAAACTCTTTGAAGAGTCTCTTACTCTTGGTGCCCTAAAATTTTACTTCATGTGACCAAAAGACCATTGAGTTTTTCCTGCAGGAAAGGTCCCTCTAATAGTGGAAATCCCTCTACAACCCTCAAACCAAGATTTCAGGGATAAGAGGAGGGGAGGGGAGGAAAGCTGGAGGTGAACTGAGTGGAGCAGGATTTGGAAGCATGGGGGAGGTGAGAAGGAGTAGACATGGGTATTGAAATGAAGTACTTTGGACAATTAAAATGAGAGCCCTGGGCCTCTGCAGGAAGGGGCTGAAGGGAAAGGAGAGAAGAGCATAGGCTATGGAAGCATTGCAGATGCACCATCTTTTTTCTAGGGTGGCGTAGAGATACAACTACATGGCTTCTAATATTTTACTTCCCCAACTGTGAACTGGCCATAATCGTAGTGCCTGCATCATAGGGTAACAAGTCAAGAAAATGTTATAACTCTGTCAAGTCTTCAGAGCAATTCAATGCATACTGTAGGTGCTCCATGCATGTTAGCTATTATTAGTCTTATTATTATTATTATTATTATTATTAAGGGCAGCCCTGACTGAGCCTATCCTACAAGAGGCTGATCAAGCGCCCGGACCCTCCTGCCCACAGCCAGTTGGGTGAAGTATGAGACACTCATCAGCCCTAGGACTACTGAAGAGATGGGCTGGGCCAGTGCAAGTCTCTCTCTCACTACATAAACTAGGACTTCTGAAAAGTGTTCAGAGAATGGCAACAGGACAGAAAGAAACAGACATGGAATGAACTGAATTATGTGAATAACGGGGCCCCAGAGTGGAGATTTTGAGCTTTTTTTCGTTGTGTCTCAGCTATCCTTTGCATCCACAGCCACTCTGTACAGAGACATAAAGACTCAGCTCAGAGACAGCTGCTGTCCTAGGATTTCCATGAGATTCCCTGTTATTCCATATGGGTCCCCACAACAAAGCTCCTTGGCTTATGCTACCTTGATGGGATGTCTGTTCCTTGTGATCCAAAAAGGTAAGTGAACAAATTGTCTCTGATGGAGGCTCCACACATAGTTTCTGTTTTATTTTCTTTGTCATTCTCTCTATTCAATATTTTTTTAATAATGAATCTATACAATTAACTCATGAGTATAGTGTTTTATAATGAACACTTATTTTGTAATTAAAAAAATGCTTTTAAACAAAAGAATTGGCCCACTTATTTGCAGCAAGCAGGAAGTTTGTGTGAGAATGACCAATAAATTTTAAGTCAATTCTACATTCAGTGGCCTTCTCATTATCCAGTCATGTGCCCTTGTCCCTAAAATGAGAAAGTGAGCTAAGAAATCTCTAGGTTCCTTTTGGGTTCTGGGAATCCTGAGGGGGAAGAAAAAAAAGACATCTACAAAGAAGGACTTCTTGTGGCTAACTGTGTCCAATTTAAAAAGCAGAGCTTTGCAGCCATTTCTGTACAGAGACATCTCATGCAAACTACGCTTTACAGAGAAGCCTCTGTGCTAAACTGCCTCTTTGCACTGTGTTCCTGCCACCTGAGCTAGCCCTTATAAAGGAGTTCCTGGAATCCTATTTCAACCAATAGGAACAAATGTTTTCACCATCCAGTCAGAGCTGTGTAGGCCCCACCAATGAGAGTGGCTCTATTCTGACCAATCAGAACAGTGCCATTTGGGTCAAAATGATAACATCCACTCTCTGAGTTCTCAGCAGAGAAAAAAAGAGGACCTATTCAATAGCAGATTACTATCCTGACAAGGATTCCTCTGTTTATGAAGATAACTCTAGTGGCTTTTCTGGATAAAGCACTTGCTAACAGGGTTTTTAGAAGAGGAGGGTAATCACTTTCCCAGAATTGTAATTATCATGAGGTGGCCTTGGTACCGCTTAATTAGATATAATGCAAAATCTAACCAGAACCATCAGTCAAATTGCTTGATCAACCACCAGAACCATTTGAGCCCAGAAACATCTCTAGAGCATGCATAGACTTTGACAGTAGACTTGCCTTCGATTATGTGTTCATAGCCCAAAGAGGAGTTTGTACCATACAATAATATCTCCTGCTGTACCTGGATAAATACTTCTTCCCAAGTGAAATTGGAAGCACACTCCTTCATTTTGCCAGATCCTTTAAGGGGCATTCCAGTTTTGCTTCTAGTGTCAATGGTTGCTTAGGATTTAAATTTTCTGACATTTTTAACTGTCTCCCAACTGGGCTTAGAGCTATTTTATGGTCTGGTTTGCAAATTTTTTGCTTATTATTCTAATCTGTTCAATCAGAACATTATAAGCTATTGATGCTCTGTATAACCAAATGTTTAAAACCTCCCACAAAAACTTGAGTAATGGTTTTATGGAGGATAGAGATGATCCATCAAGCCACTGTATCCCCTCCATATGTGTGATTCATGATGGTTAGAATCTTTATTCCTGATGCCAAATACCTTTTGCCCATTATCCATGCTTTCTCTCATGAACTAAGTGCCTTTGTTATTCTCTAATCTTTACCAAGTTGTTTTAGCTGTTTTTGTAAGGGACTGAATCTTTGAGTTTGGCTGGTGCCTGAGACACCTCCAATAAACTAATTGCCCTAGTTGCTCTATTGGTTATTGCCCTGGCAATCCCACCAGGGGACTAGGTGGAAACAGAGCAGGTAGCCAAGCCATTCTGGCACCAGCATGGGACGATGGGCCTTGTTTGCATGAGGACAGACTAATCAGGAAGCAGGGGCAGGACTTTTGTCCCTATAAACCAGCTCCCTTCTATCTCTGGAGTGCACTTTCCATTTCCACCACAGTGAAGACTGAGTCTCCCTGGCTGAGCTGAAACACTGAAGATGTCTTATGGGAGCAGGGCAGAACTGTCTAGCCAGAGAGGGGCCTGGCCCCAGGGTTCTGGCCCTGGGGCAGCCTCACAGCCATGCTGGTTTCACAGTTGTGTTGTAGCAGTATTGAGCTGTTCCGCAACAGTGCTGTTTTCACAGCCACGCTGAATCACTGTTGGGCTGTTTGCGCTAAGTCGTTTCCTTCTTGCTACACCCCAAATTAGGGATTCCTGTTGGTGTTAAATTGGTGCCAACAACCATCCGTTGTCAGTTCTAAACTCTATTGTTATACCACTTTTTACCCTTTTTAGCAACATCTATACCCCCAAATCTGCAAGTAGTGTGAGGAGGATGGTTTTCTCTGAGTCAGACTCAGTGTTCCAGAAGCCCTGACCCTTTTCCAGAACAGAAGTGGGCATGATGGCAGAACATTGCAAAGCTATTCCTTCATTTCTTCATTCTTTTCCTTTGATAGGCATTTGTTAAGTGCATGTCTTATAGCAGACATTGGGCTAGATGCTTGGTCTATGAAGACAAAGCAGAGGACAGACAAGGGAACCAATAATTTTAACACTGAAAAGTGCCATGTTAGAGTCTATTTGTTGGAGTCTTATAACAACACAGAGAGGAAGCACTTAACACAGGCTGGAGAGGTTAGGAAGCAGTGGCATTTTCCAAAGGAGAAGCCATTGGAAAGAATATTAATTTTCTAGACAGACGAGACAGGCAGTGCCTTCCAGGAAAAGGCAGAGCATGTAAAACAATGGACAGACAAAAATGAGCTGGATGCCAGGTGTCATCATGGAGTTGCAAGTAGGTAAATAAGCACAGGGACAATTTTGGTCTCAGCCCAGGAGATGGGAGGCACGAGGCCAAAAACTTAGTGGTAGTCAGATCTTGGAGAAATACATGTGTCATACTCAGGAGGTTGGATTTTTACCTTTAAGAAAACAAAGAGGCACCTCCAAAAGACATAGTAAAAATAAGAATGATAGAATGAGGTGATTCATGGAAGGCTTGTATACAGAGGGTCTTGTTCTCACTCAGAAAAGTTGGTGTCACTGAATACCTCGTGCACAGGGGCTGATGGTCAAGGTTAGCAATTCAAAGGAAACTGTGAGTGCAGATTAATTTTAAAAAATGATCGGAGCAAGAGTAGATACTGGAAAATTCAAAACCAGAGGATTTCAGAACAAGGGAGCCTACGAGAGCTGGAAGCACACTCTGGTGCTCACCCTCCCATTCTGTTTGGGAGATAGAGCTTGAGATCTCTTTGCTCCTAAAGATCCAAGCAGCCTTCAGTGGCTGCTGGGTCTGTCCTCATGGTTGTTTTGCTGGCTCTGGGACCCCAGCATACCAAAAGCCCCCCCAGTCTCACTTCCCTGTGAACTATAGTTAACCATCAGCCCAGCCTCAGAGCCTGAGGCCTTTTGGATTCTTTCTACTCCCCACTTTCCAGGAAGTAGAACCACCACTTGACCAGCTGCCCAAACTCAGAAACTTACTATTTTGATCCTTCTCATCCTCGATCTGCTTTACCACTTAGTCACCAAGTCATTCAATCCTTCTCCTATTATCTTTTGGTTTTGTGGCCCTAATCTCGGTGGTTTCTGGACCTCCCTAATCCTCTTGACCCCAGACCTCCTTTTCTGAAGCCCTTTTTCTCATGCCATCCTCTGCTTGGAGCCCAGGAAATCTCCATTGTCCCAAGGTCTATGCGCACCTGCCACTGTCTGGTTGTCTGACCTTGGGCAAATCACTTCATTTTCCTGTCTATAGAGTGAGGTTGTCAGGTGATTACTCAGGTGCTTTTTATGGTTGCCTTGCTGCACTTTGCTCTCCTCTTTTCACACATGTTAGAATGTTATCAAAAAGATAAACGCTAAGCCCTGGCCGGTGTGGCTCAGTGGACTATGTGCCGGCCTGCAAAACAAAGGGTCTCTAGTTTGATTCTCAGTCAGAGCACATACCTGGGTTGCAGGCCAGGTCCCCAGTGAGGAGTCCATGAAAGGCAACCACACATTCATATTTCTCTCCCTCTCTTTCTTCCTCCTTTCTCCTCTCTCTAAAAATAAATAAAATATTTTTTTAAAAAAAGATATGGGATAAGTGTTGGCGAGGATGTGGAGGGAACACACTGTTGATGGGAATGTAAATAAATGCAGCCACTATGGAAAACAGAAATTAGAAATAGAACTATCACGTGATCCAGAAATTTCTCTTCTTAGTATATATGCAAAGGAAGTAAAATTATTATCTCACAGAGATTATCTGTATTGCCCCTTCCTGTTAATAACAGCATTATTCACAATAGACAAGGAATGTAAGCAACCTGTATTCACTGACAGAAGAACAGGTAAAGATAATGTGGTATATATAAAATGGAATATTATTTGGCCTTAAAAAAGAAGGAAATCCTGCTGTTTGTAACAACATGAATGAGCCTGGAGGGCATCATGCTCAGTGAAATAAGTCAGAGAAAAGCAAATACTTCATGGTATCACTTATATGTGGAATCTAAAAATAAAAATAAATCAAATTCACAGAAACAGAAAGTAGAGTGGTAGTTGCCAGGGGCTGAGTATGGAATAGGGAGAGCTGTTAAAAAGGTACAAACTTTCAGTTATAAGGTGAATAAGGTACGAGGATCTAATGTATAACATGGTGATTATATTTGATGGCACTGTAGTATATAATTGAAATTTGCTAAAAGAGTAGAACTTAAATGTTCTCACAAAAAAAAAAAAAAAAAAAAAAAAAAGATTCTCCTGATGGGTCCAACCTCAACTCACATAAGTCCTCTGGATCCCAGGTGCCCTTCCCACCTAGGAGCACATAGTCTAGTCTCACCTAAGACCTTCTGCTCACACCGTTCCCACCTGAGGTATGGCCCATTGCAGCAGGTGTGTAAACTGAGGTAGAAGCCTCAGTTGTAGGTCAAGGCAAGTGCTGCTCAGTGCCAGGTGTGGCACGTCACCCAGGCTTGCTCTTCTTTGAGGCTGGTCAGGTCTGGGGCCAGTGAGGATGGGCAGGGAATGTTATAGTGTCATCAAACAGCACCTCATTCCTCACTAAATATTTTCATGATTCTTGTGACTATCATGGTTCTCTCACTAGGAACATCCTATAATTCATATTTTTTGCCCCCCCATTTATATATTGAAGCCCTAATCCCCAATATAATGCTATTTAGAGATGGGACTTTGGGCGGTGATTAAGTCATGAGGTTGGAGCTTTTGTGAATGGGATTAGTGCCCTTATAAGAAGACATGTGAGAGAGAGGATTTCTTTTTCCATAATGTGAAGATAAAAGGAGAAGTAGGTTGTCTATAAATCAGGAAGGGAGCCCACAGCAAGAACCCGTCCATGCTGGCATACACCAGAAATGTGAGAAATAAATGTTTGTCATTTATGCCCTCAGTCTATGATATTTTGTTACGGTAGCCAGAGCTTACTAAGACAGACTCCTTTGATGGTGAATTTAGGTTTGTACTAACATATTTAAATGGGTACTTCCTGTGCTCCACCCCCACTATCATCCCCCAGCCATTTTAGTGGGACCTGCTTGCCACTCACCCTAGTCCTAGTGTTTGTATTTGCTCAGACCACCTTCTCCTTCCTCTTCACAACTTCCTGCTTCTTCCTCTTGTTTTACCAACGAACAACCATCTGATCAAGCTCTCTTTGGGGGAAGATCCATTGAGTCCACTTTTCCCATTTACCAACTAGCCTGCCCCTCGTCTCTGACCTGATCACCACCCTTCTTTGCTCTGGCCACCAGCAGCTATGGATGGAGTTTCTCATCACCTGCTCTGGTCCACGCAGCTCCTTCCTTTGCTTCCCCGCTCTGGCCCCAGCCTGGTTAGACATAAACAAAGAAGGGATATTGAGGAAGTCCTGTGCAAATAGGGGCTTTAACAAGCTGAACATTTCAAACCAGAACTAATCCAAACCATCACAGGGGTGCATTAGCGTGGCAGCCAGATCAGAGCCAACACTAACATCCTCTTCTCCCTTGGAGTCTGTCTGCAGAACGTGCTCACCAGGCCGGTTTCAGATCACAAGCTGCACACCCTGGTTGCCCATAGCAACCCAGCTGCACTGGCATGTATTAGCATTTGTAAATGTGTGTGGGCTTAAAATTATATTATTGATTCTGTCTGGAAGACGATAGCTTGATTTGTTTATAGCTCTGAATAAATTACTCATTATCCTTTACATCCATCAGCGTATGAGCTTCTCTCTTCCTTTCTCTTTTTTAATTTTAGAGAGAGAGCAAATTGTGTCAGCACATGAGAAACAAAATGTTTCCCCTAACAACCACACTAGAAGAATCCATATCCAGGGCACCAGCCTGGGAAATGGCCTGGGCATAACTGAACAGATAACAAATGGATGGATCAGGGAGGGATGGGACCTATACTGAGGAGTCCCTTCTAAAGGGACCATCAAGTGTGGTTTGAATCACAGCGAAAAGCAGACAGGAACAAAGGGAGATTCACCCCCACCCTGGACTTGATCAGTTCAAGCTGAGCCCACGCTTTCTCTTCTGTTTTCTTTGATAGTAGTTGTATACTCTGGCAGACTGAAGTATTGTCCCAACCATCACCCCTCCCTGAATCCACACTCTTTGCCCTATAACTCTGTAGATCCTTCCACACAAGGCATGATGTGCTGCCCTTGACTTTGGGCTTGATCTTGTAGTTTGTTTTGACAACTAGCCAAACTGGCAATGTGCCAGGTCTGAGCCTATGCTTCAAAAGGCTTTGAGTGTTTCCATTGGTCCTCCAGTGCCTTTTGTCATTGCTATGAGAACTTCCCTTGGGTAGCTGCCACCTCTTCAGCTGGGACCCACAATGTGCAGCAGAGTCAGTCCCATCAAACCCAGTTGATCAATAGCAATATCCAGCCTGAATGGACCCCTTCTGCCATGCTGCAGAGGCATGGAAAAGAAGTGCTTACTGCTGTATGCCACTAAGGCTTTGCATGTGCTCGTCAGGCTACAGTTCCTTGCTATTATTAGCCCCTATCTTTCCAACGTCACGGCCATCAGTGTTATTGATGATGGAAAAGAAAAGAACATCATCCCTCCGCTCTCCATTTCAGGATCATTGATCACAAGCCTTATTGAGAGAAAGTCCAGATCATATACTACAATTTGCTACCAGGAACTTTTTGGGGGAGGCCAATGCATCTGAGAGAAGCTCTAAGTAAATGGTAATATTCCACCTCTATTTCTCCCCAGTGCTCATGGAAGTCCTGCCAAAAGGTTGCTAGGATTATATTTGAATTGGGGAGGAAGAGTGGTATTATACGTCTTAGAAAGCAGCTATTGTTTTCTCAGTTCATCGCATAATGAACTCTTTTAACAGAATGCCACATATTATTACCCTCCAGCTCTTTGTAAACCTCCACATTTCCACTCTCCAGTCAAGGTATGTACAACACAAGCACATCCAATCATTTTCAACAAGTGTTTTTATTTTAATCCTTACCTGAAAATATGTTTATTGATTTTTAAAGAGAGAGAAACATAGATCGGTTGCTCCCGTGTGTACCCTGACTGGGGATTGAATCCACAACCTAGGTATGTGCCCTAACTGGGAATCTAACCTGCACTCTTTTGGTGCTTGGGATGACACGTCAACCAACTGAGCCACCCAGCCAGGTCTCAACAAGTGTTTATTGCACATATTGTGGGCTGGGCCCTGGAAGTGGCATGCTAGATGTATTAAACAAAGAACAAATGGTTGTGGTGGGCAGTTAGGGAGGTGAATCAAGACTAATTCCCAGGCATTTGTTCTGTAACACTGGGAAGATGGAGGTTCCGTTTTCTAGGATGGAAAAGCCTGGGGAAGGGCTGGTTTGGTAAAAATAAGTTGAATTTCAGACAGATCATGTTTTAGCTACTTTGGAGACATGGAAGTGTGGAGCAAGTGGTCAAGCAGGCAGTTAGATGCCCACATGTGGAGATCATAGGAGAGGTCTGGGCTGAAGATATTGGTTTGGAGGGTTGCCACGAAGTAGGTGGCATTTAAAGCCACAGGACTGAGCAGAGAGTACACATAGAAAAGAGAAGGGAGCCCTGGCTTAGTGTTGAGGGGTCCCAATATTAGAGGCCAGGCAGAGGAAGAGGTGTGAGCAAGGGGGACTACAATGAAGCAGCTAGAGAGGTAGACGGAAAGTCAGAGGGTGAGACTAGGAAAAAACTGAGGGGTGTGCATGCATTTCTACCTGCCCCCTTCCCTTGCTGTCAGAACATTGCGTTTTGGGTGGGTGTTGGCGGTTATGCCCTTTATGAGAGGTGTGGCTTCTGGTTTCAGAGAGGCAACTTGTGGGGGTCAAAGACAGACATATTAACCTGCTCTCCCTGCTGGTTTGGGTTTAGTCATAAACATGTGACACAGCTGTAGCCAATCCAGTGGGAATGTAAGTCCAATGGGTAGCTTTTGGGAAAAGTTTCCATGCTTTTAAAAAGTGAAGAAAAGGAGAGAACCAAGTTCTTCTACTTCAGATGTGGACTCTGGATAAATATGCTACAACCATCTTGCAACCAGGACAAATGTGAGGCCAAAACCTAAAACATCAAAGATAGCAAAAATATTTGTTTTAAATTACACCTTTGAATTGTTAAATAAACCAACTTTGGAGAACTCCCCACCAACCAATTTATGATATAAGGTAATCAGTTTTCTAAATGTTTAGGGGTTGTGAGTCTTTTATAACCTGTAGCACAAAACATCTAAGTGGTACGAGTGGTTTTACAAGACAAAAAGCAAGGTAGCTCATACCCACTGGTAACATGATTATGCCAGGCACCCAAAGGTGACAGGTGATGCTTAACCTGCAACTTAATGGTTTCTTTCACCTTAATTGGGGGAATAGAAGTTACCCAATCTTTTAAATGTTCTGCTTGTCACTTTTAATACTAATTTAATATTAGGCTTACAGCTTTCTCTTCCGAGAGCCCAAACACAAATTCTTCTGCCAAGCTAAAAGTATGTTTTATGTTAGCCATCTCAGAAGTGTATCTCTTTTAATTATGGCATTTCATCAACACTTGGCCAGTAGAAAAGATGGGTTGAAAGATCGAGTTGGAAATATTCTAAAGCTTATTTTTCTGCTAACATGGAAAAAAAAGACTCATGATAGGGCAATGTGAGAAGAAAAAATAAATACGTAATGGTCAAGACAAAAAGAAAATTACACAGAAACTGAAATATATATATATATATAGTATCCTGAAGTCAAAATGTTTGATGACACTTAGTACCCTAATTAGCCAGATTTTAAAATACTGACTGTAGAGCCTGTCACCAAACAGTTTGCAACATCCGTATAGCTCTTTGAATAGTGTCTTTTTTTAGTCAAGTAATGCTTCTGAAAGAGCTTTATCTTTATATTAATCTAAAACCCTCATTATAAGTCTCAGGAATTACTAAAATTCAAGGTTTTATTTTTTAAGTACAATTAAGTTATCAAGGCAGAGGCTCTGACTACATGGACAACATTGCACGCCCACAGCCAGGTGAGCACATGAGCCGAGAGCCTGGCTGACTGCACCTGACACACCTGCCAGGCCAGGGTGGTGTGGTCAGGCCCCACAGTGAATGGACAGGCTTCTTCTTACCTTCCTCCTGAAGAGCAACACCTGTGTCCTTTACAATGTACACAGTTACCTTATAATACTCATTTTTACAGTAAGCAGCCCTGGGCCTATACCCAAGCAGAATTTTAGAAAATTCTATAAGTTTCTTTTTTAAAAAAGCACAGAATAAAGATGACCTTTTCTTATCTGTTAACATTAGATGTTTCTAATCTTCCCAAAGCAGAACCCGCTCTTCTTCCTCTCTGGTTCGTGGTATTAGATAGAAACACCTGTGAGGTGCTGTTTTACGAGTTAGAATTGGGTTCATGTGGCCCCCTGGAGCATTTACCGATGATCAGAGAGATGCAGGTGAAGAAAATCTTGCTGCTTTCTAGCTGGGAGCAGCAAGGATGCTCAGCTCTGGCCTCGGTGGTGGCTTGCTTTTCTGGGCCAGGGTTTATAACTGGAGTAGTAGGGCGAGTCCCTCTTCTCTCAGCTCCTCCCAAGTACAATAATCCCATCACACGTGAAAGTAACTGATACTAACTTGAAGCTGGGAGGTGAGCTGGGCAGGAAATGAGAGGAAAGGAACAAAGAGAAAAATAACTCTGGTATTAAAGGTACTTTCAGAGAGTGCACTAAAGAGTGCAGTTAATGATAATTATTATATGTGGACACTATTCATCGCCCCAGTCTGAACCCTGGTTACCCAATCGCACGCCTCTACCTTCCCCATTTCAGATTGCAACTCCATTTTTCCAGTTGCTTAGGGAAAAATCCTTAAAGTCATCTCCCTTTGCTCTTTCCTAAATATACATTTAGTCCACCAATAAATCCTGTCAGCTCTACCTTTGAAATGTACCCAGAAGCCAACCGCGCCTCACTTTTCCCACCAGCACCTCCTAGTTCAAGCCACCATGTCTCTCACCAGGACTAGGGCAATAGTGTCCCAACTGGGCTTCCTGTTGTAATTTCTTTTTTTAAAAGCTTTATTTATTTATTTTTAGACGGAGAGGAAGGGAGGGAGAAAGAGAGTAGGCATCAATGTGTGGTTGCCTCCCTCACGCCCCCTGCTGGGGACCTGGCCCACAACCCAGGCATGTGCCTGGGGTAGGAATCAAACTGGCAATGCTCTGGTTCACAGGCCGATGCTCAATCCACTGAGCCACACCAGCCAGAGCTTAGAGTGAGCTTGTAAAAACAAACATTAAAAACTGACAGTAACCAGAGGGGAGGATGGAGGGTAGTAAGGGAAGAAAAGAAGAGGGAGGGTCATCAAGGAACATGTATAAAGGATCGATGGACAAAGCCAAAGTGGGGAAGGATTGAGGGCGGGAAGTGGGGGTGGGTGGAGCAGAGAGAAGTGGTGGCAGGAAAATGGAGACAAATGTACTCGAACAACAATAAAAATAAATAAATTAAAACAGACATTAAACAATGTCAATCCTTCATTCAAAACTCAACCATACTTCTCATCTCAAAGTAAAACCATGGCCACGGAGTCTCCTGTGACCTGCCCCTCTATCAGCCTGACCTCGCCTGCTGCCATCTGCACTGGCTTCCCTGGGACCACAGTGACCTTCCCTTGGAGCATGCAGGCCTCTGCCCCTGTCACCTCCTTTTGGAAGTCTCTTCCTTGTGGTACCCACAGATTCTTCCCTGCCCCCTCACTTCTGTCAGGAACGAGCTTGATGCCATCTTACAGAGGCCGCCTCACCCAGCCCTCATGCCATGCTATCCTTAGTCCCTGTGTTTCTCTTTGTACTCCTGAATTCAACATTGGATTCTATTTTACACACTATATTATATATGAAATACATATTTGTGTTACATGTACATTTTTCTTTATATTTCTGTAACTGTCATTGTAGCATATACAGAGTCCGGCAGAAGTAAGACCTGCTTGAGTGTGGTTGGTGGGGTAATAATATGGGTGTAATAATTCATAATTTTAATTTTAACACTCCACCTAAAATGTCATATGGTGTGCTTGATTGTGATATTATTATGTTACAGAATTACATGCTTATGATTTTGTAATAAAATATTTTGTAATAAAAAGGGGGCATTATTTGTGCTAGACCCTGTATTTCTTTATTAGTTATCTGTTTTCTCCCCTCAGAACATAAGCTCCATTGACAACTTTCTTTTCCTGCTGAATTCCCATAGCCTAGGAATGAGCCTAGTGCAGGTGAAGAAAGTTGCCCCAAATTGGAGACAACCTAGATGTCCTTCAACCACTGAATAAACTATGGTACATCCATGCTCAACAATAAAAATGAACAAATTACTATAGATTACACAACAAAAAAATATAATCTCAAATTCACTTTGCTAAATGAGAGAAACCAGGCACAGAAGGTTACACATTGTCTGATTCCCTTTATAGGACACTCTAGAAAAATCAAAACTTGAGGGATGAAAACAAAGGGTGTTTTCTATATCATGATTCTGCTGTTAGATATAGTACTTTAGGCACTTGAAAAAAAATCTATAGTTCTGTATGCCAAAAAGAGTGAATTTTATTGTATTATAAATTAAACAAAAACATTTCTGGATTTTCCCAAAACCCTACCTAACTGATACAGTCTGAGAAGGCAACTGTTGACTAGAGAGAGCTGCAGCAGCCCTTTAAGACATGGCAGACACTCTCAGTTCACCATAGTCTTCACCATTCCCTATGATCTCCCACCTGGCCCACTTCCCTCATTTAAATTACCTGGCAGGCCCCTGCAGACATTTAAGTCTGAAGTTCTTGCTTTTGAAAGTAGCCTAATATAGTTCCATTAACACCAATAAAGATCTGGGTCATATAATATTCCAGCAACCTTACCTGACCCTTCAGGCTGGATTAGGCAAGCTGCTCAGAAATTCCATGGCATTCTACACGTAGCTCTATTGTACTGCTCTTCAGAGTTTGTTGACATTTTTTTCCTGTATCAGTTAGAATGCTATTGATTCCTAGTGGCAGAAGTTCAGCTCAATCCAGCTTTAGTCAAATAGGGAAATGAATTGATTCATGCAGCAGAGGTAGAGCACGCATCAGGCACTCACACTCCAGTCTCACTAGGATCCTCTCTTTCATGGATCCTCTCTCATGTGTCCATTCTCTTGGGTTGGTTGTTCCCATGAGGTTGGAAGAAAGTCTACAAGCAACTCTGGACATGTGTTCTTACAAACCTCATGACCACAGAGGAAAGACAGCTCTGCCACATCTCCCCCGGGGAAAATCTGGGATTGAACCCTGACTATGGCCAGAGAGGAGATGCACCATACTTGGCCCAGGTTTGGCAGGGCACAGTGAAGTTCCAGCTGGCGTCAGAACCATGTGGCTGGTGTTAGGGCTGAAGAGGTGCCCCAAAGTGAGACATACTGCTCTGGGCTGATAAAAGGTCACATTTGCTAACTAGTCTTAATCTTCTACTAGCCTCTCCAACTTTTTTTTTAACCCTTACCCAAGGCTATGTTTATTGATTTTAGAGAGAGAAATATCAATGTGAGAGATAAATGTCAATCAGTTGCTTTCTGTACGTGCCCCAACTGTGAACCAAACCCACAACCCAGGTATGTGCCCTGACCAGGAACTGATCCTGCAGCCTTCTGGTGTACAGAATGATGCTCCAACTAATCAAGCCACACTAGCCAGGGCTAGACTCTCCAATATTTGAAATAGATCCTGTGTCTTTGATTTCTGTATCAAATACAATACAGTGTCTGGCACAAAGGACTTTTAAAAAGTATTTTTAAATGCATGTTGAATGAAGGATAAAGCTTAAATTGTCATAACCATATACCTTGGATTTTCTGGAACAATCCCAATTTCATAAAATGTGATTATTTTTTATTAAGATGATTTTCTAAATTCATAAATAATGTCACTTTATGTTTTATAAAACATTTTATAAAATTACATTTGGAAATCATATTCAGTACTTGGCATACACCCTGCTATTAGTTTTGTTTCAGAAAGCCTGGCTGTGTGGTTGATTATACTTTTTGGCCTCCAAATCTCTTCTAACAACTTCTCTAGATAGCTCTGTGCCACCAGAGGCTGGCCTTTGGGGCTGCATCTCCCTCAGTGCTTTCTAGTGGGCATCCATTGGGCTCAGTTACTGAGAACCGTTGCAGGACATATTATACGAGAGGGAAAGAGAAAGTGAGAATGGAGTATTTCTTCCTGTTACGGAAAGCCAGACTCAAGACACGATTCAGGGAACGGAGTAAGCCTTTATTCACACGCGCGGGCTCAGAGGAGGCAGTCTCCAAATTCTGAGCCCCGAATCGGGGTTAGATAGGGGTTTATAAGCCCTAGCATTCCGGGCGGGAAACGGATGGGCTTCCCAGGTCGGGGAAGGGATTAGCATTCAGGTGGGAGATTGATGAGATTGATGTGCTACCCAGGCGGGGGAAGGGATGTGAAAACGGGCTACAGGAACAGATAAGCAATGATTAACAGTTAACCTGGGAGGGGTCTCTGGCTAGGCTGCTCCTCCCAAGTCATCTTGCCCTTATCATTCCCAGTCTCTCCCTGTTTCATGTCTCTCCAGCTGTGACTACTCCCTTCATGACTGCAGCTCCCAGGGAACAACAGCTCCTCCACACAGCCAAGTCTCTCTGAGTGTCAGTCACACTGTTCATTCAGGCTTACAGACGGTCCCCGTTTTCTATCGGTTGCTGCTCTCTGTCAATTTCACCCTCAGAAGCAGTCCCTTCATTTAAAGCCCCATCATGCGAAACAAATGGTGTGGATGTTATTTCCTGCTTAGACGGTAACTGAACTATTAACTTAACCCTAGGGTGTACAATTTGCCAATTAGGTCATTCCTCTAGGTCAGTGGGTCTTCCTCTTTGCTGCATGCTAAAATTACCTAGGGAGCTTTAAGAAGATTGCTGCTGAGTTCCATCCCCAGAATTTCTGATGTCATTAATCCAGGAAGTGGCGTGGGCCCTATCAGAATTTAGAAATCCCTCCAGGCCCTTCTAAAGTGCCACCAAGTTTGAGAAGCATTGCTCTGACTCATATACCACCTGTAGAGAGAGGAGGTTTTCAACGTATTGATAAGGGCAAGATGACTTGGGAGGAGCAGCCTAGCCAGAGACCCCTCCCAGGTTAACTGTTAATCATTGCTTATCTGTTCCTGTAGCCCGTTTTCACATCCCTTCCCCCGCCTGGGTAGCACATCAATCTCATCAATCTCCCACCTGAATGCTAATCCCTTCCCCGACCTGGGAAGCCCATCCGTTTCCCGCCCGGAATGCTAGGGCTTATAAACCCCTATCTAACCCCGATTCGGGGCTCAGAATTTGGAGACTGCCTCCTCTGAGCCCGCGCGTGTGAATAAAGGCTTACTCCGTTCCCTGAATCGTGTCTTGAGTCTGGCTTTCCGTAACATTTGGTTCCCTGACCGGGAAACGACTCACACGAGCAGGCCGTTTGCCTCCGGTGAAGACGGCTGGGGTCGGCCGGGTGAGCCCGGACTCCAGAGGGAAGCACGTGCCCCGGTGATTTCGGGTCCCGAGGGGCTGGGCTCCCCTTGGCCCCGACCTCGGGCCGTTCCATAACCCGGGCACTCAGGGAGCGGACCCAAGCCTACCTGAAGGCGCCAGATTGGTAAGTGCCCCGGGGACCAGACCCGAATCAGACCCACCTATAAGTGGTGGAAGGGGAGGCTGATCACCTCTCAGGCCGACCAGCCTCTGGCACGGTTTCCCTGTCGGGAGGGAAAGTGTTAACCTCTGTGTGATTGAGTGAGTGAGTGACTGTGTGGCTCCACAGGCCAGCGGTGTTCCCCCGAGCCTACGGAGTCTGAGTGAGCCCTAACCTGCGGGTCCTCGGTCTGTCATACTGCATAACGGCTGGGAAGCTAACCCGGACTCTACTCGGGCAGCCTTAGCTAAGACAGACCCAAGTCCCTCGCGAGAGGAGAGGCCAGGCGGGCGAAAGTGAAAGTATCCCTGCTGCCCCCGTTTGTCTGCGCCGTTTCGGGAGGGATCATGGGGGCCAGACAGTCTACTGTCTTAGATTGCATGTTAAGGAATTTCGACCGGTTCCGGGGCCAGCAGCCCGATATGGATCCGGGGCAATTAGAAATTATCTGTTCCGCTGAGTGGCCCAGGTTCGGGATAGGCTGGCCTCCTGAAGGAACCCTTGACCTAGACATAATTAGGGCTGTCCATCTCATAGTCACAGGAAGTCCAGGACACCCAAACCAATTCCTCTACATAGAAAAGTGGCAGGAGCTAGCGCAAGAGATGTTCGACTGGCTCCAGAACTGTGCGGGGATCAAACCTCGTCACCTAGGCGCTACGGGAGGGCGAGCCAGGGGAGCCCGGGACTGTTGCTCCCGATCAAAGGAAAGGGATGTAACCCGTATCCTAGTTGCCAAATCAGTGGCGAGACCCCCTATCTATCAAGGCCCGCCAGAGGAAGACCCCCCCGGTGCAGCCTCCCCCTTACCCAGCTAGGAACTTGGGAGGTCAGGCAGAGGCGCCTGAAACACTGCCCCCTTCAGTCTCGCCCCTGCAGCCCGAGGCAGCAGCGCCCCCAGAATCTCCTATCGCCTCCCGCTTAAGACACCACCAGTCCCTCCAGATGCCACTGCGGGAGACCCAGGGCCCGCCACGAACGGGGCCTGATGGGACCTTATACCCGGGACCGGTCGTGTTTTACTATCAGCCCTTTACCACGACTGACCTCTTGAACTGGAAACACCACACACCCTCATATTCGGAGAAGCCCCAGGCACTCATAGACCTAATGGAGTCCATTATGCAAACTCACCGGCCAACGTGGCATGATTGCCGCCAATTGCTCCTAACCCTTTTTAATACGGAAGAGAGGCGCAGAGTCTTCCAGGAGGCCCAGAGATATCTAGAAGCCAACGCTCCAGTGGGCACAATAGACCCAGCCCAGTACGCTCGGGTGGCAGCCCCAGAGACCCAACCCGACTGGGATCACAACACCGAACAGGGAAGAGCAGCCCTGGACCGGTACAGGGAAGCCATCCTCCAGGGGGTCAGAGCTGGGGCCAGAAAACCGACCAATATGTCAAAGGTGGCCAGTGTTGTCCAACGGCCAGATGAATGTCCCGGGGACTTCTTAGAAAGGCTCCTAGAGGCCTACCGGATATACACCCCCTTCAACCCAGAAAGCCCAGATACACGGCTAATGGTAAACACTGCTTTTGTCTCCCAATCGGCCCCTGACATCCGCAAAAAGCTCCAGAAGCTAGAGGGCTTTGCAGGCATGAACATCAGTCAGCTGGTTGAGGTAGCAAATAAAGTCTACAATAACCGGGAGGAGGCCGCTGAGAAGGCAACCCAGAAAAGATTAGAGAAAAAGGCCGCACTGCTAGCAGCCGCCTCAGTCAGCCGGCAGCAAAAGGCAAAGGGGGACCGAAAGACCAGAAAGGGCACGCCAAGGTAGAGAGAGACCAATGTGCCTATTGTAAGGAAAGAGGACATTGGAAAAGAGAATGCCCGCACCGGAAAAAGAAGGCTGGTCCGGCGCCCTCTGAGCCTGACGCCTGATCCTTAGCCTGGCGGGCCTAGACTCAGAATGAAGAAGACCGGGCTCCCTGAATCTAGGCCCCCATGAGCCCATGGTCGAAGCGATTGTTGGGGGCCAGACTCTCTCTTTCTTGGTAGATACCGGGGCAGAGCACTCGGTCGTCACCACCCCTGTAGCTCCCCCATCCGGACGAGAAGTCACCATCATAGGGGCCACTGGTCAGCCAAGTAGCCCAAAACGCTTCTGCCAGGCCCGAATTGTTGATCTGGGAGGCCACCAGATTAGACATGAGTTCTTATACCTACCTGAATGCCCTGTCCCACTGTTAGGGCGAGACCTCTTATCAAAGCTGGGAGCTCGAATCACCTTCCAGCAGTCAGGGGAGGCCTCGCTGCAAGTGGACGACCCTAGGCTCATGGCCCTCATTTTGCCACGAGAGGAAGAATACCAGTTGTATTCTGGGGAATCTGGTGACCATGGCCCCAGGCCTGAGGCTAGAGACAACCTGCTGCAGGAATTCCCCACGGTCTGGGCTGAGGACAATCCCCCTGGACTAGCCAGAAACCAGGTCCCAGTAATAATTGAACTCAAACCGGGGGCTAAACCGTGCCGCCAGCGACAGTACCCTATCTCAAGGGAGGCCCGCCTAGGAATATCGGAGGTCATCCGAAAGCACCTCCAAGAGGGTATATTGGTCCCCTGTCAATCAACGTGGAATACCCCGCTCCTGCCAATCAAGAAACCTGACGGAACGGGGTACCGTCCAGTGCAGGACCTCCGGGTGGTAAACGAAGCCGTCGTCACACTGCACCCGGTAGTCCCGAACCCATACACCCTACTGAGCCGACTCCCGCCAACCGCCGCCTGGTACACATGCCTAGACTTAAAGGACGCCTTCTTCTGCATCCCGGTAGCTCCAGCCAGCCAACCTATCTTTGCCTTTGAATGGGAAGACCCGCATACGGCAGTAAAGACACAGTTGACATGGACCCGGTTGCCACAGGGATTTAAGAACTCCCCCACGTTATTCGGCGAAGCGCTAGCCCGGGACCTGCAATCTTTCTCAGACGAGGGAAAGGATTTAACTCTACTCCAATATGTTGATGACCTCCTCTTAGCTGCCCCCAACCAGAGCCGATGCCTAGAGGGGACAAGAGTGCTCCTAAAACCGCTAACCCAACAAGGGTACCGAGTCTCACGGAAAAAGGCACAAATATGCCAACAAGAAGTCAAATATTTAGGGTTCCTAATTTCCCAAGGCAAAAGATCCCTAAATACAGACCGGAAAATGGTCATTACCCGCTTCCAAGCCCCGAGCGGACGAAGACAATTACATGAGTTCCTGGGAGCAGCCGGCTTTTGCAGAATTTGGATCCCGGGGTTCGCAGCCAGAGCAAGGCCACTCTACCAGGCCCTGCGTGGGCCAGACACCTTACCCCTGGCATGGGGAAAAGAACAGGAACAGGCCTTTGCTCAAATAAAGGACCTCCTTAGTAAAGCCCCAGCTCTGGGCCTACCAGACCCCAGCCGGCCCTTCTATCTACACATGCATGAGAAGGACAAGGTTGCTCTGGGGGTCTTAACTCAATCAGCCGGACCTTGGGAGTGCCCAGTGGCTTACCTGTCTAAGCAACTGGATAACGTTGCGGCCGGGTGGCCCCCTTGCTTGAGGGCAGTTGCAGCCGCGGTATCCCTGCTACAAGAAGCGGACAAATTGACTTTGGGGCAGGAGACCACTCTATTCGTTCCCCATAGCATCCATAGCCTCCTGGCAGGACAGGGGCACTGATGGCTGTCCAACCCCAGACTGACACAATATCAGGGCATACTCCAAGAGAATCCTCGGGTCCAGGTAAAGACTGTAAAAAGATTAAACCCTGCAACCTTCCTGCCGACCGAACTAGAGGACCCAGACCACTGCTGCCTAGAGGTTACTGAGGAGGTCTATGCCAGCCGACCGGACCTGCGGGACCAGCCTCTGCCCAATGCTGACGTGACCTATTTCACAGATGGCAGCAGTTATATGAGAGAAGGGGTCCGAGTGGCAGGGTACGCAGTAACCACGCTTGACCAGGTGGTAGAAGCCAAAGCCTTGCCCTCTGGATGGTCGGCCCAGAGAGCGGAACTCTGGGCCTTAATAAGAGCACTGGAGTTGGCCCGGGACCGGAAAGTCAATATCTACACTGACTCCAAGTACGCCTATGCCACCCTGTACATCCATGGGGCCATCTACCGAGAACGCGGGCTGCTGACAGCAGAAGGAAAGGAAATTAAAAACAAGACAGAAATCCTGCGTCTCCTCGAAGCAGTGTGGGCCCCAACTGCGGTGTCCGTCATCCACTGCAAAGGCCATTCCAAACAAGACACCATACCGGCCCGCGGGAACCAGAAGGCGGACTCGACAGCAAAGGCTGCCGCAGTATGTGGTGAGATGGCAGAAGTACAGCCCTCCCTTCTCAGACCCCTGCTGGGGAACCCCATTAACCATCGGGACTATGAGCCAGCAGAAATGAAATGGGCCCAACAGGCCAGAGGACAAGAAACCCCCGAGGGAACTTGGAGGTTACCTGATGGGCGCGTATATGTGCCCCAGAGCCAGGCCAGCAATTTAGTCAGAAACTGCCACCATCTGACCCACCTGGGTAAGACCTCCCTGGAAAACTTGCTCAAAAGGTATTTCTACTTCCCCAACCTGTCAACCCTGTGCTCAACCGCCTTGGCTCAATGCGTTACCTGCACAAGGAACAATGCAGCCCCGCATCAAGGAGCCCCACCGGGAGTCCAACACAAGGGGTCCCAGCCCTTCGAGGACCTCCAGATTGACTTTACAGAAGTCAAGACCAGCCGAGGATTTAAGTATCTCCTGGTCCTGATCTGCACCTTTTCGGGTTGGGTAGAAGCCTTCCCCACCAAAACTGAGAAAGCTCGGGAAGTAACCCGAATCCTACTCAGGGAAATTATACCCAGATATGGGCTCCCACTCACCATTGGTAGTGACAATGGCCCGGCGTTCATCGCCCAGGTGGTTCAGGAGGTCGCCCGGCTCCTGCGCATCGACTGGAAGCTACACACGGCCTATCGGCCCCAAAGCTCTGGTAAAGTGGAACGAATGAACCGAACTCTCAAGGAAACCCTAGCTAAGTTCCATCAAGAAACCGGCCTGCCATGGACAGACCTGTTACCCTAGCCCTGCTACGGGTTAGGAATGCCCCGAACCCCTCGGGGTATACTCCCTATGAGTTAGTTTTTGGAAGACCCCCACCTATAACTAGAATAGGAAGTCCCAATGACCTTCGACAGAAGGGGGAGTTACAGCAGACCCAGTACTTACAACAGTTGGGTAAGACCCTAGACAGGATCTACGGGGCCCAATTGGGCCAGGAACCCAAACCCCGAGGGAGGCCAGCACACCCCTTCCGTCCAGGCCAGTATGTATGGGTAAAAGATTGGAAAAAGGAACGACTCCAACCCATTTGGACGGGCCCATATCTAGTACTATTAACCACCCCTACTGCCCTTAAAGTTACAGGAATAACCCCCTGGATCCACTACACTCGGGCCAAGGCAGCAGCAGATCCAGACGAGCCAGGACTTCGGAGCCACCGAACCTCCACTTCGAAGGGAGCCCACACAGTCCGGCTGAAGAGAACTGAAGGACAGTGGGCCTTCTACCCGAGGAACCAGAGACCTGATCCCACCCCAGAGTAGTGACCAACCATCTTAGTCGGCAACCAAGGCATGATCCCTGCAGAATAGGCGAGCCCTAGATCTCCTCACAGCAGAAAAAGGGTGGACTTGCCTATTCCTAGGCTGGAATCTTAACCCAGAAGGTTAAGGAGCTGAAAGATGGTGCGAAGCGCTACCGAGAGTCAGGGCAAGGGACATGGAGCTTAGATACCCAAATTTGGCTCCACTGGCTGGCTCCATTCCTAGGCCCCCTGATATTACTCCTCTTAGGAATAAGTCTAGGGCCCTGGCTGCTGCGCACCCTCATTAATAACCTAGAGACCGCGGTCACCAGACGAGCCGCTGCTCGAGTGCTGCTCCTCCAGCATCACCGATACCAAAGACTCCCGACCCAACCCCAACAGAGTGACCACCGTGGCTTGTGTGATGATGCTAAGACTCAGGCCAATCTCGTCTAGCATCAAAGGGGGGAATGATAAGGGCAAGATGACTTGGGAGGAGCAGCCTAGCCAGAGACCCCTCCCAGGTTAACTGTTAATCATTGCTTATCTGTTCCTGTAGCCCGTTTTCACATCCCTTCCCCCGCCTGGGTAGCACATCAATCTCATCAATCTCCCACCTGAATGCTAATCCCTTCCCCCACCTGGGAAGCCCATCCGTTTCCCGCCCGGAATGCTAGGGCTTATAAACCCCCATCTAACCCCGATTCGGGGCTCAGAATTTGGAGACTGCCTCCTCTGAGCCCGCGCGTGTGAATAAAGGCTTACTCCGTTCCCTGAATCGTGTCTTGAGTCTGGCTTTCCGTAACAGTATAATTAAAAGTCAACCACACAATTGACCCTTGAACAATGTAGGTTTGGACTTCATAGGTCAACTTATATGTGGATTTTTTCAATTGACTCTCGTAGTTCAGACCCACATTGTTCAAGTTTCAACTGGTGGTTGAGAATCCACCTATGCAGAGGGCTGACTTGTTATACTCAAATTTTCAACTGTGTGGGTGGTTGGCACCCCTAACCCCCTATGTTGTTCAAGGGTCAACTGCATATGATACATCATGGTGCATTTATTTATTACAAACGATTGCCGTCTTCAGTTGAAAGTTGACAGTACTGTTATTTTCTTTTCTCCCATTCATGAAAGCATTTTTTAAACAAAATAGAACAAGTTTGAACACATTTATCTAACAGTTTCCTCAAGAGGTTAAACGCAAAGACCAGATATTTCTGGCAAGCATAGAAACCTGCTCCATGTACTTTTTGGTTGGGTGACGGGGTGGGGTCAATTTTGCAAGAGGGTACAAGGGGACACAAAAATGTCACACTTTTACTTGGGGATACCAAAAGTGAATACTTCAGAATCATTGTTGAAATGTTGCTGTCTTTGAACTATAATAATAGAGGTACTGGTATGACATAATTAACTCACATTCAGTACATTGACATATCTGGTCTTGGCAACCTGCATTGAGAAGGAACCCTCTGGAAGCAGTCATTCACTTCCTTTGGCACATTCAACCCAGCAGTGGCTGATGGACTCATGAGAACCTATCTAGTGTTCAATGTTTAAGGCACCTTCACCATTTGTAAGTTTTTAAATACGAAAGAACCACATCCACACTCTCCTACTTAAAAGACTACACATTTGTTAGTGCTGATCAGACTGAAAATTTTTAACAGGGAGAAGTTATTCTATCCAGCCTTTCATTTTATTTTGAGGTTTCCAGAGATGCCTCATCTAAATAAATACTGTGCCTATATCAGTTAGCTGTTGCTACATCAATCCCAGTGATGGGAAACAAAAAAAATTATTTCTCATAGTTTGTGGGTCACTAGGGCAGGTAAGCTGGGGGTAGCTGTATTAAGTTTGTTTTGGCTGTTATAAAAAATATATAAACTGGACAGTTTACAAACAACATATATTTCTCACAGTTCTGGAGGCTGGGGATGACAAAATCATGGTGCCAGCAGATTCCATGACTGGTGGGAACTTCCTGGTTCATAAACAGTTTTCTGTTCTCTGTGCCCCCGTATGGTAGAGGGGACAAGGGAGCTCTGTGTGGGTTTCTTTTATAAAGGCATTAACCCCATTCATGACCTAGCTCCCTCCTAATACCATCACCTCAGGGATTGGTATGCCAACATAGGAGTTTTGGGGGGACACAAACATTCAGACTCTAGCAGTAGCTGTCCTCTACAAGTTTCTCATCCTCTTCCTGGGTGAGTGGGTGACCCAGGCTGATGTCTGCTAACATCTCATTGGCTAAAGCAAGTCAACAAAGGCAGGGGAAATATATTCCATCTTTAGTATGAAGGACTATAAAGTTACAGAGCCAAGTGGACATAGGGAGAGATTAAGAACTGGGGACAATAATTAAATTTACCAGTGCCTAGAAAGAATGTCTATCAAATAGTGCATCCCAACACTGTAAGTAGGACCACGTTTCTGTGTCCAGCCAGACGGAAGGTGACACTCATCAATAGGCTGTCTGCTACAAGGCAGTGGAGGTGATGTTGGCTTTTTTTTTTTTTTTTTTTTTTTTTTACTGTCCTGGCCTTTAGAACACCAAAACTGTCTCCAAAGACATAATGAGTGGGGTAGGGACAGGAGGGGAGGGTTGAATGGTTATGTACAAAAGATATTCTAGCATGTTAAAACTATTCTACATGACGCTGTGCTTTTGTCAAAATCCATAAGACTTTACAGTGCAAAGAGTGAACTTTAATGCATAAATATTTTATAAAACATCATTTAGGAGATGAGGGATTCCCTTTGGTACTCCCAACATGTGCAGCTTGTTCCTTTTGGAGGTAGGTAGGAAGATGGGGAAGCATCCATGACATGTCTGCAGTGGCCGAAAACCCTAGTCCTGGACTAAGCTTCACTAGCACAGTGTGAAGAAGGGGAAGAGCATGAAACCCAACCATGCTCAAGAGTGAAAGACAACTTGAATCAGCAGAAATGTATTCTGGAACACCGAGACTATAGAGTGAGAGTCCATGCTACAGAAATCAATGACAGAGAAAATGGAGAAGGTAAAGGATAAGTTTAATAGTAACTCAAGGAGATTCAGCTGTAGAGAAAAAGATGACTTCCTAAAATTAAAGCTAATCTAAAATTTGATGCCTGGATATTAAAATATGGTAAATAGAACAATCACTACTAAAGACCAAACTGATGTTGTGAGCAAAAGGAAAAATAATCACATAACAGTAGTCAAAAACATTAAAAACTAGAAACTATAAACAAAAAAGACTTGAGGGTTAGATTCAAGAGGCCTCATATGCAAATATTACTACACTCAGAAAGAAGAAATGTACCACAGAGAGTAACATAGATAAGAAAAGTAAAAAAGGCAAAAATAAAACAAATTTCTATGAGTTAAAGGGTCCAAATGAAACTTAACACAACCTCAAAAAATTACTGAAATAGTCCAAGGTTAAAAAGACAATCTTATGAACTTTCAGAAAAAAACAAAACAAAACCCAAAAACAGATCATTTATGGTGGTAATTGAATCCAACTGGTATCTGACTTATAAAATACCTGTAAATCAAAAGACAATGGAATGACAAAGCACTACTGAGAAAATAGGAGTAAGATCCAAGAATTCTATACCCAGCCATGATGTACTGGGGGGGCACCCCCCAAAAAAGAGAATTATCTTCTGGAGGATTGACCCCTTGTAGTTGAGGCTTCCCCCATGTTAGGTAAGTTTTGTAAGAACCCGTCTGTATCAGTGTATCAGCTGGTGGTGTTGTGAGAGGCTGCCTTTGGTTTCAGTAAATTTTTTTTGAAAACTCTTTCAGTGCACTTGCCCATTTTATGATGGGTCATTTACGAGCACACCTGCCCACACCATACTGTGTGTTCAGCAGTTTTGGACCAAAAATGTCATGACCCTCATACCTCACCCCCCCTATTTACCTGATCTTGCCCCAACTGACTTTATTTTGTTTCCCCTGATAAAGAAAGTCCTCAAATTGAAACGTTTTGCTGGTGTGGAAGAGGTGATACAAACAAATAAAAAACACCAGAAGCACTAAAAGGCATCAAATTGATGAGGTCAAAGACTGTTTTGAGCAGCAGAAAAAAGTCTTAATAGGTGTATTGCATCAAATGGAGAGTACTTTGAAGGTGACTGAAGTTTAAACATGTAAGAATACACAAATTTTATAAATAAATTCCATGGTTTTCTGAGTCCCCCTTGTAACTTAATGCAAAAGAACATTTTGGGCAAGTAAAAATTCAATGTGTTGCTGCCTTGGGAGCCCATCTGAGGAAATATATAGAAACTATTCTAACCAAATAAAAGTAAATCAGGACACGAATCTCAGGATTTGAGAAAATAATAGACTGCAGGAAATAGTGATAATTAAATATAAACAGATGATATCAATGATGTGACTGGGAATTTATAATATGCTTAAGGGTTTACTTAAACAGAAAAGGAAAATGTAAGTAAATCCCTAATAAAAGCCTGAAGCAGAAATTTGCAACTATCTTAGCAACACAGGATATATTCATGTGTGTCCATGTGCATATGCACAGGTAGGGGGTGCAATGGGATGTACAACACAGAACAGGAAAATTAAAATCTCTCAGTAAGTGGTCATGGGAAGAATTGTAGGGGGAAAGGTGCTCGGAGCATAGGGATTATGTAATTTTTATCTATTAGTTGAGAAATCCAAACTTAGTAATGACCAAGTGTGATTTAAAAAAAAAACTACTAGTATAATGAAAAACAGTATCATTTAAAAATTAACAGTGTAATTGAGAAATGGAAGAAATTAGGAAAAGTAAAACTAAAAAGAACAACAAGGAATAGCAAACAAAAACAACATAAGGATTATACAGCTAAGTACGTCAGACATCAAAATTACTGTGTGCTGACTAAATTCTCCTATCAAAAGACAGACTTTGATGTCAGTTACAATATGAAACCCAGATATAAGGTATTTCTAGAAATACACAGAAACAAAGTTACAAAGAGACATTGGAATTTAAGGGAAAGCAAACATATACTATGCAAAGGGAAAAAAATGAACTCAGCATTAGTATCAACTAAAATGCAGCTCAAGGACAAAAGCATTAATAAGGTCAAAAAGGAAAAATATAATGAGGAAAAGTTAATCAATGAATAACTTGTGTGTAAGTCATAAACATTAATAGCTAAATGTCAATATATATATAACAAATCCAAGAAATACAAGGAGATATTTATGAAAACATTTTTTTATTGTGGAATGTTTTAAATATTCTTTCAGAATTTGACAATTCCAGTATATAATTTAAGATGCAATAAAATATACATTTTTCTTATATTCCTGTAACATACAAATCAATCATATAGTTGGCATAAGGGAAAACTTAGCTAAATTTCCCAATGCAGAGATTGTTTTTTAAATTTTCAAACAGGAAATCAATAATAAAAAACAAATTTTTTAATTCTCTACTTATTGAAAAATTAAGTAACCTCTTTCACATAATTCCTGGTTCAAAAGGAAGTTAAAATTGAAATCATAAATTAAGTGTCCAAAAGAGAATAGGAAAAACTTTATATCAAAACCCACTGGATACAGTTAGAGAAATATTGGACGTGGGGTCAGGATTTATAGCCTTGAAAGAAAACAATTACACAAAGTCATAAATACCATTTTGGAATAATTTGAATATTGTTTTTCCTTGAGTTTTAATACAATAGTCCAGTAGTCCCTTTTATTGATTTTCAGGTTTTCTTCATTTGGACTATTTTCCTTTTTCATTCTGTTCCCTTGTCAATGTCACAGTAGGAGTGAATAAAGCGTTCAAGAATTTTTCTGTCTGGAAATTATGAAGAAAAACAGGATGAAATTTTCCATTTAATTATTTAAGTGCTAAATAGAGAAATTCTAGGAGGGAGGCAGATATCTGATAATAGAACTCTATGTACAAATTTGATGAGCCCGAAATAATCAAAGGATATTATGCTTAATAGCTAAAAAGGCACAGTTGTGTGATTATTGATTAAAAAGAGCAAACTTAACATTCACGGGATCAGCAAGGTTTCATGGAAAAAGCATGGATTTTGGGATAAAACTGGGATACACGTTTCAATTCTGCACTGGCAAGTTCTAGCAAGTCATTTGAGCTCCCCTTTTTAAAAATAGTTTTCTCTTTGAATACAGGCAATAGTTTTTACCTTGCACAGGGGTGGGAATGGATTAGAGATGTTCTGTATGAGGCATGTAGACAGTGCCCGGTCCATAAGGACACTCAATAAACACTATAGTTATAACCTTCTATTACTGGCTTCACAGTAGTAAATAGTGACGATAAATAACAGAGACCATTAATCCAAAAGGTCCACAAAAGCCAGGGTTGTTTGTGTTTCCACCAATGTTGGTAGGCTTGGCTGTTTTTGAGCGATAAATGACCATGGGAAGGCCCTTCAACTCTCTTGCCTCCATCCCCTCATCTGGAAAACAAAGAATCTTGCCTGGTCTCAACATCTGTGGTTCCCTAATCCTATATACATATTTTTAAATACTACAGAGTGGAGCTGTAAAACTGCTCATGCCTAGCAGCTGTTACCTGTGCAGTCCAAACCAGAAGCACCAAAAGAGAGGAAGAATACAAGTGATAACATGCTATCCTGGTTTATGTTACAAACGGCAGCTGAGGTCAATAGCTCATTGCAGGGGGGGTGGGGGATGTGTGTGTGTGTGTGTGTGTGTGTGTGTGTTTCTGTTTTCACCCCAGTTATGTTTGCATTTATTTGTTTTTGTGATTTCCATTTAATTTTCAACAATCTCTATGCTATCCAGACCTTTTTTAACCCCAGCATTTTTAAAATTAAAAATGTACACTTTATGAAAAATTACACTTTATGAAAAGTGTAATTCACTGATCTTCCAGTGCAACTCAATGGCTTGACACATGCATACATGTAATCTACACCCATATAACAGTGCAGATCATGTCCACCACCCAGAAAGACCCATCACACTCCTTGCCAGTCAATGCCTCCTAGCCCAAGACAGAAAATGTTCCAATTTCCTCCTCATAAATAAGTTTTGCCAGTTGTAGACCTTTGAATAAATGAAATTATACAAAATGTATTATTTGGTGTCTGGCTTCATTTGCTCAGCATATTGTCTTTGAGGTTTATATCTTGTGTTGAATATATCTACAATTCATTTTTTTACCTCTTTTGATTATGTAAAATAGGATATATATTGTTAATTATACTTACAGTATTATATAATCCATTTTTTTATTGTTCAAATGCATTTGTCTCCATTTTCCCACCACCACTTTCTCCTGCCCTACCCGCCCCACCACCCACCCTTAATCCTTCCCCACTTTCACTTTGTTCATGGGTTCTTTATACATGTCCTTTAATATGACCCTTCCCTTTCTTTTCCCCATTACTCCCCTCCCCTCTCCCCTCTCATTACTGTCACTGTTTTTTTCTTTCAGGGTTGCCAGTTATATTTTCTTGCTTGTTTATTTTGTTGATTAGGTTCTACTTATAGGTGAGATCGTATGGTATTTGTCTTTCATCCCCGGCTTATTTCACTTAGCATAATGCTCTTCAGTTCCATCCATGCTGTTGTAAAGGGTAATAGCTCTTTCTTTCTTTCTGCTACGTAGTATTCCATTGTGTAAATGTATCACAGTTTTTTTATACACTCATTTATTAATGGGCACTTAGGTTACTTCCAGCACTTGGCTATTGTAAATTGTGATGCTATAAACATTGGGGTGCACAGGTCCCTTTGATTTGGTGTTTTGGGATTCTTAAGGCATAGTACCAGCAGTGGAATTGCTGGGTCAAAAGGCAGTTCCATTTTTAGCTTTCTGAGGATATTCCAAACTATTTTCCACAGTGGCTGTACCAGTCTGTATTCCCACGAACAGTGTACTAGGGTTCCCTTTTCTCCACTACCTTGCCAAACTTGTTCGTTGATTTGTTTATGATGGCCATTCTGACCAGTGTGAAGTGGTATCTCATTGTGGTTTTAATTTGCATCTCTTTCATATGTCTCTGGGCCCTGTGTATGTCTCCTTGGAGAAGTGTCTCTTCAGGTCCTTTGCCTACTTTTTAATTGGATTGTTTATCTTCCTGGAGTGGAGTCATGTGAGTCCTTTACCTATTTTGGAGATCAAGCCCTTGTCTGAGGTATGGCAAATATATTTTCCCATATGGTTGGTTCCCTTTTTATTTTGATGATGCATTCTTTAGCCGTGCAGAAGCTTCTTATTTTGATGAAGCCCCATTTGCTAATTCTCTCCTTTATGTCCCTTGCACTAGGGGACATATCAGTGAAAATATTGCTGCATGGAATATCTGAGAGTTTCCTGCCTATGTTCTCCTCTACGACTTTTATGGTGTCATGACTTATATTTAAGTCTTCTATCCGTGTTGAGTTTATTTTTGTGTATGGTGTAAGTTAGTGGTCAAGTTTCAATTTTTTTGCATGTAGCTGTCCAGCTCTCCCAATACCACCTGTTGAAGAGGCTAATTTTACTCCATTTTATGCTTCTGCCCGATTTGTTGAATATTAACTGACAATAGAGACATGGGTTTATTTCTGGGCTCTCTATTCTGTTCCATTGATCTATGTGTCTGTTCTTATGCCAGTACCAGGCTGTTTTGATTACAGTGGCATTATAATATGGTTAGATGTCAGGTATTGTGGTCCCTCCTACTTTGTTTTTCTTACTCAAAACTGCTGCAGCTATTTGATTCCATATAAACTTTTGAAATGTTTGTTCCATATCTGTGAAATGCGTTACTGGTATTTTAATAGAGATTGCGTTGAATCTATAAATTGCTTTGGGTAGTAAGGACATTTTGATGATGTTAATTCTTCCAATCCATGAACATGGTATACGCTTCCATTTATTTGTGTCTCTTTAATTTCTTTCTTCAGTGTTGTATAGTTTTCTGAATACAAGTCTTTTACCTCCTTGGTTAAGTTTATTCCTAGGTACTTTATTTTTCTTGTTGCTATAGCAAATGGGATTCTTTTTCCTGATTTTTGATTCTGATATTTCATTGTTGGTGCACAAAAGTGCCTTCAATTTCTGAATGTTGACTTTGTATCCTGTTGTTTTGCCAAATTCACTTACTAGGTCGAGGAGTTTTTTGGTGGAATCTATAGGATTACTATGTGCACTATCATGTCATCTGCAAACAATGACAGTTTCAATTCCTCCTTTCCAATTTGGATGCCTTTTATTTACTTTTCTTGTCTGACCTCTGTGGCTAGGAGTTCCAATACTGTGTTGAATAGAAGTGGTGAAAGTGGACAACCTTGTCTTGTTCCTAATCTTAGTGGGAAAGCTTTTAGTTTTTGCCCATTGAGTATGATGTTGGCTGTAAGTTTTTCATATATGGCCTTTATTATGTTAAGGTATTCCCACTTTGCTGAGTGATTTTATCATAAATGGACTCTGTAATTTGTCAAAAGTTTTATCCTTATCTATTTATATGATCATGTGATTTTTGTCTTTCCTTTTGTTTATGTGATGTATTACGTTTATTGATTCACAAATATTGAACCATCCTTGCATCCCTGAGATTAATCCCACTTGATCATGGTGGATGATTTTTTAATGTATTGCTAGATGCGGTTTGCCAATATTTTTTAGGATTTTAGCATCTATGTTTATCAGCAATATTGGTCAGTAGTTTTCTTTCTTTTTTGTGTCTTTATCTGGTTTTGGGAATAGGATGATGCTGGCCTCATAAAAAGAGTTTGGGAGTCTTCCCTTTTCTTGGATTTCTGGAATAGTCTGAGAAGGACAAGGATTAGCGCTTCTTTAAATGTTTTGTAAAATTCTCCTGTGAAACCATCCAGTCCAGGGCTTTTGTGTGCTGGGAGTTTCTTGATTACTGCTTTAATTCCACCAGCTCTTACTGGTCTGTTCAGGCCTTCTCCTTCATTCAGTGTTAGAAGGTTATATTTTTGGAGAAATTTGTCCATTTCATCAAGGTTTTCAAATTTCTTGGCATATAACTGTTCATAGTACTTTCTTACAATCCTTTGTATTTCTGTGGTATCAGTTGTAATTTCTCCTCTTTCATTTCAGATATTATTTATTTGGGTCCTCTCCCTTTTTTCCTTGATGAGTCTTCTTAAAGGCTTGTTGATTTTATTTATCTTATCAAAGAACCAGCTCCTGGATTTGCTGATTTTTTGAATTGGTCTTTTAGTCTCTATATCATTCAGTTCTGTTCTGATCTTGATTATTTCCTTCCTTCTACTCACTATGGGCCTTGTTTGTTGTTGTTTCTCCAGTATTGAACCTGTATAGTTAGGTAGTTTATTTGAAATGTTTCTATCTTTTTTAGGTAGGCCTGTATTGCTATGAGCTTCCCTCCCAGGACTGCCTTTGCTGTGTTCCAGAAGTTTTGGACTGTTGTGTGTTCATTTTCATTTGTTACTAGAACCTTTTTTATTTCTTCTTTGATCTCATTATTGAAACATTCATTGTTAAATAGCATGCTATTCATTCTCCATGCGTTTGAATGTTTTTAGTTTTTTCCTTGAGGTTGGTTTCTAGTTTCAAACTGTTGTGGCCTGAGAAAATACTTGTTATGATTTCAATTTTCTTGAATTTGTTGAGGTTTATTTTGTGTCCTATCATGTGGTCTATCTTTGAAATTATTCCATGTGCATTTGAAAAGAATGTGTATTTTGCTTCTTTGGGATGAAAGTTATATATGTCAGTTAAGTCCATTTGGTCTACTGTGTCATTCAGTTTCACAATATCCTTGTTGATGTTTTGTTTGGAAGATCTATCCATTGTTGACAGTGGGGTGTTAAAATCCCCTACTATCATTGTGTTTCTCTCTGTATCTTTCTTGAGTCCTCCAAGATTTTCCTTATATATTTGGGTGCTCCTATGTTGGGTGTATATAGGTTTACAATGTTTATGTCTTTTTAATGGATTCTTTCTTTGAGTGTTATGAAGTGTCCTTTTGCATTTCTTTATATGGTTGGTCTTTGTTTTGAAATCTATTTTGTCTGATATAAGTATTGCCACCCTGGTTTTTTTTCTTGGCCATTTGCTTAATATATTTTTTCCATCCCTTTACTTTCAATCTGTGTAGGTCTCTTGTTCTGAGACAGGTCTCTTGTAGGCAGCATATATGCAGGTCATGTTTTCTTATCTATTCAGCTATCCTATATTTTTTGATTGGAGCATTTAATCCATTTACATTTAAAGTTGTTATTGATAGGTACTTATTCATTTTTTCCCTTTGTACCTGTGTTCCTCTCTTTCTCATTCTTTCTTTATCTTCTTAAAGCAGTCCCTTTAGCATATCTTGTAATGCTGGTTTGGTGGAGGTGTATTCTTTTAGCCTTCTTTTTTTCTGGGAAACTCCTTATTTTACCTCCCATTTGAACTGAGAGCCTTGCTAGGTAGAGCAGTCTTGGTTGCAGGCCTTTGCTTTTCATGGTTTGGAATATTTCTTGCCATCCCCTTCTGGCTTGTAGTGTTTTTGTTGAGAAGTCAGCTGCTAGCCTTATCAGGACCCCCTTGTATGGTACTACCTGTTTCTCCCTTGCTGCCTTTAGGATTCTCTGTTTGTCTTTGATATTTGCTGTTTTAATTATGATGTGTCTTGGAGTGGGCCTCATTGGGTTCCTCTTGAATGAGACCCTCTGTGCTTTCTGGACTTGTGTGACTTTTTCTGTCCTCAAGTTAGGAAAGTTTTCTATCATTACTTTTTCAAACATGTTCTCCATCCCTTCCTTCTCTTCTTCTCCTTCTGGTATCCCTATTATATGGACATTATTATATTTTAGGTTGTCCTGCATTTCCCTAAATGCCTCTTCATTCTTTTTGAGTCTCTTTTCATTTTCTTGCTCTTTCTGGAAGCTTTTTTCTACCTTGTCCTCCAGCTCACTGATTCAATCCTCAGCTTCATCTAGCCTGCTTTTGATTCTTTCTGCTGTGTTCTTCAACTCAGAAATTGTCATCTTTATTTTCTCTTGCCTCTTATTGATAGTTTCCATGTCCTTTTTCATGCTGATATAATGTGCAATAAGTTCCTTGTAGTTTCCCTGTATTTTTTGGTAATTCTTTCTGAGTTCACTGAGTTCATTGAGCTTCTTTATGACCTTTGTTTTGGACTCAGTATCTGATAGTTTACTTGCCTCTATTCCATTTAGTTCTCTTTCTGGTGATGCCTCCTTTCCCTTTGATTGGGCAGTGTTTCTTTGTCTTTCCATTATTTGTGAGACTCTTCCTTTTTGGCTTCTGCTTCTTTAAGTGATCTGCCTTGAACTCCTGACTTTGTGGTATTAACTTCTATGGTAGGAGTCCACTATTTTTTCTTTGTGGATCTGCCTCTGATGATCTCAGATATTGACCGAGTCTGACCTTAGGCAGACTGTTCGAGACTTCCAGGAATCTACTGTCTGTGGCTGTCTCCTTCAGTTGTTAATCTAGTCATTCTACACTCAGAAGTCAGGCGTTAGCACCACCAGGCCAGGACACAACCTCCTAGGGGCGGGGCTATCGTGTCCTCTCAAGGTACTGCCACTCAGAGGCATGGTCTGCCTGAGCCAGATGGCTGCTGCCATATGTGGGAGGAGTCAGCACCGGATCCCACAAGCTACTCTCTCTGTTCTCTCCCCAAAGACCCTGTCCCCAGTCTCTCCTCAAGTGTCTCTAGGTCACTCTGCACCGCCTTTAGCCAGAGTTCTACTATCTGTGGCTGCCACTCTGTACTCAGCAGCCAGACTTAAGCACCAGTGAGACAGGTCAGAGCCTTCCAGGGGCAGGGCTATGGTGTCCTCTCACAGTGCTGCCTCTCATGGGAGTGGTCTGTCTGAGCAAGATGGCTGCTGCCATATGGGGGATGAGTCAGCGCCAGGGTCTCACTGGCTACTCTTTCTCAGTTCTCTCCTGGAAGCCTCCTTCCCCAGTCTCCCCTCAGGTGTGTCTGGCCCACTTTGTCCCTGCCTTTGCTGGAGCCCCGGGTAAGTGGGTACAAATAAAAATTTATGCATTGGCTTTTTATAAGGCTTTTGTGTCTCCAGCCACCCATCTCTGGCAGAGAGCAACCCTGCCACTTTTCGCAGCTGGCTGTTTTCTGTGTACTTTTTGGGTTCTGGTGCTCTAAGCTGGAGATCCCTGCTTACATTCCATTTAGTTGTCTTTCTGGGGATTCGTCCTTTCCCTTCAATTGGGCGCTGTTTCTTTGACCCCACTTTTCTCAGCGGGATCCATCCGGCCATTTAAATATCCCTCTGGCGCTACTGCCTGTGGGCACCCAGCCCACCTTTTGGAGTCTCTACCACCCTCCTTACCAGTTAGGTTGTACCAGAGGTGATTCCTCTGTCTGTCTTCTCTTGCTTTTTTTAGTTGTTTGTTCCAGGTGATTTCTCCACAGTTTAGTTATAATTCCAGATTGGTCCTGGGAGGAGATCAGTGTGACTTCCATTCACTCCTGCATCATCTTGCCCCTCTTAGAATTCATTCTTTTTATTAGCTAGTAGTATTTTATCATATGAGTATATCACAGTTTGTTTATGATGGAGATTTGGGTTGTATCCAGTTTGTGACTATTAAGAATACAATGATTCTGAACATTTTTGTACAAGTCCTTTTGTGGACCCATGTATTTTATTTCCCCATAAGTAAATACCTAAAAGTGGAATTTCTGGGTTACAGAGTAGATATATGTTTAACTTCATGAAAAACCATCGGATATGTTTCCAGAGTGATTATACTATTGTACAACTACCAGCAATGTATTGCTTCATAGCGTCAATATTTGCTATTCTCAGTCCTTTTTGTTTTAAGTCTAAAATGTCTCTAGTTTTCAATCTTATACCAAAGAGGTGATTTTAAGAGAAGCAAAAAAATAAAAAATTGACACCAAAGATAAACATATAAGATGAATCATGTTTGGCACAAATTAATAAAAAAATAAGATGTGTCAAATTTAATGTCAATTTAAATAATGTTCCAAAAGGTTGCCAGTCATAATCCAAGTATCCATATTTATTATGTATAGATGCAGATTTAAGCTCCCGTGATTTTGTTTATGCTATTCCCTCTGCTTAGGGATGGCCTGACTTTTCCTTGTCACATGATTCATTCTTGACATTTAAAGAAGGCCTCCTCTGAGCAGCCTTCCCTAACCCAATGTCAACTCACAAGGTTGGGAGTACCCCTTGCAGGCTTCCAGTGGACCTAAAGAGTACTTTGATTACAGAGCTAGGATAACTATGCACTGTCTCCCACCCCGACACTAAGTTCCCTGAGAAGGAGGACTTGTTTTTTATGTATCTTTGTGTCAAGTGAACATATAGGAATTTGACCAATGAAGCTGATTGAATAAGTAAATAAATACATTTTTAACAATACTGAATACACCCTTGGAAGAACTAGCCTTTGAATAGCCATGTTCATGTGAATTTTAATTAGAGAAAGGGATAGGGAGGGAGTCATAGCTGAAAAATTCCAAAAAGCAGATTTCAGATAATTTTGTCTTTCAAGGAAGGAGATTCAAAGGGAGCCTCTTATTTGCTTTTCAGCCTCTGGTACAGCTGGCATTGATGAGTAGGCCATTCTAAAGCAAAGCTATGAAAGAAAACTAGAACCAATTGGAAGCAGATCCTACATGAACCAAGTCAGTGTAAAACGGCAAGGCTGTAGGGCCTGAGTATTGGGGTGCCTGCCCCCAGTGCTGTCCCAAGGAAACCAGGGAAGCAAGCCAGCTAAGAAGAAACCAAATCCTAGACCAGCCCTAAAGCTGCCTTGTCAGGTAACAGGTCGTGTCTCAGCTGTCTGGGGAGAAAAGCCCAATGGGGGAAAGGTGTTTCTGTGAAGGATCAGCTTAGCCTAGGGATCTTGGAGAAAACTGATCTGATTGGAGTAGAGGCTACGAGAGCACACTACGAAATTTTTATTCACCCTTAAGGAATATGGCTGAGACTCTGATTGCAAAAGACATACAGACAACAGAAAGAGGGGCCCAGTAGCCACCATGGTTTTCACGCAGGCAGAGAAGGGACAGCTCCATCTCTATCATGAGTTCTGGGCAGATAGGCACATCTGTTTCCAAATGACAAAAATACTCAATACACAGGGTCAAAAAGATATGGCTCCTATAGGTGAAAAGAGCCCTGACAAAATTCAGATGATGGTTTTATATACCTGAACCAAAGTTGGCAAAAGACTTGAAGAACAGTCTCAAGACACTGCATACTTCTGCTCTGTGTCCTGGGAAGGTCTGAGCAGTGACCCTTTCAAGGAGCCCCTCTATGTCCTTCTGAGCTGTCAGATTGGCCCAGGAACATCTGTTAGCAGGAATGAGCTCCCTATGGAACATACAGACTTCTGTTTCTGCCTTAGAGAGAGGCAGGGCGTCTGTCTCTGGTACCTCCTTGAGACCCAACACTCAAGCTCTGTTAGGTGCCTTTGGGGCATCAGCCCTCAGGCTGTAAAGGTGGAAAATACCCCTTTCCCTCACACACACAGACATATATACACATGCACACACACAAAGCACACAGAAACACATTCATGCACATCCCCTTTCAGTCTTGCCTCCAGCAGCATTTCAGTCTGGCGTGGGGCAGCAGAGCTGTGAATGAAAAGGTTTCAGCAAGGATTTCAGAGGAGCTAGCTCTTCTTATCGTGGCTGTAAACAGAAATTAGGGACCCAACAAGAGCAGGGGGAGGGTTGCTGAGTAGCTTGTGGAAGTTCTAAGTTCAAGCCTGACCACAGGGCACAAAAGGAGGCCATGACCACCACATAGCCTAGAGCACAGGTAGGGTGAACCAGATGGTCCACTGGGTACAGGGAGAAATAGTAGAACCTCTGTTATGTTTCTCTTTATTTTCTTCTTCACATTTTGCCTGCTTTATAATGTCCATTAAAATACATTAATAATAATACATTAGTTTGGTGGTATATGCATATATTTTATATAAATGTCTGCATTGGGCCATCTGTTCAAAAATGAGGAGTGATATAGGGCACAAACACTAGGATTGGGTGCGTAGAGGCCGCTGTCAGATAGGTGTAGTTTCCTTTCCTCCAGCTGTTATTCCTGAGGTAACACTTTATACACTCACAGTGACCAGTTGCCCCTGAGATGTTCCCAAGTAGATTCTTGTCACTAGGCCCCCAACTGGGAGAAGTCCTTGTTACATGGACTGAGCCAACATGACACTTACTCTCTTTGAGTACGTGATACGTGAAGGTACTCATCTACCCTAAAAGCCTGTCACAGAAAAGTACCACCAAACAGGAAATAAAGATTACACTGAGTAAAACAAAACTATGAGACAGTACAAAAAGCCACTGGAGAAAACCATTAACTATGAGAAAAAGTCACTCAGGAACAATTCAAGCACAGGTAAGTAAGATCAGAAAGGAACGGAAAGCTGTTTACTTTTTAATAAGTGGAGATATAGTTACTGGGTCCTCTTTCAAGAAAAGTTTATTTTCAATGGGTTTAGGTTTGAGCAAAAACTATGGATATTTTTGAGGCAATATTTTTCTTTTTGTGAACATTTAACTCCTGTGGCTGGAAGTTAGAATAATTTCTATTTGATGTAAAGAGATGTATTATAACCTGTAAATTCATGAACGAGTAGCTCAAGACCTCATCCTACCTGTGTAGGAAACATTTTGCAGGTACTCTGTTACTTGAGAAGGAGTAAATGAGTTCAAGATCGTTAAGAAATCCAGGTAGGCTTTGCCGTAATCACTTTGCTGTGTGGTCTGCTTCTTTGTGCGGTCCTGATTCTTCATGTGGCTGTGCAGCACGGAAGGGACTTAGGGGACACACAGGAAAGAAAGACATGGAGGCTATTACCAAGTGAGGAACTCCTACCCTTATTTGTTGAGCACATCACTGACAGCCCTGAGCCCCACCTTGCACCTACTCAGCATCCTTTAATGGCTCTGGAACAGAAAGCACTGTGTGAGTGATTCAGGCCAGGCAGAGTGGCTGTGACTCAGCACAGTTGCTGTTGGGGTGGGAGGGGTTGGAGATGATAGTCAGAAGGTTGAGTTTGACCACCATTTTCAGAGATGTTTTTGCTGGAACTGACTCCTCTGCAGGTCAGCATGTTAGGATGGTAGCATTTCCCACCCGCTTTGTTTACCTTTAATGTCACCTCCTGGGCAGACTGGGACTGACACATAAAGGGGCTTCCCCCAGGTGCCATAGGATGAGCAGTTTGGAAGAAGGATGACATCTGCTGACAGCACTCATTGCACTTTCAGACTAACAGAGGTGTGAGGTACAGATCACTGACCTTCAATTCTGAACATTGCTTATTGAATGTGGGTTCTGACAGTTGTGAGATTTTTTTTTAAAAAAAGCAATGAATACCATATGATCTCACCTATAAGCAGAACCTAACCAACAATACAAAGATGCAAGGAAAATAAGACCAGCAACACTGAAAGGAAAAGAAATCAACAGAGACAAGAGGGAAGGAGGGGGGGTTGGGGGAAGAAGTAAGGGAAGGGGCAAGTCAAGGAACATATAGCAAGGACTCATGGACAAAACCAAAGGAGAAGAGCTGAGGGAGGGAAGGAGGGAGGGGGCAAGGGAAAGTGGTGGAGGGGGGGAGGCAGAGACAAATGTATTTGAAAAAATAAATTAAAATAAAATTTAAAAAAAAGCAATGAAGATTATGTGAGAATCTGTCCACAACTTGTCCAGTCTTTGTAAACCTTAAGCATACCTTAAATACTGCCTTGGTTCCAGGTGTCTCCTTGAAATGGACCATTGGCCAGATGGAGGGACCAGCTGGTGAGGGGGCTTGATGCTACATCCTAAGAAGAGTGTTTATAGGGTTTGGGAATGCTTTCAGTGCAGGAGACTTAGAAGGCATACATAAGATTTTCATAGAATGATAGATTTATACTCTGAGGGAAGAAGTGAACCAATGACTAGAAGTTGAACATGGAAGGTTTTAGCTGTTCAGAACTTTCAAGCAGTTGAAATGTCTCAGAATGAAGGATCTCCTTGGGGATGAGCACTCCCCTGAAGAGTCTGAGCAGAGATAATATCATCTCTTGGCAAGGATAGTATAGTTGTGACTCACATAGGATGTGACGATTGAGGGGTATCCAACCTTTTGACATCTCTGCGCCACACTGGAAGAATAGTTGTCTTGGGCCAGACATTACATACATTGCGACACATAATCACAAAAAAAAAATCTCATGTTTTAAGTAAATTTATGATTTTGTGTTGGACCATATTCACAGCTATCCTGGGTACATGTGGCCCATAGGCCACAGGTTGGACATCCCTGATAGACCAAGTAACTTCTTGGCTACTTTCTAACCCCAGATGATAAGCGTATGTTCAGTGATTTCTGTGTAAAGTACTATTGGTCCCAACTCCATGCCAGGAATCAACCACTGTCTCAGAATGACACCCAAGAATCCTCTCAACCAGTACCTTGGAGGTAGCTGGATCACAGAACTTTTAAAAACTTCTCTTTTGACAAAATAGAAATCTGGGTCACACATGCACACAAACACACACTCCTCTAATCTGAAGATGCTTGAAAGGTATGCCTTGTGGATAAACTTTCAGTGAATAAATAACGAGGCTAATTTCATTCCCACCTAATCTCTTTCTCTATCAATTTATAGCAACTGAATCCTTCCTTTCATATTATAATGGGGGAGAATGTCCCCCAATCCCAACACCTGCTCCTCCCAAGCTGACGATATACTCATTTCTTGGAATAAGCAGGCAGTTCTCTTTGAGATTTACTCATTTCCTGAGTTGGAGGCTAGGTACCACAGAGGCATAGCTTTAATTCCATGTAGGGATCACTGGCATTCTTTGCCAGTCTTATTAAGATCAAGAGGAATCTAAGAAAGAAGGCACTCCTACCCTTCATGACAGCATGAATGGAACTGTAGAGTATTATGCTAAGTGAACTAAGCCAGGTGGTGAAAGATAAAGATATAAGTGGAAACTAATCAACAAAACAAACAAGCAAGCAAAACAGAACCAGAGACATGGAAATAAAGAACAAACTGACAGTGACCAGAGGGAAGAGGGGAGGGGGATGATGGGGGAAAGAAGGGGAAGGGTCAAGTCAAGGAACACGTATAAAGGACCTATGGACAAACACAATGGGGGGGGTGGGGATGAGTGGGGGGATTGAATGTGGGAGGGGGTGGGTAGGGCAGGGGAGAATAATGGGGGAAAATGGGAACTATAATTAAACAATAATAATTTTTTTTTTAAAGATCAAGAAGAGTCTTGAGGGAACGGGAGAATATTTACTAAGTTGTTTTAAAAGCTACAAGTGCACTTACCTAGACCCTGAGAAGCGATTGGTAGGCTTGAGTAGCATCCATATTTGAAACTAAAATCCTGAAACTCAGGAATTTTAGCTGGAACTTGGTAATTACGTCGAAATTCAGTGTCTGCAGGGTGGGGTAGTAACTTTTTTGATTCCAGAAACATTTGAGAACTTTTCTTGATCTTCTGAGCTGGGGTAGGGTAGAAGTAAAAGGCAATGATTACTGCTTCTCAGCTATTTCTAAATAGTGTCATATTTTCCTTCCATTTTGCTCTGGCAGTAGCTTCCAATTTATCACACTAAACCTCACTCTTCTTGTATTTAAAGGTATGGTCAATTTCAACCAAGAAATAATTTTCTGCTTTATCAGGCACAGGAAGAATATGCTCAAGTGATTAGAAGTAGTTCCTAATGAATGCATTTTATATGGGTTAGAAGTGCTCTATGTTCTGCTCCGAGGACACAGAAGGCATGGGTAGGGTGAAGGGAGAGAGATTTCAGATAGGCCTAGGGTCACCATGTAAAACACAGGATGCCAGTTAAATTTGAATTTCAGATAAACAGTGAATAATTTTTTAGTATAAGATCATGTAAGTACTTGGTATTTATCTACCATATATCATTCCAATTTAATTGGGCATCCTGTTTATTTATGTACTGCATCTGGCAGCCCTAGCTGGAGCATTGCATCTCATCACCCTTACCTGGAAAGAACTACTCAAAGCTGGTTCTTTCTACTGATGGAGGTATATGTAACATCATTGTCCTTAGTGGACAATAGCACTGTTATTTCTTTGAATATATGATCATTAGATATTTATTAAGCACTGATTGAATACCAGGTCCCATAAGCACACTACCAGATTACAGAGGAGACAGTCATAAGCCATCTCACCTAGATGAGTTCACCCTTAATTCTTGCTACAAAATGTTGGTGCACAAGCGCATTGCACAACCCCAGCTTCATTCAGGACAAAGATGTTCAAACCATGGATGTCACAAACAGTGTCCAAACAGTGCTAATTACTACTGAAACTAAACTCAATTCTTGTTCCAAATTAGTTTTTCAAGAGGTCTTTTCAAAGTACATTCAAATGTATGTTGTATATCAAACAATATGTGATGTCATCTACTGGCACGCAGAAGCATTTTGTTATTGATTTTTTAAAAAAATGATCTCAGTCTAGATAAGCACACTTTCAATTTAGGTGACTCAGGAAGAGAGGGTGTGGGTACTCAGTGAAGCCATAAGCTGCCCATGGAGAAGACAAGGTTATAGAAAGGAGGAAACTCTACGGCTCAAAATCAGAGATCCCTTGACATATTTTTGGAAAATCACTTGGCATTGTTCTTAGTAAGTACCATCTATAACTTGATTTTTGTAGATTACTAATAGCTTTATAGGAGAAAAATTCCTGTTGAAATACTTGATGTTACTACTCAAAAGCAAATATGTTCAGTTCCTACTTGTGTTCTATACCAAAGGTTAAAGACAGTTAAGTCATTGTTTTACCTTAAGACAACCTCAAACAAGTATGATTAGAAAGATAGATACCAGATAAACACATATGGAATATGATGTCTTGCAAGCATAACACTTAGAAATAATAATTAGCACACGGAGGTGATCCATCATAATTACTTGGGATGGTTTTTCCAAATCACACCTGCTGAAACCTCATCCCAGACACTGAGAGTCTCTAAAAGTGGGACCCAGGCACTTACTTTGTGAACAAGCTTCTCATATGCTTAAGCGTCATTGACTCAGAGCCTTGAATAAGGTGCTGCAGAAGCCCAGAGAAAGTGTAATGAGCTCTATTAGGGGAAGGGGAGGAAGATGACAATTAAAAGGCAGATATAGCAAATGGCATGCTTTGACAATGGACTAACACTGAAGCAAAAAGTACACAGTGTATTCATGAAGTAATTTGGCTGGTGGGAGTGTAAGGCATGCACTGTGGGGAGAAGTAGCTGAGGGTAAAGCAGGAGACACAAGTTAGGGTCTGGAGGGGTTAGCCCATGTGAACCAGAATGGACCAGCATAGAAGTAGAGAGATAGGAGATGAAGACCCAGAAAAGACAATAATCAGAGCTTATACTTACTGCAAGTTCCCTTGAAGATAAAGGTTAAGTTGTATTTTCATTGATCCTTAGTACTTATCTCAATAATAGACCTCATTAAATATTTACTAAATTAATGAGTGAACAAAAGAAAAATCAGACAATAATTGCTATAGATAAGCAATTAATCTAAAGCACACACTAATGACTGCTATGTGATGTATGCTTCAAATAATTCTTCATTATTAGTTCTTCTCAACTAATGCTTTCATTGTCTTTATAATATTTCATGTTAATGAGTTTCTTTGGCATTATTAAGGAGAGAAGTTCCTGATATATATGGGCCCAACCAATACCTAAAGGCCCTTTAGTGGTATTGAAGTATCGACAAAAAAGACAACCTGGTCCAAAGCTAACCACCCCTCCAAGGCCTGGACTGTCCCTGCTCCTCAGAAGCTCAGGTCCCACCTGTTTCTTTTCCACTTGGTAATGATGACATATACTACTGCCCTTATAGCCCAAAGAGAGAAACTGGCCCCTTTAAGATTAAGTATGACATCTGTTGAAAGGCCCAGTCCAAAAGTAAATCTACAGAAAGGACTATTCAAAACCACTAGGACCCTTGGCACATAACCTATAGCCAAGTGAGAACCAGTCCTGTTGCTTTTATCTGCAGCTGAATCATCCAAGCAGAGTTTTGCAAGCCTGAAATTCTCAAGAAAAAAACCACCTTTTAGTGCTTCTCATTCATTCACCATAATTCAATACTGAGGATACTCAGGTAAGACATGGTCCCTGAGTTTCCAAAGCTTAAAGTATTTAGAGAAACAGATACAAAAAAAGATAATTACAACATTATATGATAAATGCTGCAGAAGAGGAGCTATAAAAACATATTGGATGTCCATCGATCCAAACTTGGAAGATGAGAGAAGACTCGTTGGAGAGAAATAGGGTTTACACTCAGACTTAAATGGACAGACATGGGCTAAAAGAAGGAAGGGAGAGAGCAGTCCACAGGGAACAGCAGTGTGTGTGAGGTGTGAGGCTGCAGGGGGCTTGGTGGGTCTAGAGGACAGAAGGCAATCAATCTAATAGTGTGGGGACTGACAGGAGGAATTGCTGGAGCAGTGGGTAAGGACCAGAGTGCACAGAACCTTGAGGACAATGGGGAGTCATTGAAGGGTTTTAAGCTAGAAGGTGATGTCAACCGCACACCTAGAAACTCATTATGCCTATAGTATGGACAATGGACTAGAGGAGACAAAAGCACAAAAGGGAGTTGGATTAGAGGCCATCCCAGGAAGAGACATAGATACCCTGAACTAAGGTAGTAGCCATGGGGAGGGAGTGAAACAGATGGAATTAAGAGATTTAGAAGGGTGTCTTTGACAGGTGTTCAGTATTTATTTAGGCAAGGGGACATGGTAACTTGCACATGCTAAAAGAACAATTTTGATTGGAAGCTCAATGACATCTTTTAAGAATGTTGGCACTTCTGGCCCTGGCCAAGTAGTTCTTTGGTTATAGCATCGTCCTGATGAGCCAAGGTTGTGGGTTCAGTCCCAGTCAGGGCACACCTGAGAATGAATAAATGAATGCATGGATGGGTAGAACAACAAACTGATCTTTTTCTCTCTCTCTTTCCCTTCCTCACTCACTAAAAATCAACAAATAAATCTTTAAAAGCAAACAAAAGTACTAAAAATTGCTGGCATTTCAAATATTTTTCCATGACCCTTAATGTTTATCTGCAATATGATGGTTTTTGATTCCATCCCCTTCCTAACCAAAGATTTATTCAGTGCAAAATTGAACCAAAGAAGCACTGGATTCCAGTATGCCAGGAACTGGAGAAGGGTGTAGTAAGATTCTGGACCAGAAAAAAAAAGAGGGGTTCAGGTCGAGTATGAACAGCAGTCAGGGAACTCTCAGTTCCTACCCGAGTCCTGCTCTCAATGCCAACAACCAAGCATTTACGTTTCTGGAAAAACTGATCTACAAATACTGGCACTTGGGGGTTTCCCAATAGAAAGAGATCTCATCACCTAAGTCAAGCACCAGCTAACAAAACCCATCCTTGTATGTGGTTTCCAATCATATTTGAATACCTCCCTTGTAGAATTTGTGAAACCTGGAGCTTAATACTTTAGGTAAACCATTTAAAGAAAAAAAAAACCGAGCCTACAGAAGTGAGACTTAAGTTTTATTAGCTGCATTAAATCTGCCTTCATTCCCTTGTATATATAAACAAAAACATTTTTTTATTAGACCATTAAGACACAGAGAAAATAGCGATGAAGCAAAGAACAGATGAAAATACTAAAAATTAAGTAAATCATATGTATCCTAAAATTTATAAGAGAAATACTGCATCTATAAAACAAGAACAGAATGCTATTTGTACAAAATAATCAGAGAGAAGAAGAAAGAGGTCTTGGAAATTAAAAAGCATGAGAACTGAAATTAAGAATTCTGTATGAGTTGGGTGAAAAAGTTAAAAATATTTCAAATAAACAAAATACAAAGAGAAAGCCACTAAGCGAGAAAATATAAGAAAATTAGAGGATCATACCAACTCACAGTAGTCCCAGAAGAAAATAGAGTAAAGAAATAGAAGAAACCTAGGAAAAGGGTATATGGGAACAATTTCCAAAACCAAAGGACATATGTTTCTAGATTAAATGGTCCTAATTGTCCAACATAATAAATGAGAGTCTCACTAGTGCATGCAAATGTGAAATTTTACAGTGTTAGGAATAAGGAGAAGATCTTGAGAACATCCAGGGAAAAAATTATGAAAAAAATCAGAAATCAAAATGGCATCAGTCTTTTACATAGAAGTCCTGGTGCTAGAAGTCATTTGAGGGACCTGTGGGAAAATGGTTGCCATCCTAGAATTCAATACCTAGACAAACTATCAAACAAGGATAAGGAAGGAAAAAAAAGACATTTGAGACTGGAAAGAACATACCCAAACAATTTCTTCCCACATTCCCTTTCAGAGGAAGCTACTGGAAGACATGTTTCAACAAAATGAGGGAGGGGGAACAACACAGAGAAAATGTGGACTCAGGAAATGAGATTCAGGGCAGGAAGAAACCAGAGAAATGCCCAAAATGATGAAAAAGGAAGTCCCAGGGCACCGTTGGGCAGCACATTTACAGAGCAACTCTTCTAGATTAAAGGAGACTTAGGGAGAGTGTCAGCTCCCCGGGAAAATCTCAGACTGATAGAAAGTCTGAAACTGTATTTGGGAAAAAAATCTTGGTAAGTGTGTGACAAAACAGTTGGAAAAAATTAGCAACAGGCACATAGAAAATTAAGCAAATGAAAAAATTATTAACTCTAGTAAAAAACAAAACAAAAAGTAAAAAGAAACATAATTATAAAATACTACCTGGCTCAACAGTAGATGTTTACATATTATAATATATCATATTATCATAATCATAATATAAACCCTATCAACTGAGTAAACCAAAATTTTGTAATACTGAGAGAATGAATGGAAGAAGAGTGAGGAAGAGTTATAGGGGAGCCAAATCCTCAACAGCCATAACAGAAAGTCAGTAATAATGTCTAAAACTGATGGACTAAAACATAGCAGTATGAGAACATTCTATTAAAATACAAAGGATGACATAAGAAGAAACAGTTGAAATGACTGAAAATAATTGTCAATATGAAGAAGGACTGGGTAAGGGAGACATGGGTAAAGAAATTGCTGCTATTCATTATGAGCCTGCAGGGAACTATTTTAAGTATATGCATGAACTGGTTTAATAAAAGTTTTAATTTTAAAAATAGTAATTAAAAAAACAGTTAAGAATTAGAAACAGGATGTTTAACTTGATCCCTTCATCTTTACCTGGCTCATTTGTCTTTGTCCTTCAGCGCAAGAAGCCTCTCTAGAAAGGATGTGTGCAATAGGACTTTCAGCTAGATTTCCTATTTTGTACACCCATAGCACCTGCATTTCTCACAACAGGCACCTTTTTATACTTCACTATTTCTGTTAGCAAATTGCCTTTTTCTATGTCTGTCCTGTGAGTTCCTTGAAGAAAGGGGCAACTGGTACTCCAATGCCCAGCACATTAGCAGGAAAGAAGAGAAACGGACATGTTTACCTTCAGCTCTGTCCACAAAGTCTCTCCTAGTATGGGAAATAAACTGATTTGATATCGCCTTTCTGACTTCATCCATTGAAGCAGAGATTTTCAAAGGGAAGTAGCTGTTCACTGACGTGGAGTGACCTGGAGGTAGCGTCCGGTGAAAAGAGCCCTATCAATACAAACAGAGTTTTTAAGAAAATCCACACGGTTCACCTAATGGTGTGTGTGTGTGCTGACCCCAGGCACCTCGTTGCAGATGCGCTGTGCACAGGAGCCTGTCCACAGAGCCATTGGTTTACCCAGCTATCATTTTACACAGGCACTTTGTCACTTCTTTGATGAAAGAAAATTTCATCAAAGTCCAAAGAATTCTGCCTCCACTAGAAATCTTCATACAAGACCAGAGGAAGAGAAGACCCTATGAATTTTAGGGCTGGCTACACAACTTCTGCTTTGCCTTGGGAGCTCCAAGTTCTCTCTCCTCTTTGCCTCCAAAGAGATTTATGAATATAAAACTTGGAATCTCTACCACCTCTTTCCATGTTCCCTCTCTTCCTTCTTGCTTCCTATTTCCCTGAGAAAACTGAAGCCAACAAAGAGAACCTCCACAGCCATCACGCCCCCTCCCAGCCACCGCATCTGTGATGGCAGAGGAGCTGCCAGGCCACCCACCAGGGTCTGACCCCACCTGGCACCCTAGAGCCTGTGTTAAATCTGACACAGGCTCTCACCTCTCTCTTGCAACTTCCATTCTTCCCTCTGTCTTCCATGGTTGTCATTGGTATCCATGCCTGCCTTTATTTCTCCCATCTTAAAAAGAGAGAACTCTCCCTTCACCCTACTTCCCCCTCGAGTTACTAAAATGTTTCTCAGTTTGCCTTTACACTGAAATTCCTCAAAATAGATAATACTCCACTGTCCCACATTTGTCTTTCAAATGTCTTTTAATCTTCAGGTTCCCACTCCATTCCCTTCCTCCCCTTATAATTTCTCTATGTGAATTTCACTTCAATTTTTAATTTTTTTTAAATGAGGCAGTTAGGGAAGAAATAGTAAGAAATAAATGTGAAAAGGTGGACAAAAAGAGTCTAAGAAGAACCATAACTGTAGATGATGAAGGATCTTTGGGATATATTCAAACTCTCAGGTATGGATTATTGATACAGTATTACACTCAACAGATATGCAGGTATTATCTTACCTGACTGGTGTGAGAATTGTGGCTCCCAGTCTCCTTAGGAGTCCCAGCTTTGATCAAATCTTCTTTAGAACATAACTTCCAGATGTACTCATCATTGTAGTGTGTCTGATTGAGAAGAGGATCACTAAGGGAATATGTATATCCTAATCTTCGGATGCTTTTTTGACTACAAGGAAAGATGGTGAAAATTAGAGTAAAGAATTAAATACTAAGTCTAAAAACAGCACACATGTCAAAGAATTCTACTCATTACATTTTTTTAAAGATAGGTTTAAGACTTGATGCCAGAAATTGTTTAATTTCTAGAATTCCCTAAAAAGAAGCAATCCTGTATCTTAGGATGGATCCTAAAGTGAAATTTAAAAGAATAACAATAGGAAATTCACTAATTTTTAAAATTCATTTTTAAAGAGCTGAGTACTTTCCTGTAAAATAGTACTTCAGTGTCACCAAACAGAGAAGAAAAGTTTCTCTCTATAGAAGTATTCTAGTTAATAAAAGGAAGAAATATAAGCATTAGGATATCAGTGCTTTGCAAGTCCCTAGGGAAATAATGCATCCAGGCAGTGATCAGCAGTTTTCATTTGCAGCTCAAAAAGAGGGACCACCAGGTTCTATGTGTTCTTGATAGGCATGTACAACACCATCCATTTAATATTTTTGCTAAAATATTCAACCTGAATCTGAAGAAGTTTCTGGAATGTCAGATTACAGGAAATACATGAAACTAGGGATATTTTAATAATGTAGTGGGAGTGAAATCAGAAAAATCCAGAATCCATTTCTTCGTAGAAGAAATTCTCATAGAAAAAAGGGGGAAACATGTAGATTAAATGATGTAAGAGATATAATAACCAAATGGGATGTATAGACCTTATTTGGATGTAATTCCGAACCAACTATTTTTTAAATTATAACACAACTGGGGAAACTATTGCTGACTGGCTATATTTGATATTAAGAAAAAGTTTAGGTGACATAGTAGTATTGTTATATATTTTGAAAGAGTCCTTATCTTTTAGAGATACATAAAAATTATTTAGAATTGAAATGATATATAACACCTCGAATCTGTTTCAACATTAGCCAGTGGGGTGGCTGGGTGGAGGGTGCACATAAAAGTGTCCATGTGTTCTTGATGATTGAAGCTGGGTGATAGCTGGAGATCTGTTGTGTATGAGTATATCTAAAATATTTCATATTGAGGTTTTTTACCCCCAAAAAAGGGCTGGTTTAGGCTCAGATTATGTCTGTAAGAAAACATACATCTGGAAAGTGGGACACAGCTGGATGATGACTATTTTACCTGTCATCCAGATGTGTGGTCCTAAATCAAATGGAAGTGATCACAGGTACAGGAAGATTCTCCAAAGGAAACAGAGCACAAGTAGCTTTGAAGGGGCTGATTTTCAGATCTCCATTTCTGAGTGCACTCTTTCCTAACAGGCACCTGCCTGGGAGCAAACCTGCATAGCTCTGGGTCCTTTCTTCCTCACAGCCCTTTCTCCCGTCTCCATTCCATCATAGGGTCTTTCTAAGGTGCATTACACCTCACCTGGGGTAAGCCCCCAACTGTGAGAGGTGCCTAGTGGAGGGAAATTTTGCCCTAGATTTTAGGGCAGCTCCCTTGTCACCCAATTCCGCACCCTTGCCTAGGTCTCATGCCTCTTTCTGAGAGAGGGGAAGAGTGAGGCTCTAACCAAGGTATTATAACCTCTGCAGAATGCTCTGAATTTAGGTACATTGTAGTGGCAAAACTCAGAGTAGTATCTAGTTTTCCATCTTCTAAAAATTAGAAACATTCATTCCTCATTAGGGAGAAGCCTTTGGGAAGAGAGCAGGGAATATAGAATGCTTAAAATACTTCTTTTCCCCACTGATTTAAAGCATTTTTTCAGTTTTTTAAAAATCTCTAGAATATGTAGTCAGCTGGAAAGAAAAGCTTCTCTGAGTAGAGGGAGCAGGAGAGGGTGGTGATGCTGATTCTTTTAAATGTAACTGGAATCTTTTCCAAAGCTACTAGAATTTTAAAGATTAACTGGATAAAAGTGGTGCATAAAAGTCTTAAGAATTTTTTTGTGTTCATCATTCAATAGATATTTAAATCTTATTTTTAAACCCAATCATATGATGAAATATGTACCTGATGCAGCCAGTCTTCACTTTATTTTATGTTGTAAACTATTACAACATGACCTTATTCTGGCTTGCCAACCCAATTAATTTATACCACACACAACTTTATCTTTTATTAAATCAATAATGACTGTTTGAGCTGGTGTCTAAAGAATTCAGTGAAATTATTTCTAATTTCTACATATAATTATTATTTGATTATTCCCCAATGTTAAGTGCACTAAAGTTCTAGACACTTGAGAATATTTTTAACTAAGGAACATTTTTTTAATTATACTCCTCTCTTCACAGATAGTTTATACATTTCATTGCATTATTTTTATTGCTATAATATTGGCTATATTAAAATCATATTAGACCTGAATCTTTTTACATGTCACCATCTACTTTTAATAATCTTCCCTAAAAAAAGGCATTCCATACTTTATCAGTAGCTTATAATATTCCTCAAAGCATATATTAACATATATTGGAACTGGAAGTGTAGTTATATTTTATTTTGACTGTAAGCAAATCTAATTTTTCTTATTGCCTTGACAACAAGGACTGACTTTACTGACAAGGTAAATATGGTGAAACATATGAATTAAATCTCCAGCTCCAAGATTTTGATAAAAATATATATTAAGTATGTGATAATATAAGCTTTTTGTAAAAAAAATATTGTATTGAAAAACATTTGTTTAAACTGATGTTCCCATTTTCTAAGTCCTTTTTAAGTATATAATATTAAATAGGTTTCCTCCGAGTAAAAAAGTAACATGTAATTTATAGTCATTTGTTAAGACATGCCTTTTCAATACACTTCTAAGAAAATGAGACAGGGAATGACTTAATAACTGTATGACATATCATCTAATTATTTGCTTTCAATAAAATTGAATGAGTACCCTTCCATGGTGTCAGCCAATCAATCATTAAAAATACAAAACAGACAGAGAGTTGAGTGACACTAAAGATGCCTTTCATTCATGTCTACTTACTTATGTGAACAAGGTTTCTCAACAGTAGCATCTACATATTTAAAAAAAGTAAAGAAGCAGAAAAAAATTAATGTTGAATGTGGTCTTATTCCAAAAGTAATAACACTCAAAGCTAGATACATAAACTAATTGAAAACAAAACAGCCCCATCTATCTCATTAAGGTGTAGTTCCAAAAAATTTACTTTTTGTATTTAATAATTATTAACATTTTTTATTGTATTTATTGCTTTGAGCCATTGTGTACTAAAAATAATTGTGATAACTCAACACTTAGGGTCACATGACATGTTTAAAAATTAATTTCAATTAATATACTAAAATAGTTACCAAGAAGCATAATGGAGTGATCAATAAATTGCTCTCAAATACAAAAATATATTACAGCATGGTAAAATTCTATGGAGGAAATAGAGTGGGACTAAGAGTTCAAGAAGGAAAAGAAATGAAGTAATTTATCTACTAAAGAAGAGCTTGTTTGTGCATTGTTTAAAAGGGTCATATAGCATGAATCAATTTGCTAAGGTGTTTAGATTACCCATTGGTTATATTCAAAGGGATGACTTAACAGTTTTATTTTTAATGTCAATATTTAGGATGGGCTTGAAGTTTTATCTTTTTCAACTATCTAAATTTATGATGGAAACTTTTCTGTGAAGTTTGAGACGCACTGACCTAGACTTCATTAGTAACCTTTTTTTGGGGGGGGGCTTTCATCCCAAATGTTTCTTCTTCAGACAACTGTTGCTGTGTGGGATGCTGGTGGAATCATTACTGTCCAAGGGTAAATCTCCCAGTGAAAGGGCATGATGTGACTCAGTACAGTAGCCAATAACTCGGAAGTCAGGGGTCTTGCAGCCCTGTACTTTTTGGAAGTCTGTCATATACTATGTTGGGGTGAATGAATGAAACATTTTTGAGGAAATCTCTAGTTCTAGTCACTGTGATAATACTTTTATTCTGTCCTCAGAACCACCACCAACCATAACACTGAGCCACAGGTGGCTTATGACTTGCCTCAGGTGGTAGAGATAAATTAAGTTAGAACAGGGGGCCGATGCTACAATCCATTTCTGCCCGATACCACAGCCATGGTCTTGCTGATACTACACTTGAACTTCTTAATAATTTGAACTTTTAAGATGAAAGTATCCTCTTTTTTGGAAACAATTTACAGAGTAAAGACAGACAAGTGAAGATTCTCCATGCTAATTTCCCTCCTACCCCTGATGCCATGAAAGACACCAGGGCTTTCTAGTCCCACTCTTCACTCACTGACCAGGGAGTTCAGAGAGGCAGCCAATGGACCGAAATTCCCACCACCTGAGATTCAGTTGGAACTGGAGAAGTTGCCGACCAACATTGCTTTAGGAAGCAAAATGTACAAGAGTGAAGGTAAGGGCAAAGGGACTGTGGACTTCTTCCAGCTCCCAAGACTAGTGTTGTTAGAAGTGTTAACAATTGGCCATTCATCCATTCATTCAGCTATCATTGCCTGTCTACTACGGCTCAGGTGACGGATTCAATTCATCCTCAGTGTTTAGGCAGCATAATTCTATTAGCCTACTTATGGCTCTATTGTAAACCAAGACACACAGTAACTTGAGGAAGAATCCATGGGTCAGTTTTCTTCATTTTCCTGCAGGAGGTTTGGACATTGTTTGAAGAGGGCACTCTCTCTGGTCCCTGGGGTAGAACTGTGCATGCAATAGGTCCTACCAGAGTGCATTCTTCATAAGCCCTCTCTGGTTACTCTTCTTACTTGTTTTGCATTCTGAATAATTGAATACAAGTGAACAAATTAAAGTGTGCATGCCAATCTGACTCAAATAGGGATGTACCGAATTAAAGCAGGCACCGCTCCCCTTTTTGGTGTGAATGCAGTCTTCATCGTGGTGGCGTAGGAATCCCAGTGGGTATTACCTGCTAAAAGTACAATAAAACACTTTTAAAAGGGTGAGACCAGCACATATTAATCAAATGTTGTCTTAATAATTAAAATAATTTTGCAAGAGAAAAACATTTTGGACAGTAATATTGAGTCTAAAGAAATAAAGACCAACTTGTGGCTTCCACTAAGAGAGGAAGCTTAATTCAATTGTCTGAGTTTTTCCCCCTACATAAAAATAAGTCTGTTGTTTTACTTGAGAATCCATACATGCTACTTTTAATGAGTTTAAGCAATATGTAAAAATATAAAGCAAAAATTTTATTTGAAATTTATCATCTTAAAATGCTCATGTTTCTGATTTAGTGACCAATTTTTTATACATCACATTACATGAACCTGTAAACACATGAAATGATTGTACACAAATCAGAGTTTATATGTCTGTTCATCCTGGACACTTTCTCCTGCTTCTTCTTCTCCCTGCTCATTATCATCTGCCTCCCCATCCCTCCTCCCAGCATGCCCGTGTTAACAACTGTACTGGTTTCTTTCCAGACTTTTATACCTGCTGATGTAATCATATACTGATTTACATATACACACATAAATACATTGACATATGGGGTTTTAGCTCTCACCATTTTTAAAAAAGGGACTCCTGAACCCTATACAATTTAATTAATCAATGTCACCCCAATAAATTCAATAAAAAAGTAAAAAAAAATGGGCCCATATTACACAAAATATCCCTTTCTTCTCTGTCATATAACGGTGTCATATGGGAAATCCCTCAAACTCATCCAGTATAACTCTAATTCATTCTTTGTAATGATTGTGCGAGATTGTGCAGTATAGATGTTGTTTAAAACTCTGAGACTGGGTGAGATCAACAAGGTAGGAGGAAATTAATTAGAGGAGATGAAGTCTGGGGCATGCCAACATCAGGAGGTTGCGGGGAGAAGTAGTCAGGGAAGGACACTGAGAAGAGCAGTAAGCGAGGTTAGAAGAAAACTGGGGAGTCCTGACACCCAGAATAAGAAAGTATTTACAGGAGGAAGGGATCACCTATGGCAAATGCTGTTGGCTGAGTCCAGGAATACGAGGACTGAGAATCCACCATTAGGCAGACTCCAGTCAGGAACCTCTGAAAAATGCCAACAGCCACCAGAAGCTGGAAGAGCAAGGAAGGATTTTCCCCTAAAGCTACCAGAGGGAGTACACTTCTCCAACACCTTAATTTTGGGTGTTTGGGCCTCTGGAGTATGAGAGAATGTATTTCTGTTGTTTTAAGCCACCAGTTTATGGTAAGTTATGGCAGTCGCTGGAAGTAACACAGCACTTGAGAGCTTAATCTGTAGTAGTATTTTAATAGTAGATAGTCCAGAGCAGTCATCATCAACCTCATCCTGTCTGGGGACAAAGCTGGGCAGTGACACAACAGGCCCACCTTTGATGGTTACCATTTCTGGAAGGGAAGATGTAGAGACCCCAGACTGAATGTGAAGAGGAAGCTTGCCCAGGGGAAAGGAACTTTGGAGCAGGACCGATGAGGCCTGGCAATCAAACCAAGGTGTCAACAGATCTGCACTCCCTGCTACTCTGAGCAGCTGGGACCCTCTTAACTGAGCTGGCAAAAGTTAAGAATGCCAACATCCTTCTAAAAGTTAGAAGGACAGAAGATGATTTTGTGTTGAGTTTGAGGCCCTTCTGTAGCATCCAAATGGATCTGGTAGACACTTGAATATTTTAGTCTGAAAAGTAGGAAGAACATCCCAGGTAGAGTCTAGACTAGAGAACCATTGATGTTTTCATGGACTTGAACTTCTGTGGCAGGGGTGGCCACTCACAGAGGGTGTAAACCAAGATGCACATATCCGGGGGATGCCCACATTTCCCCAACAGGAAGGGAAGAGGAGACAGTGAAAGAAACCAAGACTGGTGGCTGGAAAGGGAGGAGAAGACCCAGGAACGCTGTGCCTCCTCTTTGCCCTGCCACCATATAGAAACTGGGTGTTTCACATAGCTTTCGTTCTTAATTATTTTCATTTCCTACCCTCAATTTACAGAGATTAAATGGAATGGGAAACACATTTCATTCATTCTTACGGGACTGTGATTCTAGGGAATTTGCAGTTAAACAATCCCCACTGCTCTGGAGCCACCGTGGAACCACAGTCACCCAGCTAGAAGACTGCAAGAGTTGTTGTTACCATGGGAAGGGCGAGGCTGGTGCTGGCTACACAGCAATCATGCCACCAGCATCACAGCACAGTGGCCCTCCGCTGACACAAAAAGCTGAGTGAGTAAATGTGCTGCATTTGCATGAAAAATTAATTTTAAAAGCACTACATCTGTTAAACACAAAATCAATTTGAAAGAAAAATCAGCAAATGATACAAGCAACAGCTGAAGGCAATAGTTTTCAGCCTCTGCTACAACCACGTGATGGGGGCAGGGCTGATGAACGACCGATGCCTCTGTGGATCCCATTGGGGGCTGCGTCCCTGCGTTCTGCACCCCTGCCTCGACTTTCTGTGCTCCTTCCCGGGGGATCAGGGCCCCTGTTGGGTCAGCTGTCTTCAGAGCTTCCGACCTTGCTTCCTGCTTTGGATTTTTTCTCCTGGAAAAGCACTAGTCTCTCTTTTTTCCTGCCCCACTCCAAGAATTCCATGGTATGTTTAAAAGCACCTGAGCATTTTAGGAGAGGATTGGCAGGGTTGTTGAAGGTTGGACAGAAGCAAGGTCATAAATGCCCTCTCAGCTTCCCTGACTCTCAGCCTGTCCTTAAATTGAGTCCCGCCTTTGAGGGGAGAGGCAGATACCCTTAAGGACCAAAGCAGCCTGTGCTCTAGTGTACCCCACCTCCAGAAAAGACACCACCCTCCCACCCCACCTCCAGGCTGTCAGGGTCCACAGTCTTACCTGGCCGGATTTTGGGGCCGCCTTGAGAGGGGTACGGGGCCTCCAGCCCAGTCTGTGCCATTCGTGCTTCAACAGGCAATCCTCAAGGTCCTCGTTCCAGCTGGATCAGGGCTGCTGGCGCTCGGATACTTTGTGACGCGTCGCCATGGAGACGCGGGCCAGCTCTGCCGCTCAGCCCCAGCAAACCTGTACTTGGCGGCAAAGGGACGTAACGTAGCAGGCTAGGGGACCAAGTGTCAAAGGCAAGATGAGCTTCTAGTAATATGCATACCTTGCTTTCATGTATTTGTATAGGAGCTTTCTTGAACATTGTCTTGTGTATTTGGGGAGATGAACAAAAGGGAAGTAGATGGAAAAGAAAGATACTGCCAGATTTTCAACTGCAAAGTTTCATTTACTCATAACTTTCAGCTCAAGCAAAAGAAGGCCAAGGTATTACAGGTCTTTGCAGTAAGTAGGAGCCAACCAAGAGGACCAAGTCACAAGGATCCTCAAGTAGGTAGAACCAGAACCACAAAATCCCTGAGAAAATGTCATGCTCCCAGGCGGGTCATCTCCACACAGGAATTAGAATAGGGCAGGAGGGAGAAAAGTGTCCTTGTGAACAAGAGCCGGCAGGCATGATTGTGACACCTTGCTCTGCATAGGCCGTGTTCTATCATGTTTTGTAATTTTTCTGCCCCTGAAGCTGAAACTGTGAGTCTCACCCCAGGTACTAGAGTTCTCCTAAAATGTGGCAGGTTTTTATCTTCCTAGTCTTAGCAACTACCTGGTAATTTGACACACAGTAGGTGTTTAGTAATATTGAATGCTTCCAGGGTAGGACGCACTATTCCATACTGCAGAGAGAAGACATGAGGTGGAGACTGCCGGCAGCATGTTTAGAAAGTAATTTACACCATTTCTTATCCTCAAAGGATTTGTTCTAACACAGGATTTTAGGGGAACAGTGAAGTGGAACAAAGGGAGGTTTACAAAGGACATAGAATAGGCAATTCTAAATTTTCTGAGATTTGGGTCTTATCCATATAACGGAAAAGAACACATTTTGAACTCTCAAATTTTACAGCAGTGAATGGTGGAACACATCATAAGGTATAGGCTTCTGTTCATGCTGTTGAAAGGAATGAGTCTAAGTTAAGATTTAGTGGTGGCATCTAAATTAAGAAAGTAATATACAATAACAGATTACTGTCTGGAAATGAGAGAGCTAGTTACCATAGCATAGTTTAAGAGAAATATACTTTTTTAAAAAAAATAGAGCAGTGAGCATAAGGAATTTTTAAAATAAGTTCTTATTAATATCTTCCATTTATTTCCTCTTGAGTAAGCTGTGAAATGGGGTTCATACTGAATGGAGAGCTCCTTGTACTTTCTGCCTGGGGCCCTTGCAGTAAAGCAGAAACATCTCTGAGTCCCAATTTCTTTGTAAAATGAGTCTACAAGTACCTACCTCACCAGGTTGTAAAAATGAATACTTCTCAATGACAATGTATAGGCTGTAAAGCCACACAAATCTAAGTCTTACTCCTTTGTCTTACTGCTATTGTGACCTTCATTCTTTTTATTGTCTTTCAGTTCTGCCTTAAAATGGATTTTGGGGACAGGTTCATTTTATTATGAGCACTATAGTACAGGGCAGAAGGCTTCCTGCCTTAGAAGTTGGATTGCTTTTCAATGATAAAGTAGAATTTTTTTCCTTTCTCCTTTCCCTCTGCAGACACTGACTGTGCACTGGAACTGAGCTGCTCAATGACATTAAGGGCAGTGCCCTGGGTATCATGGGAGCTTGGGGAGGTTGTTCTAGAAAAGGAAATGTCTGCACTGAGTTCTCCCATATGTCTGGGAGGCAGCCGGGGCAAGAGGAAAGGTGCCGGATGCCAAGCAGGGACCCAGGAGGCATGGAACAGCCAAATATTCCAGAGACCCTAAGTGGCATGGCACTGCCAGATTGTAAAGAGTGAGGAGAAGCTGAGAGGCAGCTGGGGTGGAGGCCCTGCAGGCCAGGCTGGGGAGTTCAAATATGAGAATTGACTGGAGTGGGTTAAGCAACCAGAGTGAAGGGGTCAAGTCATAAATTTAAGTACACCCTGGCCCCTTTTTCTAGGAGCAAGAGAAGTAAGTGTCCATATGACCTGCCAAAATAAGTTAATCATTCAGAAATAAAGACATCTGGGTCACTAACATGCCTTTTACAGACTTGCGATTAAAAACAATGGAGAAGCTGTATCGAATGGGTTATTTCTTGATTGGTTGTTTCCAGTTTAAATGACCACAGTAAATTTTCTTTCTGCACACACATACACATGCAAAAATATGCATGGACACAGAAAAACATAATGTAAAATAGTAAAGATGGGTGGATTATGGAGGGGAGGATAGACTGCAAGTATAGAACAACCCAGTTTTGTCTGTGAAGAAGAAGTCTCCAGATGCAGAAAGGGAGTGGGTCAGGTAAAGAGTTATTACATTATTACTTAATGGAAGAGAAGAGTCAGCAAGTTCTAGGCCAAGGGAAAGGAGTGGGGAGAGAGAACTGGACACCGCAGGGAATAGACGGGGCCCCGCGGATCCCCATTCAGTAAGTCAGCTGGGGCCTGAGATTCTGCTTGTCTAACAAGATCACAGGTGACTCACAGAGTTTGAGATGAACAAATCTAGAGCCTTTTCCCACGACCAGCAGCCTGGGCATCAACAGGGGGCTCGTTAGACAGGCAGAGGCTCGGGCCCCACCCAGACCTAGGGAATCAGATCTGCAGCTTCACGAGACTTCCAAGAGTTTCTTTTGCTCATTCAAGTTTAAGAAGCTCTGCTCCAGGTCATATGAGGCCAGGTTGTCTCCTGATGAGAGGGAGAACAGAAAGAGTTGCTGAGAAAATTTAAAGAGAGAGCTGATGTAGGATATTTAAAGGGCTTGGCAGGTGGCTGCTTCCGAAAGCCCAGAAGAGGTCACAGACAATCTTACAGTGATGCCCACATATTCTGGATATGAATGTCCTGAGTGAAGTTTTTCTGGCTTGGTTGTTATATTTGCACATACTTCTATTACTATGTAGTATGCAGTGCTTTGAATATCTTCATATAAAAAATAATATATTACTTTTTCTTCTTTATTTTAGCTGATTAACTCTGAAAACATTTTGTGAATTTTTGTGATGGCTTCTATTATTCAGGGTTCTCTGGAGAAACAGAACCAAGAGAGAGATTTAAGAAATTGGCTCATACAGCTGCATAGCCTGGCAAGTCCAAAAGCCGCAGAGGTCCAGCGCAGTGCTGATGTTGAAGCTCAAGTATGAAATCTGTCTGCAGAATTTACTTTTGGTCAGGGGAGGGTCAGTCTCTTGTTCTATTCAGGACTTCAGCTGGTGGGAGAGGTCTACTTACATTGTGGAGGGCAATCTGCTTCACCCAAAGTGGGCTGATTGAAAGGTTAATCTCATTCCAAAAGAACCCTCATAGAAACATCCAGAATAATGTTTGACTACTATGGCCCAGTCAAGTGGACCGATAAAATTAACCGTCACAGACTCAGGTGTTCCTGAGGTCATCTAGTTCTTACCTGCCACTAAGAAGGGCTATGGTGAAGTAGTCCAAGAATTACTGCTATCCTTTTATTTAAAAATCTGAAAAAAAATTCTATAATATTCTCTGTTTTATTGGAACACTCCAATTTAATGCAGAAAATTCTAAATTCTGATTCTCACTCACTAAACTTGCATTTTATCCAAATAAATCCATAACAGCAAGTATAGGCTGTTGATTCTATCACAACCATGTTAGTCGTGTATAAACGTCACCTCTCCTGGGCCATCCTGTTCTGTTGGATTCTTGTATTTTTCTCATCTCTGAACTCTTAAAAAGTAAGCTGGCCAGGCCAGCCATTGGGTAATTACCAATGCCTTATACTGTTAATTTCTTACAAGTTTATTCAAGTGGTGAACATCATGTGTGAACACTCATTTTAAATCTGCTACACCAGCATTTATCCATCTAAATGAATGTACTCATCTGTAAAAGTAGTAATTTATTCTATGATACTGCCATTGCTTAAAGCATTTTAAAAATTCTTTAGAAACTCCCTTTAGAAATGGATGCACATTCTTTTTAATTTCTTAAGTAGGGACATAACTTTGCTCTTTGATAATATATTGAGTATTTGAAACAATAAAAAGACATTTGAGTTGACAATTAAGGTAGGCAATCACATTGGACAATGTTATCCTTTAGCCAAAAATCAAACTTTCACCATGAGATAATGAGGAGAAAACTCTCTCATTCTGTAGATAATGTCCAGGTTTGCATTCTCGTTGGAATAAATTAATAGTCTCCAAGGTGACCCCTTCACTGAGACCTTAGCCAAATCAGCCAGTTTGATAAATCAATCCTTACAGATTTGTTTTAAAACTAAGTTTTATAGTTATACATAATTAATTTCATCTCCAAAACTGGATCATAAGCACCATAGATATCTTTCTTTTGGAACTTCTCTCATAGCACTTATTTTGTTGTTCTTGATATCTTGTATACCTGACCTGTGTTCTGTCACTAGACTGGAAGCTTCTGGAAAACTAAGGCCATGCTTTGGGTACTTTCATATGCCAGCATCCACCTCAGTGAACCTCACGTAGTAGGTACTCAATCATATGCATTGCATGAATGAATGAGTGAATTAATTAATTGAATGGATGAATTGCTTAGGTCACTGTTGTCCTATAGATTTCTATAGATTTTTTTTTGCATATTCTTTTTTTTTTTAAAGATTTTAGTTATGTTTAGAGAGGGGAAGAGAAGAAGAAAAGGAGGGAGAGAAACATTAATGTGTGGTTGCATTTCGTGTGCCCCCTGCTGGGGGAACCTGGCCTGCAGCCCAGGCATGTGCCCTGTACTGGGAATCGAACCGGGGACCCTTTGGTTTGCAGGCCAGCGCTCAGTCCACTGGGCCACATCAGCGAGGGCTCTATTGACCTTAAAATATCTGAATTTGTCCATTCACACCCAAGTCCAGGAAGATCCAATTTTAAAGATTGTCCAATATCACTTCTCTGTAACATTTGCTAATAAAATGCATTAGGACAGTGTCTATTTCCTTATAAACAATTGATAAAATTTTGCTAAGTGAATATTGAATGGCTGAATGAATTTGGCTCATAGTTGACAAGTTACCTGATAAAAGGTAACTTCCAGACCTTTAGTTCATTTCTGGAGTGCTTACTGATGGGTTTTCTTAACTCAGATACTCTCAAAAAACCTTCTTTGTCAATTTTTGTAAATAGTTTCTATTTCCTTTGGAAAGTATTCAATATTTGATAGCCACCCAAAGTTGGTTTATGCTTGTATAAAACTTATTTTATTGTTACTACTCCTCATTTGGCACCAAGTTGAATAACAACTGTTTATCCTCTTCTATTACTAACAAGCATTCTCTTTTCTGAAAGATCATATCAAATTTTGTTTCTTTTCTCCAAGTCCAGCTCTTCAAAAGGCTCTGGAAAGTATCTGTGAAAACCACAATTGTCCTTGTAATTCAGCAAAATAGCAGGGAAATATACAAAACACAATGGAAAGATGACACTCATACTTGGTTACAAATTTTAATCAATTCTATGTTGAATGATAAGAAAAATTGAATTGCACAAAGGTAATACATAATATTTCAAATATAAAAGACAATCAGTAGTGCTATTGAAATACAGGAAATTTTTTTAAAGCATATAAAAATTATACTCAAGACCCAGAAATCTTCCTCATTATAAGCATATACAGTTATTTATTCATGCAAATTTTATATATAGATGAGTTTTTTTTTTCTTTTCAAAGAGTTCCACTGTAGCTATGAGGAGAAAAATGCATTGATGTATCAATGTATTGTGGTAATGTTGTATAGCTTTTTTCTATTTTGCTTTTAGTGTTAGGGTTGCTAAAAGCTTATTTGAAATACCCAGATGGTACAGGGGGAATAAATTGTGATGGAAGGAGACTTGACTTGGGGTAGTGAACACACAATACAACATACAGATGATGTACTGTAGAATTGTAACCCGGAAACCTATATAATTTTATTAACCAATGTCACCCCAATAAATTCAATAAAAAAGTAAAAAAAATACACAACTGACACAATGTGCTTTCAATAAAGAGGACACTGCCATGATCATGATCCTCCTCCTGTGAATGTCTGCACATCCCCTGGCCTCTTTCTACACAGGACACTTTGTTAAGAGGGAGGTCAACGGAGTTCAGATTTTAGGCCAGGGGACCTAAACTCAACCCAGGGTGGCTTGAGTTCAGGTTCAGACAAGGGTGTCCCAAGCAGAGGGCCTAACCCCAATTTATGAAGCATCATGGTCAACGCCCAAGTCAGACTGGTCCTGAAGAAGCTGCCAGGGAAACTCCCAGGGTGCCAACATCCCACATGAAGCACTCAGGGCCCTGCCAGTCGCTCTACCTCTTTGGAGAAGTGTGCAAAGGAGAGGCTACCCTAGCCATGTGGCCAGGCCTCTCCCACCCTGAAATCAGTTGCGTGGGGCCTACTGAGGCAGTACCCATAGAACAGGGAGAGGAGCACTCCAAGGAGCAGAAGGTGGACCAGCAGGTGGAAGGCCCGCCTCCCACCTCCTCCCACCTCCCAGCTCCCCTCAACCTTTGGTCAGTCTGGAGTGTAGGAGGAATAAGAACAGGTCCAGTCCAATCAGACAAACTGGTTAGGTGTCTCTTCAGATTCCAGAACCCTTGGAAACGGTAGTTCTGCCAAAAGAGGCTCCATCAAAGATGATCTTGGTGACAGACTGCAGTTAAAAACTTCATCTATTGAACCTGAAAGACATAACCCAGGCATTTACCATCTGTTTACCATCACTGGAAAAGAGAAGCAAACCCACAGTGCCTTTAGAACTCACAAAAGACAACAAACCATTTCAATACTGAAGAGAGAACTCTGGCCTCCGCAAAAATGCTCAAAACCTCAATAGGAATGGGAGGCATTTGGTTTGCCAGAAGGATGTGAGGCGTCATTTGCTTTTCCAGGCTGGAATAGATTTGCAGTGAGTTTCACAAACACTTTCTCACTGATGATAATAGGCCCACAACTGGGACAGCCCAGGACAAAGGTCGGGTTTTGAGAAGGAGGTACAGCTGGACTAACTGATCAACCCAAGCTGGGCCAGTGGAGGCCAGGCTGCATACGCCTGCCAGGGACACTGGTGCATCTTGGCTGTGACCTCTGCCAAGCATAATGACTCTGGTCAGCCTGGAGGAATGCTGCCTCACTGCTCTGGAGTGGAAGTGGCCCCAGGGCTGGCTCAGAGTTAATTTTAAGGAAGCACCGCCCAACTTCACATGTCCCCATTGTCCCCAGGATAGCAGTGGACACCCTGAGCAGTCACAGAACAGAAGGTGAGCAATAGTGAAATAGCAAAACTCTGCCCAGGCTGCTATGCTCAGTGGGTGAGGCTGGAGGGATGACACAGGAAGGACCAGGCATCCAGGACTACCACAACCAGCGCATCTTCCCCCAAAAGATCAGTGTATAACATGCCCCGCCCCGCCTCAGCATGGCTGCAGTGGAGCAGAGTGCAGAGGTATCTTTGTAAGGAACATCCAGACAGAGAGAGCTAAAGCATCATGGAGTGAGGGAGTGAGAGGGGGAGAGGAAGGGAGAGAAGGGGAGAAGAAGAGAGGGTAGGAAAGGAGAAAAGAAGGAAGGAGAAAAGGGAGAAACAGATATAGGGAGGAGAGAGGGAAGAGGGGGAAAGAGGGAAGGCGCTGAGGAGGGAGAGAGAGGGAGAGACAGATGGGCTACATCCAAGGTAAGAAATAGCTAGAGTAAACATTTTTGCTATAAACATTAAAAGAAAGCAACTGTCATTAAATACTCTGTATTTTACATTTGAACTCTTTGAGAACTGTTGGTTCATAGAGACTGGTGTTTTTTGTTGTTTGTTTGTTTGTTTGTTTGCTTGTTGGAATTGGCAGCAGAAGTCCTGATTCAAGGAAGTTGCTTTCCAGCCCAGCTGGCACAGGGTGGAGAGAACAGGCTCAGAGAGGATGTGACAGGTGGGTGCTGTCGGCCCTGTGCACCAGTCTGACAAGCCTCCCAGAATGCACTAACGTAATATGCAGGTTGTTCAGTGAAATATTCTCGAGAGTTATTTCGTGGTCTTACAAACTCTGGAGAACCCTGCCAATTTTTTTATTGGCATAAAATTGATAGCGATTAACCATGTAGGCACCTCTTCCAGCTGACATTTCTGTTTCACATTCTGTTGCTGAGAACATGCACATCAGGGAAGCATAATTCTTTCAGAATATTTATATAAATGTTAATAAAATTCAAATGAACATTAATATGTATTTAAATTAATAATATATTTTGAAATTATTTTCTGGGTATGCTGCACAATGTAGCTTTTATGTCAGAAAACTTTAAGGAGCCTAAAAGGAAAAGCCACTATATTCCTTTTTGGCAGTCTCACTTTTTACTTTCTGAATAATGTGATATATTTCCCCCTTATCAAGAGACCTTATCTTTTCCATTCATTGGCTCTCCTCTCTTGTTGTACTATGCTACCCTTTTATTTAACTATGAGAATTTTTAATATTTTTAATAATTTAATAATTTTTAATACCTCTGGAAGTTACACTGAATTTTCGGTCAGAGAAACTGCTCCTTCGGATCAATGGTTCACTCATTTTTTCCAGAAATAGTTTAATTGTTTCCTTCTTTTCTGGACTTGAACTTGACAAATTCAGCACTTTTCCATGCACCTGTACAGTGGAATTGCTGAGCCCAAGCCAATAGAAGAAATCAAATAATGCGTCAGCTTTGAACTCATAGGCGAAGCTCAAATTTTCTCCATTAACCACCTCATTTCCCAAAGGGAAAAAATTCTTCACTGCCTCTTGAAAATCAAACTGAAAAAGACAGAAACATTTGATGAATTTCATGCATATGAGGATGTTATATCCTAGAATTCTATGTTATTTCAAGATTATATTACAGAAATAATTGCCTAAATGTCCAAAATGTCACACCCCTTGTTTCTCTTTCATTCTGACAGATACTTTTCAACAGTTGCCTTCACTTTTTCAAAACAGACCTATGCATTTGTATCATATTACCCTTACAGACCTTGAAGTGCTTAGTGAAGTTGACACTCATTATCCCATTTCTAATAAGTTGCTAGAAACTCCACCCATTTTATTGGTAGTGATGATAAAGCAACAGCAAACATCTGTGTCTGGATACAGCTAATTTAGAGTTGAGCTCTCAGGACTCAGCCCTATGTGAAGTGCTTGGAACCATCTGTGTTTGCTCGCCATCCTGGATTCAGACAGGCTAGCACTTACCTGGAGCCGGTAGCTTTCTCCAATCACTGAGGAAATGACCATGTCCATCCCTTGCTCTATCTGTCTTCTTATCTTGGGGTGCCTTGTGTTCACAAGGAAGGCATATGTTCTTTCTAAAAGTTTGGAAACAGAATTCAAAGAGAAGTATGCATGTGTGACAAAGCAGTAATTCCCACCTTACTTGAAGATTTTATTCATTTTTAGCCTTCCTCACCAGATTTCTAGAAGCATGTCTGAGATTTTTTACATATGTGAAGGAAGCAGGACCCCAAGGCTGCACTTTGTTACCCTTGTCTGGGAAATTGGAAGTTGGAAGTTCCGTCCCATCACTATCAGAGGTGAGAACTGAGCCTCTGCCCCTGTATGCAGCACAGAGAGCTAAGTGAGAAACGCAGGCCAGCCAGTTTTCATGCCACCGCCTTGCTGTCACCAACATGTCTTCATTTGCAAAGCAAAAAATCAGCCAAGTCCAGGGAAGAAGGCTGCCCCATGCCTCCTGTCCCCCAGCACCTCCCGCCCCAGGGTCTGGCTTTCACTCTGCCAAAGGGCTGGCCTAGAGCCCCAAAGGTCAAGGCAATTTGAGATGCACGCTCCTCCATACCCAGTAATCCCCAGTGGGAGGACACGGTCCCTCTGGTTACCAAAATCATACCATGCCTGTGTCCTGGCACAGTTGGGTTTTTGTTGTTTGCCTTGGTTTGTTCTTTTGGTAATCTCTTAAATCCAATTCTGTTCAATTCTATACAATCTAAATATCAGGAAATTTGAAATACTATTACATCTGTGAATCATATCCCTAGAGAACTCTCTGGATTCCTGACCATCATCAAGCCAAATAATATCAAGGGCTCAGATGTTCTAATGAGCGTTGCTAGTTCCTCTGTGTTCCATTCCTGGCCCCCACCCCACCCCCGACTTTGAATTATGAAGTGAGCAGAATATCTGAATGACTCTGATTGACATGAGCAGAGAATCGGCTCCAGAAACCTGGACGAGACTGAATGTTTAAGTAAGTTTCTTTGGAATTTGTAGATCCTTTCTTATTACCTTGGACTCACTTTAAGAATGTTATTTAGAAGTAAGTTTCAGAAATTCTTTTTCTATCATTATGTCCATACAGAATTTGAGTTAATGTAGTTGTTAACAGTCAGTCTGATTTCTTAAAAGAAACCATAAAGAGACATTTCTAAAATAGAAATTCTAATATAACTGCATGTGACATAAAAGCATCTACAGGTACTTATTTTATCTTAGTTTTCTCATCTATAAAATGGAAACAGTCTCAGTACCTCCTAGGTAGGGTGACCACACATCCTAGTTTGCCTGCGTTGGTCCCAGCAGAATTATTGACACTACCTACTTTCCTGCTACAAATGTTCCCATCCGAAAGACAAGCCCTGCAGGGCTATGTGTCAGCTGATGTCAGAACAGACCTGGAACGCCGAAGTGTCTCATGCATGGCAGACAGTGTCCCATACCATCATCTTCAGGCATTTTTGCAACCTTTGCAGGCTCAGAATGTCAAATCACTTTCTGCCTTGATAGGAAGCATGAAAGGAAACTCAAAGACAGATGGCTACTGCCCCAGGCTCATGTAGGGTTTAATCTTTAGGCTTGTGCTATGCTTCAGATGGCCTGACACAGCAGGCTTCTCTCTCCAGCCTTGTCATAAGCGTACACCCACCCTGCCACCTCCACACCCAATTTCTATGTCATCAGCATGCCTAAGTGGAAAGTCCCAGCAAGGCACAATCAAACCAAAATACTTCAATACTGACCTTTTGAGGTGTCTTTTCTGGCCTCTACATTAATAAAGAACAGCATCGGTTTACTCAATATCATTTCCCTGTAGTCTTTATAATCACAGTAGTTGGTCAGTTCCACATATCTACAAAAAAAGCAGAGATAATTGCAAATGTAATGTACCGGCCCATCTGAGGAAGGGGATGTCTCGACAGGTGCCTGCCACATCCATAGTCCCTTTTGAGAAGTCCCCTAAAAATGTCCTTGCAGAGACAACCATATTTTGTATCATATAAATAAAGCTCTCTCTCTCTCCAGGTCAGCCTGGGATGACCGTGTAACCCAAAGGTGGTTGTGGTCCTTGGGGTGGCCTGACACCAATGCTTGGCTCTCAGATGATAACCAGTACCATCTATTTCTGGGGCTATAAGAGTTCATTTGAAGCCACCAGAGTTCGGTATCTGTCTGGACTGAGAACAAATTACACTCAGTAAGTGGAATTAGCTGGGTCTTCCCCAGTTCAGTCACCCATATTACCAGTGGATCTACAATTTTCCTTTCCTTCTCCCTTCTTCCCTTCTCTAATTCCAAAATAAACCCAGCCCCCTCCACAGATTACACATAAACCAATACTCATATGAACTAATTTCACATTTTCCTGATCCTGAGCTTGTATAATTAAAGAAAAACTACTAATGGTGGACTTCTGCCCAGGGCCCTATATTAATTGAGCTCCCTTGGTTTTCATTCATTATTCGAACCTGGGAGGAGCTTTTACATTTTGACTCTGTCATCTAGTATGTCAGCTTTCTTTCCGTACTCTACAAACTTTCCAAGCTGTCTTTCTATGCCTCTACCCACATTGTTGATAAAAAAAAAAAAAAAAAAGGCTGATCCAAATGTAAATCAGTTTCCACCAAGAAGATGGCTAATTTGCTAACCAAACCCAAGCTCAATGCCACATAGACATAGGCAGTCTAAATGGCATCCAGTCCAGCCGGCTGGAGGACGCATTGCCACAGTCCCTCTTCCCTATGGAGCTGGGTCCACGGACAGCCCATCTGTGGGGATTTGTGCACCAAATGAATGGCCGGCCTAGCAACAGCATGGGCTGCTCTTGCTACACTGCACCATGTCTGCTTCTGACACCTAGTCAAAGGCAGAGACATCTCCAGTGTTTCTCTCTGGCTTGTTGTCCTTCAGTGTCTGACATGAAAATCACAGTCCTGGAGAGCTCCCAGCATCAGGGAGCTGTGGTGCCAAAGTCCTCACAGCCTCCCTCCCCTTGCCCACATCCCACAACCCACTTAGAGGGGCCAGAGCGCAAGACCCGGACCCTGACATGGGTCAAGAGCACATGGGAGAATACCTACCCCTCAAGAAAAACACAGCTTCTGCTTATGGTTTCTTAGAAACATGTGTCATTATCTTTTTTATGGGCTTGTCAGGCCTGATTTTGAGAGGTTTTAAAACCTGACCCCTGAGAGATGCTCTAAAATACTTTCTGCCTTCTAATTTACCAAGCTTTTAACACAGTCTCCACCTCCCAACCCATAGGCACAGGTGGTGGTCAGGTGGCTGGGAGGCATCAGGGAGGAAAGGGGGTGTTGATGTTCAGGGGTGTTGGTGAGGAGGGCAGGAGTAGGGGAGAAAAGGGTGGGAGTAGAGAAGGGTTGGGAGACCTAGGGAGCAATAAAGGGTCAGACTGGGTGTGACCGAGGGTTTTGTGTAACCCTTTCTCTGTCCCTCCCCTGCCCTCACCTTCACTGGGACAGAACAGTGTGGAAGGAGAATGGGATGAGATGAGGCAACTGAAGGAGAGAGACACTTGTGTACCATATCAGCAGAGACAGAATTTTCCTGCTTTTCTTTGTCTCAATTGACTGTCAAAAGGTAATAGAGAAAGGAGACAAAGGAGAAGGAAAGAGAAAGGGGCCATCATTGCTGGTTCTCTCGCTCTCACTCATTTGACCACATTCCTCGATTAGCTAAGGCTGTGGATATCAGGTAGGTATTCACAGGGGCCTTATCACATCTGAGGAGCTCAGGGCCTAGGCAGTAGGGGTGGAGAAGAGGGTGGCGGTACCGGGTTGCCCCAGGGCTCTCTCGCACCCTCTGCCATCCATCTATTCAGCTGCCAAGGACCTGGCCTGACAGGCAAGAGTGGCCTGGGAAGAGGAGAGGCCAGTGAGGCCTGTGGTTGAGGGTATGTGTGACGGGGAGGGCGGCGAGAGGAAAGATGCAGAGGAGAAAGCGGGGTAGGGAACTCTCATAGCAATAGGAGAAAAGGACAAGACTGAGTGGGCTAAAAGGCAAAAATATAGATGTGTGATGCCAGGGCAAAAGTCAGGTGCTACCTGTGAGCCATCCAAGGTGGATTTTCACAGCCTTTCCCCCTGCCTGTTTATCACAGAGTTGATTTATAGTCACTGAAGCATGTAATATGTTCCTCAAAGCGACTCCTCTGCTCTCTCAGCATCCATGGTCTGATTGTCATTCTCCAGCGTAGCCAGAAAATCCATAGTTTTGATGGTTATTCTGATGACACAAATGGCAATACTTGCCTCTGCCTATACAATTGATTGACATCCAATTTGAGGTGCCATCAGTAGGAAAAAGATAAAAAAATGCAACTGAGAAATGATCACTGGGTATGAAAATAACCAGTTTGCTCCGGAATTCTGTGGAAGGCTTTCTGGAATGCTCTGGGGCTCACAGGACTGCTATTTGGGGTGCTCAGAAAAGGGGACTGGCGGGGGGCTCTGGATAGCCACACACTGACTTGAATGGGGCGCCTACACCTGAGTCATCCTTTTCTTTTACAGTCTGAATTTGATAAGATCCCCTGAATAATAAAACTATGCTCAACATAATTTAATCTTCCTTTGATGATTTAGAGGCATTTTTAGGATGCTAATGGGCTTGTAAAAGTCACAGCAGAGCATGTCAGTTATCCTTATACCTCAGATGTGCAGAAACGCTGCATATATGAGAGCTCCGATAACAGAACTCACGGATAAGAGATGGTGGCAAGACCCCTACCTACCAGACCAGGTCACAAATAAGAACTACCTCCTCACATCTTCTGTGCCCAGTTTCCCAGTTATGGTCCAGTTGTTAAACACCTCTGAATTCCAGTGAAATAAAGAAATGTGAGTATTCTTTTGGATTCACTGTTATAAAATCTGGATATATAAGTCACCAAAATAAAAGATTGAGGACCGTGTAGTTAAGGAGGAGCCTTATTAGACTGTACTAGGGACTAGTTATTTCATCTTGAGCCATGCACATTTCTGAATTGCTAATGTAAATATCACTTTTGTGTACTGGATACTTATTATATTTGCTGATGTTATCATTGGGGAGGAAAAGCAAACAGCTGAAGATGGTTCCTTCAAACTCTCATCTCTTTGTGGCTTTTACCACATCACCCCCCAAATGCTGGCTGAAACTTACTACACTTGGCTCCAATCCAAAGACTGAAAGGCAGAACACTGGATGGATAGCACAGTGATTCAAAATGGAAAGATCTAATTCATGACCTAACTGACTGCCTGTATGAACTCAGTCCCACAGCCACAGCCCACTGTGACCTTGAGTGAGTTAGACTGGGTGTGACCGAGGGTTTTGTGTAACCCTTTCTGTGCCTGTGCCCTCATCTGAAGAGGGATACAACAGTGTTGCCTTCTGTTTGATGACTCAGTGTAATGCAAATAGTGTTGACATATGTACTTGGGCCCATAGTAGATGCTCAACAAACAAGATTAATATCTGTAATCCTGGCCAGCTCTGCTGTCCACAGGGTGAATGAAGTTCTGTGAGCTTCTGACATGCAACCAGGGCTGGCTTCATCTGTATTACCAGGAAAGGAGGACACTCTGAGTACCTGAAAAATAAACGAGCAAGACATTCTGCTTTCTTGCTCCAATTTCTGTTCTCATCTTTTCCTTTTGGAAAGCTAAAGAGAACAGCTTAATGAAAGCAGTATCTGAAACGTGAGGCCAGAAAAGAACATAGTATTTTTGCTTCTAGTGAATCAGGACCACCCACCTCCTAAGACACATCCCTTTTTCTGGAGTGCCTTCAGGGTTCACATCATCTGCAGCATGATCTAAAAGCTGCTCCCAATTTCCCTTGGCTCTCTAACAACTTACTGCTCAAAGGTGAATGGGAATTCAAACCTATGGTTTCCATCTGAGGGTGTGTGTGTTCATTTTAAAAATATGGAGAGAGGAGAAGAGAAAAAGAGAAACATGTGCTGAAATAGTCCTTGTGTAGAAGGCCCAACAATTGCCTAAAAGTTCATAATCCTTTATGGTAACACTAACAAAAGCTTTCAGGGACCTTCTGCCCTTGGGAGCACACAGGACAGCCTTCCTGTGTTTCTAGTGTTAAGGTGATAGCCTTATGTAGAGCCTCACCTAAGTTCTTATACAGTTTTCTTCTTCTGTTCCTGTTCTAGTGAAATTAAGCAAAAAAATTTACATTTATCACTATGTTTTCTGTGCTGAAAATCAGGAATACCCACAGTTGTTCATTCATTTAGTCATTTAGCCATCAATTATTGTGGCACAGTGCAGTGAAACACTGTGATAGTGCACATAAGCATTCATTCATTGATGCAATAAACATTTGCTAAGCACCACCAATGTGCTAGGCACTGGGGACATAGAGGAGAAAGGAAATAGTCTTGCTTTCAAGAAGCATAGAGTCCACGGAGGAGACGGATAAGAAGATGCACCATTTCAGTATAAAATGATAGCTGTATAAGACCCTGTTGCTTAAAGTGTGACCTTTGGACCAGCAACACTGGTATCACATGGGAGCTTGTGAAACTGCAGATTCTCAGGCCCATCTCCAGGTTTATTCCATTGGAACATCTGTTCACATCATCCCCCGGGAGGCTGAAATGCTTACTTAAAGTTTGGGAAACATTGGCGTAAGACACGATTGCTCCCACTCAGAGGCTTACAAACTAGTTAAATTGCTCAAACACACAAATGGTGGAGGAATGCACAGTTCTCTGCATTCAGTCCACTCTCCACAGGTTTATGTCCCAGTTATTTAAATACGAAGGAGCAAAGCAGGAGGGGCCTGGAGTTAGAACCTTTATGGGGCTGAGACAGCCACTGGAAGAGTGATCCTTCTGTCAGGCCCAACATCCCGCCAATGTGTGGGCAAAGCAGGAGAGAGGAAGAGTCACAGGCCTTGGGGGAAATGAGATGGTTGCATCCAGGCCTCCAGGTAGGCATGTGGCAAGGACCAGGCGAGCTGAAAGCAAGAAGTAGACTAGAGTGTGTCTGGAAGTTCAGAGCAAGGCTCCCAAGGAAGGAAGGCAGGAGGGAAGGCAGCAAAAAGGCTCATGGCTTTTCAATCATCAGATCTGGATTTGGTTTCTGTCTCTGACTTTTAACCTTGCCAAGATCTATTTCCTCACCTGTAAAATCTAGCTAACAAAAGGTGCCCCGTGTAGTGGCTAAAAGATTAAATATGGGTGAAGGACTTGGCTTTGGGGACTTCTTAATAATAATAATAATATAAAAGCTAACATTTGTCAAGTAATCAATATGCACCAATAATTAGTTTAAGGACTTTATGAATTTTCATTCTGAACAGCAACCCTATGAGGATGATGAATTATCATTCCCATTTTGCAGCTGAAGAAACTGAATCATGGAGATAAAGTAGCTTTCCCAAGTCACTGAGCCAGTAAGCACAGAACTCAGGTTCCAATCAAGGCCATCTGGTCCTGGCCCTCCTGCCCATCCACGCTTTCTCCAGATTGACTCTCATAAAAGTCACAGCTCAGCACAGAATGGCAATTACCTCTCAGTATCATTCTCTGTCCTGTGAAGAGGATGTTGAACTGGTCAGGTCACCAAACCCAAGACTCAGACACGGGGACCAAGGCCAAGGACTGGCCAAGAAGGCAGGACAGAAGCCCACTGAGTGCAGCAGCGGCGACAGTGATTGTGCTGCCTGCTGCATGTGGAGCTGTCACTGCTCCCATACCTCCTGGCCTCAGTCAAGGTCATTGCTGAGAGGTGGACCTGGGCTGCCAGACGGAGCCCAAGAACCTCCCACTGTGGGGTGGGCGTGAGGCTTCCCCAGTACAAATCTAACTGTGTACCAGCCCTGCCTCGGGGGCCTCCCTTTACCTCCGTGAATCTCCTCCTCCAACCCCCTGCGCTCTGTACCCTTGGCCGTTGCCCTCCAGGCAAGTCTGACTGTAACCCTTCTAACAGCAGGTGGGACACAGGCAGGGGCGGGTCACCTCTCTGCTTTCAGTGGCTTTACAAAAATCAGAAGGACTTACTTTTGCTTTTAGGCTGATTATACAAGATGAGTACTGGCTGATATAATTTCAGTTATCTTTTTATGGATTCAAGAAGCTCATGAGAAAGCTGCTGCTGTCTATAAGTAAGGCAGAATGATCACAGGTTCGAAGCAATTTGCTGAACATGCATATTCATAGTTAGATGAGGCTGCATAGGAGCCTTGGCTCCATGCTCCCCAGCATCCTACTTAGGTGCAGTACTTGACCTCTCTGAATCCTAATTTCATCTGCAAAAAGGGGATGCAGTAGTGCCAACTTCATCAGCTTTCATGAAATAACAGCTGTGAAACACTCTGCACCATTCCTGGTACTCAAACAAACATTAGTGGCCACTGTTATTATTGTTGGGCTTATTTTCATTACCCAAGTGGCCTCTTTCATGCTAGGAGGACACTGAAAAGGAAGGATTATAGCTCCTCTTTGCCCAGTGTTTGCCATTATACCTCACTCAGAGGCTACATTATAGGGAAAAGGCATCTGTGTGATAGCTAATGGCAAGTTACACCTGGTATCCTGAGCAGATTTTGTTTGTATCACAGAGAGAAATCCAGGGCTTGAAAGAAAAATAATAGTAAAGGTTTTGCAGTAAATCCCACAAAGCAGGACAAATATTTTTAAAGCAAGCTCTCAGGAGCATTAAAGCCCTGGGGCCCATCAGGAAACCTCCCACCACCCTAGGTTTCCTCAGGTTTACTGAGCAGCTATGTATGTAGAAAAATGTTCAAGTATCAGAAAACAAACCTGAGTACATTGAATGAACCATAGGAATGTCAGGGTCAGTAGCTCTTAACCTTTCAGGTTCCTTGGGAAAGGACCTCGTGAAAACCACAGTGCATGCTTCTGGGGCCCTGAAAAGAAATCCTACTTACCCTGTGGACTTATCCCACACCAAAAATATTTGTGCAATAGAAAAAAAGTAATTAGCAGAGCTAGGATTCTTAACCTGGATCCAGCTATCTCATAAACCACTTGAATGTCAGCAACATTGGGTGTTTCTCTAAGATTCTGGGGAGAAAGTCTACATACAATTTCCCAAAACTCTCCAGTCCAAGTGATTAAGAACCATCACTTTGCTTCCGTGACCACCCCACCACCCTAAGCCACCTTCTCGGTGGCTCTTGGATGGGGGCCATGATACCTCAGGCAGGGATGTGGTGGCTGCAAACATGAAAAAGTCACTGGAATCCATTAGTTCTAGACCCCAACTCATGAAGAGTGGAAAGTACGTGCAGGGGTAAAGCCAACTCCGAAGATGACAGATGAGGCAAACAGAAACTGGCATCCTTGCCAACAACTGTCCAACCCTGGGGAAATCCGAAATAGAGTATTATACCATGTTGGCCAAAACTGGTGTCCAGCACTACCCTGGAAATAATATTGACCTGGGCATAGCCTATTAGAAACACTTCAGTATGCACACTGGCTGGTATAGACCCAGGTGATCATGTGATCTTTAACAGTCTGTCAGAACAAGACAGGCAAAAAGGAAGTTATGCAAAATATTCTGCAGTAAAACTGGCCAAAGCTTACTGAGAGAAGGAAGGGAAGAAGGGAGGAAGAGATGGAATAAATAATGGCTTTGGAGCAAGTAATTTGAGAGAGGAAGTTGTATGCCAGCCCTAAGGCCAAAGAAACCTGGGTAAATTTGGCAGAGCTGAGAAGCAGCAACTTTGGAAGTCCGAATTCTGACTATACATCCACCTCCTGATCCATGAAAGCAAACCTCTCACTGCTACCTACAACTCGGTATTCCCTCTCTTTCTGGAAAGTTCTCTCCATTCACACCAGGTTCCCTCCCAGTCATCCTTCAGGACTGCATACCCAGTTACAAAAGCCCCTGCCATAGGATGTCCCTGAGAGGAAGATGGATGGTCCCTTCCATCACCCAAATTATTCTCAGGTGCTCCTCACTCTTTCCCACGCTACAGAAACCCTCACACAATTGCTTAGACAGGAATCTTGTACTTGTTGATTGTGTGCACCCTGGTCCGTGCGGCCTGATCATTTTTTATTCTGGACTCTAAACTGCCAGGGTTTCACTGTTGTTTAATTTTTCATTTATGTAGGAGGTGTTCAAGCAAGAGTTTAATAACCAGCCTTCAAAATCATTCAAAATTTTGCAACAATGTTTGCTAAGACTAGGGGAGCAGGCTCTATCAAAAGCCTAACCTGTATCTTCAATTAATTCTGGCCATTTTTATTTTTCATACTGTCCTCAAATACAAGGTTAACTTCTTTTTAAATCTTTGCAAATCTGATTTCTAATTCAGTTCCTCCCATATCCCTGTTTATGGGTTGGAATTTTCAGTTCACTAAGAAAGGGAGAAATTCTTGTCAGGGAATGGTTTTTCAGCCATTCAAAGCCTTCATTCTCTTCTGTGTGGAAATGCAGCCCAAAGAAGGCATTTTAAAAGTCATTTTGTTTGCTTGCCCCCCCTTGGCTCCATCTCACCCACAGGGTGGCACAGCCCCACTGTCTTTCCCAGGAGGAGCAGCTTTGTAATAGCTGGCGGGCTTACTCATCTCTGAATCAAGCTCTAGACTGCACTCGCCTGTTTCCTGGCAGCCAGTTCTCAGCACAAATGTAAGACACAGGCACACGCGCACACAGCACTTACTTTTGCCCCCACGAAGACTCACAGGACCCTGCTTTGGACTACATAGGGCTTTTGTTCCCTTCTCAGCTGTGGTTTATTTACTCATTTATTTGAAACACTAAGGGAGGCCAAAGTGGGACACTTTGAATTTTTACACGCTTCTCCGCTGGGTCTCCTCTATGGATAAAGCTCCTGGTGCACAAGATTGAGCCTTCTCCCCCCAATCCACCCCCGCCCCCAATCTAAAGGCAGGATGTGCGTTCTCAGTAAACAGCCCCGAGGGGTGTGTCCCCAGCCTGAGCTCATCTGACCCAGTTAAGGACCCAGAAAGGGAAAATCACCCGCCAGTGACGCGCTCCCCACCCTACGCTCCTCTCCAACTGCCCCCCCCCCCCGACCACCACCACAACATGCCCCCATGGGCGACCTCTAGCGCAGCTGCAAAGATCAAGGGGAAGGGCAAAAAAAAGCCCAAGAGGGAGAGCTTGCGGCCCCGGTGACGTCAGCAATGAGAATGCTCTAGACGTGCGGCAACAAGGAGGGGAGGGCAGCGGGGACTCCCGGGACCCCGCGGCGCGGGGCGGCGGGGGGCGGAGGCGCACTCACCTCTTGATGTAGCGACTGAGGCGGCAGAGCTGGCCGTCCAGGCGCACGAGGCCGTCGCCGAAGACGTTGAAGCCCCCGAGCGCGGCCGCTGGCTCTTCGGGCCCGAGCACCGTGAGCTGGTCGCCGCGCAGCTGGAGGGCGGCGGGCAGCAGGCGCAGCAGCTGGGCCACCGGTAGTAAGGCCATCTCGCAGTCGCACGTCCACAGGCTGCGCAGTTCCCCGGACGAGATGGAGGTCAGGCTGGGCCTGGTTGGGGATGCGCACGCCGCCGCTGCCATCCCGCCGCCCGGAGGTCCTGGGTCCCCCCTCCCCAGTGCCGCCCGCTCACCCGCGAGGAGCGCTGCAGCCCGGAGTGGAGACGGCGGCCAGGCTCCCTGCGGCCCTTTTATCGCCCTCGGTGCGGCCCCGCCCGGCCGGGGCACGACCCCGGGCCTCTAGGCCGAATGAGCACCACTAGGGCTTGGCGCGCTCCCGCCCCGCCGCGCGGCCCGCAGCCAACGATTTACTCATCCCACCCCGAGTCCCCAACTCTTCACCCAGGGCTGGGCGGACACGAGCGGCGGGGTGGGGACTGGGGCCCTGGTGTGGGTCCAGCCCTCGGTGGGCGGGGGAGGGCGCCAGCATCCACCCAGGCCAAAGACACCGAACCGGTCCGTGTGGGGTGGGAGGAGGGGCGCCCTTCGCCCTCTCTCCGCACCCGGGCCGCCGGGCCGCCGGGCCGCCGGGCCCTCGGAAAAGAGCAGGACCCCTGTCTTCGCTTTTTGGCCCGCTCCAAGTGGGAGCCGCTTTCAGCCGCTGTCTCCCAGCATGTTTTCTGCTTTTTTCGCTCCAGATCGTACCCTACGCTTTCCCTCCTCTCAGCCTTTCATCGCACTGGCTCCTTCCCCGCATCCCTTCCTCTTACAGATTCCACGATCCTCACGTCACTTCTCCACGAAGCCTTTGTGAATCCCCTGTGAGTTTCATCCCATTGCTTCTCCTCGCTTCTCTTGCACTGGGGCCACAGGCCGCAGGGAATCTGCCCAATAATGGGGATGGAAGGACTAGCAGAGCTCCCTTCCACGTGCCTCTGCAAGTCCTCAACAAGTCCATTCTTGCAGTCTATAGCAGCGATTTTCCACCGTTATGATGCAAGAATTTTTAAAACATGCAATAGCTGACTATTTAGTCTAAGGCACTGACCTCTTTTCCTTTAGATTGTCAAATTAAAAAAGAAAAAATGACAACAGCCAACATAATAGCCGCCCGGTAAGGATGAATAAAAATTATACCTATTTTTTGTCAGATCGGCAAATATATATATTTTTTTTTGATGTACCTCAGAATTTTAGTAATTTGTCAGCGTGTGCCATGTGATGAAAATGGTTTAAAATTACTTGTCTCTAAATAATTAAGTGCTCATTCTGCAGACACACTGAATGGCTTGGTCTCCTGGGGTAGAAAATGAGGACAATTTCATTTAATTTAATTAAACAACTATTTCTGAAACATCTACTAGAAGCCAGATAATCGACTGAGTTTTGAGAAGACTGGAACAAATAAACACAAGCCCGGCCCTTGCCCAGCTTACGGTCTAATCGGGCGCGGGGTGGGGCGGGGGGCGGGGGGGCGGGGGGCAGCAGGGTGGGGGGTGGTGACGACAAACTTTCCCATCCACCACAACCCGTTCAGTGGAAAGCGTTGTTGGGGATGTCCCTGGATTTACGGGAGGAGAATCTGGCCTAGTTATGAGGAGCTGAGCAGCAGGCTTTCAGATGTCCCATAATTTAGAAATCTAAACTAGATCCTAAAAGCTGAGTACAACTTAGAAAATACCTTTCATTTGTCTTTGTGCTCAGCATGGACCCATCCACAGACTTAAGTCCAGTGAAGAGTCCTGTCTTTTCTCACTTAAATCCCAGAATATAAATGAGCTCCATTCCCAAGCCCTTCCTACAGACAAGGTTCCCTCAGCTTCAGTTTCAATCCTCACCCTTGAGCTTCTGTGAACAAATCTAAATCACCCAGCATGCATTGATCACAACTAAATCAACCTTTTAGAGAGAGGTGGGGTAAATATGCCTGTGAAACCAGCACCCAAGGGGATTCTTTCACAAAGTGAAGCCTGCCCTGCCCACTGCACAGAAGATGGGTGTGAGGTAGGCTGAGGCCATCGGCAGGACCCAGGGACGGGGGCTGCATGCACAGAGTACAAGTGAGGGCATGTGGCACCTTAGACCCTGCACATTCTACATAGGTGTCCATTCTTAGACCAAACATTGATATAGCCGCTGCTATGCATCAGGTACCATATTAAGCTCTGAAAGTATCAACAACAACAAAACAAATAACCTAGTCAAGGTGAGTACTATAATAGATGTATGGACTAAGTACTTTGAAAGCAAGGTCCAAAGGGTGGTTGCTGCTACCTAGGAAGCTCCAGGAAGGCTTCTTAGAGGATGTGACAAATAGGTTGAACTCTGAATACAGGGAAAGAACTCTCAGGTGAAGGAGCACCATCAATAGGAAACTGGGGAGAATATTCTAGAGCAATCTATGTAAAAGGAGAAGGTATGGTCTTAATTGAGGTGTGGGGAATTTTATATGGGCCTGTTTGGGGCAAGAGGTTAGTTTTATAAGAGACAAGACCAGAAAGGGAAGCTAGAGCCAGACTGTGAGAGGCCTTCTGAGCTGTCTAAGAACATGGATTCTTGAGCAATAGGGAATTTTTGACTGTTTTAAAGGAGGGAAGTGGTATAACTATACCTGGGTTTAGATACTGTGTGGTTATGGCCACACAGATGATCTTTTGAAGTAGGAAGACTGGAGACAGAGAGACCAGTTAGGAGATGGATTTCATTTCCAGGTAAGATAAAATGAGGGTCTGAACTGGTTCACACAGCAGTTGTGGGAATGGAGAGATGGCAGGATGGATTTGGGATACATTTGAACTAAAGTCAGCAGGATTTGCTGAGCAAATGAATAAAATAGGGAGGAGTGAGACAAAGTAGTGGGAAGAGACCTCTAGTATTTTGCTAGACAGACAGTGTAGCTATGGAACATCCAAGTGGAAAAGTCCATGAGGCAGCCAGTTAGCTGGCTCTGCAGTTCGGGAGGGAAGACAGGGTTTGTGATTGAAATGGGAAAATCATTAGTTTGAAAACAGGAGTTGAAGCCAAGTAGTAATAGGGTAGAAATTTGACCCTGGCCTTTAGTGTATTTCCACAAATGTTTATTGAGCATCTGCTAAATTCCAGGCTGGTGGTTTGCTAGAGATTCAGAGGTGATGTATAGAAGATGGCCCTGTGCCTCTGCAATGAAGAGGAATGCAGGGAGCAGCACATCTCATCTTCTGGCACCATGTCTAGGCTTTGCGCTGAAGTCTACTCATATTTGGGGAATAGCATTTCTCTGATCTACTGATAAGATACACTCTCAACAATAGCTACAAAGTTGCCTTCTCAATTTGAAGGTCAGTGAGGGCAGGTCTACTGTGTAGGCCCACCTCACCCCACCCCACATAGATGGCACTCAATACTGTTGATCACCCTTAAACCTGCACTGTCTATGGACAACTTGGTTTTGTTGAGGGGTGAAATGTAACATCAGTTTTATGTCAGAGTTAAATATACTTGATTAATATAAACATAGCTGTTCTTCCCATCAAAATCTGTTCCCTATTACCATAAAATTTCAACATCTATTATCTGAAAAGAAGAATTAAGTGAGATTTTTCTTTGCTTCTCTGTAGTTCTCTGACTTTACAATTTTTCTGTATTTTCCAAATGAGTATATTGTTTGTACAGTAAAAATGATGTTGAGCAGAATAAAAACATTCTGAAGATGCTTGCCTCATGGGTTATATAGAGTTTCATTTGATGCATTTTCAGGAAAACACCTGCATTTCTTTATGGATAATTTGTGTTCTACCAAAACCCCAGAGAACAATATGAAAAGTAAACAGAAAAAAAAATAGCATTGGTTGTCATTGACCATTCCTAACCAGTGAAGAGCTATAGCCATCTTTCTGTGTTTAGTGTCTTTTCATTATCAAAGTAATGGCCAAGCAAACAAAATCACTGGCTATTGAAGATATTTTAGTCTTTTCTATATTGTTGGCTTATTTACACAGTTGTGTTGATATTGTAGAATTTTTTAAATTAATTTATTTTTCCAAATACATTTGTCTCTGCCTCCCCCCCACCACTTCCCCTGCCCCCTGCCCCCTCTCCCTCCCTCAATCCTTCCCCACTATGGCTTTGTCCATGAGTCCTTACTATATGTTCCTTGACTTGCCCCTTCCCTTACTTCTCCCCCCCAACCCCCCCTCCTTCCCTCTTGTCTCTGTTGGTTTCTTTTTCTTTCAGTGTTGCTGGTCTTATTTTCCTTGCACCTTTGTTTTGTCGGTTAGGTTCTGCTTTTAGGTGAGATCATGTGGTATTTGTCTTTTGCCCCATAGCTTATTTCGCTTATCATAATGCTCTCTAGTTCCATCCATGCTGTTGCAAAGTGTAGTAGTTCTTTTTTTTCTTTCTGTGTTTTTTCTATCTGTGTTGATATTGTAGAATTTTGATCCTACACTTAACACTGCATGGATATCATGTTACAAAAATTATCCCTCTAAGTTACATTTTAAGCCACCATATTATCTTCCATCAAGTGCGTATACTAGACATTTCTATACATGTGAACACTTTAATTCGTTTTTCCTTATTATAAACAGTGCTGCAGTGAACATCTTTGTGCTTTTGTTTCTACATCCAAACTCTCAGAAATGACATTATTGACAAGTAATGTGACAATGCGTGAGGATCTTAAAACATGCTCTATTATCTTCCAAAAGAATTGTACCAAAAGCTTTTCTCACCAGCAGTGAGTTCTCTTGGTTTTAGGGACATCACACCTCATCGTTACTTACTGACAGGTTAGCTATGATGTTACCATTCAGACTTAGAGACCGTTTATCACAGAGCAGTAGCCCAGGGTGAGTCTGCAGCTATGTTTGCAGTTACAGAAGATAAGGTAATGATCTTGCCATCCCCATGTGCCCCCACTGGGGTGACAGTGCTTTAGTGCTATCACTAGTTACGGAGTCAGTTTTGGAGGTCCACAGAGACCCTGATTCAAAAGAACCAAACCCACAGCAGACTGAAAACTAACTCCCCACTGCCACTATCCTCGTTCTTAGATTGCCTGTCACTGTACAAATATCCACAGGTTTCTCTCTCTTAAAAGGTATTTTTTAAACATGTTTATAGCCCACTTCCCTTTTAAGCCACTTTCCTATCTTTCTTCTTCTCTCTATAGTCGAACTCCCTAAAAGAATCACCTAGGTTCTCCCCCGCCACCATTTACTCTTCAAGACTTTATAACCTGACTTCGACTTCATCTCACCACTGAAACTGACCTTCCTCTGATGACCTCCATGTGGCCAAATCTAATGGAAGCTTTACAGTGAAGAGCTCAGAATTTGGTGCCTTATTACCTGGGTTTGAGTTCAAGTCTAGCCTGAGATCTTGAGCACATCACACCTGTGGGCTTCAGTGTCCTCATGCATAAATATGGAATTTAATGAGCTGCTGCAAAGGACTCCTAGCACTGCCTACACACAGTAGGTGCTATTGAAGTCACTGCTTTATGCCTGCACCAGGGACCTCTGTAAGTGTGAAATGCTAACACAGTGTCTTCTCCAGGTCTTCTTCCTTTCTGAGTCCCAGAGTTCTGTTGTTGGCCACCTTCCTTCTCCCCAAGTGACTTTGCCCAAATCCTTGGCTCCAATGACACTGTATAAGCTGATGATTCCTGAATCTCTTCCTTCAGGCCAAACCTCTTTTCAGGTTCCTAAACCCACCTCCCTGCTGAGCTATCCTTACCATTGTCCACTGGCACATTTCTCCACCTCCTGATGTGCTCTGTGTCCTGGGTTTCTCATTCCAGGGAGACATCACCCTCACCCAGAACATCAAAGTCATCCTAGACTGTGCTCTCACTTCCTCCCTCCACCCCAGCCAGCTGGTATCACCCATGCAGATCCTCCTCCTACAAACCTCAGGAATCCCTTGCTTTCTTCCCACCTCCCCTGCTTATGTTCCCTCAGCCTTCCATCACTTTTCCCCTGGACTATTCCAGTAGCCATCATACCAGCCTCACCCTCCTCAATCCCTCTTCCTCATAGCTTATGGCTGACCTGAGTCCCCCTCAAGTTCATATGTGGAAACCTTAACCCCTCAGTACTGCATAGTGTGACTGAATTTGGAGAGAGAGCCTTTAAGGAAATGATTAAGTTAAAATGAGGCCAGTTGTTTGAGGCCCTAATCCAGTCTGACTGGTGTCCCTAAAAGTAGAGAAAGAGGGACCAGACATGCTTTCACAGAAGGGTGACCATGTGGAGACACAGTCAGAAGGCAGCCATTGATAAGCCAGAGAAAGACCTCAGAGGAAACCTAAACTGCCATCATCTTGATCTTGGACTTCCAGCCTCCCGGCTGTGAGAAATAAATGTCTGCCATTAAGCCCCCGAGTCTGTGATACTTTTCATGATGGGCAGAATAGACTGAGGGCTTTGCTCTGGGCCATTGGTGGACTAAGCTTGCAGTTTCCGAAAAGTGCAGGCTGACACTCCCTCAGTGCTACGCAGATGCTGTTCCTGCTATACTACCCTCCTCACTGTTCAAGATCCTCACTCACAAGTCTTTTCAAGACACAATGTAAACATCACCTCCTTGGGGCTGAGTGACGTGCCTTCCTGCTAGTCCCCAGGATAAATGACATACATTGTCTATGCCCTCATTACAGGTGTTGTTATTGATTTATGTGTTTATCCCTCCCACTAAATACATGAGAAAAAAAAACTACCTTATGACTTTGTATTCCTATCACAGTGTGGTCTTACAGGCTATATCCAATTTATTTTTATTGAATTAATGAATAAATGGCAGCCTCAGACTGGTATCTGACATAATATGTACTATTGAGTGTTTGTTAAGTAAACAAGCAAAAATATACTGAACATGCTTCAGATCATTTGCTACACTCTTGTCTGTTGAAATCCTATGAAAGCTAAAGTAAGAACATGTGGGAAAATAAAAACCCAGCTCTGTGAAGAGATTCACCCATGCAAATCAGCTTAAATTCAAAGTTATTGCACTGATTCCTGACAGCTGTAGTCATGGCTGAAATAGAATGGAAAATTTGACTTTCTTCCCTGTGTGCTTAGCTCACTGGGCTCTGGCTGTGTTATTCTCTGAATTCACTGCTTCCTGTCTGCCCAAGTAAACACTCCCTCTTGAGGCAGAGTTTGCATGGAAGCCCACCCTAACCAGTCTTCCTCTGTTCTTCGGCACTTTGGTTAGTCTCTTTGATTGCTGGTGGGGCACTGAGGGCTGTGGGCACCAAGACAAATGTGGGCAAGGGTGTTACAGCAGCTGGGAACATCTGGCACATGGAGAGAAGCACAAATGGTAGGGGAAGAGTGAGTCTGTGGATGAGAACCAGTTGTGGGAACAGAGGTGCGACTCAGTGCTGCAAACGCTGACTGGATGTTTGTGTGGGCTAGGTGCTTGGGGCACAAAGATGCTGAAGCCCTCAAATCAAGCCAGCTGCCAGTGTTGGAGGAACAGATGGAGGAAGACATAGAGAAGAAATGAGGGGAATATGAGGGCAGCCAGGGTGGGGGAGGGTGTCAGGATGGAGTTTTGATTAGGGCGCAGGATGTCATTAGAACTTTTATGGGATTGGTTTAATGGTGGCTGCAGATAAATTTTCTGTGTTGGACGGGAGGTTGCTCTAGAAGGCTTCTGAAAGCCCTTCTACCTCTAAATCTTACTACTCTAAAAGAGTAGATTGGGAGGCTAAGCGATGGCCCAGAGAACCCCATAACACCCTTCAAGTCACTGCTGCCCCTGGAAGAAATAAATGTGCCAGGCAGCATTGGGATTTCACATCCTCTGATTACAGCCTCAGCCATGACAGTATCCGTAGTGATGACGGCTGATACTTAGCCAGACCGTGTGCCAGACCCTGTTCCACCTTCAATGGATCATGTCACTTAATCCTCCCAGCTGGAAATGGCTCATATACCCATTCTATGGAAAGAGAAAGAGAGGCACACAATGCTCCAGTAATTTGCCCAAAGTTACACAGGTGGTACAATGGAAAAGCAATTGTCATTTTCATTTCAGAGCTGAACTAACCCTCTAGATGGAAAGACCCACTCCTCCCATTGGCCTTGGCTCCACATCAGGGGGGGCAAACTACAGCACACAGGCTAAGTCCAGCCTGCTGCCCATTTCTGTACACTGATGATTAAGAATGCTTTTACATACTTGGAAAAATAAGAATAGTATTTTATGACATGTACAAATTATATGAAATTCTCAAAGCTCAGCATTTGTAAATAAAGTTTTATTGAAACACAGCCACACTCATTTGTTGACCTATGAGTACAACAGCAGAGTGAGCAGTTGCAACAGAGACTGTTGAACCCTCGAAGCCTGAAATATTTATTGTCTGGTCCTTTACAGAGAAAATGTGCCAGTCCCTGCCCCTGAGTCCAGACTGGAGTCTAGAATCAGCTGTTCGTCTCCTGTGTGTCATTTCTCCTCTAGGCAACACAGCCCCTCAGCCTCTCCAGAGCCTAAAACATCCCCCTTTAAGAGACTACAGACCGCAAGAGAATAAGAGCCACCCCCAAAACCCACACCCTTATTCCCCAAAGTCCCTTTCTCAAATAAAGGGTAACTTCATTTAATGGCCATTTTCACATTCTTTGGCAAGTTGGTGGTAGCTCCGTTTGTACATTGTTTCTCCCAGTCATTTAGTCTCTCCATAAACATTGGCTGATCCCGGAGCCCTGGTGCTTTCAAGTAGGGGTGGGGAGGGGAGGGGAACTCTAAAGGGAACTCTCAGTCTCCACATAGTCAACAGGTATCTCTGCTGTTAGACCTTGACCCAAGTGGTCAGGCACAGATTTTGAAGCAGACAAATCATGGTTAAGATCCTGGTTCTTCCTCTCCTGAGCTCTGACCATACACAAGACCCTAACCTTTGGCACCCTGAAAGAGGCAGGCTGCCCATTCCTGTTAGGAGTGGTCAATAGAATCTCATCGCAAAGCCCTTTGCACAGGACAGGCATAGAATGCACCCCAGAGAACTGCCCCAGCCATCAGCACCCTTAGCATCACTGTTGTTACTGAAAAATCTACCGTACCACGTCCAAATAAAGTTGACGCAGATTTAGAAAAGTTTTCTTTTTCAAAAATGCAATACCAGAAAATAATATGCTATCTCTAAGCCCCTTGGTATTTGTTACAATCTCAAGAGCCAAAATAATTTGAGTCAGGAAAAAAATGAGAATTTTCCCCTCACCACCATCCTCTGGGATTGTGAGAAAACACAGAGCAGAACAAGGCTCCCGGCAACACAGGGCTGACAGCAGTGGGAAGAGCCCAGAGCCGCCATCCAACGTCAGGCCTCAGGAATGCTGGGCCCAGCACAGTCATCCTTTTAGAAGGGGAAAAAGAAGAAGGCAGGCACAGAATGTTCAGAAAGAAAAGAAATTTTAAAGAGAAAAACACATTGTGTGTCAGTGTGAGGTATCACAGTCTAGAGCTTAGCAGAGACGGGGGTTTGGGAAGCTGAGGTGGTTCCTTAATCTTATTTTGGCCTGTGATTTACCAAAGCAGCAGCACAAGGGGAAAATGAATATTTCCTCACCATTTGTGAGTGCTCAGCAGCTTTGAAAACCTTGCAATTCTTTACCGCTGAGTGATACGTATTAAGTGCAGAAAAAAAACAGAATATATTGATTTAATTTTTTAAATTAATAAATAGAGTTCTCCATGCCTTCCATCATTCCCCCACCAAGGGGTGAGCACTGAAGGCTGGTCTCTCTGCATCCCCTGGCCTTTCTCTCTTGGTGTAAAAGTGAGCTTGGAAAGCAAATGTTTTCACCCAGTGTGGACGGTTAATAGTGAAGACTGGGCCCTGTGGAGTTGCAGGATCTGGATTTGAATCCTGGCTCTGCCCTTGCCAGCTATGTGACTTTACTTTTCTGCCTCAGTTTTCTCATTTGTGAAATGGAGTTTTTTATAATACCCATTTCACAGGGCTGTAGTGAGGATTAAGTGAATTATCATGTAAAGCACCAGAACAATGACTGGCACTGTTGTGTATGTTTGCATGCATTTGTGTACTCCTTAATATATATACATTTGCTTAAATAAAATTGCATCAAACTATTTATGGTATTTGGTAGCCTTTCAATTAGTAAATTATAATTTATATGATACCATATTATTAGCATTTTAAGTTGTTTCTCATTTTTTACTATTATTAAATATTACCATTTACATTTATGCACTTGGATCTCTGACCACTTGTCCAGTTATTTGCTTAAACTTCATCCCTAGAAGCTGGATCAGGTGTTATGCTCTTTTTTCAAGGGTTTCAACACATAATGCCAAATTGGTCTCCTTAAAGATGTACTACTTTAAATTCCAAACAGCGCAGCATGGAAGTGCCTATTTCCACAAATCCTTGCTAATTTTGAGTATGTTCATTTTATTCCATTTTTTCCCCTACCAGGTTAGGGAGTTTTGTTGTTTTAATCTTTATTTATTTTGTTACCAAGAAGGTTAAAGTTTTTGTTTGTTTTGAGCCATTTTTCTTTTTTCCACTCTGAATTTGCTGTTTGTGCCCATGATTAGCATATGGATTCATCTTTTCTTTTTTTGATTTGTCAGAGCTCTTTGTATATTAAAGACATTAACATGTATTTAAAGTTTATCATTTGCTTCTTAGCTTAGTTAAATAAAAAAGCAAATCAGGGTTTGTTAGTTTTTTTTACTATTTAGAAGTTTTGCATGTGTTTGTGCACAAGTGTGTATTAAGTACTCAAACCTAGCAATATTTTCCATTATGACTTTTGTCCTGGGATTCATAGTTAAAAAGTCCTTTTCTACTGCTACCCATTAAATTATAACAATGTTCTTTTTTATTTTCTTTTGAAATATTTAAAACTTCGTGTTTAAATTTTAAAATTGAATTTATTTCAAACTTATTTAGCAACATGAATTTAAAAACATATGGTTTCTCCTTTAGGCTCAGTGATTTTATAAACTGATCATTATTAAAGGTAGTCATTTGTTTTGAACATCAGTGTTCCCTTCCAAAAAAGTTTCCTGATTCTTAGCAGCCAAATAACTCACTAAAGTTTCCTAAGCTGGGCACAGGGAGGCATTTGGCATTGTTTGGGATAAAAGTATAGTTTAAATGTCAATGACACTTTATACCTTTAGAATATCACAGAATTGACTTTACATAATGTAAAAAAGAAAAAGCAAAAGCAAGTGCTAGTACTTAAAAAATAAAAAGTTGTTAAATATCAGGTATTTCTTTAGAAAAACTTGTGTTTTCTAAGTTGTTTTGATTCTCCATTAACCTCGCGCCGTTCATCAGTATTACGCAGACTCCCGCTTCCATTGCACAATATTGGCAACCTTTCACTTTGTCATTTTCTCCAATCAGAATAGTGCATATAAAGGATAGGTCAGAAGTGGTCGAGCAGGCCACCCCATTTCCTTCAGCGTTCTGGGTGCTGCCAACACCCACATCTACAGCAAGCCATGCACCAAGACTCTGCTCTGTTATTTGGCCGCCTTCCCTGGAGTGGCCAGAGAGGGCGACGGTGAAAGCTACAGCCACCTGTCATTATGCTTCTGCCTTTGGTCCTTAACAAAAGAAATAAATCGTGCCATGAACAGCTGACACTGGTGTGGACTCAACTTCAAAGATGGGAGACATTAACCTAGGGGAAACAGCACCAAGTTTATGAGTGAACAGTTAAGAAACTCTTTCAAAGTTTCTGAAAGAATACCCAGAACCTGCTGAATAATCCACAGTCATCCATCTCTTTTATCGTTAGTTTGCTCAAGGTTCTGCAAGACATTATCAGAAACATGAGACATCTTGAATGCTATTCAAGTATGTGGACTGAGGCGTCCCTCCTTCTCTCAGATGAATGCTAATAAAATTAGCAATAAGAGATACAAGTCAGCAGTGTTCCACCCTTATTGCGCAGCCACGATTGAACTTTGAGTAAGAAACTTTGATTCTCTGCAAAATACCATGTGTTCTTCATTTGCTTTTTCCTTTCTGTGCTATGAAACTTTCTGAAGACTCTTTTTTCCTGTTAAGAAAAGCAAGAAATAAGTATGACAACACTTTTTTAATGAGTCCAATTTGGTCCGGCTTATATAAAAAGTACAAAATAATAGCGGCCATTTCCTACATGCCTGGTATAAGCCACATACTTTATATACAGTTATATCTAACTGCCACAACACCTTATTAAGGTAATATTGTCTCTGGTTTCCAGGTGAGGAAGGAATCTCAGGAGGATTAAGTAACTTGCCTAAATTGATAGAAGCAGGATTTGAACCCTGCTCCATCTCACTCCAGGGCTTTGTCTATTTCCACTATTCAATGCATCCAACATGCATTTCTCTCTTTCCTCTGCTTTCAGGAAGGACAGAAAAAGAGGAAAGAGAACCTTACTGAGTTTTTAAATTTTGAAACAGTGTTCATCCATTGATTCTGTGAATTTAATTTTTTAAGGTTCTATTAGATATAAGGAGTAAAATGTCTTGGTTGTGCTTCCTCTCAGTTGCACATCTCACTTCCAAGGGAGTTACAGCTGGGGCTGTTTCCTAACCTCTTGATCAGTGCCTCATCTCACAGGGTGATCATCCTTCCACTTTCTCATCATTCTGAAATCTAAGCCTCAAATCTATATAATGCCTTCTGCTGGATTTTTGATCTTCTCTGATACATACTAAAATAGTAAAAATCAATGTTATTAGTTTTCCAGAGATTTGAATGAGCAAACATCCTAACATACACCCAAGAGAGACTTGGACATTAAGAAGACTGTGATTCAGTATTTGTGAGGTGTTCAGACTGCACCAAGCACTTGCGATACACATGTCTTTCTACCCGAGAAGTGTCCATTCTCAAGGTATACAAGGTAGAAACCATGGACACATGCAGTAGGAAAGAAGTTTTATAACACAGGATCCTCTCTAGTAAATCATTGCAGGACTTTAAATATAAATAATCTCTTAACAGTTTGAAACTTTTAAAAGAGCACAAGAATATTAGAGATGTCAACAACTTTTTCTTTTCTTTCTTGCACTGGAGGTGCTGGCACCAAGAGCACTTAATTTAAACACTCTGTCTCATGCCTGGTGCATAGTAGGCATTCGGTAAATATCTGTCAGAAAAGGAATGAATAATTAAAACAAAGTTTATTCTTCTTACCATCCCACCACTGTTTGATGATTTATTTATCCACTTAACAAATATTTATTACATCTTGTCAACAAATACTGTAAAAGACTCTGAGGATACAACTTTAAAATTTATCCATACTTTCCATCCTCACATAAATTTTCTACTTAACCATGTTTAACCTAGGCCAATGCCTTCATGGTCCTTGTCTTTTTTTTTTTTTTTTTGTATTTCTTTTGTTTCAAATTAAATTTATTGGGGTGACATTGGTTAATAAGATCATACAGGTTTCAAGTATACAATTCTATGATACATGATTTGTACAGTGTGTTGTGTGCCCACCCACCAAAGTCAACTCATCTTCTGTCACCATATATTTGAGTCTCTTTACATGTTACTGGCCCCCTACCCACTTTTTCTCTGGTAGCCACCATATTCTTGCCTATGAGTTTTTTCTTTGTTTGTATTGTTTGTTCACTTCCTGCTTTCAGTCTTATATCCCACATGTGAGTAAAATCATAAGGTTCTTAACTTTTTCTTTCTGACTTATTGTGTTTAACACATTATTTTCAAGATCCATCCAGCTGCAGAAATAAAAGAAATAACAACATTTCTGAACATCCTTCTTGTAAAAGTGAAGTAAGACACTGTGATTTGTAAACTGTTAAGTTGTATACTAATGTATCACCAAGAAACTCTATCAGTTAGAATACAAGTAACAGAAGATTTTATTAAAAATGATTTAAACCATTAAGGGAATTTGTTGGGCTAAGTAACCGACACTGCTACAGGTAATACTGACTTCAGACAAGTCTTGATTCAGTAGTCCAACAACATCATCAAGAATCCAATTTCTTTCCTGCTCTTCATTTTGCCCCTTTTGGTGTCAGGTTCTAAGGCAATTCTCCTCTGGTTTCCAGCAGCCCTTGGGGTTGGTATTTCCTCATTCCAGCCCAGAAGAGAAGAGGCAGCATCCCTGCCCAGCCTTTCCAAGGAAATATGAGGATTCATTCTGATTGGGCTTCCTTGTGTCACATACCCACTCTGCAACCAATGTCTGTGTCCAGAAAAATAGAAAACACTAATTGGCTTAGCCTAGACCACACAGCCCATTGCTAAAGATAAGGGTAAAATCAGCTTCCCTGGAACCTCATGGAACACCCAGTAGAAAGTAGTCGGCTGATGCATAGAGAATAAGGATGGAGGGGGATGGATAATGAATATGCAACCAACAAACTGCCCAATTAGCTGAATCAGAAGCAAGAGTTAACCAATAATACTACCTGAAATCCATTTTATGGTCTTAGGTGAACTTAAAAAAAAATCTCAATATTTAGATAAAGTAGAGATATCAGTAGGTATTCTGTGATGTATATAAAGGTTATAGCTATATAAGTAGGGCTCTGAAAAGTAAGATAATTAACAAAATAATTAACATAATCTACTATGTCACCCCAAATAACGGTCATATAGTTTAAGTGAATTTTGACATTTATAAAATTATTAGAAAAAAATAAGGGCCTGCCCATCTGATGATAGATACTTTCAAGGATTTTTTTTTTCATTTCCCTTTTCAATCTGTTACTTAAATCAGATATGATGGTTTCTCATATCTTTAAAGACATAAAATGCCTTTCATCCTTCAATAATTTATCTGGAGAAGACTGGGCCACCCGTAGGCCAGCCTAATCCAGGGAGACACCCAAAGGAAAAGAGCCCAAATCCTGAAAAGTTCAGAAGGGATATAAATCCTCATTGAAGGATACCACAGGCCCTAAGGAAAGCCTTACACAGAACAACACACGGAGGTTCCAACAATCCTTTGTACTCAACTCTCCCTTACTGCACGAGCATGAAACAAATGGGGCCCCTCACCTTGTGTGCCTCTTGCACCTGAGTCATAGGCACTGCCAGGAAATGTCCCCAGTAGGAATTATAAAGAACGTCTTCCACAGGTGGGAACTTACAGCCATTATTATATCACTACATGTTTGAAATATTTTGGTTTGGAGTACAGGCACCCACTTTGCCAAGTCATCAGAGAGAACCTGAGAAAGTAGAGGAGCTTAATGAACAGAATAAGCAATGGCATCATAATTTATTTAGCTTGGGAAAATGTCAGTTTTCTGCAAATGGACTGAGATGCTCTCTCTGAGGACCAATAGTAAGAGTTTCAAGGAAGGTCCAAAAGAAGTCTCAAGTTTCTAAATAAAAAAAAAGCAACCTGTCACTGCTGGAGAGAACAGGCATTTGGGATTATGATGCCAGCTATGAAGGCTATTGTGCTCCTGACACCAAGGCACAGTACAGACATTGGTAAGCGGCTTTCAGGTCATGCTCCTTAGAGCCCTGGGTGTTCCTTGGAGCCCCCGACAGGCCACTGTGAGACAGAAGTCAAGCAGACCTCTGGAGTCTCTACCCTTGCTTCAACCAAAGTGCTTTACTCTGTACCTTTTACATCTTAAACTTCTGAATATGATTTTATTTGAAGCTTCCTTTTTCAAGATGGTGGCCACAAGGTGTGTCTTCACTTCCCCACTGAGGGACACTGTGAATCAGGGGAGTCACCCTGCCCAGCCCCTGTGGGTATCATGTGTCCTGTCCGCTGCCCTGTGCCACAGGGCAGGGAAAATGACTTCAGGTAGATGACCACAGGGAAGGGGCCTGATACCTCCCTCATCCTCCCGAGGCTAAGAACACAATGGGAAGAGGTGCTTACGGGGGCCTCACACACTGCAGAGGCTTTGCAGGGGCTTTGGCTCCTCCTCCAAGGGGCTTTCAATCTGCAGAGCGCCTCATGGCCTCCCTCTCCCTGCCGTACTCTCCCCCTTTCCTTTGAAGCTCCCTCTCTCTTCCTTTAACTTTTCTTAAACTGAAAATATGCATAACATAAAATTTCTGTTTTAACCATTTAAAATTTTTGAACTTTGTAATTGTGGCAAAATACACATGACATAAAATTTACGATCTTAACCATTTTAAAGTGTACAGTTCAGTGGCATCAAGTACACGCACACTGTTGTGCAGCCATCACCACAATCCACATCCAGAAATTTTTCATCTCCTCAGACTGAAACTCTGTTCCCAGTAAACACTAGCTCCCACTCCTCTCCCCACCCCAGTGCCTGGCAACCACCATTCAATGTCCTGTCTCTATAAATTTGACTGCTCTAGATATCATATACAAGTGGAATCATACAGTATTTGACTTTTTTGCGTCCGGCTTATTTCACTCAGCATGTGTTTTCAAGGCTCATCCATATTGTAATATGTGTCAGGATTTCCTCCTTTTTAAAGCTGAAGAGTATTGGTATTTCATTTCTTGCATATACCACATTTTGTTTATTCATTCATCTTCATTGAACATTTAGATTGTTTTTACTTTTTGACTATTGTGAATAATGCTTCTATAAATATTGGTGTACAAATACAGGAGTGGGGCCCTTGCCAGTGTGACTCAGTTGGCTGAAGCATCGTCCTGTACACCAAAAAATTGGGGGTTTAATACCCAGTCAGAGCATATGCCTTGGTTGTAGGTTCAATACCTGGTCAGAGCTTGTATGGGAGGCAGTCGATCTATGCTTCTCTCTCACATCAGTGTTTCTTTCTCTTTTTCTGTCTCCTTCCTCTTTCTCTAAAATCAATAAACATATTTTTAAAATTAAAAATAAATACAGGGAAAAAGTAAGTTTACAGTTTTAAGTACATGAAACAGGGAGTTTATTTTTGTATTATTTGTAGGTGTTATTTCCTTACAAGCAACCGCTCTAGATCTACTTTTTCCCACCCTCCTATTTGTTTTGAATTTCTGCTTTCAATTATTTTGTGTGTGTACCTCAAGTGTAACTGCTAGATCATGTGGTAATTCTACATTTAACTTTCTGAGAAACTGCCAAACTGTTTTCCACAGTGGTTGCACCATTTTATATTCCCACCAGCAGAGAACAAAGATTCTACATTCTTACCAATACTTGTTATTCTCTCGTTTGTGAAAGGATTCTTGTTTGTTTGTTTGTTACAAAAGCCACCAAAATGGATGTGAACTGACATTTCTTGTGGTTTTGATTTGTGTTTCCCTAATGATAAGTGATGTTGAGCACCTTTTTGTGTGCATGTTGGCCAGCTGTATGTCTTCTCTGAAGAAGTGTCTGTTCAAGTCCTTTGCCTATTTTTTACTCAAGTTGTTTGTATTTTGGTTTTGTTTTGTTTTTGAGTTGTGAGAGTTCTTTGTTTATTCTACATATCAACCTCTCATCAAATATATGATTTGCAAATTTTCTCTCACTCTTTGCATCCCCTTTTCACTTTGATCGTGTCCTTTGACACACATGAAACCCTCTCTCCAAGGCCTCATCCCGGCATCTGGTCCCTCCGCTCAGGTTCCCCTGCACAGCCCCCCCAGGGTTACTGGTGAGGAGGGCCTTCCTGGCCCTGTATCCTGCTTCCTCCCAGGGTTTGCTCCATCTTGGCAGGGGTGGAAGAATGAGGGCCTTCTGCTCCACCTCCCCACCCCCCAGGGAAACCCCAAGCTGTCTTCCTCAATCTGCAGACAACATCCTACCATGAGGATTTGCTAGCAGCTTTTTTAAAATATGGAAATGGGTGGTGAGCTTATTTCAAAGACAGGGTTTTTTTTTAAAAGAAAAAAGCAACATATATATTTTTTAAATTTAGGGATGCAACAACTCTGCCCCAGCAGGAAGGCAAGAGCTCTGTTGAAGAGTGATTGGCAGCAACTAGACTAGAAAAAGGCAAGTCTCTCTCTGAGCCTGTGGCAGGGGCAGAGTCGTTGCCAGGTAACCCAGATCAGGAAATACATCTATGGGCCCTATGTGAGGCCCACCCGCCCTGGGGAGCCTCTGGGTCCAAGGTGGTCTTTGGCCTCCCTCATCGAGGAGGGCCAGGGGCCGAGGGGAGAGAGTGCAGAGTAAGGAGACAGACCATGGCAGGGCTCAGCTTAGCTGCGGTAGTTTGGAGCTGCAATGCCCCCTTTCTGAGCCTTAGTTTTTTATATGGAAAATCAAATCAGTAACTGTTATAAAATCTTACTTTTTTGTTACATGATTTACACAGTGCTTTGTATGCATTGTCCAGTTTAACAAAATATTATAGAGCAAAGCACTTTGGAAAGAATAAAATGCTTAACATATGTACGGAATTCTTTCCCTTCTTTGAAACCTGCCCTGGGTGGTTCCACTATTTTTTGATTAAGAGAATTATATAATCTTGAGACCTAGTTCCTTAACTTGTATAGACCAAAGGCAATTAAACAATTATTCATGTCAGAATCGGAAGTAAGGAGAAGGCTGCTTCAAAGGGCCCACTTGACAAAGTGAAAAGTGGTTGAGTAGAAACAGAAAGCACTTTATAATTTCCTTCTGGAAGATCCATGCCATATGGCCCGATGCAAGAATTTCAAACTTATCTGTGAGGAGAAAGAGACAGAAATAAAAACATTAAATTTTTTGCTCTGATTTTTCTCAGCCATCTTCTGAAGAGCCTTTGGAAATCACACATTGCTTTAAAGATAAACCAACCCAGGCTCTCTGAGGAGGATGGTTTTTATCTGTGGGAAGAGATCATTCAGTCACGAATCGGTATCTTTTTCTAAAAGTTTCAGCAACAAAAGTTGGTCACTGTCCCCTCTCATTTCCAGTGCCAACAACAGAGACACCCCAAGGGTACGGAGAAGGTACCCAGCCTGGCAACAGGTCACCGGGTCTCCCTCTTCCCTGGCAGAAAATATGATGTTAATGGCAAACACCTTTACATGTAAATCAACACAACCCCCCACTGCCGCTTCTTACCCTTGCCTGTCAAAACACCCAACCCCATGTCCCTCTTAGCCTTTGACACTTCTTGCAGGCTATCACTGTCCTTCAGTGCCCTGTGAAGATGAGTGGCCTGTCACCTGTTCAAGTGTGTGGACTTTATAGAGTCAGGACCTCCCTGGAGTAGCCCAACAAACACAGTCCTCCCAACAGAAGGCATTTCAAAATAACTCTAATGTTTTACTTCTGTTCCCCAAACCAAGGTGTCCTAGACAGCCTAGAGCACACTGCAAGGAAGTGTCCTCCCTGTGTGTGTCCAGCCCACCCTACAGTGTCTTGCTCTGCAAGTCCACCTTGAACTTGTCCAAACACCCAGCCCCTCTCTTTTCTGTCCCTCTCCCTGCACCTGGCTCGCTTCAGTCTTTAATGTTGGGCTTGAACAGGTCTCTTGCTCTTTTCAGGAGGTCAAGACAGTGGCTGGGCTCAGCTGTGCCAGGAACATTTGGAGGCTGTGAGCACAAGTGATTTACCCTTGAGTTCCTTCACTTCCTTGGCTTCTTCCAAGCCATTGACCTGGGTGAAGTGATAACCTCAAAGCCTGAGCTGCCACCCGGACATCAGGGTGGAATGACAGCACAGAGTAAAGCCTGGTTTGAAAGATCTGGAGAACATTAGAGAAAATTCTCCTTATCGCCTTCTGACACCCACTGCAGCCCCTCCCTAGGCTGCCACCGAAATCCACTTTTCCAGAGCGGAAGTAGTGACAGCCTCCGCCAACGAGGAGAGCACTGCGAGCCCACTCCACAGTCACACCACCCTCAGAGCGACCTAGAGTCACCACCTTCAGTGGAACTCTGCCAGGGTGCCACTGAGACTCACCGTCATGCTCACCTCTAAAAACTTCCTCATTGCATCCTCAGGGAGGTAAGGGGAATGACACTGAAGAGAGGCGGAGGCAAAATTGAGACTCTTAACTAAATTTAACCTTGGGTTCCAAGCACAGATATTACTATTTGAAAATACATCTCAAATGTCTCAAATGAGCACTTGGTGTGCTTGGTAAAATGTGGTGTCATGTGTGGCTTTTAGCATTAGTCATCTCCCTGCTGGGAAAGAGAAGTCCAGAAATAAGGATGTTGCAGAATCAGACTGTGTGGTTCAGTAAACCACAGGGGAGAGGGTGGGGAAGCAGCAGAGCTCTGGTTAAAGGTCACGAAGAATTATTTCTAATTTATTTTTTTGTTTTGTTTTAGAGTTTATTTATTTATTTTTAGAGAGGGGAAGGGAGGGAAAGGGAGAGAAACATGTGGTTGCCTCTCGCGTGCCGCCTACCTGGGATCTGGCCTGCAACCCTGGCAAGTGCCCTGACTGGGAATTGAACCAGTGACCCTTTCGTTCATAGGCTGGCACTCAATCCACTGAGCCACACCAGCTAGGGCCATTTTTACTTTAATACCCAGAGTTCAAGTGAGAAGTTTAACATCAAAGTGAAAATTAACTGAGGACAGCTGTGCCGTTTGGGCTTTCTGAGACAGGCTCGGTGTAGGAGAAGGCAGATCACCTTAGACAGCTTTCCATGAGCCAAAGGTGAAGAAGGAATGGATGTTAATAAGGATGAATGTAACAGAATGGCAAGAAAAGTTGGTAGAATTCCCTTCCTTGAGGATTCCTGGGGGGAAAAAAAACAAAACAGGCATACACATTGGGTGCAGGTGCACCTGGAGACGAGCAAAATTTTTTCCCCAGGACTGTGATCCTTTACTTTTTGTGGCCCCTGGTTCTCCAGGCCAGTAGAGTCAGAGTGAGTCGCTCTAGGAATGCAGGATGCAAAAACCCTGCTAGTTCAAACCCCTAACCCCTGGCCCCCACCCAGAACAACCATGTGGGCTCTGATTTCTTCTCTCCTGGCAGTCTCCAGGAGGATACTTCCTCTCCTTGGGAAATAATAAAGATTTCTTTTCTGGACCCAGCCTGGGTCTTCATTGCCTTAATTTTCCACCACTGCTCTTCCAGCTGTTGGTGTTGATCAGCCTGCCGGATGCTCACAGTGGGGAAAGGCACTCTTCTCACCAGTGCTTCTAATAGAAGAGAGGCCGTGCATTCTCCGTTTGTTGCCAAATTTCCCATGGCGGCACCAACCATGACTTTCCCCACAGCTGAAAACAGTAGGAGAGCACCTTCCCCAGGACACTCAGCACACTTCTCCCAACAACGATCACCCCTCTTCTCAGATGGGTGCCATGAACACACCAGAGCTGTACCGCATGCTTGCAGGCACTGGACACGGTGCTAAATGCTTCGCATGTATCATCTCATTTGATCTTTGCTTCTATCCCATGAGATAGATACTATTCTTGTTCCTCTCCTACAGATGGGCACACAGATGTGCAGTCTCCGCATGGGCGTGGCCTGGTCAGCTCTTCATGCTTCAAACGACTCTTCACTGCGTTGCAGTGGCCAACCTTCACTTTCATCACTGGGTCACATCAAGTGTCCATTGGGCCATCAAGGCAACCGTTCTCCAGTGGAGGGCACCGGTGTGCCTGATGCATAGGTGGATAATCGGTCTGACTACACGACATGTGCTGATAAGTACGATGCAATTTTCTTATAAATACAATGCAGTTTTCTTATAAATATGATGCAATTAAAAAATGTAAATAAATGCCCAAGAAATGGGAAATGTAGCCTGAACAATAACAAAAGCCAAGATATTGACATTTCACATTTCCATGCACTGGTCTGCCAGGAGATGGAGATGCCAGCATTCAAACCCAGCAACAGTGTGGGCCTCTTTCTTGCAAATGTCAAATACAGCAAGGCTTTCAATCTTCTTGTACGCTTGTTTCTTATCACAGTTTAGAAAACAGTATATCCAAAAGACCAGAATTAAAATAAGGCATGAAAAGTAACTAAAATGAGGGGCCCACACTCAGTGAGTACTGTGGAGTCCAGGCTTGGTGCTTGGCCCCTCCTCTCAGTTCACCAGTGAACATGATACTATACGTAATGGTGTAACAAAGTAGAAGCAGACAAGTGCCCAAGGAGAACACAAATACAGCCTTGTGGGAGAGTGAGTGACAGAAAGCTTCCCTACCTGTTCCTTCTTTGCAGAAAAGGCACTATTGAGGTCTCGAACAATCACTAGGATCTCTATGGATGGAAATGGGGAAAATGGACAGAAATATTGTAAGCAGAGAACAGACTTCATGGTAGAAGAGTCCTGGAGTCCATAAAGTTAGTTACTGAAATCAGACAGACCAGACAGGAAGTAATGGATGATTCCAGGAAGAAAAGATACCTAAATTTATGAAAGCAATCAGCAGGTAAAGTTTAGCAGCATTCCCAACACACATGGGACCTTCACAAGACCTTGGTGATGGCCCAAGGGGCAGAAGAGTTCTCTCCTGTTTGCCAGGTGCTTCATGGGGTTTACACTCACCCTTGGGGCATCCCATCTGGTTAGCACCCTCAACCACTCTTAAGAGGGTTCTCACATGGACAATAAATTATATGGCTCCCTGTATCTGGCAGGTTGACAGAGCCAAGAGATAGGGCCTGGCACTTAGGCATTGAAATCGTGTTTGTAAAAACCTGAATTGCAGTGTTAGCTGAGTGTGGTAAAAAAGATGAGGTCTCCCACACTGGTGCCTGCATGCAACCAGAGTCAGCCTTCTTTCCCCACCTTATTGGTTCTGAGCCCAATTTCATACAAAATCATCTCAGCTAGTATCCAGGGCACACAGGAAAACCAGCCCTTTGACAAAAAGACATCTCCCATCTTTCTGTAGTCAGTGATGGCAAGGGAAAAGTTTACCACAAGTTTAAACCACACATCAAGTTGTCAGGAAGTTTAAAAATCAAACACAAAGCACTTTGAAAAATGAGATCTAGCTCTGTGGAAGGCAAGTTGACCAGTTTGTGCAGAGGAGCCAGCCTTTTTGTATATGGGCTAAAATCCTTCCAGGAAAGAAAGTGCAAAGTGTCCACAGAGCTGAGCACAAGGAGGAGGAGGCAGTTCTACTCATCCTTTCACCTTGGACATGGAATCTGTCCACAGGGCTCCCTCAGGGGGGATGGGTGGGAACTTCCAGTGAAGTTTATTTGGTTGATACTTGCTGTGCTGATGCTGGGTTTTATGAGTATATGAAGTTGAAAGTCCTGCTCTTAATGTATCTGAAATTGTAAGACTTGCTGGACACACTCCCCTGTAAGCCCCCATGTCCTGGGTGCTGTGTGTAGTTTGCTGGCTGTCTAGCGCATGTACTCTGCTATTCCCTGATACATGCACATGGCAGGTTCAGAGCATTTCAGACAGGGAACCTGCTTTTTCTCTGGCTCCTTTCTGAGTCTTTATGGCTTGTTCATTGGAAAAAAGATGAATGATGACAAAAATGATTAATAAGGCTCCCCCAATTGCTACCAAAATCTTGATATTTCAAAGAATATGGAACAAAAACAAAGAGAACAAAGCAACTTGAAATAATCTGCACAATGACTTGGGAACAAAGAATGGAGGCCTTCCCTAATTTTGGAATTCTGGATTCAAAACATTTCATAAATAAGATATGACTAGTTGCATGAAATTGCAAAGTATGCACTCTGTGAATTAAATACATAGGGATGGTTGTTTAAAAAAGTTCCTGCTGCCAAATCCAGACTTTTAGCCTTGTGAAGTAGAACCAACCCTGACAGTGAAGTTGGAGAGACTTCCTGGTACATTCTAAAGATGAAAGCTTAAAATCTGCACTCCAGTGTATCGCAAGCCCTACTCTGACCTTACAAGTATCTGTGCTACGGTATTTCCTATAAGTCAGCTTCCAGCCTTTGTCATGGACTGGTACCACCGGGCTACCTATATGGCCACCAGACCTACAGACAATACTGGCAGCAGGGAGTAACAAGGAGCCAACAAAGGTGACTATGTTATTCACTCAGTTTTTATTGATACACATTCAATCTCAATCAGTAACAATCGATCAGTAACAACGTCACATGAGAGAATTGGGGGATAATGAATCCAAGTCCCAAGAGTCCAGACGAGGTCTGAATCCAGGAGGCATCCAGGTAGCTGACATCTTACAAGACAGAGTCAGAGGGACAGGCTCTTGGCAGAGTTCTTTCGCTCCCAAGGCAGAATGTGTGGGATGTCTCAAGGTGACTTACTTTCTGGATGTGTCAACCATGGTCTGAAGTCCTCTGCTTATATACTCTTGTATGATGCAATGTTATATCAGCTTCTGATTAACACATATTGTTTTGTGCAACCTCAATAGGCACATGGGGTTTATGTTGCTCTACTGCACATGCTCTGAGAGGGTGATGTGTCCCTTCAGATAAGCACATGTTGACCACGTTGTACTGTGTATGCTCAAGAGATTGCATTATCCCTCTGAGTCACTACTCTACAGCACATGCTCTGAACACGGCTTCCCTCCACGCCATCTTAGTTGGCAGGACTGACATCATCTTAGTTCAGTCCCGCTCTCCACATAGCGTAAGGGCATCTGATGGCGTTCATTTACTCCCTGCTAGGAGCATCGCAGCCAGCTATGTTTCAAAGAAAGAAAAAGTACATCACTTTCTCTGTATGTGCGCCATCTAAATGAACACTTGGAAGTCGATATTAGGTATCCATGCAACGCCTCATGACAGAAATAAGATCATTCTTAGTTGCACTCATAAATGCACAGCTTTTATCCTATAAATATTACAAAATATATAACAAAAGTTAATCTCAGAAATAAAATTTAAGTTATTTTCAAATGCTGAGGACTTGAGAAGACCTCAAATGAGGGGAGAAAAAAAAGCCCTTTGAACATGCTCACTGTATTTCTATATAACTCCTGCATACTTAAAATGTGCTACATTGAAACAATGGCACAAAATACACTAACAGAAATTTCTAAGGGAAAGCTACTCTCATAGATGAGGAATGCCAAAGACACTGAGCATATTCCAAACCTCTTGATTCAGAGTGGAGCAGATAAAGCAGCTGGGTGCAGGATTAAATTCCAAACCATCATACCAAACACTTGACACCTACTGAACTCAGGCCACATGCCAGGCACTTTCAGAGCTGGGGATATAAATGAGCAGCTGTAGTGGGTTGCATGGTAGCCCCAAAAAGGGTATATTCACATCCTAATCCCTGGAACTTGGAAATGTGACCTGATTTTGGGGGTGAAGGAGATCCTTGCTGATGCAATGAAGGATTTTTAGATGAGATCATCCTGGATTAGCCAGGCAGTCCCCAAATCCAATGATAAGTGTCCTTATAAGAGACCCTCAGAGAGAGAGAGAGAGAGATGCACAGAAAGAAGGCATGTAAACTGGATGCAGAGATTGGAGTGATACAGCCACCTCCAAGAACTGCCTGGCACCACCAGAAAGGCAAGGAAGTGTCCTAGAGCTTTGAGAGGGAGCATGGCCCCACCAACACCTTAACTTCAGATGCCTGGCATGAAGAATGGTGAGACAATACATTTCTGTTATTTTGTGATAATACCTCACAACAGCTCTAGGAAACTAATACAGACACCATGCAGGAACTGAGGACAGTATGCAGGGTGGGGTAGCATGAGACAGAAGGCACTTTATAATGAACTTCTCCACAGCAAAGGAAACAATAGGCAGAAAAACAGAAAAAAGTTAATTGTAGGTTTAATTTGTCTTAAAAATTCAAGTTAGGTGAGGACTCTCACAGGTCTTTGAGTCATCCACCCCCAGGTGTTGAGTCCTAGGCTGTCAGGTTTGGTAGGCAGACCCGCACTCTACCCTCCAAAGCAGACCTGGGCTCGTCTTTACAAAGGCCCCGAAGACCAGGCTCCAGTACAAATACTTTCTCTTCTGTGCTTGTTTGTAGCCAACATCTGTGGAACACGAGGTCTGAAAACTGATGTGCGTGTTGTGGCCACTTCAGCTCGTGCCCGAGCTACGCTGTTGTGGGGTCAGCCACAGCTGGGTGTGTCAGCACGCTGGTGCCAAGGTGATGCTCAGAAAGGTCTTGGGAGAAAATTTCTCGTTAGCCAGGATTCTTACCCAGAGGCCCAGGCATGCAGGTACAAGGCCCATGGACTCCAAGTTGGTCTGGGCGATGCTGGGTATGCACGCCCTCTCCTGAGAGAGGGTCAGGGCCGTTGTCACCTTTGAAAGGCTCTAAGACACCCCTCTCCCACTTCCCCCACCAAAGTTAGAAAATGTCCCTTAAGTACCCAGATGAAAAGTCAGTGAGATGCCCCAGCAAAGCCTCAACTGTTGGAGAAAAGCAGGCATTGTGGGAACAGAAAAACAGCTTCTACGTAAGGGGCAAGGCTGGGTCCAAGGCCATGAGAGGAGACTGTCTGTGACACTGGAAGGCTGGTCTGTCGGGGCCTGACTAGCTCTGTTTGGGGGCCCCATCAGGGCTCACACAGCAGAGAAGCCGTTCTCCAGCCCTCTGCCCAGCACCCTGCCGAGGTTCCACATGCCAAGCTGCCATAGCCCCCATGGAGAACAGACACACTCGCAGAGCAGGGCACACCACACGCGAGGTGCCCCCGAGGCACCCAGGAACCTGAGGGAGAGCTGCAGGAGGCTGCCTATTCTTGGAAGAAGTGGGAGAATGGAGTGAGCAGTGTTTGGGTTTTGATGTTTTATAAACTATTTCTACCCCCAGACACAGGAACATTTGAGTGGCACACAGGATGACCTAGGATCTGTTCCCCCAAAGATGATACAAATATATGTATGTTGACCAAATCTCATTACATTGCTGACCAAGTTTAACATTGAGTCTCATTTACAAGCATCCCCTAGATTCCTGCTCAGATTCTTGAGACCAAAACAGTAACAGTGGTGCCTGTTTCCTTCACATGTCTGAGTGCTAGCCTGCTCCCCTAGCATCACGCAGTGAAGAGCTGCTCTGTGCCTGTGCCAGGCGCCAGGGTCAGCCATGATGAGCCATCTTCTCATTCCCCTGGCAGATCCCCTACGGCAGGCCAGAAAGCCCTCCAGCCCTCGTCTCTGTCCCAAGCAGACAGCTTACCTTTTCATTGAGGTAAACAACGAAATCAGATACTTCCCCAAAACACTTGCAGGCAGGCAGGCAGGAAGGAAGGAAGGAAGGAAGAAAGGGGAATGAAAGAAGAGTTTTATTTTTCTAATGGTCTCAACAGAGGCAAGTAAAGACTACATGATGTATTTATATAGAATGATTTTTGTGAAAAAAATAGGAAAGAAGCTTAGGGAGTTCTCATTTTGTGATTTGCTTAAAAAACAAAAAAGCTAAGCATCAGCACTAGTCTCTATTAAAAAAGAAAGAAAAAATTGGAAAGGAAGAACTTGTCGGAAAGCGGAATGAATGCTGGCTTCTCCCCCGGGCCTACTCAGCCCCGTCACCATGGAGACTCCTGAAGGTGCCAGGAGTGACTCACGTTTGCTGTGGAAGCCTTTGAAATGGAAACCACACCAGGCACAGAGTGGAACTCAGTCTACAACCCTCAAGGAAGGAGCCTCTGACTCGGAAGCTGGAAGCCGGGGTGTGGGAGCTGGGCAGGAGCTGCAGAGAAGGCCCTTCCTTCCTCCACGCCCTCATGACGATGGCACACTGGCTCCCCAGAGCAAAGGTCAGGAAAGGCTTTTGCCTTGATGGAGCTTGCACTGTTGAAGAAGCTTCACAGATGTAAAACCCACCCAGGGGCGTGAAGGCTTGAGGGGAAGGCTGCAGTGCGGTGGGGCTGGGTCCCTAGGGGCTGGGGCAGCATGGAACTGGGAAAGGTGTGCCGACGATGTGGGCCAAATTTCCTCCTGGACAACTGAACCACGCATGCCGCTGGCTGCCCTCTGGCTGCATGAATGCCTCTCAGAGCTCGGAAAGGCAGGCTCAGTGAAAACTGGCCTTGGGTTTCGTGTTCCCCTCGGCCAGAATGTAAAGATAGAGCCACAGGAAGAAGCTCAGAGTAAGGAGCCGCTCTCTGCCTGGAGTTTTATCTGAACACCTCTAAAACCATCATGGCAGTTGGTGGTGCTGGGAAAGCTGCCTGCCCGGGGCACCATGTGGGCCTGCCCTGGGACCTCACAGGATGCGCTGGGCCTCACCCACATAACGGGGTCCTCCGGCTCCCTGTACAAAGGTACCCTTGGGGCCATGTCAGCACCACGACTCAGTGGGTACCAGTGGCCAGTGCTCCCCCAAGAGTCCTGCACCCTCCCTGTCAGAGGGCTTGACCTGGGTGACACTTTCCCATAAGCAGATGTGTCGGGCTGGGCTATCCCTCACTCACTGGGCACAGCCAAGCACACCAGCCACAGTGGAAAGCCTAAGGAGGGAGAGGAACTTCTTTGTTAGGTCTGTCTCAGGCTGAAGAGAAACACTGAGTCTGAGACTCATGGGAACTTCCCAGGTTTGCCTCCACAACTCGTTTCTAAATCAGAAGCTCACCAGAATTCCGGAGTCCAAAATGTACAGAAGTTACCTCCTTTTCTGTCAACTTAAGAAACATCCAAACCTGTAAGATTTTTTGTGAGCTTATTTGAGCCAAACTGACAATTGCCAAGAAGCGAAACGTCAGTAGATTGAGAAAATTCTCCAGAAAATGTCAGCTTTGCATTTTATTTTATACATTACAACCAAAAGAGAGGACGTAAGTGGGTTACATGAAATCCATTAATGATGATAGATTGGAGGTGGAGAAAGCAAAGCGGTGGCAGGGGTAACCTCTGGGATTGGATAAAGAGTAAAATGATGGACACATACTTCTTTTACACAGGTGGGTACAGGCTTCTTAACAGTCAACAATTAACACGATAACAATAAGAAGGAGGGGATTTGTAGTCTCTGCTCAGGTGTGATTGTTGTGCCTGGAAGAGGTCCTGAAAAAGGAAATTACTTTGACATTCCAAAGCTACGTTATCATAGATGCTAAAGACAACAGACAGGCTCGATTAAGGAAAAGACTGACTTTTGTTGGGGAAGAGTCTAGCTCAAGTCCTGACTACCTGCCATAAACTGCTTTTAGTGAATAAGTTTCCATTTCAGACCATCCTTTGTGCAAGCCTCCCCCGACCCCCCGAGTTTGTCAGGTTTAGTATGTGGCCCGTTTTCATCTACAGTTCTTTCCTCCTCTTCCCTAAATCTGCACCCTGGTGACGGTGATGGCAGACCTGCTTAACTAGGAAAACAAATGAGAAATAAAGGCCTAAGCAAAAGCCACAGTCGCCGCCTCCCAACTATTTATTCAGATTTCTCGACAAGCGAGTTAATTGGATGGGCCCCCGTGACAGACATTCCATACTAAAATTCATAGCTTTCTGCCAAAACAACACATTGTGTGCTGCTATATTTTCCACGCTTGAACTTGGAGCTGACATACGTCCTGAGCAGCTTTATGTGAGAAAAGGGAGACTGAAGGCACAGACACAAAGGCGACAGCTCCAGAGGTTCCTGGCTGGCCTGGGAATGAGAGCAACAGGCCTGTTTCCGGCCCAGCAGCAGCACCCACTGCCTTTGGTGTTTTATTGTTGGTTGAGGTTTTCAGGGTTCAAGTTCAAAGGGAGCCATGGGGAAAGGAGAGCAGGTTCTGGGTTTGAAGCATCCCCAGCTGGGATCTCCTGGAACCTAGAAAAGACTTGGGTGCTGGCACAGGCTCACTGGCCCTCAGTGACCCATGTGCAGCCTCTAGCACTGTTTGGTGGGTTCCTTGCATTTTCAACAAAATCTGCCAGCTGCCTCCTATTACGCAGTAATGTTTCCCCTCTGAAATCCCTCTCTTCATTTTCCAGATTTTCTATCCCTCTGTGTATTCCTTCATTCATATGTCAGGGTTTCTTAGCAGTCCCATCCCCCTGCTCCCCAGCCCCCCAGCCCTTCTCTGGTTCCCTCGCCTTCAAAGAGCACCACACAGTGATGTGAAGGCCCTGCTCTCCTCCCAGGGCTTGGGGCTCCCCCACCCTCTTCTCCACTCTCTGTAGCACGTGCCCTTGGCACTTAAGAGAAAGAGGCCGCTGCCTGGAGCCTTTGCTGTCCCCCACAGGCCCCAAAATGCTCTGCAGTGGGCATGCGGCTGCCAGTGAAGGTGCGCTGGCCGGAGACCACAGGCCAGCCCCAGACACCACCCCCAGGACCCCCAGCTCACTGCAACATGGGTCCTGAGCCCTGGTGCGCCCCAAACTGCTGCCGCACAGCTTCCCTGGGCCCAGGGTGCCTCCCCTGCATGACCTTGTGGTTTTTCTCCTCGGCTCCTAAAAGAACACACCGTCCCCTTCCCACAGTGGAGTGCGTTGATTCGGGTTCTTCCCGCCGCTTCTCTGGGTGCACCATCTTGAGAAAGTCCTCTGGTTGTGGCCAGTGATAGCTCTGGCTCTCTCATCCAGGCTGAAGATGGAATGATACCCTCCTTTCTCCATTGGCTCCCACAAAACTCCTTTCTAGGGCTTCTTCCCTCCACCGCCCTGGAGGGGCCTTCTGAGTTTTCTTCCCTGGCTCGTCTTCCCTTTGGACCTCTGGTTTGGGCCCTCAGTCCTCTGTGGCCCCTCCTCCCTGAAACTCCCTCTCTCTGGGCAATGTCGCTCACACACAGGTGCCACTGCCATTTCCAAACTGCCTCCCACCAAGAATCCAACCCACATATTTAGACCGAACACTTTAACTTCTGACTTAAATCCAGAGTGTCATGAATGAAACAAATGACCTGTCTCCCAACTTGTTCTTTTCTGGTATCACCTGTCTTGATTAACTTCTCCACTAAACTGCCCCCAGTCACCCAGAAACTGAGATCACCCTAGACTCCTCCCTCCCATCATCCCCAGCAGTGCCTGCTCATCACCTAAGTTGGACCTTTCAAGCTCACCATGTGCCAGGACCTGAGCTGAGCATTTAACTTAGAGCATTTCATTTACTTCTCACCACAAATTCATGGAGCCAGCACTATTCTAACCCCTATCTTCAAGATGAGGATCAAAATTAGAAAAGCTAGAAAATGTGCCCCAGATCTTACAGGGAGCAGATGTGGCATGGACATTCGCACACACAAGAAGACGCGCACACCTTCTGCAATAGCCTGAACTTGTTGTTTTTCATAGTGGAAGACCCATAAGGCTGAGAGAATCCATTTTACAAACGGGAACACAGAGGTTCCAGGCAATCAGAGACCTGCCCAAGGCCCACCAGAGCTACCATCTCCTCCTCCTTCTCAGCACAAGCTGCCTTTGAGGGAATGGGGCCCCAGAGCATTCCATGGGGTCTCCTTCTGCTAAATGCCAAATAAGTTTAAAATTCTTATGTGAGTTATGATTATACCAGTGATGATGGGCAGTTGTACTAAATCTCCATTGTTGGAGAATAAAAAGAAGTGTTTTAAGTTGTAGCATGAAATATCTAAAAATCCCTTTTGGATCTGGAAAGCTGATAGATTTTGCATTCCCTTGTTAAAAGTCTATGCAGTCTCCCTCTCTTCCTCTCTCTCTCAGACCTGGTGGAACTGGAATGAGTTTGGAGGACTCCAACAGGAAGGTGGCTCTACCATTCCATTCCATGCTAGAGGTTGCTTTTGGTCAGTAGATGTATTTGATTTGGCACACAATGTGTTTCGCAAAAATTCTGATTTCTGGCTTCTTTTGAAAACTCAGCTGGCATGACAACCCCAGGCTCCCCTCTGCCGCATCTGGCAACAACCCCTGGGGAACAGGGTTAGCCACCTCCTTGGGTGGGGTCCACACACTCTGGCTGGCCCCAGCCCCTCCAGCTTAGCCACTTTCCAGGCCTCTGTAGGTGTGTGAATTGATGACCTCAGATGACATTGGTAAGGTTAGCCTTTCAAACATGCAGCTTTCCACTTAGCCAAAATTGGAGTGATGCCAAACTTTGTTAGATGGCATCAGAGTACAGACTACAAGCTGAATTGCTTTTACGTGGAAAGATCTAAGTCCCATATAACTATTTTATTTCTCCATAAAAACATGGCCAAATTAAGTTATCCACTTGCGTACCTGGTGGGGAAATCAGACGTATTCACCAAATGTGTAAATACAAACTTAGTTTCAGACTCGCCAACTTCCCTGCATTAAGTCACTTGTTGACTTCTATCTAATGACAACTCCAGAGCAGGCTGGAGGCCGACAGGCAGAGAGAGCCCAGTCGGCTGTTTACTCGGGAGCTAATCACAAGCATGTTTACAGGAAAATGCCCTCATCTGCTTCCAGCAGCTCCAACCACTCAGCCATGTGAGAGCCGTCTTCAAAGTCAATTGCCTGTCATTTTGCTGATTTATGTTGAGCAACTGTGAGGCCCCTCGAGGTAGTTGTAGGAAGCTTAATGATTCCCAGTTTATCAAGTGGCGGTGGGCAGCGTGTTTCAGTTCAAATTCCCATCGAGACAGAATTTAAATCCCCAGCTCTGCTGCTCAGATTTGCAATGTGAGCCTGAGATTAGCGGAGACCATCATGCCCTGAACGTTGGGGGAGCACAACATGGGCTGCTTCAGACGGACCCTGAACCCCCATCGCCTTTCAGACCTTGGCTGGAAAAGTGATTAGAATAGTCTTTACAGCCGTGATCACATACGCTTTTTCTCAAGATATGTTTATGACTGAGGCAGGAAGGGAACTATCAGAGAAGATTGGAGGAGCCAGAAACTTCTGTCCCTCTCCGCCCACCTGATCCATAGAGTTCAACCAGTAGATCTTATTTCTTTGGAATAACTTACCCTCTAATAGAGATTTTCTTTTAAAAACAAAAAAGATCACCCTGGCTGGGGACTCAGTTGGTTGGAACATCATTTCATACACCAAAATGTTGCAGTTTTGATTCCCAGCCAGGGCACATGCTTAGGGGGTAGGCTCAACTCCACAGTTGGAATATGTATGGGAGGCAACCAATCGATGTTTCTGTCACATCAATGTTTCTCTCTCGCTCTCTCTCAAATCAATAAAACATATCCTTGGATGAGGATTTGAAGAAATAGATAAATGAGTATATAAAGGGTGACCTATTAAGTTACTAACTCATGAACTTTAGCTTTAATTTTAACAGAGAACAGAGCACAGCTCCCCTTCTTGCAGATTCCCTCTCATCCCCACCCACCACACAGAAAGTGCTAGAAGGTTCCAGATTTCAGGAGCTGGCTTTCTGCAGCTGAGGCTGGAAGGTGAGACAGTAGGTTATTTCTGAAAATCAACCACATCAGAGAATACTTTCCAAGCCCTGTTCCAACACAACACCACTAGGAAGCGAAGAAGGATGCATCTTTTATATTTCCCTGATTGCATTTGAAAGTCGAACACAAGTGATTTAAAAACTGTCCATGGTTTACATTGCTTATATTTCTGCATTGCCTATTCCCACAGTGTCTCAGAAAATTAAGCCACACTGTACTAGGGCTGAAAGGAAATTTAGACATTTAGTTCATACCTTCTGGAGAAGAAACTGAGGTCTAATGATGTCCCCTAAATCAGCCAAGACCAAGGATCCTTAAGTACCTAAACATGTGAGAGACTGAGTCATATAAATTGAGGCCAACTCCAAAAAGAGTTCCATTGACTCATCTTCCCGCTAGAAAAAGACAGCTCATTTGTACCATATCATTACCTCCTTTATTTTTCTTTGCATTCCAGCTGCCTTTCTCCATGTTTCTGTCACCTGTCTTATGTAGCCAGCTTCAAACTAGCCACCTGTCTTTGTTCCATGAAGTGTGCTTTTCGCAGCTTGGTTGGCGTCCGAGGTTAGCTTTCCCACCCTCTGTTTCCATCCTTGAGCTGATAAAACTGGGTTCCTGGCTTTGCGGCCATTTGCTGTTATGCCTCAGAATCGCCACCGGGTGGCAGTGTTTCAGAGTATTCCCGAGATCTGGTTTGTGTTTTATGGTACAAACAGGGGCTAAATGAGCAGACAAGGCAAAGGGATCCTGGCCACAATGCTCAGGAAATGGAGTGTTAGTGATTATGGTGACGAGGAGCAGAGGTCTGCATACTGTCCGTGTACTTTCAGAGCAAATTCCAGTCCCAAAGCTGACATCTGCCATCACTCTAACAAAGGAGCCTCAAATCCTAAGGCTGTTTGGGAGGTGTCCATGAAAAGAATGACTATAACCCTCTGCCCTCCTTGTTTTAATTTCTCAACTGATCCATTGGGCCCTGGTTCATCCATAAAAATGACCACCAAAGGGAAAAGAGGCAATCCCCATGAGCCTTCTCTGTTTGCTGGACAGGACAATAATGGCCTAATCCTGCTAATGGCTTTGGTCACTGCAGGATATTAGCTATTAAAGGGGTCTGTTTAAAGGGTAGTGGGGGGTGGGAGGCAGGGATGGTAGGACCATGTGCTGATTACAATGTGCTTAAGGAATGAAAAGAACGTTTAAAGAGACACTGTCTGTCTACTTGGACACAAATAGTTCATTCGTCATTTAAAAGGTATATCCAGGGCTTGAATTTTAGTATCTGAATTATTCGCATGGTTCAGACTCTAAGAGCAATGTCTCAGACTGGATACAACCCAGGAACTATCCCCCACGCTTTCTGAAAAGAACCTCTCTGGGGACTAGAAAAGAATGCAGCCTGAAATGCTTAAGCATTTACATCATGGGTTGGATTCTGTGGAAGTCAGACCAAGTGTTTTTATTATAAACAAGTCAGCTCGAAACCAAACTGTGAGGTACCCATTTGATTTCCAAGCCTGGAGTCTCAGTGTGACCTTCCACACAGGAAATGGTCTTCTGCAGTCCTCTGGGTCCCGGCCCCCTTCCTCCATCCTCTCTTGTTTTCTTTAGTTGTAACACACCTTCCCTCCCAGGCATGACAGGGAACCAAAGAAAGAGGAATTTTTCTAAGGATCAGGAAGATCGGGGAAGCTGAAGGCAGTCAACCTGGCCTTCCAGACCGAGAGGGAAGCAGATCCCTGGCTTCCCCTACTGACCAGACTCTGGTTCAATGAGGCCACAACTGTTGTTGCATCTAGGGAGATGTTCAGGATGTGTTTGGTGTCATCACATGAAATCAAGCATTTGGTCCAGAAAGCTCCTCAGTACTGAGAGGTGATTACTGATGTGTAAGGGGGCACAGGCTGTCCTGTAAATGTCGCGGGCCCTTGTCATTATGGCAAAGCCACTGGAGGCTCAAAGAGCAGTGAGCCTTGAGTTGGACCTTAAAGGAAGAGTAGATTTATCCAACAGAAGGGAGGAGGTGGCATTTCTGGAGAGAAACTTTGAATTAATAAGGTTAGGGGGAAATAGGAACATTGTATAATAAAAGGATGCCCCTTGGGGTTGAAGCTGGAGGGTCGGAGAAGCACAGCAGGAGAGGGGTGGAAGATGCAAGGGCAGGGCAGGTCTGGAATCCCCTGCAGTGGGGTTTTGCACTGCATGGAGTAGAGCCCCTCCATTTATCTGAAGTGAAGTTCACTGAATTGAAGACATGAAAGGGTGAGGAAGAATGCAGGGCCTGGCCTCCGAGGACAGCAGGGACAGCCACACCACCAAGCTCCATAAAGACATTAGTGTGGTGTGGGGAGCAAGTGTTTGAAAATACATACAATGTATTAGGTGTACTAAAGCCAACAGATCAGGAGACATTTGCTATTGCAAAGATAGTTTGTTAGTCACAGTCTCAAGAGAAGGGGGCATACTATGCCACACAGGGCCACAGAAGGAAGCCCCATGACCAGCCAGGAGGCAGAGGGAGATGGAGGAATGGTGGGCAGGAGATTTTATTGTGGTCTGTGCCAGAGGGAGTGGGGGAGGCCAGGTGAGCAGGCAGATGGGCATCTTGGTGATCCGGGCAGGGTGGTTGTGGCCCGTAGTGTGAGAGCCAGTAGAGGAGTGGTGGGGTTGGTTGATTCATGTTTGAAAAGCATGTTCTAGTGTGACTTGTTTGCTAGCTCTCAGTCGGCTAACCCTGAAAGGGGCAGTCCCTTCCAGCTCTGCAAGGCCCTGGGGGTCAAAGCTTCAGAGTGTAGAAAGTAAATGAGGGGTTCAGCAAGAGCTCATTCAGGACACAATGCAGCTCTGGCCACACCTCCATCTTGCTGTCCCTCTGTCTGCCAGGGCAGTTCCCCAAATTGGGGAATACATCCTCAGCCCCCGGTCATTTTTCTCCCCTCCTTCATCTGAGTTAAGACTCCCAGGAGAGGCTCAGACAGGTTCAGTGGTCTCCATCCAGCACCAGCTGTCCCATTGGGCAGGTCTTCATGCCAAGTTACCCTTGCTGGCTGCCCATTAGTCAAGGTGCCTACTCGTTGGGCTAATGAATGTACTAGCAGGTCTTAGGGCTTGGCAAACTCTGCTTAGAGCCCACTGTCGGGAAGGCCTGGGATGGGGTAGATACTCTGAGGATTCCCAGGAGAAAATACCCCCACCAGCACTCACTTGGCTTTTCCCATACAACACTTCTGGAAGGCCAGAAATGAACCTGAGTTACAACAGTACAGGCATCCAAAGGCTTTGAACAGGGTGTTTTTATAAGAAAGGCTAATCTGACAAAAACAGGAATGGATTGGAAAGGGAACAGCCTGGAAACCTATAATAGGTCTTCATGGACACAGACCCCTAGACTGAGTGGTGGCCATAGGGACAGACAGGAAGGGGCAGTTCCCAGTGTCAGGCTGGAGGGAGTATTGAGGGAACTTAGTGCTTTGGATCTGTAGGATGGACAGGAAATGCCTCACTGGTAAAATAGCCAAGTATGGAAAAGGAGCAGAGGTGAGGGGCACTTGTTTATATACATAAACTTGTGTCAGATGAAGAAGACCAATAGTGCCCACCCCCACCCCACTGCTGCTCAGTAGGAAATGGTATGGCCCAAGCAATGGGACACCTTACTGAGTAGACAATTCAGTGACAGACGTTTTCACTTGTAAGTCCAGTAACTCCATGAACACAACTACCACCTTCCTAGATTTTCCCAAGTTTTCACAGAGTCCTCAAAGAGCAAGGTCTGGGTCTACAGTAAATAAGTACCAACATGTTTTTTTGCTCTCCTCTACCCACCCCTGTCCAAGGGTGACCTTAAAATAATTGTTAAAAGCATGATTCTCATACAAACACATGCTGAGCACCTACTAAAAAGATGCTTTACTCTCTAATGATGAAACCAGCAGGATGGTAAAACCAGCTCAAAGAGCATTTGTGGGACAATCATACACTCTCTCAGAACAGGAATGGTGAAATGAACTTGCTACGCTCGATACAAAACAAGTGACCATCCTACAGGGCTATACAACCGGAACCTTTTAGGTTCTTTTCAACTGAACACAAATGTTTGCATCTAGACTTGACAAAAAAGCACCTGCAACTTAGCAGCGATCTGCAAGTTAGCATCTAACTTGAGCCCTAATCTATAGGGCATAGTAGATCAAACCAGGTATTGTTCCTCTAGAGACAAGATCGGTTTCACATTGGCCCTTTCTACAACCATCCAACTTGACACCAACATGTTGTGCAGTGGCCCTCTTGCTTTATTTCCAAGTTTTGGACAATTTTTATCACCCATCTTCCATCCAATAAGATGTGAGATCTTGGCTCACACATCATTTCCTCAGTCCCAGCTTTTTTGACTTCCGATCAAGCTCAGAGCCTCTTATTCATTTGCTTCCACAGTATGAAGTATTTCACCTTCCCAGCATCTAGGTTAAAGAAACAATTACTCTGACACTTGCTAGAACAGTGAGGAAGACTTCATTCAGGCCTGTTGCAATAGGTGTCAAGACTAGTGCAATAGGGGAGATCAGGCTCGAGTGCCAGGGCAAGGACCATGGGGATTTATAACTCATGAGGAGAGTGGAGGACCAATGGATGGACCATTACTAAGAGGAGACATCAGGGCAGAAGGATTCTTGCTAAACCACTTTGACTAGAGTCTTGCTGAAGGCAGGCCAAGGTGATCAGGTATGGCAGAGAGAGGTGGATTTGATCAGATATCAAGGGTGGGGGGATTCTTACTAACCTGACTTAGCAGTATTCCTGCTAAGACTGGGCAATGTAGAACCCTGGGCAGGATGGGGCCAAGGTTGAGGCATAGTTGAGAAGAGGACTCAGAAGAGCCTGGCTAAAGTTGGGTAGAAGAGAGAGTTTTTGCCAGTGACCACCTCTCCAACTTTTATGGGCTGTGTTATTTGCATCTGTCTCCTTTTCCAGATTTTAAACTCTTTGAGAACAAGGCCATGGTCAGCATCTTCCTGCTGTTACATCCCAGCACCTGCACTACACTTGAAGTAGGGAAGATGCTTAATAAGTATTTGCTGCCTGATGGGATGGATGGATGGATGGATGGATGGATGGATGGATGGATGGATGGATGGACACCCAAAACATTGAGCCCAGGAATGCCCTGGAAGGCAGGAAACAGCCATTCACATACTGTGGCTAATTCATTGCCTGGCTATTGTTTTTTTTCCCTCCTTTGTTTTTATTTGCTTAATCGTACCTTTTCTCATTTAACTTCCTGGCAGGGAATTCAGCTCTGGGGGCACTCAGAGCAAAGTCAAACAGTTTGCTCCCAGCTCTCTGGTGCTGACTCAGCCAGCACTGCCCACTCAGGCTGAAACACACTGATCAAAGTCCAGGGACAGCTAGCCTCTTTCTCTCCTAGGAAAATGCTTTCTGGTTTCTATAGGCTGTCCTCAGCCTCATTGTTCCTCTGCATTTCCAGGGGCTGAGGATGCCCCACCAGCCTTAAGCTAAGGAGAGACCTGTGAGGACATGATGATCACCTCACCTTCCCATTATTTACTTTGTGGCATGGGGGAAGGGTGGTTTGGTGAGCTCTGAGGATTAGAAAAGGACACTCTTTTTAGTAAACAACCCCTTTAAGGACAAAACACTGAAAGTATGGTGGGGTATTGTCTCTTGCTCCCCTTCTTCCTACCCTCCTCATCAATATGTCAGGATCATTTCTCAATCCCTTCACTTGCATTTCTATTTCTTTGTCTTCATTTCTAACGAGCCTCAGCCCACCCCTCCTGTCATTCACTCCTTGATGTCGCATCTCTAAGTAGCCCAGTAGTTCCCAAACGCCCATGTGTGGCCCAGTCTCTCCCAGAACACCGGCTGCATCTTGTGGCAGCAGCCTCCTGGGTGACCCCAGGGATCCCAACTGCCTGGTGTTCACACCTCCTCCTGAGCATGGACTGGATCTAGAGACCCCCTTCTCATATAGTCAGAGTGATGGGATATTGTTCTTGAAATCATGTGTCCATCTTGCTGGCCCTTATTGCTCTGTCACTTCTCACAGAAAAGGAGGAAACGCCCCATTGTGAGCTGCCCTGTGGAGAGTGGGCTCTAGTCAACAATCAGTGAGGACGTCAGACCTCAGTCCAACAGCTTTGAGAACTGATCCTGTTGACAGCCATATAAGTGAGTTTGGGAACAGCAGAACCTTCAGGGAATCTGCAGTTCCTGGATGGCAGCCCAGTGGGGACCACAAACCAGAAGACCCAGCTGAGCCATGCCGAAAGGCCTGAGCCACAGAAACTGGGAGACATTAGATATTTCTTGTTTTAAGCCAGTAAGTTTAGGGGCAATTTGTCACACAGCAATGGATTACTAATACTCCATCTAACTGCCTACTCTACTTGGATGTTGAAAGGACATCTCAAACTTAACATTATTAAATCAAGTCTCAGTTTCCCATCCTAAAAGGAGAGAGAACAGAATGTACCAGAGACAAAGAAACACTGACATTGGTAGACCCACTGTGCCGCTGAGCCAAAGAGGCATGAGGGCTCAGGTGATGGACCCTCTATAAGACGGATCTCACAGGAGGGAGTGGCATGTATGTGAGTGTCAGAAAACAATTGTCTCATAGACGCAGAATGGGCCCCAACACAGGGGACAACTCAGTCAGACATCTGGTTGATCATCTGCGAAGTTTCATGGATTGGTTGTAGGGGTTGTTGATTTTGAGGCTACCTTCACTGACATCATCCACTGAACATGCAGACACCACAGTGACAAAAACCCATGGAAACACAATACCAGGTGCACATTATTTGAACATCTTTAAAGATGAGAATCTGACTTAGGATTAACTATTCCAAGGAATGCTTTTAGCTCCCTTCTTATGTGAGCAATTTTGAAATTTTATCCCAAACATCTGTCAATAGAAATGGCAAGATTTGAGTTCCTCCCCAACATACCTCTGTTCCAGGCAGAGATACGAAGAGAATCCTAAATCTGAAAATTTAGACATAAGCTCCCTCTGTGTGCTTTGTGGTTTTCTAACACCTTCTATTGAGATTGTATGTTTTACAAAGTGTGTCCTTCATGTATGGTAGCTCATTTGAGCCCATACACCTGAGAAAGAAATGGAAAACATGACTTTATTGCCATTTTAAGTGGGAACTGGGGCTCAGAGAGGTCAGAGACAGGCCTGAGGTCACACGGCTGCTCCATTCTGAAACTTGTACTGGAAGCAGGTTTCCTGACCCTTCTGGCACCGGAGGCCCAGTCTGTCTTTGACCTGCATCAAACCTGGGATCATCCATCTTCCTGGGGCAATAGGACTATCTCTGTGACCATGTGTGCAGAGGCACCAAAGAACCCACCTGGGAAGAGAAGGAACCAGACAGACCCACATGGCTCTGTGGTCAGAGGGAAGGGAGGGACGCCAGCTCTATCTCCCAAACCAGCATCTCAAGGGACAGGTTGCTTAGGCAAACATTCTGGAAGATGAGGGCACATAAAGAATGGGGCCCTGTGCCTTTGCAGATCATGACAGAAAAGAACAAGGAACAGCCCTTGTGGGAGCACAGCCTGGTGTACAGGTCTCACCCACAGGTGGACGGAGGTGGAGCAGGCCTTAGGTATCGGCAGGCAGCACTGTAGTGCCTAGAGGCCTGCTAGTCCCTGGAGGAGGACCTGGAGAGAAGAGACATGATTGTGGACCCTGCACGCTCACCACCTCATGTCTAAGATCTTTTCAAGAGTGGGGTACATGAGAAACACTGCTGAGTCTGTGGCCCAGGCTGGTGCCCAGTGAGAGGGAGACACCCTCCCCTCCAAGAAGGGAGAGAGTAGAACTGGAGGTCCCAGAGCTGTGCACAAACTTGGCAAAGACTCTTGACATCCCTGCTGTCCAAATGGAAGTTTGAGGCGATCCTACTCTAAAATCTGGGGTGGGGTGTAGGCTTGATGACCAATGACCCTGATCATGAAATTAAGGCCTGGAGGCTCTGAAGACTTGCCCAGATCACCAAATGTCCAAGCTAGAGCTTTTCTTATTATGTAATGATTTTCTATGTGACTCCAGATCACTTGATTCTGAGATTCTCCCAGCCAGCTCTAGGTGACAGCCTGATAGTCACGTATTAGCACCCAGCTCTCGCACCTCATCAACTGAGTGCCAGTTTCTACCTGTCCTGCAGGTGCTGACTGAGTCTAAATGCTGATTCTCTAAAGGTTTTCTCTTGGCATACACTCAGTGACAAGGCCCTGCCAATCCCTCCGCAGCCCATCGATCCTGACAGCATGCTCCAAGGGGCATCAGTAAGAATGAGCTTCCTGGGTGAAGACCACCCGAGGCAGTGTCAATGGGCTCCATAGCCATGCCTTCCTGTCCAGTGGAGGCATTGATAACAGGAAGCAGCTTGTTGTCCATTCGTTGCCAGCAGCTAACCCAACAGCTGACCCCTGAGACCTAGATCTATAAGGACTGAGGTCCTGGGACTATAGGTCCTTTTTCAGCACTCCCCCTGGAAGGAGGCTGAAGACAAGTTGCAAAGTGCAAACATTCACAGCATCTTGACCTTCTTTGACACATGCTTATCAAATAGAAGCATGTGTCAGCCCTGAACTGCAGGTCTGAAGTTGGCTGGGGAGCGAGATTTAACACTATCTGTATCTGCTATCATCTAGGCACCTACATACCTACCATTTATGGATCTATCTATCTATCAGCTATCTATCAACTATCTTTCTGTCTATCTCTCTATATATTCAAACTTATTTTAAGGAATTTGCATACATAATTATGGGGTATACGTTGAATGTACGCCAAGAGAAACCAAAAGGGCAGGTGGGAAACTCAGGCAGAAGTTGATACTGCAATCTTAAGGCAGAATTTCTTCTCTAGAAAACCTCAGCTTTTGCTCAGCGGATTGGATGTTGCACACCCATACTATGGAGGGTAATCTCCTTTACTTAAAATCAACTGATAGAAGATGTAAGCCACATCCACAAAATACCTTCAGAGCAAAACCTAGATCAATCTTTGATTAAATAACTGGGTACTGTAACCTGGCCAAGTTGACATACAGAAGTTCCATCACAGAAGAAAGAAAATGATATGAAGTAAGTGTAACATCAGCCCGGTCTCTGGCACAGAGTGTACTCAGTAGATTGAAACAATCCTTATTTTTAATGTATTCAAACACATCTGGGCACTGCTATGACTGGCGGTAGTACATCTAATTCCTTGCTTATTGGGAGAGAGTTAAATAATACATCCAAACAGTATGGGTCTCCATGTCCTGGTATCCTGATCTGCTCCGAGTCAGCCCCTGACCTTTTATGCCTCCAAAGGCCTCGCTCTGCACTGGCCAGAGGACAGCTCTTTAACACAAATGTCTGCCACAGAAAAGCCTCATTAAAGAACTCTGTAGATGCTGCCAGAATTCTAATTTTCATTCAGACACTTCAGAGATACTTCAGTGAGCCCAAGCCCATATCTCTCTCTATATGTTAGAACCAACATTAATGCTTTTGTTAGCATTCTCACAGGACATAACTCTCTAATACCTAAAAGGACACCTGAATCTCATTTCTTTCTGTCCCATGAAGTATCTTTTCTCCTTATGTTTTCAACTCTACGAGAACTTTTGGCTGATGAAAGGGAGTCAGGACTAGAGAAGCAGAGGTATATAAAACCAGAAATACAATAATAAAAACATTATTATACTTACGGATTTGCTTTTAATACGACTTGGAGGTACACCAGTATCCTATCACCAAAAAAAAAAAAAAAAAATCATATGATCTGGAACAAAGAGCCAATAATGGCGGCTACAAGTCCTTTTCACAGAATTTCTTTTTCAATGTTTTAATCTAGGGCCCAAAGATATTCTTTGGGAACCAGTGATGGCTGCTCTTATTCTAGATGGTTGCTATATGATTAAGATCAGAGCAAATAAGCATATATTAATTAGAGAGATGACTACAACAAGATTGAGTGAGCTGGTGAGAAGTGATCAGATCTCTCCAACAACACAATATCAAATATATATCTCTTGATTAAACAATGGGCAAAGGGTTTGAAGAGACATTTCTCCAAATAAGACATACAAATGGCCAACAAATACATGAAAGGATGATCAACATCATGAATTGTCAGGGAAATGCAAATCAAAACAGTAATGAGATATTACCTTACACCCACTAGAATGACTATTCTTTTAAAAAAAAAAAACAACAAGTAAGGATGTAAAGAAATTGGAATTCTTGTGCACTATTGGTGGGAATATAGAATGGTGCAATTGTGAAAACAGTTTGGCAGTTTTTCAAAAAATTAGAAATAGAACTATCATAAGATCCAGCAATTCCACTTCTGGGTATTTATTCAAAAATAATTGAAATCAAGATGTCAAAGAACTCTTAGCAATTCCATGTTCATTGCAGCATTTTCACAATATTCAAGACATGGAAACAACATAAATGTTCACTGACAGATGAATGAATAAAAAAAAAGTGGCATGTAGGAAATCCTGCCATATACAATAACATGGATGGGCCTAGAATACATTATGCTAAGTGAAATAAACCAGGCATAGAAAAACAAATACTACATGATTCCCCTTAAATAAAGTTGTTAAAATAGTCAAATTCATAGGACTAGAATAGACTGTTTTCCAACAGCCATAGCAGTTGGGAGGGTAGGAGTTGCTGTTCAATGAGTATAAAGATGATTAAGTACCAGAGAATGTAACATTGTGCCTATGGTTAACAGTACTGCATTGTGAACTTAAAAAATTCGTTAACAGGGTAGATCTCCTGTTATGTTCTTACCACAACAATTTTTTTTAGGAGATCAGTGTTGGATGAATTTGGAGGTAGAGCTGACAGGACTTGCAGATGGATTGGATGTGGGGTATGAAAGAGGGAGCTTAAGGATGACTCCAAGGGTTCAGGCATAGCTCCATTTACTGAGCATATACCATGTGCCAGGCATGGAAACTTTACCTCCTTTATCTCATTTAATCCTTGCAACACCTAAGTCATGGAGGTGGTACGTGGGGGTGTCAAGACACACACTTGATGAAGTTTGACTGCTAAGTCCAGAGTGGCAGCCACAGTTAGTAGATCCAGGCTAAAGGAGGAACAGAGTGGTCTAGAGACACTTGAGGAGAGATTGGAGATGGAGGCTTTGGGGAGAGAACTGAGAGAGTAGCAGGTGGGATCCCAGTGATGACTCCTCCCCCTTATGGCAGCAGCCATGTGACTCAAGATCACTCCTTTGAGTGGCAGCAGTGTGAGAGGACATGATAGCCCCACCCTCAAGAAGGATTGTGCCTTGCCCTGTGGTGCCTGAGCCTGAATATTGAGTGCAGAATGAATAGACTGACAATAAAAGGAGACAGCCACAGACAGTAGATTCCTGGGAGTTTCAAACAGACTGCCTAAGGTCAGATGGGGTCAACATCTGAGGTCATCGGAGGCAGATCCATAAAGAAAAAATAGCACTCTCCTACCACAGAAGTTCACACTACAAAGTCAGGAAGTCAAGACAGATTAATTTAATAAATAGAAGTAAAAAACTTTGTTATTCTCACAAATAATGGGAAGACAAAGAAATAGTGCCCAATGATAGGGAAAAGAAGAATCCCCACAAAAAGAACTAAATGAAATGGAAGGAAGTGAGCTATCAGATATAGGGTTCAAAACAATGGTTCTAAGGAAGCTCAATGAGCTCAGTGAGCACAGAGAGAATTACAAAAAACTACAGGAGAATGATGAGGCTCTTACTGCAAATTATATCAGCATGAAAAAGGACATAGAAACTATCAATAAGAGACAAGAGGAAATGAATATGACAATTCTGAACTGAAGAACATAGTAGAAGGAATCAAAAGCAGGCTCTGTGAAATATAGAATTGAATCAGTAGGCTCGAGGACAAAGTGGAAAAAAGCTCCCAGAAAGAGCAAGAAAATGAAAAGAGACTCAAAAAGAATTGAATGAACATTTAGGGAAGTGCAGGACAACCTGAAACATAGAAATGTCCATATAATAGGGATACCAGAAGGAGAAGAGGATGAGGAAGGGATAGAGAACATGTTTGAAAAAGTAATGATAGAAAACTTTCCTAACTTGAGGAGACAAAATGTCACACAAGTCCAGGAAGCACAGAGGGTTTCATTCAAGAGAAACCCAATGAGGCCCACTCCAAGACACATCATAATTAAAACAGCAAATATCAAAGACAAACGGAGAATCCTAAAGGCAGCAAGGGAGAAACAGGTAGTACCATACAAGGGGGCCCTGATAAGGCTAGCAGCTGACTTCTCAGCAAAAACACTACAAGCCAGAAGGGGGTGGCAAGAAATATTCCAAGCCATGAAAAGCAAAGGCCTGCAACCAAGACTGCTCTACCTAGCAAGGCTCTCAGTTCAAATGGGAGGTAAAATAAGGAGTTTCCCAGAAAAAAAGAAGGCTAAAAGAATACACCTCCACCAAACCAGCATTACAAGATATGCTAAAGGGACTGCTTTAAGAAGATAAAGAAAGAATGAGAAAGAGAGGAACACAGGTACAAAGGGAAAAAATGAATAAGTACCTATCAATAACAACTTTAAATGTAAATGGATTAAATGCTCCAATCAAAAAATATAGGATAGCTGAAGAGATAAGAAAACAAGACCTGCATATATGCTGCCTACAAGAGACCTGTCTCAGAACAAGAGACCTACACAGATTGAAAGTAAAGGGAGGGAAAAAATATATCAAGCAAATGGCCAAGAAAAAAAAACAGGGTGGCAATACTTATATCAGACAAAATAGATTTCAAAACAAAAGCCATAAATAGAGACCCAGAAGGGCACTTCATAATACTCAAAGGAAGAATCCATCAAGAAGATATAAACATTGTAAACCTATATACACCAAACATAGGAGCACCCAAATATATAAGGAAAATCCTGGAGGACTTCAAGAAAGAGACAGACAGCAACACATTGATAGTAGGGGATTTTTAAAATCTCACTGTCAACAATGGATAGATCTTCCAAACAAAACATCAACAAGGATATTGTGAAACTGATGACACAGTAGATCAAATGGACTTAACTGACAGATATAGAACCTTTCATTCCAAAGAAACAAAATACACATTCTTTTCAAATGCACATGGAACATTCTCAAATATAGACCACATGATAGGACACAAAACAAGCCTCAACAAATTCAACAAAATTGAAATCATAACAAGTATTTTCTCAGACCACAAGGGCTTGAAACTAGAGACCAATCTCAAGGAAAAAAACAAAAACATTCAAACTCTTGGAGATTGAATGTCATGCCATTAAAAAGTGAATGGATCAATAATGATATCAAAGAAGAAATCAAGAAGTTTCTGGAACAAATGAAAATGAATACACAAGAGTCCAAAACCTGTGGGACACAGCTAAGGCAGTCAGTCCTGAGAGAGAAGTTCATAGCAATACAGGCCTACCTAAAAAAGATAGAAGCATTTCCAATAAACGACCTAGCCCTACAGCTTCAATACTGGAGAAACAACAACAAACAAGGCCAAGAGTGAGTAGAAGGAAGGAAATAATCAAGATCAGAGCAGAATTGAATGACATAGAGACTAAAAGAACAATTCAAAGGATCAATAAATCCAGGAGTTAGTTCTGAAAAGACAAACAAAATCAACAAGCTTTTAAGCAGACGCATAAAAAAAAAAGGAGTGGGGAGAGGACCCACATAAATATCAGAAATGAAAGAGGAGAAATTACAACTGATACCACAGAAATATAAAGGATTGTAAGAAATCACTATGAACAATTATATGCCAAGAAATTTGAAAATGTGGGTGAAATGAACAAATTTCTAGAAAATTATAACCTTCCGACACTGAATGAAGAAGCAGAAAACCTGAACAGACCAATAACAGCTGGTGAAATTGAAACAGTAATCAAAAAACTCCTGGCACACAAAAGCCCTGGACCGGATGGTTTCACAGGAGAATTTTATAAAACATTTAAGGAAGAGCTAACCCATCATTCTCAGACTATTCCAAAAAAGTCCAAGAAGAGGGAAGACTCCCAAACTCTTTTTATGAGCCCAGCATCATCCTAATCCCAAAACCAGATAAAGCCACAACAAGGAAAGAAAATTACAGGCCAATATTGCTGATGAACATAGATGCTAAAATCCTCAATCAAATATTGGCAAACCACATCCAGGAATACATTAAAAAGATCATCCACCATGATCAAATAGGATTCATCCCAGGGATGCAAGGATGGTTCAATATTCTTGAATCAATAAATGTAATACATCACATAAACAAAATGAAAGACAAAAATCACACAATCATATCAATAGACATGGAAAATGCGTTTGATAAATTACAGCATCCATTTATGATAAAAACGCTCAGCAAAGTGGGAATAAAGGCCGCATCCCTCAACATAATAAAGGCCATATATGAAAAACCTACAGCCAACTTCATACTCAACAGGCAAAAACTAAAAGCTTTCTTACTAAGATCGGGAACAAGACAAGGTTGTCCTCTTTCACCACTTCTATTCCACAGGGTACTGAAACTCCTAGCCACAGTGATCAGACAAGAAAAAGAAATAAAAGGCATCCAAATTGGACAGGAGGAAGTAAAACTGTCATTGTTTGCAGATGACATGATAGTGTACATAGAAAGCCCCATGGACTCCACCAAAAAACTACTCAACCCAGTAAGTGAATTTGGCCAAACAGCAGGATACAAAGTCAATATTCAGAAATTGAAGGCATTTTTTACACCTATGATGAAATATCAGAACCAGAAATCAGGAAAAAAATTCCATTTGTTATAGCAACAAGAAAAATAAAGTACCTAGGAATAAACTTAACCAAGAAGATAAAAGACCTGTACTCAGAAAGCTATTCAACGCTGAAAAAAGAAATTAAGGAAAACACAAATAAATGGAAGCATATTCTGTGTTCATGGACTGGAAGGATTAACATCATCAAAATGTCCTTACTACCCAAAGCAATTTATAGATTCAATGCAATCCCTATTAAAATACCAATGAAATATTTCACAGATATAGAATAAACATTTCAAAAATGTATATAGGACCATAAATGACCCCAAAAAGCTGCAGCAGTTTTGAGTAAGAATAACAAAGTAGGAGGGATCACAATACCTGACATCTAACCATATTACAAGGCCACTGTAATCAAAACAGTCTGGTACTGGCATAAGGACAGACACATAGATCAATGGAACAGAATAGAGAGCCCAGAAATAAACCCATGTCTCTATGGTCAATTAATATTCAACAAATGGGGCAGAAGCATAAAATGGAGAAGCCTCTTCAACAAATGGTGTTGGGAGAGCTGGACAGCTACATGCAAAAAAAATTGAAATTTGACCACCAACTTACACCATACACAAAAATAAACTCAACAAGGATAGAAGACTTAAATATAAGTCATGACACCATAAATGTTGTAGAGGAGAACATAGGCAGGAAACTCTCAGATATTCCATGCAGCAATATTTTCACTGATATGTTCCCTAGTGCAAGGGACATAAAGGAGAGAATTAGCAAATGGGGCTTCATCAAAATAAGAAGCTTCTGCACGGCTAAAGAATGCATCATCAAAATAAAAAGGGAACCAACCATATGGGAAAATATATTTGCCATACCTCAGACAAGGGCTTGATCTCCAAAATAGGTAAAGGACTCACATGACTCCACTCCAGGAAGATAAACAATCCAATTAAAAAGTAGGCAAAGGACCTGAAGAGACACTTCTCCAAGGAGACATACACAGGGCCCAGAGACATATGAAAGAGATGCAAATTAAAACCACAATGAGATACCACTTCACACTGGTCAGAATGGCCATCATAAACAAATCAACGAACAAGTTTGGCAAGGTAGTGGAGAAAAGGGAACCCTAGTACACTGTTCGTGGGAATACAGATTGGTACAGCCACTGTGTAAAATAGTTTGGAATATCCTCAGAAAGCTAAAAATGGAACTGCCTTCTGACCCAGTAATTCCACTGCTGGTACTAGGCCTTAAGAATCCCAAAACCAATTCAAAGAACCTGTGCACCCCATGTTCAGAGCAGCACAATTTAGCATAGTCAAGTGCTGGAAGCAACCTAAGTGCCCATCAATAAATGAGTGGATCAAAAAACTATGGTACATCTACACAATGGCATACTATGCAGCAGAAAGAAAAAAAGAACTACTACCCTTCGCATTGGCATGGATGGAACTGGAGAACATTATGCTAAGCAAAATAAGCCAGGTGGTAAAAGACAGATACCATATGATCTCACCTATAAGGGGAACCTAATCAACAAAACAAACAAGCAAGAAAAATATAACCAGCAACACTGAAAGAAGAAACAAACTGAGAGTAACAAGAGGGAAGGAGGGAGGTGAGTAGCAGAGGAAAGAAGGGGAAGAGTCAAATCAAGGAACATGTATAAAGGATCCATGGACAAAGCCAAAGTAGGTAAGGGTTGAGGGTGGGAGGTGGGAGTGGGTGAGGCAGGGGAAAGTGGTAGAGGGAAAATGGAGACAAATGTATTTGAACAATAAAAAAATAAATTAAAAAAAAAAGACACACACTTAAGGGTGCTGGCTCTGAGTCCCAGCTCTTCCTGCTGCTCACTGCTTGCATCCCTCTGCCACCCTTAGCCAGGCGCCACACTAACAGGATGAAGAGAGTGGGGAGCCAGCACAGCTCTTCAGCACAGAGCCTGTGTGGCCCTGGACAGGTTACTTACCTTCTGTACACTTCAGTTCCTTGCCTATGGAATGAGTCTATTCATACATTATGCAGGGATGTCCAACCTTTTGGCATCTCCAGGCTACACTGGAAGAAGGGTTGTCTTGGGCCACACATTAAAAGCACAAACATTAAAGAAAACTGATGAGCAAAAAATGGTCTTAAGTAAATTTTTTATTTTGTGTTGGGCTGCATTCAAAGCCATCCTGGGCCACAGGGGGCCCATGAGCCACAGGTTGAACACCCTTGCTAGGATTACTGTAGAATTAGGTAAAATGCTTAATCTGAAGCAATGGACTGAGACTGCTTGTTGTTTCAAGTTACTCTGTGGCTTTTTGTCCACTGCATTATATAAATAATATTTTCAAATTTATGTTTCACACATACATGCAAGTGCTCAAAGAACTCAAACCAGATCATAAAACAAGATAGAAAGGACAAAAAGGACCAAAACAGAGCCACAGGAATTGGAGATGGGGCTAAGAGAGAAACAGAGAAGGTAGGCCCTGAGCAAGAGAGCAGACAGATGACACAGGATGGAGACTCAGACAGCCAGGAAGATGAGGAGGATGCAAAGCAGATCCAGGTCATGTGCAACACTGACATCCATCAGTGAGACTCACCTCCCATTTCCAGCCTTAACAAAGCCTTTTCATTATGGGTGGCTTTTTTCATGTCTTAAGAGTACTACCACAGTGTCAATACCTGGCCTCCTTGCATTTTGCAGCTCCGTTCTCCCTCTATTTAGGAAAAGAAGGGCCATGGTGCAGGCAGACGGGGCTATGGGGGTTTTTGTTGTTTTGTTGGATTTTTGTTCCTTGCAAAGGTATTTAAAACGGTTACATCTACAGGCATTCATTCTCCTATTGCTGTGGTCTGAATATTTGTGTTCCCCCCAAATTCCTATGTTGACATCGTAAACCCCAAATGTGATGGTAGTTGAGGCAAGGCCTTTCCAAGTTGCTTAGGTCATGAGGGTGGAGTCCTCATTAATGGAATAGTGGCCTTATAGCTCCCTAGTTGGTGCACCCATGGGAGAACACAGCAAAAAGCCTGCACCTGCAAACCAAAAGAGGACCTACACTCATCATGCCAGCACCCTGATCTCAGGCTCCAGCCCCTGGAACTACCAGGAGTAAGTACCTGGTTATAGCTGCCAGGTCTGTGGCACTTTGTTAAAATAGCAGAGCAGACTGAGACCTACCTGGCCCTCCCCTGGCTGCCCTCATGCTGTACTTGGCAAAGACGAGGCTCATCCAGATTCATTCACTGGCAGGTTTGAGACTGAGATTCTGAAGGGAAACAAGTGAATCATCCTTCACAAGTGTTTGTCTTCCTCTCACAATCACTAATTTGCTGCCGAGATGTGAGGGACTGGTAGTAAAGGCCAGATGTGAAGCTAACATTGAACACGGGTACCATGGAACTGTGCTTGAAAGAGAAAGAAAGAGACGAGGAGCCAATCATGTTTGCATGCCTGGTTATGAGTGGCTATGGGATAAGTGACAGGAGGGTGCAGGACAGCTCTGGACCAGCTCACTATCCACTCATTACGATTGCGCCCTCCAGCATCCTGTCCATGAGCGGAGGATAGACCATGGGGTGGGGGGTGGTGGTGCTGACTCTGGGTGCTGCCTTTCCTGGCCTTACATGGAATTCACTGGGAAAATAGCCATCTGCCCCAGGTGTGCTTTCACCTCAGGAAAATCACCCCACCAACCATTACTAAGCTTATGTTCTTCCTTTCTAGGACCTTCTTCTCACCAGTTTTCATTTTTAAAACAAAGTATCATGAATTTTCCAGAACATTGTAATGCTAATAGAAGGAGTTCCAACTATATTTTCATTCTTTCTTTCAGATTAACATCACCTATGCCAAACAGATTAAGATCTGAATTAAATAGAAGCTGGTCTCCTTTGTGGAAACAGCCATTCATGATCACTGCCAGGTGCCTTTCTCAGCTAAGTACAAGACCCCTGGGGCAGTGGACAAGTGGCCGCTTTGTGACATACACGAGTTACTTTTGACTATGGCAAGACCTATGGAGGGTCTGAGCCTTCACCTCACTTGGAGTTAAGATGGTTCATGGGTGCCGCTAGAATACCCGAGATTTCAGAGGTGAAAAGCTTTATTATTCACAGCAGTTGCACTTCACAAAGTGTTGGCATTTTTGTACTGGTGCCCCTGCCTCAAGTCAACAGAACAATGTGACGGGCTGAGATGGGTGCTGTGCGCTCAGTGGGTCGCATGGCAGTGGCACTTTCTGCGTGAGCAGCAAACATGGTGACAAGCAGCCAAGAATGTGTCCCCTCCTTCTGGGGAGCGAGCAGGTACTCAGCAGGCACACTATGGGCACCTTGACCTACTCAGGTGTCTGTGTGACGAGGCTAGAAATAGCTCGGCATCACGGGTGAGATCACCCTGCAGTCCACACACACAGCGGAGTGCGCCACAACATGACGCCCACATTGCTGCCTCTCTCTTCATCTCTCAAGTGGTCTCCTCTCCAGTCCTCTCGCTGTATGACAGTTTTTAAAATAATGTCCATGTTACTTTGCAGACAACTGAAATTCTAGCCTGAGAACCATATCTCCCAGGCAACCCATCTCTCCAGAAAACTCTTCTCAGAAGAGCAAATTAGAATTAAATAGAAAACCAAGGCTTTTCCATTATTCTCATGTGTTTGGCCGATGCTGACTTCACTTACAAAGTCACTGAGGCCAAAAAAAATATGTGTTTGGTGGTGGTGGAGGGGGAGGGGCTGACACACTCTGTTGTTATGTGCAACACTTAAAGCAGGTGACCAAAATATGTGTTGATTGGCAGATGTCTTGGGATATCTCCTAACAACACAGTTCACAAATGCTTCTTACAATGCCATTAAACATTCTCCTCTAAGTGTGTTGCACTTCAGGTCACTTTGAGGTGCAGTGTGGGACTCACACAGGGCAGCAGACCATTTACCATGTCTTTTGTTTTCTGTATTTGATGTGGGGCCTTGCTGGTAGTAAGGGAAGTCCTAGAGCTAGTAAATAACACAACGGGAACATGCCAACTGGCTGGCCCACATCCTCTCCACCTTTGTTGCCCCAGCACATGCTCACTCTGACAGCTGGACTCACAGCATTCCCTCCTATTTGGACTCCTAGGCCCTAAACTCACCCAATTGTGACCTCTGACCTATCTGTGCTGCGCTTACCAACCTGGCTCCTCAGCCTCCTGGATAAGACGCCCATGGCACCCAGGGCCCTTCAGCTACGCCAGTGTGGCCTCTCCATCTTCCTCTCTTACCTTTTGTCCCTCACACCTAATATTCTGACCATAATGGACCCTGGCAGTTTTCAAAACCTTGTAGTGCCCATCCTGCTGAGAAATTTTATCTTATGTTAAGACATTTCTCTTCAGGGAAGAACTATACTTATGCTTAACAAAAGCCTATGCTTAACAAAATACCTAAACTACTTTGGAGCAGAAGATAAGGCTCTAAAACATGATTAGAAGGAAATAAACAAGAGAGAGCTGACCCACACCACTAAAAACTGAACATAATTTTTTCCCTTTTTTTTATTGTAATATATATTGTCCATACAGAAGAGTGAGTGAGCCATATCTGTTCAGTCTAAAAAATAATTATAAAGTAATTACCGACGTAACCATCACCAAAGTCAAGGCCCTTCCTTCATGGGCCCATCTGTTGGCAGCAATGAGAATGGCACCAGGTGTTAGACTGGTGAGTCCAACTAGACCTTGGTTCAGCAATCTCAGCACTTGAGTTCTGGCTAGGAAAAAATTCAGAGCCAAGATTCAAACTATAAGAGTAAGTTTATTTACAAAATCACAGAGGTAGGAGAAATGGGCTCAAAAACAAGTTACAGAGGCAAAAGAAGGCCCTTTAGAGCTTAGGAGAAAGAGAAGGTGAAGAAGGGCAGGGAGGAGGGGAAGGCACCGGCCTGCTCCCAAGAGGGAGAGCACACTCAGTCCTTGTCCTAAGGGCATTTAAAGGTGGGGATTTTAGGGAGAGGTCCCAGGGGAAGATTCCAATAGACTATTATCAGCTTTACGGGTGTGTCCTTTCAGGGTAGTGATCTCCGCTGATTAGTCCAGAGCCAGGGCAAGGGGTCATTAGTCTTTGCAGCTGGTCCTGGCATCACCCACCTGGTTTTGCTGCTTTTCTGAGCCCAGAGCTGAAATACAGCTGAGGCCTAGATGTTACCTCTAGGCAGGAATGGTCAGGGGGTCTAAACCTCCAGTGATATGCTAGGGGAGGAAAGTCCCTTATCCTGGGGGGAAGGTCCTTGTTTTCCCAGTTTTGCCAGTTGCTAGGCACCCAGGACTTTCACCCTGATGACCTTCTCTACCTGGCCTATCTTCCTTGCTCTGCTCATGTCTGTCTGTCTGCTCATGACTCCTAGTCACAACTTTATGTGACAAGGAGTCTGGGGTGTAGAGAAATTGGAGATGAGGGCATGGGAGAAGGGACACAGAGTGAAATGTTAGGGGGCTAGAGTAGGAAAATTTTTAAACACAAAACGCCTAACGTTTATGTTTCAATTTATGATGTACATGGCTGTAATGTAGGCTTTTTTGCCTTTTCTCTCAATTTCTAGTAGAAATTCTTTGTATATTTGATGGGGGGGTGGGAACGCAAAGAAACTAAGGGAGATGGGTCTGTACCCTGCTTGGCTGGTTGACCCTGGGCCACGGAGATCAAGGAATATCTATAAGATGCAAAGAGGAAAATGAAAATTCAAAAGAAACTGGGAAACCAGAGTCAGAGGAGACCTAGAACACCCAGTGGATATATGGCCATCCTTGGGGAGGAAGCTTTCCCCACACCCACATACTGATCCCAACTTCAAAATGGGTCCTACTGTTTCAAGGACAGTGAGCCCTGAAGGGAAGAGCCTAAGGGAAAATGCATTTCCTCCCTTCCTTCCTTCCTTCCTTCTTCCCTCCCTCCCCCCAACCCCCATCCCTTTCTTCACTGGTTCGGCAGGTGTGTGTTGTTGTTTCATGCCAGGCACTGTGCTGGGCTGTGGTTGTCATGGCCACCTTGTCCTTGGTTGGAGGTGGGGTGAGCCTATTATCCAGCACTTTCCCTGCCCTCTAAGCCCCATTCCCTGGGCCTTTTTGTGAGGAGGGGTGTTGGCTACATTGCAGGAGAAATCTACTGGAGGTCTATTTGGATCCTTTGAATAGTGTCTTTGGGTCCTTTGGGAAGTGATTTTGTGCTAATTCCAGTAGGTAAGATTGTCACTGCTTTTTATCTTTTATAAAAGTATGGGGAGAGAGAGAAATTAGTATACAATTGGATAATCAGAGCTAAATCCCCCTCCTTCCCACGTGTTTTTTAGGGCTGTATATTCTGGTGTTTGCCTTGTGCATGCATGACGCACAGGTGGTCACTGGAAAACATTCATATGGACATAAGTGCCAAGAATACTGGGAGCCCCACATCCATTTGGGTCCATTTTGGGGTGTATATACAAATGCTTTAAGTCAAGGACCTACAAAAGATAAGAAACTCCCATAAAGAAATACCAGTTCTGTTGATGATGCTTTTTTCTGCTTGTTTTGGGATACGATGTCATGAAGATGAAGAAGAACTGTGCTAGCATGAATCTGGGGAAAATAATGCAAGATGAAAAATTCATTGGCTGTATAAACTTTTATGAAAATTTGCTGTTTTGAATTGAGTTTGAGGTATCACAGTGGCTGCTACTGGCCATAGTAGTAGTCTAAAATTTCATAAGCTTCTAAAAGTCGGGTTAGTTTCCTCCTTCCCCACAATATCCCAGGACCTCTGGGGAGAATATGGCTGTAAGGGAAGAGTAAGGGAGAATGTCAGTGACTGTCACAACTCTGTGGTTGGAGAATGAGTGCATACAGCTGGGAAGAGGCATGTATCCCTCACCTCGAGCCCAGACTGAGAAAGAAGAGTGGGATAAACATTAAGTCATGCGTTGGCAGTAAGAAGCGAAGGACATCTGCCCTGGGGATGGTGATACATATTTAAGGGCAGGGGGTTCCTCCTGCAGGAACTTCAATGATTCCAACAGGCGTCTGCAAGGTTGATGGGGGGTAGTGTGTCCAACTGCTGTTGAGATGGAGTCTAGCAGGGCCCTCATCCAGCAGTCTCCCAGTGTGGCATTTACAGCTTCATGCCCAAGGTTCTTCAGCAGAACCTGCAGCAACAGAGGTACCTCCAGTGTCAACCTATGTGTTGGAAGCTCAAGAAGGTCCCACAACATTTGACCCTCTGTGAAATGCTCATTTACCAAGACAGTGTGCCACCTCACTCCCCCACCCTGGGACACAAGGGCTTGTTGTACGCCTTCCCAGAGCAATGGAAGGTGTATACCTTCCTAGGGAACCCTAGAGAAACGATGAACACAACCTCAAAGAGAAGTTAGGCTTTGGATTTCTGGTCAAGATGAAGGCATAGGTAGATACACTTTGCCTCTTTGCATGACCAAAAGAAGGACAACAACGAATTTAAAAACGAACAAAAAAAAAACAACCAGAACTGCTAGAAAATTGAACTTTATGGAGGTCTGAGAACCAAGGAGTTAAAGAAGAAACATTCATACCAGACTGGTAGGAAGGGCAGAGAGGGACAGCCAGGGCAGAGAGGACATGTGGCAAGGCGGCAGCTGGCAGAGTGAAGAAATCCCACACTTGCATGCGGATAAACTGAGAGGAATAACTGGAGACCGAGACAGACCATACAACCCAGGGTTCCAGTGTGGGAAAAATAAAGCCTCAAAACCTCTGGCTGTAAAAACCTCTGGGGGTTGTGGTGGTGGGAGAAACTCCCAGCTTCACAGGAGAGTTCATTGGGGAGACCCACAGGGTCCTAGAACATACACAAACCCCCAGGAATCAGCACCAGAAGGGCCCAATTTGCTTGTGGGTAGAAGGGGAAGTGACTGAAAGCTGGCCAAGAGCTGAGCAAGCAGCATTGTTCCCTCTCTGACCCCTCCCCCATATACAGTGACACAATGCAGAGAAGTGGGTTGGCCTACCCTGGTGAATACCTAAGGCTCTGCCCTTTACAACATAACAGGTACATGGTGACAAAGAAACATGGCCTAAATGAAAGAAAAGATCAAAACTCCAGAAAAACAACTAAGCATTGAAGAGACAGCCAACTTATCAGATACAGAGTTCAAAACACTGGTAATCAGGATGCTCACAGAATTAGTTGAGTATGGTCACAAAATAGAGGAAAAGGTGAAAGCTATGCAAAGTGTAATGAAGAAAAATATACAGGGAACCAACAGAGAAGGAAAGGAAATCTGAACTCAAATCAACTATTTGGAGCAGGAGGAAGAGATAAACATTCAACCAGAACAGAATGAAGAAACAAGAATTCAAAAAAATGAGGAGAGGCTTAGGAACCTCTGGGACAACTTGAAATGTTTCAAGGTCTGAATCATAGAGGTGACAGGAGAAGAGGAAGAGCAAGAAATTAAAAACTTATTTGAAAAAATAATGAAGGAGGAATCCCCCAATCTGGCCAAGGAAATAGACTTCCAGAAGATCCAGGAAGTTCAGAGAGTCCCAAAGAAGATGGACCCAAGGAAGCACACATCAAGGCACATCATAACTAAGTTACTCAAGGTTAAAGATAAGGAGATAATCTTAAAAGCAACAGAAGCCCTGGCTGGTGTGGCTCAGTGGACTGAGAGCTGGCCTGCAAAAGGTTGCTGATTTGATTCCAAGTCAGGGAATATGCCTACGTTGTGGGCCAGGTCCCTGGTAGGGGGTGCATGAGAGGCAACCACACATTGATGTTTCTCTCCCTCTCTTTCTCCTTTCCTTCCCTTCTCTCTAAAAATAAATACTGTTTTTTAAAAAGCAGCAAGAGAAAGGAGAGAGTTACTTAAAAAGGAGTTCCCATAAGAGTATCAGCTGATTTCTCAAAAGAAAACTTACAGGCAAGAAGGAGCTGGAAAGAAGTATACAAAGTCCTGAAAAGCAAGGACCTACATCCAAGATTACTCTATCCAGCAAAGCCATCATTTAGAATGGAAGGGGAGATAAAGTGCTTCCCAGATAAGGTAAAATTAAAGGAATTCATCATCACCAAGCCATTATTACATGAAATGTTAAAGGGACTTATTTAGGGAAAAGAAGATCAAAACTATGAACAGTAAAATGAAAACAAACTCGCAACTATCAACAACTGAACCTAAAAAGCAAACAAAGACAAAAACAAACTAAGCAAACAACTAGAACAGGAACAGAATCACAGAAATAAAGACCACATGGAGGGCTATCAGTGGGGAAGGGGATGGCAGGGGAATGGGGGAAAATGTACAGGGAATAAGAAGCATAAATAGCAGGTACAAAATAGACAAGGAGGGGATTAAGAATAATATAGGAAATGGAGAAACCAAAGAACTTATTATGAATGACCCATGGACATGAACTAAGTGTTGGGGGGTGGGGAAATGCTGGTGGAAGGGGGTGTGCAGGCAGAGGGGAATAAATGGGAGAAAAAATGGGACAATTGTAATAGCATCATCAATAAAATGTACTTAAGAAAAGTTAGGCTTTGTGTTTCAGCTGCTAGAACCATGGTCATGGCAACATGTAAAATGCTAAATTCTGCTAACACTGGGAAAGAAGCAGGAAATTGGAAAAGGACACAAAGGTCTCACAATTTATACTTTTTATTTTTTCCCTTGAGTACCTCTAAAAGATTTTTGCCATATCAAAACCAACTTCTTCATTAAATTAAGGTTTGTGCAGTGTGAGGGGAGTCTAGGTTTGACTGTCAGAGGTACACAGGTGTGTGCTCTCATGAAGTCCCAAGTCCATGACTTCTGGTCAAGATGGAGGCATAGGTAGACACACTTCACCTCCTTACACAGCCAAAGAGAGAATTACAACTAAACCTCAAAAAACACCCAGATCTGTCAGAAAATTTAACTGTTTGAAAGTCTGACAACCAAGGATTTAAAGAAGCCACAATTATCAAGATGGGCAGGAGGGGCGGAGATGAGGAGACCGGTAGAGAGGCAAGGAGATGTTGTGTGGTGTGGAGAGACAGTGGTAGTGGCAAAATGGACCGGCCCACATTCACATGCGGTGGATAAAAATCAGGAGGGATACCTTGGGAGCAAGCAATCCCAGCCCCAGGCCAGACCACACAACCTAGGGTTCCAGTGTTGGGAAGATAAATCCCCATAACTTCTGGCTCTAAAAACCAGTGGGGGTTGGGGCAGTGGAAGAAACTGCCAGATTTTCAGGAGGCTGCTTAAAGGGCCAACATAGTCTTAGAATATATACAAACATACCCATTCTGGGATTCAGCACCAGGGCAACTGCTGGAAGGGCACCATTTGCATACAGGGAGTCAGTGAAATGACTGGACATTTGGTGAGTGCTGGGCACACCTCCAGAAGCCATACAGCTGCACTGTCCCCTCTCTGAGCTCCCCTCCTACACAGAGCTACAAAGCAGTGAAGCAGGTTGCCCTACCCTGGTGATTACCTAAGGCTCCACCCCAGACAATTTACAGGTTCTTTTTCTACAATAGCCCACACTAATAAAACAAGGAGTCAAAGCAGCTCTACCTAATACACAAATAAACACAAGTTTGCAAAATTGAGGAGACAAAGAAATATGGACCAAATGAAAGTATAGAACAAAACCCCAGAAAAAGAACTAACAAAACGGAAATAACCAACCTATCAGATGCAGAGTTCAAAACACTATTGATCAGGATTCTCAAAGAACTCATTGAGTATGGCAACAACATAAAGGAAGAAATACAGGTTATACTAAATGAAATAAAGAAAAATATACAGGGAACCAACAACAGAGGGGAGGAAGCCGTATTCAAATGAACGATTTGAAACATAAGGGAGAAATAAGCATTCAAGCAGAACAGCAAGAAGAAACAAGAATTTAAAAACAAAAAAGGTTAGTATAAGGAGCCTCTGGGGCATCTCTGGACAAACCAACATCCGAATCATAGGAGTGCCAGAAGGAGAAGAGAAAGATCAAGAAATTGAAAACTTATTTGAAAAAATAATGAAGGAAAGTTTCCCTAATTTGGTGAAGGAAAGAGACATACAAGTCCAGGAGGCACAGAGAGTCCCAAACAAGTTGGATCCAAAGAGGACCACATCAAGACACATCGTAATTAAAATGCCAAAGATTAGAGATAAAGAGAGAATCCTAAAAGCCACAAGAGAAAAAGCAGAGAGTTACCTACAAAGGAGTTCCTATAAGATTATCAGCTGCTTTCTTAAAAGAAACTTTGCAGACCAGAACAGGCTGGCAAGAAGTATTCAAAGTGATGAAAAGCAAGGACCTACAACCTAGATTACTCTGTCCGGCAAAGTATCATTTAGAATGGAAGGGCAGATAAAATGCTTCCCAGACAAGGAGAAGCTAAAGGAATTCATCATCACCAAGCCATTATTACATGAAATGTTAAAGGGACTTATTTAAGAAAAAGAATACCAAAACTATGAACATTAAAATGGCAACAAATTCACATCTATCAACAACTAAATCTAAAAAAACAAACCAAGCAAACAACCAAAACAGGAACAGAATCACAGAAATGGAGATCATTTGAAGAGTTATTAGCTGGGACAGGGAAATGGGAGAAAGGGGGAAAATGTTCAGGGATTAAGAAGCATAATTGGTAGGTACAAAATAGACAGGGGGATGTTAAGAATAGTATAGGAAATGGAGAAGCCAAAGAACTTATATGCACAACCCATGGACATGAACTAAGGTGGGAGAGGTTATTGGAGGGAAATGGAGTACTGGGTTGAGGGGGCAAAGGAGGGAAAATTGGGACAACTGTAATATCATAATCAATAAAATATATTTTTAAATAAATTAATAAATAATAAAAATAAAATCTTAAAAAAAAAGCAGCCCCAAATCCAATGGGACAGGTAAAATTTGAGCCATGACTGCTGCAATACAAGGTGGCATGTGATAGAGAGAAAATGCTATTTCTTTTCTTTTCCTTTTCTTTCTTTTCCTTTTCTTTTCTTTTATAGTTCTTGTCTGAGGATATGTTTATTGATTTTAGAGAGAGTGGAAGGTAAAGAGAGAGAGAGAAACATCGATGTGAGAAATATTGATCAGTTGCCTCCATTAAATGACTCAACTGGGGATCAAACTCATGACCTAGGTGTGTGCCCTGACCAGGGATCAAACCTGAAACCCTTTGGTGTACAGGATGTCATTCCAACCAACTGAGCCACACCAGCCAGGGTACTATGTCCTATAGTTTAGAGAAAATGTGTATGAAAAAGTTTGCCAGGTGGAATACAAGATTCCCAGTTAAAGTTGTGTTTCAGATAATCAATGCATAATTTTTAAGTATAAATATAGTGACATGGTTGATCTGAAATTCAAATTTAACTGTGTGTGCTGGGTTTTCATGGACTAACCCTAACTACCCTGTTTGTTGTGGAAGACTTGGTGGTGTAGAATATTTCATCTGAGTTCTCAAGGATGGGTGAGATGTGGGCAGGTGGAGTAAGGTCCCTCTTCACCCTCACAAAGAGACTCAGCAGGGTTGCAAAGGGACAGGAAACTATTTTTCCTGCTTGTCATTGTGGCCTGCAGGGAGCTGGGAGGGGCAGGTCTGTGTAGCAATCCCCATGGGCTGGGTCACCCCATCATCAGCCACTCATGGTCTCACTCCACGATGCAGGCAGATGACGTGAGCAAGAGGGAGATACCACTGGGTAGGTGGAGGGGTGTCCAACTCGTGGCCCACAGACCACCTATAGTTCAGGATGGCTATGAGTGTGGCCCAACACAAAATTGTAAATTTACTTAAAACATTATGAGATTTTTGTGTGATTACGTGTTGCAATGTATTTAATGTGTGGCCCAAGACAACTCTTCTTCTTCCTGTGTGGCCCAGAGTTGCCAAAAGATGGGACACCCCTGAATTCTAGGGCATTACCAGTTAACATGGCAAAGGAAAAAAACTGCTGCAAAGCTAGGCATAGCCTTTTAAAATGTACACTTAGACATGACATAGTCAATTCCACGCAAATGCCCAAGTTCAACAAGACAAGAAAATGCCATCCTACCGTATTGCTGGGGGAAAAGAACACAAACCTCTGTGAATAGCCCTCCAGTAGCACTGAAGATGTCCATTTTCAGTTGTTTCAACAACCTGGGTTCATATCCTAGGGCCAGGGGTCCCTCTGTGCCAGGACCCCCCAATGCTGTGCCCCAGGGTTTCTGGAGAAGGAGGCTGTCTAGTTCAGGGTACATCCTGACACACTGGACAAGTGGTTTTATTCCCTGTGCCAACTTCTGGCAAACATGCTCCCAAGTCCCTCCTGGGCAGCATCCTGCTCTGGGACACAGGGGCCAGCCGGTCAGGGTGGTTCTCCTGAGTGGCCGGGGAAACCTGGGTGTCTGTGTTCTTGTTTGGAACCTTCAGCCCTGGGGGGCAGTGGCCAGCTCTGCAGGGTACACCGTGATGACAGTTTTCTCCAGCAAAGGCAGCAGGGAGCAGGCTCCAGACTGACCCAAAGAGTCTGTTTGGTACCCCAAAGCAGCCTGCATTTAAAAATCAAAATGGAGAGGAAATGAAAAACACCTGCCCAGGGCCACCCAGACACAGAAACGGTTTACGAAGTGGTTTCTGGAAGAGGCGTGACTAATGTTGTTATTGCTGAAAGTGCCCTGGCGGCCGGCTGGCAGCACTGTCACCACCTCTGTGGTGCCGCAGTCAGGTGTGGGCCGAGACAAAGGAGCCTTCTGTACATTGGCCATGGGGACCAAGAGGCTGCAAGACGCAGACAGTCGTGCGGGGGAGCCGGGGAAGCAGGGCCTGGAGGCGTCAAAGCCTCCATCCCTGCAGATGAAAGGGGAAACCTGAAGGTATCCTTGGGCTGCTGAGTGTTACTCACACCTGAAGAGAGAAGCAGAACCTGAACTCAGGGAATGAAAGGCCCAGCTTGGGGCCCTGGTGAAACAGCCCTCCTTGCCCCTCTATGCTCTGGGTGGGCCCAGTGCCAGCCTCCCCAAACAGCACCCCTTCCCTGAGTGCTCACCCAGTACTGGACCCTGAACAACCCCCCAACATTTTTATCCTATTACTTTCACCTACACAAAAACCCCTCCAACGTGGGTTTCTTATCCCCAGGTTAGAGTGAACAAAACTGAGGCTGAGATAGGGTAGTGACCCGTCCAGAGTCACACAGATGAGGCTGAAATTCAACTTCAAGTCTGTCCCCACCAAAGCCGGTCCCCATCACTTTGAGCCTCGTCCAGGAAGGCTGCAGTAAAGGCTGCTTCATTTCTGCAGAGCAGGGCCAGCAGTCTCACTGGCTCCTGGGATGAAATTGAATGGAGTGCCAAAAAATTGAGTAATCATAAGTGATAGTTTAATGCAATATTTTTTTAAATCAAAATTGATGCAAAACATACATGATGAACAAAATATCAAAAGGGTATATAAGGGCAGGATCCAACCTGCACTTATGCAACCTGATGGAAGCAGGAGGCCTGCCCATAGAAGGTGCTGGTTAGGGGAGGGGTGCTGACATTTCAGCCTGGTCTCTGCTCTGCGGAGGGTCTTAGAGGGCAGAACCTTCTCACTGTGGTCAGAGTAAGAGGACAGCTGTGCCACAGAACAGTGGTCTCACTAGGAGTGGTCTCACGTGGTGGCCGTGTGGTGGCAGGATGAAAAGAGGAAGCGCAGACCTGAGACCTCTCCCTGAGTGCCTGGGGTGTGGGGGGCATGGCAGCGCCCAGAAGGAGGGAGCGGAGAGGCAGCGGTGCCAGTGTCTGGCCAGAAAGCCACAGGGAGCTGGTGACACTGTAACTGAGGCAAAATGGGACCACATAGGAGTTAAGTGGCCTGTGGATCCTCAAACTGAATCGTCAGAAATTGACCATATTAATTCTACTTGGCCTGTTAAAGCACAGATCTCTGCCTCCTTACCCAGGTTCAGCCCCAGAATCTGTATTTCCAACAAGTTTGCAGATGGTGATGATACCACTGGTCCAGTGACCACCCTTTGAGAACCTCTGCTTTAAGAGTTACACACCCCACCCCCTCAGTCCACTTACCGAAGAGAATGATCCTATTACTTTTACTTGTCTGAACCTCTCCTACAAGAGAGCAGAGGGACTTGGGCTACTGCAGATCTTTCCTTGCTGGGTCGACTGGGGTCAAGTCACAGCTGTTAGGCCATCAAAACAAAATGTCAAGTTACTGCATCCTGGAGCAGATGTGACTGGGCAATGCCTTTGTAGGAAGAGCTGAAAGAAAAAATCTGGTTGGAGTAGGGGTCCAGAAGACCTTTCTTGAACTGTTGACTTCTTAGCAGGTGCACTATTCTTACTTAGAGAGTATTTTATTAGCAGAGTTTTGGTGGTGAGAGATAAAATGGATGGAGAATATGAGGTGCTAAACCCCAAGCCACCTCTTGGTTTATACACCCTCAGTGGAGACTGGTCAGAAATAGGGAGAGGAAACTGAAGCTTGAGAATCAGCTGTGATGAGTATCAGAGAGGCGTCCCATGCCACTATCTTCCATGTCCTCTCCTTTATTTATGTTACAAACACTAAATGAGAGCTATGCTTTCTAGACCTCAGTTGTTATCCTGGTCTTTGAAAAACAAAGATGAATCACACAGCTTCCATGCCGGGGTTGCTTGTGGTCTAGTTGGGTGACAAGCATGGAAATAAATGCTCCCCTAGCAAGGACAATTGGAGATGCAAGAACAAAGCACTTGGGGTCGGGGGGACGGGGGCACCAGAAACTGTGGCCTTTGTCTCGCAGATGGAGAAGACTTCATAGAAAAGGTCAGGAGAGATCTGGGCTTTGGAGACAAACAGGCAGGTGAACATGGAGGGTGAGTCTTTGGCATGTGCAGGGCCCAGCCCTCACTCTGCTTCTTGTGATCACAGGGCCAGGCCTCATTGGACAGAGCAGCGTCTGGCCTCCAGCGGCCATTTGCTGGCTGCTGTTGGCATTGAGCTGGAGGACAGCCTGTCAGCAGGACCTTTGCAAGTAGAATTGTTTTCAAGCTGAGGAACTAACAGGTTGTTCCTGAAACAAGTGACAATGACCAAATCAAACAGGGCCAGTTCTATCACCACTCCCACTGAGGTGCTAAGTGGCTGGGCCTCAGCATTCAGATTTTCAGGAGGACTAAGCGCTAAGGAACAAGCCCATGTCTGGAGGAAGGATCACAAAACAATGCTGACCTCTGAGATGGGCTATGAGGACATTCTGCAGAATCCCCCAGAATTCAGGGGACAACTGGAGGCAAGGAAACAAATACTACAAAGATAGATAGATGATGGATGGATGGATAGATAGAGAGATGACAAATTATATAGGATAGACAGATGATTGATAGACAGACAGACAGCCAAGTTGGAGTACATAGCCCAAGATTTCCAGGGTCTTTTAAGGTTACCCAGTTTCTAAAACAAAAGTCTCAGCACAGACTGCCATCATTTTATTTTTCTGATTTGTCTTATCATTAGGTTTTACAAAGCTAAAAAAAGTGAAGGCTTATTTATTTTGTCATATCATAATTTCTCTTACTGAAATTATTTAATGACATCAAATCAGGAAACTCCAGGTGTCCAGGTAGTCAGAAATCCAGACTGAATTGTACCCAGGGACAGGCCTGACTTTTGTTGCAGTAAATGCAATGGTACATCTAGTCAAGGAAAGCAGAGCATGAATAAATTTTGAGCATGAGGGTGGAAATAAGTCATTCCCTGACCCTACCAGCTTTATCTCACCTCTCCCTCATACAATAGACCATTTGTTTAAACTAAACCCTTTTTACTAATGCCTCAAAATAATTACCTAAACTTCACCAAGATGTCTTGGCTGGGAAGAATGACTTGGAATTCTGAAGAAGAGGACTTAGATGAAGTCCCCACGGAGCCCATGAGATGAAGTCCCATGCTGGGGACTCTAGGGACAGCATTCCAGCACCTGGCTCCCAATGTAGGGCAGCCAATGTGAAACAAGGTGTTGTCATTTGGATAGCAATTTGCCCAGCAACCTGGCCTTCCTATGCAACAATTACCCCTTCATTCAAGGACAGCTACAATGTCAAAACAAACAACTGGTCCTTTAAATGAATTCATCAGTTGCCTTCTTTGATAAATGATAAACCACCCAAACCTATGGCTCTCTCTGCTTCCCTCTACTTTTCCTTCTCATCCCTGTATTTGCATTAATTTCTCTCCCTTTGTTTTTTCATTCAGGACCCACTCTCTTCCTCTCTTTTCCTGAGATTCATTGTTGCACAATGTTTGTAACATCCTGTTCCTCAAAGTGACACTAATGGTCCACAGGACTTCTCTGGCTCTAATTACTTGGTGGTAGAAATCTCTGTGGGCTGCCTCTCCTGCCACCAGTTCGCTGGGTAATTACCACAAGCCAGAGCAGCTGACATGTGTGCTAAGGCAAGGTGGCCCTGGGTCAGGCTGAAATGCCTGCTGCTGACTCCGTTGTGTGCACAGAGAGATAATGCCTTTAGTTGAAATACAGAGTAGGAAGGAGAAACAGACTTGCCACATTTTAAAACCAATTTCAGTTTGAATAGAAAAAGATCGTTTGTTTCTGCAAAAATAATACTATTACTCCTATGGACCAAATCGTCAAGTCTGAGGTGCTTTCAGATCAGCTTGATTACAGTGAAGTCTTGACATCTTGGCTTTAGAATTCTGTCACACAAAAGGGCATCAGAGGATCCCAGTGACCAATGGGTAAGACTTGGCCTTGTCCAGCTCATTCTACCAAAGAGCTAAACTTTTAATATAAAACGTACCAAATTTAAAATGAGTAACAATGCCTAGTTTGCCAAAGCCTCTATCACTCTGGAAAGGTGGTGAAGAAGGGAAGAAAACCAGTCCCCACTGTGGTTCTGTCTACTTGAACTATAACATTGCAAAACCCAATTACAGGCACTGGGTTGTCAGCTTATATTTCTCTGAGTTATGATTATTACTCAACTGATCTCTGTTCTGTTTTAGATCATTTCCGGGGCTGGGAAGAGAGATTCCATTCTCAAAAACCTTAAATTTATCCTCCTTTAAAAGTTAGCATTTAGTGCATGGTAAAGGACATTCATTGCTGCGTCCCCAGGACCAGGACAGTGCCTGGCATTCAGGCAGCATTTGATACATATTTAGCAAATGCTGGTTGCATTAAATAGCATGTGGCATACTATAGGGTAATTTGTTTTTAGGCCATATTTTTCTGACTCAGTGTTCAATAATCATTCTATCATTAAATTCATTGATTCAACACATATGCATGGAAGGCCAGCTTGGTGCTCACCTGGGTGTCTGGGGCTGCAGTGGTGAGCCAGGCCCGCAGCCAGCCTCCTTAAAGACACAGGGAGAGAATCAGTCTCCAGCCTCGAGCTGCTTTTAACAGGGTGAGGGAACAGAGCAGATCAGAAGCAATTAGAAAACAATTAAATGTTAAATTATATGGCTCTGCCTCCTCCAGGGGATTGTCAGAGTGAGAAGAAGCTAATGTAGTTGTTCAGTTTTCACAGAAGTAGGTCTTTGACTGGGCCTTGAAGGATGCTCTGGATTTGGGGAAGCAGAGCAAAGTAGCTAGGATGTTTCTATCAGGAGGTAGCCACCCCGAGACACCCAAGGAAAACTAAAGCCTGAATGCCCAGTTATACACTGGACCAGGATAGCTGCCATATAAAGGACGTGAAAACACGCTAAGGACTCAGATGAATTGGAAGTAGACTTGGAGATAACATTCAGTTGTTATCACAAAGGTTAACTGACCTTCCTCTAAAATCCTAGAACCTGCCCCCATAGTTCTGTCCTTCAGGCCACTCTTGGGAGAGAAGCTGAGGCATCTTCCCATTGCTGACCTGGACTGGACCTTTTTCCCATGGCCTTACCATCAGAGTCTCTGACTCATCAGATCTGGGATGGGATCCAGGAATCTATATGTTTTTAAAGCTTCTATGCAACTCTGTTAATCAGCTTGGTTCAGGAGCTGCTCTTCTAGATTCACTTCAATGGTGTTCCCTTTCTGTTATTAAGGTGAAAGGGTAGACACATAATAACCCAGGAGGTAGGCATAACTTAAATTTGCAAACCCCAGCAGCACACAGTCTGGAGAGTTTACAGCGAAGAAAGGTCTGTCTAACATATTTCCCTTCCTTGACCTCCTAAATCAGTCAAAACAGTCAAAATTTGGCCAAAATGAAGTCAGTGGTGCTTTTATGGTATAGGCACAATGAATGAGAATGAGAGATTATCTTTTTTTAATTGATTAACTTCAAAGAGAGAAAGGAAGAGAAAGAGTCAGAGACAGGGAGAGAAATAGAGAGACATAGATCTGTTGTTCCACTTATTTATGCATTCATTGGTTGATTCTTGCATGTGCTCTGGCTGGGAATTGTACTTGCAACCTTGGTGTACGGGGATGACATTGTAACCAACTGAGCTGCCTGGCCAGGGTGAGAGTGTCTTTTTATTTAAAATATTAGGAAGATGACATTGTAGTGAATTGAAGCTAAACTGGATGAATGTACTTATTTTTCTTATTTAGCTATGTCAGTTTGAGTCTCCAGTTCCAAAAAAAAATGTCCATTTGTGTATAAGATGTTCCAAGCATAAAAATCAGAAATGGGTCACACACACTGCTTGGAGATAAATGCCACAGTTGTCAGCACTACAAGGGCTGAGAGGAATGGTTTTGGACTTGTGTGTGCCATGTTTCATTTCTTGGTCCCTCCAGTTTTGAATAGGTGATGCTTATTAATATTTCAAGATGTTTTCCTCCTCAGACCCACCTGAGAAAATCCCTGGTCCCATTTTCTTTTATGTAACTAATTTATACTCTGCACTGGGGATTAGTGTGCATTTTCCACTTTTTGTTGAGGTGTTCAATTTCTATTACAGCTAATGGAGGGGTCATGTGCTCATATTGAAGGCTTAAAATATACCTGCAATTCTTTTTCATAGCCAACACACATACTGCTCCTCTTTCCACTGTGCTCTTGACCCTTGCTTACCTAATCTGGGCACCAGCTTTCAATTTGTGATATTTGTAAACTCTGACTGAGGTTCCCCTGAGGTCATTGCAGTATGTGGAAGTTAAGTTTCTCCCATTCTGAAGAAGTGCTGGTTTCAGAGCTCTTAGCAGTTCAGTGGACACACACATTCTCTGTAGACCTAACTGTGTGACCTAGTTTATTATTTGTTCAGGATTATCTCTGAATCTATGGGAGTAAATCTCAACATATCCAACATCCTCTGCTTGAAGCAGGTCACATTGTGATAGCACCCAATTATCTCTCTCCTGAAAGTTGTGTCTGTGTTGTTTTAACAAATAACCAGTCTGATAATTATCGTGGAGTTACAGTGACGCAGAATAGAGGAGACAGCGCAGTGCACACACCAGGTGCTCAGTCATAAATCTTCCACATCATTATCTCCATGATGTCATCGCAATTTCAGGACCCACTTCAGTGACAGCTCAAGATTCAAGACTTTTTTTTTCTGTTAGAATTTTTCTTCATGACATCAAATATATACTTTTTTCAGAGCTGCCTGTTTTATTTTATTTTTATAGAGAGGGGTATGGAGGGAGAAAAAGAGGGAGGGAAACCTCGATGTGTGAGAGAGAAACATCAATTGGTTGCCTCTGCCATGCACCCCAACTGGGGACCGGCCCACAACCCAGGCATGTGCCCTGAGCAGCAAGCAATTTTTTGTTTTGTGAAATGGTGCTCAACCAACTGAGTCATGCTGGTTAGGGCAAGAGCTGCCTATTTTAGAAGATTCTGGTGAGTTGGCACAGACATCAAAGACCCTTTCTGGAGGTGACTCAGTGGTTTTATTCACTTGGGAGGCACATTATCAAGTGGCTGAGGGCACAATGGTAAAAACAGACAGTTCCTGGTCTTATGAAGGCCTGGCTAGTAAGAGAGACATAGGGGATGAAGTAATTACACATACAAATATATAATTATAAACTGGGCTTTGGGTTAGCCCCAGTGGAGCAGCTATCTGAGAGTAGGTGACAAGACACATGGCATAGGTTAAGGGTCCAAGAAGGTGTGGCTGAGACCAGGCTGTGAATGAGCTGAGACATGAGGGATGAGAGAAGTCAGACAGGATGGAGGAGCAGCTTGTGCCGAGAGCTGATGGCGTAGGAATACGGCCCTGTGATGTGCTGTGCACAAGGGACAGGTGTGGCCTGAGCAGGAAGAACCAAAAGAGGTGGTGATGGGGTCCTGACATGATAGAGCCTTGGGAGCCCCCTTTAAGAACACAGTCTTTATCCTAATGACAGCCAGAACCCATCAAACGTTTTAAGAGGAGGTGACACCATCAGACTTACACATAGAAAAAGTGTTCAGGGGGCCATGTGGAGGACGATTGGGGAGGTGCAAAAGCAGAGGTCAGGGAGGCCAGTTAGGAAGCCAGCTTAGCCATGAATGATTGGTATTGGGATGAAGAAAGTGGGTGGATAGCAGCTAGAAATATGAGGGATAGATGCAAGAGTTATATATAGAATAAACAGATTCAGGGAAATGAGGGAGAAGAGTGTGTCCATGAGGACTTGAACACTTCTGGTTTGTTTAACTTGATGGATGTGGGGGCATTCGCTATAAGTAGACCAGATTTGCAGTTTGGGTGGTGTGAAACCTCCAAGCAGTGATGTGGACCAGCCATTTGGAGACACACAGATGAGAGGTGTGGGTGCAGATGCCAACTTGGAATTCATCATTGTCTGGAGGGTCACTGACGTCATGGGCACAATGAATGAATGAGCTGAAAGAGAGGACAGAATGAACCCCGGGCTTCTGGAAAATGATTCTGAAATGTGGAGATGATATGAGTCATGTAACTTCAAATTAACCTTCCTGAATATCATATCCACAGTGATTTGTTGCTCTCTGCAACCCATCTGTGACTTTAACAACTAAATCAAAGGGTCATTGTTACTGCTACATAGGAGAAACCTTGCACAAAAGGCTTTGCTAGGGCAGACCACCAATAACGTAGGATTCAAATTTCTAAAAATTCACTTATCACATAGTTGTGGTCAGATCTGCTCACGTGCCCTGGGCCATTGGGCAAGATAGTGCTGATGCAGCCAAGTGGGTGTCAATGTCTGTTGTGAAAAAGGTGGAAGAGGCCCCAGGGTCTCATTTGTATGGCTCTCTGATCCCAATTCAAAAAAACTTGTCCTGGTCTCTCTGCACATTTCTCTTGCTCACTCATTTTATGAACCTCCATCAAGTAGGTCCAGGCTATATTTGATCTTGGGGCAAAGAGGGGTTTTTTGTTTTTGTTTTTAATTTATCAGCCCCATGAGAACATGTTGATTGGAGTTCAGGGTGACTATCAGTCCATTAACTCACCAGCCAACTTTTTCTTCTGATAATCAAACACAAAGTCAGATTCTTGAACACTCTTGAAAGGCATTTTTTCCCCTTTCTTTCTCTTCCCAGATACATCAAATTTGCAATTGAACCTGTAGATTTCTATGCTGCCTTTCAATGGTAGACCAGAATTTAGAATTTCCTAGTACACCAGTCTCTAGCAAGTATTGGCCCAGAGTGGTCACACAAGCCTGGGAGAGAAAAAAATGAGAAGAACAGACCCCCAAGAGGCAAACCTTTCTGCCTTACATCGAGTTTACATCGGGTTGGGTGAGAAGATAAAAAAATGTTTCACGGGGCCCCGGAGAAGAATCATCCCATGAATATGTAGGGCCCTGAGTATGTGGCCCCGAGGAGAACCAACCTGGCCAGGCCACATACAATGAGAGTGTACCTCTTATTATACCTCTGAGGAGTGGCCTCTCCCTGAATTAAACAATCTCCACTAAGCTGGACAATTCTAGGCATCTTTCTCTTAGATCACACGGCCTTTGCAGAGGACATTAGATGATCAAGGCCACATAGGCAACTTCATTGGCATTGCCAGCAGATACTGGGGTTTTGTACCTAGGAGACCCTGTGTCTAGTGGCTCCCTTCCAGACACCAACAAATGCTACAGCATTGTGAGCAAAGACTTCTGAATCAAGGACTACTGAAGCCAGCCCAGAGCCATGGTCCTTTGTCTACTCTCTCTGTCCACTCATGATGAAGAGCCTATGGTCCAATTTCAGATGTAGCATTTTAACTCAGACAAAGCAATGGTTTGGGGCAGTTGGGATGAGGTAGGGTTGGACAATATCCAGAGCAAACACTGCAGAGAGGACTTTTATAGAACCAGACTTCCTGGCACATCTGTTGCAAGAGTGTGATAAGACCACAGTGACAGAGGAGCAGGTCAGGAATTGGCTCTCGGGTGGCCCCACGGCAGTGGGCATGTTGTATACCAGGAAAGACGAAGCTGCAGTCTACCAAACTGGGACCACTGGATGCCAGAAGTCCAGCCCAGCATGGCTCTGAGTCAGACAGATGCTGTTACTGTTTGTCTAGTTTGGGTTTCCCCAGAAACAAAGCCAATATCAAGGATGTGAGCCCAGTTTATTTATCTAGAAGGTGATCCCAGGAAGAAAGAGGGAGAGAGCCAAGAGAGTGAGACAGGGAGAATGGAACAGCCACTAAAAGGAGTTATTGAGCAGGTTACTGCTGTGAAAGCTGGCTCTCGCTCACCAGAGTCCCCTGAGAAATAATGTGGATGGATCTCAGAACTGTGTCCCTGGAGGATAGGGGGCTGCTGATCCCACTGGCTGAGGGATGCCCCAGGGTGTGTTACCTGTCTCACACTTCTGAACTGCACTGGGGCACAGTTGGCAAATTGCCACAGTTTCAAATAAAACCCACAGACAGACAAGCAGAGAGCTGCCTGGGCTTCGGAGGCAGGACGCTGTGTTGCCATTTCGTGGCCCAGCATGGAGCCCGGACTGCAGTCAGCTCCTTTCCTGTTGTGCACAGGACTTCAGCACTCTGGAGTCTCAGTTTCCTGACCTACAAAGTCAGGGTGAATATAATACGTAACTGCCAGGGCTGTTGCCACAATAAAACAAAACATGCTATATAAGAAAACACAACACACCCTGACACACTTCATACGAATGTAAAAGATGAAAAAGAGGAAAATTGGGTCTTTTTGTCAGTGAAATGGTGCAACCCTGCAGGGGTTGGGGGTTGGGGGAGGATGGGCAGCCCTTTGAAGCAACAGTCCACTTATAGGAATTCATTTCAAAGAGAAACCAGCAAAAATGTAAAAAGAAACACACAAATACAAATGCAAGTAACCATTTTTAAATGCCTAAATTTTTAAAAAGCCAGCTCAAATTGAAACAAATCAACTCTATATCCTCTTGGTGGTATACCCACCCACACCACCACCAACTACACCAGAAAACTTTACAACACCACTTTTTTATCATCTGTCTCTGATGGGACAGACTCTCACAGGACAAGGGCTAGGACAGAAAACAACAACCTGAACCGTGGTCGATAAACATTGTGAGTCTCAGCATAACAACGTCAATACATTGTGTGTCTGTTGTGAGATTAAGTAATTTCAGCATGGAAGAAAGGAAAACTTTTACAAAACCAACAGGATAAGTACAGATTATCAGTGCAAACTCATCATATATTTCATCCTAAACAAACAAAATGTGTAATTCCCAGCTCTGCCCACCACAGAGACAAAAATGCATTTCTTAGTGACTTCTAAACCTCATTTTCTACTAAAAGGAACATGGGTTCCTTGGAGAAATGATTGGTTACAGGTTGGAGGGAAGTTGTATAGAAGATGAGACTGGACCATCTGAGATATAAAGAAATTTTAAAAACTATCAAAGACCATGTGGTCATCTTAGATGTTAATTGAAAGACACCCCGCCCCCATCAAAGGGACAGCTTGAGCGCCAATAAGAATGGTAAATACAGTCGAATGAGAGAAATAAAATATTTTCATATTGATACTTTAAAAAGCCCTCATTGATCAATATTGGAGGTATTAGGGAACCAAACCAGTACTTTAAAAAAAACTGATAAATAAGTGAAACAATCAAACATTTATATTTTCTTTCCTAAATGAGCCATACCTCTGAATAACCAAAGAGTAATGAGGGGCATATTTTTGTACAGAAAAATGTCAGCCAATAAATGAAGAGGAAATAATAGAATATCACTGTTCTGCAACTTCTAAAAAAAATGAATGGATATGCAGTAGCAGAAACAGTTGGAATTTGACATTAAAAACAAAATACTATTTACGTTAGCACCAAAGATGTAATATTTGAGGATAAATCTAACATAATATGTACAGGGTATATATGAGGAAAGACAACATTTTGAAGAAAAAAGAAAAGAAAATCTGAATAAGTATAGATTTTATGTTCACAGATAAGAATTGTTATTCAGTCAAGTCTTATTAAGTCAATATTATTAAGACCTCCCAACTTGATCTATAGATTTAATGTGATCCCAAACAAAATTCCAGCAAGTTGTTCTGTGAAAATCAAAAAACTGATTCTAAAGGGCCTTTTTTCATGTTTACTATTTAAAATTTTTTCAATGTTATTAATATTACTTTCAGGGGTGGAGCATAGCGGTTAAACAATAATATACTTTACAAAGTATTCCCCCTGATATTTCCAGTACCCAACTGAAACCAACACAAAGTCATTAAAATGTTATTGACTGTATTTCATATACTGTACTTTACATCTCCATGACCATTTTATAACTACCAATTTGTACTTCGCAATCCATTCACCTTTTTCACTCAGTCTCCCAACCCCCTTCCTCTCTGACAAACATCAGTCCATTCTCCGTATCCATGAGTCTGTTTCTGTTTCATTCTTTAGATTCCACTTATAACTGAAATCATATAGTATTTGTCATTCTTTGTCTGACTCATTTCATTGAGCATAGTACCCTTTAAGTTCATCCATGCTGTCACAAAAATGGTAAGATTTTGTTATTTTTTATTGCCTAGTAATATTCCATTACACACATAATCACTTGGGTTGCTTCCACAACTTGGCTATTGTAAATAATGCTGCAGGGAACATAGGGGTTCACATACTTTTTCAAATTAGTATTTTGGGTTTCTTCCAATATATATCCAGAATTAGAATCTCTCAATCATAAGACAGTTTCATGTTTAATTTTTTTAGGAACCTCCATACTCTTTTCCATAGTGGCCACACCATTCAGCATTGCCACCAACAGTGCACATGTGTTCCCTTTGTTTCCTCCACATCCTTGCCAAAATTTTCTATTTGTTGATTTATTGTTGATGGCGATTTTGACAGGTGTGAGGTGAAATCTCATTATGGCTTTACACATTTCTCTGGTAATTAGTGACATTGAAGGTTTTTTAAAATATATATCTTATTGATTATGCTATTACAGTTGTCCCATTTTTTTCTCCCCTTTATTCTCCTCCACCCTGCACTGCCGCCCCACCCAGCATTCCAACCCCCACCCTTAGTTCATGTCCATTGGTCATACATGTAAATTCTTTGGCTTCTCCATTTCCTATACTATTCTTAATCTCCCCCTGTCTAATTTGTACCTACTATTTATACTGCTTATTCCCTGAACCTTTCCCCACCTCCTCCCCTCTGTTTTACTGTTCATAGTTTCTGATCTTCTTTTTCTTAGATTAAGTCCCTTTAACATTTCATATAATAAGGGCTTGGTGATGATGAACTCCTTAAACTTGACCTTATCTGGGAAGTACTTTATCTGCCCTTCCATTCTAAATGATAGCATTTCTGGATAGAGTAATCTTGGATGTAGGTCCTTGCCTTTCATGACTTTGAAAACTTCTTGCCAGTCCCTTTTTGCCTGAAAGATTTCTTTGGAGAAATCAGCTGACAGTCTTATGGGAACTACTTTGTAGGTAACTATTTTCTTTTCTCTTGCTTCTTTTAAGATTATCTCCTTATCTTTAACCTTGGGTAATGTAATTATGATGTGCCTTGGTGTATGTTTCCTTGGGTCCATCTTCTTTGGGACTCTCTGAACTTCCTGGATCTCCTGGAAGTCTATTTCCTTGGCCAGATTAGGGGAGTCCTCATTCATTATTTTTTCAAATAAGTTTTTAATTTCTTGCTCTTCCTCTTCTCCTGTCACCTCTATGATTCGGACCTTGAAATGTTTCAAGTTGTCCCAAAGGTTCCTAAGCCTCTCCTCATTTTTTTGAATTCTTGTTTCTTCATTCTGTTCTGGTTGAATGTTTATCTCTTTCTTTTGTTCTAAATCATTGATCTGAGTCCCAGTTTCCTTCCTTTTACTGTTGGTTCCCTGTATATTTTTCTTTATTTCACTTTGTACAGCCTTCACTTTTTCCTCCATTTTGAGACCATACTCAACCAATCCAGTGAGCATCCAGATTACCAGTGTTTTGAACTGTGCATCTGATAGGTTGTCTCTCTGTTCATCGCTTAGTTCTATTTTGGGGGCTTTGATCTGTTCTTTCATTTGGGCCATATATATTTGTCTCAGCATGCCTGTTACATTGGAAGGGGTGGAATCTTAGGTATTTGCCAGAGCGGGGCAACCCAGGTTGCTGAGTTGTGAGGCTTTCTGTGAGGGAGTGGTCAGAGAGGGAACAAGGCCATCTGGTTGGATCTCAGCCAGCTTTCAGTCATTTTCCCCGCTACCCACAAGCAAATTGGGGCCTTCTGGTGCTGATTCCTGGGTGGGTGGGTTTGTGTATGTTCTAGGACCCTGTGGGTCTCTTCAATGGACTCTCTTGTGAGACTGGGAGTTTCTCCTGCCACTGCAACCCCTACAGGTTTTTACCTCCAGAGGTTTTGAGGCTTTCTTTTCCCAAGCTGGAACCCTGGATTGCGTGGTCTGTCTCAGTCTTCAGTTGTTCCTCCAGTTTATCCACATGCAAATGTTGGACCGCCCGGTCTGCCAGCTGCTGCCCCGCCCACCTGGTCCTCCAGCCACCACCTTACCACGCGTTCTCTCTGTGCCAGCTGCCTGTCTCCGCCCCTCCTGCTGGTCTGAATATTTCTTCTTTAATTTCTTGGTTGTCAGACTTCCATACAGTTCGAGTTTCTGGCAGTTCTGGATATTTTGTGTTTTTAAATTTGCTGTTGTCCTTCTTTTGGTTGTGCAAGGAGGCAAAGTGTATCTACCTATACCTCCATCTTGGCCAGAAGTCCCTCTGAACGTTTTTTCATATGTCTATTGGCCATCTACATGTTATCTTTGGAGAAGTGTCTATTCAGGTCCTTTGCCCACTTTTTAAAAATTAAATTGCTTGTTTTCTTGGTGTTGAGCTGTATAAATTTTTTATAAATTTTGGATATTAACACCTTATCAGATGTATCATTGGCAAATGTGTTCTCCCATTCACCAGGTTATCTTTTCATTTTGTTGATGGTTTCTTTTGCTGTGCAAAAACTTTTTAGATTTTTAAAAAATATTTTTATTTACTTATCTTTAGAGAGAGGGCAAGGGAGGGAAAAGAGAGGGAAAGGAACATCAAAATGTGGCTGCCTCTCACATGCCTCCTACTGGGGACCTGGCCTGCAACCCAGGCATGTGACCCTGACTGGGAATCAAACCAGTGACCCCTTGCTTCACAGTCCGGTGCTCAATGCACTGAGCCACACCAGCCAGGAAAATCTTTTAGTGTTATGTAGCTCCATTTATTTACTTTTCTTTTGTTTCCCTTGTCCATGGAGATATATCAGAAAAAAATATTACTAAGAGGAATGTCTGAAATTTTACTGCCTATGTTTTCTTCTAGGAATTTTATGGTTTCAAGTCTTACATTTAAGTCTTTAATCCATTTTGAGTTGATTCTTGTATATGATGTAAAAAGGTGGCCTACTTTCATTTTTTCCCATGTATCTGTCCAATTTTCCCAACACCATTTACTGAAAAGGCTATCTCTACTTTGTTGTATGATCTTCCCTCCTTTGTCAAATATTAATTGACCATATAGGCATGAGTTTCTTTATGGGTTCTCTATGCTGTTTTTATGCCAATGCCATGCTGTTTTGATTACCATGGCCTTGCAGTATAGTTTGATATAATGTAGTGTGATTCCTCCAACTTTGTTCTTCTTTCTCAAGGTTGCCATGACTATTTAGGGTCTTCTGTGGTTTCATATAAATTTTTGGATTAATTGTTCTAGTTTTGTGAAATATACCATTGGTATTTTGCTAGGAATTGTGTTGAATCTATAGATTACCTTGGGTAATATGGAAATTTTAACAATGTTAATTCTTCCTATTCATGAGCACAGTATATGCTTCCATTTATTTGTATCCTCTTCCATTTCTTTCTTCCGTGTCTTATAATTTTCCAAGTACAGGTCTTTTACCTCCTTGGTTAACCTTATTCCTAGGTAGAGATTTTTGTTTTGTTTTATTTTTATGCAATTGTAAATGGGATTTTTTAATTTCCCTTTCTGATAGTTCATTATTGCTACTGATTTCTAGATATTTATTTTGTATACTGCTACATTACTGAATTCACTTACCAGTACTAGTAGTTTTTTGGTGAAATCTTTAGGGTCCTCTATATACAGTATCATGTCATCTGCAAATAATGACAGTTTTACTTTTCCCTTTCCAATTTAAATGCCTTTTATTTCTTTTTGTCTGATTGATGTGCTAGGACTTCCAGTACTATGTTGAATAGAGTGGTGAAAATGGACATCCCTGTCTTGGTCTTGATCTTAAGGAAGACGTTTTTAGTTATTTCCTTTTGAGTACAATGTTAGCTGTGGGTTTCTATTATATGTCCTTTATTATGTTTAAATACGTTCCTTCTATTTCCACTTTTCTGAGAGTTTTTATCACACATGGATGCTAGATTTTATAAAATGCTTTTTCTGCAACTATTGATATAATCATATGATTATATCATTTTACTTATGTAGTGTATCATGTTAATTGATTTGCAGATATTGTACCAACCTTGGATCTCCTGAACAAATCCCACTTGATCATGGTGTATGATCTATTTAATGTGTTGCTGAATTCAGTTTGCTAATGTTTTGTTCAGAATTTAACATCTATATTGGTCAAAAATATTGGCCTATAATTGTCTTTTTTTTTTTTTTAATTTATTTACTTTTTAAATACATTTGTCTCTGCCTTCCCCCCCCCCCCTTTCCCTTGCCCCCTCCCACCTTCCCTCCCTCAGCTCTTCCCCTTTGGTTTTGTCCATGAGTCCTTGCTATATGTTCCTTGACTTTCCCCTTCCCTTCCTTTTCCCCTCCTTCCTTCCCTCTTGTCTCTGTTGGTTTCTTTTCCTTTCAGTGTTGCTGGTCTTATTTCCCTTGCATCTTTGTATGGTTAGTTAGGTTCCACTTATAGGTGAGATCATATGGTATTTGTCTTTTGCCCTCTGGCTTATTTCGCTTAGCATAACGCTCTCTAGTTCCATCCATGCTGTCACGAAGTTTAGTAGTTCACTTTTTCTTTCTGCTGCGTAGTATTCCATTGTGTAAATGTACCATTATTATTTGATCCAATCATCTACTGATGGGCATTTAGGTTGCTTCCAACACTTGGCTATTGTAAATTGTGCTGCTATGAACATTGGGGTGCATAGGGACTTTTGTATTGGCATTTTGGTATTCTTAGGGTATAGTCCCAGCAGAGGAATCACTGGATCAAAAGGCAGTTCCATTTTCAGCTTTTTGAGGAACTTCCACACTGCTTTCCACAGTGGCTGCACCAGTCTGCATTCCCACCAACAGTGGACTAGGGTTCCCTTTTCTCCACAGCCTCGCCAGCACCTGTTGTTTGTTGATCTGTTTATGATGGCCATTCTGATCGGTGTGAAGTGGTACCTCATGGTGGTTTTGATCTGCATTTCTCTGATGGCTAGTGATGCTGAGCATCCTTTCAAATGTCTCTGGGCCCTCTGTATCTATTCCCTGGAAAAGCATCTGCCCAGGTCCTTTGCCCATTTTTTGATTGGATCGTTTGTCTTCTTGGAGTGGAGTCGAGTGAGTTCTTTACATATCTTGGAGATCAAACCTGTATCTGATGTATCATTAGCAAATATATTTTCCCATACAGTTGGCTCCCTTTTCATTTTGCTGATGTTTTCTTTAGCCGTGCAGAAGCTTTTTTGATGAGGTCCCACTTGTTTATTCTTTCCTTTATGTCCCTTGCTTTAGCAGACATATCAGTGAAAAAATTCCTGTGGGGGATATCTGAGAGTTTCCTGCCAATGTTCTCCTCTAGGACTTTTATGGTGTTGTGACTTATATTTAAATCTTTTATCCATCTTGAGTTTATTTTTGTGTATGGTGTCAGATGATGATCCAATTTAAATTTTTTGCATGTAGCCATCCAGCTCTCCCAACACTGTTTGTTGAAGAGGCTATTACTACTCTATTTTATGCTTCTGCTCCCTTTGTCAAATATTAGATGCCCATATAGACCTGGGCTTATTTCTGGGTTTTCTATTCTGTTCCACTGGTCTATGGGTCTGTTCTTGTGCCAGTACCAGATTGTTTTGAGTACAGTGGCTTTGTAGTAGAGTTTGATGTCCGATATTGTGATCCCTCCTACTTTGTGTTTCTTTCTCAAAATTGCTGCGGCCATTCGGGGTCATTTATGGTTCCATATAAATTTTTGAAATATCTGTTCTATTTCTGTGAAATATGTCATTGGTACCTTAATAAGGATTGCGTTGAATCTATAAATTGCTTTGGGTAGTATGGACATTTTGATGACATTTATTCTTCCAATCCATGAGCATGGTATATGCTTCCATTTATTTGTGTCTTCCTTAATTTCTTTCTTCAATGTTGTATAGTTTTCTGCATACAGGTCCTTTACCTCTTTGGTTAAATTTATTCCTAGGTACTTTATTTTTCTTCTTGCTATATCGAATGGTATTTTTTTTCTGAATTCTTCTTCTTCTATTTCATTGCTGGTGTACAAAAATGCCTTTGATTTCTGAATATTGACTTTGTATCCCGCTGTTTTGCCAAATTCACTTATAAGGTTGAGGAGTTTTTTGGTAGAGTCTACAGAGTTTTCTATGCACACTATCATGTCATCTGCAAACAATGATAGCTTTACTTCCTCCTTTCTTATTTAGATGCCTGTTATTTCTTTTTCTAGTCTGACCGCTGTGGCTAGCACTTACAATACGATGTTGAAAAGAAGTGGTGAAAGCGGACATCCTTGTCCTGTTCCCGATCTTTGTGGGAAAGATTTTAGTTTTAGCCCGTTGAGTATGATGTTGACTGTAGGTTTTTCATATATGGCCTTTATTAAGTTGAGGAATGCCCCATTTATTCCCATTTTGCTGAGTGTTTTGACCATAAATGGGTGCTGTACCTTATCAAATGCTTTTTCTGCATCTATCGAGATGATCATGTGGTTTTTGTCTTTCCTTTTGTTTATGTGATGTATTAAGTTTATTGATTTGCATATATTGAACCATCCCTGAATGCCTGGGATGACTCCCACTTGATCATGGTGGATAATCTTTTGAATGTATTGCTGGATGCGGTTTGCCAATATTTTGTTGAGGATTTTAGCATCTATGTTCATCTGTGAAATTGGCCTGTAGTTTTTTTCTTTGTAGGGTCTTTATCTGGTTTGGGATTAGGGTGATGCTGGCCTCATAGAAAGAGTCTGGGAGTCTTACCTCCTCTTGGATTTTTTGGAATAGTCTGAGAAGGACAGGGGTTAGCTCTTCCTTAAATGTTTTGTAAGATTCTCCTGTGAAACCGTCTGGCCCTGGGCTTTTGTGTGCCGGGAGTTTATTGATTACTGCTTCAATTTCCCCAGCTGTTATTGATCTGTTCAAGCTTTCTGTTTCTTCCTCCTTCAGTGTTGGAAGATTATACTTTTCTAAAAATTTGTCCATTTTATCCAGGTTTTCAAATTTCTTGGCATATAATTGTTCATAGTAGTTTCTGACGATCCTTTGTATTTCTGTGGTATCAGTTGTTATTTCTCCTCTTTCATTTCTGATATTATTAATTTGGGTCCTCTCTCTTTTTTTCTTGATGAGTCTGCTTAAAGGCTTGTCAATTTTATTTATCTTTTCAAAGAACCAGCTTCTGGATTGGTTGATCCTTTGAATTGTTCTTTTCGGCTCTATGTCATTAGTTCTGCTTTAATATTGACTATTTCCTTCCTTCTGCTTGCTCTGGGATTTATTTGTTGTTGTTTCTCCAGTTCTTGAAGTTGCAGTGTTAGGTCTTTTATTTGAAATGTTTCTATTTTTTTAGGTAAGCCTGTATTGCTATGAACTTCCCTCTCAGGACCGCCTTTGTTGTGTCCCATAGGTTTTGGACTGTTGTTTGTTCATTTTCATTTGTTTCCAGAAATTTTTTGATTTCTTCTCTTATCTCATTATTGACCCATTCATTGTTTAATAGTCTACTGTTCAGTCTCCATGAGTGTGCAAGTTTTTGAAGTTTCTCTTGGAGGTTGATTTCCAGTTTCAAGTCCTTGTGGTCTGAGAAAAAGTTTGGTATTATTTCAATTTTCCTGAATTTGCTGAGGTTTGCTTGTGTCTTATCATGTGGTCTATCTTTGAAAAACTGCCATGAGCATTTGAAAAGAATGTGTATTTTGCTTCTTTGGGATGTAAGGTTCTATATATGTCAGTTAAGTCTCTTTGATTCAGTGTTTCATTCAGCGCCACAATATGTTTATTAATGTTTTGTTTGGAAGATCTGTCCATTTTTGACAGTGGGGTGTTGAAATCCCCTACTATCAGTGTGTTGCTGTGTATATCTTTTTTGAAGTCATCCAACAATTTACTTATAACCCTGGGGGCTCCTATATTGGGAGCATATAAGTTTACAATGTTGATGTCTTCTTGATAGATTCTTCCTTTAAGTATGATAAAGTGCCCCTCTGGGTCTCTTTTTCTGGCCTTTGTTTTGAAATCTACTTTGTCTGATACAAGTATGGCAACCCCGGCCTTTTTCTCATGACCATTTGCTTGGAATATTTTTTTCCATCCCTTTACTTTCAATCTGTGTAGGTCTCTTGCTCTGAGGTGGGTCTCTTGTAGGCAGCATATGTGTGGGTCATGTTTTCTTATCCATTCAGCTACCCTGTGTCTTTTGATTGGGGCATTTAGTCCATTCACATTGAGAGATATTACTGATAAAAACTTACTCATCTTTTCTCTTTGTACCTGTGTTCCTCTCTCTCTCATTCTTTTCCTTCATCTGCTTATACCAGTCCCCTTAGCATAACTTGGAGTGCTGGTTTGGTAGAGATGTATTCTTTTAGCCTTCTCTTGCCTGGGAAACTCCGTATTTCCCCTTCTATTTTGATTGAGAGCCTAGCTGGGTAGAGCAGCCTTGGTTGTAGGCCTTTGCTTTTCATGACTTGGAATATTTGTTGCCATTCCCTTCTGGCTTGTAGTGTTTCTGTTGAGAAGTCAGCTCCTAGGCGTATTGGGGCCCCCTTGTATGTTACTTTCTCCTTCTCCCTTGCTGCCTTGAGGACTCTCTCTGTGTCTTTGATAGTTGCCATTTTAATGATGATGTGTCTTGGAGTGGAGCTCTTTGAGTCCCTCTTGAGTGGGGTCCTCTGTGCCTCCTGGATCCATGAGAGCCTTTCTCTCCTCAAATTAGGGAAATTTTCCAAAATTACTTTTTTGAGGAGGTTCTCTATCCCTTGCTCCTCTTCTTCTCCTTCTGGTATCCCTATTATATGGATATTATTGCGTTTCAGGTTGTCCTGCATTTCCCTAAATGCCTCTTCATTCTTTTTTAGCCTTTTTTCCTTTTCTTGTTCTTTCTGGGAGCTTCTTTATACCTTATCCTCCATCTCACTGATTCGATCCTCGGCCTCATCCAGCCTCCTTTTGATTCCTTCTACTGTGTTCTTCAATTCAGAAATGGTATTCTTCATATCCTCTTATGTCTTCTTGATAGTTTCTATGTCCTTTTCCAGGCTGATATAGTTTGCTGTAAGATCCTGGTAGTTTCTCTGCAGTTTCTCATAGTTCTCTTTGAGCTGGCTGAGCTCATTGAGCTTCCTTAGAACCATTGTTTTGAATTCAATATCTGATAGTTCCCTTGCCTCTATCTCATTTAGCTCTCTCTTTGGGGAGTCCCCTTTTCCACTCATTTGAGGGGAACTTCTTTTGCTTCCCATTTTTGTGAGAGTCTGTTAAGTATTTTTGTCCTTTTCTTTCTGGGCCTGCCTCTGATGATGTCAGTTGTTGACCCTATATGACCTTGGGTTGTTTGTTTGAGCCTTCCAGGAGTCTACTGTCTGTGTCTGACTCCTGCTTGGGGCAGCTCTGTGACCCCTTCGGTCAGGAGCTATTTTTTGGGATTGCTCTGCACTCTCACACCTGCTCCTTGAGCGTGCTCCCAGCGCAGCAGGATCCCCCACCTGCCTGGGCTCGCATGTGCTTGCCCCAGACCAGGGTGCTTATTCGCGACCTCTCGTATTCATCTGGCCCCCCTGGCCGGCGAGCTCCCCGGCACTGGTCAGTTTAGGGTCTTCTATTGTGTGTTTTCCCCCTTTTGGCTCTTTGAGTGCATTGCTTGCCCTCGCCAAATGGGGACTATGGAAATGGGAGGAAGTCAGCTTCAGGACTCTCCAGTTAATCCTGTCTCCGGTCTCTCCTCCAGGGACTCTGGGCAGCTCTGTGTCCCCTTCGGCTGGGGAACTACTAATTTTGTGGGCCGCTCCACAATCGCGGGCAGGCGGGTCAATTTACACCTGCCCTTGCCGCTCTGTGCACTCCCTCGCAGGCCATATCGGTGCCAATCTGTGGGAGGCCTTGCCAGCCGGTGCAAGCGTTTGCCAGCCCGCGCGGGTCACACACGCGCTTGCCAACCCTTGCCGGTCACTTGGCGCAAGTGTGCGCGCCTGTGCTGGGTGTTTTTGGAGTGTCTTTGTGTGCTTTTCGCCTTTTGGCTCTTTGGGGGTGTGGCCTCCTCCCGCGCAATGGAGACTACGGCAAGGAGAAGGAGTCGGGACTCCCTGGTTCCTCCTCCCGTTCTTTCCCCAATGCCTCTGTTTCTAGTCTCTCCTCGGGGGTCTCTGGGCAGTTCTGTGACCCCTTCGGCCAAGGATCTACCACCTATGTGGCCTGCGTTTCAATCGCAGGCAGTCTGGTTCCTACTTGCCCCTCTTCTGCCTCTTTGGGAGCATGTCTTTCCAGCCCACAATGGAGACTACAGAACGGGGAGGGAGTCGCGACTCCCCAATTCCTCCTCCCGTTCTTTCCCCAGCGCCTCAGTCTCCAGTCTCTCCTCAGGGCTCTCCCAGCCAGTCTGCACTCAGCCCTGCAGCTCACATGCACAAGCTGTGTGCGGAGCGCACAAAAGGCAGGTTAATTGATTCCCTTATGCCTGAGCGAAATGGTAGCTGCAGAGTGGGAGGTGCGTTATCACCGGGGCTCCCCCGGCTGCTGTCTCAGTTCTCTTCACAGTTTTCCTCACCAGTCTTTTCCCAGGCACCAGGCCACCCTGCTGCCGCCTCTGCCCAGAGATCAAGGAAGGTGGCTGCCAGTGCAATTTTTGCGTTGGCCCTTTAAATGTCTCTTTGCATCCCCAGCCACCTGTCTCTGGCAGAGAGCGCCCCTAAGCTTTTTGGGGTTGCGTTTTGTCTGTATTTTCTTGGTTTTAGCTGCTGTAGTTTAGAGGTCCTTGTTTATGATTCAGACCCCGTTCTTCTCCGGGGGAGCTAACTGGCCGTTTCAATGTCCCTCTGGTGCTAGTGCCCATGGGCACCCAGCCCACCCTCTCGAGCCTCCACCACACTTCTCACCCTTTGGGATGTGTGAGAGTTGAATCCACTGTCTGTCCGTGGCTCCAAGGCTCCTCTCCCACTATAGTTCCATTGTTTTCCAGGTGATTACTCCATTATTTACTCACAATTCCAGTTTGGTCTTGGGAGGAGGAGGTCAGCGTAACTCCCATTCACTCATCTGCCATCTTTCTCTCCAGAATTTTTTTTTTATTATTATTATTGCTGCTTCAATTTCATTGGCTGTAATTGGTCCGTTTGGAGTTTCTGTTTGTTCTTGATTTGTTTTTCAAAGATTATATGTTTCTAGGAATTTGTTCATTTCTTCCACATTATTTAATTTGTTGGTCTACAGTTGTTCATAATATTTCTTATAGTCCTTTGTATTTCTCTGATGTCAGTTGTTACTTCTCATCTTTCATTTCTGATTATATTTGTTAGGGTCCTCTCTCTTTTTTCCTTGAGGAGTCCAGTTAAAGTTTTAGCATCTTGTTTATCTTTTCAAAGAACCAGCTCTTGGTTTTATTGATCTTTTGTAATTTTTTTAGACTCCACTTCATTTATTTCTGCTCTGATCCTTATTATTTCCTTTGTCTACTCATTTTGGACTTTGTTGTTCTTTTTCTAGTTCCTTTAGCTGTAAAGCTGAATTGTTTATTTCAGATTTTTCTTGTTTCTTGAGGTAGGCCTGTAATGCTATGAATTTCCCTCTTAGGACTTCTTTTGCCGTGTCCCATACATTTTGGGTTCTTGTGTTCTCATTTTCATTTGTTTTAAGGTATCTCTTGATTTCTTCCTTGATCTCATTGTTAACCCATTCATTGTTTAGTAACGTGTTATTTAGCCTCCATGTGTTTGTGTGTTTTTCAGTTTTTTTCTTGTGATTCATTTCTAGTTTCATACCATTCTGTTCAGAGAAGATGCTTGATATAATTTCAATTTTCTTAAATTTATTCAGTTTTTTTTGTGTGTTCTAATATGTGGTCTATCTTTAAAAATGTTCTGTATGCACTTGAAAAGAATGTATGTTCTACTTTGGTGTGAAATGCTCTCAAAATATCAATTAAATTCATCTGATTTAGTGTGTCATTTAAGGCCACTTTGTCCTTGTTGAATTTCTGCCTGGAAGATCAATCTGTTGAGGTCAATGCAGTGTTAAAATCTACTACCATGATTGTATTACTGTCAATCTTTCCCTTTATGTTCACCAAGATTTGCTTTATATATTTAGGTGCTCCTATGTTGGGTGCATAGTTGTTTACAAGGGCTATATCCTGTTGTTGGCTTGATCCCTGTATCACTGTGTACTGTCCTTTTTTGTCTCTTATTATAACCTTTGTTTTAAAGTCTATTTTGTCTGATATAAGTATTGCTACACCAGCTTTATTTTTTCATTGCCATTTGCATGAAATATCTTATCCATCCCTTTACTTTTAGTCTGTGTGTGTTTCTCATCCTGAGTTGGATCTCATGTGTACAGCATATATATGGATCTTGTTTCCTTATCCATTCAGCTACCCTATGCCTTTTGATTGGTGCATGTAAACCATTCACATTTAGTGCTTTTTGATAAGTATGTATTTATTGCTATCTTATTCCTTCTAACTATGGTTCTCTCTTTTTTTCCTTCTTCTTAAAAAAGAGTCTTTCATATTTCTCGTAATCCTGGTTTGGTAGTAATGAACCTCTATAGTTTTTTTTTGTTTGTTTTTTTCTTGTTTTTTGTTTTTTGGTTTTTTTTTTGGCCTGGGAAGCTCTTTATTTCTTCTTCAATTGTAAATGATAGCCTTGCCGGATAAATAGCCTTAGTTGCAGGATTTTTCTTTTCATCGCTTTGAATATTTCATGTCAATCCCTTCTTGCCTGAAATGTCTGTTGAGAAATCAGTTTACAATCTTATGGGCACTCCCTTGTAAGTAACTAACTGTCTTTCTCATGCTGCTTTTAAAATGTGTTCTTTGTCTTTTACCTTTGTCATTTTAATTACATGTCTTGATGTGGACCTCTTTGAGTTCCTTTTGTTTGGGACTCTCTGTGCTTCCTGGACTTGCATGTCTATTTCCTTCACCAGGTTAACACAGTTTTCAGTCATTGTTTTTCAAATAGGTTCTCAATCCCTTGCTTTCTGTCTTCTCCTTATGGTAACCCTATGACACAGATGTTGTTACATGTCATGCTATCACAAAGTCCCTTAAACCAGCCTTATTTTTTAAAATCCTTTTTTGGGTGTTTTTTTTTTTTCCTGCTTTGGGTATTTTCTGCTAACTTGTCTTCCAAAAGTATGATCCATGAAAGAAAAAAAATCAATATGCTGGGCTTTATTAAATTGAAAACTTCTCTCCAAAAGACAGTGTGCATAATTCACAGATTGGGAGGAAATTTTTGCAAAAATGCATATGTGATAAATGACTTGTATCTAAAATGTATGAAGAATCCTTAAAATTCAACAATAAGAAAACAACCCAATTTAAAAATGGTCAAAAGACCTGAATGAATACCTCAGCAAAGACAATGTACAGATAGCAAACAAGGATATTGAAAAATGCTCAATACCATGTCATCAGAGAATTGCAAATTGAAGCAACAATGATATTCTACTACATGCCTATTATAAGGGTCAAAACTCATAAAACAGACAATATCTAAAGCTAACGAGGATGTGGGACTATGAGAACTATCATACATTGCTGGTAAGAATGCAAAATGGTGCAGCCACTTTGGAAGGCAGTTTGGCAACTTCTTAAAACCTAGATATACTCTTATCATATGATCCAGCAATCATGTTCCTTGGTATTTACCCAAATAAGTTGAAAACTTATGTCCACACAAAAACTGCACACAAATGTTGATAGCAATTTTATTCATAATTACCCAAAACTGGAACCTTTAGTAGATAAATGGATAAAGAAACTGTGGTGCACCAGACAATGGAATATTACTCAGCAATAAAAAGAAATGAGCTCTAAAGCCACAGAAAGACAGAGAGGAACTCTAAGTCATATCACAAAATGAAAAAAACCAATGTGAAAAGGCTACATGCAATATGAGTTCAACTATATGGCATTCTGGAAAAGGCAAAACCATGGAACAGTAAAAAGATCAGTGGTTATCAGGGATTGTGCAGAGTCAGAATGGGTGGATCATGGAACACAGGGGATTTTGACAGCAGTGAAACTATTCTGCATGGTCCTGTAATGATGGATGCATGACATTATACATTTGTCAAAACCATAGAATTATCCAAAACAAGGAGTGAACCTTAACGTAAACTACAAACTAAATAAGAATGTATCAATATTTGTTCATCAATTGTGAAAAATAGATCATACTAATGTAAGATGTTAATAGTATGGGAAACTGGGGCAGTGAGGGGGTTGTGGAAACTCTCTGTACTATCTGTTGAGTTTTACTGTAAATCTAAAACTGCATTAGAAAAATAGTCTCCTTTTTTTAATGGGGTGATCTAGGCAGCAAATTGTCAATGGTGCTAACATACAAAAGGGGAACTGTGTTCCACCTGATGGAAGAACACAGTACCACCCATGGAGTAATCTCACCAAAAGAAAACTGGACCTCATCAAGTCTGCAGCTCTAACTTCTGATTAGCAGAAAATACCATTATATTGTAGAAAATATGAGAACGAAGAAGCATGTCCAACAATGTGGAGAGGCAATTGGCAAACAATAGACTACAGGGAATCCTACAGGACAAAACACAATTTCCTCAACTAATCTTTAGCAAAAAACAGCAGACTAGAGATAGAGGAGGACCATGGATTGAAAGAGCTCTAAGAAACTTATCAGGCAATTGTGATATATAGATCTTATTTAATCCTGATTCAAACAAACCCTATAGGGGACAAATCCCAAAATATCGTAATCATAAACATTTATGAAATAGTTGGAATAACTAAATAGTCATTGGATAGTTTATGATATTAAAAAAGTATTGCAAGTAATTTAAATGTCATAAAGATATTAGTTTTATATTTAAAATTAGAGCCTTCTTTTAGAGATAAATACTGAAAAATGAATAGGGATGAAATAATTTGCTGATTAGAATTTGCTTTCCAGAATCCAGAGAACAGGAAAGGGGTTGGGGAATCAATGAAACCAGATCAACCATAAGCTGATTTTTGTTATCAAGGTGATGAACATCAGGAATCTTTACACCATTTCAGGGGCAGAAAACTATGCCCTGTGGTCCAAATCTAGCCATCATCTATTTTTGTACTACTTATGAGCTAAAAATGATCTTTACATTTTCAATGATAGAAAAATAAAAAGATTCCATAACATATGAAAATTATATGAAACTCAAATTTTGGCGTCCATAAATAGAGTTCTGTGAGAACAGTGACACTCATGGAGGCCAATGGCATGATCTTCTGCGCTATAACAGCAGAGCTGAGGGTTTGAGTGAAGGAAAATCATGCTCTCCATCCCATGCTTTCTCAAAGAATCATCCACTTTTGCCATTTGACAAAACATGCCCCATGCTTCCCCCATTCTCCTGAGTACCCCCTGCTCTCCAGCTCAGAAGGGGTCTAATACATCATGAATTCATATTTTCACTAAATTAATCTTGACCTTATGTTCAAGGTTGAAATTCTAACACGAGCATACATGTGGCTTGGTGGTCCTGAGTGGGTACTCATATTAAATTCTCCATCCTGAGCCATTCTTTGATAATCTTTACCCAGGCTGATATTCAAGCAAATGAAACATATATTAAAGCACTGTACATTTTACGTGACCCATGGCAGCTGAAGATGTGAAGACTGGTGGGACTTGCACAAAAGCTTGCCGGTTTAGACCCATTACTTGTGATTCTGATTCTCCCAGTGCAGGTGTGCGCAGCTCTGGACCATCCATGGGGGATTTCTGTTGAATCAGACAAACTGGGCAAGTGACCCACTAATGAAGCACCTAAGAATCTTCATGAGAAATCCTTGTCTTCAGGATGGGCCCCTGGGACATGAGTTGGGTGAGGGGAAAAAATAAGGTACCTACAGAAATAGAGCTCAGGGTGGTGCTCTCCACACTTTCCCAGGGGCTGGTGCTGGCCCTGCCTGTCAGAAACAGTGTGGCCTGTGTGGCAATTAATGGTCTGAACTATTGTGTGAGTCCCCTAAAGGTCGAACTTGGCTGCTGCCAGCTGGTCCCTGGTGGTAGCTGGTAGTGCCTCTGTCAACCCCTGGTAGGACCTGCTCACCAAGCGCCAGTACCAAGGCAGGAGGTTTCATACCCACTCCTCAGTGTTCCCAGGGAATCACTTGACTGTTTTCCTCTGTAGGTTTCTGCCCACTGATGCTGACTTCCTGCCTGCGTCCTGGGAGGATGGCGCTGGGGCGTGTGCGTGCATTTCTCTGACCCCAAAGTACAGGTGTGAAGGTTCCTGATCACAACTTGATAACTTGGCTCCTTGAGGAAGAGTGTGAAGAGCTGCAGCAGTGATGACCAGGTCCAATAACCTAAAAAAACAGGCTTCTGCTTTTGGTGTAACCAGAGTCATGTCCTAAGTCTGATGCCGGCCTCCCTTGGCTGTGAATTTGAGGAGGTGGAAAAAATGAAGCCCCCAACTGGGCTTTGCTCAGCCTCAGGCAGATGACTAACCCCTAGGGCAAAGCTGGAAAGAAGCTGTCTGTAAAACTTCCAGAGCATTTGGATGAAGGTGGCAGTAGGCCCTTTTAAACAAAAAAGGCCAAGAAACAGTGAGAGGCTGAAATAAGAAAAAAAGTCAAAATTCTCACCATGGCCCAGATCCTGTATGATCCAGCCTCTTTCTCTCTACCTCATTTGATGCCACTTTCTTTCACTCCCCACCTTGTCTCACACTGGTCTTTATTGAGCTGCTCCAAAGTGTACAGCCTTACAGCCTCAGGGCCTTTGCACATACCAGCCTCTCTGCCTGAAATGCTTTAAGTTCCCTTCTCCATCCTGCACTCTCTCCTAGTCCTGACAGCCACACCCCTTCTCTTCCCTGAGGTCCTGGGAGAGAACTCCTTCCTCCCCTCCCCTTACGCTCTGCCTCAGTTGTTCATTTCTTAAACCTTGTTTTGACTCTTTGTAGTCCCTAACACAACTTTAGCCTGAAGGTATTTAGGTTATTGTTTTACTTACTCATTTTTGTCTCTGCTTCTCACAACAAGATTATAATGTCCTTCAGAACAGGTGCTGTGTCTTAACTTTTCATGGCATACCCAGCACTGAGTACGGTGCGCAGACTCAGTGTTCACTAAATGTTTGCTGAATAAATGAATGATTGAATCAGTGATGACTGTGTTAAATTTTGCTTCTTATTCTCAGGTCCTTCTATAGTTGGCTAAGAGATAGTCTCAGGGCTTGGTGGTCCTCCTCTTTTTTCCCTCAGCCTTTTGGTCATTTTGATGTCATTAACATCCCTTAAAGACTGGGCAGGAGTCATTTGCCTCCCTTTAATTGATCCCACATGAGACTTGTTCAGACCAGGGTCCTAATTATTGGCCAAACTATCATTTGGGGATTATTTATTATTTCAATTATCCATGAGATTTCTGTCCATCAGTGCAGACAGTAGCATTGTTCAGAATAGACCAACTACTGTAACAAATAGCCCCCAAATCTCAGAAGCTTAAATTAATGCAGTAAACGTTTATTTCTCACTCATGCAAAGCCCAAAAAGAATGTTCAAGATTACACGGTTCTTCTCCAAGGAGTGACTCAAGGATTTTTCTATTGTGTGACACTTTTATCATCAATACCTGGTCTCCAGTTCACCTGTGGATGGGCAAGAGAGCATGGGAAAACACCTGGGCACCTCACTCTCTTGGCCAGTAGTGACACACACAGCTTAAACTCAGTTCCAGCCAGACAGTCACATGGCCCTACAGAGACTGGGTAGCCTCTTCCAGCAGAGCTCTGGCAACAGGAGCATGAGTGTCCCTTCCATAGCAGAAAATATCCCCATGACTCAGTGATACCCTCCCGCACTTCTAACACCTTCTTCAAAGAACCAAGTGCACTACAAACTCCAGGGCACCATCCACATAGCTATGTACCTGAAGGTGTGCAGTGTCAGCTCTGTTTAAGAGATGCTTGTAGGACTTTCATGTACCGTCTGTTCCCTTGGTCACTGCCTCCCTCTTCCTGACCTTTCTCTGCAGGGGGCCTGGCACACATTGTGCCCTGGTGTGGCTGCCCACATCCCTCATCCTGCCAGGCCTATCACCCCAAGAGAGCTCCATTAGGTGAAAGTTCCTTCTCTCTCTCTCTCTCTCCCCATCAAATTCCCTCCTTTCAACTTATAATTGGGTGCTAGGAAGAGAGCAGCTCCACTGGGTTTACTCTCACTGAGTCATAAAGGGCTGACAACACAACCCACTCCGAGACACTTGCTTTAGAAGCAGGAGGTTGGTGGCAGACACAGATCTGTGCAGACAGCATTGCAGGTAGTGAGACAAACCAAAGGCCAGGACTTCAGGCCTCCAGTAGTGAGGGAGGGTCAGCCATGGTAGTGAGGACGTCTTCCTGGTGCACCTCAAGTCGCACCAGGAGATTGCCCTCCACTCTAACCAGTAATTGTATTACTGTTCAGGTATGTAAGGCCAGCAGATCAGGAGAAAACTGCCACTGTAAAGACAGCCTGTGACTCACAGCCCCCGAGAGGCAGGGGCATGCAGGGCCACATGGGGAAGCCCCACGGTTGGTCAGAAGTCAGGAGACAGGCAGGAGCTATGGGCAGGAGCTGTAGGGTTGGCTAGTGTGGATAATTCCAGCAGGCTCTGGGGTGCAGGGTCCATCCCTAGTTGTCTAGTACCTGGTCTTAGGTAATTAGGTCAGGGGATAGAGGCCCAAGTGTGAGGGCCTGATGGATAAAGGAGGTTGGTGAGGTGTGGGCTCTGCATCTGAAGTGCACTCAAAGGAGAGCTGCTGAATATCCCCAGGAACTGCCAACCCTAGGAGGAGCAGTCCTTCCAGAATAAGTAAGTCCCCACCAGTCAAAGCAATAGAATATACAGAAAATAAAAGATATGATTAATACACTTTCTCCAACTAATTAAGCAAGTCGATACAGTTGAATAGATGACAGTCCTATCCAGTGGCAAAGCCACATCTGGAGACAACGACTTGCCTTACAATCACATGGACAGACCCCCCGTCTTGGACCTCCCCCGGACCCCACACCACCACGTTCAGTGCACCAGCACAGCCCATCAGCCTCTGCTCCACAACACCCAGACCCACTCCACTCCTGCTTCCCCTGGGCCAAGTCGGGGATAGTCCTGCTGCACTATCGCAAACGCCATCACTGTGTCCTCCCCCTTCTTCATCCCTCCTACTCTGCTCTTTCTCCACAGAGCAGCCAGAAAGGATATCATGCTCTTGTTCTGTTTGGTTTGGTTGTTTACAGTCAAAACAGTTCATCTCCCATTTTGTTTCTTTTGCAGTGTAAAGAATTCTTTTGTAAACTTTTATTACAGCAATTTTCAAGCCTACACAAAACAAGAGAGAATATAATACCCCAGCTTTAATACTTAACTCCTGGCCATTCTTATTTTAACTGTACCCAAATAACTTCCTTTCCCCCACTCTATCATACAAATCCTTGAGAACAGAGGATCTTAAAACCATCCCAGTTTCCCAAGGCATTTATAACACAGTGGAGCCTTACACCTTCCTATGGTACTCAGAGCCCTGTTGACCATCTGACAGTACCTCCTCACGCTTCTCAGCCCTTCTGTTCCTTGAAGACTGAAAGCACCCCTACCCCAGTGCCTTTGTACTTACCATCCTACTACCTAGATTGCCGCCCTACGTCTACATGGCTGGCTTGCCTTTGCATTCACATCTCACTCTGACCCCCTCCCCCAGAGGCCTTCCCAGTGAGTCCATCTCTGGCAGCATCTCCGCCCCTACCCCCTACCTCTAACCAGTCACTCTCCACTGCAATGCTCTGAAATTAGTTCACTCATTTTAAATTTTTGCTTGTTATAAAATCAGTCCCAGAAAAGCAGAAACTCTGTCTATCTTATTCCATGTTATATCCCTACAGCTAGGTGAGTGCTTGGCATCTGATCAGCATTTACTATTTGTTGAGTAAAAGCAAACCAAAAAAATAAAAATTACAAGTGTTCACTTTAAAGCAGTTTTTAAAAATACACTTTTCTGGTGCTTTTATAATAAAATTAAAATGTCATTTGTTAGGAAAAATATATCTTTACAAATTTATTTGAGGAAAAAAACAAAACCTCTCTTTTGCAAAGACAGCAGCCTCTGTGAAAGATCCTTGGTGACCTGAGTTCTGATTCTGCAAAAGGGAAGCAAATCAAGCTGACTGTTTTTAGTCCTTAGAAGTAGCTCCTGCTTTCAGCGGCTGTAGGAAAGAGGAACTTAGGGCTTAGATAGTTCACTTAGATAAGACCACCTGCTCTGTCTCTTAAAGCCTTGACTGGCCAGAAAAAAGAAACCAAAGAAAGAGAACACACCCCTAAGAAGACAGGATTAGTGGATTCTGAAATGAGAAAGAAAAGGCAAAAATTTAGGTTTATCAAGGAAAAGCCTCCACTAAGGCTTTTGAGTATTTGAGGATCCCATTTGATGGAACTCAAGTTGTAAAGTGAATTTACATTGTGCTTCTCATTAGTTCATAAATGTTTTAAAACAAATACATCATTTTAAAAATGGGTGAAAATGCATTCGAGAAGCTCCTCCTTCCCAGCAGCCCTGAACCCCCACAGTACTATCCACACAGCCCTACCCACACCCACCACCTCTCAGCTGACCTTTGTTTTTAAAAATGACATTCTCTCTCCTTCCTGCCTGTAGGGTATTTTTGTAGAACAGATGCTCAGTATTTGTGAATGTGAATGCATATTTATTGCTTTGCAAACACACACAAAAATGTATTGTAGAAAAGTTTCATGCCGATTAAAGTTGTATAAATAACATCGTTCTATAAAGCAGTACCTTCACAGGCATGGGGCTTCCCCTTCTTCCTCACACGTCCTCCAGGTTTACAGACAGCGTGGTGGTGACAGTGTGCCCTCAGCTTCTCCCACACAGCTCTGTCTCAAAGGAACACCACAGCATTATTGATTCAGGCACAGAGAGGAATGTGCAAAGCTGAGGTGCCTTCAGCACGTACACCCTTTGAAGATAGTGAGCATGAGACCACCAGGAGAGCAGGCAGGAATCCACTGGAAAGACTGGCTGCCTTCCCTAAGTCTATAGCTGGACCCAGGCCTCCCGCCTCAGGCTTCATGTGGCTGGGCTATGTATGGCATTTGGGGCCAAAGTTTCCTTAAGGAAGCCACTTTGAGTTCTGTGGCTGGGCCAGATCCAAAGTCATTCTGAGCATTCTTCTGTGTGCCAGCAAAATGCCTTTACACAATTAGCTCATTTCAATCTTATATGTCTCTATAAGGTAGAATTCTTATCATTTTACACTGAGTTGTGGATACTGAGTCATAGAGGGATCTGAAACTTACTGAGATCATACAACCAGTAAATGGCGGAGCTGGGAATGTATCTAAAGCCATTTGGTAGCACTAGCCAGGATGGAGCTAGCACAGAGAGAGATTAAAAAAAAAAATACAGACCAACACTGCCTGGGCTCAAATCCCAGCACTGCTGCTTTTTGGCTGTGTGACTTTAGCAGGTTGCTAATCATCTCTGAGCATTAGTTGCTTTGAGTATAAATGGAAATAATGATAGGACCTATTGCATGGGGTGGGATGCAAATTAAATCAGTTAACTGATGTGAATGCTAAACCAGTACTGGTACATAAGTGCTTTGTGCCTACTGTTGGACATCCTATAATACTACTTGCCATTCTTGCATAATCCTGTTTTTCTGGTTCCTTCCTCCAGCGGTTAATGGAGGACAGCTCATGCCCTGCAAAACTATGCCAGTTATTTCAGAAGGGGGACTCTCTGGAGAAGGTCTTATAAGATGCCATTTCCTAGTTGTCATCTCTTTCTCTGCAGCTGGACATTGTTTGGTGACATCCACTTTCAAGGCCATTGCCTGCAAGAATACCTAAAGCCTTGTCTCCGTCTTCTGGTGGGCATTGTGGGCTCCCCAGATGATGGGGTGCTTACCCCTACCATTACCCCTACCAAATGGAAAACTTGGCAAGATCCTCCTTGTGCCAGAGCCACATGGGCCCAAGCCAGGAAGCTGCCTACAGAACCTGCAGAGCACTTAAAAGAACTGGCATCCAATTTTTTGTCACAGAATCCATTCCATGAGCTCATGGGAGGCTGAGCAGAGGGTCAGAACTGAAGAGGAAATTAGAATTAAGCTGCTCTCCAAGTGCCTGGAGTTCTGTAATTATCCCTCCACCCCACCTTCTCATCTGCTACCCCTCCTGTCCCCATGCCCTCCTCACCTCCTGCAAGTCAGGGGTTCTGAAAAGTTGCCTGGGATGGCCTGGTTGGGGGTTGCACTTTGTGAAACTGAGTGCATGTGTGCAAATTTCCTGGGAAGACCTCCATGGCTATCATTATGCTCTCAAAGGGTCCATGATCCTGAAAATGTCAGGGATGCTGGCTTCCATATGGTAGTCAACATATTAGATTGGGTTCTCCAGGAAAGACTCTCAGATGGAATTAGGGGTACAGAGGACCTGTAGCTGAGAAACTCCTGTGGAAAGGACAGGGGAAAAGAAGAATTGGGGAGCAGTCAGGGAGGGAAGAGGGAGACCTAACGAGGAGCCACTCAACAGGGATTTGGAGCACTGATCACTGGGTCTTTGGACCATAGCCTTGCTCTGATGTTGGCTTGGGCCATCTGTTCTAGAAGCAGCGTGACTGGCTTGAAAGCTGAGCACATCTTGGAGGAAGTAACAGCTGGAGGCTGTCGGCCAGCCACTCCTCACTCCTCATGACTGTTCCCCAGCCTTTTTTGGAAGGGGATGTGGGCATGCATCTCAGTGCCTGCTGTGGAACCACTCCCTGCACACAGCTCCCAGCCAGGCCTCCCCACTCTTCATCAAGCTTGTCTAGGCAGATCCAAATCCTACGGGTGGCACAGCCTAAGTCAAACTGGGGCCCTCGCCTCTGAAGTTGTCAATAGAGGGTTCTTGAGTCCTTGACCCTGAGCTTGACCTGGGGGAAATAGCATGGGAATGCTGGGCAAGAAAAGTAAGTTATAGACCCCTACCCCCCCCCCAAAAAAAATCTTTATCTAATGAATCTACTGTATACACATGGATGGTTGTTTAGAGTTTGAAATGTGTTTTTCATGGAACTCCTATTATAAATTGGAGGGGAGGCCCTCAGGGTTTTGTTTGTTTTTTTCTACCCAAACCCTATTACATTTATGCTATCCAAATAGCTGATCTGAGGCCTGGGCAGAGCCCCAGGCTCAGCCCCCCTGAGCTGCCCAGGGAACCCTGCAGCAGTGGAGACAAGGAGCAATTGGCCAGCATCATGGAACAGAAGTAGCCTGGGGAAGCCAGGCTGGCAGGGGCATCCCAGGGTTCGAGAAGCTCATGCAGAGGGGCTAGCACTGGAGAGATGTGGGCAGACTGGGTTTGCAGAGGGGCAGGGATCTGTGTGCGAAGAGGCCTCTGCGGCAAAGGGATTCTGCCCTGTGCTTGGAGGTCACGCGCCTCTTTATTAAGCGAGTTTCTTGCCTCCGCCCAATGCTCCTACAGCGAAGTTCACCCACGTGGGAAGGCGTGGACCCAGCAAGTTTGTGTCATCCCGGGGCGGGGGGAACACCGGAGCGCGTCCACGAGACATCCTAAGGGAGGCCACTAGGTGGCGCGTCCGCCCTTCCCTGCTTGGGGACACAGCATTGCAGCTGGGGATGACACCCGGCTTGTCATTGTCCTTTAACGAAAACGCTGCCCCTCAAGTGCCCTGCTCTGGGGAAATCTACAGACTTCTATTGAGGGGAACGGCTTCCACACAACAGCAATGGAACATGCTTGACATGATCAGAGTGAGCAAGCATCTAAAGATAGAGTATACAGTTGTTGCCATTGAGGATTGTCACAGAACCCACATGGTCTCTGTGGTGTGCAGATTGGTCCTGGGGTGAGTCTCAAGGCTCCTGCATCCCATAGAGTTCCTCTGCTCCCCAGGCAGGCTGACGGTTGGGGGCACAGGTACAGTGACTTAAGGTGCAGTGTTGGATACTCCAGGCATATCAGGTGACCTGACTTCACACTAATTTTTCTTAATGGTCCCACATGCACACACCCTTGTCAAGATGTGGGGGCAGTCATAATGTGGGGGTTGAGAAATATGTCACTGGTACTTGTGATATTTTTTTATACTGTGCTACTGGACCTGTAGGAAAGATTCTGGAAGGTGCCATGGTCTGGAACTAGGCCCATCAAAATTGAATAATTAGGTACCCAGGCACAGTGCAGACTGTGCACCGAGGGAAAGTGGATTGAAGTCCAAAGCAAGACCCGCAATTCTAAATTCTGAACTGTTTGAGGGGAGTCAGATACAGGATGCTATTGAGGTTGTGGCTTCCACATTACACAGATGAGAGGAAAGGCCTCAGGAGAAATGCCTGTCTTTCCTTGGCTCCAAAAATAGTGACTCTGAAGCAATTGATCTGCTTTTATGTTAAACACCCATCCGGTTCCCTTTGTTTGTTACTCCCAGTGCCAAACCTGTGGCCCATCTGAAGGAAGCGTATAAACCTGCACAGTCTACTTTGTTTTTCCTCGCCTCATTCCTGGCGCCGTTTTATGTCACCACTTACCCTTCTTTTTTCTCTTGTGTATTAAACTTATGTTTGTGTCTTTTCTTATAAATTGCCTTAATTCTTCTGTGGAGCAGAACAAAATACAAAAGTAAAAAAATAAAATAAATCAGATCATTCTCTCTGTGGCATTGCATTAGATCAAAGGGCTCATGAGGATTTGTTACCTGTAATCTTCTGAACTAAAAGAGAATTTTAAAATTCTCTGCTAAACTTTACTTACCAGTACTACCTGCTAGTGCCCTTGATCTGGATTGAACTTTATTTGAGTACTTCCAAGTAGTGTCTTATATGCTTTTCTCTTTTGCACATAATATACAAAACCTCATATTTCTGACTTTCTAATTTCAGAAAGTGTGTTCTCACTTCTAAGAGGAGTTAGGCTGCAGGTTTCTTCTTGTAAATTTTCAATGGGTTTACAAATTTGAACTTAAGGTGACTTAAATACTGCAAACCATTTCACTAGTCTGGCTGGTGCCTTTGAAACACATGAAGATACAAAGAAAGTCATGACAGGTTAACTCAAAAACTCACCTTTTCTCAAAGTAATGTACTTTCTTGCTGCTCTTGCTATTATAAGCATTGAGACACTTTGTGAAGGACTCAACTCCTGAATCTCGAAGACTGGTCGCAAAACCTGAACACAGTATGTGCTCAATCCTATCTGTGAAATTAATAAATGAGTTAACACAACCAAACCCAAATGCTGGAGAAGAATAAATGAAACTTCTGGGTCAGGCCTTGGTAGGTCCATTATTCCAGTCCCGCAAGTAGGAATAGTCAACTTTCAAAGAAACAAGTATTTCCTAAACCAATCTTACTGCAGTTTTCTCAAGAAGAAAGGGACTAGGCAGGAAAGGCTATTACCTGGGAAAAAGTGGCTTTAAAACTGAAAGGCTTGATTGGCCAGAAAACATCTCTGGGAAAGACAAGGGAACATCATTATTTCATTAAATGAGCCTCCTGCCTTCTCTCTCTCAACACCCCCCTCAAGTGTTAGAAACTTGCATATTGATGCCAGCAATGAAACCCCAAAGTGTGGACATCACAGCTCCTCTTCCCATGCTTTGTCTTCAGAGGTTTTGTATTTCCAAGAATTTCATGTCATTGACCAGGCCTAAGAGCTTAAAGGAACAAAGAGGGTAATGCATCTGTGGGTTCCAGCTCCATAAACAATCAATTTCTCTAATTCAGGTCAAAAACTGGACTTGCCAAGGATACATATTTTTATTAAAAATAAGCATTTATATTAGAAAATTTCATCAGCTGAAATTTTCTCAACTCCAGGGATGTGTCTCACTGTCTCCTGCCCCTGTTCCGCTTGCATTCTGTATGATATTTTGGGGGATTTTGAGCACCCCCATGTCAGGGGCAGCTCTGCAAGAAGCAGACAGTGCTGGTGGCCTCCCAGCAGCTGGAAGCACTGACTTTCCCATCCAGCCCCCCGCCTGCCAACTAGGATCTTGAGCCCAGGGGAAATGCTTTCCCTACTATGTTTACAAAGCACTAAATTTTCAGTCATTAATTCTCCTCATAAAGAATGGTAGTCACTGAGACAGCAGTTATAACTCTGAAAGACCAAGAAAGTGGTAAGGAGCCTCAGTGATAGTGGGGGGTGGGTAGGAGGGGACAGCAAAATAAGTCCCTCTTCTTCACTATTAGCTGTCTCCTGTTTTAAAGGGAAATAATTTTGAATGTCTTAATCACTGCCTTAGGCATTCGTTTATTTTCCCCTTCAAAACATTGAGGAATGTTGTGTGGACACAGTCATTCCTCCTTTGTCCATGTGTTTCTCAAGAGAAGACATCCTTTGTCCATTGGGTTCAACTAACCACTCAGAGTGCCCACTATGGGGGGCCCAGGGTCTCAGCCCCTAGGGCAGGCACAAGAGCTGGGGTGCCCCTAGTGCCAGACAGAAAGGGCCCTGTTTTGTGGGTGCTCAAATTACTCCTTGGAATCCAGGCTTCCAGGGACAGCCTTAAGCCCTTCAAAGTGCAGAGTTGCAGGCACCCTCCAGCTCTGAGCACTTCCCCGCCCATACCTGGGCAAGGCCAGGTTGACAGTCTGGGCTGGGGGACAGGAGAGGAACGCTGTTCCTGGATGGGCACTGCTTCCTGCAGAGTTGAAGGAACAACCCTCCCCTAGGGCTTTAATGGGTCCTCCACAGCTGGATGGTAAGCTCAGTAAGGACTCCTCACTTCCTGCAGATGCATTTCTGAAAGACACCCTGAGACTTTGTGGCTGTAAGAAGTGTTGCTGGGGCCAGAGGGGAAGCCGATGGAAACTGTGTTGGCCAGTAAAGCAGCAGCTTTCAAAAAAAGAGCCCACAGACCTCCCACGTCAAAACTGCCTCAGGAAAGTCTATTTAAATACAGACTCCTGCACCCCCACTACTACCACCAGCACCACAAAATCAGAATGTCCCTGGCAGGTGGGGAATGACAGGGAAGAGTCCCAAAGATTCCTGTACCTGCCTCTGGGCCCCTAGGACACGCAGCCCTCAGGGCTCCTGTGGTGGTTCAGAAGGAGGGAACCCAGCCTGGAAGCTACAGGAGACCACCAAGGTGTGACCTCCAAGTGCATGGTCAGCAGGCTGTGCCAGCCACCCTCCCCTCCTGACCCCTCTTAAGAGCATTAGTGTGGTTTTTACCTCAGTGCTCCTGATTTGGATTCCAGAAAACCAGAATTCCTAAAAAAAACCCTAGAGAACATGGATTTCAGCTCCCCTGGAGATGGCTTGGTCCTCCCTGCTGCCTATTTGGCTTTTGGGTCTGGTCGTCTCTTCAAATCTCTGTTTGTTTTTGGTGGAAGAAATTTACAGAGAGGCACAGAGATCAGGGCTGCCTTTAGCAAATATAATTCTCAACCTCTGACCCCCGTGTCACCCTTTGAGGGCTCATCTCCTTTAGGAAGCCTTTCAAAAATATTGTGTGTTAGCCTTTCTTCTGCACCATGCCTTGTAGAGGCAAAGAGCCGGGAGAAAAACCCTGCCCCTGCCTCTTACAGCTGTGTGAACATGGGTACCTTACTCACCTTTTCTGAGAGATCTCCATTCTTCTTATCTGTAAAATAATACTAATAATAATTAATAATAATACAGAGTTCTCTCTTATCTAAGGGGGATGAAGGCTGAAACCACAAATGACATAGAACCTCATATATACCTTGTTGTTTCCTATACATACACACTTACGATAAAGTTTAATTTATAACTGAAACACAGTAAAGACTAACATAACTAATAATAAACTATAACAATACACTGTAATAGAAGCTATGTGAATGTGGTCTCTTTCTGTCTCAATATATCTTATTGTACTGACCCTTCTTGTGATGATGTGAGATGATACAATGGCACATAATGAGACAAGATGAGGTGAATTATATGGGCATTGTGATGTAGTGTTAGACTCTATACAGGTGACTGGAACACAAGCACAGATATTCAGTGACAGCAGATGTGATGGCCAGACTGCTACAAAGTGCAGAACAAGCAGGAAGCATACACAGCAGGACTCACTGGACACAGGAATGACTCACATCTGGGCAGAGGGAGCTGAATGATGAGAGATTTCATCCCCATCACTCAGCATGGCATGAAATTTAAAACTTACAAATCATTTATCTCAGAATTTTCCATTTACTATATTCAGACAGCATTAAACATGGGTAATGAAATCATGGACAGTGAAGCTGTGGCAAGAGGGAACTTCTGTAATGATAACATTCCTGCAGCGTTAATGAGATAGAAGTTCATGCTAGGTGCTTAGCTGATATGGAAACATATCCACTGCTTTCCTGCCCCACCTGTAACCTTCCACAATGACCCACCCTGGGGGCATGTATCTGGACACCTAGGGAAATGGCACCCGGGAACCACTCTGATTGATTAAATTTGACCAGTCCTCTGTCATATCTGATATCTGTTCTTGAGTTTGAGCAGAGATAATTATTGTTAGGAAAGCAACAGATTGCATAGTCCAGACATATGCTCCACCCACAAAAAGTGACAATGCCAAAGTTGCCTTGCTTCTCAAATTTTCTTCTGAGCCTGACGGTGCTAGGGTGACTGTAAACATGGTAAACATTTAAGCACATGTCTTGTGTAACCATCAGAGATCCAGATGCACCAGAAGCCATGGAGCAACTAGCTGGTTCCAGGCTAAGTGTCGCAGCTTCAAGAGAGGATGTTGATACCAATATCAGGAAACTGTTGGCTACCACTGGCTGACAGGCACCAGAATTCTGTGGACTGTTAATTTTCTTGGAAGAAAATCCTTGAACTGGGAGATAGAGAAAGTAGTCACAGCTTCCTTTGGGCAGTTTCCCAGTGAGGGGAATTGGCACATTTATTATATACCCCTTAAGCTCTAGGCTCAGGGCTAGAAACTTTACATATGTATACTGAATTGTTTGTTCCTTACAACGGGCAGAGAAGGAACCATTATTGTCACCATGAAACAGAGGCTCGGAGAGGTTAAATGACTTATTTAGACTCATATCTGTTCAGTGTCAGAACTAGGGGAGGAAGCCTGGCTGGAGACTGTAACTACAGAGAAAGGGAATCAATGACTCTCTTTTAATCCTGAAGCCTTATTAGTCAGAAAGGTGCTCTCAGACTGGGCACTTAGGGACCAGACAGAAAGCTCATGTTTACTGGGAGTATCTCCAGGTCTCACTATGGGATCAATGTCAAAACACATCCTGATGCCTCTTGGATGCCCCTGGGGCAAACACATTCTAACTCATCTCAAAGTATATATTTTTTGAGACTCAAGGGAATGGAAAGACATTGTAGACAAAAGAAAATAAAACAACATGGAAGTTGCTGAAGCTGCCTCTAGTGAACAGAAACCCCAAAGCCAAAATATAAGCAATGGGGGCCACTTCTCCTTTATCTTCAACCTCTATTCATTCCCAGGAAGCCCCCTCTGCTTCTCACACAGAACTCAGGGGTCCCCAGCCACAGCAGTTGCTTCCAATCTCTGCCCCTCAGATCACACAGCCACATTGACATGTAGTAGTTCCTTCTCACTCAGCTCAGATGCTCCAGGTGGTTAGTACAGCCTGCTGATTCCCACCCAGTTTATACTCCTTTCATGTGTCATCTTAATTGTACATTTATACCATTCTCCCCCTCTGTGAACTGTGAGCTCTTCAGGGGATGAATTGTCTGTGTCCAAATATGCTCCTTCTGTATGTTGCCCAGGGCTCAATCCATGGAATGGACTCTCTAAATGCTATGTGGAAGACTGAGTGAAAGGACAGTGGCCTGGAAAACAAAACTTTGCATTTCCAACCCATTTTCTATGACAGGAAGTATCTGATCTTTGTTCTTATTGAAAACTCAGTGCAGTGCTTTCTCATTCAGACAGTCAGCCCATATGAATTTGTTTCCTCAGACAGTTAACAAGCTATACTGCATCATAGAGATCTCTTAAGGAATAACCAATAACTAAATAATAATCAAATGTTCACAAGATGATAGAAAAATTAGAATAAGTGGACCTCTAGAATTTGAAGATAGTAAACCACCCTGAACAAAAAAAAAAAACAACTATTTTTAAGTCTTCAAACACAGTATTTTAATACAGTAAAACCTCAGTTCTCAAACTTAATTCATTCCAGAAGTCTGTTCTAGAAGCGATTTGTTGGAAAACAGAATCACTTTTTCCTATTAGAAATACAATATCAGCATAAAAGTGTTGTCAGGTTGAGAACCAAAGTTTTGTTCGACAATTGAGATATTTTTTCTGTGAACAATTTGGTCAAGAAACAAATTTTTTGAGATGGGAGATGTTCAAGAACCGAGGTTTGACTGTATATACTTGGGACAATTCATTTCACTTTCAAAGAAGCACTTCAATCACTCAAGACATGTTTACTGAGCACCCCGCAAGGGCTTGATGCTATGGGGAAATTATTAAGATCTCTTTATAAAGTGCTTTATACTTATCAGTACAGATGCCCAGAATCACTTGGGTATTTCTTGGTTTTCTTGGTGTGGTGAACAGAATAATGCTCCCAAAGACGCCCACATCCTGATCCCTGGAACCTGTGAATATATGACTTCACATGGTAAAAGGGACTTTGCAGATCTGAGTAAAGATCTTGAGATGGGAAAATGGCCCTGGTTTATCCATGAAGACCCAACATCATCACCAGCATCCTTAGAAGAAGAATGAAGGTCAGAGTCAATCTTAAGAGATGGAACTAGAGAAGCAAACAATTCAAGTGATGTGGCCATGAGCCAAAGAATGCAGGTGGTCTCTGGAAACTGAATAAGGCAAGGGAGAGGATTCTCTTCTAGAGAATCCAGAAAAAATGCAGCCCTGCCAATACCTTGACTTTAGACTTTTAGATTTGTGGTGATTTATTACAGCCACAACATGGACTAATCCATGCATCCCTACAATGGAGATAATAGTAGTCCCCACCTTGTGGGTTACGTACTTAGATGAGACATACATGACAAAGACTTAGAACAGATTCAAGCACACAGGTCATTTTGTTAGTTATTATTATAATAGAATTATTAATTTGTTATTTATTTGGGAGATCTTATCCTGTGGGTCAGACAGGTCACTATATAACCCTAAAACGAACATGTATTAGTCCTTGCTAGACACCAGGTCCTCTGCTAACTTTGGGCACCTGAGAGGAATTGAATGGCTTTTCTGACCTCAGGAGTTTCTGGCAGGTAAAAGAAACAGACATCTCAACAAGGAAGGATGGCATAGGTGACAATACTTAGGAGTATGCCCAGGATAGGGAGATTAGAGGAAGGATCTCTGGTGGGGAGTTAGGGGAGGTCCCTCTAATGAGAAAAGGCTTGAACTAAGGCCTGCAGACAAGAGAGGCCACCAAGCAGACAAGGGGAGGGGTGTTGCAGGCCAAGGGAACAGAGGAAGCCTAACAAAGGCAGCCTCCACACAAGAGGGGCTAAGGCAGCTGCCCAAGGTCTCACAACCAAGATTCAAACCTCAGCTTTCTCCTGCCTCTTGCCCTTTCTGCTGCTACGAGGTACTCTGTACAAGACATGCCTTCTGGCAGTTCTCAAGGAATATACAGTCCACAAAGGAACAACCAGATACATGATGAGGAAACAGTTTAAAACAACCACAGAAGTCCTTATTTGAGAAAGTTTAAAAATAAATGGTGGAAAGTTCCACTAGGCAGATGTAAAAGAATCAGACTTGGAGAAGATTTGAAGAGGGAGGGATGTGAGTCAGGCTCTACAGGTGGATAGGTGTCAATAGCTGGAGGATAGAGTGAAAAAGAAGCTTGTAGGTGTACAGCCAGTCTACCCTCAAGCAGGATGTCAGGTGGATGTAGATCCCACTGGGTTGCAAGGGATGGTATGGAGGATAGGCTGGGTGCAGAAGTCACATAGAGCCTCGAAAGGCACTTCCACAGAAGACTTTATTCTAAGGGCATTTGGGGGGCCACCTGCTGAAGGGGTTTTGAGCAGTAGGGTGATATCTGATATCAATGTGTGAGGAACACTATGGGTCTGTCTTACCATATGTCTCCAACATGGCGCGTGCTCCACTGTTTCTTCTTAAAGTGCACTGAGATTTGTAGGACAGGGCAGGAAGAATGGGGAAATCTCATCTCTGTTCTCAATCCCACTTGCTTGCTCCTCTTCTCCCTGTTCCCAAAAAGAACATTCTTCCCCACCAGCTGCACTTCCAACATCTTCCCCTCTAGAGGATTGTGGTCAGGCATGGGAGGTGGGAGACCAGCAACATGGAAACGGATGACAGCTCCCACTCTGACCACCTGGCTGGACTCAGGTGACATAAAGGGATTGAATAGCTAGAACATCAAGGAATTGTTCTGAGCTAGGAAGTGAACTTAAGAATATGCTCAACAGCTGGTGGTGAGGAGCGGCCTGAAAAGGTTTTGTCTTCTGCTAGGTGTCATTGCCTGGGTTTCCAGGTTCTGTCTGGCTGTCTCTGATTTCTGCAGGCCAAGAGCACCCCTCATCCCTCCCCGTTCCTGAATCAGCACTGGGTCTTCTAAACTCACTGATGCTGCAGTTAAAAACCCAGCCTTCCCATTGAGTTGCCATCTAATCAGACAGATAGAACAATGAGAAACAAGAGAGACATACAAAGACCCAATATTCTTGTCAGTCAAAGAATCATGGGGAGCCTGCAGCTCAAAGGTGTCATATGTGAGTGAAATTAAATTTGGTTAGATTCAACTGTTCAACAAAATTTTGCAGGCACTTCCCCTCATGGCTATGAAGCTGTCATCCACAGCAAAGGGTAAGTGACCAATTAAGTCATTGGTCATTTCCCTGACCAGTGCTTAAACCTTAGCCAGGGACAATACCACTTGTGGAGAAAAGGCCTTGATTCCATTTAGGAATAGTACAGTTGTATCTGTGCACTCTACATCCCACAGTTAATATGATTAGATTGTTTGCGATTTTTTTAAGTCTCTGGCACCACTGATCCCTATTGACCCTAGATTCCTTAGTGCTAGGATCCAGCCCAGACTTGTTTATGACTGGCCTGCTGTGCACATGTCCATTCCTTGAATTCCACTGAGCTCAGCCTCAAGGCCACCCTCCAACTGTGAGTCAGCTATGCCCATGGTTAGGGGACCAGCCTCCCCAGGTCCTCAGCAACAACAGTGTAACTAAATGAGTGTTTTCTCTTATGTGAAGCTATTTAACACAAAGGCCTTAAGATTCTGGAGAATCGAGATAGCGGAGGAGTGAGTGGAAGTCACACTGACCTCTTCCCAGGACCAACCTGGAATTACAACTAAATTGTGGGTAAACCACCTGCAACAAACAACTGAACAATGGCAAAAGAGGAGCCTTATAACCTTGGACAGACAGAAGAATCAGCTTTAGTACAACCTAATTGCCACTTACCCTGGTCTCCGACGAAGGCAGGGGCAGAGTGGGCTAGAGACACTTGAGAGATTGGAGACAGAGGCTTTGGAGAGAGAATGGAGAGAGTAGCTGGTGGCATTCTTGTGGTAATGTCCCCTATATGGCAGCAGCCATCTAGCTCAGGCAGACCACTCCCCTGAGTGGCAGCAGCATGAGAGGACCCAATAACCCTGCCCCAGGCGGGACTCTGCCCCACCCTGTGGTGTCTAAGCCTGACTGCTGAGTGAAGAGTGACTAGATTAACAGCTGAAGGAGATAGCCACAGATAGTAGATTCCTGGAAGCCTCGGACAGACTGCCTAAGGTCAGACAGGGTCAACAGCTGACATCATCAGAGGCAGATCCAGAAAGAAAAAACAGCAGTCTCCTACCACAGAAGTTCACATCACAAAGTCAGGAAATCAAGACAGATCCATTTAAGAAGCAGAAGCCAAAAAGAAGAGTCTCACAAATAATGGGAAGACAAAGAAACACCCCCCAATCAACGGGAAAGGAGGAATCCCCAGGAAGAAAACTAAATGAAATAGAGGCAAGAGAACTATCAGATACTAAGTTCAAAACAATGGTTCTAAGGAAGCTCAATGAGCTCAGTGAGCTCAGAGAGAATTACAAAACCTGCAAGGAAACTACTAGGAAATTATTGCAAACTATATCAACATGAAAAAGAACATAGAAACTATCAATAAGAGACAAGAGGAAATGAAGAATACCATTTCTGAATTGAAGAACACAGTAGAAGGAATCACAAGTAGACTAGAAGAAGCAGAGGATGAGTCAGCGAGCTAGAGGATAAGGTAGAAAAAAAAAGTTCCCAGAAAGAGCAAGAAAATGAAAAAAGACTCAAAAAGAACGAAGAGACGTTTAGGGAAATGCAAAATAACCTGAAAAGTAGTAATATCCATATAATAGGGATACTAGAAGAAGAGGATGAAGAAGAGATAGAGAACCAGTTTGAAAAAGTAATGATAGAAAACTTCTCTAATTTAAGGAGAGAAAAAATCACACAAGTCTAGGAAGCACAGAGGGTCCCATTCCAGAGGAACCCAATGAGGCCCACTCTGAGACACATCATAATCAAAATGGCAAACATCAAAGACAAACAGAGAATCCTAAAGGAAGCAAGGGAGATATGGGTAGTAACATACAAGGGGGCCCTGATACAGCTAGCAGCTGACTCCTCAACAGAAACACCACAAGCCAGAATGGAGTGGCAAGAAATGTTCCACGTCATGAAAAGCAAAGGCCTGCAACCAAGACTGCTCTACCCAGCAAGGCTGTCAATTAAAATGGAAGGCAAAATTAGGAGTTTCCCAGACAAAAAAAGGCTAAAAGAATACACCTTCACCAAACCAGCACTGCAAAATATGTTAAAGGGACTGCTTTAAAAAGATGAAGAAAAAGAGTCTATGCATACCCACTTCCTTTCACAGTCACCAATACTTGACATTACCAATATTTTTAATACTTATTAATCTGATTGTGTCAATGATGTGTTATTTTAAGTGTTACTTTATTATTTGTTGAAACTAAACCTCTTTTTGTATATTTCTTGCCTATTTCTATTATCTTTAAAAAGCTTTAAGTGACTTTTTGGTATTATTTATCCAGTTTTTGACTAAAAGTTTGTAGAATCTTTTTCCCTAAAACAAAAAACTATTAAACCTTTTTCAGATGTGTTGCAAATACTTTCCTATTCTATTATTTGTCCTTTAACTTTTTTATATGAATATTACTGTGTAGTCTTAAATGTTTAATATAATCACATTGTCACTATTTTATTTTATAGTTTCTGGGTTTGAATATGTTACTTCAGGGTAAGAAAAATATTAGTTTGTATTTTCTCCTAAAACTCCTTAGATTTTACATACTAGTATTTAACTCACCTGAATATTTTTTGTAATGTGTGAAATAGGGCTCTATATTTGTTTTATTTCAATTTATAGTGGTCCACAAACCTTATTTGTTAAATAAGCCTTATTTTCCCCATTGATCTGAAATATCAATTTAATCATATATTACATTGTTAGAGAGATATTTATGTTTGTTTCTAGAATGCTCATTTTATATCATTGATGTCCTTGATTATTTCTATGCTGGTGTCATGTTGTTTTAATTGTTGAGACTTTATAATGGATTTAAATTTTTTAATATTTTATAATCAATTTTGTGATTTAAAAAAATAAATAAATAAAATCTGCATTTAAAAAAAGAAAGAAGGAAGGAACGCCTACCTTTTGCGATAACATGGATGGAACTGGAGAATATTATGCTAAGTAAAATAAGGCAGTCAGTGAAAGACAAATACCATATGATCTCAACTGTAAGTGGAATCTATTCAACAAAAAAAACTAACAAACAAAATAAACCACAGGCACGGAAACATGGAGCAGACTGAAAGTGACCAGAGGGGATGGGGAAGGAGGACAATGGTGGAAAGAAAGAGAAGGGACTAAACAAAGAACATGAATGAATGATCCATGGACATGGACAACAGAGTGGGAATTCACTGTGGGAGCAGGGGCGGGGTGGGACGGGTGGAGGAGGTGCAAAGGGGGAAAAATTGAGACAACTGTAGTAGAATAAACATGATTTAAAAATAAAAAATTTTAAAAAAAAGCAAAGGCCTTAAGATTCTAGTTAACTGGCTGATGGAAATTCTGTCAGCACTTAAGTATCAAATAGCTGCTTGGTCCTGCCAGGGATAGATATACCTAAAGAAATGTCACAGGTGGGTTTACCTCATTCATAGGCAAACTCTGTCCCTTTGCCCCCAGGCACCCCTGAGTTTTAACCAGCTGGTTTTGATAGCCTCACAAGGGTCAGTGGGTACAATCCTGATGACAGGTAGGCCCGGTGTCATCCTGGTGAGTTAATTCATTGTGAACTTGCCCCTGCACACAAAGAGCCAACTAGAGCCTTTTCTGGTCCCAGCTGGCTCTGCTGGAGCAGGCTGGGAAGTCAGGGGGCCACATTTGGTATGGGGTTGCAGGCAGCAGTGTGGCCCAAGGTTCCCGTCAGCCTAGAGGAGACTGCAGTTAAGCCCTGCATTAAAATAATAGAGCTTTGAGGCCAGTGATTTACTGGGTGTTTCTGACAAAGATACAAAACCCAGGTTCCCTGAGGAGTCCCCAGCACATAACACAGCAAACACCCATCTGGCCACATTTTCATGGTAATCCCTTAGGCAGATCTGGATTGGGGTCCATGTGCCCTTCCAAGCATTCTGCCAGCCTCTTTCTGAAATCAAAGCTGTTGTGGTCAGGCTCCAACAGGAGAGGGACTGAACCTCAGAGAAGCATGAAACACTCAGAACCAATGGCTCCTCAGTTGCTGACAAAGGCGCTTTTCTCTTAGACCATGAGCCTGGAATGTGCTCTCTGATGATGATCACAGGCCGAATCAACACCCAAGTGATGGAAAGCAGGCCTGTTCCGCCCTGGCATCCTCGCTGTGGGGCAGCTGGGACCTAATGAGGTCAAGAACCAGGCCCTAAGGAAGAAGGCAGCAGAAGCTGTTCTAAGGGGCTCCCTGCCCTGTTTAGGGCTTGGCACACCCACCACCAGGCCTAAGGGCTCTGCAGTTGTGCACCAGAGTCAGCCCCATCCTGCACATGGACTCCTTGCTTGAGTGACAGAAAGGCAGTGTGATGCTAGGGTCAGAGCATCTGAACAGACTCCTCCTCAGCCCAAATCATGATCTACCTGCATCCAAATCTCTCATTACCCATAATGCTTCTGCAAAATACATTTGGGTTTCTCTCTTCCCACTTGGTGGAAACGATGTCTTTATTTCCTACATAATGATGCCCCATCATTATGCACCCACAGTAGCACATGATCAGATGGATATAAAATGAAGGATGGTTGATTCCTACCCCTATACCAAGCCCACCTGGTCCTTCTATCTACCCCAATGTAATATAAGCCCTCTTTTTATGAGACTGGATTTGGAGGGCCCTACTTAGGGATGGATTATATTAAGAACTAAAGTGTGCATAAAAAAAAGGCAAAGCAGGCAGAACCACCTTCCATTTGCTGCCAGGACCACTTTGGTGAGATTGATGCTGCTGTCAAGGACACTTCCACATGAAGGAGCTCAGATTTTGAATGCCTGTAGGCCATTGCCTCTAATGGATGAGCCCTGAGATGAAAGGTCAATAGTTAAAAGTGGTGCACATGACCCTAATGATGACATTCAGTCCATTGGCAAGATGAAGTATGGAAAGGTGGATCAATGCAGAAATTGGGGCAGAATATTTGTTCTCATCCCCACAGGACAGCAGACCCAGACCTGCCTTTGTTAATAAGCTACCTCCTTATATAGCTCCAGGAAGGAAATGGGGCTAGTAATGAATTCTCTGCCATTCAGGGTGGTAGGTGAGGCAAAAGCCCAGTATCCAGCTATCCCTTCCACCATTATGTTCTCCCTCACCACTATAGGAGCCATTGGTCTGGAGAGATAGAACATTCTTGAGAGGCTAGACACCTGCTCATCACTAATTTCTTTTCACATGCCTGCTGATGATGTCCTTAGGCATCAAGGAGCTGTGATTCCAGAACAACAAAAAAAAGTGCCTTCTCCACAACTTCAACACCAAAAATGACCTTCAAGAGGAGACCTCCATGTATGAAGGGGGATTGGAGGAAGGTGTGGATTTAACATTCTCCAGATATTCTGGGAAAGAAATCATGGTACACTGTAGACCTGGTTATTCTCTTGGAGGAAGTTTGCTTTGCTTCCTGGAGTTCTGGCCCCGCTAGAGAGGCAGAATTCTCCAGATGTGGCTCTAAGGCTGCTGTCATGTTCCTCCTAGAGGCACCCCATAAGTTCATAAAGTCCATCTCTCCCTCACACACAGAACTATGTTAACTTCTCCCTGCCCTCTGGCTTTACCCATAGGGAGTGCATTCCGGGATATACTAGAATGTTCCAGAACTTCCTGAGAATTCTGGAATGTCTGTACCCCCCTACTAAGCAACCCAGCTTTCTGTGCCAGGGAGCTTGCAGGCTCTGGAATCTCCCAGCTACAGGTTCTTCCCCTGCATAGCAACAGTTCAGAGACTGCACATGTTTTGTATCTGTGACCTTTGCTGCTCACACTTGCCTGCTCCTCAGTATATTCTCACTCTACTGCACCTCATTTTTTTCTAATTTTTAATCATAGCCCACAGTGGATGTGTGAGAGAGAGGAGAGCTCCACCTGAGTGTCATCAGCAATTACAAAACTTCCCTGACCACTTGAGGCAGCTACGTGCTCCTGCTTTGTGTCCTCAACATTCAATATAAAAGCTCAACACAGAGATCACCACATTATACTGGGGCTGTTGATATGCCTTCTCCTGGAAAACAGTAACTGTCACTTCCTGAGTATTTCCTATGGGTCAATCTTTAACACTCATTATTTCCAAACCCATAGGACACATGTCCTTTTTACCCTATAAGAGAAAAATAAGGTTCAAAAGGTGCAGTAACTTCTCTAAGATCACACAGCCAAACAGAGAACTCAAGCTTCTGTTGGGGAGTGCTGGCTCTGAAACCAGCCTTCCCCCTGTAACCCTATCTGCCAGCTGGGCATCCTGGAAGCCTCAAGTCTGGCCTCTGCCCTTTCTCCCTGGGACTGAGGGTTTCCTGGGATGCAGGACTTTCAGTGCTAGAACTAGAATTGTTGGTCACCCCATGAGGGAGTGTGGACACATGAACATTAAGGTGGGACTCAGGAGTAGATGTAGATACTAAGTGGCATGGAGCAGGAGGGAAGAGCATCACTACACACAAACACACCTGCAGGACAGGGATTGCAACCTAAAGCTTGCCAACTCTCCCAAATAAAACCAAGACCATTAGAGGATGGAGACAATGGGAAGAATTTGCCAAACATTAGAGAAACATCCCTGAATTTTTCTTTTTTATAAATCCAAGAGATCAGTTTTAACTAAAACTAGTTAAAATTTTTTAAAGCATTCATGAACCTGTTGAATTCAACATCCTCAAACGCTCATCTCAGAGAAGGCTTCAGGGTCCATCCTTCCCCCATCCCAGAACATGATCCAAAATCCTGCTCCTGCTCCTCAGCTACCAATAGCTCCTGAGCTACTGGCCACCCACAACCACAGGGCACATGGCATTTTGCAAGTGCTGTGGCCATAATTTAGACAAAACTGTTCCCCTTCCTCCTGAAACCCTCCTCATTGTCCACATCTTTCCCCTCCCAGGCCTCTCCACAGCCTCCTCTCTGCCTGAGTCAGACCCCTCCCTGCCTGGGTTAGACATGGATGGGCAATGGCACTCTATTGTACCATGTGTTGAACTCAACCTCCAGGATGGGGGTCCTGCCAGGCCAGGGCCAATAACTGTCTTACTCTCAGATTCCCAGTATCCACTGCAGTGTCTGGCATGTAAATGCTCAACAAATAAATGTTTGTTTCAATGAAGTAGAAACAGGGCTATTTAGAGCATGCTGGTAATGGAGATAGCATAGCGTGAAAGGTGTCCTGCTCCAAGTTGCATCCACAGGTGGTTCCAGACTTACTTGCAAGCACTGAACTTATCCTCTCAGCTTCTAGCTATGGTTACTGGTTCCTAGCATCCTAGAGGCCACCCCAAGGTTGTCATGGGAACCAGCCCCTTGAAAAGTCTCTGGGGCCCCTGAACTACACCCCCCCACTCTCTGCTGTAAGCTGCTCAGATGCTGCCATGAGAAGTGCCCAGATGCCAGAACCTCCTGCTTCTTCCTTGCCAGCCCAACCCTTGGAGTTGTCTTGGGCCAGAACGACCCTGCCTATGACTGCTTTTATAGAGAAATGCATTCAAAGTTCCCAAGTGACCAGGCTTTAAGTGAATTCCTGGAGAACATCCTGTGAGATGATGTGTTTTCACTCTTGGCAGATAGCTTAAGTAGGACAAGAATCAAGAAGCAGGCAGGATGGGAAAGGGACACTAGGTAATGTTGTCAGACCTGCCCATGGTGGGTCCCAGCAAATTTTACCAATCGACTTTGAGACTATATCACAAATGAATTAACTGAGGCTCAGTAAAGTTAATAAGGTCCATGTTCTTACCTTCTTCCTTGTCACATATTACCTGGCCTCCCTTGAAACTCAGAGTGACCACTATCCTGTGGCTAGCCAAGGGATCTGAAAGGAAGCAACATGGACTGCTTCCAGGCCAGGCCTTAAACTCTCTGTGTGTGCCTCCATGCTCCCATCCTCTTCTGGCTAGCAGGAAGGTGATGGCCTCTGGGCAGCCTTGCAAGTGACCAGTGACCAGTGACTTCGTGAAGATGGCAGAGCCTATGCCATTCCAAGCCCCCATATGACTGTGCTGAAGAGGGTTGCCCTACCAACCTCTGCACCTGCCCAGGGTATTATTTGAACCCTGAAGGAAATACTTCTAGCGTGATTATACATGGTTGAGGTCTGTTTGTTACAACAAATAGCCTTCCCTAACTGGTAGAACAGGACAGTTCTGCCTATCTTTCAGCTTCCCTGTACCACATCTCACAGGTAAGGACTGGTTCCAGGGCAACTAGTGGCATCGGAAGTATGGGGGCTTAGTTGTACAGGTCCAGAGATGCTAGGATCAGAGCTGTTGTGTTCACCACAAAGGCTGCTTCCTTTGCTCTGGATGGCTTCCAAGGAGTTGACTCTAAGATGAAACATGTTCACATGACATGTTCTCAGGGAGATTATGGATTTGCTGCATAGTATCTGACACTTAAAATCTGTTCTATAAATATTTACCAAATGGATGGGTGGGTAGATGGATGGATAGATGGATGAATGAACAGATGGATGGATGAATGGAAAATGGCTTGTACTATAGAGCAGGTAAAGGAAGGAATGTCCTAAATGGAGTCTAACTGAGACACAATAAAGTAGGTAAAGAGAGAGAGCTGATCACTTCAGAGGTAATACCCTCTTGCTATATGTTGACAAGTCCAGCTGGGTGACCAGAGATGGCCAGGCCCAAGGAGGCAGCAGAAGTGTGGCATTAGTGGCTCCTGCTGCTGAGAATTCTTCATGACTGTCCCCACCAGTTCAATTTAAATTTCAAATAAACAACTAATATCTGCTCATGTAATGCTTAGGACATACTTATATTAAGAAATTATTCATTTCTTAAAATTTGAAATTAAAATTTAACTGGATATTCTATATTTGATCTGGCAACTCTAAACAGGCTGACCTTGGATAGGCCAATGGGGAGGCAGCTGACATGGTCTGACCCAAGACCACCGCTTCAGGGGCCTAAGTCCCATTGTCACGGGTAGTGTGCCTCTTCTGAATAACCAGAAAGGAGACTTTTAGGAACTTAATTTGGCCTCTTCTCTGACTTTTGGAAATTGTTCTAAGTGTGGAAAATGGTGGGTCTGTAAATAGTAGTATCAATTAGAGCAGCAAAAAATAAAAACACAGAAACAACAATAATAACAAACTTGGCCTCCAGTCCACTGGATCCAGAGAAGAAATCTTTCCCAGTAACTATTAATTAAACCTGAAACATAGAATTCATACAAGAGGAGCACAGGGACCTTTCTGTTTTTAACCTTTGGAAGAGATCTCTGGATTTTTTTTAAGACTCTTAAAATCAACATCTCCCACCTGTCGTTATATCATTGTCAAAAGCTGATATTTAATAAATACAGCCCATTGTTGTCATGAAATTCTTGGTCAGCCTTTATATTTAAACATATATATGTTGTTCTCCTGTTAGATTCAATACTATTTTAGCTTTCTATTTTTATTCCTAGGAGCTATGGGAGAAGGTTCTAGAACTAAAGAGAATCTAGTCTTACCCATTTGCCCCAAATTGATAACATTACAATTTTACATTAAAACCTCCTTAGAGAAGAATGACAAGAGGTTTGGGGGTGAGCCAGCTCCTCCTGGGGCAGGAGGAACTCTCAGCTACCTGGCACTGCATCCTCACCTGTCTGCTGACATCTCCTGTAAACAAGGTTGAGAACCATACCTAAGCATCACATCGAGACCCGCCACTGGTCACATGTTTTACTTGTTACTATCCCCATTGGTGTCCTTATTTTTGTGCTTGCCTCTCTCAGTCCATTCTCTAGTCACAGCCAACGAAATCTGTAAAATGTTATTCCATAAATTTAAACCTTCCAACAACTCCCCAGCCCTTAAAAAAATTACTCATACCCTTTCCTGTGGTCTAAAATGTACTGCAACTCAACCTCTATGACTTTTTTTTTTGTCTACTCTCTGCCAACACTTGCTCCACCCAACTCACACTGGCTTCTTTTTTGCTCGGACAAATCAGGCTCCACCCTTTACAGTGCCTGGAAAATTCTTGCCTCAAGTGTTTGGTTGGTTTCTGCCTTGATGTCATTTAGGCAACAGTGTAAAAGTCACCTGTCAAAGCAGCTTGTCCAGATGATAAAACCTACAGAAATCTCCCTCTCCCCTCTCCTTCCCATCTCATTACTCCCTTTTATTCTGATCATAGAACTGACCACTATATGATGATTTCCTGTTTATTTGCACATTGCCTGTATCCTTGAAGTAGAATGTAAACTCCAGGAAGACAGGTCCCTGTTTGTTTCATTCACCTATATCTCCAGTACCTGGAACAGCACATATCACATAGCAGACTGTCAATACATATGTCTTGCAGAAAGTTTCAAAGCTTCGTCATCTCGCCAGGCACCAAAGCTCATGCAGACAGCATATACACAGACCAATTATACTAACAAATATGTGTCCAGGGCTACTATAAGCCTAAGCCCTTTACATGTATAATTAATCCTCACAACAGCCCTGGGAATTGTCTTATTATTATTGCATTTTCCAGATGACAGCCTGCAGCACAGAGGAGGAAAAGTAAGTTGCCTGTGACCACACAAGGGGTCAGAGGATAGGATGCCCGGATGCATCCATGCCATCCAACTCCAAATTCTAAACACAGACAAGCCGTGCCAGTGACCTAAATACAGCCCAAACCCTGGAACATAAAGGGGTCTGGGTCCAAGCTGGGTTCTGGAAGATATTCCCTGTGAGGATTTGGTTGTCTATGTGGGCTTCTTTTTATACCATTTGTTTAGTTCTGGTCATATGTTTAGTGTGAAAAGGAAAAAGAACCAATCATGATTCAACAAGACTAGGAGAGAGCCAAAGACAGAAGAAGAGAGGCCAGTGAAGACTGCCAACATAATGACTATCTCCTATATCCACCTACTTGTTCATTCCTCATTTACTCAGTGCCATTTTTTGAGCACCTGACTGCTGCCAGATGCTATTCTGGGCACATTTGTCTATCAGGAGGTAGCAAGTGCTACAGAGGCCCAGAAACAAGGTAGGGGAATATGGAAAGTCAAGGATGGAAGGACACTGTTTTATAGGCAGGCTTCATGTGGTGTCCAGGAGCAAGGTATTCCAAGCAGTGGGAGCAACCAGCATAGAGGGCCCGAGACAGGAATGTTCCTGGTGTGTCTGGAGGATAAGCAAAGAGTGGGTCTTGGATAGAGGGAGCAGTGGAGATGGATGAGGTTGGAGGAAACAGAAGAGGCCTAAGAGGTGCTGAAATGTATTTGGATTTTACTCAGCACCAACATGGTTTGGTTTTCATGGTTAAAGTCAGCCTGGCTGCTCAGAGACTATGGGACATGAGTGTGAGAGTAAAAGACCAGCAAGGGGGGTTGTTCTGTCCCCTAGTGAACATTTAACAATGTCTGAAGACATTTTTGGTCATCACAACTTGGGGTGGGAGTGGGAAAGAGTATTTTTCTGGTAGCTGATGAGTGAAGCCCAGGGACACTGTTAACCATCCTACAGTGTACATGATGAGGCTCCCACAAGGCCCAAAATGTCAGTAGTGCCAAGGTTGAGAATTCGGGGTTAGAGGGTTACAACAATAATCCAGGCAAGAGATCAACTCATTAAATAGTACTGAACATCTCCTATGTGTCTGGCAGTAACTCCAGGAACTCAAAATACAAAAATAAACAAAACAGACAAGATCTATGCCTTCATGGAGTTTACGTTGCAGTGATGGTACAATCTGAGAACAGGATGGCAGCGTCAGAGTAGTGAAAACCATCAGATTTTTAAAACATCTTTTGAAAGTAAAACTGACAAGATTTGGTGAGGACTGGATGTGTAGTATGAGAGAAAGAGGAGTCAGCATTGATCCCGAGGCTTTGTCCTGAGCAGTTAGGACAAATTTGTCATTTACAAAGATGAGGACTATGGCATGGGGTAGTTGGGGGCAGGGGAGGATGCAGGTGATATAGGCAAGGTGGGGGTAGTGATTTGGGCTTTGGGGAAATCAGGGGTTGTGTTTTGGCATATTAAGTGGAGATGAGAGAAGTTGGATATTTTAGTCTGGAGGAGAAAAAAAGAAGTCTCTTTGGTAGGAGACAAAATTTTAGAGACCAGCAAGTGTAAAGAAGAGAACTCAGGGATTCAGTGTAGGTGTGATGGCACATCCTCCAGTCACTGGCACCAAGCCCAAGCTCTCTGCAGGGAGGAAGGCAGGGAGGGCCCTGGGCCAGTGGGTCTTGCCGAGAGCCAGATGGAGAAGGCGTCTCAGGAGAAGAGAGTAGTCAAAACGGTCCAGGTAAATGCTCCCATGCCAGGAAGAAAATTTAAAGACCACCCTACCATCATTTTCCAAGACTATAAACTGTTCTAATGAGGCCTCACAAAACTTGATCACTGTCTTGTCAGATGAACCTCTCCTGGGGAATAATTGAGCAATTACTCCAGTCAATAATTAAATTGGATGTTGCACAAAATACAAAAATGATTAATACAGAGTTTCTGTTCTCATGAAGCTTTCTAACTACTAGAGAAAATACAATATCCACATCAAAAGAAGGAATTAACTCATCAGTACTCACTGTGTGTCTGTTTCATAGTAGACACTGCTTGTAGACTCTGCTTGTGGTTGAAAATATACAAGAGAAATGTAAGTCATAGGTCTTGTCTCATGGGATTTTCAGTCTAGTTGAGACTGGACTAAAAACAAATGAAAGAGTTAGAGGAGAAATAAAGGCCCTTATAGGGTGGAATGTAAATGCACTGGGTGGGTGAACAAAAAGGAAAACTTTCAGATTAAAAGGCCCTCTTCCCTTCCCCCGGCCTGAAATGCCTCCCTTTTCCTCTGGTTCACATGTATGTGGGGGATGGAGACCCCAAGGAAGTTGAAGATCAGGCAAAGGGATGTGAATGAATCAGCACAATGGTGACAACCTCTGAGAAACTGACCCCAAAGTGGCCGTCTGCAGGAGCAGGAGGCTTTTCCTGGGTGCTCAGTCCCCTGGTGAAGCTTCTACTCGGACTGGTGGTGGAAGCAGAATTAGGACCATCATTGAGCTCAGATCTCTTGGGTTCTTTCCCATTTATTAACTCCCAGTTGTTATTTCCCTGGAAGTAATCATATTTTAAAAAGAATTTTTGTACTTGAACTGTTGAAGCTTTGGAAAAATAAATTTCCATACCAATTTGTCCCTCAGTTCTGATAGAGCAACCCGAATACTTCTCAATTCTGCACACCAAAGCACTATAGGGGAAGTTCATGACTTTTTGTGTAATGTACCCAAATCCTCATAGTACGCTGTGCAAAGCTTCGGTGCTTTCAGGAACTCTATATAAGAGGCAGGCAGATGGGACTCAAGGGAAAATCAGGCATTTACTTGCTTTAGCCTAATTTCTAGACTATGAGCTAGACAGTAAAGTGCTGGATTCCTGGGCATATGAAGGTAGAATACATCTCAAGTTATAGCAAATTTTATTTACATTTTCTATAAAACTTTCAGGTAATTTGAAAAATAAACGTGCACCACTTGAGAAGAAATAAAACCATACATTTTCTTTTTGTACTAATTCCTCAAATACTATTCCATCAAACTCAAGATTCCTCAGAAGGAAGATAGAAGGACAAAAGAATATTTCAAGAAAATGTCTACTTCCTCAACCTTGCCTCATCTTCTTTTTTCAAGGCAGTCTGCTTTAGCAACAGGAAGATATTTTGATTTTCTGTTCTGTTGGCACTGCCCGAAGGCCAGAGGAAACATATCACTTTGCTTTGGTGCAAATAAAGATGGAGCAGATGATTTCTTTCAAACAGCAAAAGGTTGGGAAAAAAAAGTTTGCTGAGAGCCAGATGGAGGAAGCATTTCAGAGGAAGAGAGTGGTCAAAGTGCTCCAGGTAAATGCTCTGAAGTACTGAAGACTTGTACTGGCACTAGAGACTTGTAAGACCATTGTCGGGAAAACTCCTGAAAGTTGCATTTCTTTAACAATGAAAAAAAGACTTGTGCTGTTGTGTCTCTGATGTGGAGCCATCCTGCTCTTTGAGCCTACTATTACATTGGAAAATGCAAAGGATAAATTGATTTCTAATGCATGTGATTTTTCTTACCTGACATGTTTTCCATAAATTAAGACAATGTTGCTGTGTTTTTAGATTTAAAGACCCTGTTCAATATGTCCATCTGCGGAAGAGGAAATGAAGCATCTGCTTTGTGCCTCCATTAGGACAATGACTTACGACAGGCAGCTGTCAAGCAAGGCGTCTGGATTCTTACAGAGTTGGCTTCCACCACGGTGCCAAAAGCCGTCAATAATTCACTGAAAGTCACAGAAACTTACCACAGCCCTTCCACATCCCCCAGCCCCTGGGACAACGTGAACCACATGGATTCCCACACACAATTTTGAGAAAATTTCAGGGTTCTCAGCTTCCCCACCCCCGAGGTCCAGACCCTGGTCCCACAACTATCAGTTCTGAGCTGTGGAGTCTGAGTTGAAGTACTTGCTTTCTCCAAGGCACACTCTCTGCATGCACACTCTCCACATGCACAATGGGTTTGTAATAACGCAGCTGTTGGTTTGTTTTGAAGAATAAATGTGGTACATCTGAAGCTCTTGGCACAGTGCCTTGCCCATATTGAAAGCTGGTTATCATTAGCTGTTATTTTCATGCCTAGGCCATGAGTTTAAGATTCCCTAGCCAATAATAATAGACACTTTATAGTTTATCAGGATCAATTCTTTTAAAGAAATCTATTTTACAGGGTTTATGGAGAAGCGGTTAAGAGTATCGGTTTACTTTATGATGTCCATAACTTACTTTAAAATAATTTGACATTGTGCATGGGAACATGATGAGTTCATGTTAGTTGGAGCCTTGACACTTATGGCATTGAGATGCTCAGATAGAAAACTCAACCTCCAGAGGTGATCTGGTAGCAATATATCAGAAAGACATTGAGTCTTCAGATCTTGATCATCACCTGAGTCTTTGAAAATTAAGACAGCAAGTGTCAGAAATGAGTGCTTATTGGTGAAATAAGAGACTTGTGCTGGAGTTTTGTAACTCTCTGATATTTAATGTCCTCATTGGAATGAACATTCCTTGAAGGGAAGGGGTCTTGCCTCTCTTAGTCACTGCTGTTGCCCAGCACCTAGCCCTAGACCAAGAATATGGTAGGGGACCGATAGGGATTTAATTGTATATGTGAATCTCCTCTCACCTAAGCTCTAAACCACAAGTTCTTTATTGTTTTTCTCCTTTCCTTGCTCTCATTGAACCAATCATAATTCCTGTTGGTTGTTTATTCATAATGTTATGTCTTCCATCCTAAGTTATCCACTCAATCAGCTGCCAACTCAATCCAGGTGCCGTCTTGCATTTAGCCCATTAAAATTGTTACCTACCAACTATCTCCGGCTTGTTTCCTCACTCGCATCTAGCTAGTTTTCACCAAACTGTCTTCTACAAAGCTGCCATATTATTCAACAACTATACAAAGGGCATCCAGATCCCATAGGCTGGCTAACACTGACATCTTCACAACCTAACCCCTGGACCTTCCTTTCAGGAAATCCTTCCCTCTCTTCAAAATAGTTTGTTCATCATCTCCTCCTGACCCCTGTATTTATAGTCTAGTGTCTCTCAAAACTTTTTACAAAGCGTCCCTAAATCACAAGGGAGGGTGACTCCAGAACATAGAGAAAGATGTTGCTTTAAGCCTTGTGTGTGTGTTTTATTTATATCCTCACTCGAGGATATTTTTTCTTTGCTTTTTAAGAAAAAAAGGAATGGAGAAAGAGAGAGAGAGAAAAACATCGATGTGAGAGAGAAACATCTATTGGCTGCCTCCTTGTACACACCCTGACTGGGGAACAAACCTGAAACCCAGGCATGTGCCCTGACCAGGAGTCAAACCTTTGATCTTTTGGTCCACAGGACAATGCTCCAACCAACTGAGCCATACCAGCCAGGGTTCAAGTCTTGTATTTTATATTAAGAACTTGTATGAATGTTGCATTTCTATCACATTAAGTATGTCCATGTTTGTCTTAATATAAAAACGTTTTAGATTATAGCCATCCTGTAAAATTGGATGAGTTCAGTCTCTAGGGTCCAAGAAGACATGTCCAGTTAAGTGGTTTGTGGGTTCTGTAGTTCACCAAGAAGCACAATTTTCCTCACTATAACAATCACACAGCCTGTTCTCCTGGGCCCCAGTAAAGTCCCTTCTCCCTACTGCTGACTATTTTGGACAGTAGCCACTACCTCCTCTGAAATACTATGGTCCCTACTACTGGTCCTGCCCTCAGTAGTTTGAGCTATTCATCATCTGTTCAAATAAAAGTTAGCCTCCCTGAGACAAAGACCCTCTGTTACACTGGTGTTTATCTCTGAGTGTAGAAGCTTTGATCTTTGAACACAAACAGCAATGTATTCTATATTCCTAATATGTTTTAAAGTATCTCTTTAACATTTTCATTTTATCAATTTTTTTTCCTTTCTTCTCTTATTTCCTGTCTCCTTGATGACATTTCCTTCTCCTTTCCTCCTTTCTTGAGGTCTGAGTGAACCAAACACCAAGTTATCTCTCAAAGACAGGAGGAGTTTTTCTGATGTTATGCTTTAAAATGTTTCCAACAGAACAATAAAAAGAGTGATAAGAGGAATAAATAATGGCTCATGTATTTATTTATTTTCATTGTTTTACCATTTTATCAAGGTCAGGCCCTGGGCTCAGAGATTTATTTGACTTGTCTTATGGTAACCATTTGACAGTCCCTCACTGAGGTAAAGTGGAACATTCTAGAAGACTACACAAGCACCTCTCAGCTTTCTGGTGACCTACTTCCTTTCCTGGTCTGGCCCCTCTCATTTAATTTCACAATTATAGCCTCAATACGTGGGAAGAATGAAGACAGGGAACACAGGAAAGGAAGGGCTTTGAAATAAAGGTTACAAAGAGATGAGGCTCAGGTATTAGCTATGCTTTCTGTGGTCCCCATTTAACCCAGATTACTGAAGAGAGAAGGAGAGGATGTGTTCACTGAATCACAAAATGTTATTGTGGTTTTTCCTTCAGTAGGTAGAAGCTGCAGACAGACACACACACACACACCTTTTCCTCAGATCCCTCCCCAAGCTTTTTCTGAGGCTGGAAACTACAAGAGTCTTTCAGCCTCATGGCATTAATCACAACAGCCAGCACTCTTTCTTTGTCACTGGCCAGTGTATTTATAAGTTTTAAACATAACTGGGGTGCGGGAGGGAACTATGTGCCCAGAGAAGCCGCAAGATCTCCAGGTGAGAATAGACACATTCAGATGGTGCTGTGACCATGTCCTAGTTGCCATTCAGGATCCAAACGTATGTGCACAGAACTAAGCAAACATGCACCAAATGTTCTTTCTTTTGTCCTCTTGTTGATTGGCTGAGCAGTTATTTATTAACTTGATTTCTGAGGAGGTTTATATTTCATTATGTTTATGTGGTAGTTTCCAATCTATTAATAGCAAGTCCATTTTTGCAGCAACTTCAACTATTAAGACCAAATTCCATTAAATATTGTTTCCAAAAATAATCAAAAGAGAGGTATAGTTGTTGCTTTTCTATGGATAGTCCTGACTTTCTTGAAGCCTGCTCTGACTTCTTTGAGGCGGTGCGGGGAGTAGGGGGTGCCCGTTGGCAGGGTTGTGGTAAATTTTAATGCATTTGCTCCATTAGACAACCTACAGTACCTACGAGCAGAGAATTAATTGCTTAGGCAAGGATCACAAGGAAAGAAGAGGCTAAACTTCTCCTGGGACTCAGGTATACTGGTGTGCCAAGGCAAATTTTTACTGGGAGAGCAATTCTGCAGGAATGAACAGAAACTGCTACCTAAACATTTTAATAAGAATAAGCCCCAGAGCCAAGGTTCAGTCAAGTGCACTGCTTTCCAGTAATTTCATTTATACAATCGTTCCACAAGCTGCCTCTTTCCATGTTCAGATAACCCTTGCCTCTAGGGTGACTGTAAAAAGTGATATTTTAATAATGTGCCACATCTGTGATCAGAAATACTTAATGAAACACCCTCATGATCACAGTAACAAGCTTCAAAGAACTATTTTCCAGATTCAGACAAAACTGGCTGGTGTCTTATGGTAACTTTTATTGGCACACTTTTTAGCATCGTTTGCGAGAAATCCTACCTAATGCAAGTAAGGACCAACATTTGTTTTCAGCCCTGAGGTCTTGCCGTCTCCTGCAGAACTAGAGCAGTGCTGTCCTACAGAAATATAACACAAGCCTCATGTGTAATTTAAAATGTTCTAATAGCCACACTAAGAAAAGTACAAAGAAACAGGTGGAATTAATTCTAATAATACATTTTATTTAACACAACAGAGCTGCAAGATTATCATTTCAATGTGTAATCCATATAAAAACATTACTGAGATATTTTACTTTTTTACATTAACTCTTCAAAATCTGGTGTGCATTTCACACATGCAGTGCATCTCAGTTCAGAGCAGTCACATTTCAGGGGCTCGGTAGCCACATGCAGCTAGTGTTGGCTGCACAGCTCTAATGCAAAGAGCTTGTGAAAAGGTGGCCCGCAGTCAGCTGCATCAGGAAAAGCCTGAAAATCTTAAGAACCTAAATTCCTGAGTCCCATCCCCGACCTACTAATCATCTCTCTGGGGTGGTGTGTGATCTAGAGCTGATGAAGGAGGCTATGGCATTTTTCCAGGAGAGAAGTAACATTGGCTCAGTCAGCAGGGATAGCATGGGGCTGGGCTGGTAGGAGTGGCCAGCATGTGATGTGCCTCGAAGTAGAGCTGACAGAACTCACTATAATGATTGACTGTGAGTTAGGAAGCATGAGAGGAAGGGAGGATAGCACCTTCATTTGGGGCCTGAACAGTTGAATTGACGGTGGGACATTTCCTGAGCTGGGAAAGGCATGGTATGGGGGTGAATAGAAACACCAGTTGCACAGATTCCCTCGTCACAGTCAGGGAGGTTCTCAGCATGAAAAGAACCCTATTTTAGTCAAAATGGAAGGGGAAGGATGAGTTCATTTATTCCATGTCTCAGCTTCATGTGCCCATCACTGTGCCGTTTCCCATGAGGGACATAAAAGAGATTAAGGACCTTCCCTGTCCTCAGGAGTTGGAAGGAACCTTGTCTTCCTTCCTCAGAATTAGTCCCAAGGTGTTCACACCTACAAGTCCTCATGCACATGCACACACAGACACACACATACCCTCTAGCCTGTTTCTACACAGAGCACCCACAATCTCATTGTCTACACAGCTCTCTTTGATTCCTGTGAGGCTAGATGTCAGGAGAGGGCAACAGAGTCCTAAACTGACTCACACCTTGCATGATCCCCTCCCCAGGATAATTTATATGATAAAGTCCAGGTGAAGGGATTTTGCAGCTGTAACTAAGGTCTCCAATCAGTTCACTTTAAGTTAATCAAAGAAGAGCTTGCTCTGGGTGGGCCTGACCTAATCAGGTGAGCCCTGTAAAATTGGGTTTACAGGTCAGAAATTTTAAAAAGCACCAAAGATGCTTTCGTGTTGCAAACAAACACATTTATTCCTGAAAGAATAAAACTACTATGTTGTGGAGAAGACCATGAATCAGGGAAGGGGCTTCCAGAAACTGAGGGCCTCAGTCCTACAACTGCGAAGCACTGAGCCAACAATCAGTGAGCCTGGAAAAGAACCCTGAGCCTTAGCAGAGATCACAGCTCAGGCCAGCACATTGATTAAGGCTTTGCAAGGCCCTGAGCAGAGGACCAGCTCAGCTGCAACAACTTCTGAGCCATGGAAACTGTGAGATGGTAAATGTATGTGGTTTTAAGCCACTATGCTTGTAGGAATTTGTTATGCAGCAATAGAAATATAACACAATAAAATAATAATCAATACAATAAATATAGCATTAATAGATAATAGTAGTACTCAGCACTTATTATGTGGTAACCATTTTAATTGCTTTATCTCACTATCTTTCACAACAACTCTATAAATTTGGCACTATTATCCCAGTTTAATACATGAGAAAAATTAGGCTTAGGAAGAAGTCACAGAACTAAGGATGGGATGGATTCAGCCCATGTCCAGAACTCTGCAGACAGAGAATTTCACCATTTCAGTGCTGCCTCTGATCAGAGGAGGAGTGCTTCCTACAGGAGTTGTGCACCTGAGATCCCCTTCTTCGTAACTGGGAAGCCTGCTCCAGTCACATTTTAACCCCTCATTCTCTCAGTTATGCACACTCTACCTCGGCCACTGTCCACAGATCTGCTGATGGGCCACCTCATCATTTCCCCTCCTTGTGTTTTAAGGTTCAATGGTCATTTTGGACAGTGTGGCCTCTAGGAGATAAGGTGTTCCCAGGCTCCTCTGGGAATATTCTGGCCTAATCTTCCCTTAGGGAGACCAACTCATCTTGGTTTTCCCAAGACTGTCCCAGTTTTAAAACTGAACTCCTCAGCCACAGGCAAGCTGAGACCACAAATCATTCTGCCACCATGCAAGCCAAGCCAGGCTGAGGCAACCCTTAGGGTTGCTTCCACTCTGCACCTTGCCATGACCTTTCCTGTCACCAAGGAGAAAAGAAATGTCCAACAAGGATATTCAAGAGCTATTGTTGACAGGGAGCTAAGAGCAGAAGCAACTCTACAAAAGCAATTGGCACTAAGAAGTTTCTGCTGGATAGGGTTTGGAGTGAAAGCCCAGGTGGAGCTTTAGCCAGGACCGTCAGACAGGCCTACGGAACTGTCCACATGGGTTTTTCCCCCCTGAATCCAGAGGTCTGCTGCCTTGGCAACACACATGAGGAACAATGACCCAGATATCACACAGGCCAGACTCCATGTCTCCATTTTCTCACCCCTCAGTCAGCCAACTCAGGGAAAGTTGGCAGATGTTCAACCCCTGGATATGCCACTTGCTGCCTAAGATTGGGATCCTCATAAGACTCAGCTGGGAATTAAGGGAACCCACCTATTGCTGGTCACCTCAACTGAGAGCTCAGTCCTGACAAGCTGACTTCCTTGTAGGATCTGACTTATCTTTGTCAAATGTCCTGGACTCTTGACCACACCTGGCCATCTCCTAAATTGTGCTCTTTGTGCCAAGGGATACCTGGTATGACAGTAGTTGGAGCACTGGAGTCTGTCCACAATGTGGAAATGGCTCAACACACACATTTTATTAAATACTGCCAGCCTGCAATCCATGAGCTCAGTCATTTATGTATTCACTTGTTCAACCACTGTTTGGAGACACCTACAATTGGCCTTGTCTTATCACATTTTAAACTGAATAACATAATGAGGGGCACACAGTCAACAAACGATTCTTAAAGGAGTCTGTTTGTCTGTAGGAAAGATACTGTTCTTTCTTTTTTCTTTCTTTCTTTCTTTCTTTCTTTCTTTCTTTCTTTCTTTCTTTCTTTCTTTCTTTCTTTCTTTCTTTCTTTTGCATTTCTCCATAGTTTATCTTATTAAAATCTTTGGAAAAAATTCACACCTTAATCTCATAAAATTCACACCTACTGTCCTCTACAATATAACACTTTATCAGGACACTTGTTCAAGTTCCCAAATAGTTTGAGTCATTGGTACCTGCTATGCGCCTGTCCCTGAGTGTAGCACACAAAAAATGAAAAAGAAACAGGGCATTCGGAATATTAAAGAGCTGGTGATTTAGTGGGGGCAGAGTGGCACATCCTAATAAATATTTTTACATGGTAATATGGATTTGCTGTGGCTGAGATGTGCATATGGTGCTGGGAGAGGTCAGAGGGCAACACAGAGACCAACCTGGAGACAGGGAAGGTTTCTTGGAAGAGGCAAGTCTTTAGTTGTTTCTCTTCTGTTTCCTTGTTTAGTGGTATTTGCTCATTAAGAAATTTCAAATAATACATGAAAATACAAATAAGAGAGTAAAACTTACTTCAGAAATAATCACAGTTGGCCTTTTAGTGAATACCCTTCCAGGCATGTGCACATGTGTGTGTAAGGATAGTGTATGTCTTATTATCATCATTTAGGTCGAGGAAAACAGATTAGTTGTTCAACTGTAACAACAGACCCACAAAAAATTCAGCCACCAGCTTAAAACCTGCCTCTGCATTTTATTGTAGGAAAGCACAAATCTGGTCCCAAAACATCTTCAGAAAGCAGGGTAAGCCAAGAAACATACAGAGTGGGCCTGAATAACAAATCTGGGGCCACTGCCATTTTCTAGGGACAAAGCTGACACAGAATTATTTTCTTCCAGGAAAAGCATGGTTAACTCAAGCTGTGAGGTCCAGATGGTCATTAGACTTACTTCCAACCTAAGAGGAGCTGCATCTCTGCAAGGGTTGAATGATGATGACTCCAAGGTATTGATCAGATGAGAGCACCAACCCTATATCCAGTGGAGAGTTAGGGAATGAGAAGCAGAGGAGAGATGGTGGTGGTGATTGTCTTTATGTAGTTTTCGAAGTCACTTCCAAAAAATAGGATGAGGTAATAGTTGAGTATGCCAGCAAGAGACATGAGGAACAGGAACAGTATGATACGCTTCCCAAATATGTAGCCCGGAGTGCTGGAAAAGGAGAGAGAAACCTGTAGAAGCTGCACAAATGACACCCATTAAACAAAAAGACATTATCACTTTGAAATACACAGGAGTTAAATTATAGCTCTTTTCACTCATGAATGCTCCATTTACTTTGTATGAAGAATGCAAGTGTCTTAGCTATTATTAGTCATTGAACATATTTCAAAACCCAGTTAAAGAGCCTAGCCCTCACCCTGACTGGTGTGTCTCAGTGGATTGAGCATCAGCCTGTGAACCAAAAGGTCATCGGTTTGGTTCCCGGTCAGGGCACATGCCTGGGTTGCAGTCCAGGTCTCCAGTTTGGTGGTGTGCAAGAGGCAACCAATCCATTTGGCAACCAGAACCCCTCAACAAGAACAGCTAGCTCAGCTGAACAAGTGAGTTAATGCCTCTAAACCTGATTCTTGCTATAATCAGGGAGCAAAATTTTGTTCCCACAGATCATGTTACAAATTTTACTTTTTTGAAAGGGAACCCAAAATTTCACAATGTAACCCATAATTTCCCATGACAAGAGTTTGAAAGCCATTCAGTAGTTGAGTATCAACCTTCCTACTACCGAAAGTGTGATCCGCGGACCAGCAGCATGGAACTCATTAGAAATGCAGAATCCAAGGCCCCTTCCTGGTCTGTGGGATCAGTATCTGCATTTTGACAAGCTCTCTGGTGACTTCTGGACACACTCAACTTTGAGAAGCACCTGTTAATTGAGGCGCCTTGCTCCATGGCCAGCCATGCTCTTCTTTCCTTTGCTGTCTTGGATCACAGTAATGCTCATGTATTGAGAACTTCTATCTCCATATTGGGAGGGTGAGGGATATGATCTCCAAAGAAAGGGTTATTGATGGGATTGTGTCTCACCCAGATTCACACATTTAAGTCCTAAACTTCAGTAGCTCAGAGTATTTGGAGATAGGGCCTTGAAAGAGGTAATGAAGATAAAATGAGGGCACTAGGGCAGACCCCAATTCAATCTGACAATAAGATGACCAGGTGAAGACACAGGGAGAAGATGATCATCTACACAACAACTCAAGGAAAGAGGCCTCAGAAGCAAGTGACATCCAGAACTGTGAGACACTAAATTTCTGTTGTTTGAGCCCCTCAGTGTGTGGCACTTTGTTATGGTGGCTGTAGCAGATGAATGCTGAGTTACCTGCTAATGCCAGTAAGAAAGAGAAAAAAAAGTAAAGGAGTCTATTTTTTTCAGGCAGAAAACAGAGGGTACAGAGGCATTAAATTACAAAAAGTCAAATATTGTGGTGGCTCTGATTTATCATATGAATGAGGCCATCATATGCTCATTACAGAAACAAAAAAGAGGGGATTTGTGAAGCTGTTCAGAATGTACTTGAGATAAATCTAGATAAATCTGTGATGAGGAATGGAATGGTGATGATTCCTAATGGAATAACAGTCCTTTTAATATGGGCAGGATTTTACAAAGGTCTCAAGGCATACCACCCTTAAAGAGGTGTTTCCATGGTGCTTCAACCTCTCTCAGGCTGTGCAAAGAGGACTGAGTACATGCCCACCATGTGCAAAGCCAAGTGTGAATGGGGTCCCCAGCCAGGCACTTCACTGATGAATTTTTAAATATCTCAAGCTTGGAGATGGGCTATGGCCCTAGGGTAGACAAGATATGCACAAATAAAGAGCTGCCCCAGGCTCAGGCAAAGCCACATGGAACCTGCAATGAGGCAGAGCACAGAGGAAGAACAAGGGGTCCCGACTGAGAACATACTGTCTATCAGCCTTTGAACCTGTAGACCTCTCTTTTAGTATTTCTAAAAGTTAATGCATATCCCAGACAAGAAAAAGGTAAAAGAGTTCATCATTGCCAAACCAGTATTACAAGAAAAGTTAAAGGCACTTCTTTAAAAATAAGAAAAAGAAAAGATCAAAAATATAAATAATAGCCCTGGCTGGTGTGGCTCAGTGGATTGAGCACTGGCCTGTGAACCAAAGGGTCACCATTTTGATTCCCAGTCAGGGCATATGCCTGAATTGCAAACCAGGTCCTCAGCTGGGGGGGTGCAAGAGGCCATTACACTTTGATGTTTCTCTCCTCCCTCCTTTCCCCTCTCCCTAAAAATAAACAAATAAAATCTTTAAATATATATATAAATAATAAAATGTCAATAACTACATACTTATCAATAATCACTTTAAGTGTAAATGGGTTAAATGGTCCAATTCATTCAGGGGGGCTGAATGAATAAGAAAACAAAGCCCACACATATACTACCTACAAGAGGCCCACTTCAGATCAAAAGACACATGCAGACTGAAAGTAAAGGGATGGAAAAAGATATTTCATGCAAATGGAAACTTTTGTAAAGCTGGGGTAGCAAGACCTATGTCAGACAAAATAGACTTTAAAACAAAGGCTATAACAAGCAACAAAGAAGGACATTTCATATAAAATAGCCAAGATATGGAAGCAACCTAAGTGTCCATGGATAGAAAAATGGATAAACAAATGGATAAAAAAGATGTGGTACATACGTGTATATGCAATGGAACATTTTAAAAGAATAAAATCCTACCATTTGCAAAATCATGGATGGACCTAGAGGGTATTATGCTAAGTGAAATAAGTCAGACAGAAAGAGACAAGTACCATATGATTTCACTTACATGTGGAATTTTTTAAAACAAAATAACTGAACAATCAAAAGCAAAACAGACTCATAGATACAGAGAACAAACTGATCGTTGCCAGATGGGAGGGGTTTGGGGAGGTAAAAATGGTGAAGTGATTAAAAAGTACAAATTACCAGTTACAAAATAGTCACTGGGATGTAAAATATAACATAGGGGATATAGTCAATAATATTGTAATAACTATGTATGGTGTCAGGTGGGTACTAGACTTATTGGGAGAATCACTTCATAAATTATACAAATGTCTAACCATTATGCCGTATGCCTGAAATTAATGTAATATTAAATGTCAGCCATGATTGAAAAATTTTTAATAATTATATAAATAAGTAAATATTGATTCACAGTTATCTCCAAATGGAATGGAGAAGGTCAGAATGAAATAATTAAGCATCTGTAGAAATCAGGTACTTTATACCTGTGACTTCACTTAACTCTCAGAACCACTCTGTGAAGTATGATTAACCTATTTCCCAGGTAGGGAAACTGAGAACAGACAGGTTGAATGATTTACCTAAGATCACACAGCCAGAAAGAGGCAGAGTGGGAACTCAAACAGGCTGCATGAGTCCTGCTCTTTCTACCACACTGGCCTCCTGAGGACTCCTTTAGATTCCGGAGACTAGGATTTGGTTATAAGTTTTGGAGCAAATGTGCCCTCACCCGTCAACACACACAGCATGAAATCTACAGAAAAACATAAAAAAGGCATTGTGCCAAACAATTTCCATCTTGAATGTGTCTAAAACGTCCAGGAAGCAGAGATATGGTGGGAGAGCGGTGAGCCCAGGCATTCAGAGACCCGAATTCCAACCCCAGCTCTCTGCAGTGCAGCCTTGGGAGACTCTCAGGCCCTCTCCCACTTCACACAAAAATGTACACAAACTATGGGTGGTAAAAGAAGACTGTGTGGTCTCTCTGGCTTTAAAACTCTGTTCTTTTCAATAAGGAAATATCACCATAAACCTGATAACTTCTAAAGGGAAAAAAAAATCATAAGGTCTCTGAAAGCAGGATATAATCTCCTTCATTCACCCACCCATCCCCTATATATCAGGTCCTCCATAAATGTGTGTCGCATGAATGAATCATTCTCAGAAAAGAAGCATGAGCAGCCTTCTCCGGTTCCCAAACGCCATGAATATAAGAATCACCCAAAAAAGTTGTAAAAATGCAGATTCCTGAGCCTCCACCTCAGAGGTTCTGGTTCCATACATCTAGGGAGGGGGCCAGGAATCTAACCCCACGAGAATCTGGTGTAGTTGGTTGGTGAGTTTCATTTTGAAAATTCCATCCTTGAGACCCAGGATGGGTGTCACCCAGGAGTTCCAAAAGAAGCAAGTTCATTCTCCAACTCTGGTGAAATAACCCCATGGTCCACATTTGTAGGAACAGGGCGAGGAGCTCTAAAAATATTGACACTAAAAGGGAAAATGACACGGAGGAACCAGTTTTTTTGAAAATTGTGCCCATTAGTATGTTGGCAGTTTAATATTTCTGGACTTGCCCTTGCCCCTGATCCCCAGCGTCTCCTTGGGAGAATGGCCCAGAACAGGTGATCATTAAATGTTTACTAAGTGAATGCTGAATGAATGAGGGGGAGATACACCAAGGAACATGTTCCCGACCCACTGCACCAAAATTGACAGTGGAACTTCTGAAGGGGACAAGCCAAAGCAAATTCTGGAGAGATGCAGAGATGATCTAGAGCCCAAGGGAGAGATTTTTGGGAAGGAGCTCCACTGAGCAGGACCTTCCTCCATGGTGAGGCCAAGAACTAAAGCAGATCCCCAAGGCATTAGGCCATTAAGGTGTCTGAGAGATTAAGTGTTACACAGTCCAGAGACAGAGGTGGATGGACAAAAGATGGGAGTCCCCGATGCAAGTAGTTTCTAGAAGGCAGAATTGAAAATCCCTTTGGACCAACCACAAAGCCCCTCAAGCTTGCATGTACCCAGGTACATTTTGGTCTAGATTAGGACTGGACTTCTTATCCAATATACAGCATATCATTTATATGGGCTCAGAACTGTGTTAAGAAACATTGCAGGGCCATGCTTGGTGTCAGCAGGAAAGAGCACCATGACTAAGTAACAGCTGCCAGCACTGACCATGGGGAAGGGTGGTGGAATCTTCCTTTTTTTTTTTTAAGATTTTATTTATTTATTTTTAGAGAGAGGGAAAAGGAGGGAGAAAGAGAGGGTGAGAAACAGCAATCAGCTGCCTCTTTCGGGTCCCTTGTTCGGGACCTGGCCCACAACTGGGGACCTGGCCTGCAGCCAAGGCATGTGCCCTGACTGGGAATCAAACCAGCAACTTCTCCGTCTGCAGACCAGTGCTCAATCCACTGAGCCACACCAGCCAGGGTGGTGATAGGATCTTCTTATACCATGCGATGGGAGAAACCAGAGAGGAGTTTAAGAGGTCAGGCCATTTACATTTCAATGAGGTCTGGAGAAATCAAATATTTTTTAGATTTCAAGCCCATATTCTAGTATCCATTTCCTAGTAGTGATTACCTTTAAAATAAAAAGCACCTATGAATAAATGGACAAATTTTGTCATGCACCACAGATTGTCTTAGCATTAAAGCAACTTTAAGGTCTCAGGCAAGTGGTGACAGATAAAAAGAAAAACTGTGACCTGGTCAAATCCCCAGAACTTTGAGGAGGAAGACGGGACTGCATGGGAAGCCAACTAAGAGCAGAGCTTCCTTATTTTATTGATAGACACTGCACCCACTCCAGATCCTGTCAGCAGAGATCTCCTGCGGGAAAGCAGAATAGAGTCTTTCCAAGGTCAAAAAGGATGAAGGACATCATTAGGACAGTGTTGATAAAAATAAGAGAGAGGATGGAATTGTGGTTTTAGAGGATTAATAGGAGGGCCTCCAGAGAGGAATGAAGGAGACCTGAGCACCAGGAAAGAATTGGTGAAAGAAGCTATCCTTCTCCGGCTGTTGCTCACCACCAAGTCACCAAATCATTTAGCTTTGGAGCTCCTGGTTCCTCAGAAGTAATGCTTTCACCTGCCAACTTCCTGGAATGTCACTGCTTTGGCACCACTGAAGGATGCTATCTAAATGGAGGACCCATTAGCCACTAGAGAAGTTTGTTATTGTAAAAGGCCGGGAGGAGTGAGAAACTAGACAAGGAAGAAAATTGGAGGGGAAGGCTGGGCCCAGCCTCCCAGAACAAATTTCTGGTTCTCAGCTCCTCTCTGCTACGTTAGGAATTCTGTTCTCTTAAGCATACTGGTCACTCAGATGTTTCTTCTGTAAGAACCATCATTTATTTAATTGAATCACACTTCTCAGTCCAGGTGGAGTGGAAGTGTTAACTGCTGCTTTGGCACCATCTATAAACCCATGCAACAGTGACTCTTTTCTGGGTCTCCATCCTCTGCCTGTGATTGTATCGTATGTTCTCAACCTTCCTTCTGGTGATCCCTGGAATATCAGTTACTCAAGAGAACTTATCACAAGATGAAAGCTTTAGTTCTCATTTCTCTGGGCAAACAATGAAATGTTTCATGCACCAGAGGACCAGGGATGCTAGACATAGAATGTCATTCAAGCCCCAGACTGTGAAGGGTGGGTTAGAGGGTATGGGGTTGCAAGGAATGTACAGCACATGGCATTAAAAACAACTTTTGTGAGCCTAACACCATGGACAGGAATTGTTCAATGGAAATACTAGTCAAGCCCCCCACTTGTCTTTTCAGAGCCCACAAATTTCAGGGAGAAAAGGAGGAAGGATCCTAGTCAGCCTTGGCCCTCCCACCCCAAGTGGTCCCCCAGGCCCTCAAATGCTATGCAGAATATGGTTGTGAATTATCACTCTCCTTGCTCAATTAATGTGACTGCTCTGTGGTTCTTAAACACTCCCAGTGCCTACCTCTGAGTCCTCTCTCCTAGGTAGCCGACAAAGTACTTTTGCCTCACGAACAGATACATCAGCCCAGCAAAAGCAGCAGGAACTAAGTGAAAAAAAAATACACATTAGTTTTGTAGATGTTAAAACAGGCTAAGTTAGCACAGTCATTGTACAATTACTGTTCATGAAAAAATCTAGCAGAGGTCTCAGGCTATGACTGTCTGAGCTGATGTGAACTTCAGCAAACAACCTATGGCTGGAAGAAATCTGAAAATTTTAATAGCAATGTTATAGATGGTCAAAGGCATATAAAAGATGTTTGACATCACTAATCATAAGAGAAATGCATATTAAAACCACAACAAGGTATCACCTCACATCTGTCAGAATGGCCATCATCAATAAATCAACAAACAACATGTTGGTACAGATGTGAAGAAAAGGGAACCCTCATGCACTGTTGGTGGGAATGCAGATCATCTCATTTAAGCAACCCTGTGAGTACACATGGTGACTACATGAGTTTTCAATGGTGGCCGTAACAAGCAGCCACAAACTTACTATCTTAAAGTAAGATAAATTTATTATCTGGAAGTCACAAGTCCAAAATGGGTCCATTGAGCTAAAATCCAGGTGTCAGCATGTCTGCATTCCTTCCTGAGGATCTAGGGCAGAATCGGTTTCCTTGCCTCTTTCAGCTTCCAGAGATGAGAAGTTGCTGAGGTTCCTTTCAACCAAGAAATTCTACCATTATTATATCGATAAGATATGATGATTATCAAACAGGGTTTACTGACATTTTTTTCCTTTAGCAATGCCAACATGTGTTTAAATGGGGAATTCATAGTCCCAGGCTCTGACGTACCTGCACTGCCTTTGTATTTGTCTAGCTGGAACAACTCTAGATTCATCTACATCAAGTATCTTCAAAAACAGAAAATGCATCATGTCTCCAAATATGAGCATATTTTGACTTGGTTTTTCAAGTCTTGCTGGACATGCTCTTCATTTAACTCTGGATAGAAAGTATAAAATAAATAGTGGGCTTACTGACAGCCTCATGGAGCACAGAAAGAGGCCACAAGTTGTCCCTGAGTGGTTTCTGCTGCCATCCCTCACCTCTCTTCTCTATCACTGCCTTTATTCTTTTACTGCATAGCACTTCTCATTCTTGGCTATAATTTATTCATTCACTGATTTTCTGTGGTCCATCTTGCCAACTACAGTGGGCATCCCCACCATCTCTTTATTGGTCACTGTGTATCCAAGCACAGGGCTTGTCACAGAGTATGTCTATTGCACAAATGAATAAAGTAAAAGGCTACTTGTGAAAAATCCAGGACACAGCCCAAAAGACCAGGACTCTCATCTTGGTTTGTTATTCACCAGCTGAGTAACCTTGAGCAAATGACCTTGTCTCTCTGAACCCAAGTGTCCTTCCTCAAAGATGACAGAAAAAATAATATCCACTATACCCACTTCATGAACTGGGAGAATGTGATGAGGACTAAATAGTTCAACAGAGAACACAAGTGGTCTTTTCTGATACACCCTGCTGGGCCACAGCATGGACACTGGCCAGGTCATACCACACTTCCACCTGACACAGTGCCATTCTCCAAAGGGGACCAAAAAATATTACTCTGGTTTCCATTTAACTTTTTTATTTTATTGATTATGCTACTACAATTATCCCAATTTTTCCCCCTTTGCCCCACTCCACCCAGCACCCACCACCCCCTCAGGCATCCCCCCACCATTGTTGATGTCCATAGGTCATACATATAAGATCTTCGGGTGCTCCATTTCCTATACTGTAATTTACATCCCCATGGCTATGATGTTTAACTACATATTTGTTCTTCTTAATCCCCTCAACTCTTCACCCATTCCCCATACCCCCTTCCACCTGGCAACCATCAAAATGCTCTCCGTATCTATAATTATGTCTCTGTTCTTATTTGCTTCATTTGTTTTGTAGACTTAATGGTTAATATATATGTATTTATTGCCATTTTATTGTTCATAGTTTTGACCTTTTTTTTCTTAAATACATCTCTTTAACATTTTATATAATAATGGCTGGTAATGATGAACTCCTTTAGGTTTTTCTTGTCTGGGAAGCTCTTTATCTGCCCTTTGATTCTAAGTGATATCTTTGCTGGCTAGAGCAATCTTGGCTGTAGGTCCTTGCTTTTCATCACTTTGAATATTTTTTGCCAATCTTATCTAGCCTACAAAGTTTCTTTTGAGAAATTAGCTGAGAGTCTTACAGGAACTCCCCGATAGTTAACTAACTGCTTTTCTCTTGCTGCTTTTAAGATTCTTTCTATCTTTTCATTATGATATGTATTGGATTGGGTCTCCTTGCAGCCATCTTGTTTGGGACTCTCTGTGCTTCCTGGACTTGCATGTCTATTTCCTTCATCAAATTAGGGAAGTTTTCTTTCATTATTTTTTCAAATAGATTTCCACTCTCTTGCTTTTTCTCTTCTCCTTCTGGCACCCTTATAATGTGAATGTTGGACTGCTTGAAGTTGTCCCAGAGGCTGCTTATCCTATTCTCATTTTGTAAATTCTTTTTCCTTCTTATTTGTTCTGATTGATTGGTTTTTGTTTCCTTGTTTACCAAATCATCGATTTGATTCTTGGCTTTATCCACTCTGTTATTGTTTCCATGTAAATTGTTCTTTATTTCAGTTAGTGTATCTTTCATTTCTGACTGGACCTTTCTTACTCTGTTGATGTCCTCACTAAGTTCCTTGAGCATCCTTATTAACCAGTGTTTTGAACTCTGCATCTGATAGATTGCTTAACTCCATTTTGTTTAGTTCTTTTTCTGGAGATTTGATTTACTCTTTTATTTGGGCCATGTTTCTTTGTTTCCTCATTTTGGCAGCCTCCCTGTGTTTGTTTCTATGTATTGAGTAGAGCTGCTATGACTCCCTGTCTTGGTAGAATAACCTGATGTATTATTTTCCTGTGGGTTCTAGTGGCATAGCCTCCCCTATCACCCAAGCTGGGTACTAGGTGCAACTTTTTGTGGTCTGACACCCTCCTCTTGTACCTGAGCCTTGATTGCTGTTGGTAAGTCAATTGGAAGGATTTACCCAGGCCAATCAGCTGCAAGGACTGGCTGTGTCCACTGACTACCAACCCCCACCCTTCGTAGAGAATCAGCTCTGCAGCAGCAGGGTGGTGTGCTCCAACATGGTCTATAGCTGTCTACTGTGTGCACAGGCTCTGGAGTTTCCCAGGTGGTGCACGCCAAGGTCAGCCCAGACTTCTGTTTTGCCCAGGTCAACCCTGCATGAACTGTAAAGCAATCTAAGATATCTATGACTTGTGCTGGGTTTGGGGATTCCTAGGCAAAGCCAAGCTGTGAATCTAGGCTGGCTGCTGCTAGTGCCAGGCCTGGGGCCACTTAGCAAGAGGTACAGGGGTGCTAGGTGCTCACTGTGGCCTGCTGTTGCTTGTTTGAGAGGATTTAGGAAGTTGTGAAACATGAGCCTAGACCAGCCATTCATATGGAAAAGTTACTGTTAACAGATTGGATGGACCCATAATTTGAGTGGGATGGAGTCTCAGGGGATTTCCAGAGTGGGACAAACAGTGTTAGCCAAGTTGAGGGAGACTCAGATACAGCATCCACCTGCCAGCTCTGTGGCTCTGTGGGGGAAGGGTTCAGAAAAGGGGCAATGACCTCTGCCCACCTTTTGTATCTGGGAGAAAGCTATTCCTCAGCCATTGTTTTGATGCCAGACACTTCAATTCCTCCCTGTATGCCACTGGTACCTTTCAAGGTGCTACTCTCATGCTAGAGCTCAGAGGGAGTGAGTCTGAGTAAGTCCATGTGTGGGTTCTTTAAGAGGAGCTGCTTGGGACTCCAAAAGTTTCTTCCACCAATTCAATCTGTACTTGTTTTTGCAGCCAGAAGTTATGGGGCTTATCTTTCTGGCACTGGAACCCTGGGCTGGGGTGCCCTGAGATATCCCTCCTGATTTTTTATATACCACATATGGGTGTGGGACCAGCCCATTCTGCATTTCTGCCCCCCTACCAGTCTGGATGGATGTGGTTTCTTTAATTCTGTAGTTGTTGGATTTCCATTCAACTTGATTCCAATGGTTCTGGGTGATTATTGTTCTATAGTTTAGCTGTAATTTTGATGTGGTTATGCTAGGAAGCAAGACATGTTTACCTATGCCACCATCTTGACCAGAAGTCTCCATTTAATTTTAAATCGACTCTGGGAGTCAGCTTGCTGAAGTCAAGACTGTGGGCTAGAAAACTAGGGAGGTCTGGAGTCCTGGAACCCAGCCCATGATTCTGCAGATATTGGCCATGGGAGAACTGCCAGACTGGAAGCTTATTAGCAGAAAAGCCAAGTGAGAACAGCCCTAGAACATATTTCTCTGGTGCTCTCATTTATGCACTTGTATCTAAGCTAACACTGCTTAAAGATTCTGAGTCACATTTAGTCTTAAACCACCCATATCAGTACAGCCATTCTCATCCAGCCCTCAGGGAGCCAGCATTAGCAATGCATTATGACACCAATCCACAGGCAAAGAGCATGGAAACACAGCCTGTGAGAGGTCTCACCTCTCCAGAGCTTCACAGATCAGAGTTGGAGGTCAGGCAAAGTCTTTTGAACAAAGAGGCTGCGCTGGAGCCTCCTCAAGCACAGTTCAGAAAGAGAACACAAAGAGAAGCGGCATTACCTTGGCTGCACAATAGCCCCGCACTCCAGAGCACAACAAGGAAAGTGGGGTAGGCGTCAACACAGTTCTGGCTATAGAATAAATAAATACAAAGAAGAGAAATTAGCAAACATGTTACCACAGTGTTGTCTGAAAATTACATGGGACACAAACCTTATTCATAATCACGTACATCTACCCACGAAAACTGGCACCAGCTACCACATCAGAAACGGACAGCTGTATAAAGTGACACATGTTCAGAATCCATTCACTCTCTTCTTAAATTAAGCCCATCAGAGACTCAGTTTCTTGATAGATTCACTTTGGCACAGTTCCTGCTCCTGGCTGTGCCAAGCACTTCTGGAATTCACAAGTAAGCAATACAGTGGCAACAGTCAGGGTGGGATGGCAGGGAGAAGAGCCTGGCTAAGGAGACCTTCTTGTCAGACACACAAGTTCTGATCCACAGGCTGGGCTGAGGAAGGGAAGGTGAGGTCATGCATTAAAGAAACCAGGGTGGGTTCAGAAAAGCTGATGTTCATAAAGTTATCCTACTAATTGTGCAGTTGCTTGGTGCAGGGTTCAGTCTTTGCTTCCATGGAGGGGTGCTCATTCTACATGAGGCACTGGGCTTGTGTTTTACACCTTTGTCTCCTTTAAGGTCTCTTCAACCCTGTGAGTACACATGGTGACTGCATGAGTTTTTGGTGGCAGCTCTAACAAGTAGCCACAAACTTACTGCCTTAAGACAAATTTATTATCTGGAAGTCATAAGTCCAAAATGGGTTTTATTGGGTTAAAATCCAGCTGTCAGCATGTCTGCATTTTTTCCAGGGGATCTCGGACAGAATCCATTTCCTTACCTTTTTTAGCTTCTAGAGAACCTAGAAGGTTCTCTAGAACCTTCTATAGGGACCTATGAGGTCTATAGGGACCTTGGTGGCCCCTTCCAACCTCAAAGCCAGCAATGGCCAAGCAAGTCTTTTTTTATACTGAATTGGTCTGACACCAACACTTTTTCTTCCTTCCTCCAAAATTAAAGTGACATTTTTATCACATTGGGTCTACCCAAATAATCAAGAACATTCTCCTTATCTTAAAGTCAACTGGTTACTCACTTAAATTCCCCCTTGTTGTGTAACATAATGTATTCATAGGATTAGGATAGGGGCTATGATCTTTGAGGGGCCATGATTCTACCTACAACTATTCTCATGTTTCAGATGATAAATGAAGACTGGGAAAAGTTGAATAAGTTGCCCAGGGTCACCCAGCTATGGAGTGGCAAAGCCAAGATTCACACGCTGGTCAACCTGACTCTAAATCAGGTCTGTTACCTTTTTGACTATAAGAAATTAAATAGCAAGTGTCCTCTTGAAGAGTTTACAGCCTAGATCAGGACAACTGATAAGAATATCCATTTAAAAACAACCCAACAGTACAAGGAAGCACAGAAGGGGGACGGGCAACAGGATAGCTTGGAAGGACATGAAACTAGGATTGAGTCCCTGACCTGATATTGATCAACTGTTGGTCATTGACATGACACTCTCTCTAAACTTAGTCTCCTTGCCTGTAAAACTAAGAAGCTGATCATGAATAACTCTAAGATCTATTTAAGCTCTGAAAGCTGGTGGTTTAATTTTTAGGTGGTTCTCAGGGTATGCTCCTGAATCAGCAGAAACCTCCATGAAATTTGTTAGAAATGCAGATGTTAATGACCACCTCAGACCTCCAGAATAAAAAACTCTGGGGTAGACCTAGCAGTCTGTGTTTTAATAAGCCATTGGGATGATCCTGATACACGCTCAAGTTTGAAAATCACTGGTCTCATGTAACTCAAACTATGCAGGTAAAAAGCCAAAAGGCAATTTTCAAAATACAGTTGACATTTCATCCAAATTCCTTCCTTGGGTTCCTTCATCTGGATCCCTCCTGATTTGGTCCTCGTGATTTTCCTTCTCAATCAGCTGTGAACACCTCTTCAAACTAATAGGGCCTTGTACCTCAGGGAGGGCCACAGGGAACTCTGAAATGACCAGCCCGTGGGCCATTCTCTGCAGAGAACCCAAAGAAGCCAGCAGTGTTCCTGCGTCAGGGACCTTCCTGTCTCTCAGGTGATCAAAACAGCCTTTACTGGAGGAGCCAATGAATGAAAAGCTAAGAAACCAGTGCGTCCCACACTGGGATACAGACACAGGAGAGAACAAAGACACATTGACCTTGCCATGTGCTCTGGATGCCCAGGATTGTCACTTATCTAGTGAACAGGGCAGGAGCCCCTTACAAATACCACCTGGGATGAAGCACTAGCCCAGACTGAGAGCTGCAGTAGCAATTATGCATGAACATGACCTCTATTCTATATGTTATGAGAGGACAAAATTACTGCCTCAGGACTGAGAATGTGACCCATTTCCCAGTTCAAGGAAACTAGAGTGAACATCTCTTTTTGTTTAGTTGAATAACATTCTGTATCTGATGGGCTTTAATATCTGATGCTCCCACAGTTTATAAGTCGATTAATACAAAGATCATCCCTGCTTCTGCTTTTGTTGGTTGGATGGTTGGTTGGTTGGTTTTAAAGTAATGGTTTTGTCTGAGTGATGCAACATTCCTAATAATTCTTCATTGTCCAGGGTATTTGCTCATTAGACAGACTGTCTAGTGATTTGACACTGTGCCAGCCATTCAGTCATTCCTGCCTGTTGTCTCAAGTCACCATGGTCCCTAATAAAACAATGTCTGTAGAGTCAAATGAAACTCTCCCAGCTATAAAAGAATGAATTCCTCCTGTGGATTTCTAGAACATGCCCTAATCCTGCCCCTCGCTCTGGCTTAAGTCTGTACTCTCTTCCAACCCAGAACCTCTGACACATCTCAACCTGAAGCTCCATGCACACGTGCCCCTCCTTGACAGAGGGCCACTGCTGGGATGAATTCAAATAGCTGTGCTCAGTGATGTAGTGCTTCTTGCTGTGGACTCAAATGAGCATTCACGTGGTCTTTGAAGTCACAAAGCCAGCGTCCAATGTGGGAATGCCACTTAGTGGTTGTATGAAAGTGAATGCATCTCCTGGCCTCCTGAAACTTCAATTTTCTCATCTGTTTGAGGTGAATGGAGATATCAGTAATTCCCTTTCTGGATTGTCATGGCAATAATGAGCTAAAGCAGTGTCTTGCTCACAGGTGGCACTCAAGAAATGGTGGTTATTCTTGCTCCAATGTCTTCCTTCCTAGAATCCCCTATGAAATTTGACTTTCCTACTGACAAATATTTATTATTCCAAATTTTCTTTTGTGGAAATTTCTGTGCTATTTTTTTTCCTGCAAGACAAAACCGACAAAACCCACTTTTCTTCTCATTACGTGAAGTACTCAGCAGATCTTGCAACAACTTATTGGGCTACATTCAGTTTGCTGTGCCAATGTTTTGATGGAGAAAAGAACTCATTGATACTTTCCCTTTTACTTTCTCCACCTTTCAGAATGAAATATAGAAGCACTTAGTGTTTTGTTAGTTAGTGCTGGTTAATTTGAGTAAATAATAGTAATCATTTCAATACTAATTAATAGATTCAATGTAGCTCTATCACCTTCAAACAATTGAAAGTGAGGCTAGAGTGGATTCTGAGAGGTGCAGGGAAGAAGGAACACAAGGGTGGTATTTCCCAAAATGCATTTTGTAAAACACTAAATCCTTGATATGCTCTTCAAAACAGGGAAGGTCTGTAGTTGAATAAGACCTCCCCTTCTTAAAGAATCAAGAATAACAGTGCCCCTTAGGCACATTGAAGGCTCTCAAAAAGTCTTGCTGTACAGAACCTGTTCTTCTTGTATCACTTGTTAACACCTACAAAACTTGTCATCTGTGAAACATGTACTAGGAAATTAGACACCTCTCTGCAACCTGTACTTACCTGCACTAATGGGGAAAAGTCTTAGGTCAATCAGCTGAAATTTTTCTCCAGAAAACAAACTTTCACTGCTCTACCTGTGCTCACCATCTGCAAACAGGGCTTTGAACTGTTTTATGCCTATGAACAGAGAGTCAAGGTCAAGATTTTTTTCTCTTTCAAATGCTTGCTTAGCTCTGCCCTCTTAGGGTTGGGGGGTGGAGCAGACCATTAACAGATACCAAGTCTGAGCTGATGGGCCACACTTGGCTGTGATGTCTGTTTATCAATTGCCCCACAATCTTGAACTATCTATATCAGTCAACAGTCATATTTTATACTGAAAAATGTACACTGCACTTTTCAATCGCTAACATCATTTATCCATCCTACTACTTTTTCTTCATAGCCACAGTCTCTAAACATTTGTGGTCCTGCACCCTATCAACCAAAAGTTTTGATCATGCAGCCTTATAACAGGTACATTTTACATAAATTATATACACATGCTACTCCCCATCTGTACATTAAAAATGAGTAAATCTTAAGTTTCTATTATTTTTTTACCTTTAATATTTTATTTTATTTTTTAAATTAAATTTATTGGGGTGACATTGGTTAATAAGATCATATAGTATATTTCTTCTTTATTGTATCTTTTCCACTTAGTTTCTATTTTTTATATAGCAAGGTTAAAGACCTCCCTGTCTCTTCCTCTTGCACCCCCAGGACTCACCTTTTACCCTTCTTTCATGATTTTGGAGGCCCCTGGAGAAGCCATTGCTGGAGTTGGCTTTCTGCTGGACTAACCCATCACCCTGTCCCTGTAACTTCCAGAGGCAAGCAAACTAGGGACCATGTCTTACTGTAGTGATCCCCAGCACTTTCTATGCCCACCACAGGCACAAGCACATGCCAGCTGTTAGCTGGTCAGGGAGGAAGTGCATTTGTAACAGAAGCACAGTGGTATCTGGTCAACCTTTATCTCACAGAAAATTCTTCTTTCCCGCTTCCTCCCCACAGGTCTCCTCACCTCATTCTTCTTTTCTCCTCTCATAAAGGTTAAGTGGGAAAGACACTTGATGATGCTGGCTTGGGCTGCTGGAGGCCCCAGAGAGAACCAATTTCCCATGACACTTTTCAAACTCCTTCTTATGTCAAGAACACCATTGCAGAACCCGCAACCACCCTCCAACCACTACCAAAAGGCACTTCCAAAATTCAGAGGCTGGCAATGGGGCCAGGTATGAACACAGAGACCTCTTGGAAGCAGAGCTAGTTCACTCCTAGGGGAAAAGGCATAGACAGATGTCTGGCCTGCTCTGTTTCTTCTTCATTGCCAGCAACAGGCAATTTAATTTTTCCCAAGGGACAGTGGAATTCCACTGCATGGCCTCAATGCCTAACCTCTTTAAAGTAGACGGTCTGAGGAGTACCTAACAACACAGCATAACTGGTGAGAAAGTAGTAATCTGGGAGGAAAAAGCCTCCTTTTTCCAAACCCATGGAAGAGTATTAATGTTTGCTGTGGACTCCATGTTGAGAGAAGCTTTGGTGTTTCCCCAGGTCGAAGACACATTCGTTACAGCTGTTGCACATGGAATGTGTCTGCAGGGAGCTCTCAACTCTCCCCCTGCAAGTAGTTGATGGTATCTTGCATGCATTCACTGCCTTCCTTTAAATCAAACCAAAATGCCTATAGTCACATCTTTAAATTTATTCAGTTGATTCTGAGAATGAATACACTGAAGGCCCAAATGTTAAAATAGAAATATCACTGTAAAGCAGTTTAGGTGAGGATTTCTTTGAGATCAAGGTCCCGGAAAAACAGGGAGGCAGGATGGGGACCAGAAAATCAGGCTGGGATGACCCTACAAATGTGCCCATGAGTGGCTCAGACTACATATACAGAAATTTAGAAGTTGGGGGACAAAATGGGACGATGATGAAAAGTGGCAAAGGAGTGGACTCCCCCTCTGAATTCCCCATTCCTATACCTCATTTAAATAGATAGATAGATAGATAGATAGATAGATAGATAGATAGATGAGGCAAAGGACAGAAAAGAAAGTATGTCAAGGAGTGTGGTAAAGGCCTGCTGAGTTGAGAGCCTTTCAAGTTACTTTAATTCACAGGAGCCAATGGTGGCCCTGAGTATGGAGACTTTTCCCAAGTTGCTCCCGCAGAGCCTCTGACCCTTCAGGCTGACTTTGTCCTTGTGTTTCCTTGTACTATTTTTGCCACTCTAAAAGTCTTTTCTTGGGTGGCCATGACTCCTTCCTTGAAAGGATCTCTAGGGACATCAGAGTAACCTCTGAAGCCAAACCTGAAGGCCCTTCACCAGATAACAGTCAAAATCTTCCTTTCCTACAGACCTCTAGTCACAGACCCAGAGGAGCAGCAGACATGTATTCCACACAGAGCAAAAATGGGGGTTTGAATAAATTCTGTTGCATCCCAAATACCCAGCTCCTTCACTGGACTGCTCAGGTGTTTTCAAGTAGCTCGTATATTCAAAAGCAAAAAATGAGAGGCAGGAGAGCCATTGCATCATTCCCCCATTCTTTCTGTTCTTGTTCTTGTTGCTCAAGGAGACCAGCATTATGAAATGCACTGTGTCATCCCCAGACTTTCACCGAGGAGACTGCAGGCTTAATAAGTAGCAGACTGCTGCCAGGGAGTCCTGCCTGTTGCTTCTGCAGCTATAGGGTAAGGAGAAGCTGGTTTTTGTGGTATTTCCTCTGCACTAACCCAACAGGAAACTGGTCCACTATGTGACATTTAGTCTGGCCCCCAAACTTCTAGAACAAGGAGGACCTGAGGAGATTTCACCTCCTCATTCCCACAGTCCCCACTTCTATTCTTTAACTCGCTGAGATGGTAAGGGGTGTCCACAAAGCCTCCCTGGCCTTCAACCTCTCCTGGGAATACTAATACCCCAGCATTCAGAAGGTTGGGCCAGACAGACATGTGGCCTTGAGGGCGGTTGTCACTCTGATGGAAAGGTCCCTATCCCCATGCCCCCACTCTGTTGGTCAGCAGTATCAGGGTTTGGACTTACTTGGCAGTATAGACCCGTTCAAAGGCAAGTGTCCCCGTCCTCTGGAAGCTCCGCCCAACTTGGGTCCTGCTTTCATGTTCCACCTTGTGGGCGAAGAACCCTGCCAGGGGAAAGGTTTGCATTTGGGTTATAACCAGCATACTCATGAGTCTGCTGTCTCATATTAAATGTTAATACATTTTTTAACATCACCTCTAAACATCCCTAAACGTCCTCCATTAAAGGTCATTCAGCAAAAATTTATTCAGCAGCTACTCTCCCCTAATCACTGTTTTTGGTGTTGGTGATAAGATCGAGAGCAAGACAGTCCCCTTTCAAGGACTTTATAGCCAAAGGAAAAAGACAAAGAAGTGAAGTAGAAATTACTATACAGCAATTTACGCTAAGATGAAACTGAGTGAGACACAGTGCTATGAAGGAGCAAAGGAGGCAACTTAATTCAGTGTTCAGGTTACAGAAGGATTCTTAGAGCAAGTGACACCTAGAATAAAGTCTGAAGAATAAGTTGGAATTAACTAAGTGGGTAGGGGGACAGGGGACAACAGGGAAGATCACTCTATTCAAGTGGAATGATCCAGAGGCAAGATCTTCCCTTGCCTCAGTATGTCTAGCTCATCATGGGGAGTGGGGAGTAGAACCTGGCTGAATTACAAATGAAGCCAGAGAGACAGGTGGTAAATTGTTCTTTCAGTGACATTTATCTGTTATCATTTGCCATGAGCCAGACAGTTAGCTTGCATAGAAAACAAAACACACAAAGAGCCTTGGACTGGGGAGATTCTGTGCTGGCAAGGATAGAAGAGAGGAGACAGACCATACACAGCAAGCAAAATACATCAACTGCAATTAGACAGTGTGTGAAGTTGTGGGCAAAGAAGAAGCAGAGCATGATATGGGGCTACTGAAGTGCCCAACAGGGTAGACAGAGTGAGTCTCAGGGAGGAAACAGTATGTAAGCCAAGGCTTGAAGAAGATGATGGTTGAGGAGGGCCCACTGGATTTAACAGTGCAACTGAGACCTTGATGAGAGCCATGTTAATAAATCTGGAATTTATCTCCATCTCTAGAGAAAAGAGGAATTAGTGACAGGTGTAAACTTACCCATGGCATAATCAGAAAGCCACCCTGTTTTTTAGTGTGAGCACCATGGAGAGGGGTGAGACCAAGACAGGAGAGAAGATGGGAGGGAGCTGATGAGGGTGATGGCTGTGGGATGTAAGAGATGCCGTAAAAAAGGCAGAATCCAGAGGTTTGTCTATAGATTGGATGTCGGAGGGGTGGGTGTGGATGAAGCATGCATGTGCTCTTGCCCCTCCCCCACCCCATTTCATTCCTTTACTCCATTTCCAGAGTGAAAAGGGGAGAGGAAGTGAGGTTGTAAGGGATCCATCCACAAGGTTCCTCCCAAAAAGTGTGGAACAGATGCCTTATCAATTGTGTATTTGAATAAAAGCCTTTCATGGTTTTCTGTTTGGCAAAAGTGCATTTCTTCCCCAAGAATGGGCCCATTTTGAGCACATCTCTAGGGTCAGCTTATATAAACAAGGATCTACCATACTGCAGGCACTCTGATAGACACGTGACATAGGTTCCCTTATTGGGCCAATGCTGTCCCCACTTTGTAGACAAGGGGACTGAGGTTCATGGAGGCTAAATAACTATGTCAGAGTCACCCTTCTGGGAGCAGTAAAGCTAGGGATCAGATTCAGCTGGGCCTACAAGGGCGTTTTCCTCTCACTGCCACGTTGACATTCACTGCACAATTTCCTCAGTTACACAGGGTTTAAGCACATGTCTCTCCATTCTGAGTGTCTCATTGTACAGAACCCAGTAGAAAATTTTAATTGTTGTCTTTCTAGAACCTAAGGTGACATCCTGGCCTCTAAACATGTATGCTGGGACAGTATTAAGAAAGTCAGAGGTTATTTTTGCAACCAGCATCACAACTTGACTCTACTTCCCTGAGTTTACCCTTCTTCCTCTCTCTGCTCAGAGAACAAACCCCTTCCTCTTTTCCAAGGCTTGCCCTCTACCTGTAACCTTGACACTGCTCCTGCCACCTCTTCAGATCTTTGTTTCACTGGTATTTTTCATATTTTCTGAAAATTCAGGATTTTTTTCTCTTTCTCTTTACTCTGGAAACACTCAAATCTTTCCCACTCTTAAAAAAAGAAAGAAACCTGTCTCTATCAAATATTCCACTAGATCTGCCTCTCCTTCCTTCTAAGCTAGACTTTAAAGAGTTGGGCTACATTTACCAACTCCAACCCCAACACTTTGTTATCCTCAACTATGTTGCAAAAACTCTGCATGCAAAGACAATTAACACACTTATCTTGGCCAGCTGCTAACATTAGGCCAAACCAGAGAGAGAGAGAGAGAGAGAGACTCAGAGAGAGAAGTCTGCAAACCATTCTTGAGAATCAGTCATACACCAGGCACTTTTAGCTGCCTTACCTATGTAATTCCTTGCAGTACCTTCAACCACGACACTGGAATTTATTAGTAAGTTTGCTTTTCAGGTGAGGAAACTGAGAGCCAGAAAAGTTAAATAATTTTTTCAGGGTTGCATTAAAAAATTGTGAGATTTTAGTTAACTGCAAAGTTAATATAAGCCAGTAGTGTGATACAAGTCTCCAAAAGAATATCTCATACATAGATTATTTGAATAGAATTGGTGTCTAGATCTCAGGAACAGAAGACACCGATCTGCATTGTAGAATAAACATGGCACGATGGAAAGAGTGAGCAATGACAAGGGACTCTGGAAACCAAGGAATATGAGAAATGATCTGTTGAAGAAGGAATGTTACAGCTGATTTTGTAAACACAGAAGCAGCAGGCATAGTTTCGACTTTTCCAAAGAATAGAAACAGGACTGATAAGTAGAAGTTATGGGGCATATTTCATCTCAATATTAGAAAGAAGTTTCTGGATAGTGAGTCCTCAAATAAATGAACTTGAGGCAATATACATAGTGTAAGCATCTACACTTTGGAGGAAATTTGAATCCCATCTTCACCACCCTGACTCTAAGACCTCCAACCAGTGGTCTACCCTTTTTAAGGTCTACCCACTTTGCTCATCTGTAAAATAGGAATAATAATATCATTTTTGTATATATTCTATAGAGTGCAAGGACTAAATGAGATAGCATTAATATTATGCCCAGAACGAAGGACTCTGCTTGACACAAAGCAAACTGTCACTATACCTGGCAATGGGCACGGCACGCCCATTGGGTTGTGAGATCTCCACTGCAGCAGTATTCCTGTAGAAGCTGCGGAGGATGTGTAAATATTTCTGCACTGGGGAACTTCATGAGTCCCTGATCTTGTTTCTAGAACCCATCAAACCCCAGATTGTGTTGTGAGGTCCTCCAATATGGAGGTCCATGAGACTCACAGTGGGAGCATATGTATTGGGGTGGGAGTAGCAGGGAAGCCATGGAAAAGTGGTCCCTACCAGCTCTATGGCCCTCCTTATCACAGTTCTCCCAAACCTTTATGACTACAGGGCCATCATGTTGCCCTTCTTGGCTTCAGAGTAAGAAGAGACTTGAAGAGGTTGCCACTCTTAGAGGACAGAGATGATGCTAACTCCTACCACTTCCCCTACCACCAGAAGGACTGTGGGAACAGCTCCCCTGTTGGAGGGCACCTTTTCCCTGCTGTCCTCAGTTAGGTTCACCTCTGCTCCCAATCTAATTGCTTTGGCTTCCAGTGGGAGTCACCTTCTCCAAATATGTGTTCCACCTTTGTTCCATGTCAAAGCTACTGGCACCTGGGCAAGAGAAGTTATAGATTCTCTGGATATTTTTCATAGGAAATGCATGTATCAATCCTCCCAGGGAAGCCAGGCTCTGGTAGTTATGGCCTAGCTTTCTTACAATGATATATTTCAAACTTGTTCTGCATTTCTGTGTCCATGTTCTGCTGGATCAAGCTGGAAGAGGGCCAGCCACATGTTCAGAAATCTTGATGACTAAAGAACGTTTGAAAGGCAGATGAGGAAGTTCCACCAAGTGGCTGGGTCTTGGCCTCTCCAGAAAATGAGCTCACATGCTGTACCAAGGCACAGAGCCCTGGATCTCAGCTCAGGTGCACATGGACTTGTCTTGGACAAAGACCAAGTGTGCAGTGCCTGGCAACAGTATTTAAATATTTCTTAAAATGAACAGGAAGTGTTTGGAATGATGTTTGTGGGCAAGAGGGAGAACAGCACAGCTTTTGCATATTTTCCAAACCCTGTAAGGTAGATCTATGGTTGCCACATTGAGGTTGATTAGAATTGCAAAGAGAGGCTCTGGATATACATTTGTGCTTTTGTGTTTGCTTAGAAACTGACAGAGAAAACAAGCAGAAGTGCTATCTCCCAAGTCATTGGAATTTTTCTTGTTCTCCTACGTGGCATGTTTAACACTTATACAGAAAAGGCCTCACATAGTGAGCTCCATATTGCATGGCAGCCCAGGTCTGGGCCTCACAGGAGAGCACGGCTTGTCCTGAGCCACTCAAGGGCTGGCAAGGGCTCTTTCTGTGGCTTCCGTTTGTCCATTCACCAAGCACAGATGGGACAGCACTGTATAAGGTCACTCCACCCCCATGTTGCTACAGCTGCTCACAGGTGGCTGGGGAGGGGCAGAGGCTGGGTCATGTGGGGTTTTCCTAGCATGAAAAAGTCTCTAGCCTAAAACAGTAGCTCCATGCTTGTCCATACTTGTACCTCCCCCACCAGGAAACTTCTATCCCACTCATCTGTTGGTGGACTCTGTGAGTGAGGCCACAACATTCTCTCTCTCTCTATCTATCTTAAATGGTCTCTAGATTGTGGTTAAGAGTTAGACATTTGACCATCTGTAACCCCTCCTCCCACTTTGTACTGAAGAACATCTTAATCTCATCTGCCAAAAATTATTAAAATATCACCATCTAGGTCAATTCTGCTCATAGTTTTCTATACCATTGCAGAAAAGCCCAACACCCACTCTACAGCCCAGGGCCAGGTCCTGGTGCATCTCTGTTAGGAAAGATGAAGAGACTGTTCTCATAACAGGAGATATTGCAGCAGCAACACCCCATCTCATCCACAGCTCTGAACTGAGAAGGAGGTGCTCAGAATGAAGGCCAACCTCGCAGCTGAGCTTGGCTTTGTCCTCATAGGTGGTGAGAGACCACTGGCTCCCTGACCATAACATTCATCAGCTATGTTGTTAGGTCTGTGGGGAAGGGCCAGAGGGAAGATTCTCTACAAAGCTCAACCAGCACGGCCTGCCCACCACCCTTACTACTGCCTCCCAGAGGAGTCCTTGCAGACTTCCTGCTGACTGTGCCTGCTCATCTCATCTCACTGCCCTTCCCCTCCCTGGAGGGAAGGAACCAGAGCTGTCTCCTCACTGCTCTCTCCCTATGTAACCAGGACACTGGCACAAGTGGGGTCCTGCAGGTGTCTGCAGGGATATGCTCATTGACAAACTGAGGGAGCCCAGGCACAGTGCCCACAGGAAACAACAGTGACTTGAGGAAATGGCAGCCTGAACAATCCCATTGTTCTCTCCTGAGCTGCAACTCTACTGTATGTGGTTTCGTATGAACACATTTGGGTCAGAAAGTTGTGAAGTGCTGTTCCTTGTAGGAAACCTCCTCAGAGCATGCAAAGTTGGGCTTCTGGGGGTGGCAGGGCTCACTCTGTGCCCAAATAAGCCTCTGTCCACATTCAAATTGAGAGAAAATATCAGAATATCCCAAATTGATGAAATACTCAAATTTCCAAAGTGTGACAGTGTGTAAACATTTATTATCATTAAGCTATAGAGCTGCCCTTAATAAGTGCTCTCCTTTTATCTGTGTCTTAACAGATTGCAAAATACAGAGCCACTGGAGATACTTATAAAAATAGTCTGATGAAGTCCTAATTCAGAGCCTTTAGGGGAGAGTCTTACACAGTCCTACTTTTCTCAGATCTGGGTATCCTACTTGGTTTTTGTTAAACTGATACCAAGTTAATGGATGTGCAGCCCCAAACAAACCCCCCCCTTTATGTAAGTATATAATGCATATAGAGAATGCTTCAAAAATTATACACTGCTAGAAAAAAAGTATTACAAAGAACATGTTTCTTCAAAAGAAAAAAAGCAACATACATAAATAATGACAAGGTGATATCCCTTTCACAAACCCCCAAATTCACTTTTTTTAGCTTATACTTTACAGGCAACCTCAGATGCAGTGAAGTCGGCCAAGTTGCACAGAGTAAAGCCCAGTGTCTGAGTGAACATGTCTTGTCTTCCTTTTCTAGGCTTCTCACCTTCCTCTCTGGCCCCATTAACTAATAATAGTTAAAATGATGATGGCAGGCCCTTTGGTGAGGGTCTTTATAAAGCCTCTAGGTGGCTGTTCTGGCACTGCAAACATGACTAGTCAGCACTATTAAAGTGAAAGAAAGACTAAAACAAGGAAAACTCTCAATCCATGCAGAAATACATATATCTCTACACATTTGAATAAAAAGAAACAAATATAGATAAAGCAAAGGTACAGATACACAAACACAGAGAACTGTGTAAGCCTGACTTTCAAGCCACTAACAAATATCCCTTTGTTTTTCTTCCCAAGTAAGAGGCTTCACTTACCATTCTGGACCACGCTGATGAGGGTGACGATAGCTAGCAGGACAATGTTGCCCAGGGTTTCTTGGTCCATGTTTGCTTCAGGTTCACCAGTGAGGACTGCTCAGTGGCACACACGCCTGCACTGTGCAGGAAGGGGAAGTGAGGGCCGGCCCTCTCTTTCATCATTAGAATTTCTGAATGTCCCAGCACAATTACACAGTGCCTTCTTCTTCTTTTTTAACTAGCCATATAAGTGCCCCAGCTCCGTGTGGCCTGCCAGGGGAAGCAGGGCTTGGGAGAGGAGCAGAAGGAAAGAACATTAAAACTTGTTTTATATTTATAGAGCACCAAAAAGACCTGTGTCTTGAGTACTGCCTTTCTCCTCTAGAATTCCCAGGTTGGGTGGGGGAGGGATACTTAACATATAGCAGGGTCCACAGTAGCAGCCAGGTAATGAAAGAATGAATGAGGAGGAGAAGAGACAGTTGAAAGCAACAAGAGAATTAAAACTCAACCAAAGAATTAAGAGATAAAGGGCAGAAATGTGGTTGTAGGTGACGCCTCTAGAAGACTTCCAAACAGGAAATGTTATTAAACACTGCAACTGGCTCCCATGAGGCAATTGTAGAGACACCTTCCCTGGAGTCTTCTCAACATAAGGATAACAGGACAGAGAAGGTGTGAGAGTAGACCTGCTGGGTGGAGCAGATGATTGCCTGGCAGTTTACAGAGCAGCTTTATCTGGTGAATGGCAGCTCCTTGGAAGTTACAGAGAAAGAGCAAGATTCCTGCAATCTTCATCCCAGACTCAACAACTATTTGGCAGTGATTAAGAGAAGCTTTTAGCACATTGGCTGATGTGGCTCAGTGGATTGAGTGCCAGCCTGTGAACCAAAGGATCACTGGTTTGATTCCTAATCATGGCACATGCCTGGGTTGCAGGTCAGGTCTCCAGTAAAGGATGTGTGAGAAGCAACTACGCATTGATGTTTATCTCCCTCTCTTTCTCCTCCCCTTCTCCTCTTTATAAATAAATAAATAAATAAAATCTCTTTTTTTTTCTATAAAAAAGAGGAGATTTTAGCAAAATCTCACTTGGAAAGAGAACATTCGCCAGTATGCCTATTGATGTGGGAGAGGCCAGCGTGGGAAAGCAGTCTCACATCTCTTGTACGGAGGGCAGCAGAGTCCAGCTAGGGTATCCCAGCTCAACTTAGGGAGAACAAGTCCCGCAGAGGCAGCATGCCAAGTGAGGGTGCATGGAGGCCTGCTCTGAAGGCAGTCCAGGCTGGTCCTGACACTTAAGTACCCGCTGAGTGCCTAGCGCTAGCAAGACTTCTGTGATCTCCTTAAGGAGACCTCATTTGTGAGGAAGTTTGCTACATCTCAGGGATGCTTGGGTCTTAGTAGACAAGGAGTCTGACCCCCAGAAAGAGTTAGCCTGCCAACAGTCATCATAACTTAGTGACAATACATTCAAAGTGAAGGCCAGTCCCCTTAAACATGCTCTGATAGCAAACAATAGAATTGTAGCTCAAACTAACTTGGGCAAAAAAGGAAATTTATCAGCTCAAAGAATCCAGGAACCTGAACAACCAGAAGTTGAAAAGAGCAAAGACGTGATTGGGTCTTGAAGCCATAGAATTCTCTCTCTCTTTCATGCAGTTCTCTCTCTCAAATTCTCTCTTTCTCTCTCAACTTTCTTCAACTTGTCAACCTTTTTCTCTCCACAGACTAGTTTTCTTCACATAGTGGACAATATGTCCACCTCCAACTCTGGAGTATTACATCTCACAACTTCTGTCACCTGTGAAAGACTCACTTCAGTCATCTAAGTACTAGGGACCATCTCATTGGCCCTGGCTAGTCAGATATCCATTCTTAGGACAACCAAATGGAAGGAACATGAAAGAACTTGGTAGTTTCCATAGCTGTCATATGGTTGAGAAAGATTGCTCTCTAAAGAAAGTTTGGACAGTTGGGAGGAGTACTGGGTACATCTATTATCATGTTGTGACTGTCCACTACTTAGAATCCCAGATTAAAATGCCCAATTTTTAAAAATCTGTTTATTGATTGGAGAGAGGGGAGCATCAATATGAGAGAGAAACATCAATTGTTTGCCTCCCATATGTGCCCCAGCCAGGACTGAACCCACAACCTAGGTGTGTGTGGTGACCAGATGTACAGGACAATGCTCCAACCAACCAAACCACGCTGGGCCAGGGCAAAATGTCCAGTTTTTAAAGAAGATTCTCTTCCTTATAGTCTGGTGTCTGTAAGGCTCACTCTAATCTCCCTTCTGCCTGGTGTTTATGTTTATGGTGTGTGCATGTGTACCCCAATCTGTAGGTACACAGAAAACACAGGAACAGAATCTGACATGGTCTGCCCAGATGCCACTAGGAATCTTGTCGGCTCTGTGGAATTCAGGGAACCAGGAAGGGGCAGCCTCCTGCTTGTTTCCCAAGACCCCAGGAGCCCACAAAGAGCAGGGGTGGGAGGCAGCCATTTCCACATTAGCACCTGGTAAAGGCATCTGGTAGAAGGCCAGTAGCTGCACCCTTCCTGTGATGGGACACCACAGCTGAGCTCCTGGAGTCACATGCCAAAGTGGACAGCATGTGTGGTGGAGTGAGCCCACCTCCCTGGGGAGAATGTTTTAATAGTCAGCTGAGTTGGCCATTAAATTCCAGGGTGCACATTAAGGTTCTGGCTGCAGCACAGAGGGACACTTATCTGAGGTGAAGCCTCTGGCAGTGGCATTCATCTCAACAGAAAGCTGCTGAGACAGAAAAAAAAAGGACAAGGACCAGGCAGTGGGGGAAGAGAGCACCAGCCTCTGCTGGATCCTGGGTCTCCAGCCCTGCAGCCACCAGCCTTCCACAGGCAGGACTCAACCAGACCAAGACTGGGACCAGAGGCTCTGAGACACTGAGTCCTGGGGACCTAGTTTGTGTATTTGCCCTTCACCACAACCATCTGTGTACAAATTATTCTTTCTAGTGCCAAAGGATGCAAATGAGTTTTAGGCAAATTAAGCAACATGCCTAAGGGCACATATGTAGTAAAAAGCAAAACTGAGACTCAAACCCAGAACTGTGTAGTTTCAAAGTCTGGGTTTTAAATGCCCCCCACCCCACTCTGAAAACTGCTTCTGGAACAGTTTTCAGAACTAGAGACTCCTTGATTCTTCTGTACCTGTTCTGGGCAGTTCCCTCAGAGTCTCGTAAATTGAGGAATGGTTCCTCAGCCCCTAAAGAAAGATTTTTTTATAAAAGAAAAGAAAGTAAAACATATACATTTCCCCAAAAATAACATATTCCCCAGACACTTGACCATTAGTAAAGGTAATTTAACGAGAACTATCCCATGCTACAGGGTGGGAGCTGCGCTCCTCCCAGACCCTTGCTCCAGTGCCCTCAGTGCTTGTGCATATGCTGCACTTATCTGAGTGTGACAGGCTGGTTAAACAAATGTGCTGAGCATAGGGAAGAATAATTAGCACATTCATTAATTAGAGTGCTCTTAGTAATTTCTCTGTGAAGGACAACCATTTGTCAACAAAGATCAGGACAGCGAGGGCCCAGCAGAGACTCAGGGGAGCAGCAATTCAGAGAAGGCAGTGGCACTAATGAGCAGCTCTTTGAAACATGGGAGCTCCATCACCATGGCAACGTGGGCCACTTCCATTGGGCGGTCAGGCAACAACATCCACATATCTCCCTCCTCACCTTGAGTGCATGTCACCACTTCATGACATCTCTTCCCTTTACTCTCCATTCACTGTTGCCCTCAGTGCTTATTAGGACAAGGGTTTCCTTGTACATATGTGGGGAGTAGGGAGGGGACACAGTTTTCCTGGGCTGGGGTATCAACACTAGCCCAGGTATACAGGCACAAATCATAGATAGTTACAAAGTGGTTCCTTTAATTTCAGTCAATCAAAAGATTATTCAGACTAATATTGATCCAAAAGATAAGTGACATGAACAAATGCCAAACATGGTCTTTCCTAGATGTCACACGCTGATAGTCTCCAGGAAAACCAAGTCAGTATGGTTGAGTGTCATGTGCCCTTCCCTGGCCACAGTCAGATGTTCTTTCTTTACAGGAACAGCCACAGTTCTGAATTGAATTGAACTAAATAGGGATGAGCCCTCAAGTCATTATATAGATGAAGAAACTGAGGGAGGGTAAATTTTCTGTAACCTCAAGGCTGTTGATTAAATTTCACACACGCTCAGGGTCCTATGTTACGTGCTTTACAAATCTAAATGATATTTACAGATATCACCTTTGTTCCGCAAAATCCCAAGCTAGAAGCTAATATATATATCTTTATATTTATACACGCACATACATACATACATACAAGCAGAGGTCCACAGACAGTCACACAGACTGCAAGAAATCACAATAGTATGCAGAAAGCCTCTTCCTTCTTCTATCACAAACTCACACCACATAGTACATTGCTATGAATTTGCAGGAAAGTAAAACAGGTGATCCAGAAGTGCAGAAAACATCATGTATTGAGCACAACAACAGGGGTTAGACATAGGTTCCTTCACTGAGTATCAGCTTGATCTGTCTAACAGGCGCTTCAAGGAGAGGAGGTCAGCAAAGGGCACAGCCTGATGTGGAAACATTTAGTTCTAATAAGATTAAAAATCATGATGCTTATATATGCTCAGCTGATTTTTGACAAAGTAATTGAATGAGGAAAGTGAAGGTTTTCAACAAAGGGTGTTTAAACAACTGGATCCATATGCAGGGATTAGGAGGAAATTGTACTCCAAAATCATGCAAATATATAGCTAGAAATGGGTCTTAAACATAAATATAAATATTAAACTATCAAACGTCTAGCAGAAAACTGGAGAGAGACTTTGTGACCATGAGGAAGGCAAAGATTTTTTAGATGAAACACAAAAAGTTTGTAAAGAAAAAAACCAATAAATTAGACTTCATCATAATGTAAAACTTCTGCACTTAAAAAGACACCATTGCCCTGATTGGTATGGCTCAGTAGGTGGGACATCATCCCACAAATTGCAAGGTCACTGCAATTCCAAGGTCAGGGCACATGCCTGGGTTGTAAGCCAGGTCCCAGGTTGGGAGCATGAGAGAGAAAACAAACTGATGTTTCTCTTGCACATTGATATTTCTCTCCCTCCCTTCCCCTCTCTTTAAAAATAAATAAAATCTTTTTTTTTAAAGACACCATTAAGAAAATACAAAGGCAAGCCACAGACAGGTAGAAAATATTTGTAATAATAAATCTAACAAAGGATCTTATCCAGAATATATCAACATAAAGAACTTATTTCCAGTCAATGATAAAAAGATAACCCCATTTTAAAAATGTGTAAGTGTTTAAACAAACATTTCACAAAAGAGGATATACAAATGGCCAATGAGACCACGAAAATGTACTCACATGATTAGTCAGCAGGGAAATGCAAATTAAACCACAATGAGGTCCCACTGTAAACCTCTGAACGTGGTCAGCAGGGATGAACAGCAAGTGGAACCCTGATTTGTTGCTAGTGAAATGTAAAGATGGCAATATATAAATAAAAACACATTGGAAAAAGTTTGGCAGTTTTCCAAAAGAAATTAAAATACTTGTCCTATATCAGTCAGGGTTTTACCAGAGAAACAAAGCCACTAAAAAGATTATATCTATATAAAAATTGTAATAGGGATTTGAGCCAACACAATTGTGGGACCTGGTTAAACAACCTCAGTGTTGTATTTGTTTTCTAAGGCTTCTGTAACAAAGTACCACAAATGGGTGCCTTAAAACAACTAAAACTGATTTTCTGGAGAATAGAAATATGAAATCAAGGTGTCAGCAGGACCATGCTGCTTCTGAAACCCATTAGCAAGGGATCTGCCCTTGCCTCACTCAACTCCTGGTGGTAGCCAACAGTCCCTGGTGATCCTTAGCTGCACCTGCACCAGGTCTGTCTTGATCTCCATGGTGACATGGTGTTCACCCTCATGCATCTGTCTTCACATGGCCATCTTCTTATAAGGACAAGAGTCATATTGGATTAGGAGCCCCACTGTACTCCAGGATGACTTTTCTTAATGAATTATATTTGCAGTTACCGTATTTCCAAATAAGGTCACAATCTGAGGTACAGGGATTAAAACTTCAACATGCCTTTTGGAGGACACAATTCAGCCCATAACGGTGAAGCTTCTGTTTCTGCAACTGGTGCTGAAGCCTAAACTCTGAAGGGAGGCCATCAGGAAGGGAAGAAGGACACAAAGTTGGGAAAGCAAGGGCAAACTTGAACCTACAAGAATGAGCTGAAACTAAAATCTATAAGGAAACCATGAGGACAGGCTGGAATCCTGTAATATCTGTCCTGACATTAAACCCAAATCTCAATGACTAGTCTTTCTGCAGAAGAACCTGTTGCCTTCCCCATGGAACAGTCAGAGAAGCTGAAGGGGTTTCTGGCAGAGACTGGGATAACTGAGGGCTCAGCCAATCAGGTGAGTCAGCATAAGCAACCATGTGTGTATAACAGATCCATGTGCCTTGCCTGCCCTCCTCAGCAGAAGCAGAAGGCTACCAATTCACTCCCACCTTCCTGGCCTTGTGGAAAAGCCTCCTGTGGCACACACTAACCCAGAACTATGCAGGGAAGTGAACTGAGGCAAATATAGTTCTAGCCTAGGCAAGTTCACACAATACAGATTTACCACAGTCCACTTCTTGTCAATTTGGTAGCCATATACACCCCTTTAAACCAAACAGAAGTTAACTTCCAAAAAAAGATAATAGCAAAATCATGCTTCCATCTAACACATTGAAACTTTCTCTCATAAGACAGAAAATGCACTAATCTTGTCCCCTTAAAAATGGTATAAATCCCTTCGCTCATCTTTAGGTGACATTCTGTCTGTTTCTGAGTCATATTTCCCTGTTGATAGTTGGCAACTTAAATGCTGAGATACAAGGTTAACTACTATTGACATGTGTTATGTTATATAGTAGGGAATTGAATAGAGGAATAAAAAATGATTTATATATACACAGTTATATTCAGGTCAAGATGAAGAAATTTTCAACTCTAGTATAGTCCTCCTTTCTTTAACTGGTTATAGCTGTTGGCTAATATTTATAATCACCATACCATACCATACCATACCATAGTTTCTCTCAGCAAATACCTCAACTGGTCAGTTTCTTTTCCTGGAGAGGTGACCAAATCTTTATTCCTAAAGAGCCTAGACTATTATCAGTCCTGTAGGTGCTGAATTACTGCCATTTTCCATTGACAGGAATTACAGGACACGGGAGCACAAGTTCCTTGCCCCCATTGCATAGTAGCAGTTCAATGTCCCTTTTATAATCAGATCAATCACCCCAGCAGAGAAAGGAACCCCCTACTCTGCTGTTTAGTTCACTGGCATGAAGAGTGGTAAACTGCTTCCAGTTTAATGGAACTGTCTTTGTGTTCTCTGATGGAAGCCTTGCTCCCATAGAAACTAAGATTTCTGGACTAGCAGATCTGAAAGTTGCAGAGATGAGAAACATAATCATTGCTGGACCACCAGGGGTGATAGTGAGAAAAGCTACTCTCATTTTAACCACATGATTCCTGGATCCCTGAGTCCTGGCTATGTGGGAAATTGCATCACTTACGGGTCACTAATTTGAGCACATACTGCATCATGAAGGACACAACCCCAGCTCTACAAGGTGTGGCCACCCAGCTGGTGTTATAGGTGAGGCTTTAAAAGTCCATTCCAGAGTTCTAAGCAGGCCAACTGCTTCATCATAAGGCCAATGAAGTCCATGACCATGAGCCCATTGCTAGATTTTCTTTGCTGTAATATCACTCCTTTGATCAGAAGCAATGATGGACAGAATTTCATGACAATGGGATCAAGTCCAGAGATAGTGAGTTTAGCTGAAGCATTTTGGTCAGGGAAGGCAAGTCATTTTCCAGAGCAGGTGCCTCTCCCAGTGAAGAGAAAGCACTGCCACTGCTGTGACGGGAGAGGTCCATTATAACTACCCTTCTACCAGGTGACTTTCTATTCACTGGCTCTAACTCAGGGAATGGCACCATATTGAGGTAGATCTTCATGCATGGTAGGTTGAGCACTCAGCAGTAGCCAGAGCTATATTAGCTTTGATGAGTGGAAATCCATGTTGGTGTGTCAACATATAACCTTGCCCCAACCCCCAGGCACTATATTTGTAAGCCCACTGGGCAAGATCCAGGATATCTGGGGAAAGAGGGTAACTGGTGCCACTAAAAGAGATCATCTTGTCCACCTGACTATTAAGCTCTTCCCCTGCTTCAGTTGTTTTTGTAGGCATTCACATAGGATACCTATTCTCACATTTTCTGTGCATTCAGAGAAATCAGTCTATACATCTTCCTCAGACCTTCCACTAGTCTTCTGATCAGGTCCCTTCTAAGCTCCTGACAGTCCAGCTAAACCATTGCACACAGTCCATGAGTTAGTACATATTTGTGCTTAGGGCCACTTTTTCCCTCTGGGCAAGAGGAACATTCATTTTCACTGCTCAGCATTCACCCACTGAGATTATCCTTTACCACTGTCCTCAATGCCACCCCAAAGTGAAGCTATAGTCTACAGCTATCTACTTTTGAGTAATATCAACATACTGTGCAGACACCTGAAAACCATGCCTCAGTTTTTTCCTTCCTCATTCAACTGGTCATTGAGAACTCCTCATGAGGCCATAGATTCAGATTGAGAGGAACAGTCAACCTGGCAATGGTACTTACTGGCCAAAGCCATGTGCTTCTTGCTTGTGCAGTTTTGTGTCTTCAGGACCTGCTGGAGCCCAACCTCATTCATACATTCTTTCCCCTTGATGATGGGATGCTTCTGTGTGAACCTAACTTCCTGGGCTGGGTCAGATGACACTCAGTTTGTGATGGACAACTGAGACCACAAGATTGCATGATGGCTGATGGCTGGTGTTCAGTGTTTATTTTCTATAGTAAGCTAGGTGTTTCTTAAAAGGAAAATCATTATCTTCAAAGGGTAATGTAGCTTTGCTCCAAAATCCTAAGGATTGTGCTGGGGTTCACCTATGGTGGCTGCCAAAGGATCCAAACAGCATCACTATCTGCCACTGATTCTTCGAGCATCCACTTGAGTCTTAAGGCTCAAGTGGCACAGCAGCCTGAATTTGTATGCAGAGCCTTCTCTTATTATAGAATCTCACTCAAAATTGGCAGCTTTTTAGGTTACTCAGTACATGGGTTAGACTAGCATGCCCAAATGAGGGATATGTTGTCTCTAAGATCCATGTAAACCTTCTAAGCATTGTTACTTTTCTTAATAGAAGGAAGGGAAAATGTAAGAACTTGTCCTTCACCTTGGAATATATAATTTTCCATGGTTCAGGCTATTGGATTCCTGAGAAATTGCACAGCAAGGGAAGGCCCAGAATTTTTGTGGAATACAAATTCATCCCACATAGACACATGGCCTGTATTATAATGTTTGTGGCAGCTTTACTCAAAATAGCCAAAAACTGGAAACTACCCAAATGTCCATCAGCATGTGAATGGAAAAAAATAAGTTGTGGTATATTCTTACAGTGGAATTACTCAGTAATAAAAAGGGACAAACTACTGATGCACATGACATACATGAATCTCAAAACCATTATACTGAGCACAAGAAGACAGACACAAAGGAATGCATGCTGTATGATTTAATTTACATGAAGCTTTAGGAAAGAGAAACAGTATAATCTACAGTGACAGAAAGCAAAGTAATGGTTGTTGGGGCTGGGCTGGATAGTGACTGGGGAGGAACACTAGGGAACATTTATGGGATGATGGAAATATTCTATATCTTGATTTTGGTGATGGTTACATGGATATATACATATATCAAAACCTGTCAAACTGTGCACTTAGAATGGGTATGTTTTATTATGTGTAAACAGTACCTCAATAAAATTGATATTAAAACAGCATTTTTTAAAATGTCTGGTTTAGTAGCTCAGTAGCGTTTTTCACTTAGAGGTTAAAGTAAGTTGCATAAAGATACACAATCACTTTATTTAATAAAGTTTCACAAAAGGAATTTATATTAACTAAATTATGATTGATTAGATTCTCACTTTGCATTTCAAATAGGTTAGAAATATCAGGTGACAGAAATCTCCATAGTCTATTCTTCCTTCACAAACCAGTTAAGCTACTTGGAAGACAAAACCAGGAACACTAAAATCTTAGTATGTTTCCCTTGTCCCATTGTTTGTTTTGGCCTCTGTTTTAAGTAGGCACGTGGTATGACCACCTGTCTGAGATTTTAAGGTCAGGGACATGTTAGCCTGGATTGGCCCAAACAACATATAGATTTCCCTTCTACAGGAAAAAACAAAACAAAACAAAACAATGAAATAGCTATTAATTGCTACAGATCTCAGATCCTCTCTCTTCAACAAGAAGCCACCCGACTATGAGACTGGATTACCTGCCAAAACCCGGAAGACAGAGAGTGAGAAAGAAAAAAAAAAGGCACCTAGAAGCTAAAGGACAAGGTATTAATTACAAAATAGCTCAAAAAAGGAGCAAATCATTAACAGGTGTTTTCTTTATTCTGTTAGAAACTGATTAGAGAAGGCATAACAAAAGTAGCTCACTGTGTAGCCTATCCCAAGTGAAGTCCTACGGGCCAAATACCCCAAGTCAAGAGAGAACAGGATGGTTCTACTTAAGCCTGAATCTGAGAGCACTAGGATAGAACATGCTGATACTCCATCAGAGAACAAGCAGTAATCGCTAACATTTATTGAGGGCTCACCTTTTACTCAGAATGGTACTAAACATTTTACATGCATTATCTTATTTAGTCCATTTTACCAAGATAGAAACTGAGACTCCCTGTAACTTGCTCAAAATTTAAGCTAGTAAATGGCATAACTCAAAGAAACAACTGAGCTCTTTTTCTGGCCTAGTTTCCACCTTCTATGAGCTCTGCCACAGGCTCTGGTCCTCTCCTAAATTCTCAATTGGCTGGAATGAAACATGGATACTTTCAATTATCAACACATTCTCAGCAAACTAAAAATTGAGGGAAATTTCCTCAACTTGATAGAGAACATTCATGTAAAACCTACAGCTGACATTGTACTTAACAGTGGGAAACTAGGAATTTTCCTGCTAAAATCAGGAATGAGAACCCTCCTTTCAAAATTGTTCTGAAAGTCCTAGCTAATGCAACAAGACAAGAAAGAAAATAAAAAATATAGAGATTGGAAAGGAATAAATAAACTGCCTTTGTTCATAGATGACATAATTGTCTATGTAGGAAATCTGAAAGAAAAAAAAAACTTAAAACTAACAAGTAATTTATAGCAAGGTTGCAGGAACAAGGTCAATACATGAAAGTCAATCACTTTCCTATATACTAGGATTGAGCAAGTGGAATTTGAAATTAAAAACACAATGCCATTTACATTAGCACCCATCTCCCAAAATACAATATTAAAGCATAAATCTAACAAAATATATAATAGGATTTATATGAGGAAAGCTACAAAATTCTGATGAATATAATAAAATATGTTAAAAAATGGGGAGATGTTCCATGTTCATGGATAGGAAGATTCAATATTGTCAAGATGTCAATTTGACTATAGGTTGAACCTGATCTAGGTTCAATACAATTCCATCAAAATTCTACCAAGTTATTTTGTGGGTATTCACAAATTAAATTCGAAATTTGTATGGAGAGGGAAAAGATCCAAAATAACCATTAACAAATTCAAAAAAAAAGAGAAAAACAAATTCAGAGGACTAACACTGTCTGACTTCAAGACCTAATTAAAAAACTATGGAAATCAAGACAGTTTCTCTTATTTGGCAGAAGAATAGACAAATAGATCAATGGAACAGAATATAGAGCCCAGAAATCAACCCACATAAATATGGTAATCTGATTTTAATTTATTCTTTTTTGTATTTTTATTGAGATATAATTGATTTATAACATTATATTAGTTTCAGGTATACAATAGAATGATTTGATATTTGTATAATTGCAAAACGATCATCACAATAGGTCTAGTTAACATCTAACACCACACATAGTTATAACTTTTGTACTTGTGATCAGAGCTTTTAAGATGTACTCTCTTAGCAACTTCCAAACATACAATAAGGTATTATTAACTATAGTCATCATCTGTATACTACATCCCCATAATTCATTTTTTTATTTTACTTATATTTACTTATTTTTTATTTCTCAATTAGAGTTGACATTCAATATTATTTTCTATTAGTCTTAGGCGTACAGCATAGTGATTAGACAATAATATCTTTTACAAAGTGACCCCCTCCATATTCTAGTACTCACCTGGTACCATACATAATTATTACAATATTATTGATAGTCAACTGATCTTTGACAAAGAAGCAAAGGAGCAAAGTGGAGATAAGATCATCTTTTCAAGAAATGGTGCTGAAACAACTGGACATCTATGTGCAAACTAGACCCAGATCTTACATTCTTCACAGAATTACCAACACATTAGTCTCTTTGAATGTTCTGCTTCTTATGACTCATGATGTTATAGTAACTTCATCAGAACAACTATTTTTAAGGGTGTGTGGTGATCAGAGTCCCAAACAATTTGTTAGAAGTGATCCAGGGTCTTTGACTTGTTCATTAAAGGAATCGTGGAATTATATACAGTACTCATATCCTAAAAAGGATCAGATGACAGCTAGAAAAGAGGACTAGGTGCTACATATTCTCTATCTTCTCTCATTTATTTTCTCATTCAACAATACTTACTGAGCATACATTCCACTGGTTTGGTACTAAACAAAAGAGACCCAGTTGGTGATAATACTAGTTAGGATTAAGTTTATCTGCATATAAGCAGAAAAATCCAAATAGCAATGACTTAAACATAAAAGTTTATTTTTCTCTCATCAGTAAAGAAATTCTGGTGGTAAGCAAACCTGGACTGGTGTGGCAACTCCAAGATCATCAAACACCAGACCCACATGACAACTCTCCTGCTCCACCATCCTAACATGTGGCTGCCATCTCATTGTCACTTGATCATCCAACATGACTTCTGGTGCTTCTACCATCTGTTCTTCACTTTAGGAAGCAAGAAGGACAAAAAGTGAGAAGAGAAAAGAGGAATCACACTTCCAAAGAACTTTCCTGAAAATCCTACACTGCCATTTCAGCTCCCATCTCATTGGCCAAAATGATGACCCAAGGCCATTCCTTGCTTCAGAAGAGGCTAGGAATCTAATCTTTTGACCAGGCACAATACTGCCTTGATGGAGTCTTGGATAAATAGGAAATGGATAATAGGGTAGACAACTATTTTCAGCCTTTTTTTACAGAGGATATTTGGAAAATCTTCTCAGAGTAGATGCCATGTAAGATAAGACCTGAAAGATGAATAGATATTAGCTTGGCAAATAGATGAGAAAAGGGGAAATGACATAGTTAAATCTCATGAGCAAGAGAAAGATTACAATGCAGTTGAGGAACTGAAAAAACTTCCACTTAGCTGGAAACCAGACTGAAGGGGTGTTTTAAGAGGGGCCTGGGGAACCATGTTACAAAGAGCCTTGCCAGTCCCATCAAGGAATTTTGAGATGATCCAGGGACAAAGAGAACCACTGGAGAATTTAAGAGAAGTCTGGCAACTGGACTTGCATTTTAGAAGACCACACTGGCTACAATGCGAACAGATTGGAGGGGTCAGCATGAAGACAGGAAGAGCAGCTGGGGGTCAGTGCCAGAGATCTGTGGAGAAAACAGGGTAGATTGTGGTTGGTTGGTAACAATGGCCTTGGCCAGAAGTTGGTGGGTTTGAGGGCTATTTATTAAATAGTCACTACAAGGTTTAGTGTGAGATAGGGGATAAGGAATAGGAATCAAGAATAATTCTCAGCCCTGGCTAGTGTGGCTCAGTTTCTTAGGTATCATCTCACAAAGCAAAAGGTGGCCTGTTAAATTCCCAGTCAGGACACATGCCTGGGTTTCAGGCCAGGTCCCCAATTGGGGGTGGGGGTGTGCATGTGAGAGGCAATCCATCAATGTTTCTCTCACACGTTGATGTTTCTCTCCATCTCTTTCTCCCTCCCTTCTCCTCTCTCTAAAAATAAATAAAACCTTTAAAAATAAAAGAATAATTCTCATATTTCTGACAACATTCTGGATACTTGTTGGTACCATTCCCTAATAGCTTCCTCTATGCCTCTAATACCCTTTCACTACAATCATTGTCACAGTATTTGTCAGAGATCACTCAGATGCATAGCTGAAGTTCCCAGTGCTTGGTTGACATTAGCTATTCTTGAGGGAATGTTTGATAAGCACCATAGCTCCCAAACACCACACTTGGCAGTACTATTGAAATGAGGCAAAATTTCATTGCAGGTATATGTGTATTAAAAATTAATGCCCATCTCTTACAGTATCCTGATAGGAGAAGGAGTAGAGGCAAGTGTAGTCAGCTAGCAGGAAGAAGGCTCATGGAGTAGACTCAGTGAGTGGATAACTGAATTACAAGCTTCATTTCCACATCACCCTCCCCCCAACCCTGCAATAAATGGATTCAGGGTTTTCTCAGCTCTAGATTAGAGGTTCTGCATCCTCACTGAATTACAACTCTTGCAATCAAATAAGATTTTTTTTTTCCCACAGGAAACTAGGGGGAGATATTAGAGAGGTGGTCATGGGCCCCTGACGATTCCCTCAGGTTGCAGACAACCCAGTCTCTTCGAGATCAGCAGGGAGGAGAGAGAAAGGCTCCTTTGCTTGTTTTTTCATCTTTTAATGACAGAAACTGTGCAGCAAGCAAGTAAATAGAGTACTCATTAAATGACTGGGCATTCAAAGATTCAAAATTTAAATTTCTTTCCCTGGCAAAATTAACCTGACCACATGAATAGAGTATATACAGCATTAACATTTTTTTGGTTCTGTTTTCCTTTTGAATAAAATAACTGGAAACATTATTATTTGTGGTGTTAAATGAATTTTATAACTAATATAGGATGTGGCTAAATTCATATTACTGTGATAATTTTAAGTGAATTTCCTGGCTCCTACAGGCTTGTCAACTTTTAACACTGAATTAAACATAAGGTCTCAATGGTATTAATATGAAATGTTCAAATTCCCTTTTGACTGTGATTGTATTTTGCTTACATTCCTGAATGTTGTATTAAGTCTATTTTAAAGATATCCCAAGAGACCCTTCTGTATTTACTGCATTTGAAGAAAAACAGATGTTCTCACATATCCTGAGAGATATTACAATTTACATTGTATTTGAAGGTTGTTGAAAACCACTTAGAGTTCTATTTAGGTGGTGAGGGTTTAGGTAATCTATAACATCTGATGGTGTGGAATATTATAAAATTAACAGGTTACTTGTCTGAAAAGAAGCCCAGGAGTCTAAAAGGATGCTAATGTGCTGCACAAAGAACCGCGAGGGGGAGATTTTTAAAAAGTCCCAGACTCTGAACACACCCTGATGGATAGGCCATTCTCAACATGGGGGATCAACACAGGACCAGGTCAGGAGGAACCGCTGGGGCCAGGCAGCAGCTGGCAGCCTGAATCACTGCCTGCCCCATAAATGGTGTTCCTGCCGCCCATTCCATTCTAGGCTCAAAGGTTACTGCTTCCTCTCTCCCTGCATGGTGCTCAAGCAGCCAGGCTCAGAAACAAGCAAGAATGGAGGTGGAGATGGAGATACTTACTGCCCCCTGTGCCCAAGAAGGCACTCACCACCTTCAGTTTGGCCAGTGCAATGTGGCACAACCATACTCATAGACTCACAGAACATTTGTTAGAAAAAGAGCCAACATATATCAAGTGAGATAAATGCTCCAGCCACTGTACCATGGGCTTTGTATCCAATATCCCATTTAATATGGACAAAAACCTATGATTATTGCTCTTCTTACAGAGGAAGAGAGTGAAACTCAGAGACCCAAAGTGACTTGGCTATGGTCACACAGCAAGTTAAGAGATGGAAATCAAAGCCAGATCTGTCAGACTCTAAAGCTAGTGAGACCTAGTTGTTCTATGCAGGCCCAGGGAGCTGAGGGGACCACTGCAAGGCCACATGTGCACCTGGAGAAGGAGCAAGGTAGCAAGCCCAAGGAAGAGGACAGCCTTCCTACAGCTTATTGTGTGCCATAACCAATCCAGAATCTATATGACCACAGGGGTGCCTCCCCTGTCCCCAGCCAAGGGATAGTCCCCACAAACGGACACCAGCTCAGAAGGGGGAGGGAGTAATAGTGTAGTAACAAGATTACAACAGGAATGGCATTGCTCATACAGTAAAATGAACAAGCCCTGAGGTCCTAAGAGGAACTAGGGACAGTAAGCTAAGTGGAGACATTCTGCTGAGTGCCCATGACCCAGCACCAAGCAGTCTTTTCAGAGGCAACCTGGACCTCCTGACCACCTAGAAACATTGTAGGACTAACTATCAGTGCTTCCCAAGTCTGAGACCATACTCTGGGGTGACTGTGAGAGCCTGTCACCAAGTTGCAAACCAAGTGCTGCATCCAGGAGCACTCTTTCCATTCCAAGGCATCTTCCAGCCACACCCTCCCCAGAGCCTGCACCTCTCTCAAGCAGGAGCCAAGGGAGGCATGGGAAGCAGGGGAGAATTAATAAAGCCCCCCATCCAAATGAATCACTCACCCTGAGCCATGCAAAGTCACTCATCACACTAGTTTCTATGCTCAGGTTAACCTCTCCCTGCCCTACCCTTCACCCTTGGACCAGGAAAAGTCTCTCTGTGAGGAGGGAATGCAGCTCTTTCAAATTCAAGTGTCTTATTCAGGAAAGAGTAGAAAGGATCACCTGGCTTCTCTTGCCAAAGGAACAGAAAGACATTCTAAGCTTTATGGATCTCTGAACACTCAGCTCAAGTCTTTTCTTTATGGTTAGTAGGTCTATCACTCACCCTCACACTTATTCAGTACCCATTTATAAAGAGCCAGCGCTGGGAGTCAACCTCCATCAGGCCCCTTTCAGAGAAATCCCAGTTATTCAAGGCAAAGCAGGTAAGTCTCCCTTAGCTGTGTGCTAGGAGTGTGAACCATAGTTCAGATTTATGAAACAGAACTTTAGAAGTAGCTTAGATCAAAAGTAGGTGGAGTTGAGGTACATCCTGGGACCACGCTGCTCCTGACACTGCTTCTGGGAGCTCATGCACTTAAAATCACTGTGTGAGGCCTTGGGGCCCAGGCAGGTCAGTAGGAGATGAGCAGAAGATGTACCCCATGCTCATATATTCTCTCTCTCTCTCTCTCTCTCTCTCTCTCTCTCTCTCACACACACACACACACACACACACACACACACACACCCCTGTACTAGCACAAGAGACAGCCAACAGCTTATGTATTCCCCAAGTTTCCCCAAGGTACTTAAAGATTTCCCATATTCACAGGTTTTCAGATTCTCCCTTGTACACCATGAGAACTGTAGTTACTGCCAGCCTTTTTGTTTCTGTTGACTTCCTGTGCTGTACAATGCCTCGATTCACAGTGAAGGTAAATCTACACGGTTCTTGCAGGATCATCCAGCTGTGTCAGGACACTCCCTTTTCCCAGGGCTCTGTGGTGGGAGTGGAGAGAGGATAAGACTTGGGGTGAGGGGATGGAACCACAGAGCTATCCTGCAGCTGGAGCCAGTGCTGCTTCAGCCCATCTCTGCCAAAGCTGTGACATCTTCATCTCCACATCTCCATGTGATGAAAAGTGACTTCTGGCCCTTTTCTTGGTGCCTCTTGCCCCACCAGGGTGGGGAGGTAGGTACCATTTTTTTACTGTGGGATCAGGGGTAATGCAGGGTAGGAGGACCAGAAGTTACAACTTTATCTCATTCACTCATTTCCTTGTACTTTGCAAGGAGGAAGCCTCATGTCCCTCAATGTCCCATGTGGACACTTCCTCTTTCCCAACCTCTGTGTCACTCCATTTAATTTGTCTCTTACCAAGCCCCTCCTCCTCCTCTTTAGGAAGTTAATCTCCCCCACCACCCTAGCACCCCCATTTCCCATCCCTCATTCCCCATCCCCAGGAGGTGTGTCTTCTGGTGTCTTGGTAAATACAGCCCCTTGGGTTTTGGTTAAATGTGCAAGGAGCCTTTCCTCTTCCCAACCATTGCAGATTCAAGATTGGAAGAGATGAAAGACAAAAAGGAGTTTTGTGTGCTCATATACCTAGACCTGGCTGGAGGGAAGTCAGCCTTAGGCACATCCAGAACTAGGAGTACCTTCTGAAGGTTCCCTGCTTTCCACTCTCTGCCGGTCGGCTTCTTCTTCAGCTGGAGCTGGGCTCTGAGGCAAGAGCAATGCAGTAGTGGGTGTTTCATTCCAGTTCAGATCCCCCCACCAGTGAGAGCGGCAGCAGACCACCGTCAGAGTTATCTAGAGGAGCACCCAGTCTAGCCTGACATGAAGAAAACATATTCATCCTCTAAACATGGCTTTGTTCCTGGACCTTACAAAATAGTAATCCTGGCATCTTGGTCCTGGCTCACCTTGCAAACTCATGCACTTTTTAAAAGCATTTTCAAGTTACTTGTATTGTGTCCTCTCAAAAGATAGGTTCCAGTCCTAATCCCTGGACTGTCAGAATGTGTTCTTATTTCCAGAAGCAATTGTTAAGATGAGGTCATGCTGGGGTAGGGTGGGCCCTTATCCAATAATACTGGTGACCTGATAAGGAAAGGAAGAGACACAAAGACAGACATATGATGGAGAAGGCCATGTGACAGTGGAGGCAGAGACGGAATGGTAAATCTACAAGCCAAGGACCTCCAAGCACTGCTAACAACACTAGAAGCTAGGAGAAAGTCATGGAACACATTCTCCCTTAGGGCCTTTAGAGAGCACATGGCCCTGCAGACTCCCTGATTTTAGACTGCAAGGCTCCAGAACAGTGAGAATAAATTCTTCTGAGTAAAGCCTCTCAGTTTATGGCTCTTTGTTACAGCAGCTCTAGGAAACTAATACAACAGTCAATGTGAGTGATACCAGCTCAATGGATTATTTACCATCCCCAAATCTCCCCATTATAGGAGACCCCTATGTCTCAATTCATCGCACTAAATGGAGCAATGTTTGGGTTGCTGCCTGCTATGCTCTTGCCTGGTTATTGTCACTCACCTCCATATCTTCCAGGATCAAGGAGGTAATACTACTACATACAGAACAAATGACTCAGCAGCAAGGGGTGGAAATTGATTTACAAATACTATGGCAAGAAATGGTCACTATATGTACTGGCCCTGTGAGCAATGCCTGCTCTGGGACATGGTAGGACAGCCACCCTACAACAGACCTTCACTCGGTTACTAAGTGAACAAAAACAGATTCTGAACAGAAGCTGGCTGTGCTCAACTTGATTAATTTAAGGTACTAATAAGGCAGGTATTGTTCAGAGATCAAACTTTGCAAACTTAATTGATGATCTAAATTAAGAGATTTTTGTTTTTCTTTCCAGATGGGGTAGGCTTATGGATGGGAAAATGAGTCATTTGAAAAACTCCCCTCATGAATATTACATCCTCTTGTGTACACCCTTGCTGGCACCAAAATAGAATTAACTAGAGAAATAAAACACAATACAAAATATATTCTGGATGTTCCTCTTTGTCCTCATTCTTTACTCATATCCCAAGATGTTTTATAACATTCTCACAGCTTAGGTGAGATTTATCCACTTCATATTTGCACAAATGGTACACTCCCTCCCCCTTCCTGCAGTAGTTGGTTCACTAGTGTAGTCAGGGCAGCTGAAAATATTCATCTCCACAGTCTCCACTGCTGTTCGGAAATGCCCACATCCTCATTCAGTTCTGGTCAATGGATTCTAGTTGGAAGTTTGGGAACGTTTTTTATGATGGTTTGGTTTGTTGTTGTTGTTATTGTTTTATTCTGATAAAAAGGGGCAGACTCATCTGGACCCTTGACCTATTTGTCCTCCTCTTCCTACCAGGAGCTAGAATGTAGTGCCAGTGAAGAGGCAATAACCTGGATGCCTGGGAAACAAAATGTACCTGCTAAGGATGGCAGAGCAGAAAGCTAGAAGGACCCTGGCTCTGAACAGATGACTCCCTTGGACAGGTTCACCAGCCTGGTCCACCTATGTTCAGAAACAAAAGAACCCTGAGTCAGGAGACTGGAAAGTGGCATGAGGGTAGAAAAATAGATCAAAAGAACAAAATAGAAAGCCCAGAAACAGGTCCATGCTGGCCACAAAATTAAAAACTGACTACAGAACTTCATCAAACTTTAAAGTTTTCAGGAGAATCAAGATGGTGGAGGAGTGAGTGGAAGTCACACTGACCTCCCCCCAGGACCAACCTGGAATTACAATTAAATTGTGGAGAAATCACCTGGAACAAAAAACTGAACAAGAGCAAGAGAAGAATAAACAACTGAACAATAGTAAGACAGGAGCCTTAAAACCTCAGAGACAGAAGAATCAGCTTTAGTGCAACCTAACTGGTAAGGAGTGTGGTAGAGACTCAAGAAGGTGGGTGGGGCACCCATGGGCAGCAGCACCAGAAAGATATTGAAAGGGCCAGTTAGATCCCTCTGAGAAAAGTGGGGTGTAAACCAAAAGCGGGGATCTCCAGCCTATAGCGCTGGAGCCCAAAAAGTACAGATAACAGCCAGCTGTGAAAAGCAGCATGGTTGCTCTCTGGCAGAGACAGGAGGCTAGAGATGCAAAGAGCTATTTAAAAGGCCAATGCATAAAATTTTATTTGCAGCCACTTACCCTGGTCTCTGGCAAAGGCAGGGGCAGAGTGGGCTGGAGACACCTGAGTAGAGACTGGGGAAGGAGGCTTTGGGGAGAGAACTGAGAGAGTAGCTGGCAGGATCTCAGTGCTGACTCATCCACTATATGGCAGCAGCCATCTTGCTCAGGCAGAGACCACTCCCCTGAGTGGCAGCAGTGTCAGAAGACCCAACAGCCCTGCCTCCAGGTAGGATTCCACCCCACAGTGTGCTGTCTAAGCTGCCTGCTGACTGCAGAGTGGCAGACACAGATAGTAGATCCCTGGCTAAAGGGAGTGCAGAGCAGCCTGAAGACACTTGAGGAGAGGCTGAGGACAGAGGCTTTGGGGAGAGAACGGAGAGAGTACCTGGCGTGATCCCAGTACTGACTCTTCCCTCATATGGCAGCAGCCATCTTGCTCAGGCAAGGATCACTCCTCTGAGCAGCACCAGTATGAGAGGACCAAATAACCCCGCCCCCAGAAGGGACTCCATCCCACCCTGAGCTGTCTCAGGCAGCCTGCTGAGTGCAGAGCAAATAGATTAACAGCTGAAAGAGACAGCCACAAAGAGTAGATTACTGGAAGTATTGAACAGACTGCCTAAGGTCAGACGGGGTCAACACCTGACAATATCAGAGGCAGGTCCAGAAAGTAAAAACAGTGGTCTCCAATCATAGAAGTTCACACCAAAAATTCAGAAAATCAAGACAGATCAACTTAAGAAGCAAAAGCAAAAGGGAAGAGTCTCACAAATAATTGGAAGACAAAGAAATACACCCCACTCGAAGGGAAAGGAGGAATCCCCACAAAGACAACTAAACGAAATAGAGGCAAGTCAACTATCAGATATTGAGTTCCAAACAAAGGTTCTAAGGAAGCTCAATGAGCTCATCGAGGTCAAAGAGAATTACAAAAAACTACAGGGAAACTATGAGGAACTTTCTGCAAACTATATCACCATGAAACTGGACATAGAAACTATCAGTAAGAGAGAAGAGAAAATGAAGAAGACAATTTCTGAATTGAAGAACACAATAGAAGGAATCCAAAGCAGGCTTGATGAAGCTGAGGACCAAATCAGTGAGCTGGAGGACAAGGTAGAAAAAAGCTCCCAGAAAGAGCAAGAAAATGAAAAAAGACTCAAAAAGAATGAAGAGGTGTTGAGGGAAATGCAGGACAATCTGAAACATAATAACGTCTTTATAATAGGGATACCAGAAGGAGAAGAGGATGAGGAAGGGATAGAGAACCTGTTTGAAAAAGTCATGATGGAAAACTTCCCTAATATGAGGAGAGAAAAAGTCACACAAGTCCAGGAAGCACAGAGGGTCCCATTCAAGAGGAACCCAAGGAGGCCCACTCCAAGACACATCATCATTAAAATGGCAAATATCAAAGACCAACGGAGAATCCTAAAGCGAGCAAGAGAGAAAGAGGTAGTAACATATAAGGGAGCCCCGATACAGCTAGCATCTGACTTCTCAGCAGAAACACTGCAAGCCAGAAGGGAATGGCAAGAATAATTCCAAGTCACAAAAAGCAAAGGCCTGCAACCAAGACTGCTCTAACCAGCAAGGCTCTCAATTAAAATGGAAGGCGAAATAAGGAGTTTCCCAGACAAAAGAAGGCTAAAAGAATACACCTCCACCAAACCAGCCTGCAAAATATGCTAAAGGGACTGCTTTAAGATGAAAAAGTTTCTATGAATACCCAGTTCTTCAGAGTTGCCAATACTTGATATTACCAATATTTTTAATACTCATTAATCTGATTGTGACAATGATGTTATTTTAATTGTTCCTTTACTATTTGTTGAAACTAAACCTGTTTTTGTACGTTTCTTGTCTATTTCTATTATTTTTTTAAAAAGCTTTAAATGACTTTTTTGGTATTCTTTACCCATTTTTTGATTAAAGGTTTATAGAACTTTTTTTCCCTCCCAAAAAAACAAGAAACAGAAAGCCTATTAACCATGTTTTAGATGTGATGCAAATACTTTCCTGTTCTATTCCTTGTCCTTTAACTTTTTTTATATGTATATTACTATATAGTTAAATGTTTAATATAGTCATATTGTCAATATTTACTTTATAGCTTCTGGGGTTGAATATTTTACTTCAGGTCATGAAAAATATTAGTTCTGTTTTCTTCTAAAACTCCTTAGAGTCTACATATTGATTTTTAACTCACCTGAATATTTCTTGTATAATGTGTGAAATAGAGCTCTATATTTGTTTTATTTCAAGTAATAGTGGTCCATGCACCTTATTGGTGGAATAAGCCTTATTTTACCGATTGATTTGAAATATCAGCTTAATTATACATATATTATTCAGATATATATGTTTGTCTCTAGAATGTTCCTTATATTTCATTGATCTATTTGATTATTTTTGTGCTGGTGTCATGTTGGTTTAATGGCTTAGACTTTATAATGGTTTTAAATTTTTAAAAATATTTTATAATTAACTTTGACATTTAAAAAATAAATAAATAAAATCGATCTACATTTAAGAAAGAAATGAGAGAGATGGAACTCCTACCTTTTGCGACAACATGGATGGAAGTGGAGAATATTAAGCTAAGTGAAATAAGCCAGTTGATGAAAGACAATTACCGTATGATCTCACCTATAAGTGGAACCTATTCAACAAAATAAACTAATGAACAAAACAAACCACAGGCATGGAAACGCAGACCAGACTGAAAGTGATCAGAAGGGAGGGGGAAAGAGGACAATGGTGGAAAGAAGGAGAAGGGACTAGACAAAGAACATGTATGAATGACCCATGAACATGGACAACAGAGTAGGAATTGACTGTGGGAGTGAGGGGTGAGGGTGGGATGGGTAGAGAAGGGTAAAGGGGGAAAAATTGAGACAACTGTAATAGAATAAACATGATTTATAAATAAAAAATAAAACGAAAAAATTTTTTTAAAAAACTCTAAAGTTTTCACTAATCAAAGGACATTAAGGATATGAAAATGCAAACAATAAACTGGGAGGAAATAATCACAATCCATTTATCTGACAGAGGGCTGTATCCAGAACATATACTCTGCTATATATATGAAAAATAAGAGAAAACAAAGAAAAAGATAATACAATGTTTTTAAAGAAGGAGCAAACAACTTCAACAAACATGTCACAGGAAGCTGTAGAAATGGCCAATAAGCACATGAAAAGATGTTCAGTGTGTTCAGAGAAATGTGATCACAACCACAGTGAGATTTTACATTCACTAAAATGGCTACAGTATTCAAAACTGGTAACACTCAATGTCAGAGGGCATGTGGGGCACCTGGAACTCTCAGACATTGCCATTGGGAGTGCAAAATGGTAAAGTCACTTGGAAAAACTGGTGGATGGTATCATATAACATTAAGGATGCATTTATTTATTATCTAACGATTTTAATTCCGGTTATTTACCCCAGGAAAAAATAAAGCATATACAGATAAATAAAAGACTTGTGCAAGTATTTTTTAACTGCTTTATTTATAATAGGCAAAATTTACGAACAGTCCAATTGTTTATCAAGTGAATAGGTAAGCAAACTATAGTATATGTATTCAACAGAACATTAATCATATTTTTCATAAAAATGAAAAAAAAATACTGATCCATTCAACAACATGAATGAACCTTACAAACATTATGTTGAACAAACAAGTCAGACATAAAAGAATACATTCTATGTTATTCTATTTATATAAAATTTTAGAAACAGGCAAAATTTAGCTGTGGTGAGAGAAATCGGAAAAGTGTTTACTGGGGGGCACAGTAAGGACTGACAAAAAAAGGACATAAAATCATTTTCTAGGTTTATAAAAATGTTTTATATTTTTATTGGGTGGTTTTATATAGATTTACAGTACATTTGTCAAAACTCTTTGAACTATACACTTAAAATGTGTGGAATGTACATCATGCAAACAGTGCCTCTGAAAGAAATTACCCTATTTATTTTGTTACACCCCTTAAGTCAAGTTTCTGTTAATTCAGCCAAATCCAGTTCCTCACTGATTCAGGGAGAAAAAATCAGGGTAAAAATAAAGATAATAAAGGTGAAATGGAGACAGGACAGAAGGCAGAGTGGTACACAGTGTGACCTCCTTTGAAGCCCTTCAATGTTCAGAAGCATAGAAAAGTCAATGCATTCATTATGTTAATCACATGGTTTGATTGGATTTCTTGTGCAGGTGGGCAGGAAGGCAAAGGTGAGCAAGTAGTGCTGGTTGGAAAGAGAGTGCATGTGGTTATTTCTGAGGGGGGACACTCAAGGACCAAGGGAAAATTGAGCTATCAGGCAGTTCAGATATCATGTGACAAGCTTCAGAAACTTGAAGCCAGGAAATTGTGTGTGTGAACCAAATGTACCTAAATCTTTGAAGTTCCAGGAGGCTCAAACTGACATTTGGGGTAGATGTGCTAAGGGAAGAAAGGAGGGAAGTACAAGATCTGTCTGGAAAAAGTCCAGCCATTGTTAATATAAAGAGAATGGCAGCCAAGGAGAGTGGGCTGGAATGTGCATGTGTAAACAATGACAACTTTACTGTACTAGTCAGAGCAGGCAGTAGATGCCACTGAGTGAACATATGTACTGTGTGGCCATTGCATACAAAATGTTGAATGAGCAGAGCAATGAATCTGAATCAAATTTTGCATTAAGCTTGAACATTGCTCTGTGGAAACGATTCAGAGGATTCAGAAGGCTGCAGCTATGGGCAATGGGTGATTGGCAGTTTCATCATGACATAGCACCTGTTCATACATCACATCTTGTGCAGTTTTTTGGCGAAACAGCAAATCACCACAGCAAATCACCCAGGTGACTCAGCCTTGCTACAGCCCAGATTAGGTACCCTGTGACTTCTGGCTTTTCCCAAAACTAAAATCACCTTTGAAAGGGAAGAGATTTCAGACTGTCAATAAGATTCAGGGAAATACAATGGGGCAGCTGATGGCAATTGGGAGAAGTGTGTGAGGTCCCAAGGTGCCTTCTTTGAAGGGGACTGAAGCATCATTGTTTTATGTGCAATGTTTCTTGTACCTTCTTCAATAAATGTCTCTATTTTTCATAGTTAATGGCTGGATATCTTCTGGTCAAACCTTGTATACCTAGTACATTGAGTGCTCTTAAGGTCCTGTTGATATCTGTCCCCAGTCTCATTTCCAACCATCGCCTACTGCAGTGATTTGGTTTTAACTCAAAGCAGTTTTGCTCACAGCAATATGGGACTTTGTGGTGGAAGATCTCTTCCTTTGCCCATTTGTTACTACCCAACATATATTGTCTTGTCCTCTGGCTCCAGGGCAGATATTCTCCCCAAAACCTCTCCTACACTCCCAGCCCAGCCCCACTGAGGCTCCAGAAACAAAGTCCTGTGGTTATCCATCTGAACCACACCCTAGGGTAGGCATCTGTGGGGCCTTCACATCATTAGCATCAATACGTTATGTTCTGAGCCCAGAGCATGCTCCAGCATCCATGTGGTTCCCATAGAAAAACAACAACATTCTATAACTACTACCTACTGCAGTCCCTAGGACAGGCACCAGATAAGTACTGGTATTTCTGCTGATGGTGGTGGTCATGGTAATGATGGTGATGGTTGCGATGATAATGTTCCCTCAAATAGTGGTACTTTTTCTTTCTTCTTCTTTTTTGGTGGAGTCACAGATCTCCTAGAAAAGCCTTCCTTTAGAAAGTAAAACAAATTGTGCTCATCAGATGCCAGCTTAGCAACAACAGTGATTATAATATTTCAGGGGGGTGCTAGTTAATGGCTCTGATTGGGTGTAATTCTTGTCCTAGGCTCTCCAGGTCCCCTTCAGGAGTGAGGGGAGTAGGAAGAAAGTTCCATTCTTCCACAGAAATGTACCAAAGGAGACTTCTGGCTTCTTCTTCCTATTCTCTCCCAAGCCCTGGCTTCAGAAGATTTGGTTTCCTGATTGGAAAGCCTGAAAAAAACCTAGGTGATTGCAGCTCAGCACCTTGTAGGGGCTTCCTCAGAGTCGCCTGTTCCCTGATGGCACATTTCACCTATTTTTTTCTGCCATGTGCTCAGCTGCAAACAAAACACAAGTCTCCAAACCCCCAAATTCTGAAGAACAGCCTTAGTTCAGAGTGACAGACATATTTTTGCTGAACTCTAATTCCCCCCAAACCATGAAGGTGGCCCTACCTGTTCCAACTCAGCTTCACTGGTATTCTTATTTGTTCAAGCAAAGCACTAAGTGTCACTTGGCCTTGACTGAACACAAATGCTTTGTTATATATTAATCCATCTCTCATCTTTTGCATTACTCAACAACCACTTTAAGAAATACCACATGGCCTGGCCAGGTGGCTCAGGTGGTTGGAGCATCATCCCATACAAACTGTTTCAGGTTTGATCTCCAGTTGGGGTGTGTACTAGAGGCAACCAATCAATGTTTATCACATCAGTGTTTCTCTCTCTCTCTCTCTCTCTCTCTCTCTCCCTCTCTCATATTAATAAACATATCCTCAGGTGAGGATATAAAAAGAAAAAAAGAAGTGCCTAAGTCCTGAGGTGGCAAAAGAGTACAGTATGTCCATACTTTATGTCACTGATAGATTCTTCAGCCTAACAAAACAATGTGTAACAAAACCAGTTTTGGAACCTCTCCAGGTGATTGTAAAGTGCAGCCAGGATGGCGACCTGCTGGTCAGAGTGGTTTGACAATGGTAGCTTTTAAAACACCAGCCCAGAGGGGAAAGATAACAGAGGAGTGAATGGAAGTCACACGGGCCTCCTCCCAGGACAAATATGAAATTACAACTAAATTGTACAGAAATCACTCAGAACAAACAATAGCGAGAGAGAAGACTTACAACCTCAGACAGACAGAAGAATCACCTTTAGCACAACCTGATTGCACCTGCACAAAAACATACAAGAGATTGTAAGCAGAGTGACTCTCAGCAACCAACTGGAGGGTAGGAGCCACCAAAGAACGACCAAACAACCAAAACCCAATTACTTCCAGAGAGCCAACTAAAACAGCATAAAAGGCATCCAAAGAGCATCAAGTTCAGGAGATCCAGGAGACTGCACTACTAAATCTCACAGGCCTCCTACCATAGAAATTTACACCAAAAAGTCATGAAGTCAAGACAGATGAATTTGAAAAGCAAAAGCAAAAAAGAAGAGTCTCACAAATAAGGGGAAGACAAAGAAATACGCCCCACTCAAAGGGAAAGGAGGAATCCCCAGAAAGAAAACTAAATGAAATATTTAAAAATTAGATATTGAATTCAAAACAATGGTTCTAAGGAAGTTCAATGAGCTCATTGAGGTCAGATAGAATTACCAAAAACTACAGGGAAACTATGAGGAACTTTCTGCAAACTATATCACCATGAAAAAGGACATAGAAACTATCAGTAAGAGACAAGAAGAAAGGAAGAATACAATTTCTAAATTAAAGAACAGAGTAGAAGGAATCAAAGCAGGCTCTATGAAACAGAGGATTGAATCAGTAAGCTGGAGGACAAGGTAGAAAAAAGCTCCCAGAAAGAGCAAGAAAATGAAAAAAGACTCAAAAAGAATGAAGAGGCATTTAGGGAAATGCAGGACAATCTGAAACATAATAATATCCATATAATGGGGATGCCAGAAGGAGAAGAGGAAGGGACAGAGAACCTGCTTGAAAAAATAATGATGGAAAACTTCCCTAATTTGAGGGGAGAAAATGTCACGCAAGTCCAGGAAGCACAGAAGGTCCTATTCAGGAGGAACCCAATGAGGCCCACTCCAAGACACATTATAATTAAAATGACAAATATCAAGAACAGTGAATCCTAAAGGCAGCTAGGGAGAAACAGGTAGTAACATACAAGGGAACTTCGATACAGCTAGCATCTGACTTCTCAACAGAAACACTACAAGCCAGAAGGGAATGACAAGAAATATTCCAAGTCATGAAAAGCAAAGGCCTGCAACCAAGACTGTTCTACCCAGCAAGGTTCTCAATTAAAATGGAAGGCGAAATATGGAGTTTCCCAGACAAAAGAAGGCTAAAAGAATATACCTCCACCAAAACATCACTGCAAAATATGCTAAAGGGACTGCTTTAAGAAGATGAAAAGAGTGAGAAAAATAGGAACACACAGGTACAAACAGAAAAAACAAAGTACCTATCAATAATATCATTAAATGCAAATGGATTAAATGCTCCAATCAAAAGACATAGGGTAGCTGAATGGATAAGAAAACATTACCCGCACCTACGCGGCCTACAAGAGATGCACCTCACAACAGAGGACCTACACAGACTGAAAGTAAAGGGATGGAAAAATATATTCCAAGCAAATAGACAGGGAAAAAGGCTGGTTACCAATACTTAAATCAGACAAATAGATTTCAAACAAAGGCCATAAAAAGAGACTCGGAAGGATACTTCATAATACTTAAATGAAGATTCCATCAAGAAGAAATAAACATTGTAAACCTTTATATACCCAACATAGGAGCACCCAAATATATAAGGAAAATCTTGGAGGACTTCAAGAAAGATACAGACGGCAACACACTGATAGTAGGGGATTTTAACACCCCACTGTCAACAATGGATAGATCTTCCAAACAAAATATCAACAAGGATATTGTGGAACTGAACGACACATTAGATCAAATGGACTTAACCATATATATAGCACCTTCTATCCCAAAGAAGCAAAATATACATCCTGACCAAATGTACGTGGAACAATTTCAAAGACAGACGACATGATAGGACACAAAACAAGCCATAAGAAATTCAAGAAAATTGAAATAATAACAAGCATTTTCTTGGACCACAAGAGCTTGACTTCAAACCAACCTCAAGGAAAAAACTCAAAAACATTCAAACTCATGGAGACTGAATAGCATGTTATTAAACAATGAATGGGTCAATAATGAGATAAGAGAAGAAATCAAAAAGTGTCTGGAAACAAATGAAAATGAACACACAACAGTCCAAAACTTTTGAGACACAGCAAAGGCAGTCCTGAAAGGGAAGTTCATACCAATACAGGCCTACCTAAAAAAGATAGAAACATTTCAAATAAACAACCTAACCCTACAGCTTCAAGAACTGGAGAAACAATAACAAACAAATCCCAGAGTAGAAGGAAGGAAACAATCAAGATTAGAGCAGAAATGAATGACATAGAGACTAAAAGAACAATTCAAAGGGTCAACAAACCCAGGAGCTGGTACTTTGAAAAGATAAACAAAATCAACAAGCCTTTAAGCAGACTCAACAAGGAAAAAAAGGGAGAGGACCTAAATAAATAATATCATAAATGAAAAAGGAGAAATTACAACTGATACCATAGAAATACAAAGGACTGTTAAGAAACTACCATGAACAATTATATGCCAAGAAATTTGAAAATGTCAATGAAATGGACACATCTCTAGAAAAATATTAACTTCCAACGCTGAATGAAGAAGAAACAGAAAGCCTGAACAGACCGAAAACAGCTGGTGAAATTAAAGCAGTAATCAAAAAACTCCCAGCACACAAAAGCCCTGGACCGGATAGTTTCACAGGAGAATTTTACAAAACATTTAAGGAAGAGCTAACCCTTGTACTTCTCAGACTGTTCCAAAAAATCCAAGAAGAAGGAAGACTCCTGACCACTTTTTATGAGCCCAGCACCATCCTAATCCCAGAACTAGTCAAAGACATCACAAAGTAAGAAAAGTACAGGCCAATATTGCTGATGAAGATAAACACTAAAATCCTCAACAAAATATTGGCAAACCGCATCCAGCAATACATTAAAAAGATCATCCACCATGATCAAGTGGGATTCATCCCAGGGATGCAAGGATGGCTCAATATTCGCAAACCAATAAACATAATACGAAAGGAAAGACAAAAGTCACATGATCATATCAATAGATGGAAAAAAAGAATTTGATAAGGTACATCATCCATTTATGATAAAAAACACTCAGCAAAGTGAGAACAAGGAGGGCATACCTCAACATAATAAAGGCCCTATATGAAAAACCTACAGCCAGCATCATACTCAACAGGCAAAAACTAAAAGCTTTCCCACTAAGACCAGGAACAAGACAAGGTTGTCCACTTTCACCATTTCTATTCAATATAGCATTGGAAGTCCTAGCCACAGCGAACAGACAAGAAAAAGAAATAAAAGGCATCCAAATTGGACAGGAGGAAGTAAAATTGTCATTGTTTGCACATGACATGATAGTGTACATAGAAAGCCCCATGGACTCCACCAAAAAACTACTCAACCTAATAAGTGAATTTAGCAAAACAGTGGATACAAAGTCAATTTCATAAATCAAAGGTATTTTTGTACACCAACAATGAAATATCAGAGTCAGAAATCAGGAAAAAAATCCCATTTGCTATAGTGACCAGAAAAATAAAGTACCTAGAAATAAACTTAACCAAGGAAATAAAGACCTGTACTCAGAAAACTACACAACTGAAGAAAGAAATTAAGGAAGACACAAATAAGTGGAAGCACATTCCGTGTTCATGGATTGGAAGGATTAACATCATCAAAATGTCCTTACTACCCAAGGCAATTTATAGATTCAATGCAATCTCTATTAAAACACTCATGACATATTTTACAGATATAGAACAAACATTTCAAAAATTTATATGGAACCATAAATGACCCCAAATAGCCGCAGCTATTTTGAGAATGAAGGACAAAGAAGGAGGGATCAAAATACCTGACATCAAACTATCTTACAAGGCCACTGTAATCAAAACAGTTTGGTACTGGCTGTGTATATAGCCCTAGCTGGTGTGGCTCAGTGGATTGAGCACCGGCCTGTGAACCAAAGGGTCACTGGTTTGATTCCCAGTGTAGGGCACATGTCTGTGTTGCAGGCCAGGTCCCCAGCTGGGGGTGTGGGAAATACAAACATACATTGATGTTTCTCTCTCTTTCTTCTTTCTTCCCTTCCCCTCTCTAAAAATAAATAAATGAAAGGTTTTCTTTTAAAAAAAAAAGGTGGCAGATGTAAAAAGAAAAGAAAAGAAAAAGAAGAGACATATAGATTAATGGAACAGAATAGAGAGCCCAGAAATAAACTCATGTCTCTATGATCAATGAATATTCGACAAAGCGGGGCAGAAGCATATAATGGAGTAAAAATAACCTCTTCAACAAATAGTGTTGGGAGAGCTGGACAGCTACATGCAAAAAAATTGAAATTCAATCACCAACTTACACCATACACCAAAATAAACACAAGATGGACAAAAGACTACTTAACTATAGGTCACGAGCATAAAAGTCCTAGAGGAGAACATAGGCAGGAAACTCTTAGATAACCCACATAGCAATATCTTCACTGATATGTCCCCTAGAGCAGGGAACATCGAGAAAAGAATAAACTAATAGGACTTCATCAAAATAAGAAGCATCTGCATGACTAAATAAAACATCAGAAAATGAAAGGGAACCAACCCTAATGGAAAATATATTTGCCAATGATACCTTAGACAAGAGTTTGATCTCCAATATATATATATAAAGAACTCACATAACTCATAAGAAAATGAAAAGAGAACCAACCCTAATGGAAAATATATTTGCCAATGATATTTTGGACAAGTTTTATCTCCAAAATATATAAAGAACTCACATGACTCCACTCCAGGAAGACAAACAATCCAATTAAAAAATGGGCAAAAGACTTGAACAGACACTTCTGCTGGGAGGACAGACACAGGGCCCAGAGACATATGAAAGGATGCTCAGCATCACTAACCATCAGAGACGCAAATTAAAACCACAGTGACATACCACTTCACACCAGTCAGAATGGCCATCATAAACAAATCAGCAAATAATTAGTGCTGGTGAGGTAGTGGAGAAAAGGGAACCCTGGTAAACTGGTAGTGGGAATGCAGACTGGGGCAGCCACTGTGGAAAACAGTTTGGAATTTCCTCAAAAAGCTAAAAATTGAACTGCTTTTTGACCCAGCAATTATACCCTAAGAATCCCAAAACACCAATTCAAAAGAACCTATGCACCCCAATGTTCAAAGCAACACAATTTACAATAGCAAAGTGCTGGAAGCAACCTAGGTGCCCATCAATAAATGAGTGGATCAAAAAGCTATAGTGCATTTACACAGTGGAATACTATGCAGCAGAAAGAAAGAAAGAGCTACTACCCTTCGCAATAGCATGGATGGAACTGGAGAGCATTATGCTAAGTGAAATAAGCCAGGAGGTGAAAGACAAATAGTGTATGATCTCACCTGTAAGTGGAACCTAATCAAAAACAAACAAGCAAGAAAAATATAACCAAGAACACTGAAAGAAAAAACAAACTGACAGTAATGAGAGGGAGTGGGTAACGAGGAAAAGAAGGGGAAGGGTCAGGTCAAGGAACATGTATAAAGGACACATGGACAAAGGCAAAGTGGAGAAGGATTAAGGGTGGGAGGTGGGGGTGGGTGGGGCAGGGGAAAGTGGTGGTGGGAAAATGGAGACAAATGTGTTTGAACAATAAAAATAAATAACTACATAAAAATAAATAACTAAAGAAAAAACTTTCAAGAAAACAGTTTTACCACAGGCTAACTGATATAAATTTGAGTTAAGTTAGTCCAGCATCTCATCAACATTATGATGAAACAACGTTGAACAAAAAGACATTATCTGAGGACCTGTTGTACTCCTACATAACGGGGTCCTCTAGACAGCACAAAATATGCTCAACTTGTTTAGATTATCATAGACGTGAGAAGACACAATTTTGAAATCCTCCCAGAGAACTCTCACAGCTGTGGGACAAGAACCACATGTCTTTTCCCTCCCCCAGCCTGCCAGGGACTACAGACCCCATTTGAGAAATACTTCACCCTTTCTTAAGTTTCTGTCAGGGATTTCTTGCTTGGCCCCCAATCAGATTCTATTTGGTGCAACAAAGCATGTTATGAACCCCAAAGAATTTTTGCTGAAGCCTATCCTGGGGTCTTTAAAGCTATATTTACGTTATGTTGATTTTCTAACATCATCTGGCCAGGAAGTACCTTCAGGGTTGATGTAACTGTCATATAAGGCAATTACACAAGAGGCTTCCTTCCTCTTGGGGTTCCCTCTACTTGAGGTTTACAAGTAGAATTTATCTTTCAGCTTCTGGTTTATACTGAATATGGTGGCCTCAGCAGCAGGATAGAAGGCAGTGAGACTGAGGCTTTCTGTGAAACTCAGGGCCTGACTTCCTCTCCCCCAAAGGTTGGCACTGCAACAGACTCTGGCTTGTCCAAGCCCAGCCCAAGTCCCCTCCTCTGTGGGCTACTGGCTGTCAGCTACAGAACAAGTTCCAGGAAGTGAGCTGCTCTTGAGGCTCAGAAAGGCCACGTGCTGAAAATACTAATGGAGAGGCTGTGACTAGGGAGCACTTGGCAGTGAAGAAGATGTGCTGTGAAGTGAGACAGCCCTGTCCTTCAGGGAAAGATTTCTCAAGCAGCCCAACCTGTGAATGAGCCTGGTGCCCAGCCCTCTGCTGAGCTCTTAACACACGGAATGCTCCTGTGTTTTGTGATGGTTCCCATTCATTCATTCACTCACTCATTCATCAGCTCATCCATTCATACCCTCCACAAACACCGAGCAAGTCACTGTGGGGATTCAAAGATAAACAAGATGAAGTTTCTCATCTTAAGACTTATGCAGTCTGGTGGAGGAGATGCACAAGCACACAAATGACTATGATGCAACTGCTAGCACAAGGAAAGGAAATAGCATTACAGCAACAGGTTCTGAAAATGATTTGAAAGATGCCCCTGGGCGAGCAGGTAGGCAGAAGCTGTAGCAGATGCTCAGAGAAACAGTAACCACTGCAAACTACACCAGGGATAAACAGCTGTGCCTTTCATCCAGCAATAGCATGCCCTGGCCCCCAGAACAAAACATTCTTGCCAACCTCTCCCTCTTATTGTACAAGGAATTGAGAGCCAAGAGAAGTACTGGGAGTGGGGATGTGTGAAGTCTAAGCAGTGAGACTTCACTTGAAAAAGGACCAGTCCACGCCTGAGACTGCCCCAGTGTTCTCCTTCCCCACTCTGGGCTGGGACACCCAGTTTGGAGACAACCAGCCTTCTCTAATGAATCTAGAACCTGCTGATCTTCTAAGAAGAAGGGGTAAAATGAAAACATGCCCAGATATTAATTCCCAGAGAATCAATACTATTGCAATAGTCACCATATTTTTTTCTTTTTTTTTTTTTTGCACCATGAGCAATACCTGAACAGTCTTACTGTTTGGCACATGGGTCCAATAATGGGATGGAATCTTTTACTTCATTGCTGTCCTAGAATACTGGGACATTGGATTGCTAAAACAAACTTCATAAATGCTCATTTATTTTTAATGCATTTATTTTTAATGCTTCTGAAATGTATCAGACACATAAAAAGGATTTGTAAGACATATACACAGTTTAAAACTTAATAAAATGAACACCATGTACCTACCACCCTGCTCAAGAAATACATGTCAGTTTCTTATCAATAAGAAGTGTTCATCTTTTCTGAGCACTTATTATGTGCTAGGCACTGTCTTAAGCACTTTATATATATAATCAGATGGACCCTCACAACAGCTCTCGCTGTCATCATTTTACAAATGGGTAATGAGCCACAATGAGGAGCTTGCCTGAGGAAACACAGAGAGTAAGTGGTCGAGCTGGGGTGGAAACCAAGACTATCTGACTCTGGAGCCCGCACTTTCAATTACTCCGCTATACAGAGACCCTTCATTGTACAGAATATTGGGACAAATTGGCCATAAAATGAAATTTTGTCTGTAAACAAATTTCCTCCACTGACTACTACTCTTACCCAGAGGGCAAGTTTGGGGCAGAACTAGGAGAGAAGTATGGAATGAAGTGAGCTGAGGAACATGGAGAAAAAGGAGGTAGGAGAGGCAGGAGGGTGTGTGCAGAGAACACATGTATTTCAGGTTCTGCAGCTGACAGAAGAGAGGGATTTGAAGAAGAGTGGGCATATGGGACACATCCTCTCTTTCCTTCATGATTGTTCCACTGATGCCCCAGTTGTTCAGTGACTATGTCCTGCCTCCCATAAGAAGATAAGGTCAATGTTCACAAGTTTGAAAAGCCTATAAAAATTATCCTTAAAGGCTTTCTGAATATTTTCCTTCTCTCTCCTTAGCTGCCCACAACACCCTCCTCTTTGCAAATGATGGGCCTCTCACTTTCCTCTACCAAGACACAGGAACCAAAGGACATCCATAGTCCCAGGGTGAGTGGCAATATGGCCAAGGGACCTCTGTATACTGTCTCACGGGATGAAACACACTGCCATTCAATAATACTGCCATGCCCACCACAGCATGACTGGATGTCAACTAGGCACTCAAGCTGATGTTTCTTCTTTAACATGCTCCCTTCCAATGATAAGTTATAAATATTTATTTCTCAAGGATTTTGGTTTTCTTACTTCTTCTCCTTGCAGAAGTCATCTTAATGGAAAAAGTCAAATACCTCAGTTCCTAGAATAGTCAAGAGCATCCTAAGAATTAGCATCCAGGTCACAATCTTGTGTAACAATGGGTTGTGAGAGCAAAGATTCTGAATTCAGGCTCTCTTCCCCATCTAGGGCCATTTGAGAGGCCCGAGGCAGGGAATAGGGGAGATAACGTGCTCCTAGGTGATCTGACCCTCAGACTTTCTTGACAATGACTTGAGCCAGAGCTGAAATGTCCTGATAATTCGAGGACTAGCAGGAGCCTTTGCATAGGGAAGTGATGTCCTCATTATTGCCAGAGGTAAGACCCACACTAATTCTCAGTAAGGAGCTGCACCCCTCTGTGATATAGGGCTCTCCCGGAGATGCAGAAACTGATGACTGTCCACAGGGAGGAGGAGCCCAGCAGCAGAGGGAAACTCATGTGAAACAGGAAGCAGGGGAATAAGACTTGCAGCCAGAACAGGAGGGGCCTGCGGCGAACTGTGTGCCGGCGTCCCGCAACCTGGGCCATCTTCAACAGAACTCAGGGAGGTATGAGCAGCAATCTGGCTCGCCGAGGACAGCCATGTGCTTCTTCTGGGTCTCTAAAAAGAAGAGGTGATGGGCTTTTTTCATTTTCAATGCATCTTCCTCAGGACATATTTTGACAAATGAGGATAGGCGACTTTATAAAATGTTGAATAAAATGTTTGTTCAGTATTCTAGATGGAGTTCAAGCCAAGGGAAGTGGCAGTGATGACAGCTCATACCACAGGCACCTCTGGCCCAGAAGCAACAGCAACATTTTCCCAGTGAGCAAGCCCAGGGCACTGTCACAAAGCCAGGAGCGAACTAGCAGTTCATTCCTACATAAAACTCTTAAGACCGGAGCTGTGGCTGCCAAACACCAGCAAACTAAAAGGATGTATAGGCAGAAATATAGGACAGGAGACGTAATGATGAAAATCTCATTACCCACACTTACAGGCATCACGGTTATTGTGCATCAAATTATGAATTTTATCCTCCAAGAGCCAAAAATGATGTTAAAGCCAGAACGATCATGGGACTTTTTCTTTCTACAAATAACTATTAAGAAAAAAATGATTTCAATTGATATATTTCTTTTCTTCTTAATAGAGCAGCATGCAAGGGGCCATAACCTCTTTTTTGTCCAATGTCCCAAATCAGAGTATTGGTGGAAATAAAACAAATGATCTTTGTAAATGACCCAGCTTTAGAATGATAGACAAGGACTAGGAAGGTCTGAGGCTGAGTTTCTGTGAGCCCCCAGCAGGTGAGCACCACAGCAGGGTTGGGGGTGCAGGGGGTGACGGGTGGCAGGGGAGCCTATACTGCACTGGGGCGTTGTGTCTGTCCAGAATGTCCCTTCCCCTTTCCTGGTGCTTTTTCTCTCACTCTCCACCCCTTCTCTTCCGACATCCACTTCCTTTCTTCACACTCACTCTCCACTCCATGAGCTATACTTGTCCTTCCTGTCACACTCATTCTTAGAATAACCTACCATTTCTAGCACCTAAATCCCTCTTCTTTTCACCCTTTGGAACTCTCATTGTAAACATGTAACTAACGTTCCTGCACTGACTACTGTTCCCCCAACATGACACACCCTGGTGCCCTGACATAGGTGGGCAAGGTATGGGTATGAACAGGGCTAGGTCCTTCTGACTTCAGACAACCTTCAATCTACAGAAGGAAGCAAAAGAGATGCTGTAGCTAAAACCAAGGCTGAGGCGATGAATGCAAACTCTACAGGACAGAGTTAAAAATACAGTGAGTGGGGAGCCCAAGTTAACTCCATAGACCAGGAAGAAGTCCTGGAGGAAGTGGAAACAGTGCAAAGGCAGGAGCCTGCCTTTCTTGTCTCTTAAGCCTCATCAAGAGCACAAAATACAAAATGTAGAGAACAGATTCGCAGTTCTGCAAAGAGGCACTTCTTCGGGATGCTGGGACAGAGGAGGATTGTGGAGACGGTCAGCACCCCCTGGCCGAGCCACAGGAACCCCTGGCTCTGCACACAATCACACCGCCCGCTCTGCAGCAGCTCCCAGCCAGCTTTCATTCCCAAGGATGTCTGCCTACAGGTGCAGCACTCCAGGCACCCTGTCTGTCTATAGTTTTGAGGGAGATTTCCAGAAGAAAAACAGAGATTTTAAAGATCTTCCCTTCCCTGGTCCAGGCCCCTCCTGTGCTGCATATCTGCCCAGGCTCGTCTGGGTAGGGCTTCCAACCAGCCTGTCCTCCATTACTGACTCATGATGAGGGAAGGAGGAGGTGAGGAAGTGGAGAGAGAGGAAGCAGATGATTCTCCCAAGAATCTGTCCTTGAGCCAACCACTTCCCCTCTCTGGGTCTCAGTTTCCTCATCTGTAAACTAAGAAAGTTGGTCCTGGCCAGCTCCAACGTAACACACTATTTACAGTTTCCTTTTTGGTCTCCCATCAGTATATCTTTCTCTTCCAATCAGATATGACTGTTTCCCAGTTCCTGAGGCCACATCTCACCATCTGCTTCCCATTCATCTTCATAAATTGAGCTCTTTCCTTCCCTTCCCCATACACCATTCATGCTCTTTGTTGTGTTTCCCTCCCTTTGTTCTTTCTCAAAACTTTAGCTTTTCTACCCCTTGCCAGGGTTTCACCAGGATAAGCAGACAGGGTTGTCCATGGTGCTGTCGCTTTGGGGCCAGCCTTTCTGAGGTTTCTCTCCTTCCTCCAGTGGCTCTCAGTGGGCACTTACCATGCAAAGACAGGAAGTAGGGCCTCCCAACTATCTGCTCAGCACTTGTAGGAGAGCCCTCAGCTGTCTCAGTGGCTGCAAGAAAAAGCCATTAACCCCAGCCTGACTTAAAAAAGGAAATTTAGAATCTATGCAAGGCCCAGAAGCAAGGGCCTCTCCAGGCAGCACCAATAGCAGGGTCTGACACTAGTACACCTTCAGTAGTTGGTAAGTGAAAGGTGAATGATTCTGTCCAGAGGACACTGTCTCTTTTTAGAATGAAGGTCAGAGAAATGGCTCTTTTTTAAGGATACACTCCATATGGAAAAATGATACAACAGTATTATGCATGTAAAATATATTTGTCTTTGAATCTTTTTGCTGGAAGCTTCCTCCCTACCTTCATGCTCCTGACATAGCTCCTAAAAGAACCCTAATGAACACTCCAGTTGCAATGGCTGGTAAGGGAGTGGAGGCTGCCTACGGTGACTCAGGCATACACAGAGGGTGCACCCCTCCTGCATTCTGTGATTTTCTCCATCCACTCCCACTGTTCCTCATCTCCCTGATCTCACCTTTTTCAGTCTCCTGAGAATAAACCTGAAAAGCACCTGCCAATCAAAACTCCCATCCCCCACCCTCTATGCAAGCAGTGAATTTTTAAGTGAATGTGATACATTTATCTACTCTTACCACCAGTGCTAGTCTTGGTCTCTCCCTGCACAGCACTCCATTTACGTTCTGTGGCACTCCTCCAGCACTCAAGGACATGCCCAATCCACCCAAGCAAATGCCTCTGTAACCCTGGAACAAATCAACACATCTAATTCATAGTCAGTAGATTTTTTTTTTTATTTTGGTATATGACACAAATAAAACATGCCTGTGGTAGGGTTACATGTTTACTGACAAGATAAATCACCACAGGAAAAAAAAGTGTGTAGTCTCCAAAGGCATTTAAAGAAATGCAAATTTTTTAAATGGAAGATATTCTTAAAGACGTATTAAATGAAGAAAAATCAATAAAAATTACACAATGCTGTGCTGGAATAATCATAGAAAAGTGTGTGTTAATCCAGCATGGGAGGGGTGCTGTCATTGGCTCTCGACTTTTGGAGCCCCACCAGGTGACATCTAACAGGAAGTATAAAAATCCTTTATTCTGAATCTCACGGGTCCAAGAAGTACAGAGGGCCCCATTCAAGAGGAACCCAAGGAGGCCCACTCCAAGACACATCATCATTAAAATGGCAAATATTAAAGACCAACGGAGAATCCCAAAGGCAGCAAGGGAGAAACAGGTAGTAACATACGAGGGAGCCCTGATATGGCTAGCAGCTGACTTCTCAACAGAAACACTGCAAGCCAGAAGGGAATGGCAACAAATATTCCAAGTAATGAAAAACAAAGGCCTGCAACCAAGGCTGCTCTACCCAGCAAGGCTCTCAATTAAAATAGAAGGGGAAATAAGGAGTTTCCCAGACAAAAGAAGGCTAAAAGAATACACCTCCACCAAACCAGCACCACAAGATATGCTAAAGCGACTGGTTTAAGAAGATGAAGGAAAAGACTGAGAAAGAGAAAAACACAGGTACAAAGGAAAAAAATGAATAGGTTTCTATCAGTAATAACTCTCAATGTAAATGGACTAAATGCCCCAATCAAAAGACACAGGGTAGCTGAATGGATAAGAAAACATGACCTACACATATGCTGCCTACAAGAGACCCACCTCAGAACAAAAGATCTACACAGATTGAAAGTAAAGGGATGGAAAAAAATATTACAAGCAAATGGGAAAGAAAAGAAAGCAAGAGTAGCGATACTTATATCAGACAAAATAGATTTCAAAACAAAGGCCATAAAAAGGGACCCAGAGGGATATTTTATAATACTTAAAGGAAGAATCTATCAAGAAGATATAAACGTTGTAAACCTATATGCACCCAACACAGGAGCACCCAAGTATATAAGGAAAATCTTGGACAACTTCAAAAAAGATACAGACAGCAACACACTGATAGTAGGGGATTTTAACACCTCACTGTCAAAAATGGACAGATCTTCCAAACAAAACATCAACAAGGATATTGTGGAGCTGAATGATGCATTAAATCAAATGGACTTAACTGACATATATAGAACCTTACATCCCAAAGAAGCAAAATACACATTCTTTTCAAATGGGCATAGAACTTTTTCAAAGATAGACCACATGATAGGACACAAAGCAAACCTCAGCAAACTCAGGAAAACTGAAATAATAACAAGCATTTTCTTGGACCACAAGGTGTGAAACTGGAAATCAACCTCAAGGAAAAAACTCAAAAACATTCAAACTCATGGAGACTGAATAGCATGCTATTAAACAACGAATGAGTCAATAATGAGATAAGAGAAGAAATCAAAAAGTGTCTGGAAATAAATGAAAATGAACATACAACAGTCCAAAACCTATGGGACACAGCAAAAGCAGTCCTGAGAGGGAAGTTCATACCAATACAGGCCTACCTAAAAAATATAGAAACACTTCAAATAAAAGACCTAACACTACAGCTTCAAGAACTGGAGAAACAACAACAAATAAATCCCAGAGCAAGTAGAAGGAAGGAAACAATCATGATCAGATCAGAAATTAATGACATAGAGATGAAAAGAACAATTCAAAGGGTCAACCAATCCAGGAGCTGCTTCTCTGAAAAGATAAATAAAATTGACAAGTCTTTAAGCAGACCATCAAGAAAAAAAGGGAGAACACCCAAATAAATAATATCAAAAATGAAAGAGGAGAAATAACAACTGATACCACAGAAATACAAAGGATTGTAAGAAACTACTATGAACAATTATATGCCAAGAAATTTGAAAACCTGGATGAAATGGAAAAATTTCTAGAAAAGTATAATCTTCCAACATTGAAGGAGGAAGAAGCAGAAAGCTTGAACAGACCGATAACAGCTGGGGAAATTAAAGCAGTAATCAAAAAACTCCTGGCACACAAAAGCCCTGGGCTGGACGGTTTCACAGGAGAATTTTACAAATCATTTAAGGAAGAGCTAACCCCTGTCCTTCTCAAACTATTCCAAAAAATCCAAGAGGAGGGAAGACTCCCAGACTCTTTTTATGAGGCCAGCATCACCCTAATCCCAAAACCAGATAAAGACTCTACAAAGAAAGAAAACTACAGGCCAATTTCGCCAATGAACATAGACACTAAAATCCTCAACAAAATATTGGCAAACCACATCCAGCAATACATTAAAAAGATTATCCACCATGATCAAATGGGGATTCATCTCAGGGATGTAGGGATGGTTCAATATACGCAAATCAATAAACGTAATACATCACATAAACGAAAGGAAAGACAAAAACCACATGATCATCTTGATAGATGCAGAAAAAGCATTCGATAAGGTACAGCACCCATTTATGATCAAAAGACTTAGCAAAATGGGAATAAATGGGGCATTCCTCAACATAATAAAGGCCATATATGAACACCTACAGCCAACATCACACTCAATGGGCAAAAACTAAAAGCTTTCCCACTAAGATCGGGAACATGACAAGGATGTCCGCTTTCACTACTTCTATTCAACATCGTATTGGAAGTCCTAGCCACAGTGGCCAGACAAGAAAAATAGTAAAAGGCATCCATATAGGAAAGGAGGAAACTATCAGTGTTTGCAGATGACATGTTAATGTACGGGGAAAACCCTGTAGACTCCACCAAAAAACTACTCAACCTAATAAGTGAATCTGGCAAAACAGTGGGATACAAAGTCAATATTCAAATCAAAGGTATTTTTGTACACCAGCAATGAAATAGAAGAAGAAGAAATCAGAAAAAAAAATACTGTTCGATATAGCAACAAGAAAAGTAAAGTACCTAGGAATAAATTTAACCAAGGAGGTAAAAGACCTATATGCATAAAACTATACAACATTGAAGAAAGAAATTAAGGAAGACACAAATAAGTGGAAGTGTATACTGTGCTCATGGATTGGAAGAATTAATGTCTTCGAAATGTCCATACTACCCAAAGCAATTTATAGATTCAACGCAATTCCTATTAAGATACCAATGACATATTGCACAGAAATACAACAGACATTTCAAAAATTTATATGGAACCATAAATGACCCCAAATAGCCACAGCAGTGTTGAGAAAGAAAAACAAAGTAGGAGGGACCACAATACCAGACATCAAACTATATTACAAAGCCATTATACTCAAAACTATTTGGTACTGGCACAAGAACAGACCCATAGACCAGTGGAACAGAATAGAAAGCCCAGAAATAAGCCCAGGTCTATATGGGCATCTAATATTTGACAAAGGGGGCAGAAGCATAAAGTGGAGTAATAATAGCCTCTTCAACAAATGCTGTTAGGAAAGCTGGACAGCTATATGCAAAAAATTTAAATTGGATCATCATCTGACACCATACACAAAAATAAACTCAAGATGGATAAAAGACTTAAATATAAGTCACAACACCATAAAAGTCCTAGAGGAGAACATTGGCAGGAAACTCTCAGATATCCCACGCAGCAATTTTTCCACCGATATGTCTCCTAAAGCAAGGGACATAAAGGAAAGAATAAACAAGTGGGACCTCATCAAAATAAGAAGCTTCTGCACAGCTAAAGAAAACATCAGCAAAATGAAAAGGAAGCCAACTCTATGGGAAAATATATTCGCTAATGATACATCAGATAGAGCTTTGATATCCAAGATATATAAAGAACTCACTCGACTCCACTCCAAGAAGACAAATGATCCAATCAAAAAACAGGCCAAGGACCTGGGCATACGGTTTTCCAAGGAAGAGATACAGAGGGCCCAGAGACATTTGAAAGGATGCTCAACATCACTAGCCATCAGAGAAATGCAGATCAAAACCACCATGAGGTACCACCTCACACCGGTCAGAATGGCCATCATAAACAGATCAACAAACAACAGGTGCTGGTGAGGCTGTGCTGTTCGATATAGCAACAAGGGAACACTAGTACATTGCTGGTGGCAATGCAGACTGGTGCAGCCATTGTGGAAAGCAGTGTGGAATTTCCTCAAAAAGCTGAAAATGGAACTGCCTTTTGATCCAGTGATTCCCCTGCTGGGACTATACCCTAAGAATCCCAAAACGCCAATTCAAAAGAACATATGCACCCCAATGTTCATAGCAGCACAATTTACAATAGCCAAGTGTTGGAAGCAACCTAAATGCCCATCAGTAGATGATTGGATCAAAAAATTATGGTACATTTACACAATGGAATACTACACAGCAGAAAGAAAAAAAGAAGTACTACACTTCGCGACAGCATGGATGGAACTAGAGAGCATTATGCTAAGCAAAATAAGCCAGGGGGCAAAAGACAAATACCATATGATCTCACCTATAAGTGGAACCTAACCAACAAAACAAAGATGCAAGGAAAACAAGATCAGCAACACTGAAAGAAAAAAGAAAGCAACAGAGACACGAAAGAAGAAGGGAGGGGTGAGTGGGGGAAAAGGAAAGGAAGGGGCAAGTCAAGGAACATATAACAAGGACTCATGGACAAAATCAAAGTGGGGAAGGAAGCAGGGACAGGGGAAAGTGGTGGGGGGAAGGCAGAGACAAATGTATTTGAAAAAAATAATTAATTAATTTAAAATAAATAAATATATATAAATAAATAAATGAATTTTAGTGGGGAAAAAAATCCTTTTTTCTGAGATGTGAATGTTAAACCTGGCATGGGGCTTCCTAATGTTGTTTCTGCATTCTCTATTCTAGAGTCACTGTTGCTATTCCAGCCCCCATCTTAATAAGGCCTCCTCATTTTACATCTGCTTTATAGAAATAGTCACCTCACAAGTCTTCTCGTCTGTCTTTCACATGCTTAAACAGCCTTCCCTCAAACCTTGTTGTTATCGTCTCTTCTTTTCAAAATATTGAACGCATCCTCACTGTACATTGTATAAATATACAAATATACTTGATACATTGTCCCTTTGATGAGCATTAAAGTTATTTAAAGTTTTCCACTATTATGAACAATATTGTTCATAATGCAAATTGTCTAATCTGGTATTTAAGGACCCCCATACTCTGTCACCAGTTAGTTTTCTTTACATCCTGCCCCACTCCATGTAAGTCCCCTGTGTCCTCTGGGCTGATCTTCTGTCCGTGCCTCTGTTCCTTCTCCTCACCATCTAAGAATCCTGCCAAGAGTCAGCCCACACCCACTTCCTCCACACCACAGATTACAGATGGCATTTACTGCCTCAAAAACTTTTTTTTCTTTTTTTCCCCCTTTGACCCCCTTCACCTATCCCACCCTCATCCCCTGCTCCCACAGCCAATTCCCTCTCTGTTGTCCATGTTCTTGGGTCATTCATACATGTTCTTTGTCTACTCCCTTCCCCTTCTTTCCACCATAGTCCTCTTTCCCCCTCCCCTCTGGTCACTTTCAGTCTGCTTCATGTTTCCATCCCTGTGGTTTATTTTGTTCCTTAGTTTATTTTGTTGGATAGAGTCCACTTATAGGTGAGATCATATGGTATTTGTCTTTCATCAACTGGCTTATTTCACTTAGCTTAATATTCTCCACTTACACCCATGTTGTCGCAAAAAGTAGGAGTTCCATCTCTCTTTCTATCTTTCTTAAATGTAGATTGATTTTATTTATTTTTTAAATGTCAAAGTTAATTTTAAAATATTTTTAAAAATTTAAAACCATTATAAAGTCTAAGCCATTAAACCAACATGACACCAGCACAAAAATAATCAAATAGATCAATGAAATATAAGGAACATTCTAGAGACAAACATATATATCTGATTAATATATGTATGATTAAGTTGATATTTCAGATCAATGGGCAAAATAAGGCTTATTCCACCAATAAGGTGCATGGACCACTATTACTTGAAATAAAACAAATATAGAGCTCTATTTCACACATTATACAAGAAATGTTCAGGTGAGTTAAAAATCAATATGTAGACTCTAAGGAGTTTTAGAAGAAAACAGAACTAATATTTTTCATGACCTGAAGTAAAATATTCAACCCCAGAAGCTATAAAGTAAATATTGACAATATGACTATATTAAACATTTAACTATATAGTAATATACATATAAAAAAGTTAAAGGACAAGGAATAGAACAGGAAAGTATTTGCATCACATCTAAAACATGGTTAATAGGCTTTCTGTTTCTTGTTTTTTGGGGGGGTTTTTTGGAGGGAAAAAAAGTTCTATAAACCTTTAATCAAAAAATAGGTAAAGAATACCAAAAAAGTCATTTAAAGCTTTTTTAAAAAATAATAGAAATAGACAAGAAACGTACAAAAACAGGTTTAGTTTCAACAAATAGTAAAGGAACAATTAAAATAACATCATTGTCACAATCAGATTAATGAGTATTAAAAATATTGGTAATATCAAGTATTGGCAACTCTGAAGAACTGGGTATTCATAGAAACTTTTTCATCTTAAAGCAGTCCCTTTAGCATATTTTGCAGGCTGGTTTGGTGGAGGTGTATTCTTTTAGCCTTCTTTTGTCTGGGAAACTCCTTATTTCGCCTTCCATTTTAATTGAGAGCCTTGCTGGTTAGAGCAGTCTTGGTTGCAGGCCTTTGCTTTTTGTGACTTGGAATTATTCTTGCCATTCCCTTCTGGCTTGCAGTGTTTCTGCTGAGAAGTCAGATGCTAGCTGTATCGGGGCTCCCTTATATGTTACTACCTCTTTCTCTCTTGCTCGCTTTAGGATTCTCCGTTGGTCTTTGATATTTGCCATTTTAATGATGATGTGTCTTGGAGTGGGCCTCCTTGGGTTCCTCTTGAATGGGACCCTCTGTGCTTCCTGGACTTGTGTGACTTTTTCTCTCCTCATATTAGGGAAGTTTTCCATCATGACTTTTTCAAACAGGTTCTCTATCCCTTCCTCATCCTCTTCTCCTTCTGGTATCCCTATTATAAAGACGTTATTATGTTTCAGATTGTCCTGCATTTCCCTCAACACCTCTTCATTCTTTTTGAGTCTTTTTTCATTTTCTTGCTCTTTCTGGGAGCTTTTTTCTACCTTGTCCTCCAGCTCACTGATTTGGTCCTCAGCTTCATCAAGCCTGCTTTGGATTCCTTCTATTGTGTTCTTCAATTCAGAAATTGTCTTCTTCATTTTCTCTTCTCTCTTACTGATAGTTTCTATGTCCAGTTTCATGGTGATATAGTTTGCAGAAAGTTCCTCATAGTTTCCCTGTAGTTTTTTGTAATTCTCTTTGACCTCGATGAGCTCATTGAGCTTCCTTAGAACCTTTGTTTGGAACTCAATATCTGATAGTTGACTTGCCTCTATTTCGTTTAGTTGTCTTTGTGGGGATTCCTCCTTTCCCTTCGAGTGGGGTGTATTTCTTTGTCTTCCAATTATTTGTGAGACTCTTCCCTTTTGTTTTTGCTTCTTAAGTTGATTTGTCTTGATTTCCTTACTTTGTGGTGTCCAAAACTTTTTTCTGCATCTCCTTGTTCCTGAAAAGACTGAAGCGGCCCATGGGCAGGAATCATGTCTCAAAGTCAGGTGGAAGGGAGATCCCTGAAGCATCTAGCCCAGGTTCTCAAGAGATACACTGATAATAAACACTGATAATAAACATACACTGATTGCCATTTAGCCCAAAATGTGTTAAGTATTTCACAGCATATTTACAAATGTTTAAAATGATTTTCAACAGTAGGTTTAATTCAAATGAAAACAACTTATTGTAAAAAACAAAATTAGTGCAAAGAGGTGTTTTAAAAGTGTATGGAAGTTACCTAAAATCTCAGGTTCTCCAATTCTTTTTCGATGAAAGCATATTCATTACCAAAGTGGTCGCACATTGTAAAGTCACTCACACAGGAGTGGCTTACATCTTCCTCAGACACTCTTTCTTCAAGGTGGGTGACAGAGTAGAGCAGAGAGGCCAGTGTGACAGTTGTCCTGTGCTTCACAAAGACCCATGAATGCACAGACTGGACTGATCGAGTTACCACATTACAAATTCTGCCCCAGAAGGAGAAGCTCCAGAACAAGAATAACCACTTACCACCCTCTATCTGTAATTTAGAGAAACTGCTGCTGCCGCCTTTCATCACTGATCCCCTTATAAGTACTGCTTACTACAGATGCTTGAGGAAGTAATAAAATGTAGTAAAGAAGCAAATAGAAACCACAGAGATAACCACTAAAAATATTAGAGAATTTTCCAAATACTACACATGCATACACACATACACAAACACACACATCACATTTGGGCACATGCCAGATATATCATGTGAGAGAGGCTGTGTGGGTTACAGCTACAGGGGTGGCCAACGGAGTCTGTTATGGATTTAAAACTGGGCCCTTTCACTTAGAAGCTCTGTAACCTGAAAGAAGTGCTCTCTGCACAAATTCCTTTGCCTGCAAAATTAGAATGATAGTAATAGTACTGCCTCATAGCGTCTCTATGGGCTTCAATGAGCTGATATGTATAAAGCGTTTCCAATAGTGTCAGCACATATAGAAAGAACTATGCAAATAACAGTTGTCATGATTATACAATTCACCAACTTACCTTTTAACATTTTATCATGACCATGATGTCAATTATTATTTGAAGATTTCATTTTACTGATTATATGGTTCTGTAGCCTACCTTTTATATTTAACACATTATCATGACTACATATTTTTTAATATTCTTTGAAAAAATTACTTTTATGTCTATATAATTAACACTCTATTTTCTAAATATACCATAATTCATCATTTTCTCCTGTTGCTAGACATTTAAGCTGTTTCCTATTTATCACTACTGTAAATAATAATCTGATGAAATAGCTAAAACTTTGGTCACATCCATGGTTAATTTTTAAGAAGACATTTTTAACATAGAGTTTCTAAAATGATAGGGTGTAGACATTATTTGATGTTCATACTATCAAACTGCTATCCAGGAATAACATAGCAAGTTTACTTTCATCAGTCCTGTGTGAGAGTGGCTTCTATGCCCTGGATAGCATTTTAGCATTATCTTTTTTTCTGCTTTGCTATTTGCGAAAAAAATCTTTATTTCATTTAACCTTGATTTTGATTACTAGTGAGTCTAACTTTTATGATTATGTTGATCATGTGTATATGTATTTCTTCTTTTGGAACCAGGAATATTCTGTTCATGTCCCTCATTTTTTTATTTGCTTGATTTTTTTTTCAGTTGAGTTATAAAGAGGTTTTTCATACTAATTGATAAGTGCTCCTTAAATGTTAGCAATTTATTTTTGTCACATTTTATTTTTCAAGTTTACTTTATGGCTTATGTATTTCATTTACTCATTGATTTAGCATGTATTTCTTGAGCATCTGCTATATGCCAGGCACAGTTTTAGGTGCTGGGAATTCAGTAGGGAGGAGCAAAGCCAACTAAAATCTGTCCTTACAGATCTTACATTAGTGGGAGCTCCCAGTTGAGAGTTTAATTTCAATTGACAGAACTATCTGGTTCCTGGAATGCGTGTTTTATAGTTTGATAAGTACCTATAATTACTTAAACATAATTGGCCTATTAATGCCATCTTTCTTTCAGAAAACTACTGTACCCACATGAATATGAAGGGAGAGAGACTCCAGAACTCAGCCTAATAAAGAAATTTAGTATTTCCAAACAAGTGTGATTGAAAGGACACCCTTAGACTTTTAGATGGGTCCTGAGGCACCTAGAACACACCTAGTGGTTATTTCCTGCTATTCCTTCCACAAAGGTTCCTCTGAAACTTTACAACCACTGTACATTCCACACTCTGGGGCTGGAGAAAGGGAAGTACAGTGGGGAGGTAAATGAGAATAAAGAAGTTTGGGGTCCTTGCTGAGTCAGCTCCGGATGCTAGAACAAAGAACTGTGAACTGGGTGGCTTATAAACAACAGAAACTTATTCCTCGCTGTTTTGGAGGCTGGAAATCCAAGATCACAGTGCCAGTATAATCAGGTTCTGGTGAGCGCCCTCTTCTGGCCTGCAGACTGTGGACCTCACCTCACATGGTGAAAAGAGGTAGAACCAGCTCTCTGCATTAATCCCATTTACCCAAATACCTCCCAAAGACCCACCTCCAAATACCATCAAATTGGAGATTAGATTTCAACACGTGGATATCAGGGAGACACAAACATTCAGTCCATAACAGGTCCCATAAGCAGAGGGAACTGACTTTGCCAGGAAACACTTTATGAAATGCTGATGCAACAAAGCCAATTTCACAAGTGATTCCTCTCTCTCAGAGGAGGCATGGAAGAGCCATGGAATCTGCAATAGAAACAAAATTGCCTCTTCAGCAAATTGTGTGCACATGCGACTCACCGACCAGATGAATGACTGCCCTCCAAAGCCTCAGCATTTAGAGAGAGCTCCAAAAAGGGGGACAGAGGGAATCCTGAATTGACTGGAGCTTGTCCTTTTGGCAGCAGCAGAAGAGGGACTCAAAATAGAAATTGAATGGAGTTATAGAAAAATAAAGCTCTGTTTCTTATACATCTGAAAGATCTCACTGTGTTTTTCAGAGGAATCACAAACACAAAAGAGATCACCATTTAAACACTTAAAAAGAAATTCTCACAGTTCTTAAGAAGAAACTGAAAAATGCGAGTGGAGAATTCCATTAAATTAGTATAATTTTAAGTTAACTTTTAAAATGCAATTTGGAAAACATTATCTGTTCCAATATTCCCAAGGTGGAGGTCATTGATTCCTTCTTCAGAGTACCACTTATGTAAATATCCCTATAGAGCTGGAATGAACATAACTTACTCCAAATGTTGTCCAGCACAGAGAAGCAAGAACTCCTCAAGACAACTGCTTCTCTAGATGGTCTTCCTCAGAAGATTCCTCTCTTGCACAGAATGTGCTCAACTCTGCAGGCCTCCTTGGCCCTTTTTCTCCACCCTTTATCAGAAGTTGGCCTCTGTCACTCTCAGCTTCCTCCTCACTGAAGCAGAGCTGGCCCTGACTAGGAGAAAGAAATAGAGGAATGGTTATAGAACCCACAGACCCCAGATGTAAAGGACATTCAGCAAAGATGCTCAATGCAATTAATTCTTAGAGAAATGCAAATCAAAAGTAGGAGATGGTCCTGGCTAGGTGGTTCATTGATTAGAGTGAGGTTGCAGGTTCAATTACCAGTCTGGGCATGTGTGGGAGGCAACCCATCAATGTTTCTCTCTCTCCCTTCCTCTCTCTAAAATCAGTAAACATATCCTCAGGTGAGGGTTTGTTTGTTTGTTTGTTTGTTTTTTAAAGTACAATGAGAAAACACACCCATTAGAATGGCTATTATTTTAGGGAGGAAGGAAAAGAGGGAGGGAAGGGAGAGAGGAAGGGAGGAAGGGAGGGGAGGGAGGGAGGAAGGGAGGGAAGGAGGGAGGGAGGGAGGGAGGAAGGAAAATAAATGCGTTGTCCAGGATGCGAAGAAAAGGAAGGGAAAGCCTTGTGCACTGTTGGTGAGAATATGAAATGGTGTGGCTGCTGTGGAAAAATTATATGGTGGTTCTTCAAAAAATTAAAAGTACTATTACCATATGTTTTATCATTTGTACTTTTGAGTATGTACCCAAAAGAGTTGAAAACAAGACCTCAAAGAGTTATTTGCACACCCACATTCACTGCAGCATTTTGACACTAACCAAAGGCAGAAGCAACCCAAGTGTCCATGCACGGATAGATTAATGGGTAAAGAAAATGTGGTCCATCCATACAATGGGAGATGATTCAGACTTAAAAAGAAAGGAAATTCTGACATTTTCTACATCATGGATGAACTTTGAGGACATTAAGCTCTGTGAAGCAAGATAGTTACAAAAGGACAGATTTGGTATGATTCCACTTATATAAAGTACCTAGAGTGGTCCAGTTCATACAGACAGAGAGTAGAATGATGGGCACCACGGTTTGGGGAAGGAAATGGGGATCTGGTGTTGACTGGGGACACAATTTCAATTTACAAAGATGAAAAAGTTCTGGGGGGGTGAATGGTGGTGCTGGTTGCAAATCATTGTGAATATATTTAATACTCTGAAAAGTGAGCTTTAAAAAACTGGATGAAAATGATGAGAAAAGGAACTAGGAGGAGGGGGCATGGCCAAGGACTTGGGAGAAGAGGAGGGTCCCTCGCAGGTCGAAATGAGTGGAGTCACAGTGTAGCAGAGTACAGCACAATCCCCTATTAGCAGCGCGAGGAGGAGTCGGGGCGGCCCACTGAACCCTAGTGGCCCGCCTTCCAGAGGGAAACCTGTGGTCGGAAGTGGCCCCCCTCGTTGGGGCGGGCACAGTGGGCCGCTCCAGTCCCACAGGCACCAGCAACTTGGTGTCCCCATGCCCGCCCTCAGCCCGCTTCCCCCGCCCTCCAAGTGCACTTCTGCGGGCTGGCGCGGTGACGCCCAGGGCAGCTAGAGAGGTGTGGCCACGGGAATCTGTACGCACCACAGCGCGCTCTGGGCAACCCAGTCTCTGTGGCGCAATCGGTTAGCGCGTTCGGCTGTTAACCGAAAGGTTGGTGGTTCGAGCCCACCCAGGGACGGGGCGTTCTTTTTCCTCGAACAACCATTTTAAAACAGAAGGACATCCTCCGTCTCTGCGTTAGCGGTACTTTACACATTAGTTCCATTCCAACAATGCATCCAAGGGGAAATGTGCAAGTCTTAGGTTTACACATTAGTTCCATTCCAACAGTACATCCAAGGGGAAATGTGCAAGTCTTAGGAAGCCTGCCCAAGGCCGTTCCCGTTCGCCATTCATCAACAACGGTCACTGTAAAACAAAACAATTTCCCCGTAGGCAGGTGAGTGATTAAATGGCACTGGCTTGTCTCGAGAAAGCTGACACCCTCAAAAGCAAATGCAGCTACGCAACATTGCCTCATCTCCAAGGAAGAGCAGTTGGGGAGCCAGGCAAGAGGAGGTACCGAGAACCATGATAGGAGTACAGGCACCCTAAGAAGGTTTCTGCTAAGTTAAGCCTTGCTGTCACTTTTGTGCAACAGACTTCCAGGCAAAGGCGTCAACGTTTACTGCAGAGTGTGACAGAAATCTACAGGATACCAAACTCAGGCAAAAAATATTATGGTTTCTCGTTGAAAGATCTGCATGGCCTATTTTCAACTCTTGTCTCTCAGAAGACCCACTTTTTAAAACAGATGATCGCATAAGACTTTGCTATACAGATGGAGAACCACATTATACTATGATAACAGGATAACAGAATTTTTTTCCGCCGAGAATGAGGTCACATGGTAGGTGCTGTGTCTCTAAGATGGATTTATCAGGGATAGAATTTAGAGACCTAGAAAAAGGAAGAGGCGTCTCACTAGGCTGTCTCTTAGGGAATGCCTTGGCAAAGTCTGGCTGATAATTATTCACCACTGCCTAGTTTGGAGGCCTAAAGGAGGGGATATAATTGGCACTTAACGGTGAAATTCCAGGCAGAGTAACAGGCAACCCCCAAAATGTTCTCAGATAGGGGACTTTTTGATGCACCTCAAAATTCCAAACTTTCCACTGACACTTAAGGATCGCTTACAGTGGAAACAGGGAAATGGGGGGGAAATTAGGTCATAAAATCATTTATACAGTTTCAATCGAGTCTAACATTTCAAGATAAAGAAGGTGTAATATTTGCTACTACTGAAGTTATGGGGATTTGGAAAGCATGTACTTCCACTTAGATCACTAGGTTCTAAGCTCCTTGAGAGAATAGACCATTTTCTGTTATTAATAATTATTTTTAGGTTCCAAAGGATTTCCTTCAGATACAGCTCAAATTCTTGAGTTTAGCACACAAAGGGTTTCCCAACAGTGTTAGAGAGAACAGTTAAGAGGCAATTGTATTTGAAAGGAGCAATGAGGCTCCAGGCTATGATGGGTATAGAAAAGAAGGCCTGCCTGGTTGTAATTCAACAGAATTGGACAGCACCTAGTGACTGAAACAGTAGAGACTGTCCGGGTGATACCTACATTTCAAGCCTTGGTGACTCAGAAATTTTGTTTGATGTTGGGAATTTGGAAGGGTGAGAAACCTTGACAGGGTATCTTACTTATGACTGACTCTACACCATGAAATTTATCTACAACCTACTCTCAGAAAACAAAACAAAACATCCTTCATTTTTTAAAAAGTTTAACACCATTTTAAGGTAAACTTTATTTAAGATAAACTTCATAAGAGACAACTTATGTGGTTCATGGAGCCCTGTGAAAACTTGACTGGGAAGCGAGGGACCTGTTCTGCAGAATGTACATGTTCACAGACAATACTTCATTTACACTATCCAAGGGAGACATAGACTGTTTGGAGCAGGGTTCTTGGCCCCCAGATTCTGAAGGCCCAGCTTTGTATTTTATTTATTCAATTATATTCAAATACTGATAAAAGTTGTAAAGCGTGTCAAATACAAAATGTTTAGCTATGGAAAAATTACTAAACTGAAAATTTTAAGGTAATACTATTGACAAATCACAAAGAGAAGTGAATTGAGCAATTAGGTAGATATACTACAGAACCTGAGACTGAAAAAAAAAAGTTTCTTGAGATTTTAACCCTTAAATGCTTTTGACAATCTGGAATAACTGGATATGAAGGGCTTTAATATATATTAATCCTTTCAGGGTCAATGCCATAAGGATTCACACCATTGGCAAATACCAATTCGTATTTCTTCCCTGTGAGTTACTTAATGGCACCCAGCAAACTGTCATGTTTTAGTCAGCTACTCATAGGAATTGAGCTGTTTTTCATTATTCTTTTTTAAGCAAAACAAAACAACAAAAATTATTGTCTCACCAAGACAACTCCAATTGTGGTAGGCAGTTAGATAGACTTGAACAGAGCAAGGACGATGGGCCACGTACAGAAGGTCAGTGCAAAACTGGGAAAACAAGGACCTCCCCCAGGGTGAGCGTTCCCCCCAAGCATATCTCTGGTCACAAGGTTTAGACCCCCTGACCTGAGGTAACATCTAGGCCTCAGCTGTATTTCTGCTCTGGGCCCAGGAAAGCGGCAAAACCAGGTGGGTGATACCAGGACCAGCTGCATTGACTAATGACCCCCTGCCCTGGCTTCGACTAATCAACGGAGATGAGGATTCTGAAAGGACACACCTGGAAAGCTGATTAATAGGCTATGTAAATTCTCCCCTGAGACCTCCCCTAAGCTCTCCACCCATAAAAGCTTTTAGGACCCAGCACTCTCTCCCTCCGCCCTCTAGGGAGCACGGTCAAGGCTTTCTCCCCAACCCCCACCCTGAAAGTTACCATTACCTTCCCCTCTCCCAAGCTCCAAAGGCCCTCCTTTTGCCTCTGCAACTTGTTTCCTGAGCCCATTTCTTCTGCAACTCATTTCTTCTACCTCTGTGACTTTTTAAATATACAAATCTCTTATGGTTTGAGTCTTGGCTTTGAATTCTCTTAGTCAGAACTCAACTACCAAAGTTGCTGAACCAAGGTCCCATCTGACCACACCAGTGAAACACCTGGTGCAGCTCTCCCCACCGCCAACAAAACTAGTTTTTCCCAAACAAGTGAGTCAAATACACGCTTTAAAATAAGCAGTTCTCCAACTACTTCAGAAATAAATTGAGAAGTAGATTATCATATATTATCACATGTATGTATGAGCATAGTGATAGTTTATTTACACTTAATCACACAATATATTCACCTAGACTAGAATATAGGCTGGTCGGATCATTGCCATTCATTTACAGTACTTACTATATAAGTACTACATAGGTGAAAACTTACAATGCATGAGACTCAATATAGAACTTCTCCATTAATTACTAATCACGAGGATTCTTTACAGTAACTACAAGTCCCATGGCCAGTAAGAACTCAGTTTACAATGGCAAACATTTTGCCATCCTGCTAAAAAGGACTGTTTTATGTTGCCTTAGGGCTGGGAGAGCATCAACTAATCAGGGAGTTGTAGAGACACTTGAACCTCCTAGCGCACTTGGGTAATCTTTGCTTCCAAGCCCAGTGGGAAGGTTATAATAAAGAAAAAGCTGACAAGAAGGGTGCTTTCCCAAGTTATTAAGTGCCTGCAGTAATGAAACAAAATGCATTTTCATTGAGTCATTTGCAGTATTTCACAGGAGTTCCTTTTCTCCTATTGACCTCTTGCTTCTGTGGTTATATTTAATCTGATTGTTTTAAACTTCTCCAGGGCCAGATTTGTTCTCTCTTTAGCCCTTTTGCTATGTTGCAGAAGTTAATAAGCACCTTTTAATGGATCTGATTTACTGAGAAGCATCCTGGTGTGCCTTACAGCCCCACCTGCCTGTTCTGTGGCTTCCTAGGGGGACACCAGTGGGGGACAGGGGTGTGGAGCTCCTGGTGGAGAAAAGGGAACAAGAGCCAGAAAGACAGTCACAGATAAGCTCACTGAACAGCCTGTGGCACGGTACCCACAGGTGATGGCTCTGGAAACTACTCACTATGAAATCATTAGTTTAATGTCACTTCTTTGGGATGTTTCTCTAATCCACCAGATTAAGTTTGGAGAAGCCAGTCCATTTTGTGTTGTTTGCATTTGCAGTACCCAGCAAAACTCTGAGTTAACTAAACACAATACAGTAATCATTTTGCAATATATGCAAATCAAACAATTATTCAGGATGCATTAAACTATATAGGATGTATGTCAGTTATATCTAAATAAAAGTGGGAGAAAAAAACAAATAAAATTCTAATAAGTCATATCTTTTACTGTCCATACACTTTTTCTGACTTGCAGAGGGCATTATTGTGATAATGTTAACTGGAAGAAAAATTGGCTAAAATTTAATAGACTTTCCTCCTAGCCTATTTTTCTTCTGGAAAACTGGTATTTACACTGTTTAGTTGATATTCTATAATTGGTCACTAAATTTTTTCCCACATAACCTCAACCTAAAACAGGAATTGAATATATGTTAATAAATTTAACATGAAAAATTTATCAATGGTATATTGTCAATGGTTAAAGAACAATGAGTTGATTCAATGGTATTGAACAAATTTATTAATGGGGAAAAAAGAAACCTCAACACAACACATCAAAATATATTCCAAAAGAATTAAAGACTTATGACCAAAAAGGAAGGGGGATAGAAGGGAAAGAAACCTAGCTTCAGTAGAAGATGTATTTATACCTTTCTGGGGGTAGAAATGACCTTGTTAAAACATAATACCAAAGGGAAAGGCCAAATAATGTAAAACTTCAGTCAAATCATAAAAATGATGGTCAAATAGAAAGACAAATTTCTGCATGACAAAGGAAGGTTTAATACGCTATTACTTAAAGAGTCGATATAAATTAGTAAGACTCCAGTTCAGCCACTGCTGGTCTGAAGAACAGCCTACAGGGCTCCTCATGCTCTCTATTCAGAGACCTACTTCAAACCCCATCCCACATGGGATGCTATAAGTAGAACTGGTGACTCTCCCAATCTCCTCTTCCCAAGATCCTATCCTAACCTGTGTTCTTGTTTATCTCTATCATCCTAGGAACTCTAAGCCTCCTGGTACCTTAAACTCTAGATCAAATCTCTCCTATTCCTATCCAACACCTTTGTCCTCCACAGTACCCTCTGAAATGTATGACAGGACCTCCCATATCCTCTTCTTCTGTGAAAACAGTGTCTTGTCTGCCCTTGTGGCATGAAATCTGAATGTCCCCTGAAGAAACAGCTTCCCATACAGCTCTGTCTTCCTGGTTCTCTGTTGCTATTTCAACCAGTCCCCCATCTTCCTTATAATGCTCCAATGCCTTTGTGGAGAGCAGGATCAATAAAATGGCATTTGTCCAATAAAGATATCATAAAGTATATAAAACAAAGTGGAGTCACTTATGCCAACTAAAGTGACTGTCAGTCAGCCATAATACCTTGGTTCAAGAGGAAAATACCTAAGTCAGAGGAAACACACCTGGCATGGAGACACACTTAAGATACCTGCACATGTGTCAGAGTGGTCATGCCTGCAGAGCAGGACCACCCATAGATAGGCTCCTGGGGAAATTCCACACTTAGCATCACAGGGGCCAATGCATTTATCAAAAAGATGCAGAAGGGTGGAGCAACTGCATAACTGAGGCAGTTTCCCGACGACTGCTGAGACAGCCGAGCTCCAACACACCAGCATGCTGCTCCATGTCAGCCTGATCTCCCTTGGCATCAGCCACCAGAGCCTCTGCCCTGCTAGACAGAGGACTTCTCCTGCCCAGCTGCCCACCTGGATCTGGACCAGATCCTTCCTTACAAGACACTAGCAACTCCCTTCCCCAATCTGCTGTCTCCTGTGCCTACAGACAGATTCTGGGACTCAGGCGCATTATCCCCCATTAATTGCTGTGTGTATGTTGTATTTCTCTTAAATTGTTAGAGTGTGAGTAGGATATTAGTGTATGTTGATGTTCTACTTTGAGTGAACCTACATTCAATAAAAGCTGAATGAATAACATAGTGATTGTGTGTGACTCTTGTCTATTCCTTAGTGCTGGGCTGCTTAACAGGCAGCTAGTAAGCACTTGCCTGGCCGACTTACAGGAAAGACTATATCACAAACATATGCTTGTGACAGACTTTGAAACACACACCATTAGACTCATCCGTCCACACTGCTCCTTTTGCTGTCATGTGGCATTTTCATGGTATTCCGCCTTTCCCTCAGGATTTTAGCTCCTGGCTTACTGTGTATTTCCCACCAGGACTCCCCTCTACCACTTAGATGACTTTGCCTTCCACAAAGTCTATCAATACACCATCCTGGTCTCTTAGTTCCTCTATCTCCTTACTTTCCGTGGACTTCTCCCACAAACTTGGCCATGCACTTCCATGTCATACTTCATACTTGTTATCACCAATAAATGCACAGCCTCCAAAAGCCCAGTTTCAAGCACACCCCTTTCAAAACAGTTTCCTTTATCCACTAATCCCACTCTAGCAGTCTTTGAACCCACCTCCAATCCACTGAGATCTACCATCACTTTTAAAGGCCCATTACCTGCCTATTTTCCTCCTTATCCATAGCTATAATCATTTTCCTTGCATAAAACCTTAATTCCTTTTCTCTTTCTGTCCCATTTGTCTGATAATATCTCTAACTTTGGCTGAATACAACCTCCCACCTTTTCGCTCTGTCCTGGACCTGAGCAGCAAATGTAATTGGAGAAAAATAAACAACTATCTTAGCTGGTCTCAATTAAACTTATGACCATAAACTTCTGGTGGGCTCTCAAACTGCCTAGCAACCTTATTGCATGCCCCTATTGGGTTAGCTCACAAAATAATAATTCAAACCTCTCTTCCCCAGTCTTTAACTCCTCCTCCCCTCACACCCCCAGCTGATAATTTTACTATATCGCTGAGAAAATAATCACCAGACCTTTCTCAAAATCTAATCATCAAATCTCCTGACATCTGTATCTAGATACCTCATCTTTCCTGGTATTACAATGGGTAAACTCTTCTAGCTCTTAAGATCACACTCTCCTCCTCTTATACAAGGGGACCCAACCCCCGCCAAAAAAATCCAGAATTATCTTCTGAAGTGTGGGCACCTTGTAGTATAGGCCTCCCCCTGCCAGGTGAGTGTTCTAGGAACTCATCTGTATCAGTGTACCAGCTGGCATTGTTGTGAGAGGCTGCGTTTGGCTTCAGTGAATTTTTTTGAAGACTCAACACATTTGCGCGTTTCATGCTGAGTGATTTATGAGTGCACCTGCCCACACTGCACAGAGGGTTCAGCAGTTCTTGACCAAAAATGGCATGACTCCCATGCCCAACCCTTCTTATGCCCCTGATCTCACCCCAAGCAACTTTTTGTTTGTTACCCCAATGAAAAAAATCATTAAAGGGAAACATTTTGCCGCTGTAGAAGAGGTGAAACAAAAAATAGCAGAAGCACTAAAAGGCATCCAAATCAATGAATTCAGAAACTTTTTTGAGCAGTGTAAAAAAAAGTCTCAATAGGTGTATTGCATCAAATGGACAGAGTACTTTGAGTACTTTGAAGGTGACCAAAGTTTAAACATAAACATGTAAGGATATGTAATTATTTTTTAATAAATAAATTGTTTCATGTCCCACCTAGCCCCAACCGCCCCCCCCCCAATATACTGCATCCCATCCCTGGAGAAATTAACTCCCACTACTGTCCCTCCTCTCATCGACAACATTACTTTGTTTCCCCACGGAACATTCAGTTTCATGCATAAACACATTGTGATATCTCTCATTTTAAAAACACTAACAAAAACCTTGACCTCCTATTCCCTCACCAATTACTGGATGTTTCTAAAGAATGAGTCCTTATCTGCACTTTCTCACCACCCTTCATTCTTGAACCCACTCACTTATCCATACAGCTCCATTGAACTGTCCTTGCTAAGTTACCAAGGGTTCTTGTTAGCAAAGCCAATGGTCACTTCCTAGTACTAACAGCATCATCTGACAGATCAGCATCAGTTACTCCGTAAAAAACCAACTAACCAACGAACCTTTCTTCCTTTGATTTTCAAGACACCCCATTCACCTGGTTTTCCTCCTACTGCCTCTTTTGTTCCCCAAAGCGGTCTTAACTTTTAAATGACCCCACCCGTGCATTTTTAATTCCTAAATGAGTCTCTGGTGTCTGCCTCTCTCCTGGGCCCCAGTGGTGCAGATTCATTTTCCTATGAAATTATCTCCATTTTGGAAGTCTAATAGGGATCATACACTTAACATATGAGGTCTGTCCAGAAAAGTATCCAGCCATGTAATATGAAAAAGAGACACTTATCGAAGATACAAGAAACATTGTACATAGGACAATGATGCCTCAGTCCCCTTCAAAGTAGGCATCTTGGCATCTCAGAGTTCTCCCAGCATCTCTCCCACTGTTCAAAACACTGCAAAATCCTATGTTGGAATCACCATCAGCTGCCCCTTCATATTTCCCTAAATATCATTGATAAGTCTGAAATCTCTTCCTTTTCAAAGGTGATTTTCGTTTTTGGAAAAGCCGTAAGTTGCAGGGTGCCAAATCTTGGCTGTAGGGGGGCTGAGTCACCTGGGTGATTTGATGTTTTGCCAAAAGACTCTGCATGAGACAATGGTGCATGAAAGGGCATGTTGTCATGATGAAGCTACTAATCACCAGCTACCTATAGCTGCAGCCTTCTGAATCATCTGAATAGTTTCTATGGAGGAATGTTCAAGGTTAACACAAAACCTGATACAGGTTCATTGCTCTACTCACTCAGTCATTTTGAATGTGATGGCTACACAGTCAATGGTGTATGCAGCCCCCACTGACAAATACAGTAAAGTCATCATTGTTCACTCATGCATATTCTAGCCCACTCTCCTTGACTGCCAGGTTACATCGGTGCTGTGCAATCTGTCATTATATTAACAATGGTTGGACTTTTTCCAGACAGACCTCATATATTGAGTTGGCCAAAGTCAGTTACATTTTTTCCATACAATGGCTCTAGTAGTGCTTAGTTGCCTTTAACTTCATTCAAAACAACTTCGTTATTGTATTGTGACAGCTGTCATATCAGTGTGCATTTTAAAAAGTTATCAAAATTGGTGAATTTTTGTGCAGCCATTTTAATATTGAAGATGGAAGAAAATAAACATTTTCAACATATTGTGCTTTATTTTACGCTTTATTATTTCAAGAAAGGTAAAAATGCAACTGAAATGCAAAAACAGATTTGTGTAGTGTTTGGAGAAGTGACTGATCCAACAGGTCAAAAGTGGTTTGCGAAGTTTCTTGGTACTACTGATATTTTCGGCAAATTCTTTGCTGTGGGGCTCTTACGTATTAGAGGATGTTTAGCAGAACCCCTGGCCTCTATCCACTAGAAGCTAATAGTGGGTGATAGCCAGTATACTCAAAATATCAAAATCAATAAAGTTATTGGTGAAAATGAAATATGTCTTTTATTTTATGGAAAAAACTAAATGAACGTTTTGGGAAACCCAATACATAATTGGATTCTATAAATTTTTTCCTTCCCAAGTCTCAGGAAATAGCAAAACTACATTAGCTCAGACAATAAAACCAGACTGATCTCTGACTGCTCTTTACCCCACATCCAACTCATCCATATCCGACTGTCCCTTTGAAATGCAAATGAAAAGCAATCCAACCACTTTTTCACAATCTGCACAGCTATCTCCCCTGAACTCTAAGGAGACTGCAATAGACCAGGGCTTCTACTGACCAACTATAGTCACTTTCCGCACTTCACTGATCCCAGTGGCTTCCCATTATTCTCATGTTTAGACAAGGGCCTCACTATGGCTCACAAAGCCACACAAGATCTGGTCTCCACCAACCTCCTTTACCTCATATTCTAACTTGCCTTCCCTTGCTCACTCTGCTCTACCACACTGGCCTCTTTCCTGTCCTCACTCATGCTAAGTACTCTCACTCCTTAGGACTTTTCTTCCCTTCATCCAGTCACATAGCCAACTCCCTAACTTCAATGAAGACCCTGCTCACAGTCCCCATCTCCAAGAATCCCGCTCCCCTCCCCGATATACTCATCTGCTTTTCTTCATAGCATTTAGGCTATGTGATGTCATAAAGCCAATCCACATTATTCCCAGATTTTATATTTGTGAATTTGTCTTTCTAAAATTTATTTGTAACCCTAAAAATCAATACTTGCAGTCAATCAATCAGTCCTTTTGTGGTCATTTATGAACATGCACAGAGCAGTGAAAAATTGAATGGAGTCACCCAAAGCACAGGTTCTCAGCTGTCTAAGTCAACACTGCCTTTGTTTCAGCTCTTAAACTTTTTGTAGTGTAGTCACATTTTTCACTTTTTGTTGGTGATTCCACTGTTTAAAATGGTCCACAAGTGTGGTGTTAAAGTGCTCTAGTGTTCCTAAGTGCAAGAAAGGTATGACATGTCCAATGGAGAAAATATACAAAAAAAGTTAGACAAGCTTCATGCTATTAGCTTTATGTTCAATGCTATGAACCAACAACAGATTTTAAACTCTCCCCATCCCACCCCTCCCTTACACCTTATCTGTGGTTACACTCTCTGCCTGTTGTTGCTACCCATGCTCCATAAATATTAAATAGAAAATTCTAGAAATAAAGTTTAAATTGTGCCTAGTAGCTTGATGGAATCTTGTGCCATCCCACTCCATCCTGGTGGGATGTAAATCCTCCCTCTGTCCACACTATAGACAATTCCCACCCATCAGTCACTTAGCAGCCATCTATCTGACTGTCTTCGTATAGCAATGTACGTGTTCAAGGAAACATTATTTTACTTAATAATGGCCCCAAAGTGGAAGAGTGGTGATGCTGCAATTCAGAAATACCAAACAGAAGCCATTAATTTTGATATAGGTATGTGTGTATGTATACGGGAAAAAAAAATCTAAATAGGGCTTGGTACTATCTGCATTTTTTTGCATCCATTGGAGGTCTTGAAATGCATCCCCTGCAGATGGGGGGCGGGGGTACCACTGTGTTACATAAGGTATTTGAACAGTTATAGACAAGTAACAGGGTTATATGTTGACTGATTGACAAAAATGTGACCAGAGGCTCACAGGAACCTAACCTTATACTTCCCCTAGGCACAATGGTTCAGTATTTGTGAATTCAGCATTCACAGTGACTTTAACAGAACTACCGCAAATAAGAATTGACTGCAGTCATCTCCTATTACCACCTAACATTATAGAGGTAACTCCTTGTTTAGAAGGTAAACCAAAGGGCAGAAAAATTCTCTATTTTTCACTGCAGTATCTCTGGGGTTTACCAGTTTACAACAGTTCATTGGCACTTAGCAGAAATCGAGAAATCCTTGAATGAATAACAACAGGTGAAAATGGATAGGCAATTCCTCAGAGAAACTCAAATGGACAATAAAGTTATAGAAAATAATCAATCTCACTAGTAATCATGGAAATGTAAACAAAAATGGGTTTTCCCCTGGTCAATGTTACTACTTAGTGTTGGTGAGGGTTCAGGAACATTTTGTTTTTGACAAGGTCAGTGTATGAATATGACCTACAACATAGTTTTCCTAAGACAAAATAAATATTAAACTAAGACTTAAAAAGCATTCAACAACTCTCAAGCAGAACCAAAGGTAAAACCTTTAGTCATGTTTTAAAGTCAATCATGCAATTAAAAGGCTTTTTACTATTGTTATTTTTAAATCCTTGCCTGAGCACACATTTATTGATGTTAGAAAGGGAGAGAGAAACATCGGTGTGAGAGAGAGGCATCAATGGATTGCCTTCCATACACATCTGTATGCTCCTATAACTGGGGACCACACCTGCAACCTAGCTGTGTGTCCTGACCAGGAATTGACCCTGCATCCTTTTGGTACATGGGACAATGCTCCAACCAACCAACCAAGCTACTTAAAAGTACATATCCTTTGACCCAGCAATTCCACTCCCCATAAACAAGACCTGGATATGTGCAAAACTTTATCAACAAGGATAATCCCTGTAGGGCAACTAATAATAACAAAACATTATAGAGCACTTCAGCACCTAAAGGCTGCCGAGACAACGGTAATCCTCACAATGCTGTCAAAAACTGTGATGGTCAGAGAAATGCAGATCAAAACCACCATGAGGTACCACCTCACACCGGTCAGAATGGCCATCATAAACAGATCAACAAACAACAGGTGCTGGCGAGGCTGTGGAGAAAAGGGAACACTAGTACACTGTTGGTGGGAGTGCAGACTGGTGCAGCCATTGTGGAAAGCAGTGTGGAATTTTCTCAAAAAGCTGAAAATGGAACTGCCTTATGATCCAGTGATTCCCCTGCTGGGACTATACCCTAAGAATCCCAAAACGCCAATTCAAAAGAACATATGCACCCCAATGTTCATAGCAGCACAATTTACAACAGCCAAGTGTTGGAAGCAACCTAAATGCCCATCAGTAGATGATTGGATCAAAAAATTATGGTACATTTGCACAATGGAATATTACGCAGCAGAAAGAAAAAAAGAAGTACTACACTTCGAGACAGCATGGATGGAACTCGAGAGCATTATGCTAAGCGAAATAAGCCAGGGGGCAAAAGACAAATACCATATGATCTCACCTATAAGTGGAACCTAACCAACAATACAAAGATGCAAGGGAAATAAGACCAGCAACACTGAAAGGAAAAGAAACCAACAGAGACAAGAGGGAAGCAGGGAGGGGGGCAGGGGAAAAGGAAGGGAAGGGGCAAGTCAGGGAACATATAGCAAGGACTCATGGACAAAACCAAAGGGGAAGAGTTGAGGGAGGGAGGGGGCAAGGGAAAGTGGTGGGGAGTAGGCAGAGACAAATGTCTATGAAAAAATAAATTTAAAAAAAAGTTGAATTAAAACTAAATGAATAAAATAACTAACAACAACAACTGTGATGGAAAAAAGGTTCACTAAACATTAAATAAAAACAGATCATACAGATAGGCACAGTAGAATCCCACTTTTATTTCTTACCATGCATATGCATAAAAATATGAAAATGTTTGCAGTAGCTATTACCACTAAGTGTGAAGATGATCTAAAACCTTGGTGTTTCTTTGTATTTTCACATTTTTTCCTTATAATAAACATGTATTACTTTTGTGATAAAAAAAAAAGGGAGTGGCAGAGGTTTGGAAGTAACTTAGACAAATCAGTGATAAAGTACTGAATCCCCGGCAAAGTATTCTACCCCAAGACTGCCACCCTTAAACCTTGGTACCTACTGCTACTGCCAAGTCAGTACAGCTGGGGTGCTGCTGGGCATCCAAACTTTAAATGAAGCTTGAGAGGGGAAACCTGTATTGGCAAGTTCAGCACTTTCTACTGTTGTAGCAACCATGCTTCCCAATCCCAGCTCTACAACTTTGTTCCGTGTTAAGTGTGATAAAAGTATCTTGCTCATAGGAACATCAAGGTTAAATGAATTAATGTTTCATAAATAACACCTGACACATAGCAAGTTTTGTAGGCACTGGTTACTTTTTTGTTTTTTAAAATTATTTTATTTATTTTTAGAGAGAGGGGAAGGAAGAGGGAGGGAGACATCCATGTGTGGTTGCTTCACACACGCCCCCTCCTGGGGACCTGGCCTGCAACTCAGGCATGTGCCCTGACTGGGAATCGAACTGGCAACCATTTGGTTCACAGGCTGGCACTCAATCCACTGAGCCACATGAGCCAGGGCAGCACTGGTTATTATTTTCTCCCAAATAATATGGTGCCCCATATTATTTGGTTACAGAAATAAATATCTTGGGGAGAAAGATAGTATTTATGATAACATAAACTCTTTGCCCATCGATGCAAAAATAGATTATTTTTCCTGTTATAAATCATGTATTGATCACTACCATTGCTTAAATTTCTAATAAAATGGTTTCCTGCCACCCTCTGTAAGGAGAGAAAAAGGAGATCAGTTATATGGGACATGTCTACATTCCACTGTACCCCAGAACCATTAGCAAAAAGTCACGCAGTTACATACCATATACAGTGACTTAAGTTTGCATAAACTTCCTGAACCAATGTAACCAAAATTTAAAATGTGAAATTTAATGTACCCAAACTATAAACTGTCAGAAACAAGATACCACTTTTCATTTTCATTTTCATTTTTAAAATCCTCATTGTCCTAAAAATACAAAATGAAGCCAACAAGGATAACAGATTCCTGGTCATTTTAATTTGTAAAACAAATTACATGCTTTAGGGGCAGAACCAGAGGTAAAACCTTTAGCAGCTTACATTTTGTTCATGACAAGGCCAGTGTACAAACACTAACTAGAAACATAGTTAAGTTTTTCTAAGACGATAATAAATATCAAACTAAAAAGAGTTAATAAACATTCAACAACTCTCAAACAGATATTCATCAAAATATGGTAAGTCTAATGTGTCATTTGATAAAGAATTTAATGTTGAAGTGGAAAAAAACTCATCAAAAATATCAGTCTTTAGGGAACTTTCCAAGTTCAATATTCTAATACAGGCATTATTTGTTAATGAGTCTGGCTGAACTTGGCACTGATTTTTCTTCGTGGGGCTGCAATAATTATGGTCTTGTCTCAGGTGTGTGTTTTGGGGAATACCATTTAATTCACTAGGTACTGGTGCTGGGATATGGTTATCTCCCATTTCTAAATACCTAAAATCAGCCTCCCCATTTTCTGAGAGCTCTGTTGAAACATTTGTAGGAGACAATAATTCTGCTAAAATTTCTTCATGAGTTTGACCACTGTGTGAAGAAACATTAGGCATGGTGGTTCCTCCAGATTTATTATCAGCAATATCAATTTGGTATTGTAGTTCTTTTAACAAGTCTTCTATTGACTGACCGTCATTTGGAGACCCACGATGGGACACATGTTCTAAACTTTCACTTGGAAGTTTTCCATTTTGGGGGGAAGACATAAGAGCAGCTAATTTCTTCTTTTTTGCCTTAAGTTTTTTAAGAAGTTTTAGACGAAGTTTATGAATCTGACCCTCAACAGAGTCTTCATGGTTTGATGAAGAAACACCATTTTCATTTCCACAAGATCTGTAGCTAGGCTGAGTTCTGTGTGAGGTCTTTTCATGTTTCTTCAAAACTTCCAGGTCAGCATTAGCATTAGCATGTGGAGAAGCTATGCTACCTGAGGATGGTGGACTTGGTGGAGGGTGACTGGCTGGAGTAGATTTACTTGCACCCCTGAAAGCTTTCTTAGATGCCCGGTGAGCCTTCTGGTTCATACCTTTAGTTTTAAAGCCACCAAAATTACTTGCCCCCTTAACCGAAGGCTGCAAATCAGTTATAGTGTTTCTATTAATACCTGAAACACAAGGCGGCATGAAAGAAGCACCCTTGCTTAATAAGCCTTTAACCCAGCTTCCCACAAATGGTTTCTTCAGATTTTCTCTCAGAGATTGATCCTGTGATGACTCAGCCACTATGGTTTGAGAAAATTTTCTCTTTAAATTAGATACCTGAGGTGTAATGTGTTTTTCTGGTTTTAATTTCTCAGTTTTTGGTGAAAGAAACTGTTTTAATGGAACATCCTTCTCTAGGGCAATTGTACCCTCAATTTCTACTGACTTTAGTTCCTGTAGAGGACCAACAGCATGAATATTAGTCACAGGTTTAGTAATTACAGTATTTTCTGAATTTGGCTGTATTGATTGCATGTTTGTATTTACAATCTGAGATGGAAAGCTGAAGTCCACAAGATGGTCTTCAGAAGGCTTTTCCTTACATCCAACTGATATAAAAGAAGCCATTAGCGACTCCTGCAATTGTAAAGAATTTGTTTTGATGATCACTCCATTTTCTGCCACAGGTATATTTTCTAATAGGAAACCTTCAGAGTTAACCTGTATTTTTTCAGGTGTCAAAGGTAAAATATCATTGTCAGCCAAACCTTTCAGGCCTGAAAGTAAATGAGGTCCATGAGTTACACCTTCAACTTGGGAAAGAGTGTTAGGAGCAACTGATGTCGTTGCCGCATCACCCACAAAACACAATAGTGGAGGTGCCTGTTTCTCATCACTGCAAGCATGTTGATCGTTAGTCTTTTGAAGTGGAAGACAGCCAGATGCTTTATCTGTCTTTTGGGCTATTTTTCTTTCCCAAATGACAATATGTATCTCTGAAGCAGGGACTTCAAATTTCTCACGCCTTTCAGAACATGGACCTTTTAGGTCATCGCATTCCAGCCAACTTCCTGGGGAAAGAGGGAGAAAGCAAAAGAGGTCACACGTTCGAAACCACCATCCCAGATTAACTTTCTTCTGGTCACTTTAACTGCCATGTCATCAAATACCCACTGAAGAGAATACCTGAAAACATGACCATATCCTCATGTCGCCAATTTTCTCTGCCAAGTCTCAAAGTCCTTATTTGGATAACAAAAGTTATGGACTGACATCCAGAAACTTGAGAAAGAGTATTCACTCTTTCTTACAAAAGAAAAACCAAGACAGAAATATATTTAACTTTTGGGACTTAGAATACAGTATTACCTAATTTAACCAACAACATCAGAAAATAGATTCTCCCCATACATAAAAATTATCAGGATAAATGAAGTTGTTACCAAAACTTCCATCAAGTACCAACATTTCTTTCCTCCCTCCTTCCCTTCCTTCCTTCCTGGTTAAAAAAAAAAAAAAAACTTAGGTATTTAGGTGTGTACTTTTCTCATTTGTCAAGTGGGAATGGGATGATGGATGACAGAGAAAGAAGTTAACCCCCTCCGCACACAAACACACAACAGAAAAAAACCATTCACTAAGTTTATGTGGATACACCCTTATAAACTACCTGAACCCCCTACTTCTTATTCTAGACCCATTAAAACTTTGAGAGCCTCTTGTTTGTTTGGGCCAGTGGTTCCCCACCACACGTGCACATCAGAATCACCTGATTAATATTTGGGCCCAATCCCCAGGGACAGACAACTGGTCTACAGGAGAACCAGGTCATTTTTAACAAGCTAACCATGATTTTTATATGCTGTTAGGGTTGGAAACCATTTAATGTCTTCTACCTAAAGAAGATTTTTCATTGCCTGGAATCCAATAAAAATTAAAATAAGTTGTTGTTTTAGTTTTTGTTACTGAGAACAACTCCCCCTGCAATGCAAGTTTCAGTTTACAAAGTACTTAGTGTCATCCATCCAAATCATCCCCAGGAGAAAAATATCAAATATAAACAAGTGTTCAAACAATAAAAAATAGAAAAAATATCAACAGCCTGATACATAACACTCTAAGACAGGGGTCCCCAGCTTCCAGCTGCGGACTGGTACTGGCCTGGGCCTGTTAGGAACCGGGTCACACAGTAGGAGGCGAGCTTGAATGCAATGTGCTTGAATCATCCCAAAACCATCCCCCACCCCTGGTCTGCAGAAAAACTGTCTTCCACAGAACCAGTCCTTTGGTGCCAAAGAGGCTGGGGACTGCTGCTTTAAGGGGACTGAGTTATATTGTCTAAGACAAAGTAAACATTGTGAGGAAAACAAACTCAAGTATAAACTACATTGGATAAATAGAAGGAAAAAATTAGCAAAATCCATGAGCTGTACTAATTATCCTTCTACTGAAGAGCTTAATTATTTAAATAAGGCTTTACTTCCCCTTTAGCTGTTAAGCAAACCACTTCACAGTGAGAGAAGGTTACATAGTTTATAATGCTTAATAGTTTCAGAAATAGATGCTTACTTTTATTTATATTACCAACAACTGCAAAGTAAATAACACTTATTTTTGTTCTTTCTCAGTTAAAAACCTTCAGTACCATGTACTTTCTTTACAAGTATAATTTATGTACCTAAAAAGAAAAAATCAAATAACCACCATTCTTTTTTTATACTGAACATATATTACTCATGTAATACAAAAATAAAAACAAAGATATTAAGTGAAAAATGGCAATCTATAAGCCAACAGTAGTATATGACATCACTGTTTAAAAAAATTAAAGGCAAGGGCAAGAAGAGTGAGAAAAAAGGGTCAAGTCAAAGTCTCTCTTTTTTAAAAAAAATGTTTCATTTCTATGCCTATTATCATAAAAGAAAAACGTTTTAACACTTACCATCAGCATCTAAAATCCATGTTATGAAATGATTATTTGCGTGGTACTGAATTACAGAAGTTATTTGGTAAAGACAACCATCAAAATGAAATGAGTAGTGTTCCAAGTTGCTATGTGGTAACCCTTCTACAAAGTGCAACATGAATATGGGAGACACTCTGTGGGAGAGAAAGGTAAGAGAGATCAAATTTAATACCACAGGCCTGATTATATGAAAAAAGGTCTGGAGCAAAATAAGTCATACAGTATTTTCCAGGCAAATTGCACTAATTCTTGAGCACCTCCAGGTGTATGCCTTAATTAGGGATGGAGAGCTCACTCTAAGACATGGATAATACTCAAATCCTTCTAAGAATGCAATCACTGACAGTTGAAAGCCATCATGCAATAGGGCTCTAACACAGACCATTAAACAAGACTTGCTCTGTAAACCATGGTGCTGCTTCAGCTTAAAGACCTCTTGGTAACTACTTTCTAGAATCAAAGGGAAAATCCAGACCTGTAAGAATTTTCATTGGCATCAAGTGGCCAAATGAATTGCTTTTGTTAGGGGGAATAGGCAACATGTGAAACAAAGTAGTAAGCCTAAGATGTTCAAATAAACATTTAAAAAAACCAACATGCTAACTCTTTGGCCCTTTTCTCTCCAGTTATCTCAGGAATAGGAGACGTCCATCAAATTAAAATTTCCATTTAAGAAATGTTTAATTTGTAATTAGGTAGAGAAGAAAATACAACATACTGGTTAATTTACTATAAACTTCAAGATATACATGGCAAATCAGAAAACAGAACTCAAGGATGAGCCTCAGATAACTGAATTTAACAAAGCTCTCAAGATTTAAGGAAAATGTTCAATATCTCCCTTTCCAATATTTAAAAAGCTGTCAAAACTTAGCTTATCGAAATTTTTCAGTTGAAAATAAACTTGAATCAATGGCCAAAATGCAGGTTATTCAGACCGACAAAGACATTTTGTAAATTATCCACTGCCAATCATTCTGTTAGAGAATAATTCAGTCCCCAAAATTCAAGTACCTATAAATAAAAAGTTCTGCAAAACTATCCATCATAACACTCAACTCCCATTGGTTTTTATCATACCTATTTTATCAATCTAAGATGTCACTGATTATAAAATGTGTAATAACCATGAAATAATACTGCCAACTAAACTATACCATCCCAGCAATTTTTAGATGTATTCCCATTTCAAATATGTTAAAATATGAAGAGTGTATCTTTGAATCAACCATCGACAGTAAAACTAGAAATACATTCTCACAGCTGGAAAGGCAGGCTGTAGGCACCTGCCTAACTCTTTAAGTACTAATATTTAGTTCTCTCTTGGTTTTCTACCTTTTCAAGATACCTTCTGAAGCTAATTCCTATAGCACTGTCTTGCCCCTAGTGTGATTTTACACATGGAAACTGTTAAATAGGCAGCATTTTTCTTAATTGCTTGCTTACTTATTTATTTATTTATTCCAAGAAAGGCAGACTGCCATATGCAGTGCCTCGCTTGGATGTGTCTGGAGTCCTAGAAGCTTGACTACACTCTGTTCTCCTACAAATGGACCTTTAGAGCTTGTTTGGAGATGCTACCATGGAAGCACAGCTACTCGTATAAAACCTTGACCAAAGACTGGTCCTCTCCTCTAGTTGGGAAGGTCATCCTCTTTGACCGAGTACGCAGCTTGGGGAGGGACGTACATGGATCAGTGAGGGAGGAAGGGGACACCTGCCCAGACAGCCAGATAAGCCAAATCAACCTTGGTGATCAACGGGGTGACATATGTCACAGCCAGATCGCCCTCACATCCTTAATTGCATATTTTTTAAAATGGTCCAACTTATAAATGACGGCATCTTGGAGTCAATAAAATAAAGTGTATGCCTCCTCCTCCTTTTCTAGTTTATTTTCCTTGTGGGCCCACTAGACTCTAGTGTCCCCTAAAGTCACAGTGTTCTCTTAACCATCATTTCAGGTTCTCATTTCCAGCCTCTGACGTGAAGGTAGAAGTTTACCCTTAGCCAGAAGTAGATTTTGTTCTCAGGCTCCTTCTTATCTTCAAGGCCTAAACTAGAGTGTCAAAGACAATGCTCAGAGTTAAGGAAGCAAGTCAGGTTCTGAATCAACCATAAGAGAAATGGATGGGGAGGGTTAATTGAACTGGAACCAAGGGCTTTGAAGCTAAGGTCCATTTGCATTCTTCTCCCTAGCATGAGGTTCAACTCCTCCTATTAGAAGGATCTACGCTCAAGAAGAGAAGAAAAAATGAAAAAGAGAGCAAGGAAACAAAGGACTGTGCTATGTGCCCTGCTACCAAAGACAGCAGAAGACACAGAGTCTCACCCATACAGAGCAGCCACGGTCTTGTGCTAATGACTTGGAGTCCAAGTTTTTAACTTCGCCCCAACTAATGTAATATAATTGTTGATGAAAAGGCAAAGTCAGCCCCATTTGCTATTGTGGCACCATTTGCCCAGCAGGCTTATGGCCCTGTTAAACATGACTGTCATTTTACTCTTCTGAGCTTATCCTCAAGACTGGAAATTACTGGAAGCAAGAAGAAAACTAACTGCTCCCCACAGCCAGCCACAGGCAGAAGTTAATGGAACAACCGCAGCCTTGTATTACAACGACTGAACAGCCCAGGGGCCACACAACAGCAACATCCCCACTCTTTTTTAATCCAATGCAAGCTCAAGGCTACCCTTCACCCCCATGCTGGTGTCTCTCTCCACCAGCATTGTTGATGCCCCTCTCCTTTCTTGGAGAGTGAGTAAAAACTTTATTCTCTATAATTTCTTCTGTTTGTAAATTCTTTCCAAGCCCACATCACCTACCACCTTAACAACTGATATTTTAGAAAATGCAAATTCAACAATGTGCGTATGTTACTTCTGAACTGTAATAATGTAGACTTTAAGCAGAAAAGTCTGTAAATGTAATTTTTAAACCTCATCACATTTTATTTTTTAAAGATTTATTTATTTTTAGAGAGTCGGAGGGAGGGAGAAAGAGAGGAAAACATCCATGTGTGAGGGAAACATCAATCTGTGCCTCTTGCTTGCCCCCCAACAACTCGGGACCTGGCCCACAACTCAGGCATATGCCCTGACGGAGAATCCATGGGAGCCCTTTTGATTTCCAGGCCAGCAACTCAATCCACTGAGTCACATCAGCCAGGGAAAACCTCATTACATTTTAGATCTATTACATCACTGCACTATTTCAGACTGACAAAAAATATGAGTAAAATCAGATGCAATTAAAATAATTAAAATTGGTTAATGTTAATTGTAAACAAGAAAATACATCTTTAGAAAAAGTCAACTGTTCAACAAAGGTCTTCAAACGCGTTCTTTGGAGGTAGTTCAAAGATTTCATAAAAATAATAAAGCATTTTCTACTAAACAATGAAAATTTAAATTAAGAAACATAATTTTAGTCCTGGCTGGTGTGGCTCAGTTGGTGGGAGCATCATCCTGTAGACCAAAAGGCTGAGGGTTCAATTCCTGGTCAGGGCACATACCCAGATTGCGGTTCGATCCCTGGTTGGGGTGCATAGGAGAAGGAAACCAGTGGGTGTTTCTCTCTCCCTTTCCTTCCCTCCCCCCTCTCTAAAAGCAATGAAAAAATGTCCTCATGTGAGGATTAAAAAAAAACAAAAACAAAAGACCCATAATTTTAACTACTTAATAGATCAGTAAGAGAAAGTATAGTTTATCTGCCTTTAAAAGTTTCAAAATCATTGTATTAGACATTTTAAAAAGCTTTAAAAGCATAGAACAGAAATGCCTTACTTCTCTTCTTACCATTCCATCTTCTGCAAAGAGTTAAAAAAAAAATCAGTGTTAAAAATGAGGTTTAAATAAATATGCTTTCCAAACAACAATCCAGGGCAGTGAATAAACCAGACTCCTAATGAAGGTCATGACAAATAGAAAAATGAAATAAAATAAAAAAGATGATGATGGCAGTAGTGAGAATGAAACAGTCATTTCAAGAGTTGGTGACATAAAATTAAATCAGATTCTAAGCTAGTTCTCCACATCACCACCATGTTGATGATTCAATTCCCATGTAAGTTAAAGAAAAGTAGCATATCTGGACCCAATATATATCATTCATCTTATTTACCAATGGGCTCTCTTTCTAACGGGAACATATTAGAGATGTGGATTACCTGAGACAAGGTGTTCTGGGACCTTGTAATGCTATTAGTTTTTAGAATGCTACAAGGCTGAATTATGCATGATATCATTATAGACCTAATTACTTTTAAGTTATCCGTAAAAGCTGTATTGTTTTTAAATTCCATTAAACATAAAAGGCAAGTTATACAAATTTCAAAGTAAAAAACTATAAATGACTCTATAAAGACCTCATCATTTTAATTTTACATACTAGTTCAATTTATTTTTGAATATAGTAAATATCCAAATTATAAATTCTGCTTATAATTTAGAACCCATTAGAACTCTAAACACATTTCCCCCGATACACTGTTATATACAGCAGATACAATTCCATATCAGAGAATGAATCTTTAAGTAAAGCAACGTATTTGTATAATTAAAAATTATATGTTACAATGCAACAATTAACATATCAAACAAAACTATAGTATGAGTTTATCTTCAATGCTGGAGCTTGGAAAAAAGCAAGTAAAAACTCTTAGGTGAAATTATATAGCAGATATAAACTCTTAGATGAAAATTATGTACACCAGAAGCCTCAAGCAATTCAATAATCCAGTGTAGGATGGCACACACCCACACCTGCTGCCCTTTCTACCTCATCAAGGAAAGGGCTTTTCAAAAAAAAAAAGGGCTCCTCCTTCTACACTTAGATCTCAAAGGTTGGACTGCGGGAAACCAATACACTATGGACTTCTGGTTAAAGACATCACCTCTTCTTTCCTACTCTGCCTTCCCGCGTGAATTCTATCATATGATAGTGAAGGCCAAAAAAAGAGGTAATAAACCAAAAGGACAAAAAAAAGGAAAGGAGACAATAAATATTTAGAAGACAAAAAGCAAACAGAAAAGTGGTAACGCAACACAAGGGGTGAAGTGATGACATGACTGCGAGAGTGCAGGCATAGAAGACTCAGTATCTAGGGGCAATGAATGATGCAGGATGCGATGGTAAATTCTTGGGCTAAAAACTGGGTCAATGACAGAAAGCGAGTATAGAGCCCTCCCATGCACCAAGCCCAGAGAGGAATTACTACAGATTGAAACACTGGAGCAGAAGAATGAAAGGTGGCAGAAGAGAGGCTTCCAGGAAGGAAAAAAAAAAAAGAAAAGAAGAGGAAGAAGACTCAACTATTGTGAAACATTTGAGTGTTTAGAAAATCATTAATAGGTGTTTGTAGAATTTGAAAAAAGAATATCACAACGTGTACATACTTAAAAACATAGGGCAATTAAAAATTCCAGGAAAAATAAAGAGTTATAAAAGAAATAAAACAGAACCATGATTACTGCTTGGCTAGAAAGGGAACATATGCATATTCATTATAAACAATGAGTATTAATTTAAACAAAAATGCAATCATATTGGAAGGGAGAAGTTAGAGATGGGTCCAAGTGTTGGTTAAGAGCACTTATACTCAACTACTATTAAAAGAAGAAGATTGTATAAAGGTGGAATAAACATACTGTTTTGAAAAGTCGAAGTAAATACTACCTAAAAGGTTTAAAGTAGACACCTGGGTACAGGGTAGGAGGGGCACTGCTCTTTTCTCCTTTTTAAGTCTTGGCACTATCTGTTTTGAAATTTACTAGTTGGATGAAAACAAACCTTTAGGAAAGATTCTGAGGGGTTTCTTGGCACATCCAAGGACATCAGAAAAGGTAAGAATATAACTGGTTCTTGGTTACATCAATTTATACCTCAAAACATTTTCTTATTGTAGTTAGAGATAAGGGCAGCAGAAAATAAAGACTGAAGGGGATGTGCACATGTGAACATACTAACAAAAGAGAGACAACCTACCCAGAATGGTATTAACCTATGAGTTTAAAGACACAGGCTTCTGGCCCCACAGGAAAAGGTACCATAGTTCTGACCAGTCTTCCCACTGAGGACAAATAGAAAGGCTGGCAGAACATAATAAAAAATCATCTGCTCATGGGAAGCAGAACTCTTACAAGAGGATGAGGAATCAACAGGCCAAGATCTGGTAGAAGTTGGAAATTCAGGCAGATGAGCCTGTGGCTCATCACTGAATCATGAGTTCTTGATATCAGATTAAGGAAATCTCGGCATTCTACTGATTTTGGGCACATGGCAGAGTAGAGAAATATTGAAGTTTAATGTCTTTAAAGGGAGGAAAAGACAAACAAATTAAAGACACTAGGGGAGTAGGCTCAGATAATCACCCCGAGTCTGCTCTTCAGTGTTATTTCACCTACAACATAGCTTACTTATTGGCCAGAGTTCTTGACAAAAAAGCATTTTGGCAATTCATGGATATGTGTTAAGTCAAATACCTGAAAAGTATGTTGCAGCCATCACTTTCAGCAGTACACATTAAAAAAATATGTAAATCCACATTCATTTTATTTTAAAATTAGTAAGACAATTTGAACTCACTTTTTCAATACCATTTTTCTTATTTGTGACTTATTGTTGCAACTGTTACAAGGACCAAAATGGGCAGCATTAAGCGGGTGCCACTCAGAAATGACATTTGTAAAGGTGACCAGATTCTTCATACATCTATTAAAAAAAAAAGACATAAATTCATTTAAATTCATTCATGTTAATTTTAGTCTAAAAAAAATAGTCTAAACTAGAAGGTATTTCCTTCATTTGTTTATTCATATTTAACTCCCCCCGCAAAAAACAAAACAAAACCCAAAAACATATAATAAATTAATAGGCCGATGTTGCTTCCTAACCCTAATGAAGCTCTTTGTGAAGACTCTCCACATGAGTTACCTACAGTTTTTCCAGCCATGAGATGAAGAAAATGTAAAAGGCAGGATTTCTCACTGACAAAAGCAGCACCACTGACATTTTGCACTGGGTAATCCTCTGTTGGGGAGACTGCCGTATGCATTGCAGGATGTTTAGCACCATGCCTGGCTTCTGTACACTACATGTCAGTAACAGCCCCCAGTACCTCTGGACATTGCTGTATGTCCCACCCACAGGACACAAAGTCATTCCTAGTTGAGAACTACTGTCCTAACGCTTTCAAATTTATTAAGAGCTCATCCCTTACTCAAAAAATTCACAATCTGGCTATCCATGATTGACAGCCAAAAACAAAAGGGGCATTTCCAAATACAGAATCAGGAATACATACAACTTAATTTTCTTGATCCTTAAAAAAATCAGAACACTAATTGTGAAAGAATTTTGTTCACAGTTATACAAGTTCTAAATCTACACTTCAGTTTGAATACTTGAGAGCAACAGGCACCTAAAGCAATAATCTTTATAAGATGCTCACTGCACCTCACCTGCATTTGCTTTAATAAAAATTATCTTCAAAAGAACCATTACTGCCTTGACCAGTGTGGCTCAGGTGGTTGGGGCATTGTTCTCCAAGGTGAAAGGTTGCTGGTTTGCTTCCCAGTCAGGGCACATGACTTGGTTGTGGGTTTGGTCCCCAGTTAGGGCACATACCAGAGGCAACCATTCCATGTTGCTCCAATCAATGTTTTTCTCCCTCTCTTTCTCCCTCCCTTCTCCACTCTCTAAAAACAAATAAATAAAATCTTTATTTAAAAAAACCAATTATTTATTACCTAAGGGACAGTAGCAAATACTGATAAATCATAAGTGATATAAGCATAGACTATTAAAAACTAGCTCTCAAAGAAGCTGACACTTTAGAAGCAAAGCAGCATAGAGGGATTGATAAATGCATTGATCATATTTCTGCAAAATTCTTGGTTCTCAAAGATAACTGTTAAGTAAAAGCTCTCTCATTTCTTAGTTTATAAAAGGGAGTTTGTCTCAGCAAAGAAGTGTTAATGCTGTATATGACACCTAACATTTCTGTGCACTGACAACCCTACCTGGCTGGTACTATTCTCACCCCCAGTCACTGACCCTCTGTTAGATGTTTTCATGTAATCTACCTAACTAACGACCTAAATATTATTTCAGTTGAGTTCCCAGCACACACAATATATTCAATGAAAAACTCAAACTGAGATGTGCATTTTAAAAGAGATAGCATTTAGCCAATTTTAATCAAGCTTGTTTATATCATGTAAAATCCAGATGGTGATCAGGGAATATACCACAGTGAGCAAGAAAGTCTTAGATGCCAAAATACCCTGGCCTGAATTCTGCCACCTGCTAGCTATGTGTCCCCTTGGACATCTATTTAACCCCTTTCAAGCTTCAGTTTCCACATTTGTTAGATGGGAAGAAAATCAGATTATTTATATAAGTCAATGATAGGAAACCAGGAAACAGCTATTTGTTCTCATACTCACGCAAAATTATATAATTCCTAGGTATGAGTGAAATGCTAATTCTTATTTTGTTCTAGTACTTTTGAGCTAACTGGTATTAAAAAAATGTCTTCTGGTTCTGTTGCTTACACTCCCTAGGGCATTCTTTTATAGATTTGACTCTCAACTGATCCTGAAATACCTAAAAATAACCTCAATGTAGATAATAAACATCTAAGTAACATTTTTTTCTCACATTGAAAAAAAAAACAACTTTGAAAGACCAAATTTTTTAATAGTAGGTGAGTTTAAGAAGTGAGGAAAGGATTTGTCTCTATTATGAAAGTCTGAATAAATACTAACAGAACCAGTTTGGTCATCTTTTCAACCTCCAGCCAGCAACTTTCTCATATATTGACAAAGTGAGGGTATCCTGTCAATGGCAAGTCTTTCCCTAACACTTCTAAAACTTAGTATCTCTCATGTGGTAGGTGCACAGAGGCTAATGAAACCGGCAGTTTCTTTCTTCTCCAGCTTCCCGCTAAGTGCCCATCTCAGGGCCATGTACACCAACCAGGACCCTCCAATAGGTGGCAGGACGGTGGAAAGGAAGAATGACACTGCTCATGGAGGATTCTGGGGTCACCTGTTCTTTCAGGGACTAAGGTTAGGAACAGGAAAGCACATGTTACTCTGAGAGCTGCTGCCCAACTCTAGGAGACCAAAATCAGTTTCTATGATGTTAAAACAGTTTCATGGAGTTCTGAGAGGTATTATTTATTAATTAGCAGGAAATCCAGAGGGAGTGGAGGGGAAGATTCCACTTTTCCCATTTGTCCCAGTTACCACTGAAAAGTTTTAAGAAAACTCTTTTTTACCAAACTTTTTTAAAGTTTTTTAAAAAACTTTTTGGTAAAAGTTTTTTACCAAAAACTTTTTTTGGTAGTCTATCAAACCACAGGTTTTCTTCTAGTTTAAAGAAACAAGCAAATTGCAGTTTCTGGGCTCAGATCCTTCCTTTTAACCTTAATGTTGTAAAGACTTCAAGATAGGGTGGGAAGTTTATCAGGGGTAGAAGGAGCAATGGAGAGAGCAGTATTAGAAGTGGAAACAAACTTTATTCAAATTTGATTATTTGTAAATATTTTCAATAGAATGAATCCATTTTAAAAAATATAAAAACCAACCTGTTTTGATACTTGTGTCCACACTGTGAACATTCAAAGTTCCAAAAAAAAGAGTACATGAAGAGCTTTTCAATTCGGGCTTCTATTTTTAGCAGCAGCGGAAATGCAAACACCGGGCTTTCCATGTCACCTTCAAAAAGAAAAGGAAAAATGGGTTGTTCACAATGAACCAAAAAAGGTAAACCCAAATTATAAATTGTTGTCTTTTCTCACTATACAAGGAAGAACCCCCCCCAAAAATAGTTTATTTATAAAAAAATTGTGTTTATTCTAACATGTTTAAACTTTAGTCACCTTCAAAGTACTCTCCATTTGATGCAATACACCTATACAGATGTTTTTCACACTGCTCAAAACAGCTTTTGAATTAATCAATTTTGATGCTTTTTGGAGCTTCTGTCATTTTTTGTTTCACCTCTTCCACGTTGGCAAAACATTTCCCCTTGAGGACTTTTTTTCATCCGGGGAAACAAAAAAAGTCACATGGGCAAGATCGGGTGAATGGGGAGGGTGGGGCACAGGGTTCACCACGTTTTTTGGTCAAAAACTGAGGACCCCTCAGTGCAGTGTGAGTAGGTGTGCTCATAAATCACCCATCGTGAAATGGGCAAATGTGTTGGAAGAGTCTTCAAAAAATATTCTCTAAAGCTGAATGCCTCACAACACTAGCTGGTACACTGACACAGATGGGTTCCTAGAACACTCACCTAGCTGGGGAAGCCTCTACCACAAGGGACTTACCCTCCAGGAGATAATCCCAGAAATTTTTGGGGTCCCCCATCATACTCACAGTATGAATACATCTGAATATGAATATGTAACAGAATCGGTTACTCACAGTTGGGGGAGGGGAACTTTTTAAAGGATTTCTCTAAAAAATGCCCATTGTAAAGATTCAATTTTCACCACAATCTGTATCTTTCATTTTTCTTGGACATGTATGAAAACTTAAGACAAAAGATGTACACTATTGTCTCAAATCTTTTTAGTTTTTCAGGAAAAAGAAAGCCCTCAGAAGTATAATAACCCATGAGTATTTTAAGAACAAAATAAATATATATAAATTGTTTGCTACTGATACTAAAAATAATGTAACTGGTGAACCATGGTAGAAAAATATCAGAGTTGGACAAAAGCATTAAAACGCCAATTCTATTCTGACTCTCGTGTTCTGCATATGGCAAAAGCATGACACACAAGGGTGAAAGGACCAGCCTCAAATATCCTCATCTATCACTCTTCTTAATCTTTTAATAATTAAAGTTAAACTTCAACAACTTTAAGACTAGCAAAGTTGTGAATTATGTTGTCATTAAAATAAAAACTGAACCATAAATACTGTCTTCCAGTGTGGAGATCAACAAGCTAGTTAAATAGAACGATTTCCATTCTTCCCTTACATTCCTTCTCCAATGGGTTTCTCTCCTTCCTGTCCTCTGGAGAACTTAGATGCTAGAAAAAAATCTGATTCCTCCATCTCCTTCCTCCACTGGGACAGTCTTACATCTATGGTCCCATTCTCCTACCAGCCTGGAACCATAGTTGCCAGGTAAACCACCAGGAGGAGTCATCTTGGCAGGACCAATGGGCAGAACAGTGTGTTTATTACCTAAACACACTCTATAAATACCAGTAGTTACAAAGGTTTTTAAAATAGTTACCTTTGTGGTACAGTTCCATTGCTATATTTGTACAAAAACAAAATAAAAATTCTTTTATAAATAGAAATAAATACAAATCAATCTCCTAAAAATGAATATATGTAATACCAAACATGTAAAGTTTGTACTATAGCATGAGTTTCTAATTAATTCCCATGCTTTAAATAGGTACTCTATTGTAACTAAATATTAACTGAAAAAGTAAGTAAGTTACATTTTATAATGACAACATAGAATCTTCAGGTCTAAAAATACATAAAACTCACAATAAATCAAAAATATGAAGAACTCAAAATGCACTGTTAAGTAAGCTAATTGAATACAGATCATTTTAGGTAATTTATATAGCTCCTAAACTGATTGTAATTATTTTACTGTTGAGTATAAATTTTAGGGGTATGAAGTATAAAGCATGCTGCTAAAGAACACATAATAGCAATGGCTAATTCCAATTTTTATAACCTTCTGCTTAATTAGTTAAGTGGTTTCTTTGCCTCTAGTAACCTAACCCCCAACTCCTACCCAACTAACGCCATTTGCCATGATACAAACCTTTCAGTGAATATTTGCTATCTAACAATTCAAGTTTTCTCTTCTGTTAATTGTTCATTAATGTCTTCTAGCCACTTTTCTATTTGGTTGTTGGTCTATTTTTTAAAAACTGATGTACAAGAGTTCTTTATAAGATATGCAAGATATTGCTTATTTGCTCTCTCTCTTCCCAGGGGCCTTAAACTTTAATCACATCTACCACTCTTATATATCTTATTTAAGAAATTCTTCCCCAACAAGTGATAAAATATTCACCTATATTTTCTTCCAAAATTTTACAACTCTGTTTTTCATGTTTATGTCTTTAAATATGCTGCTGTCTCTCTTTCTGATTACGGTGTCAAGTAGAGATCGAATTTTTCCTATGTATTAGGAACCAGTTGGTACTTTTTCTTTCCCAAGTATCTGTATTACCACCTCTGTCACAGTATAAAGTAACCAAAAGGGGAGGATCCTAATCTAGGCTATGCTTTCTACTGGTCTATCTATCTTTACATGGTATACTACACTCAGGCTAAATAACTGTTTCGATTTACACAAAAATAAGTAGAAACCATAACAATATTAGCCTTTTCTTTAAAAAAAAAAAGAATATAGACATTAGAAGGGAAGAAAACACTAAACTGAAGATAGTAGTTATCTTTGTGGGGAGGTAAGGAAAAACTGGGGAAAGAGTACAAGGGGGGGCAGTTATATTTCTTACACTGCAGGGAGGGAGGACAGAAAGGAGAGTTTACAATGTGTTTTTTAAAAACAATAATAAATATGGTAAAGTGGCTGATCTCAAAAATTTAACCAAAAAAATCAGGGTGTGTACAGATTCTATGTCTCTGCCTTTGGTACTTTAAAATATACATTAATATTCAAGACTTCTAACTTCCAGCCAAGATGGAGGTGTAAGTAAACACACTTTGCCTCCTTGCACAACCAAAAGGAGAACAAAAAAATTAAAAACAAAAAATAACCCAGAACTGCCAGAATATCGAACTGTATGGACGTCTGATAACCAAGGAGTTAAAGAAGAAACATTCATCCAGACTGGTAGGAGGGGCGGAGACAGGCAGACAGGGCGGAGAGGATGCACAGCAAGGTGGTAGCTGGTGGACCAGGCGGTCCCACTTTTGCCTGCAGATAAACTGGGGGAACAACTGGAAAGCAAGACAGACGGTGCAACGCAGGGTTCCAGTGTGGAGGAAAAAAAATACCTGTGGGGGTTACAGCAGCGGTAGAAACTCCCAGCCTCACGAGACAGTCCATTGGAGAGACCCACAGGGTCCTAGAAGGTACACAAACCCACCCACCTGGGAATCAACACCAGAAGGGCTCAATTTGTTTGTGGGTAGCGGGGGAAGTGACTGAAAGCTGGGTGAGAGCTGAGCAAGTAGCACTGTTCCCCCTCGGACCCCTCCCCCACAGACAGCATCACAACTCAGCGACCTAGGTTGCCCCACCCTGGTGAATACCTAAGGCTCTGCCCCTTATGGTGTAACAGGAGGCCCAAGACAAAGAAATATAGCCCAAATGAAAGAACAGAGCAAAACTCTGGGAAAAAATACAACTAAGCGATGAAGAGATAGCCAACCTATCAGATACAGAGTTCAGAACACTGATAATCTGGATGCTCACAGAAATGCTTGCATGAAGTAACCATTCTGCTATGGTCACAAAATAGAGGAAAGAGTGAAGGCTACGTAAAGTGAAAATAAGAAAAATGTACAGGGAACCAACAAAAGGGGAGAAAACCAGGACTCAAACCAACGACTGGAAGAAGAAGGAAGAGATAACATTCAACCAGAACAGAATGAAGAAACAAGAATTCAAAAAAATAAGGAGAGGCTTTGGAACCTCTGGGACAACTTTAAACATTCCAACATCTGAATCATTGGGGTGCAAGAAGGAGAAGAAGAGTAAGACATTGAAAACTTATTTGAAAAAATAATGAAGGAGAACTTCTCCAATCTGGCAAAAGAAATAGACTTCCAGAAAGTCCAGGAAGCCAAGAGAGTCCTAACAAAGTTGGACTCAAGGAAGCACATACCAATGCACATCATAATTACATTACCCAAGATTAAAGATAAGGAGAGAATCTTGAAAGCAGCAAGAGAAAAGGAGACAGTTACTTACAAAGCAATTCCCATAAGACTATCAGCTGATTTCTCCAAAGAAACCTGACAAGCAAGAAGGAGCTGGCAAGAAGTATTCGAAGTCATGAAAGCCAAGGACCTATATCCAATATTACTCTATGCAGCAAAGCTATCATTTAGAATGGAAGGGCAGAAACGGTCAAGTTAAACAAGTTCATTATCACCAAGCCCTATTATATGAAATGTTAAAGGGACTCATCTAAGAGAAAGAAGAAGATCAAAAACTATGAACAGTAAAATGACAACAAACAGTTATCAACAACTGAATCAAAAACAAACTAAGCAAACAATTAGAATGGAAACAGAGTAACAGAAAAGGACATCACAGGAGGGTTATCAAGCAGAGAGGATGAGGGCAGAGAATGAGGAAAAAGATACAGGGAATAAGAAGCATAAATGGCAGGTACAAAATAGGAAGGGTGAGGTTAAGAATAGTATAGGAAATGGAGAAGCGAAAGAACTAATATGTATAACCTATGGACATGAACTATAAGGGGGGGAGGGTATGCCATTTAGGAAGGGTGTGCAGGACAGAACGGAATAAATATGAGACAACTGTAATAGCAAAATCAATAAAATATACTTAAAAAAATAAAACAAAATACATATTAATATTCAAAATGAGAACACACCTGTTAAGATTTTACAGTTCTGTCTGAAACAAAGATTAGATTTCATTAGTAAGATCTTAGGCTCTAATGTAGCACCTAGCACTGCTGAATGAATGAGTAGGAGGAACAATAACAAGAGGGGTTCTATTGTATTAGCCGAGTTCTCATCCAATTGCTATGATTGCACAAATAATCATTTAAAAATCCCTTTTCTGTTATAAGGAAAACCATGCCCAAGGTGGCAGTGAGAAAGTTTCAAATCTGTTTCATACAAAATTATCAGGGATAAGGGTGATGATTCGGACTGTGGGAGAAGTCTTTAATTCAACTGGGCCCTGGAGTCTGCACCCCGACTAACATGCTAGGAGGGAAACATTCCAATGTGCAACATGGGAGTCCCTCGAATCTGTACTCTGGTGATCTTATGAAAAAGACTTTTTGAAATGGGTGTTCACCCAATGGTTTGGTGGTTAGGGTAAGGAAGAAGATTGACTACTAAGGAGCCTGGGGAAAATTTTTAGGGTAATAGAATGTTCTATATCATTGTGGTAATGGTTAAACAACTGTATACATTTCAAAATGATTTTACTATATGTTCAACAGTTTGATAAAAAGAAAAAAAAAGAATATTCATCCCATCTGAGATATCAACTACTCATAAATTAAAACAGCCCTTTAGATCTAAAGGAGGCAATGCCAAAAAGTTGGCATATAGAAAATAAGTTTATTATTATAACAGAGTAAAGTAGTATCTATGGGAGTTTGTGGGGAAAAAAAAAAAAAAAAAAGACAGTAAAGCTAGGGGACAAAACTGTGGAACAAAGAAGTAGGAGGTACTACCATGCAAAAAAGCACTGCTTCAGATACAGTATCTGGTTCCGATAAAATAAATGCCACCTGTTAAGAGAAAAACTTGAAGGCACTGATATTTTACACAATTTAACAACGAATACCATATATTCTGCTTCTCTAATGCAGTATTTAAGAAGAGTTAATACAAGGATAAATAGAAATAAAACAGACATCCCCCTCAAACACACAAACAAATCATTACAGGTCCTTTCTGCAATACTAAAAACACTAAGAAAGACCCAGAGATCTAGTGCCCTTGCTCCGCACTGCTCCCAAAGAACAAAAGCCAATAGAGGACAAAGCAGGTCTTATTCTTGTGCCTTATTTTCAGGGTAAGAAAGTGCCCCCAAAAGGTCATCAGTATACTTACCCTAATATCCCACTGGCAAAAGCTGTACCATCTGTCCATTTCTAAACCAATCTCTGACAAGCAAAGTAGAATTACTCTGGTTGGTTTAGACCACAGATTCTCAAACTTGTCCATCTGTAAGAGTCATGTAGGAGCTTCTAAAGTTCCTGGTATCTGAGCTCCATCCTGAAATTCGTACTTACTGGGCCCCTAGCACTACTGTTTACTTTTAGATTCCTTAGGTGCACTTTCAGCGGGATTTCTCCACTGTAGGAAAGACTGAAAAAAGAAACCAGAGCACCCAAGTTCTCCACTGTTTGTGAGACTAGAATCCACTCTAGGGCTGAAACACTGCCTGCATCCTTTACAAGGGGTGTCCAACCTGCAACCCACAGGCCACATGCAGACCAGGATGGCTATGAATGCAGCTCAACACAAAATCATAAATTTACTTAAAACATTATGAAATCTTTTTGTGATTATGTGTTGCAATGTATTTAATGTGTGGCCAAACACAACTGTTCTTCCAGTGTGGTGCAGAGACACCAAAAGGTTGGACACCTCTGCTCAGATGGACCAGCTCTACTCACCAATGATTTAACCAGTGGTCAATTCCTAAATGAAACCAGCCAGATTCTCTTCCCTAGGAATCTAGATTATTCAAAGTAATACAGCAGTATTACATTTCCTCATGATGTTGGTATTTCTTTATGGTAGATGAGTTATACAGTTAAATTATACAAATTACTTACCTAACGTACACCTAAGCTGAGGCTGAAGCCTGATAAAAATGCTATTTCTGACTTCATTCAGACAGGTCTCTATCTTTGCAAGTATTTCAGAAGTAAGTTTTTTACAATCTCCGTCTAAAAATAAAGCACAGAATGTTATCAATTTCTCATCAATCTATATATACCTTTTCAAAGAAAAAAAATGAAGACACTGTCAAGAATGGAAGTTTGTAAGGCAATAAATTTTGCAGACACAAAATACAAAACACCAAATTTTCTTAATACTTCCTTCTCTGTAGGATATATATACTATATATCCTAAAACACAATCCAAACAAATGTAATTACAATAGTATTTTAAAAGCTACAGTTATTCTGTAAAATATTAATATAAGATTAAAAAACAAAATTAATTTAAGTCAAAATTTGAACGAGAGGTATGCTTCTTCTGCAACAATCAATAGAACAATCATCACCTACTCAGTATTGAGATTTCTGTAATAATAGAGACCAGGAAGAGAGAGAAGGGCAAAAATGCTTTTGAAAAACTGAATTTGAAAAGTTGCAAAAAAAAAAAATGCAATCTCAACGAAAGTCAAACTGAAACAAAATATTTCTTATCTAACAAAATTATAACTTTTTAAATGTTTACACCCAGAAGTGATTCGAGTGCTCAGGGATATTTTCTTCTACATGTGAAAATGGAATTGCATGTTGACGTAAGCCCTTGGAAAGCCATTCAAAAAGAATCTTTATATTTACTTCCAGCCAATATGGAGGCGTAGATAGACACACTTTGCCTCCTAACACAACCAAAAAAAGGACAACAACAAATTTTAAAACAAAAAATAACCAGAACTACCAGAAAATCGAACTGTATGGAAGTTTGACAACCAAGGAGCTAAAGAAGAAACATTCATCCAGACCAGTAGGAGGGGAGACAACAGGCAGCCGGGGTGGAGGGGACATGCAGCAAGGCACTGGCTGGAGGACTGGCAGTTCCACATGTGCATGCGGAAAAACTGAGAGGAACAGCTGGGGAGTGACACAGACCGTGCAATCTAGGGATCCAGTGCGGGGAAAACAAAGCCTCAAAATCCATGGAGGTAAAAACCTGTGGGGTTTACACTGGTGGGAGAAACTCCCAGCCTCACAGGAGAGTCCCCTGGAGAGACCCACAGAGTTCTAGAACGTACACAAACCCACGCACCTGGGAATCAGCACCAGAAGGGCCCGATTTGCTTGTGGGTAGCGGGGGAAGTGACTGCAAGCCGGCAGAGAGCTGAGCAAGTAGCATTGCTCCCTCTCCGACCCCTCCCCCACAGACAGCATCACAACTCAGTGACCTGGGTTGCCCTGCCCAGGTGAATAAGGTTCTGCCCCTTCCAGCATAATAGGTGCGCAGAGACAAAGAAATATGGCCCAAATCAAAGCTCCAAAAATAGAACGAAGTGATGAACAGAGAGCCAACCTATCAGATACAGAGTTCAGAACACTGGTAATCTGGATGCTCACTAAATAGGTTGAGTGTGGTCGCAAAATGGAGGGAAAAATGAAGGCTACACAAAGTGAAAAAAAGAAAAATGTACAGGGAATCAACAGTAAAGGGAAGGAAACCGGGACTCAAATCAACGACTGGAAGAAGAAGGAAGAGATAAAATTCAACCAGAACAGAGTGAAGAAACAAGAATTCAAAAAAATAAGGAGAGGCTTTGGAACCTCTGGGACAACTTTAAACATTCCAACATCTGAATCATTGGGGTGCAAGAAGGAGAAGAAGAGTAAGACATTGAAAACTTATTTGAAAAAATAATGAAGGAGAACTTCTCCAATCTGGCAAAAGAAATAGACTTCCAGAAAGTCCAGGAAGCCAAGAGAGTCCTAACAAAGTTGGACTCAAGGAAGCACATACCAATGCACATCATAATTACATTACCCAAGATTAAAGATAAGGAGAGAATCTTGAAAGCAGCAAGAGAAAAGGAGACAGTTACTTACAAAGCAATTCCCATAAGACTATCAGCTGATTTCTCCAAAGAAACCTGACAAGCAAGAAGGGGCTGGCAAGAAGTATTCGAAGTCATGAAAGCCAAGGACCTATATCCAAGATTACTCTATGCAGCAAAGCTATCATTTAGAATGGAAGGGCAGAAACGGTCAAGTTAAACGAGTTCGTTATCACCAAGCCCTATTATATGAAATGTTAAAGGGACTCATCTAAGAGAAAGAAGAGGATTGAAAACTATGAACAGTAAAAATGACAACAAACTCACAGTTATCAACAACTGAATCAAAAACAAACTAAGCAAACAACTAGAACAGGAACAGAATCATAAAAATAGAGATCAGAGGGGAGGGGAAGGGGGAAGAATGGGGGGGAAAGTATAGAGAATAAGCAGCGTAAGTAACAGGTACAAAATAGGCGGGGGAGGTTAAGAATAGTATAGGAAATGGAGAAGCGAAAGAACTTCCATGTACAACCCATGGACATGAACTAGGCTACGAGTGGGACAGTACAAGGGGGGACAATAAAGGGGAGAAAAAAAGGGGCAACTGTAACAGCATAATCAAATAAAATATATTAAAAAATAAAACTTTAAGAATCTTTATTTATATTTTAATACCCCTTCTAGGACATACCCAGCAATAGAGTCAAAGAATGTTATGGATACTTGCCGTGGTGTTTATTCCTCATAGCAAAAAATGTTAAGTAGCTTGGATGGTCACCAATGCGAAAACAGTGGGTGAGCTGTATATAAAAGATTGCATGTAAAGTCAACTTAATAAACTTGAGGACTTTTACACTACCAGGAAACAAGACCTAAAAAAGCCTAATAACTGAAATAGTGTGGTACTGGTTCAGGGACAAATAAAATGACCAGGAGAACAAAACTGAGTTAAGAAACAGCTGTACACACATATGGAATGTTACATGATAAAAGTGGCATGACAGATCAGTTGAGACAAAAAGTAGAACTAGAAAAACTCGCTACTCGGGAAAAAATGTGTTCTTACCACATACCATACACAAAAATTAACTCCAGCAGAATTAAAAATTTCAATGTCAAAAGCAAAACGATGAGTTTTTAGTGAAAGTATAGGGGAGTGACTCTGTAATTTCAGGGAAAGGAAAGATTTATTTTGAAAGCCACATTACTAGCTACAAAAGAAAAAGATAACAATTTCTGTCATCAAAAGATATCTTTTAAAAAATAAACATACAAGCCCTGGCCGTATGCCAAGATTGCAGGTTTGATCCTGGGAAAGGGCACATGCAAGAATCAACCAGTGAATGCATAAATCAGCCAATGAATGTATAAACAAATCAATGTTTCTCTATCTCTCAAAAAAATCGATCAATAAATTAAGAGAAAAAAAGTAACCATACAAGATAAAATTGGGGGACTTAGCAACATGTATCTGATATAAAAAGAGCAACAAAAACATAACTCATACAAGCCAGTAAGAACATGATAACAGAATTAATATAGGTAAGACACGAACAGGCATTTCACAGAAGAGGGAACATACACATGAAGAAATACTCGAACTCTTTAAAATCTAGGAAAGGCAAACCAAGACCACAAACCATTTTATGTCACTCAGCACACAATCTTCAAGTTTGAAAATAACCAAGGGAAAATATATGATTCAGGAAGATCTCACACACACTGCTAATGGGAGTACTGACTGGTAAAACCCTTTGGCAAACAATTCTCAATTCACCATTATATTATAAACTGAACTTAGGGCCCATGATCTGGCAATTCCATTCCTATGGTACATCCAAGGACAAGACTATTTGTATCTCAGGAGACATGCCTGAGAAGTCACAGCAGCGCTTTTTATAAGAGCAAAAAACCCAATGACAGATGAATAAAGAAATACATGGATATATTTACAAAATGGAAATATTCTACTGCAATGAATATCAATGAAGCACAAATACAAGCAGCTTCATAGGTAAATCTTTATGAAAAGAAAAAAGGTCCCAGAAGACATAGTGTATATCCTTTGTATAAAGTTGAAAACAAACTAGATAATATATTGTTCAGATTACATGTGTAGGGAGAACTATTAAGAAGGAATAAAACATTTCTGAATGACAACTACCTTTGGACAGAGGTGGAGGGTGAGATAGGGAGGAACACATAGGTAGATGTCAGTTACTGGCAATATTTTAATTCTTTTTGGGTTGGGAGGTGGGCTCATGGGCATCCTATTTTATAGAAACCAGAACAAAAAATATTTCCCTCACTGTGAAGAGAGATTTGGAGGGAGTTGCGGAATTGTGGTAATTTATATTTACTTCTTTATTCTGCTTTAAGCAATTTAAATACTTACAACTTTACTCTGTTAGGTTCTGTGATGACCACCATTACCCTGACAGCTAAGATACACTACAGCCTCTTTTACAAACTTAACTCAGGTTTTTAAAAAGGTGTCTTTTGAGGCCATGAAGATAACACAACTTGTGTCATCTCAAGCTTCATCACACTCCCTGTGCTCCTTGCTCCCAGGTCTCCATGTAAAACAGACACTTCTAATGGCATCTTTTCCACATGCTGTGAGACAAAACTCAACATTAATTTCTTTACAAATTGAAGAGAAATATAATATTATTACCAACCTTTAACTGCATCCCCGTGACTGGTGTGCAGAAGCTTACTGGCTTGATTATACTTTGTGAACAACTGCCAGAACACAGACTCCTCTTTAGGACACACGTCAGTCATCACCACCTTTTTTACCACTTCCAAGTGCACCAATGCTGAGAGGATACAGTCTAACCAACAGAGGGCATAAGAATTTTTCCACTGAACACATGACATCTGACAAAATGGTATACATCTGCTCTGCAGGGGCATTTCCAGTTCAGACGTTCCTCCTTCGTTTTGATGAGCAGTCTCTCCAGTTCCAAAAACATCGACTGCAGCACCATCTTCTTCAGCAGCCACATCAACAGCAGCTTCCAAAATCTGCTCCTGTCCCAAGAAATCAGTGATCCTAACTGGACTCTGCTGACCACTGTGCAGTGAGTCTGGTAAGTCTGATGAGGTTTCGTCATATGCTTCTCCATGATGTTTGCTGTTCAAAACTTGTTCACCATCAGAAACAATATGACTTTTAATTTTTTTGGTATTTGCTAAAGAAGGTGAATCTTTAGAGTTGGTTTCCAAAAGCTTTCTTTTTTGAGGCTTATTTGGAGTGTGATGATCTTCCAAATCAGAAGAAATTAAGTTAAGTGATCTAGAGCCCAAAGGATAGATGCACTAGCAAGAAAAAAATGAAATGTTTAACTACAAAAATTCAAACAAACTCAAATTTTACTTTATTCCTTCTAAGTCATGGAAAAAAATGTATAAAATTCTGGCATTAATTTCACATGACAGGGTATATTGTCAATCTACATTTGAAAGAACTAGGGATAAACAACTAATCAGAAATTTGGTCCCCAAAGAATAATTTTTTCCTAGGTAATAATTTAATCTGAATTATATACTAGGATTAGCTACCAAAGAAAACATACATACTTTTGCCTTAATGAAAAGCTAATGTCAAGTGAATTAAAAAATTTCAGCAGTGTAAAACAATGTTTTATGACGGGTGTTATTCTTTTTGGGAGAGGCACACTTGTATAACCCTAAAAATTACAAAAGTATTTTCAAATAAAAAAAGTTAGATGGAATAATTTCTATTTCTAAATTTTGAAATGAATATTAATCTGAGAGTAAACAACACATAAGCTTTACATCCTTATTGGGTTTAAGGGTCAAAGTAGCTGGATTTTAATAACTTCAATTTTAGCCAAATATTAACAGTGTAACCAGATCACTAAAAATCAATGAATTTTTCCTAAGTTTGAAAAACAGCAAAATATTTTACAAGACAAATTAAAAAAATATAGATTCTATGCGCCCTCATTTAAAATATTCCACTTTCAACATACTAATGGTTGAAGAGGGGAGTCAGGATGGATGAAAAAGGTGAAGGGATTGAGAAGTACAAACTGGTAGTTAGAGAACAGTCACAGAGATGTAAAGTACAGCACAGGAATATAGTCAATAATATGGTAATAACTATGGGACCAGTTGGATACTTGAAATATAAGGGGGACTACTCTACAAAGTACATGATTATCTAACCTTTATGCTGTATACCTGAAACTAATACTGAATAATACAGAATGCCAACTCTAACTGAAATAAATAAATAAATTTGCCACAAATTCTCTACAAGTGTGGAAGACTGCTACCTTGGTGGCCTCTAGTGAACTAGAGAATCATACCTCCTGGTATTCGTACCCTCAGAATCAGTCCCTGCCACACGCCTCTGGGCTGGGCCATGTGACTAGCTTTGACGGAACACTAGCAAGCATGATGCACATGGAGGACTGAAGCACTGGCTCGTTAGACTTGTCTTCCTGGAGCCCTCCTTCAGGAACACTCTTTCTCAGTCCCAGCATCATACTATGAGGAGCCCAGTAAGCCTCACAGGAAGACCCTTGTGAGAAAGAACCAAGAACATGGCTGACTGACTGAGCTGAGTTCCCAGATGGCAGCTGGCACCAACTATCAGTCAACAGCATTTGAAGTGTAAACTGCCTGGCCGACCTACATAATCATGAGGAGTAAGTGACACCATTAAGTTATTTTAGTCACCAAGTTTTGAGGTAGTTCATTTCACAGCAGCAGGTAACTGAAATGCACTTAAAATATACCTTTAATACCAGTGAACACAGTATTCATAATATGGCATTTATTATGAAATTCTTAAGCAGGACTAGTTTTGGATCTTTCTGTTAACAACTATTGTGCAGTCACCATCAAACAGCAACCTAACCCTCAACTTTATACCTTTGCTTCCTAAATTCTACCATGTCACAAAATGGAGAACACTTTAAAATCAATAGCAATAATTTTGTACTCTAACAAAAAAGTGAAAGCAGGACCTCAAAGAAATATTTGCACACCCATGTTTACCGTAGCATTATTCATAATAGTTAAGAGGTGGAAGCAACCCAAATGACCATGGACAAACAGATAAAGAAAATGTGATAATACGCACAAAATCGAGTATTATTCAGCTTTAAAAAAGAAAACTGTTATATGCTACAATATAGATAAACCTTGAGGACATTATGCTAAGTGAATAAGCCCATCACAAAATATAAATACTATATGACGTGACCTATAATAGGTATCTACAGTAGTCAAATCCAGAGAGACAGAAGGGAGAATGGTGGTTGCCAAAGGCTAGAGGGGAACAGGGAGTTGCTTAATGGGGACAGTTTCAATTGTGCACTCTCCCTCAGGGAACATACCCACGTCTCTTCTCCCTCACCCTTCTCCCCCCGAAACAGGCATGCATTACTGAAGCTCTAAGGGACTCCACAGGACTTGCAACCAGGGGAGCAATGGGCAGCAGCACCTCGTCCCGGGTTAACCCCCTGAACCTGTCTCCAAGGCCCTCTTTTCTCTTACTTCCCAGTGACGCAACAGCAGCCCTGCCTTGGCTCCCTCCTGCTGTTTATTCTTTCTTAAGCCCTTCTGTATTTCACTATCTCCAGCTTTAATAAACATATTATCAAAATCAAAAAACAAAGAGGAGGAGGAAAAGTTTCTTTTAAATTAAAATTAAAAAAGAATTTTAAGAGGCAAAAAATATCTACCAATCCTATGCAGAGTCAGCACCTCTACATAATAAAAAGAACAATAAACTTGGGCCCTTTATGGTTTACTATTCTTTTTATCCATACTCCTAGGTAAACTCCCCAGTCTTGGAGTTCAGTATTCATACAACGAAGGCTCCCAAACATGTACGTCCAATGCCAAACTCCCTACCCAATGCCAGACATAGATCCAACTGTGTGTTCCACACACCCAAAGATACTAGATGTCTCAGACTTGACTGGTCCTGACCTCCTAGTCTTTCCCCTAATCTTCCTCTTTCCAAAGCCTTCTCATCTCAGTAAATAGCAACTCCATCCTTACAATCATTCAAGTCAAAATTCTGAAAATCTTACCTGTTTTGTCCCTTTCTACCATGTATCCCAACCGTTTAGCAATTCCTTTGGGCTTCACTTTTAAAACATACACAGAATCCAACCGTGCCCCCTCACCTTGGCCATACTTGCTCCTCCTGAATACTGAACCTGCCTTCCAACTAGTCTCCAAGCGTCAGGTCTTGCCCATGACCTATTATTTTCAACACAGCAGCCAACGTGATCTTTTTAACATACAAGTCAGATTATGTCATCCAGAGACCTTAAGATGGCCTATAAAGACCTTATTTGGCCCAGCCTCCTCCCCGTTATTGTTCTGACTGACCCATCTTCTATGTCTGCTCATGTACTCAGTTCTAGCTGTGGGGCTTCCTGGTAGTGGCACCAATATAAACAGGCAGCCTCCACTCTCAGGACGTTATACCTGTGACCCTCCCTGTCTAGGAAGCTCATTCCTTTCCATCTCCCTCAGGTGTTTGCTCAAATGTCACTTTCTCAAAGAAGAGTTCCCTTCATCACACTACTTAAAACTGCGATCTCCCTATTCCCTGAAACTCAGTCCCTGTGGCTTTTTCTCCACAGCACTTTCATCACCTCACACACAAAAAATAAACTTTACTTGGTTGTTTCTATCCCTACTCTAGAATATAACATTCTTCAGAGCAAGAAAATTTTGTTTTACTCATTGTATCCTGCCATATAAAACAGCATCAACATGGTGATGCTCAAAAAATATTCATTGAGTACATGCAAAAAGAATTTATTTCTAATTGTAAGAATGCTTACGATTTTCTCAAGTTGTACCCAGCAAAATATCTATCACCAACAGCATGACTTAGTCTAGTATTTTCCAAATTTGGTTAATCATCAGGCTTGCCCTCAAGAGTTACAAACATACAGAATCCTGGGTCAACCCTACTTTATCAGCATCTGGGAGTGAGACAGAGGTATTTTTAAAAAGCACTCCAGATGATTCTGATGAACTTGCTAGCTTACCTGGAATAAAGTATCTGAAATTAGTCCTGGATGGTATGGCTCAATTGGTTGGAGTGTCATCCAGTAACCAAAAGGTTGGGGGTTCAATTCTTGGTCAGGGCCCACACGTAGGCTGCAGGTCTGACCACCTGGTCTGGGCATATCTGACCCTCAGTGCACAGGAGGCAACCGACTGATGCTTCTCTCTCACATCAATGTTTCTTTCTCTCCCTTCTGCTCTCTCTAAAAGTAATGGAAAAATGTTCTTGGGGAAGGATGAAAAAAATAAAGTATCTGAAATTGGAAGAGTGTGTTCCAATCACAACTCTGCTGCTTTATGGATACCTTGAGTTCCTAAACTCTCTGCATCTCTTTTGTTGCTCACAAAGTGTTGAGAATTAAATGTGTATGTAACAGTAACTGTCAAGTACAAAAAAAAACAAAAAACAAACGTAGAGTATTATGGAGCTCCATTTAATAAGCTCCTGTATAAAACTTGGTAGCATAGATACAAATTACTGTAATTAATCCTCAAAGATATTTAGAGCCTTAAATATATAACATAAAGATTAATGACTTTTCCAATACATTCCAAAGTTAATAAACCAAATAGAAGAGAGATTTACTACTACGCACCAACAGCTAACAAGGACCCACAAACAAGGCTAAAAAACCAACCTTAAAAATGTATTTTTTCCTCACAAAAGTCTAATGACAATAAAAATAAACAACATCTTGCATTAACTCAGGAAAGCAGGTAGAAAAATAGATCTTATTTAACAGGGTCTATCAAACAGATCTAGAAACTCTGATTATCTGAGTATTAAAAATGTACAGTCTAAAAACACAAAATGAGTACAAATTAAACACTGAAGAAAGAAAGCAAAAGGCCAAAACCTTGATACTATCTAAAATTAATACGTTACCTGCAGATCTTCACACAAATAGATAGATTCTTGAAAACTAATTCGGTAAGTCTTTAAAGTTTTTAACTTCCCCTTCTTTCTACAAGCAGGACAATACCCATCTGACGGGATGTTAGCAGAATCATATTTCTAAAAGAGAAATAAAGCAAATTAAAATACAGACATTCCTAGATTGTGCCAAATTACAGAGTCAAATGGAAAAGCAACCAGAAAAGAATTACGACTTTCACTTACAAGCATCCTGGCAAGATATTTTCAACATGGCAAATAAAAAAACACATACAGGCTTTAAATACAGATATTATTCCAAAAAGAATATATTGTAGTTTTAAATATTAAAATTTAAGTGTTAAAAATATCAATTTAATTTCAAGGAAAAAAATAATGTAAACTGCCAGGGGAAATGCATGTTTCATATTTTCAAAGAACAGTAAACTATAAGGTCTGTGTCTTATTTCTACTTTTACATATTAACAAAACAGAGAGGTAAACAAATTAAAACAATCTTTCGCCAGTACTATAAGATTTCCGTGGAAAAAGATATATTTTTACGTTAACTGGTAAAATTAAAATCAAATTAAGTCTCAAAAATAGGAGGAAAAACACCCAACTCTGCACTGAGGCAAAAAAATAAGTTCACTAACTTTTCCCAAATACCCCACCATGTGGAGTGAAGATACCCCTATATCAGTCCCTGGTCCAATCACTGGCAAACCATTTCCAGTCTTCGAGGAATCCATCATTCCGAGTCATTGGCTAATTTATTTCACTTGAAACATGTCAATATCACTAACGATTTTTCAATGAACCCTGAAAAAAAAAAGTCAATAAACAATTAAATAAAAATCCTACTTAATTTGAAATAGAGCTTTGGTCTTTTACAAGATGTATATATATTAAGTATCTTTTGAGAACTATATGTCATAGGATAAACATATTCTGAGACTGTACTCTTGAAGTGAAAAAATACTTAAATATACTTATAAATCTAACAAATTTGTGGGGAGAGAGCAGAGACTGGCAATAGGACTGGTTTTCATAGACTCATTTCTAAGTAAATATATCAGAACTTGTAATAGAGGTAGCTATTATTTAAAGCCATTTTTTATTGACCAGCATTTGAAAGCCTAAGTTTTTAGAGTTTATGCACAATTCAAAACAAATGTCAGGGTTACACTAAGAAAGTACTTCGAAAACCTCAGATCGATGTGTCATTACTTGACAGGGACCAAAGAACTCCACACATTCCTAGTGCTTTCAACCACCAAGAATACTTCACCAACTGAGTACAATGCTACTTTTTAAAAGCTTCCAACAAGATACTATTTCACATTAAAGCAAATGATCTGTACCACAACAAAAAACATAAACACTGTTACAGTACAAACTACACATGCAACAAGCCTGTTCTGAGTGTAGTCCCATGGCCTAGAATCACATTCAGGAAAGTCAAAGTTATGAGACTGGAGCTCAGTGTAAGAAAATTGATTAAGAGTAGGGTAGATATGAATTTAAAATACAGGAAAATCAGAGACAGGACATCTATAAGCAGAGCAAATTACCACTTAGCAGGGCTGTTGTAAAATAATTTCAAGCAAGTCTTTCCCAAATCTAAGAAACTATAATTTTTATAACAACCACCTCCTGGGAAAATGCATTTCACAGGTTCACTAGAAAAGGTAGTTATGCTATTCTATTCCAGCTGTATACACTCTAGTTATGCTATTCTATTCTGGCTGTATACACTTTATACACTTTCAAGCCAAGGAATAATTTTTAAAAAATAATAAAATAAAAACGCTGTTTGAAAGCCAGTGTCAATGAATCTCAATTTCTTCTTCCTCAAGAAATTATCCATAAGGCAAGGTTTCTCAACTACAACATTATGTACACTTTGGACCAGCTCCATCTCTGTTGTGAGTGCTGCCCTGTGCACTGTATGTGATGTTTAGTAACATCTATGACCTCTATCTACTAGACGCCAGTGGTACTCACTCCTCAGTTTTGACAATCAAATCTCCTGGGAGGCAAAAATCACCCCAAGGAAAACCATTGCCAAAAGGTTAAAAACAAGTTTAGTGCCTAATTTTTTTTCTTTTTAAGCTGCTCACACACACCAATTTATTATCTTTGGCTAGTTCTGTTTATAATCTGCTTACAAAGGGGAGCTATATAGGAAAGAGTCAAACTTTTATGGTTTCAGAGTGGTTCAAGGATGGGGCTTTACACCTGTAAGTCTGGCTGCAGCAATTTCTTTGTAAAATTGGTTGTTCTAAGAAGTAAATGCACTAACATATGTAAAATGTTTAGCATCTGCTACACAGTAAACTTTAACTGCTATATATTTGGTGCTAATTTTATACTTCACTCTGTAGAAAATATAAAATCCATCTTGTATCATTCTCAAAAGAAAAACAGGTTATCTCTGTATCTTGAATAAACTGCTAACAAAAATTTCCATTTGCTTCAGGGATCAAGAAAAGTTTTCCAGATGGTTTTCCCTGGCTCTCAATTATAAAAGTGATACAGAAGGAGCATTCAAATCTTCTCCCCTAATCCCACCACTAACATTTCAATGAGAAAAGCAGGTAGATTGGTGGATCAAATACTAAATATGCAGGAACCCCCCCCCCCCAACGAAAATTCACTTTATAATATACCGGAAGTGGGCTATTCAGGTCTCCCAAATACAATTTCCTTTATCCTCCCTTCAAAAATAACCAGTTCCTCTCTCTCTTGTACTTCATCTGTATTTTGGCATTTCCATTCCTCCAGACACATACACCAGAAAATCTGAATGGTTCTCCACTCTTTCACTTCCCTCTTCTTCACGTAGTAGAAGTCGTCAGTTTTGCGGACAGTTCTCTGGAAGTGTCTCAAATCCCTACCTCTTTCCATGCCATCCTTACCTCTTATCACTACCGAAGTGATGCTTCTATAAACCAAGTCTGAGTTTGTCCCCGTCCAGGTTAAGATCAACTCTTAACACCGGCCTGCTTATTGTCCAAACAGTACAGTGTGACCTAAAGGTAGTACTATGACCTAAAATAAAGGTCACTGCATTGTGACCTCACAGTATGATCCTCCTCTACTCTTCACTCCCAGCATCTTTCTTCTGACACCCCCGTTTTCATTACTTCTGTGAGCAAGTGATACTTCAGAAGCCCGAGTGTCAATTACTAACCCAGCATGGGCCCAGAAGTCACAGCGCAATACATGTGTGAAGTCGGTCCTGGGAATAACGAAAGAGATGCAATTACGCTTAATTGACAGTCCGCGTGCAAAGTGGGAAAACCCAAACAACAAACCATTCCAAGAAGAACCTCACACCTATTTCAGCTTGCCCTCCAATACCAAGTGGGGTAAGCACGTGCAAAGGGGAAGCCACAACACACTTGGAGCAGAGAAATGGGGTCGGCTTTTGCGCCCAACCGGGTCGGGCACCACACCCAGCCGTCGTGAATCAAAGACGTCTAGGACCCACAGAGGTCAGTTTCAAACCCCAACACTGGAAACCCCAGGAGGCGCTGGGTTCCGTAACTGCTACCATCCCCCCCCCCCATCCCTTCCACACGCTCTTCGCAAAAAGGGAGAACAGCAGCTCTGGTTTCTCTTCAGCATTTACCTCTCCGAGTCCAAACCAACCTAAACCTATACCTCTATACTCCTTATTCCTCAACCCCTTCCATTGAAACCTTGTCCCCGCCCTTCCCTCGCCCAGCCCATCCTTTCAGCGTACACATTACTCCATAGATCAACCCGGTTCCATCCCGTTTTCCAATTTCGGGAGCTGAAGGACACCTTCTCCCTTACCTGCGGCGAGTACTCTTCTTCGCTCGGGTTCGATTCGAACTCCAGTTCCACCGCACAGTGCAACGTTCACTCCACGTTCAACCTCAGCCTGCTCCTCCCCCACCGACCACCCCGCTAGGAAAGCAGCTTCCGGTTTGAGTCCGCGGTAAAAAAAGTTCCCCTTTCTACTTCGCGCGGGGCCCGAAAGGATTAGGTACGTCCGTAAGCGTGGCGGAAGGAGATGAAGAGAGCACTTCCGGTACGCTTCCGCAAAGCTGAGCCGCCTGCCAGGCCTCCGCAGCCGCATTTTTATTCGCGATGACGGCTGGGGGCGGGTCCGGTGGCTGCAGAGCTTGCAGTCTGTGAGTGGCTGGGTTGAGGGAGGCGACGTACCTCGAAGCTGCAGGAAAGCGCTCGAGAGGCGGAGGTGACGTCAGTTGGAGTGGGGAGTGATTAAACTAGTTCACGGTCGGCCGCGGAGGGATTACGCTGAGGAAAGAGACTGGCGCGCGTCTTGCTGCTACGTGGCCCGCGCGACCCCGAGTCGGAAGCTTGTGTGCCTTTGAGTGATATGGTGGGCGGGTGAGGGACGGGGTCCCGAGTCGGCGGAGGGTGCGTTGGAGGCTCTTGGCCGTCGCGTCTTCGAGGAACTGTGGTCTCGGCGACTGTGGGCCGCGTGAGGCCTCTATAGGCCGTCCTCCAAAATCCTCAGTGAGAGTCGAGCTGCCCGAGTGCGTACTCACAAAGGGTCACCACACACGGAGCTGCCCCTCCCCGTCTCCCCAAATCCCTTCTTCGAGGCCAAGGGTTTTTTCTGCCCGGATTCTGGGATGTTTCTGCTTCTTTCCTCCCAGATCTTCTAACGGTAAGGGGAGTAGCCAAAGCACAGGGAGTCAGCTGTCCTTACCCGTTCTAACTAGTAAGCCTCTGATCTGTCTCTGCCGCGCTGACTTCTGGCTCCTGCCTTGTTTTAATTTAGGATAACGGGGTAGTTCTCATTTAGTTCGTTAAGTTTAAGGCTCTGCTTTTCTAGGAAGGTTATGTGGTTTAAGGGACATCGTGACCACGTGTGCTATTTCCTAGTCTGCATTCTGAATCTTGGGGTCGGTGTAGTCTTAAGTCGACTGGTTCTAGTTCTAGAATAACAGTATGTAGTTTCTAACCAGTTCTTGACAGAGTAACCATTGGTAATTTTGGCCTTTTTTTTTTTTTTAAAGTGGTCTCAAACTAAACGATCATATTGTGGAATAATGCTGATCATTTTTATAGGATGGCATACAGGAAACAAGTCCTGTGTACTAAGAAGTTCTTCAGTAAAAATCATTTTAGAAGTACCAAAAACGCAATCAAGATTTTGGTACTTCTGAATGCAAATGGTCAAGAAATCCACAGGGAGTTTTTTTCCAGACTGAAATACAGCATGATTAGTTTTTGGTTACCTTTTTTATTGTACTAGATCAGCTATTTTCAACCGTTTTCATTTCACAGCACACACAAACTAATTACTGAAATTCTGTGGCACACCAGAAAATATATTTTTTCCTAATCTGATTTAAAAATAGGTATAATTTTGATTCATTCACATTGGATAGCTATTGTGTTGCTGTTGTCATTTTTTACTTTGATAAACCAAAGGAAAAGAGGTAGTGATTGCATGTTTTAAAAATTCTTGCAGCACACCGGTTGAAAATCGCTGTACTAGATTATTAATGTGCTGGTGTATTATTATAACAGCTAGCTAATTAGGTTTTTTAAAAATGAGTTATGATAAAAATATGAGACCTTAGTATTTCCTCCTGAAATAATAGCTAAAACTGGGGGGTTTTCTTGTTTACCATTGTCTTTTCCATTTTTTTGGAGTGAAGCACACTTTTTGGTAGACACTTCAGAATATGAACTTCATAAATTGAACACAGTAATTGATTCAGTTACATGTAGCTAAAATATGTTAAGTTTGAAAAATCAACATTCTTAAACTCAATTATATCAAACATTGTTGTCTACAAAGTTGATTTGTAATCTTTTAATGCAAATTTGATTTTTTTTGGCCAGGAAAAAATATGTTAATTGTAAAGAACAAAATGGAGGTGGAGCTTGGGTTGTGAAAAGAAATGAAGGAATTTTAGTATATGTTCCAGAGTATTTTCCCTTGAAAAAGGTAGAAAAAGTCACACAAGGCTTTCTAAGAAAAAAGGACGGATACTAATATAGAACAGTCAATCAGGAAAAGGTAACTACAAAATTCTTTCATTTATATTGGAGCAATGATACTATGTTCAGAAAATTGTATACATTTCTTCTTATTTATTACCAGTGTATTTGGAATGCCTCTTTCTTTGTACTTACTACACTGGTTCCCAAAAGAGTACACTTACCTTCCAGTAGGATTAAAGCTCATTGATTCTATCCCCTTTCAGCAATGTGGGACAGATTTTTATTTATTTCCATTTAAAAACTAACATCTAATCAAAGGGAGCTTTTATTAAATTAATCACCAATGAGCAGCCACGATAGGAATACAGTGTTGCATGATTAGGATTTTCTTTTCTGTTTTCATTTTTCTCTTCTCATAATGTCAGCTTTTGTCCCCTCTGCTAGGTTGTATTCCTAAATCATAAAACAAGTCTTTGGCCAAACCTGGGATGTAAAAACTGCCTGCTCGTTCTGTTCTCATCCAAAAGATGAGAGTTTTAAGTGACTAACCATATTTTCTAGCAGCAGCTTTGTGAATACTGTCTATGATCTCATAACCTGATTCCAGCATTCAAAGGCTTTGAAAACCAAAAACTTTTTAAGCTTGGAGACAAAATTCAATTGGTAGCAAAATATGACCTGAACTATGAAGAAGTTATATATGGTCTTTATCACACGTTTTGCTGAAGAAATACAATGATTGACTATGGGGTGTGGCCCTTGGCCACTGGTATGTTGGGTGTTATATAATGGTTTGTTTACCTTGTGACATTTTTAAAGTTCCAAGAAGTTATTATTTCTAAAGCACATCCATCCCCTGGGTGTTGATTAAGGAATGTGAATCTGTATTAATATTTTTGGCAATACAATTGCACTAGGCATTTGTAAATTAAAAAAATTAATACACTTAAGTTCTTTTCCTCAGTGAATTTACTTGAGTTAGAAGGATCGAAAAACATACATTTGTCATACTGTAATATGTTTGTTCATAGAGCTATGCACAGCCTCTTAGTGTAGCCATGTAGAAACCACACAAGTCATTAGTAGTTCAAGGGTTTGAGATTATTTTGTACCTCAGACTCTTAAAATTTAGATAGAACGTGACAGCCCATTATGTAGCCTAAACTTATCTGGCTCTGTTTTGCCACACAAAATGAGGAGACAATATTGATAAAGTAAATATTGGAATATCTGATTTCTAATACTAACTCTTCTATGTGACCTTACACAAGTCCCTTAATCTTCATGGCCTTGATTTACAGACCTGCGAGAAGTTTGGAATAGATGAGTCTCTTATGGAAGGTCACTTATTGCCCCAACATTCTACCGGCAGATATTTACCCTTAGACTAAACCTACTTTTTATAAATGTTTTCTGTTAAGAATGTGATCCTATTTCATCTCAAACTGCTGATCTAAATTTTGTGTTTTCATTTTGGATTAGGTAATACATTCATGTAGTTCAAAATTCAAAAATTTTAAAAGATACGCAGTTAAAAGTCTTCCGTCCACACTTGTTCCTCAACCACCGGTTCCTTGCCAAGGAGGCAGCTAATGCCAACAGTTTGTTACATATATTTCCAAAAAAAAATTTATGCATGTATAAGCAAATAAGTACTATATATATTTTTCTCTCCCCCCCTTTTTTTACATAAATGCTACATACTGTGCATAGTTTGCTCTAAGTTTCAACTGATTTTAGAAGTTGTTCCGTATCATTATATAAAGAGTTTCTTCATTCTTCTTTATGGATGCATAGTATTCCATTGTGTGATGTATCATTTCATCAGTCCCCTTTTTTTGGATATTTAGATTTTTTCCTGATTCTTATTAAAAGTATTATGCAATAAATAACTTTGTACATTCATTATTTTCTATGTATGTCTATATACTTGTGCCCCAGACAGTGGCATAGCTCTGTTGGAGTAGTGACATATTTGATAAAATGTTATTTAGTAACCAGTAACGTAAACAGATTGGTAAATTGGGGTCTCAACAGTGTGTTTTTTGGGTTCCATCAACTCTGACTTAATGTGTTCCCCATGCCAATGTAATACAGTGGTATATTGGAGTCAACATCCTACTTGGTTCAAAAGTAAACAAAATAAATCACATCACCTGAATGGCAATCTATTCATTTGAGCCTTAGATGAAGCAAGTGGATTATGTGTAGGGACCTTGTCCTAAACAAACAAATACATATTTTAATTTTTAAACATTCAAATAATGTAGCAGAGAAAGACTTTCAATGAGAGGCATGTGAAAACAGAGTGACGTGACAACAGGTTTGTGCTTTACAGCTCAGGCTCACTTCATGGCATATGCTCATTCAGTGTTATTTAAATTGATATTTTTCTTTTAGATTTTTTGCCAAGCACATATACTTGTAGTCTAATTTGTGTATGATGTAATTTCTATGTATTCCCCCTTTACCAATAAGAAAGCTGAGCCTAAAAGAAGTAAACAATTTACTCAGATTTGCATAACAAAGTGGCAGAACTGGGACTAGAACCTACATCTAATTTCTAATCCAGGACTTTTTGCAGTGTATCACATGCTCTCATAATTTAACATGTATCTTTAACAGTAGATTTGAGAATGCCCAATGATTAGGAACGACTTTAGATACATTTACTACGCCTAGGCTCTAGCAGGGGTGTCTGACCTGCAGCCCACAGGTCACATGCAGCCTAGGATGGCTGTGAATGCGGCCCACCACAAAATCGTAAGTTTACTTAAAACATTATGAGATATTTTTTGTGTTATTACGTGTTGCAATGTATTTAATATGTGGCCCAAAACAGCTCATCTTCCAGTGTGGTGCAGAGATGCCCAAAGGTTGAGCACCCTTGTGAGCAACCTGGAGTTCAGAAAGCAACAATGCTTTCTTCTGGTGGCAAAATAATAGTCTATAAGTAATTATTGAAGTAATCACACAACATGTTGATTAGCAATCAGGAGGGCTCCAAATTTAAAAAAAAAGTTAAAGGCAATATGGAGAAACACTTATAATTGTGCCATAGGTGTCACTTCCAAATGAGTTTATCAGTCATAAGGACTGGAAGGAAATTAGAATCATTTGAAAACAGAGTCTTCTTTCCCCAGAGTTCATACCATCACTTAATTTAGCCAGGAAAACCATTAGAAAAGGAGAAGTGGTAATAGATTGATAAATGTGCTGTAGTAACTACTCCTGTGTAAGCTGGCGTTACAGCATCTGACACTACCATCACACTTTTGGGGCCTTAACTCTGCTGGCTTGTCAAGCTGTCCACTCTATTTGAGCAGCCCTGTGCCCTCTACCCTCACTCCAGTTCCTTATTACTACTTGCTGTCTGTTTTCTTCATCGTATATACGTTTGTTATCATCTGGCTCTCTGCTAGGTTGTGAGTTCTCTGAGGGCAAGGACTACATCTGTCTTGTTCACATATACATGTGCACACGCGTGTGTGGAGCCTCGTACATAGTACATATTTTTAATGAATGAATGATCTTGGTGGTTCCCAATTCCCAATTTATGTGGCTGAACAAATTTTTAAAATGAAAGAATTTCAATACTGTATTACCCCATGTACTTGTATTTGTTACTTCAGCCTTGGTTTGGTGAAAGAAGTGTATATAGCTTATACGCTCATCTTATTGAGAAAAATATTCATGAATTTGCAAGACAGTATTTTAAATGCTGGATGAATACAAAGGTGAATAATGCATAGTCCTTATTCCCAAAGAGAGGTAGAAACATTTGTAAACAGATAGCTTTGATCTAAGGCAAAATAAAGTAAATGCTAAATAGAGTTGTACAAGCAATGTCCCATAGCAGTAATGAAGAAATGATTAATTTTAATTATAGGAGGAGCCTCATAGATTTGAGTTTTGACTTTGGCCATGAAGATAGAAAAACAGAACTGAAGCCCCTCTATATGCAGAATAGAAAGGAATAAATGTTTAGCTTCTTTTTAAAAAGTGCTTAAAATAGTAATATTTACAACAAAGGAGTCATAAAGCATTGTCATAAAGCAATCTTTAAAATTTTCAGTTATTAATAAAATTACTCTGGCCTATTGCTGAGTAATACTCATTGTATAGATATACCACATCTTTATTCATTTATCTATTATGTTGCTCCAGCACAGAGTATCATCAGTAATACTGGAATAACTTTGTACAGTGACAGATGGTTACTGGACTTACCATGGTGATCACATCATAAGGTATATAAATGTTGAATCCCTGAGTTGTACCCCCGAAACTAATATATTTTTTAAAAAATTTTAAATGATATTTAACCATTTCATCTTACTAATTTCATCCTATGAGATGAACCTCTCTATTTCACTGTTTCACTCATTATTTCCCTATGAACTCATAAATATGAAGGGTTCATTTGTTTTATAATTTAGATTTTATTTAACATATGAAATAATCTTTAGGCTTTGTAAAATAGCAAAAATGACAAGAGGGAATTGAAATGTTCATTGAATTAGAGAATATAAGATTCATGTGTATAAAAAGCATTTATATTTTAAAAAATTATCTTCTTAATGCTTTCCAACAGGGAAAAAGAATAATTTGAAGACTATGGCAGAAAATGGTATAATGGTATAACTGACCTCAATGTTCTTTGGAATTCTAGCAATAAACATTGTTGAGTCAGTTTGCATTTTAAGTTGCTAAAAGAATGTTCTTTAAGTTCAAAGAATTTATACATGGAAGACCAGTTAGAGAAGCCCTAATAAGCAAAGTTTTCAGCAGTATTTAAGCTGTTTAATACACAGAACAGCGTATAGAGCATGTGATCTGGTACCAGACCAGTGGGCTCATTTGCCTGTTATAATTTCCAATCATGTAGACATATTTGACAGCTTTTACTTTCAAGTATCAGGAAGGCACTATTTTGCTAATCAGGAAAGAAATTTCAGAGACTTCATTTTACTTCTCAAATGTAATTTGTCCTGATTAATCAATAACATGTTTGATTTGAATACTGATTAGCTTAAAGATGAGATCTCCCATGAATTTTTAGAGTAAATGAGGGGTGGTAGTATATTTTTTCTGAATATGGAGTATATAAAACCTGAAAGTTGGTCACTTGGCAGTTAAATGAAAAAAATCATGGAAATTATTTTCTGAAAATTCAAGGGCAGAGAGAGGAAAGTTGGGAAATGTTAATTTTAGGATATTGTGTCAGGAATAATAAATATATTTACTACCTTCACAAACTTCCCTTTCAGAACAGAACAAGTTAAATGGCATGACAGAATCAGATCTATTCTATAAGACAGATCTTTTAAAAATGTCACTCGTAGAGACCAAAGATACATGATAACCAAATGCAATGCAAAGACTTGGATTAAATCCTGATTTTGGGGGAGAAAATAACTGCTGTAAAACATATTAGAGGAATTTGGGTATTTTTTATTTTACTAGGTGTGTTAATGGTTGTTACCATTATTTAGGAGAATGGCCCTTTTTTTTTTTTTTAATGAGTTGTGTTTGAAATCTATTTAGAGGTAAAGTTATCTTCAGTGTATGTGTGGGTGTGTGTGTGTAAATATGTACATGTAGGAAAAACATAGTGTTAAATGTTGAATCTCTGTGATAGATGTAAGAGGGGATTATCATGCTATTAAATTCTCTGTATGTTTGAGTATGTAAAACAAGAAGTTAGGGGAGAATAGTCCCCTCCAGGTAGCATTTATCACTCACTCCTACTCTCAGTTCTCCTCCTACCTCAGGTCTTCTTCACCTGTTTAGTATTTTCTACTGTCCTCATCTTTAAAACACTGAAATGTCTCAGGGCTCAGAGCTCTTATCAATTTGCATTCAAACCTAAATAATCTTACCTGTCCTGTAATTTGAAGTACTGTGTAGATAGATGCTAAGCTTCCTAAGTTTATTTCTTCAACCCCAACCTCATCCCTGAACTTTAGACTCATATATCCATCTACCCAACTGGTATATTCCCTTGGTACCAAGTAGATAGAATTTTAAGTTTAATAATATGTAAAACTGAATGCCTCAGTCACATCAGTCATTCTGCTCACCCCCTAATAAAACGGCTTCTGTTCTTACCCTCTACCCACACATTCTTCAGCACCTCCATAGAGCAAGATAAGAAACCATGCTCTCATCTTTGATACCTCTTTTTCTTTTGTACTGTACATTTAATCCCTCAGCAAATATGGTCAGCTCTACTTCTAAAATTTATCCAGAATCTAAGTACTTCGCCAGCTCTCACCACTACCTACCATCTGAATCCAAGCCATCATTCATTCCATCATAAATTGTAAGTTTCTCAACCTTGGCACTATTGACATGGGGACAGTAATTCCTTTGGGGAGAGTGGGCTGTTGTGTGCCTTTTAGGATGCTCAGCAGTATACCCTAGCCTCTTCCTGCTAGATGCAAGTAGGCCACCCACTCTTCCACAATTGTGACATCCAAAAGTGTCACCAAACGTTGCTGAAATGTCCCCTGGGAGCAAAACTGCCTCCAGTTGAGGGCCAGGGGATTATAGCCATAGCCTCCTGTTCTCCCTGCTTCCTTCCCTTCCTATAGTTTATTCTCCATCTAGCAACCGAGTTATGTAAATACATAGATCATTTCATACCTTTCCTCAAAACATTCCAATAGCTTCCCATCTCATTAGGATCAGATCTATAAGTTTCTAGATTTCCTTTTCTGCATGACACACATAAGTGAAGATCACTTTTTTTATCGTGTAGAGCTGCTTTCTTGCAAACTGTCAAGAGCACCCCGTCAACTAGATAAATGCTACCCTTTACCCTGCCTTATTTTTCTTTACTGCATAATTTATCACCATCTTACATGTTATATTGGTTGAATGAATGGTAAGGTGTGAAATACTATGGTAATGTACACAAGGTGTACAATTTTAATAATACATACAATTGCAATAATGTACCAAGATAAGTGCTAAAATTTCAAGAAAGGCTTAGTACCTAACCTAGCTCCCAGAGATTCGTGAAAGGTCTCCCAGAAAAAAAAAATGATGCCTAGATAGGGCTTAATCTGATAGTATAGACAAGAGAAAGGTTAGTAATAGTAGAGGGAAGAGAGAAAGAGTGGAGCAAACGATTAGTTCAATTTTGAACTGACTCCAAGGTACCTCCATGAAATTATTTCCTCAGGTAGTTAAGAGATATGAGTCTTGATCTCAGGAGAAATATTGGGACTGTAGATACAGATTTGGAAATAATAAATAGGCAGAAATGAGAGAATGTTTATATGTCAAAGATGGAAGGAAAGCCTTGACATTTAGTATGATAGATTTAAAAAATTCTTGAATCAAATGCCACAGAGGGGAAAAATGTAAAGTGAAGGGTAGGGACTGCTGATTTGTTTATGACAAGGGGAACAAAGGAGATAGGGTCATCTGCTCATCTGTACTTAAGAACATTTCCCTTACTATGGTCTTCCTCAGGGCTTACCAAAGTGTTGATTACATCAGACAGCTAGAGCCTGCCAGCTATGACAAGTCACATAGGTTCCAAGGTTATTTTAACTATTATGTATTAGAAAAATCACTTTTTCAAACTTGGAGTTCTTTGAGGGGGGCTATAAAGTATGGATTATGATGTGTTCTTTTTATCTCATTCTTAAACTTTTAATTTGGGGTTGTAAACTGTGTTTTTAGTATAACTGAAATAGTCATTTGTTGTACAGTAAACCCCACTCCAAAACTTTGGGGCTTTAAAAAATGGTTTATTATTGCCCTGGCTGGTGTGGCTCAGTCCATTGGGCATCATCCTGCAAACCAAAAGGTTGCAGGTTTGATTCTGGGTCAGGACACATACCTCGGTTGCAGGTTTGGTCCCCAGTCAGGGTGTGTATGAAAGGCAACTGATCAATGTTTCTCACATCGATGCTTCTCTTTCTCCCTTCCTCTCTCTCAAAAAAAAAAAAAAAAAAAAAAAAAAAATCAATAAGCATGTTCTTGGGTGAGGATTATAAAAAAAGTTTTATTATTTCTCATCATTCTGTAGGTGACTGTAAAGTTCTGCTGGTCCCACCTGGGTCTGCTCATGCAGCTACAGTCAATCTACTACGTCCACACTGCATGTCTGGGCCCCACGTGCTGCTTGTCAGCTGGGCTTCTGTGTCTTCCAGAGGTCTCTCCTTCATAGTCTCCTTCAGACTTTCTAACACATCAGCAGAAGTGTTCAAGAGGGCAAAAGCAAAAAGCTTCAAGGCTTCTGAGACTGTCAGAGGTTGCAAAATATCAGTTCTTTTACATTCTACCACACTATTATTTATGCAGATTAACTCACTTAAAGCTTACAGCTATGCTATTTAAAGTAAGCGTCTTTAATACCTCCATTTTTAAAATGAGGAAACTAAAGCTCAGCGCTGTTTTGACCCCGTGAGTACCCAACGGGCAAGCCACAGAACCAGACATGGGTTTTAATCTCTGCCTATCATCAAATTTGGTGACATTAATTTATGTGATCCTAATTCTTCATCTGTAAAATGGGGTTAATACTCCTATACAGAATTATTTTTAGGATTTAATAATTTGATTTTTAAAGTGCCTAGCAGAGTGCATGATAAAGAGCAGGTGCTCAAAAATGGTAGTTTCACACCTTCCTCTTACTCTTAAGCTTCTATTAGATGAGGAAATGTTTTATACATGCTGTTTGTCTCATCTTTAAAAAATTGTGAATTACCTAGACTAGAATTATTATTAAAGGAGACTGTCATTAACATTCCAGTAAGAGAATAGCAATAAAAAATACTCCATTCTGATGGAATTAGTTATTTGAAAACTGCAATCTTAGCTGTTCTACCCTAAGGTGTTAGTGGCTGATGATCACTTAATATTTTATTCTCCCAGAGATTCCTTGTATTTTCAGAGGAAATAAAATGCCACTGAAGGAATAAAATAGAATTTTAGGTTTTGTGGCAAGCCAGTGAGTAAGCTAAGATTAAGAAAGGGATTTTTTTTCTTACGGTGTTCCATGTGTTCTACCTGTCACCATGAGCCAGCTTTGGCACGTTACCAAGTAACTCACCACACTTCGTGTACAATTTATAGATTTGGGTTTCCATAGAAAAAAAGAGATGCCTTTAAATAAATTCATATCATGCTATATTATTTCATTTGCATATGTGACATTTAGATAAACATTCAGTCACTGAACTATAAATGCAACTAGAATGCTGACAAATTACAGTTTGAGCCTATGTTACGGGCTGAACTGTGTGCACCACCGCCCAATTCATGTGTAGAGGATTTAACCCCAGTACTTCAGAATGTAACTATATTTGGAGATAAGATCTTTAAAGAGGTGATGAAGTTAAAATCTTTATGGTGGACCCTAATCCAATATGACTGGTGTCCTTATAAGAAAAAGAGATTAGGACACACATGCACATGTACCCGGAGAAGACCACATAAAGATACAGTGAGAAAGTGACCATCTGCAAACTAAAGAAAGAGGCCTCAGAATACATCAAAACAGCCAACACCATGATCTTGGACTTCTAGCATCCAGAATTGTGAGAATATAAATTTCTGTTATTTAAGCCACTCATTTGTGGTATTTTATTATGACAGCCCTAGAAGACAGGGCCCATTTTCCACCCTTCTATATGATGTTTAAAGTTTTTGGTTTTGGAAAAAAAATCAGGAATGGATTATAGGAACTATTTCTTAAAAAGTAGTTAAGTTATATGATCTGGTCTGAAATAGACCAATTTAGAAGTATCTTCTTATCCTTTATTTTACCCCTATGAGCATACCCCCTTTTCCTTTCATTTCTCTATCCTTTTCACCCTGCCCTATACCACCCTATCCCCTTCCAACATGTATACATACCAGATAGCTGGCTCTTTCAACTTCAGCCCTTATATTTTCATGTATAAGGCCTTATATTCTTTCAGCCCTTATGTTCTCTCAAGCCTTCGTTGTTTTTCCTAAGCAGCAGGTAAATCTTCCATGTTGTTTTTCCATGTAGCCCAACTGAAGAAGCAAAGAGGGCTTTAGCATTTATGGAGCACCTATTTTACATAAACCATCTCCTTTAATAAGAAAACAGCAATGGCCTAATTTGGAAAAAGAGAAGGGAGAGGAACTGTGATAGCTTTGTGATGTCATTTTGGAACTTTGAATCTTTGTCCATTGTTCTACTTTTATATACTTAGCCCTGCCATTATGAGATCCACGGTACCTGGTGGTTATGAAAAGTACCCTAACTGCAGGGTCCAGCAGAAGTAATGCGTGCTTGAGTGTGGTTGGTAGGGTACATGCATGTCTCACACGAGATGGACAGCAATTTGAACATTTCACCTAAAACGTAATACAATGTGCTTCAGTGTGATATTGTTATGTTACAGAATTACATGCTTATGATTTTGTAATCAAAGATTTTGTAATTAAAAAGGGGCATTATTTATTCTAGACCCTGTATTTAAATCTCTAGATATAAAGCATTTTGTGAGATGTGAAAGCAGCATATCTTTGGGGTATCCTTGGGGAAAAGCTCTGGAAAAACCAAGGGGCTGTTGCTAGTGCTTCTAAAAAGTATGTCGTTGACAGTCATAAGTTACTTAATGTTCATACCCCCTTCTTCATGGAGAGTGACTGAAAGAAAAATGGAGAAAGTTGCTAATCCCTGGACTATTTTAACAGTTATAATGGTCAAAAAGGAATAGATAGCTGTAACTACATTGGAATCATGCCTGATCTGAGTTCAACTGAAAAGATTAACCCCACATATCAGGGGTCAGCAAAATATGGCTTGTGGGTTAAATATGGACTGAGGCCTGTTTTTGTATGTCCTGTGGGCTAAAAATGAATTTTACATTTTTAAAGAGTTGTTAAAAAAACAGCCCTGGCTTGTGTGGCTCAGTGGATTGAGTACGAGCCTGCAAACCAAAGGGTCACCGGTTTGATTCCCAGTCAGGGTACATACCTGAGTTGTGGTCCAGGTCCCAGGTTAAGGGGTGTGTGAGAAGCAACCACACGATGTTTCTCTTCCTCTCTTTCTCCCTCCCTTCCCCTCTGTCTAAAAATAAATAAATAAAATCTTTTTTTAACAACTTTTTAAAATATTTAAAAAAAAGTTAAGAACAAGAGTGTGTGACAAGAGACTGTTTATGGCCCACAAAGCCTAAAATATTTATGAACTGACTCTTTGTAAAAAAGTTTGCCATTCCTTTCATATAGTTACAGAGGATCTGTTTTGTGTTTTCTGTTGAAAGACTGGTGGTATACTGTAAACAGTAAAATATAAAAAATCCTGAATATTTGTAGTATTTCATAGAATTATTCCATTTTAGACTGTATATAATGTTAAGAGACCACCTCCCCTATATTAGTTTGCGAGGGGTGCTATAACCAAGTACCACAAACTGAGTGGCTTAAGCAACAGAAATTCATTGTTTCACATTTCTGGAGACTAGATATCCAAAGTCACTTTGTGAGTCAGTATGGTGGGTTCATCTTAACAGCTATGAGAAAGAATCTGTTCCAGGGCTCTTCCTAGCTTCCAGTGGTTTGCTGGCAGATTTTGGTGTTCCTTGGCTTGTTGACATTATCACCCCATTCTCTGTCTTCATGTTTACATGGCATTTTTCCTGTAAATTTCTGTTTCTGTCCAAATTTCCCTTTTTATATGGACACAGTCTTATTGGAGTACGGTCCACCCTAAGGATCTCATTTTAATTTGATCATTTGCTAAGACCCTATTTCCAGATAAAGTCATATTCATATGTCCTGGGGCTTCACATTTCAATATCCTTTTGGAGGATACACTTCAACCTGTAACGTTTTCTAAGCCTTTGTTCTACAGATGAACATGGAGGTGAAGAAAGTGTAAAGAAGTCATTCAGGTCATACATCTATCTAGGAGAACTAGTGTTAAAATGTACGTCCTCTGTCTGGTCCAGTACTTGTTCACCTACATGCTTTGCACCATACTATACAATTGATTAGTTACATTATTCCACATCTTCTATGTGCCTTCACTATTCACAGAAAAAGAATGAACTAGAGATGGATCAGAATTAATCCATCATTTCCACTACAGAAACAAACACATCCTGCACTAATTTTAGGTTAAATGATATATACTATCTTTGTATATTTAGTTCAGAAAGAATCGATCAATTGTCTGTTGTTACTGAAGAGTGTCTAAGCGTACATGCACAGTGCAAGCTAGGAGGTGGTGGTTGGAAGGTTGTAGAGAGCATCTGTTGGTATAGATCTATGCATTGCCTATTGCAACAGCATTGACGGGCAGGTGGTTATCCAAAGGCTCTGCACTCAACTTTTGACCTTTGACAAATCACTTCCTTAAGTCTTAATTCCCATTTCTTTAAGAGAAGTGATGAGGTGTTTTTTTTTTTAAATCATGTTTATTCTATTACTGTTGTCTCAGTTTTTCCCCCTTTGCCCTCTACCCATCCCACCACACCCCCGCCCCCCCACAGTCAGTTCCCACTCTGTTGTCCATGTCCATGGGTCATTCATACATGTTCTTTGTCTAGTTCCTTCTCCTTCTTTCCACCATTGTCCTCCTTCCCCATCCCCTCTGGTCACTTTCAGTCAGCTCCATGTTCCCATGCCTGTGGTTTATTTTGTTTGTTAGAAGTAATGAGGTTTTCAAAAATCTCTTATAATTCTAGAATTCTAAGATTCTAATTCTGAATGTAATGAGACCCTCATTGCAGTATCTATTGGTTAGGTACCGTACATTTAACTTTATACTAAGGAGATACACTAAACTTCTTTACAGACTGAAAATTATCTGGCCTAGAACAGTACATATGGGTGTTAATTATGGAGCCTCAGTGTCTATAAAAACTTGGTAAAGCTCTCTTGGGATACATTCTAGTGATGTTTGATTATAAAGGGGAAGAATATTGCCAAATTGTCAAATTTTGCCCTTGCAATCACTAGCCAGACTTCAGAGTAAAGAACTAAATTTAAAAGGGTATATACCCAGAGATAACCTGACGTTTCTTATCACTGGCATCCTAAGGAATGGAGTTTAATTGTACCTCCTTGGCACTCCCTTGGTATTTTCTACCTCCTTTTGTGTATAGCCTTTTGTGATAGTCAGCCTGCAAGGTGGCCCCCAGTGATTCTTGACCCTCATTACTCATGTACTCTTAGCCTAAATAGGATTGACATTTGTGATCAGTAGAATATTGTGAAAATGACAGTGCTCTGAAAATATTTTTAATCAGTTATTAACTTCGGTAAAGGCTAGAGCACCTGGGTTGCACCTGTTGCTTCTTTTGGGAGAGGTATAAATTACCTCTATTTTTTTATTTGGATATAAATGCAATATTTTAAATAGGTTTTCTTTTTTTAAAAAGTTAAATGTTTTAAAGATGAAACACAATTACAATTGTCTATATGGGTCTTAATATTTAACAAGTATCTAAACACAGCAGGTTCAGAAAGAAGTGTTAGAGTTGGCCATCTTTAGAGAATTTACTGAGAAAGGAATGCCTTTTATTCTCTATTGCTTGTGTTTTTTACTTGAAAATAATTTCAAACTTACAGATAAGTTGAAAAAACAATAACATGAACACCTTTATACCTTTTACGTAGATCCATCAATTAAGATTTTGTCTCATTGCTTTATTATGTATGCTCCTCTATGCTTGCATCTGTAAGTACTGTGTCTGTGTGTGTGTGTGTGTGTGTGTGTGTGTGTGTACTTGTGTATTACTCTGTCCAGAAAAAGGCCAGCCGTTATTAATATAATATGAATGGTTTGTGCAGCATGATGTAACATGGCAGCCAAGGAACGTGGACTGAAATGCATATGTGTGAACAATGACAACTTCACTGTACTAGTCAGTGGCGGCAGTAGACACTGTTGAGTGAACATGTGTACTCTGTGGCCATCACATTCAAAATGACTGGGTGAGTAGAGCAACAAATCTGCATCCAATTTTGTGTTAAGTTTGAACATTCCTCCGTGGAAACTATTCAGATGATTCATAAGTCTGCAGCTACAGGCAACTGGTGATTGGCAGTTTTATCATGACAACACACCCACTCATGCATCACATCTCATGCCGAGTTTTTTGGTGAAGTGTGAAATCATCCAGGTGACTCAGCCCCCGCTACAGCCCAGATTTGATGCCCTGTGTATACATACACATGCAATATTTATTCTAAATCATTTAAGGGTAGTTTACATATATCATATTCCTGTATCCCTAAATTCTTACCTCTGTAATTCCTAAGAGTTACAGTTAAACTTCAGTAGGTTTAACAACCTCGTAAGAGACTGGGGGATAAGATAGATTATTTCTTTTAATGCCTGCATTTTTTAATCTTTGCACTTGTTCTGTACTATATGAAATGCCCAGGAATTCATTTTAAAAAATAATAGCACTGAATTTTTAATTATATACATATTTATTTATGCATCATTCCCAACAGTATCACAGGTGAATGTTTAACATTAGTTTAAGGTGAAAGATGTCTCTTTAGCCTGAAGACAAAACAACTTTGCATCTTTTGATGCTGTGATCTTAGTTTTATTTCTGACTCTCTCCATGCGGCAGAGTCCTAGGCATTTCATTTCACCTGATAACTAACCCATTCTCAACCATTCAACTTTGTGACATTGGTTTCAGTAGGGAAAGGTCATGCATGGGCTGCCGAAAATACTCTTAATTTGAAATTGGAAATAGCATAGTAATACCAATAAGATGAAGCTGGGATTATTTCTCATAAGAGTACCGCTAGCCCTGGCTGGTGTGGCTCAGTGGATTGAGCGCCAGCCTGCGAACCAAAGGGTTGCTGGTTTGATTCCTGGTCAAGGCACATGCCTGGGTTCCAGGTCAGGTCCCCAGCAGGAGGCGCATAAAATGCAACTACACATTGATATTTCAGTCCCTCTCTTTCTTCCTCCCTTCCCCTTTGTCCAAAAGTAAATAAAATATAAAAAGGAGGAAAAAGAGCACCATTAAAGATAACTTTTTTTCCAAATATGATATAAGTGAATGAGTATGGCTATACTATTGTAGATATTCTTTATCTTTAACTAAAATTGTGTTATCTAGGAAGATTAATATTTTCATGTAATTCTCAATATAAGAATAAAGAAAATGTAATAGCTATCCTAAATTCTATGTTATATTTTGTTAATACAATAACTAAATACCAGCCCAAAGCAAAGGAGCTGTGATTTTTTTTTGTCAGAAACATGACTTTAAAAGGCACCTAGAGAACAGAAAGGAATTCAGGAAGACCCAGAAATCTAACATAAGGTCAGGGAAAGGGGCTGTGTGTGTATGTGTCTTTATTTATGCCCATGCTTCTATGTTGGTAAATACCAAAGATCCAAAACCTATGGGACACAGCAAAGGCAGTCCTGAGAGGGAAGTTCATAGCAATACAGGCTTACCTAAAAAATACAGGAACATTTCAAATAAAAGACCTAACACTACAATTTCAAGAACTGGAGAAACAACAACAAATAAATCCCAGAGCAAGTAGAAGGAAGGAAATAGTCAAGATTAGAGCAGAACTGAATGACATAGAGATGAAAAGAACAATTCAGAGGATCAATCCAGAAGCTGGTTCTTTGAAAAGGTAAATACCAAAGAGAAATATTTAATTGATAAATGTATATATTTTTCTTTTTTTTTTTCATTCTTTTTTTTTTTCATCCACCACTTTTTTGTGGGATGTCTTTGGGCAAGTTTCTGAAAGTCAGCCATCTCTGTCTTCTCAAATTAGCATGTTTTCCATGCTCTTTGGGGGTACCACTAGCAGAAAGTCAAAACAATTGTAGGGATCACTTCATTTGTTGCCTTATCTTGGGGTAACAGTCCTGTGCTGCCTGTATGCCTAGCTGGTGATAAATATATATTTTAATCAAAATAATTTTCTGAGAGGAAAGGAACATAGATACTTTTTTACCCATGCAGTTCAGTGTAGTATATAAATATAATTGATCTCACATACCATGTTCATGGATAGGAAGAATTAACATCATTAAAATGTCCATACCACCCAAAGCAATCTATAGATTCAACACAATTCCTTTCAAGATTCCAATGACATATTTCAAAGAACTAGAACAAATGGTTCAAAAATCCACATGGAACCACCAATGGCCTCACATAGCAAAAGTGATCCTGAGACAGAAGAACAAGGTTGGAAGAATCACACTACCTGATATCAAACTATACTTTAAGACCATAGTAATCAAAATAGCATGGTACTGATATAAAAACAGACACGTAGATCAATGGAACAGAATAGAGAGCCCAGAAATAAACGCACAACTTTATAGCCAATTAACATTTGACAGGGGAAGCAAGCACATACAATGGGCTAAAGTTGGGAAAAATGGTCAGATAAGTGCAGAAAAATTAAACTAGGCCACCTTCTCATACCATACACAAGAATAAATTCTAAGTGGATCAAAGACTTAAATGTTAGACCTGAAACCGTAAAAATTGCAGAGGAAAACATAGCAAATTCTCAGACATGGCTCACAGCAGTGTTTCATCAGATATATCTCACCAGGCAAGGGAAACAAAAAAACAAATGGAACTACATCAAACTAAAAAGTTTTTGCACAGCAATCAAAATAAAAAGACAACCCACAGAATGGCAGAACGTATTTGCCAATATATCTCTAATAAGAAGTCAATATCCAAAATTTATAAAGTATTTATAAACCTCAATACCAGGAAAAAAAAAAAAAGTCGACAAAGGACTCAAATAGACACTTCTCTAAAGAGGGCATACAGAGGGCCAATAGATAAGAAAAGATGCTCAATGTCACTAATCATCAGAAATGCATAGTAAAACCACAATGAGATACCATCTCAATCCTGTCAGAATGGCTATAATCAATAAATCAACAAACAGCAAGTGCTGGCAAAGGATGTGGAGAAAGGAGAACCCTTTTGCACTGTTGGTAGCAATGCAGATTGGTGCAGCAACTGTGGAAAGCAGTATGGAGATACCTCAAAAAATTAGAAATGGATCTGCCTTTTGACCCAGCAGTCCATCTGGGAATATACCCAAAGGAACACAGAATACTAATTCAAAAGAACATAAGCACCCCTGTGTTCATTGCAGCATTATTTACAATTTGCCAAGGCATGGAAGTAGCCCAAGTGTCCATCAATAGGTGAGTGGCTAAAAGAACTATGGGACATTTACACAATGGAATACTACTGAGCTGTAAAAAAGAAGAGAATTTTACCCTTTGCAACAGTATGGATGGACCTGGAGAACATTATGCTAAATGAAATAAAGCAGTCAGAGAATGACAAATACTATATGATTTCGTTAATATGTGGAATCTAATAAACTGAACTAGCCAGAAAAGTGGGGACAGACTCATAGATGGAGTGCGGTATGATGCCTGGGTGTAGCGGGGAGGTTGAGGGGTGGAGGGATTAAGCAAAAAGGAAAGGACTCATGGACGTGGACAACAGTGTGGTGATTGCCCAGGGGGAGGGAAGTATAAGAGGACTAAATATTAATGGAAAAAAAGATTAATTTTAAATAAATAGATGAAATTGATCTTTGAAACTACCTTAGTTGGGCTGCCCACAGTAGGACAGTATTGTTAATCAGTATTGTAAGCTCTGATTCTCATTATAAATGAAACATATACTGCTTAGAGGTTCTTATATTGTTAATATAGTTTAAGAATTGACTAGTTTGTCTTAAATTTAAAAATCTTGTGTTGCACAGAGCTTAGAGAACAGAATTCATAGTGTCACAGTGTGGTATATAAAATTACTAAGTCTTTATATATCAAACCTGGTTTAATACTGGAAATTTTATATGCTTCAACCTTAAAATGGGTTTCTTTGTAGTATGGCTTCTACCTCCCTCTCTACCCTTCTATCCTGCCTCAGACCACCTTGAACTTCATCTTTTAACAACAGTAAGCATCCTGCAGTTCCTGCTCACAACTAACACTTTAGAATTGCATTGTCTAGTTTAATAGCCATTACCTGCATGCAGCTACTTAAATTTGTTTAGATTCATTACAATTAAATTAAAAATCCAGTTCCTGTTGCAGTAGCCACATACCAAGTGCTTATTAGTAGACACATGGGACTAGTAGCCACCTTATTGGACAGTGCACATAGCAGATTATTTACATTGTTGCAGAATGTTCTACTGGACAGTGCTTTCTTGGAGCCTTTTGTCTACTCTCTCTTGCCCACCACTGCTTTGTCTCCTTATCTGCTGGAAGCCTACTTGCCCTTCACGAGTTATATTGTGTCATTTAATGCAAGAAACATTTTCAGCTGCTGGAAGCCTACTTGTCCTTGTAGAGTTATATTGTGTCATTTAATGCAAGAAATATTTTCAACCAGTCCTGCTAGTTTCCACCTTCTGGGTTAGATTTCTTCTTTATTTCGGCATTTTTGTCTTTATTATTGGCACGTTACTGTGCAAAAAATTCAGGTTTACACATGTCTTCCCTTCTAGACTGTACACTTGTCTTGAATCCATCCATTTCACTCTAACTATAGTGGAAATAGCATAGTCTTAGGAATCAAACAGGTTTCATTTTGAATCCTGGCCCCTCCATTTACTATGTGACCTCAGCTTTAATCTTTCTGGGCCTTCATTTTCTCTATAAAATAAAAATGGCTAACCAGGCATTCAACATCATGATAGGAGTTGGACTGAATGAGTCCCTTCAAAATTAATGTGTCGAAATCCTAACCACCCCCCCACCCTCAATATTATTAGGATAGTATTAGGAGGCAGAGGTTTTGGAAGGTGATTAGGTCATGAGGGTGTAACCCTCAGGAATGGGATTAGTGTCCTAATAATAGGCACCTGAGAGAGCAGTCTGCAACTGGAAGAGGACTGGCACCCTGCTGGCATCCTGATCTTGGACTTCCAGCCTCAACTGTGAAAAATACATTTCCATTGCTTAATACTTAGCATAGCAATAGCAAGGACTATGAAGAAAGTAAAATGGAATAATGTAGTAGGAGTGACAGTGATGCTACTTTTGCTAAGTGGTCAAAAACAGCCTCCTTGGGGTGACCTTTGAATTAAGAATGACTGATCAGTAAAGGAGGTTCAAGTTAGAGAAAAGGGCAAGTGTAAATGTTGTGAGGCAGGATTGTGTTTGTATGGAACAGGAAGATGAGGCTAGTGTGACTGGGATATAGAGTAATCAGAATAGAATGGTAGGAGATGTTCAGACAGTTAGTTGGGATTTGAGTTATGTTGAGGAGGGTAAGGAACTTGGACTTGGGTGTCTTAATAGGAATCCATTGAAAGGTTTTAATCAGAGAAGTAGTTAAACTTAGATCATTCTTAACACTGTGTGGAATGACTATGTGGAAGAGACAGGAAGACTCATTAGGAGGCATCCACAGCCATCCAAGTGAGGGATTATGATAGTTGAACTAAGGTTGTAACAGTGGAGATGGTGGAGCTTGGTTAGATAGGATATACTGGTGGATTGGATGTGGAGTGTGAGGGAAAGAAAATCATCATATTCTGCAGAAATGTTTATTAAGCACCTGTCCTGGTGTGGTGCTATATTAAATAACAAATACACAAATGATTTAAGCAGCTATGTCCCTTCCTTTTTGGACAGTAATTCTTCATTACTTTTCATTCCCATCTAAATGATATCATACAGTAATTTTCTTTCCAGTTAAAAAAATAATGTAGTATTTTTCAAACAATTTTTTAAAGGTTTTGATTGCAAAATCAAAGTAACAGGATAAGTTGTGCCAGTTCCAGTAGGGGCCATTGTTTTGTCAACATTCCTGTGTGTCATCTTGTTTAAGTGTCCAGCTCCTAGCACACCGATAAGTACTGTGTAAAAGCATCCATAATTCTGAAACCCTCACTTCTCTTACTCCTGTCTTGTTTTGTTCTACCTCCTTGCTGTTGATTTCAGCTTTGATGACGACTTGTTCTGGCATGATTTGGTGATTCTGTTGAAAAGCATAACGCTCCCTTCAGCAAGTCCCGATATACTTTCTCTCCCATTTCTTCCACCTTTTCAGAAGATCTTGGGCTTATTGAAGAAAACAGTCTTTGCCAAGGAGAATCATCTGTGGAAGCTTGGTTAACAGACTTATTGATCCTTTGTTCACAAGTTGAAATGGACTCAAACTTCTTCCTGTGGGAATTCTGTCTTTGCCTGCAGGTGTCTCCCTCCCCACTAAGTTAAGATGGCCTTCTGTCAAAGCAGGAATCCTGATTAGGAACATTGTTTTCATTATAGATATTCACCATATCACCTGCTTGCGTGGTCTCAAATCCATGTGGTTCTGCTCTTCATCAGCAACACCAGTATTTGTAATGCAAGAAAAAAAAATGTTTCTTGCATTAAATGACACAATATAACTCCTGAAGGGCAAGTAGGCCTCCAGCAGATAAGGAGACAAAGCAGTGGTGGGCAAGAGAGAGTAGACAAAAGGCTCCAAGAAAGCATTGTCCAGTAGAACATTCTGCAACAATGTAAATAATCTGCTATGTGCACTGTCCGTAAAGGAACTGTTATTTACTGAATATTTGTATCACCCAAATTCATATGTTGAAAGCCTACTCCACAATATGATGATATTAGGAGACAGGGTCTTTGGGAAGTAATTAGGATTAGATGAGGTTATGAGGATTGAGCCCTCAATGGCATTAGTGCCCTTGTAAGAGTCAAAAGAGAGCTCATTTCCTCTCTCTGCTCTTCACTGCGTGAAGACACAGCAAGAAGTTGGCAGTCTGCAACCTGGAAGAGAGCTCTTACCACAACCCAATTCTACTGGCACCCTGATGTGAAATTTACAGCCTCCAGAACTGAGAAATAAATTTCTATTCTTTATAAGCCACCCTCTTTATGGTATTTTGTTATAGCAGCCCAAGATGACTAAGACAAGGTCAGGTGACAAATATTTTCATCTTTGTGAGCCAACTATCCAATCTGCTATTGTTGGCAAAAAGGAAAAAAAAGTGGCAATGGCTGTGTTCTAATAAAACTTTATTTAGAAAAACCAGATGCAGGCCAGATTTGGCCCAGGAGCCATTATTTGTTAGACCTTTCTCAAGGCCTTGGGTAGACATACTGTTACCTTATTCAGCTATTATCAAAAGCTGGGCTGTGCTATTTGTGAGATGTGATTAGAAGGAGCAATCATAAAGCCAATCCTGAGTAATGTAAATTATAAGATTCAATTGTGGGATTTGATTGTCTCTTTGGTGTACAAAAAAAAGTTTTTGTATTAGGCAGGTAGATGTGCTGCAATAAGTCTGCATCATTTACAATAGAAATGCCAAGGAGAAAGAATGTTCTCATATAGCCAGTGGTTTTCAGAGAAAGAGTGTTTAAATTATGATTACTAGTAGTGATTAGATAATGGAAAAATATGGGGAATTGATAAAAACAACTCAGGGGGAAAACATGATAGAAATTCTCTAAAATATTCAAGTTTACTTTCTTGCCTCTTGAGGTGTCATTCTAGTCTCTAAGTTTATTCAGCTAATAGTTATGTGCAAGATGCGGTGCTAGGCAATGTCTTCTGAGAACATCCTTCTACTTGGAAAAAATGTCTGATACAAATGATCGAATTCTGCTTTTCTGTGTATATAGTTCATTGCTTGGCATGTAGGAGATGCTCAATAAATATTTGCAACTGAATTATTATCTCCTATTATAAATCAATAAACTGATCTTGTTCGCAGATTACTTTCTTATGGACTCAGTTAACATGAATCAATGGATGAAATGATAAATAAAACAAGCCAAAGCTAAATGTTCAACCTTGAACCGAAGGTGATTCCAAGTAGCCTATGATATGTAACAATTTAAAATAAGATCTCCAAATTAGCTCTTCCTGTCTCATACTGCCACATACAGCACTGAAATATGTAAAAGGAAGTGACTGAATTAAATAAATACAACAGATTCATTTATGAAAAAAAAGTAAGAGCTAACCTGGTGGTTAGAACCAGCAGGGTATTTGCTGGCTAATAAAGCAGAACTAATATTTCCTTTTGAATACCTACTAAGTTTTTGGTTTCTAGTGGTGTACGAGGACTTTTTTTAAATGAAAAACTGAAATTATAGTTATTAATTTTTACATATGAAAACTTAATCTAAAAGAGATGTAGTTAATGTGATGAAAGCCCTCTCTTCTTGCTGTCTCTTTGTGTCAGAAATAAAGTATTGGTCTAAGAGACTGATAGTCTGCTGTCTTATTTCTTCTATCATATATAAGGTTATATATTCATTTATATTGTTTTCCTTTTCCCCCCAGTTGAGTGACTCCACTATGTGCCAGATGATTCTGACTTAATTAAAAATATCCATTCCTTTTACAGATTGTCATTTTTTATTTTAATCTCTCTTTCCAAGATGTTAGCATTGACCTTCTGCGCTCATTTAGTATCAGTAATCAATTGAAGCTTATTTGATTGAAGGCAGGGATTAACATTCTTAAATGTTTTATGTGCTAGGCACCATGCTGTTATCATCACCATTATTGCTGTGACTTACTGAGTAAATATGAGGTACCAAGCACTATGCTGAGAGCTTTACATTATCTCCTATAATCCCCACAGTCACTCTGTGAGGAGGGTGCTGTTGTCCTCCCGGTGATTTCAGTGAGAAAACAAACTTGTGGGTAAATCTAACGAAGTTTGGTAAGGTATCATGATCACAGTAAGATACGAACCCAGTCTACCTAACAAATCCTCACATCTCACTGAATGTTCTCAAAACTCTACATGGTGGGCATTGTATTATAGTTGAGGTCATTATAAAAAATAAATTATACTAAACTAAGAAATGATTATTATATAAACTAAGAAATGACTATATTCCAAGGTTTTTTAAAAACCACACCCTACCATGGGAAAAGCATTTTACATTTCAACCCAGGAAACACACATATAACTGAAACAAATTGTGCAAACTAGTACCCAACCTTTAGTGTATGTGACACCCTCTGAGGTTTCTTATTATTCTAATCCTTTAGTGGAGCATGACCTATAAGTTGAAAAGTGATCTAATGTGATTGTACACAGTATGCATTCTTAATATGACAGTGTGATACTCAGTATGCCAGAGGTTCTCATTTTTTCTAGCCATTCTGTTCATTATGTTAAAATATATTTGGGTGTTTATTATATGTTAGGTGTAGTTCCAGGTCCCAATATATACAAATGTGAATGTGATTCAGTTCTTGCCATTGACTCAAATGGATAAGACAGACAATCTTACAATAACCTGTAGTAAGTATTATAATATCAGTATGAACAATATGTAGTGGTAACAGAGCAAGCAACTACACGCATATCTCAGAGATATTGTGATTTTGATTCTAGACCATTGCACTACAGTGGGACCCATGATGCAGCAGGTTATGATCTTTTTGCAAATGGAGGGTCTTGCCTTCAATTTGTAAAAAAATGCAACATCTGCAAACCACAATAAGACAAGGTCTGCCTATAATCTTCCCAGTAAAACTCTAAGAAGGCTTGATAAAGGAGGTAACGTATGAAAAATAGGTCATAATAGAATGAATGAGAATCTTTCAGCTGTAAGAGAGAAGGGCGTTCCTGGCAGAGGGACCTGAACACGCACTGGCAGGGAGTTTGAAAGGGTGGAACTTGCACCAGGCACAGTTAAGAAATTCAGTGTACTTAGTTTAGGAGAATAAAGAGAACAGACATGGCAAATGACCTGTTGGCTTGTTAAGGAGATTAGACTTTATTCTCATGTAGTGAGAAATCCAAAGAGGTTTTGAATCTAGAATATGTAAGCTAAGATACTTGAGCTTTAAGAAGACAGTTCCGTCGGCTTGAAAAGGATGGTATAGAGAAAAGAGACATTGAAGCAAGAAGTCAAGATGGTAACTTAAGAGGTGGTGGGGATAGAAAAGATGGTTACATTCCAGAATTCAGTTTCATTCAGTTTGTCAAACATTTATTGACAGTTAACTGTATGCCAGGTTGTTAAATACTGTGATTAAAAAGAATGAGAAATGGTCTCTGATCTTGAGGAGCTTTCTCTTTAGTGAGAAATAGACATACAGATTGATCCACTTCTGTGTTATAATGGTAAAGTGTAACAATAAAGACTCGTATAAAGTATGGAAAGAGCCAAGATGAAGGGTTTATAACTGAAACTGAGAAGTTTGTGAAGCATTCCTGGGAAGAAACATCCAAGTGAAATCTAGAAGAATGAGTAGGAGTTAGCCAGGTGAGGCAAAGAATTGGGGGGCCTTGCAAGCATAGGGAAGAGGAAAGCAACCTTAAAATGAAAGAACAGAGGGAACCACATGGAGTTTAATACTGCTGGGGTAGTGTGTGTTGAGGAAGGATGTGACTGAGCCCCCTGTAGGAGTTTTCCATGAATGATCTCCTGCTGTGGAACTGGCAGGTTTATAAGGAGTCCATAAGTCATGTTAAGGAGGCTGGCCTTTTCCTGTTTGTAGTGGAGATCCCACCGAAGTATTTTGAAGCATGATGATGACAAGGGCAGCTTTGTGGCTTAGGTAGCTTATTCTATTAGTATAGAAGATAATAGTAGCTACCTTTTATTGGATGCTTATAGACTCAGATTGTCATGATGTCATTGTAGTCAAGAGTGCCAGCATATTCTCTTCAGTATTTATTAAAAATATGTGAGCTGACTTTGTTTATATTTATCACTTTCAAATTTGAAGAACAAAAACTAAAGCAGGGTTAACTACCGTCTTGGCCTGTATTAAATGCTTTCTTGTTTTCTTTTTCTTTTTAAACCAGCTAAGCAAGCAGGAATTTGACTTAATAATGCAATAAAAAGACTTTCATTTTATAGCAGTATGGTTTGAAAATGTATAAGCTAGCATGTAAAATAGTATATTCACACCGTAAAGATACTCTTACTCTGTATTTTTGCTTGATTTTGGTATACTGATAATGAATGCATTTTGTCCATCAAGTAAAACATCAAGAATAAATTTTGACTGAGTATCATATTAACAGTGCTATTATCATAATAGGATATATCTAGCAGCCATTTATTGAGTACCACTAATGTGTCAACACTCGCTGTGTTGGTACCAGAAATAATGAGTAAGACACACCTTCAAGCAGTGGACTTGGGGGAGAGCACAGAGAAAAGGGAAAAGAAAAACTTGTAAACTGCTGTGGTGAAGAAGATTGATGCTGCAAGAGAAATGTAAATACAGGTAACTATGAAATTAGCCATGTAGTCATAAAAGTGTCTACAAACAAAATACAGTTAAGTTGTTATCAAAATGCAAAATGCAAAAAAAGAAGTAAACTTAAAGTGTCCTCAACACTGCTGGCTTTGCCTCCCTCTGAGGTTCCTGGAAACAACAAGCTCAAGTTTGGATAGCAACAAAAACAATTTCTTTAAAGATAACTTAGATGAAGAAACTGTGACTCTCACATTGGTTCCAGTTAATGAGGAATGTAATGAAGAACATCAAATGGAATCAAGTGTTTTTCAACCTCAGGAGCCAACCTGAGGATCCCTAGGACATAAAATTTATCTTCCTCAAATGAATGAGCAATTCAAAGATTGCCCAAAACCAATTCTTCCCTTGCCTACCATTTAGCCTTCATTCATTCATTTATTTTTATCATCCATCTATTTTATTTCTAAATCATGTTTATTCTATTTCAGTTGTCTCAATTTTTCCCCCTTTACCCTCCTCCACCCATCCCACCCCCACCCCCCATTCCCACAGTCAATTGCCACTCTGTTGTCCGTGTCCATGGGTCATTCATACATGTCCTTTGTCTAGTCCCTTCCCCTTCTTTCCACCATTGTGCTCTTTCCCCATGCCCTCTGGTCACTTTCAGTCTGCTCCATGTTTCCGTGCCTGTGGTTTATTTTGTTCTTTATTTTGTTGAATAGAGTCCACTTATAGGTGAGATCATATGGTATTTGCCTTTCATCAACTGGCTTATTTGACTTAGCTTAATATTCTCCAGTTCCATTCATGTTGTCACAAAAGGTAGGAGTTCCATCTCTCTCTCTCTCTCTCTCTCTCTCTTCCTTCCTTCCTTCCTTTCTCTCTTTCTTTCTTAAATGTAGATTGATTTTATTTATTTTTTAAATGTCAAAGTTAATTATAAAATATTAAAAAATTTAAAACCATTATAAAGTCTCAGCAATTAAACCAACATGACACCAGCACAGAAATAATTAGGTAAATCAATGAAATCTAATGAGCATTCCAGAGACAAACATATATATCTAACAATATAATATATGATTAAGTTGATATTTCAAATCAATGGGTTAAATAAGGCTTATGCAACAAATAATGTGCATGGACCTCTATTACTTGAAATAAATACAGAGCCCTATTTCACACATTATACAAGAAATGTTCAGGTGAGTTAAAAATCAATATGTAGATTCTAAGGAGTTTTGGAAGAAATTAGAACTAATATTTTTCATGACCTGAAATAAAATATTCAAACCCAGAAGCTATAAAGTAAATATTGACAATATGACTATATTAAACATTTAAGAGACTACAGTAATATTCATATAAAAAAAGCTGAAGGACAAGGAATCGAATACGAAAGTATTTGCAACACACCTAAAATGTGGTTAATAGTTTTGTTTCTTTTAGGGAAAAAAGTTCTACAAACCTTTAATAAATGGATAAAGAATACCGAAAAGCCAGTTAAAGCTTTTTTTTAAATAATAGAAATAGGCAAGAAATATATAAAAACAGGTTTAGTTTCAACAAATAGTAATGGAACAATTAAAATAACATCATTGTCACAATCAGATTAATGAGTATTAAAAATATTGGTAATATCAAGCACTGGCAACTCTGAAAGGAACTGGGTATTCATAGAAACTTGTTCATCTTATTTAGCATATTTTGCAGTGCTAGTTTGGTGGAGATGTATTCTTTTAACCTTCTTTTGTCTGCAAAACTCCTTATTTCATCTTCCATTTTAACTGAGAGCCTTGCTGGGAAGAGCAGTATTGGTCGCAGGCCTTTGCTTTTCATGACTTGGAATATTTCTTGCCATTCCCTTCTGGCTTGCAGTGTTTCTGTTGAGAAGTCAGCTGCTAGCCATATCGGGGCTCCCTTATGTGTTACTATCTCTTTCTCCCTTGCTTGCTTTAGGATTCTGTTTGCCTTTGATATTTGCCATTTTAATGATGATGTGTCCTGGAGTGGGCCTCATTCGGTTCCTCTTGAATGGGACTCTCTGTGCTTCCTGGATTTGTGTGACTTTTTCTCTCCTCCAGTTAGGGAAGTTTTCCATCATGACTTTTTCAAACAGGTTCTCTATCCCTTCCTCTTCTTCTCCTTCTAGTATCCCTATTATACGGATATTATGTTTCAGATTGTCCTGCATTTACCTAAATACCTCTTCATCCTTTTTGAGTCTTTTTTTCATTTTCTTGCTCTTTCTGGGAGCTTTTTTCTACCTTGTCCTCCATCTCACTGATTCAGTCCTCAGCTTCATCGAGCCTGCTTTGGATTCCTTCTACTGCGTTCTTCTATTCAGAAATGGTATTCTTCATGTCCTTTTGTCTCTTATTGATAATTTCTATGTCCTTTTTCACACTGGTATAGTTTTCAGTAAGTTCCGTTTAGTGTCCCTGTAGTTTTTGGTAATTCTCTCTGAGCTCACTGAGCTCATTGAGCTTCCTTAGAACCATTGTTTGGAACTCAATATCTGATAGATTACTTGCCTCAATTTCATTTAGGTCTCTTTCTGGAGATTCCTCCTTTCCCTTCGAGTGGGGTGTATTTCTTTGTCTTCCCATTATTTGTGAGACCCTTCTTTTTTGCTTCTGCTCCTTAAGTTGATCTGTCTTGATTTCCTGACTTTGTGGTGTGAACTTCTATGGTAGGAGACCACATTTTTTACTTTTTGGATCTGCCTCTGATGATGTCAGATGTTGACCCTGTCTGACCTTAGGCAGTCTATTCCAGACTTCCAGGAATCTACTGTCTGTGGCTGTTTCCTTCAGCTGTTAATCTATTCACTCTGCACTCAGCAGGCTGCCTTAGACAGCTCAGGGTGGGGCGGAGTCCTTCCTGGGGGCGGGGTTATTGGGTCCTTCCACGTTGCTGCCATATGTGCAAGGAGTCTGCACTGAGATCCCTCCCGCTACTCTCTTCGTTCTCTCCCCAAAGCCTCTGTCCCCAGTCTCCCCTCAAGTGTCTCCAGACCTTCTGCCAGTGCTCCCTTTAGTCAGGGATCTACTGTCTGTGACTGCCACTCTGCATTCAGCAGGCAGCTTAGACAGCACAATGTGGGGTGGAATCCCACCTTGGGGCGGGGCTGTTCTTCCTTCATTTAATAAAGTGCATTGTGATACTTTGTGGAACTGGTGCCAACAAATTAATTTGAGTACTGAAGGCATGTAAATAGAGATTTATATGAGTCTGAAGTAACATGCTTACTCTGAAGAAAAACAGGTGAGTGAGGAATATGAAAACAGCATGAAGAGCATTGCTGAAATACCATCGGAGGCCACATTGCAGTCCTGTTCAAGGAAATGCAAAATGGTGACTAAGAGAGAAAGGAGTAATAAAAGTTGTAAGATCAGTAAGAGAGTGAAAGGACCAATACAGTTCAAATGATAACTTCAGCTCAGAAGGCCATGCTGGGAGCATGGCCAAGAATTGCTGCAAGACCTATGCAGCCTAAGCTGTGAATTCATGTTCCTTTCCTGTACCTGCTGAGAACTTTCTGCTGCAAACATCTGGTGTCAGGTGATGTGTGGTCCATGACAGACCTCTTGTGGCAGACAAGGAGAGATGGGTTTGTCTGCAGTTCTATGCCAATCAGCCCTGAGTGCCTGACTCTCCCAAGAATATGATCTCTCTCCTCCTATTTCCCACCAGCACTTTTCCATCCTCAAACCTAGAAGATAATATATGATGCCCTGAGTGCGTTAAGAGGAAGGAAAGGATGAGGGAAAGATTAATTAAAATGGAGAAGAAACCTCATTTGAACATACCGACGTAATTCCTTTTGGGTGGGTCATGTCTCAATAAAGAATAAATGGTGGAATGCCCAAAGCTAAGGAAAAAAAAAATGCAAAATGCTGTGTAAGCCCAAAAGTGAAAGTAATTTCAGTTGGAGGTGAGAATATTTGGCGACATTTCATAGAGAAAGTGACTTTTGAATTGAACTTTGAAGAATATCCCACTGGCATCTTGGGCATTTCAAATCTACTGTGTCCTTTGGCATATTCACCATTTCCCCCTATTCTTATCTGTGCCTCGCCTCCAGGTCTGATGGTCTTGAGCATGATTACTGATGTTACCATTCATGCCTGGATTCTTTTTGTTGGGAAATGCTAGAATCATTTGACTCCCTCTCTTGCCTCCCAATATTAATTTGGTAACTATAATTACATGAAATTTTAAGTAGTTAACAGTTTTTACAGTTGATATACTTTGTGTATAAAATCAAAAGCTTATCAAAAATATTTGAGTATATCAGTCTACTAATTACATATTTTAAATTTTGTCCAGTCATACATAAAATGTCATATCTAAAACAAGTCACTCATTTTCTTCACATTAAAAATAATACTCTAATATCTAAATAATGTGTAGAAAATCTCACAGCTGTCCAGGTATGCAGTAATGATAGTATTTTCATTTTAAATAATACTGTTTAAAGAATTTATTTCTTTGAATTTGTTCTTCTCTCTACAGAACCCTAAGTTTTAGCAGCACTCCAAAATTTTTAAACAGTAATACATTTCTGCCGCCATTTGGAGGAGCCTTTATTACAGAGTAGTGAGGAGTTGAGTCTGACTTGCAAAGATGCCTTCATTTGAAATTCAGAACCCACCCCCCCCCAGAAGAATTCTTAGTCAAATTCCCATAATTAACGAATTGTACCTTCTTGATTTCTCTACTGCTGATCTAATGGAAGTTACAATGATAACTAATTATTTTGTAGAAATTCTGATGATGGTCTTATACCACTGAAACAATAGATACTCTGAAAACTGAAAGTGAAACTGTCAGCCCTTGACATCTTAGTTAACCAACTACTTAGAGTGTTGTTGATAGATAGATAGGTAATTATGAGATTAAATCAAGAGTGTGGGAGGCCTCCATGCTTTTCTAATGAAACCATTTAATTTAAAAAAGAAATTATGATGCATAATCATGGTTTCTCAATGGAAAACTTAGAATAGTATATATAAATAGTTATTCTCTAGAGTGGTCTTAGGAGTTAGGGAAAGCAGAAGTGTATGAAAATTTCATTCACTTTCTCCTTAAGCCTCATACCAGAGTTACTAAGAATTGGCAAAGTTCACGAATCCAAGATTTAACCTTCTGACATCATGCTCTGGTGAAATAACAGAAACATGTTTTGCAACTTAAAAGTTAGATGTGAAGCTAAATGAAATTTCAGTTAATTAAAAGTTACTTTAAAATAATGTTGCCATGATTGTGAAGTCTTAAATCCTGATGTTGCCTGTTACTATGATGCTAATTAGGTATTTTACTTCATTTAAATTTTTTTAGAATAGCCCAATTTCCATCAATAAGATGGTGAATTTATATTTAGAATTGCCTTCAAAATTAAATAGTTTTTATGCCATTATAAAATAGAACTGGATGGTCTCAGAAGGCCAAGGTAAACACTTTATCTCTGACATATTCTACTAGTCTGTTACTGACTTGTATGAGGAAAAAAAGGTACTTTCTAACTGGAGTATTTATCAACACAACCCAAATACTCTTTATGAGTTCTGGAATTATTTCATGCCTGCTGACATCACATTCACTCTTTAAGTTTTAACTCAGAGTCAGTTCTTTGAAGTCATGCTTCCTCTCACATCATAAGCTTTTAAAACTAGAGCTGACGCTATTTTATTTCTTCCAAGTAATACTTGCTGTTCAGGTAAATGTCAGTACAGAAACAATTTCAGGTGTGGTCTCACAGTGCATACACCTGGACTTTAGATATGGTAAATTTATTGGGAGTGAATATAAGCAATTGTCCATTAAATTATTTTTTAATATAGAAAACTCACTAAAGTCATTGGCAATATTAGAGAGTAAATATTAGCTACTATTACTATAAGAACAATGTAAAATACAATATTCAAATTTATTTTTCTTAGTCGTCTTAAACTAAACTGTTTCCATCCTCTGCTTAGACACTCCTAGTTTTCCCCAGACTGAAACAGATTTAAATGTTTTGCATTTACCTCTTTGTGGCTTCAAGACTGCAAGATACTATGCCATCTATGAAAAATGGAGTCTTATTCTTGAGCTTAATTGTTCATAAAAGAACTTAGTCATTTTTTATAGTTTCCTTGTGACTGCATTTCTAATCAGAATAAGATTTTTCTAACACCTTCCAACTATTCTTACTGTTTTAAATTTGAATCCATTAAAACGTAATTATATTTATTCATGGCATTGACTTTTGAACACGACTTTTTAAAGGGCCCATGATACTATTTTTTGAGAAATAATTTACATGAAAAATCTGACAAGAGTATGAAAGTTGCCTTTATTTAAGAAGAGAGAATTGCATGAAATCAGAATTCCCCTCCAAAAAATATGGAATATATAATCATCTTTATGGAGCAAAAGCCCTAACTATTTAATGTGTGTAGCACAGTGGCACAAAAAGGTGGGCATTTATCAAAAGCTTTTAATAATCAGGAGATGAACTTCCTTTGATATGAAGAAGTAACTGAAACTGCTTTTATTCTCATTGTCTCTAGAAGTGTATGAAGCAGAGCATTTCTTTGATATACTGTGCTTCAACAAGAAAGCTGCATACAAAATCAGAAGTACATCATGTAGAAAGAGCAAGATTTCCTGAGGCCCAATCACATGAAGGATATGTAAATAGAGCTGCACATGTCGGTGTGTGGATGCAGAGTAAGTAAAGCACTTAACTGAAATTGCTCTATGAAAGCTAAGTGGTCATAAAAGAAGATGCAGAAGTTCAAAGTGAAAAGTCACCTTAGGCTTAAGAGTAAAAGGAGGACCCAATTGTGCCCTAAAGCAGTTTCACAACACTTAGAAATTTTCACTAACATCTAGAAATTTACAAATGCTATTTTTTCAATGAGAGTTTGATTCATTTACTGCTTTATTAACGTACGTGTTTAAGTAGAAGCGTTACTCTCTGCAAAGCCTCAGACTTCCTTTTCTCTCCTTGTCTCTCTGCTTGTGAGTCATCAAGACAAGAGTGCTGTCCTTCATATGCAAAAAAAAGTCTGTCTGCTCAGGTTGGTGTAACAAATTACCGTACACTAGGTGGCTTACTTGACATTTATTTCTCACAGTTCCGGAAATCCAAAGATCTCTCTGGTGTCTCTTCTTACAAGAGCACTAATCCCATTCTTGAGGTCTCCACCCTTGTGACCTGATCAACTCCCAAAGGCCCTGACTACAAAGATCATCACCATTAAGGGATTAGGGCCTCAACATATGAATGAGGAGAAAGGGAAACAAACACCCATCCTCAGGGAATGCACTAACTTTCTAATCATCTGTTCTGCTTTCTCTATCTTCTACTGAAGCACAGGCATTTATAAACTTCTTAGCAGGTTGTTAGAGAACCCCGGGTGGCTACAGATTCTGCTTAGACAATCTTAAGTTTTCTCCCGACTTGAGCAAGAATAAACACACAGAGATGAAATGTATAAACTTTGGCCTAATTAACTCAAGAACTGAAACAACTTGTAAAGTATATGAAATTTGGTTTGGGTGTCCTAAAGCGTTCTTTGCTATTTTTCTTTATCATCTCTGCTGCCCACCCCCATCCTTTCCCTCTGTTGTAACCTGTGCTTTCTGCTCCGTATCCATCATAGCACTCTTTGAAAGCAACACAAGAATTCAGAACAGAGGCTTTGGGAATCAGACTCAAAGTAGTTTATTACCTGGCTCTGCCACTCAATGACATATCATTTCAGACAAGTGAAGCAACCTGTGTTGCCTACCCAGTTTTCTCATCTGTAAAATAGGAATAATGCCTACCACGCAGAATTCTGCAGAGGTTAAACAAGGTAGTATGTTCAAGTGTTTAATACACTGCCCAGCATATAGAAATGCACACTAAATAGCTGGAAATGGAATTAGACCTGTTTGCAGTAAGAGCCATGCATTTAACTTACTAAATAAGGTATTATTCCAGAAAAAAATTACTTTTTAACAGGGTTTAAGGACATAGCCTCTAAATATGAAATTAGGAATACTATACAGTTAGTTGGTAGAAAAGGCTTTCCTTTAACAGAGCTTATCCCAGCACCCCTGTAATCACAGCCATATGCTTGCTTTGCCAAATACAGGACCGCAAACCTTTATCAACCTCTTTTTGCTACATAAGATTTGGCTATGCCTTAGGATGAACCATGTTTTACTTTGTTGTACTGTAAATTAGTTTCCTAACACTGCCATAACAAATTACAAGCTTGGGGACTTAAAACAATATAGATTTATTCTTTACACTTCTGGAGGCTAGAGGTCCAAAATCTAGGTGTGAGCAAGGCTGGTTCCAGCTGGAGGCCCTGAATGAGAAACTGCTCCATGTATCCCTCAGCTCCTGGTGGTTGCCAGCATTCCTTTGCATTCTTTGAATTGTAGCTGATCACTCCAATCTCTCTCTCTTTTCGCATAACCTTCCCGTCTGTGTCTCTGTCAAATCTCCCTCTGCCTTTCTCTTGTAAGTACACCTGTCGTGGGATTTAGGGTCCACTCTGTATTCAAGAAGATCTTATTCAAAAGCCTAAATTTAATTATATCTGCAAAGACAACGTTTCTATCCACAAGTTCCAGGGCTGGGACATGGACATATCTTTTTTGGAAGACCCCATTTCAACCACTGTATGCTTACTGTGTGAGAGAGAAGACCACCAGATCTGAGGAGAGTGGGAGGGTGAACTGGTAAAGAAAAACTGTATTTCCTGAAATTTCCACCCAGGTGAGAACACTTGAGCTTCACTACCAGTTGTCATGGGACCACTGAAGATTAATTTTATAGCTACAAGTAAACCTCTGCCCAGCAGGCAAGTGTCCATCTTCAACAACAGGTGAATTGCTGGGGGGATTTGTCCAGTTTTCTTTTATGCCAGTGCTCTCTAGTTTCTGGATCCTGTTAGCTGTATTTGGATAAAAAACAAGCAGTGGAGCTAGAAGTACATACATGTGGTTGCACTTGAGAGTCATGATAAAATGTTCACAGGAACACCAGTTAAAGAAGGTATCAGTAGCTGTCAGAGCTTGACAGCCCCTCTGCTACCTTCACAGCATCACCAGTACTTGTCAGCCCCTCCAGTCACTTTACTACCATCACCAGTACTTGTTCTCCTCTCCCATCACATTCCCACCATCACACCTATTATCAGGAATTTTCCATGGCTCAGGTATATCTAATGGAAATTTAGTTAACTAATATATAAATGGAGGTGATTACTATTGATATGGTGGATTTTGCATTGAATGGAGCACTGGAAATTAGCTATAAGGCCTGAATATGGAAAGATCAGGAAATCACCTTATTTTGTTCACTCCAGTGTGACTTGTGACAAGAAAAAGGATAGCGCTAGTACCAGGGTCCTTTCAGAGACTTAGAATTTGATCCTGTTTGCTGTCCCTAAAATGTTTGGAATGGTATTTTAGTTGAAGAAACCCAGGCTGGTGGAGAGTTGTAACTCTGCATGATAAAATTTTTTTACCAATACACATAGCAAGCTGCTTATGAAAATAATGAGCATCACACAAGCTTTTAAAATCAAAAATCATTTGTTCAATGGGACTCTAGACCAAGATAGTCTCAAAATTAATAGCTGCATTTTTCCTTTTTGCATTCATAGTTCCTGTCACAGTGCCTATGTAGATGTTTGGTCAGCCAATTATTTAGTATACTCCATCACTGCTCAACTTTTAAGATGTTGTAACTGATTTCCATAATGATAAAAACATTGAGAAAGAAATAACATGATCTAAATGCTGGATGAAGTAGGTACCAAATCTTAATTTTTCAGAATAACTTGCTGTTGTCTTGGTAAGAAGAAATAAATGCCTGGTTTCAAGGGGAAATTTTTATTGGTATAAATAAGATCAAGACGTTGCTACTTCAGAACAAAGGTCAGCAAACAATGGCCCTTGAGCCAGACTCAGCCAACTGCCTATTTTTTAATAGCCTGCAGACCAAAAATGGTTGTCACCTTTTTTAAGGTTTGGACAGAAATCAAAAGAAGAATAATATTTTATGATACGTGAAAAGCATATGAAATTCAGAAATTTCAGGGTCTACAAAGTTTGACTGGAACACAGCTCATTTGCTTACATATTGTCTGGCCTCTTTTGCCCTAGAATGGCAGAGCTGAGTAGTTAAAACAGAGACCATATGTGGCTCAGAAAGCCTAAAACATTTACTCTCTGGCTCATTATACATAAAGCTGTAGTGCAGTCTTTATCAAAATGCTGATTTTGAACTTCAGAATATCAAGAACTCGAGTTTGTCCCCTGACTGTAGCGGGCCCCACTATACCAAATCATTGCCAGACTTCTCTCTTGGGGACTGAGGGCAGTGTACAGGTACCTATAAGCCAGGCAGATACTCTGCCGTGTTCAGAAAATGGGCGAGAGTGAGGCAGGTAAGCCAAGGAACAATCTGTTTGAACAGCCCTAGCTCTGGAACCACTGACATTGAACTTCCAATGCCACCTGTGCTGGGAACTGTTTCTAAATTATCCTTGTATCTATGCAATGTAGCCACAAGTATCATGGCCCTAGAAAGAAGTTTTGGATTGGCCAAACCTAGGTCACATGCTAGGTACCCATTAGAACTCACTGTAACGAAATCAAAGGAGTGAAGAACTCATTCTAATTCTAAATGATAATTTTCAATTCATCCCTCCCTCTATGATGCACAAAGAGATTTCTTCCAAAGGAGCAGCCCTGCAAGGGCAAGCAGAGAATATATATCAAACACCTTCTACAGCTTTGCTGCTAGGAATGTGGTTGTAGAACCAGAGCATGGTGTCACCTGGGAGCATGTTAGAAGTGCAGCCAGTCTCTGCAGCCTATCACCAGACCCCCTGAATCAGGTTCTAAATTTTAGCGAGATCCTCAGGTGATTTGTGTGTGCATTGAAAATTGAGACAAGATCCAAATAAAGTCCTAGTTTTGCAGGACTTCAGGCAGTATTATGAAGTGAAAGGACATATTCAGGCAGTTTGGGGTCATATATTTTTGGCCCTGGGAGATTATCCATAAATGTGACAGCTCTGCCCGGGAACCTACTCCTCTAGTCTATGCCTGCCTTTTGGTTTCTTCCTTTCTTAAACCCTCAGAGTTAAAACCTCCAAAGTCTTATTTAGCATTTTCTGTGGCAGACACTGTATCCCTGACAGTGAGAGTGGACAGCAGTGGAGTAGGTATTTACATAGGTGAGTGATTTGAAAATGATGGCTTGCCTGTATAGGTCACAGGGCCAAATAATATTTTGAAGGGCCAAAGGGGTGAGTCTTGACCTAATATAAATTCAGAAATGGAAACTTCTTTTGTTTTTTAAAAATGTTTTTATTATTCAATTAAAATTTTATTTATTGATTTTAGAGAGAGAGAAGAGAGAGAGAGAGACATTCATTGGCTTATTCTTATATGTGCCCTGATGAGGGATTGAACCCACAGCCCTGGTGTATTGGGTTGAATGCTCTAACCAACTGAGCTACCCAGCCAGGACCCAGAAGTAGAAACTTAATTTGAACCCAGTCATACTTGGATTCAAGTCCCAACTCTGGCACTCACTTTGTCATTTTTACATAACTTTCCTGAGCCAAAGTTTTCTCATCTCTGACATGGGGTTAAGAATATGAGTATGGAAGATAATCTATGTAAGGGCGATATCACAGTGTTCAGAAGGAACTACGTATTCCGGTAATTATAGCTATCATATGTTTTAATTTGCTAACTTAGGAGACCATGGTTCTTTATGCTTTAGTTAATCAAGGTGTGGCAGCTTACCAACAAATTTTGCCAGAAAATCGTTACAACTACTACTGTTAAATGATCTATGCTGAGTTTTAAGATTACATATTTTGGGGGGCTGTTTCCATAGGTGCCTCCTGTTTCTGTCACTACAAGGTATCATAGAGTACAATTTATACCATCAGGTCAATTTGATAAATTGCAATCATGAATATTAGAGGGATAAAAGTGCATATTTGAAAAGTTGCTGAGAGTGTACTAATTGTACTCTTTAAATGTGACTTCTGGATTATTGCCACTACTAACCACAATAGAAAACCTCAACAGAACCTTTCTGTAGGACAGAAATGATTTCTCTTAGTTATCATAAACCTACGAAAATTTACTTCAAGCAGTCCTGAGAATGGAAGAGAACAGACCGTTGCCAACACAGGGCAGTGGCTGGTATCTTAAGCCTGTGCTGTTGTTGATCATTTGTCTACATTTTCTTTGAGAATCTATGACCTCAATAAAATTGATCCTAAAAAATATGAATTGAATTTATTTCCACAGCTAAAACATTTTGGGCACAATGCCCCTGAAGTTATTTAAATAAAAACTTTATTGAAAAGAAAGATAGGTTTTCCTTTTACTATTTTATTTCATTGCTTTGTAAATTATACAGTTATAATATTACTCTGTAAATTATAGTTATAATATTACAATTACAAAATAGAAAACCAGCTAATAAAGCTTAAACAAGTTGTTAATAAATAAACTAGGTACATCACATCCTTAAACCACATCTCAATTGACAGGGAGGTGTCTTTATCCTCAATTGATTAATACATTTCTCCCATGTAACACTTATGTCAAAGACATCTCTAACATAAAGATCCTAGGTTACTTTAGGCTAGAATTTAAGTGTACATTTGCAGAGAAAATAACTCTACTAAGAAGCACATGGCTATAATGTATCAAGTGAAATAAATAAATTGTTACTATTAATAGCCAGGTGATATTGCTAATATTGGACAGGCAGTGTAGGAAGGCACCCTATCAGAAATTAAATTTGTGGGGCTTTTCCCCTATTCTTTAAACAAAAGAACTTTTGCTTCTATAAATGACAGGAATCGATTTGACCTTGAAGCAAATCTTCCTTGTTCTAGTAACATTTGCTGGAGTAATTGCCTTTTGAAGGCAGGGCTAGGGGACTTCTGCCGTTACTGCTGTGTGGAACCTTAAGCACTGAGCTCTGGAGACTGATCCCTTATTTATACCCCAAACTGTATAAAACATTCATCCCCATTCTGGCTCTTGCACAGCATGGTCAATAAAGCCTGACCTATTCCCTTTCCTCTTCCATAGCTAATCTCTCATGGCTACTGATCTTTTGCCTTCCATGAACCATTTTAACCATACCCTCTTGGAACCCTCTAGTTTCAAAACTAACATGGAAAACCAGAAACTTTTTCCTTGTTTTGCTCCCTGTCATTAAGGCCAGGCATCTCCCATTACAATAGCAGTACCTTCTCCAGCCAGCTCAGGGCAATTCTATCATCTTTAAATGCGTTGGCTATATCCTGACCCATGTCTCCTGGAATGAGGATCTTCAGGATCTGTGAACTTCATCTCACCAACATTTAAACATGCTTAAGTATCTTGTATCTTATAAAAAATTCTTCCTCAGCCAAACATTCCTTACTAGCTACTCTCCTTTCTTTTATAAGTATACTTAAATATCTTAGAAAAGTGATCTGTGCCTCTGTTTCTACTCACACATTTCTCATGCTCTTCTCAATCCTCAACTCAGTGTCATCTGTCTTCTTTCTTACTACTGCACTGACTGCTCTCATTGGGTCTTTAGAGATGTCTTTGTCACCAATTGGTCACCCATATGTGGCAGCAGCCTCACTGTTACTCATTTGCCCTTTTCTATGCAGTACCTCCCTTCATCTTCCCTGTGTCCACCGACCTACCTCTCTGCTGAGCTGTTCAGTCTTTGAAGCCTGTTCTCTTGTATTCTTACCACTGCCCCACTTAATGCTTGTGCTCCTCAGGAACTTCTCCTGGTCCTTTTTCTCTTCTCATTTGACCCACAGGCTGGATAATCTCAGCTACATCCATGGTTATAATACCACTAGAAAGAGCTGCATCCTCATTTTGAGATCCAAACAAGGACATCATTGACCATTCCCACATTGATGGATACTCTCTGCTTTTGGCTTCCTTGGTTCCAGAAGGCCTTGGTTTTCTTCCTTCTTTCTTTGGCAAATATTTCTATCATATTAAGTCTGTCACTTTCCTACTTAATTAAGCACTTCGATTATTTGAATTCAGCATGAATTGTAAGTCTGGGGACTTTTGGCTCCTACTTACTTCTCTGGATGCTTCTGACCTCACACTAAGCCTAGCTATCCTTATCTGACTGATATTTTATTTCTTCAAACACCTTGCTATCTTGTCTTTTACTCCATGTACGAAACTATGAGACCTGAAGCCAATTCTGATCAATGAACTCCCACCTCTGCTGGTATAAGTGGCTATTCCAAATTTCCACCACTCTTCAAATCCTTTAGTGTTGTTAGTCCTACTCTTTCTCCTGGCAGTTGACTTTGCCACCTGCTTCACAGGAAAATGAGGTGGTGGTGTGGGTGGGGGGATAGGATGAAGTCATCAGGCCAGAATTTCCTCAGCCTCTTCCTTAACACTTAGAAATATACCTCCACATGAACCTATCCACTCCTCCTTATTTTCTGTCCCAGAAGAAATGTACTTCCCCTTCTCTAAACCAGATTTAATCCCTTCTCACTTTCCAGGACTGTGTTCTAACTTCTTTGTTGATGCCGGCTTTTTATCCAGTTATATTCCTATCCTTCTTGCGAAAGGGTATCTATGTTTCTGCGATTCAAGTTTCTTGAAGAACAGCTTCTAATTGGCTATCCCCACTTTGCTGTACCTGTCTGATTCCTAAGTCCACTGCAATTAGCTTCTGTCCCCAAATCTCTGACAAAATAGTTCTTGCTAACTTGCTGATGAGCTTCATGTTTGCCAAAACCAATGGATGGTTCTTTATCTTTAACGTAATGCTGTGCCTTTGTGATGTTTTACACTGCTGACCCTCCCACGTGGAACTTTTCTCTTTTGATTTGCGTGATCCTGCTTTTTCCTGGCACTTCTCCCAACTTTCTAGTTTTTTCCTCTGCTGCAGTTTTGGGGCTCCTCTTGATTCATTCAACAAATATTGAACTTGACCCTACAGCTGTAGTGATGAGCACAATACAGTCCTTGCCCTCATGGAATTTACAGGATTCAAGGAAAGAAAGCCAATCAAATAATAATACATCATTATTATCACACAAATAATAATAAATCATTATGGACTCTGCTAAGCACTGTGTAATTGTGGCTTAGGGGCCTGGTCTTGGTGCACCTGAGATGTGCAACATTCATAGGAGTCGTACATCGTACTATACTACTTTCTTACTTTTTCAATATGGGATTTTGGTGAATGAATGCATATTCATATTAGTCATACCCTTAATTATTTAATAACTGTCAGTTACATATTTTTTCATAATCTGCTCCCTCCAAATGGAGATTTTTTAGCCTTTTTCTATACTTTGTCTATATTTTTTAGCTTTTCCTTCCCTGGCCTCCTTCCTATTAATACTGGGCTTAAGTACAGTTTTGTAAATTTTCTTCAGTTTAGTTATGCCTTACTTGAGCAGCAACAGAACTCCACAGCATCCCAGGTGTCCATCTATCTGAAACTGAATTCCATCCCCTTATTCAAAAATTGGCATTTTCCACACATAGCCCTCTAACTGTAGATCTCATGTGTTAGAGTAGGCAGCCTGCTACCTATGAACAAACACTCCTTTTAGATACACCATAGTGTTGAAAAGGTGTGGACAGAGTACACAGCTGATTTGAATCTGACCTCCACCATTTCATAATTTTGACAAACTATTTGATTTTTCTATTCAAGGAAACATTGAAAATCAGCACTGAAACTCAGACAATCATCTGACTGGGATTGGGGATTTAACCTGTAAAATAGTCCATTGTTTTGTGAAAGGCCATTGTCTTGGTGCAAAAGCATTTCTCCCATGATGTCCTTTACTCACCATTCAAAAGCACAGAGAGCATGTAGCCTTGGACAGTGAGGCAAGTGCCTAATCTATGTTGATAAGGATAAGGTGAGGCACTGGCTCTCAACAGGGGTGATTTTGCCCCCCATCCCATACACTTGGCAATGTGCAGAGACATTTGTGATTATCACAACTGGGCGGGGGCTAATGTCATCTAGTGGGCAGAGACCAAGGATATTGCTGAACATCCTACTGTGCAGGAGACATACCCCGCAACAAAGAATGATCTGGTCCAAAATACCAATAATTCCAAAGCTGAGAAATCCTAACCTTAGAGATAATGGAAATGTAATACATTTCATGACTTTGTGCCTAAAAATAGATGGAAGAAATAGAGTTGCCTATTTCTAGTGAAGTACTCAAAAGGTACTTTTTATTTTTAAAAATATAGATTCAAAATTTTCTGGAGAAATGTGTAGGCTAGTCATTCATTCAACACACTTTACTATGAGCTGTGTGCCAGGGTTTCAGCTTTCAGCAAGCTTTGGTCCTTGCCCTCACAGTGTCTTTAACCCAGCGGTGTCTTTAAACTTTAACATGCATCAGAATCACCTGGAGGCTTGTTACAATCCATTGCTGGGCCCTACCACCCGAGTTTCCCATTTAGTAAGTGGATCTGGGGTGGGGCCCAAGAATTTGCAACTCTAACTTCAAGTTCTCAAGTAGTGCCCATGAAGCTGGCCTCAGATATCGCTTTGAGAACCATTGTAGGGAATGTAGAAGAAGAAACTCCTGTAGTCTTGTTAGAGACTGAACGTTGGTGTCCTCCCGCCACCACCACCCAAAATTCATACTTTGGAATCTTAATCCCCCCTACGATAGTGTTAGGAGGTGAACCTTTGGGAGGTTATCAGGTCCTGAGGGTGGAGTCCTCGGTAATGAGATCAGTGTTCTTCTAAGAGGCATGAGAGAGCTTGCTTCCTCTCTGCTCTGCCGTTGTGAGGACACGGCAAAAAGATGGGCATCTATAAACCAGGAAGAGGGATCTCACCAGAAATGTACCAAGCTGGCTGGCATTGTGGCCTTGTATTTGCAGCCTCCAGAACTGTGAGAAGTGAATGTTTGTTGTCTAAACCACCAGTCTGTGATAATTTATTATAGCAGCCAAGCTAAAACAGGTTTTGAGGATTAACATTTGCAGTACTTGTTGGACACTTGAAAGATCTGGCTTTATCTGTTAAAAAGTCTTTTGAAGATTTCAGAGTCCATGGCTAATAGAGATAGACTGGATGTTTTGCTGAGAACTGGTATTATTGCTGGAAGCCCAGCTGTTTTAACTTAAGTTTCCCTAAAGCCAGAAAGTATCATTTATCTTTAAAAAATGTTCATTTCTTTTCTTATGTGAATTATGTGTTCATTTCAATTATCTCTTTTATTTTCCTCCTGAGGTCTTGGTGAGCAAATGGTTTTAAACTCCACCACTTTGGCTAACAATGAGATGTAAAATATAGACACTAGTTCTCAAAAGTCAGCACTGTTCATTTTTGCCAAGTGAGCATAAATTGAATTGCATCAAATTATAGAGTATCTAGAATATTTTATTTTTTCATTTTTCCATTTTTATTGAAAAACATCAAATGATCAAGGTAGCAAGGGTTAAGTTTCCAGACTGCTGCAAGTCAGAGGTGACAAGAAGTGCTTTCTGTTCAGTATTTGCCTGGAAGGCTCCAAGGGGAAGGCAAGAAGCAGTAACTCAAATCCTTCCCTCCACTATTCTGTTTTTTAAATAGCTTTTGCATAGGCTCAATTTTTGGAAGTTGTGTGATGCTAATTTAAGTATATATGTCATTACAGTTTTAGCATGGATCCTTCTCAGGCATATGTAAGATATGCCAGACATGTGAAAAGAGGAGGGAGCCAGGCACAGAAACCTCTGGGGCATTCGTATAACAATGTGCCAGACTCAAAACCCACTTCAACCCAGACCACTTGGTAGACCTGAGTTTCAAGTCCATCTCAAAGTATGGGGAATAATTCTTTTTTCCTGTCTCTCTCTCTCTCTCCCCCAGTGTCCCCTATTCTCTCCATAACCATAGTCTATAATATAATTCCTTAGGTCAGAGCAAAGACCAGTGGGGGAAAGACTAAAATGAGACAGTTTGACTCAATTTAAGAAATAATTATGCAACATTGTTATCATGGTTAATGAAATTGACTTGACATAGAGGCATTCTTTTCCCTGGAAGTGTTTTTGCAAAGGCTGGGTATTTGTAAAGTAGGACGCTAGTTAGAGAATTGGATTAGATGACCTTAAAGTTCTTTTAACGCTAAGGTGACTGTATAACCCAGGATTCTATCATCAACATTATTGGAGCCCACCTTTGCACAGGGCACGGTACTAGGCATTGGGCATATATAGGAAAAGCCTACTCTTCACTCCCAAGTGTCGTACACACTACACACATAAAAATACATAAATAACAAAATAATATGTGCTAGGCTACAATATATATTCTCAACTAGTAATGAGGTTCACTATGATTATGTTTAGAATTAAATGCTTAGAGATTACATTATTTAGACTGATGTGCAGTAACTAAGGAATTTTTTGCTAGAATTGGGGGACAAATTTCCATTAGAACACTGCTTGTATAAAAAAATGATAACATGGAAAAAAGTAATCCCTCCAGAATGTGGATTTCAATGTAAAATTTTTTAGCACACAAAAACACATACAATTATTCTTCTTCCCCACTATACACATTTAAAATATTTACATAAAAATCATAAAAAGCTGGGCATTAAAAATATTAACGTGAGAAATCCTTTGTTTTTTGTAGGGGAGGGGGTGGGTGGAGGTGGAAGAGTTTATCACGGGGATAAATGGTAATGGAAAAAATAAAATAAAAATAAATTTAAAAAATAATTTGTTTTAACGTTGTATAATTTTTTTTCAGTGCGGAAACATTTATTTTTTTATTTTATACATCATGCTTATTCTATTACAGTTGTCTCAATTTTTCCCCCTTTACCCCCTCCGCCAATCGCACCCCCCCACAGTCAATTCCCACTCTGTTGTCCATGTCCATGGGTCATTCCTACATGTTCTTTGTCTACTCCCTTCCCCTTCTTTCCACCATTGTCCTCTTTCCCCATTACCTCTGCTTTCAGTCTGCTCCATGTTTCCATCCTGTGGTTTATTTTGTTCATTAGTTTATTTTGTTGAATAGAGTCCACTTATAGGTGAGATCATATGGTATTTGTCTTTCATCAACTGGCTTATTTCACTTAGCTTAATATTCTCCAGTTCCATCCCTGTTGTCACAAAAGGTAGGAGTTCCATCTCTCTCTCTTTCTTTCTTAAATGTAGATTGTTTTTATTTATTTATTTTTTAAATGTCCAAGTTAATTATGAAATATTAAAAATATTTAAAACCATTATGAAGTCTCAGCAATTAAATCAACATGACACCAGCACAGAAATAATCAAGTAGATCAATGAAATATAATGACCATGCTACAGACAAACGTATATATCTGTCTAACAATGTAATATATGATTAAGTTGATATTTCAAGTCAATGGGCAAAATAAGTCTTACTCCACAAATAAGGTGCATGGACTGCTATTACTTGAAATAAAACAAATAAAGAGCCCTATTTCACACATTATACAACAAATATTCAGGTGAGTTAAAAATCAATATATACAATCTTAGGAGTTTTAGGAGAAAATACAAACTAATATTTTTCTTACCCTGATGTAAAATATTCAAACCCAGAAGCAATAGAGTAAAATACTCACAATATGACTATATTAAATATTTAATACTATACAATAATATACATATGAAAAAAGGTAAAGGACAAGTAATAGAAAAGTATTTGCCACACATCTAAAAAAGGGTTAATGGTTTATTTTTTATTTTTTTTCAGGAAAAAATTCTCCAAACATTTAATCAAAAATGAATAAAGAATAACAAAAAGTCATTTAAAGCTTTTTAAGAATAATAGAAATGGGAAAAAAATTATACAAAAACAGGTTTAGTTTCAACAAATAGTAAAGGAACAATTAAAATAACACCATTGTCACAAATCAGATTAATGAGTATTAAAAATACTGGTAATATCAAGCATTGACAACTCTGAAAGGAACTGGGTATTCATAGAAACTTGTTCTTCATCTTAAAGCAGTCCCTTTAGCATATTTTGCAGTGCTCATTTGGTGGAGGTATATTCTTTTAGCCTTCTTTTGTCTGGGAAACTCCTTATTTCACCTTCCATTTTAACTGACAGCCTTGCTTGGAAGAGCAGTCTTGGTCGCAGGCCTTTGTTTTCATGACTTGGAATATTTCTTGCCATTCCCTTCTGGCTTGCAGTGTTTCTGTTGAGAAGTCAGCTGCTAGCCATATTGGGGCTCCCTTATGTGTTACTACCTCTTTCTCCCTTGCTTGCTTTAGGATTCTCTGTTTGCCTTTGATATTTGCCATTTTAATGATGTGTCTTGGAGTGGGCCTCATTCGGTTCCTCTTGAATGGGACCCTCTGTGCTTCCTGGACTTGTGTGACTTTTTCTTTCCTCATATTAGGGAAGTTTTCCGTCATTACTTTTTCAAACAGGTTCTCTATCCCTTCCTCATCCTCTTCTCCTTCTGGTATCCCTATTATATGGATATTATTATGTTTCAGATTGTCCTGCATTAACCTAAATACCTCTTCATCCTTTTTGAGTCTTTTTTTCATTTTCTTGCTCTTTCTGGGAGCTTTTTTCTACCTTGTCCTCCATCTCACTGATTCAGTCCTCAGCTTCATCGAGCCTGCTTTGGATTCCTTCTACTGCGTTCTTCTATTCAGAAATGGTATTCTTCATTTCCTCTTGTCTCTTATTGATAGTCTGTGTCCTTTTTCATGCTGATATAGTTTTCAGTAAGTCCCTCTTAGTTTCCCTGTAGTTTTTGGTAATTCTCTCTGAGCTCACTGAGCTCATTGAGCTTCCTTAGAACCATTGTTTGGAACTCAATATCTGATAGATTACTTGCCTCAATTTCATTTAGGTCTCTTTCTGGAGATTCCTCCTTTCCCTTCGAGTGGGGTGTATTTCTTTGTCTTCCCATTATTTGTGAGACCCTTCTTTTTTGCTTCTGCTCCTTAAGTTGATCTGTCTTGATTTCCTGACTTTGTGGTGTGAACTTCTATGGTAGGAGACCACATTTTTTACTTTTTGGATCTGCCTCTGATGATGTCAGATGTTGACCCTGTCTGACCTTAGGCAGTCTATTCCAGACTTCCAGGAATCTACTGTCTGTGGCTGTTTCCTTCAGCTGTTAATCTATTCACTCTGCACTCAGCAGGCTGCCTTAGACAGCTCAGGGTGGGGCGGAGTCCTTCCTGGGGGCGGGGTTATTGGGTCCTTCCACGTTGCTGCCATATGTGCAAGGAGTCTGCACTGAGATCCCTCCCGCTACTCTCTTCGTTCTCTCCCCAAAGCCTCTGTCCCCAGTCTCCCCTCAAGTGTCTCCAGACCTTCTGCCAGTGCTCCCTTTAGTCAGGGATCTACTGTCTGTGACTGCCACTCTGCATTCAGCAGGCAGCTTAGATAGCACAGGGAGGGGTGGAAGCCCATCTTGGGACAGGGCTATTGGGTCCTTTAACTCTGGTGCTGCTCAGGGGGAGCGGCCTCTTCCTGAACAAAATGGCTGCTGCAACATGGGGGTTGAGTCAGCACTGATATCTGGATGGCTACTCTCTCAGTCCTCTCCCCAAAGCCTCCTTCCCCAGTCTCTTCTCAGGCGTCTCTAGCCCACTCTGCCCCCACCTTTGCCAGAGACCAGGGTAAGCGGCTGTAAATAGAAATTTTATGTTGGCTCTATAGAAGGCTCTTTGCATCTCTAGCCACCTGTCTCTTGCAGAGAGCAACCCTGCTGCTTTTCGCAGCTGGCTGTTTTCTGTGTACCTTTTGGGCTCTGGTGCTGTGGGCTAGAGATCCCTGCTTTTGGTTTAGACCCCGCTCTTCTCAGGGGGATCCCACGGGCTGATTCAATATCCTTCTGGTGCTGCCATCCGTGGGCGCCCTGCCTGTCTTCTGAGGTCTATACCACACTCCTTACCAGTTAGATTGCACTAAAACCGATTCTTCTGTCTCGTTTACAAGGCTCCTCTTTTGCTATTGTTCAGTTGTTTGTTCCAGGTGATTTCTTCACAATTTAGTTTTAACTCCAGGTTTGTCCTGGGAGGTCACTGTGACTTCCACTCACTCCTTTGCCATCTTGATTCTCTCTACCTCCCAAATTTTTACCCACCACATGCAGGTGTGGGACCAGTCCATTCTGCATCTCCCCCACTCCTACCAGTCTGGATGGATGTGGTTTCTTTAATTCTGTAGTTGTCACTTTCCATTAAACTCAATTTTGACCTTCCGGGTGATGGTTGTTCTATATTTTAGTTGTAATTTTGATGTGGTTGTGTGAGGAGGTGAGCTGTGTTTACTTATGCCGCCATCGTGACTGGAAGTTCTATTAATTATTATATTATTTTCCACACAAACAACTGTAAACCACTTGTGTCCCATGCTGTATTTCTACCTGTTGTATAGTTCTACTGAAGCACTTATGACAATCTATTATATTGTCTTTTTCCTTTTTGGTAGTATCTGATATTTAGTTAACTTCAACTTCTCTTACACTTCATATGCTACCTGGTAGTTTTGACTAAATGGATAAATGAGTTAATGAATGGTGACATTCCACTCTCTCATTATACCTGTGTCTAGGAGCTTTCTGGGTACAACTTGGGTCTTCTTGATTTCACCTCATTTTAAAAGTTGCCACCAAGGAAGCTCAATGAGCTCAGTGAGCTCAGAGAGAATTACCAAAAACTACAGGGAAACTAAGAGGGACTTACTGAAAACTATATCAGCATGAAAAAGGACACAGACTATCAATAAGAGACAAGAGGAAATGAAGAATATGAAGAATACAGTTTCTGAATAGAAGAACGCAGTAGAAGGAATCCAAAGCAGGCTCGATGAAGCTGAGGACTGAATCAGTGAGATGGAGGACAAGGTAGAAAAAAGCTCCCAGAAAGAGCAAGAAAATGAAAAAAAGACTCAAAAAGGATGAAGAGGTATTTAGGTTAATGCAGGACAATCTGAAACATAATAATATCCATATAATAGGGATACCAGAAGGAGAAGAGGATGAGGAAGGGATAGAGAACCTGTTTGAAAAAGTAATGACGGAAAACTTCCCTAATATGAGGAAAGAAAAAGTCACACAAGTCCAGGAAGCACAGAGGGTCCCATTCAAGAGGAACCGAATGAGGCCCACTCCAAGACATATCATTAAAATGGCAAATATCAAAGGCAAACAGAGGAAGTTCCTTTCAGAGTTGTCAATGCTTGATATTACCAGTATTTTTAATACTCATTAATCTGATTTGTGAAAATGGTGTTATTTTAATTGTTCCTTTACTATTTGTTGAAACTAAACCTGTTTTTGTATAATTTCTTGCCTATTTCTATTATTTTTTTTAAAGTTTTAAATTACTTTTTTGTATTCTTTATCCATTTATCAATGAAAGGTTTGTAGAACTTTTTTGCTAAAAAAAAAAAAAAAACCTATTGACTATGTTTTAGATGTGTTGCAAATACCTTTAACTTTTTCTATATGTATATTACTATATAGTTAAATGTTTAATATAGTCATATTGTCAGTATTTAATTCATAGCTTCTGGGGTTGAATGTTTTACTTCAGGTCATGAAAAATATTAGTTCTATTTTCTTCTAAAACTCCTTAGATTCTACATCTTGATTTTTAACTCACCTGAATATTTGTTGTATAATGTGTGAAATAGGGCTCTATATTTGTTTTATTTCAAGTAATAGCAGTCCATGCACCTTATTTGTGGAATAAGACTTATTTTGCCCATTGACTTGAAATATCAACTTAATCATACATATATTAATCAGATATATACGTTTGTAGCATGGTCATTATATTTCATTGATCTACTTGATTATTTCTGTGCTAGTGTCATGTTGGTTTAATTGCTGAGACTTCATAATGGTTTTAAATATTTTTAATATTTCATAATTAACTTGGACATTTAAAAAATAAATAAATAAAATCAATCTACATTTAAGAAAGAAAGAGAGAGAGATATCTTTTGTGACAACAGGGATGGAACTGGAGAATATTAAGCTAAGTGAAATAAGCCAGTTGATGAAAGAGAAATACCATATGATCTCACCTACAAGTGGACTCTATTCAACAAAATAAACTAATGAACAAAATAAACCACAGGCACAGAAACATGGAGCAGACTAAAAGTGACCAGAGGGGATGGGGAAAGAGGACAATGGTGGAAAGAAGGGGAAGGGAGTAGACAAAGAACATGTATGAATGACCCATGGACATGGACAACACAGTGGGAATTGACTGGGTGGGATGGGTAGAGGGGGTAAAGGGGGAAAAATTGAGACACATGTAATAGAATAAACATGATTTATAATAAAAAAAATTTTTTTTAATTTGGAAGGGATATTTTGGGATCAATGAGTCCAGCTCCACACCAGCCCAGGGTTCCAATACCATAAAGATAAGCCCTCATAACATCTTGCTGCAAAAATCAGTGGGGACTGGTCTGTGGAAGTAACTTCTGAAGTCCCAAGTAATTCCTCTTAAAGAAACCACACGCAGAATTACTCAGACTCATTCCATCTGAGCTCCAGCACTGGGGCAGCAGCTTGAAAGACACCAGAGGCATACAAGGAAAAACAGAAATGTCAGGCATCAAGGCAAGAGCCAGGGGACAGTTTTCTCCCTGACAGAAAGGTGGACCAAGACCATTTTACCTTTTCTGAATCCTCCCCCACAGAGCCAGCAGGCGGCTCTCGTATCTGAGACTCCATTAACTTGGCTAACTGTTTGCCCCACCCTGCAGATTCCCTGAGATTCCCTTCCACCCAACTTACCAGGATACCCAAACTGTTAAAGTGACTTTTCCAATGAATGGCTGATCTTGGCTCTTGTTTCACAACTTCCTAAATCCTATCAAACAAGTAGCAGGCAGCCTCAGTAAGCCCCCAGCACCCTGTACCTCTTGCTAAGTGGTCCCAGGCCTGGCACTACAGCAGCCAGCCTCAATTCACAACTTAGTCTCACCTGGGAATCTCCAAGCCCAGCTCAAGTAGCAGCCATCACAGATTGCTTTATAGCTCAGGCAGGATGGCCCCAAGCAGAAGACAGGTGGGAGCTGACCTTGGTCTGGACCACACAGGAGACCTCAAACCTGTGCACCCAGTGGACAGCTACAGACCACATTGGAGCACCACCACCCTGCCCCACACAGCTGATCCTCCACAGCAGGCAGAGGTTAGTGTTCAGTGGTCACAGCTAGTATTCATAGCTGACTGGCCTAGGTAAATCCCTCCCATTGATCTGCCAACAGCAGTCAAGACTCAACTACAAGAGGAAGGTGTAGTCAGCCCACATAAAGGATACACCACAAGTACCTGGCATGAGTGATAGGGGAAGCTGTGTCACTGGACTCCACAGGACACCTACTACATTTGGCCATGCTACCAGGACAGAGAGTCATAGCAGCTCTGCCCAATACATAGAAAACACAGGAGGCTGCCAAAATGAGGAGACAAAGAAACATGGCCCAAGTGAAAGAACAAACCAAAACTCCAGGAAAAAAAAAAAAAACTAAATAAAATGGAGATAAGCAATCTATCTGATGCAGAATTCAAAACACTGGTTATAAGGTTGTTCAAGGAACTTAGTGAGGACCTCAACAGCATAAAAAGGATCCAGTCAGAAATGAAGGAAACACTAATTGAAATAAAGAAGAATTTACAGGGAAGCAGCAGTAGAATGGAAAAAGCTGAGAATCAAATCAATGATTCAGAACATAAGGAAACAAAAAACAATCAGGACAACAAGAAGAAAAAAGAAGTGAAAAAAATGAAAATAATATAAGCAGCCTCTGCGAAAACTTCAAGCTATCTAATGTTCGCATCATAGAGGTGCCAGAAAATGAAGAGTAAAAGCAACAAATTGGAAGTCTATTTGAAAACATAGTAAAAGGAAACTTCCCTAATTTGGTGAAGGAAATAGATGTGCAAGTCTAGGAAGTACAGAGAGTTCCAAACAAGATGGATGCAAAGAGGCCCACTCCGAGATACATGATATCTAAAATGCCAAGGGTTGAAGACAGAGAATCTTAAATGTAGCCAAGAGAAAAGCAGTTAGTTACCTACAGGGGAGTTCCCATAAGACTGTCTGCTGATTTCTTGAAAGAAACTTTGCAGGTCAGAAGAGATTGACAAGAAATATTCAAAGTCATGAAAAGCAGGGACCTACAGCCAAGATTGCTCTAGTAAGCAAAGCCATAATTTAAAAATCAAAGGGCAGATAAAGTGCTTCCTAGACAGGAAAAAAACTAAAGGAGTTCATCAACACCAAACCATTATTATATGAAATGTTAAAGGGACTTATTTAAGAAAAAGAATATCAAAACTATGAACAATAAAATGGCAAAAAATGCAAATCTATGAATAACTGACTCTAAAAAACTTAAGCAAACAAGAAGAACAGAGACAGAATCATGGATACGGAGAGCATTTTGATGGTTGCCAGATGGGAGGGTGGAGAAGGAGAATGGGTGAAGAGGTGAGGGGATTAAGAATTCAAATAGTTACAGGATAGCCATGGAGAAATAAAGTACCATATAGGAAATGGAGTAGCCAAAGAACTTATACACATGACCCAGGTACATAAATAATGGTGTGGGATTGCCTGAGGGAGTAGGGGTTGCTCAGTGGAGGGGGGAAAGAGGGAGAAACTGGGACAACTTGTAATAGCTTAATGAAATATAATTTTAAAAAAGGAAAAAATATGATAAATAATACAAGAATAAAGTCTGTGTTTCACGTACTCACAAGGGTAATCCTACTTTTTCCCTACCCTGCATAGAGGAGACACCTAATTCATAGTGTGTGTGTGTGTGTGTGTGTGTGTGTGTGTGTGTGTTAGATGATTGTGTCTTTTTACCAGAGCTTCATCTTTATTTTTTTATGCCAGTTTTGTCTTTGTTTTCTATTTTTTTTTTTTCAAATACATTTGTCTCCACCTTCCCACTACCACTTTCCCCTGCCCCTCTCCCCCACCTCCCTCCCTCAATCCTTCCCCACTTTGGCTTTATCCATGGGTCCTTTATACATATTCCTTGACTTGACCCTTCCCTTCCCTTTCCCTGTCCCCCTCCCTCCGTCCCTCTTGACTCTGCTGTTTTCTTTTTTCTTTCAATGTTTCTGGTCATATTTTCCCTGCTTGTTTGTTTTGTTCGTAAGGTTCCACTTATAGGTGAGATCATATAGTATTTGTCTTTCACCCCCTGGCTTATTTCACTTAGCATAATGCTCTCTAGTCCCATCCATGCTGTCACAAAGGGTAGTAGCTCTTTCTTTCTTTCTGCTGTGTAGTATTCCATTGTGTAAATGTACCGTAGCTTTTTGATCCACTCATCTACTGGTAGGCATCTATTGGGTATGCTTCCAACACTTGGCTATTGTAAATTGTGCTGCTATGAATATTGGGGTGCATAGGTTTTTTTGAATTGGTGTTTTGGGATTCTTAGGGTATAATCCCAGCAGTGGAATCGCTGGGTCAAAAGTTAGTTCCATTTTTAGCTTTTTGAGGAAATTCAAAACTGTTTTCCACAGGGGCTAGAGCTTCATCTTGAAAGATAAATTATAGCCAACTGGGGGCAACTTTGAATATTGATTGTATATTCCGACTAAATTTTAATACTAAATGTCTTGAGTGTGATAGTTGTATTGTGGTTATATAAAAAGATGTTCTATTGTTAGGAGATATATGCTGAAGAATTTGAGAGTAAAGAGCCACAAGGTCTGCTAGTTACTCCCAACTAATGCAGCAAAAGTAAATATGCATGGGGGGAGAACAAATAAATACAAGTGTGGCAAAAATGTAGCAACTAATGTGTATAGGTGAAGAGTATATGGGTGTTTCTTGTACTAAACTTAAACTTTTGAAAATTTCCAAGAATAAAAAAATGGATGAAAAAGTTAGTAGCTTAGGCCCATGGGCAGGGGCTGGGACAAAGTGAGGAGGAGCAATCTCAGATGAAATTGTCAGACATACCAAGGCATGAGGAAGCTTGGGACTTTTTAGGAATTGCAAGTAGTTAATTATGACTGAAACATAGAATGCTTATGGACAGAGACAAAAAGTGAGGAGAGAGAAGGCAGTAGGCCTTGCTAGAATCTCTTGGCTGTGTCCTGAAGGCATCAAGGTGACATTGAAGGGTTCCACACATCTTTTGTGTTTCAGGTGATCACATTAGCAGCAGTTTAACAAGCATGATTTAGGAAGGGGCAAAATTATGGCAGAAAGATCTGTTCTATGATGTTACAGTAGGTCAGATGTAGACCTAAAGGAAAATGGTGCCAGAGAAAAATGGTGCAGAAGCTTTGAAACACAGGGTAGAAGAATCAACAGGTTTTGGCAATCAGTTTCATTCAGTGAATTTATAAGAAGGCCACCTTAGTTCTGTTTAGTTTGATGAGTCTTTTAAACCCAAACAGAAGATTTGTGAAAAGAGAAAATTACAGAACTTCTTTAGCTATCCCTGATAAATCAAGGGTGTATCTCTTACCACCATATGTAGTACTGCTTGGCATGAAGTATTTATTCAATAATTTTTTTAAAATTGTTTTTAGGAATCATGATAATGGTCAGTAAAATATTTTCTTCAGTTGCTGATACTCAGGGGAAAATGCTCTATATATTGTGAATATTTTCTCTCTGAGGGCTAAGCATTTGCTGAATATCTGTCTTCTGACACCTGTTGGACCGATTTACATACAATCTAAAATGAACACATGCCAGGGTAGTACCACTCAAAGTACCTGTAATTTTAAAAATCTATCAGATGTGTATAGAATTAATTTCATCTTCCACCAGCTAATTTATTGTCTTAGTTTAGAAAATACAAGTATTTCTACTTCTTAGTAAACTTATACATGAAGTGTGCATTCACAGAACTTGTAAAGTAGGAAGCACTTACATTTCATGCAGCATGAATTTTCCAATGTAAAGATTCCCTCTTGGGAGTGATACCTGCGTGCTTGAGTAGCAGTGGCAGAACAAATAAGGTACCGAACTCAAGCCCATCAAGACATTGCAAATGCTCTGGCAAAAGAACAAGTGGCCTGAGTGGGTCATCAGAGGATTCCTTTGGTGGGTGGTGAGCTGCAGAAAGAAGGCAAGTAAATGATAGTACAGTAAGAGAACCTCGTGAGTCAAGGAGATGTGCAGGACATCAAGGCATAAGCTATATTTTCTGTCCTTGACATCTCTCCCCTACCATGTTAGGGAGGCCACATGCTCTCATCCCACTCAACCTTAGCACTTTCCACACTTATTGTGATAGTTTATAACTAACTGCCTGCTTCCCTCCCCTGACTTACATTGGCCCTAGAAAAGCCACCTGCTGTTGTGTCCCAAGCATTCAGCATGGTGTCTGGCACAAGGTCACTGGTCCATAGTTCTTACATATATCAATCAACATATGAACAAATAAACTCACATGACTTCCTAAAAGGATCACAGCTCCAAATAGTCACAAGACGACTAATATTTACCCTTTTCTTTACAATGAGTTTCAATTTAGTGCTTTAAAGAAAACATGAGATTGTTTTAATATCGCACATACATTCCATTTAGAACCTTTCTAGTAAATATGAATATTAACTTACAAAATCTAAGCTCATATGCTTTAAAAATTAGTATTTATTACCAGAGTGTTGTTTTAAAATGCTGTCCCAATCTGGCCTAACCTTTCTCTGATTCTTGATTCTGATAAAACTAAAATTGCAGGACACCAAGAGAGAATGAAGCCAAAAGGAGCTCATACTGTTCCTTTATTTACTATCAGGGATGCTGTTAACAGTGACTGCTTCCAGCTCTTGCACTGCACTGACAGTCTTTGCTGTCCAAGGCCAGCACTTCCAAAACAGTGTGGTTCATTTGGTCTTAGGGACACGCCCTGAGGAGTAGGCCCACAGTTCACAGCAAGGCTCTGTGGGCAACTCCTTTCATGAGAGAAAGGTCTGACTCCTTATAGGTCCCCTGGAGCACTGACTGTAGGTCCTGAATGACATCTCATTAGAACTAAGTGGGAACACTGAGAAGCAAACATAATTTTGGACAAAGAATGGCTTCTCTCATGAGAATTCTGCAAACAATACATAATCTTTAATTTTGTTACAATTCATGTAATTTATCTTTTGGGAAAGAGGCACACAGATCTTGATGTAATTTGTGTACTAGTCACCGCTTATTACTGAAATATCTTAGTGGAAGTAAAAAAGTATTTGTGGTATCCAGTATTGCCATGATAGGTGCTTATGTCACCATTTAAAAATCTGAAACATAGTGGTATGGCTATCGCAAGGTCTCTTAGTAAAATATCATTAGATAACAAGGGAACAAATGATGAGAAAGAACTTCCCAATGCAGAGTGAGAGTTTTTATTTTCTCCTGCACAAGGTGACTCAGACCTTTAACTGTTTTAATGCTGGAGCCCTGTTTGTAAAGACCCCTGTCCCATGCTATTAGACAGTTATCGCAGCAATAATGCTATGTAACAAATCACCGCAAATGCAGTGGTTAACAGATCATTCTCATTCCCACAAGTCTTAAAATTGACAGAGGTTTCACTTATATAGGATAGGCTTGCCTGGGTGCTCTGCTTCAGGCTCTAGGTAAAGGACACTAATATTTAGTCAAATGAAAGAAACCTTGCCCAATTTTAGATTTTGTCACCATGCATAGTTATCAAACTTTCACTAAAAATGTTTACCAATAGTATTTTTCACAAAGTGAAAGAATAAAGTAAGGTAACTTTTAACTAGAGCAAGACTTATTCTGCACTAAATATTTCCAAAAAATATTTGGAAAAAGAACAAAGCAATGGAATATAAAAAATCAGATGATACAATTTTCTGAAACCTGTAGCATTTAAGAGCAAACCTTGGGGAGATTCTGCTTGACAAAACTAAACTTCAGACTGTTTTTTACCTAATCACTTTTTCATCAGCTTTCTTAACATTCTCAAATGCCCATCAGGCATAACATGGCAGATCAAACACTTATTTGTCTCTGCTCCTTGCCTAAAGGCCATTAAAATGACACTAACGAAGTTAAATAGATATAAATATGTTCTTGAAGATAAAAGTCAGATGAATAGTGGTTATTAACAGCAGAAAGCTGAAGCCTACTGCCTACAAGTGTTTGCTGGAGTGGAGAGTGGTTAAGAGTCATTTCAAAAACCAGGAGCCTTTGAGAATCTCTGTTATCTCTGAAGTTGGGTTTGGCGCAAGGTTGAAAATTAAAGAATTAAGTAAAAGGTACATAAGAAGCAATCAAACTCTCAGGTCTCCTTATCCACAGACCAGCTAGGAAATTGTTCTCCCCAAGCAAAACTCATGAGGTTTATTCTCTAGTACTGTCTAACAGAAATTTCTGTGGTGATGAAAATGTTTTTTATCAGCATTGTCTATCATCAAATGTCACTGGTCAGTGTGGCCAGTGTGACAGAGGAAATAAATTTTGTACTAAATTGTAATTAGTTTAAATTCAGGTAGCCATATGTGGCTGTGGGTACCATATTGGACAGTGCCACTCTAGACACAGGGACAGCAAGGCAGGCACTTCTGAGAACAAGGATGGATGGGTTATCTTATTAAAAAACAAGAAAAGTAAATAAATTCCTTCATACTGAATGGTGAGATCTCTCAACCCTTTCTACTGCTTGGGGCCCTATTTGGAGGATTCCTTTCTAAAGAAACTGACCTTTACGTATTTCTCCTCACATAGTGTGTCTGGCACCCTGCCTCATCACCTTAAATCAAGCACTCCTTCACACATTGAACTCTTGGCCAGTTTTTTTAATGCCTCACTCTTAAATACGATTAGGCAACCAAGGGTCATCATACATGTGAGGGAGGCTGCCCAGCCAAAAGGGAGACAAACACAAACATAAAAAAGAAAAAGAAGAAACTTGATACCAAGATATTGCAGTGAGCATAAGAAAAAACATTTTAAAAATTATTTTTTAAAAAGAAGATAATGCAGCAATAAAACTATCAGGATGCTACTTCAAAAGTCAGGAGAAAAATGTTTTAATTTCTTAGAGATTAAAAATAATACAAAATTTTAAAAAAGCAATAGAAGTATTGGAATATAAGTTGAAATGTTCTTCCAGAAAATAAACAAAAAGAAGATATGACAGAAAAGTTTGGCGCACTAGAGGATCAATACTAGAGATTAATAGAGTTTCAGAAAGAAGAATAAATGGAAATGAAAAAAAGAAGAAATTATCAAAGAATTTCTCTAAACTGAAAAAAAGTAAATATTCAGATCCTAAAGGCTCACTGACTCCCAAACCAAAAAGTAAAATTGTTGGACACATCCAGCAGAAATGCACATGTCCACTCAGCAAAGGCCTGTGCAAAAATACAAGTGACAGCACTTTGCAATAGCCCAAAACTGTAAGTGATAAAAAGCCCATGGCACTAGAGTTGGATAAATTAATTGTAATGTGTTAATATAATGGAAGAAAAATGAATGAATTAACCTTACATGCAACTGACACAGATGAATCTCACTAACTTAATAGTGAGTGAAAGAGATCAGTAGTACAAAAGTACATATTATATGATGTCATTTCTATAAAAATTCAAAAACAGGCAAACTGATCTATGGTGTTAGAAATTAGGGTAGTGGTTACCACTAGGGGTAGGTAGTGGCTGAATTCAGGTTCCTGGTAGTATTCTGTTTCTTAATCTAAGTACTAGTTACCCAGTATGTTCATTTTATAAAATTCAGCAAATGATATTTATAATTTGAATTCCCTTCTATGAGTATACTATTTTTCAATAATTCTAAAAGTTCCATTACCAAGCACATTACAGTGAAATTTAGAACCAGAGATAAGGAGGAGATCCTAAAAGTTTTGAACATGGCTGGGTAGGGGTCGGGAGAGAAAGGATCAAGTCAGAAAATAACTTAAGATTTCTTAAAAGTACTCTTGGAACCTGAAACACAATGGAGAAATGCCCATAACATTGAGGGAAAATTATTTCCAACCTCAAGTGAGGAGTAAAATAAAGACATGTCATAAAAATCTCAAAAAATTTACCACCCATGTACCCTTTCACAGGAGGTTTCTAGAAGATACACCTCACAAACAGGAGAGCTGGGAAATCAGAGCACCCAGGAAGCCAAAAGGGAAAAACAATCTCCAAAATGATGGTAAAAAGAAGCCCCAGACCATGGCCATGCAGCAGGCTGGCGATGAATCTGGGTAGCCTGGATGGGTCCTAGGAGGACCAGGGGTCCAAGAGGAATGCCCCTGAGAAGTAGCAGAGAGGTAAGAGCAGGTGTACAGTGCTCTTGGAAAGGAGGGTGATAAGCGGTGATAGGCACATAGAAGTCTAAGCCAATGACAAGAAAATAGCTATGAACTGTAGGAACACAGAGATGTGCAAAAGAGGAAAGGTCATGAGCACTGCAGTGAAAAAAGTATACATAGTCATTTGACAATATAAATACTGAACACTGACTCAATTTCTTAAAATCTGCATATTAGGAAGTTAGAAGAAAAGTGTGTTGTATTGTAAGGAAAAAGTTTGAGTCCTAATATCCTATGACTGGAAGTCAAAACTACAATAGCAACTCCTTGCCAAACAAATGCTCTTTTTGCTTTCCACTTTTTTACATAAAAACAAAAATCCTTTTTGGGTTTAACTTCAATTAACAGGCACTAACACAGGTCTTTTTTTTTAAGTTGTTGTTCAAGTACACTGGTCTCCATTTTCCTGCCACCACTTTTCCCCACCCCACCCACACCCACCTCCCACATTCAGTCCTATCTCCCTTTGGTCTGTCCGTGGGTCCTTTGTACGTGTTCTTTGACAACCCTTCCCCTTCTCTCCCCCGTCCCCTCTGGTTACTGCCAGTTTGTTCTTCATAAAAATGAAGTGATGTAAAGCAAACTTTCAAAAAGCAAGGGACACTTGTATATGTTCCCTTCAATCAAGCTATGGTCTAGGAATATATTTCTGTTAGTACTTATGTAAAGGTTCATATGCATGAATGGTTGATTGCTGTCTTACTTATAGAACCAAAATGTGCAAACAAATAATAAGGGGTTGTTTTTTTTAAAATATTATGTATCCATAGTTTGAAATACTATGCAGCTGTTAAAAAGAATAGACCTAGATCAAATGATATGGAAAGATGCTTGAACACTACAACAGCATTTAAAAAAAACCAAGTTGTAAAGCCATGGTTCCATATTTCGGACATACATAAAGAAATGCCGTAGTAGTATAAAGATGGGTATGGTAGTTATCTCTCTGGAAGTCAGAACTATGAAGGACTTTAAAATTTCTGTTTTGTAAATTGTTCTGTTTTTACAATGGGCATGTGTGAATTTTATATTCTGAAAAAAAATTTAGCTGGATATACATACATGCATGTGTGTATTACCCAGTGTAATAATTGTGGACACAAAACTAGATCTTGGTATTAGTGATTGTTATGAATATCACTTTCAGCACAAGTGTTCTGCATCTTCATATTGAATATTCATATAGCAGTGGAACAACCATTGTGCCTAGGGTGTCTGTGTGAAAATATACTTTTCTTTCCTGATTAGACTCATAGTTGAAACTTGTTTTCCTTTTCCTTCTATCATCAGCTTTAATCAATGGGCTCAGAGCACCCCTCACAGGATATGCCATCGTTCATTTTAATTTTTAAAACTATAATAGCTATTTAAGCTTGTATTAAATATTCAAACAAAATCAAAATTTGTCAAATAAAAACTTAAAGTCCCCATTCCCACTCTTACCTTCAAGTCCCACTCCCCAAAGATAGAAATGGTTCATTGTATATGGTCTTCAAAACTTCTCTGCATATGCAAATGTGTGTGTATTTTTGTTAGACAAATACAATTATAGATACCAATATATATCTTTTCATACCACAGGTTTAGATATACTACATTCTTTTAAAGAAATGCATAATATTCTACTTTATAGGTGTATCATAATTTATTTTACCATTCCCCTTCGATATAATTTTTGCTCTTGCCATCGGTGCTGCAAAAATATTTTTACGCACATTTTTTCCCACTTCAGTGAGGAGATCTGAAGGATAAATTCCTACAAGTAGAATTAGTGTTGGTCTAAAAGTATCTACATGAATAATAATTATTATCTTGCTGCACTAAATTACATTCCTACCAGCAGTGATCGTATGAATTCCTTTCACACACACACCTGCACCTATATTGTAATTATTATTGTCTTAAAATGTTTATCAATCTGATATGTGAAAAAATAGATCTTGTAGTTTCATTTGAATTTCTTTCAGTGAGTGATGATGAACACCTCTTTGTTGCTACACCTATTTGGAAATGTAATGCAGGTTCTGCAGATCTAACAGGAAGGCTGGCCTAGAATTTACATCTTGGTTAAGTGGTGAGAGGGATGTCTGAATGTGGTTGGAAAGGGGGTCCAGGAGCAAGCACTGAAGAAGGGGAGACAGAAAGGATGGTGCAAGGTAGTATATTCATGGTTTCATCTCTTGCCATCATGGCAGGGGTGGGAGACATGTCAAATTGTGGCATATTTCCATGCACAGAAACCAATACCTGTATGGCTGTTGATTCACCATCCCTGAGTCTCTCAGCTGAGATGGGCCATCTCTTCCCATTAAGCTTGTTTTGAAACTATGGAAATCTTGTCTATTATTCTCTGTGTACTTCTTCCCACAGAGATCTGGCATCCTATTGATTCAACATCTGGAAAAGCCAATACCAGTTTATCAACTCAGTATCCATCACTTAACGGTACCTCTCTACCTAAGGGATTTCATGAGAACCTGTTTCAGAATCACTGCTTCAAATGATCATGTTTCAAACCTCTGTAAAGAAACTGTAAGTGTGGGAAAATGTAGGACGCTCCTTTGGTGCAGAACGGGAGTTCAGATATCTTTGCAACCGTAATAGGTCAGTCACATTTTACCTCCTCAGTTGTCATGGGTTCATAGGGCATATCTGTAACCCCAGCATATGTGAACTATAATGCTTGTGCCAATGCACATTATTTTCTCAGTTTAGTACCAGGAGTCATGACGGAGGTGCAAGCCTCCCTGAGCAGGGACTGTCACCAGGGTGGAGGTGCAGATAGACTGGCCTCCAGGGTACCTTGTGACAGGGACCGTGCAAGGAACTCACGGATGCCATTGCCTTGTTCACCATTTAGGATGTCTTTACTGTTCATCTCCACCTCACCACGCGGAGACACCTACTTATGAAAGAATGTGACTCCTGACCACCAGGGCCTCCAAAAACAAGTCAATTTCACACAAATGTCAGTGGGGGGCATTTCTCCTGATTGCCTTTTAGTTCCCCAGGTAGGTTCAGTGGTTCTCTCTTTTTTAAATACCTGTCATTTTCTTCTAAAAAAAATTATGGTACATATACACAATGGAATACTACGCAGCAGAAAGAAAAAATGAAGTACTAAACTTCGCGACAGCATGGATGGAACTGGAGAGCATTATGCTAAGCGAAATAAGCCAGGGAGCGAAAGACAAATACCATATGATCTCACCTATAAGTGGAACCTAACCAACAATACAAAGATGCAAGGAAAATAAGACCAGCAACACTGAAAGGAAAAGAAATCAACAGAGACAAGAGGGAAGCGGGGGTGGGGGGGGGGGCGGACGGGGAAAAAGAAGGGAAGGGGAAAGTCAAGGAACATATAGCAAGGACTCATGGACAAAACCAAAGAGGAAGAGCTGCGGGAGGGAAAGAGGGAGGGGGCAAGGGAAAGTGGTAGGCAGAGACAAATGTATTTGAAAAAATAAAATAAAATTTAAAAAAAATTAAATGTGAAATAAATAAATAAATAAATAAATAAATACCTGTCAGCTTTTCCCCCATGGACTCTATATCTTGAGAGGTTATATCTTCCAAACACACTACATTCACAACTAGTTCATTGCTTCTCTCTCTTTTTAAGATTTTATTTATTTATTTTTGGAGAGAGGAGATAGGAGGAAAAAAGAGAGGGAGAGAAACATCAGTGTATGGTTACCTCTCACATGCCCCCAGCTGAGGACCTGGCTCACAACCCGGGCATGTGCCCTGACTGGGAATCGAACTGGTGACCCTTTGGTTCACAGGCCAGCACTAAATCCACTGAGCTCCATCTGCCAGGGCGCTCTCTCTCTTTTTTTTTTTTTTAAATCAAGCAAATATGTATATGACATCGGCACATAGGCCTTCTGGTCAACCTATGGTGCGAAAAGCCAGGGGATGTAATGATAGTACTTCGTGGCACGACCTTACCCACCATAGTAGTGATCTTCTTTATATTCCTAAAAAGGGAAGGACCCTTAGCTGAAAACCTCTTATTTCCTTTATCCAACCCCTCTGACTTTCCTAATTAGTTTGTGGTTGGCCATGAAAGAGGGTGAGGAGTTTAAGGTCACCCATCTCACCCTTCCCCCACACCTGAAAAAGGACAATTTACATTCACATTTTTTGGTGACAGGAGCCCTAAGTCAAAAGTTTTATACAGAAAACATCCTGGGAAATGAGTTGCTGGTCACTGGAGCTACAGCACACAGAGTTCCTTGTAGAGATCAGGTTGTTAAGACCACGTAAGGACAAGATGCTATAAAAGTGTCTGCCTTTTCCAATTTAATTTTACCAGAGCACATAAATCCACTGACGGGTTTCTTTAAACAGTTTTTCTCAACTTTAATAAAAATTTAAAATAATTAACACCTGGCTTCCTTTTTTAAGTTTTCGATATAGGAGGTAGAGTGAGGAGATTTGGGGGCTATGGAAGACATTCTAAGACAAAAAAAACACAACTTTTCATAATTGACATATTTGACTTTGACCCCTGGCTTCACCAAATTTTGGCTATGTAGCCTTGGGAAAGTTACTTTTAAGTCTTGATTGGCTTTTGGGGAAGTGGGAATATTACTGCCTTACAGTCTTGTGAACATGAAATAATGAATATAGAAAAGACACACATCTGTCTGGCTCAGTAAAGGGCAGCTACCTACCCTCCTTTCCAATCTCTTTATATCACAATGAGTCAGAGCCTCTATTCCCTATGTATTTAAGGAAGCCCTGGATGCTACAAGGTGATGCTGACCCTACGAAGTGACAATCCATGGGGGGGTGGGGAGGTAGAAGAGAGTCCTGTCTTACCCATAGAAAGAAATCCCCCATTCTAGTCATTGCAGACTAAAAAACACCTGAGGAAGGTGAGAGGTCTCATGGGAGCTCTCTCCTGGGCCTCAAGGTTTACTCACCCAATCACACTGCCTTGAAGGTCCCTGTCATCCCACAGAGGAAAAGGGAGGCACCTCCTTCCTGGATAAGCTGAAGGGAGGTGAGAGGAGGTTGAGGGCTCTGGCCAATGCCTCCTCTTCCTGAAGTGTCTCTCAGAATTCAGCTTCATTCCTGGCCAGCAGGAGCCAGTGGAACTAAGTCCTGGGTCCCAGCAACTGCCTTCTCAGTCCGGGTCCTGTTCTCAGTTTTCTCCCCTGTCTTCCTGGAGAGAGAGAAAGCTCAACATCTGATCCATAGCCACTGGGGACCCTGTTCTGGTGGGGGTCCTTGAGCCACCAACATTTAACTACCCCGGACACTTGTGAAGAATATACACTGCTGGCCCCCTCCATCACCTACTTGGCCAAGGAGCCTTCCTGCCTGGGTGTGGGATGCAAAGAAAAACAACATCAGCCAGACATATTGAAAACACTGAGATAAGAAATGAATGTCTCATGGAAACAAAGACTTCAAGCTTATAGTGCTCTGAGCAGCTGAGACAAAACGGTGCCAGGTGCTGCTAAATTATTAGAATAATTGTGGAAAATAGCAAGGAAATAAAGATATCTTTGACCTAGCCCCTCTCACAGGAGGGCAGTGGTGTAATAGAGAAGGCATGAGCATTGGTGTCAGGTGGACCAGGCTCCTTTCTAGTTATTTTTGGGAGACAAAGGACTTGGCAGTGATGGTGGAGGTAGGACTGTGATGGTAGTTCTTGCTGTTCACACAAATTGAGGTGTTAGTATGTGCCACTATGAGGAGCACTATTAGGTACTTTATAGCTGTTATCTCCCAACAGCCCTGTGAGGTAGTTATTATTATTACTTCTATTTTATTTATTTTTTTTATTCTCACCCGAGGACATTTTTTCATTGCTTTTAGTGAGAGAGGAAGGGAGAGAGGGTTTAGAGAGAGGGTGAAGTGGGGAGAAAAGGAAACATCAATGTGAGAGAGAAACATCTATTAGTTGCCTTCATTTGTGCTCTGACCAGGGACCAAACCCACAACCTAGGCATGTGCCATGACAGAATAAAACCCGTGACCTTTTGGTCTGCTGGACAACGCCCAACCAACTGAGCCACAATGGCAAGGGCACTTCTGTTTTATACTCATAGATGAAGAATCTGAGATGCTTAAGTTAAATGAGGTAACCTCTCTCAGTCTTCATTTCTTACCCGCACAATGGGAATTTTAAAAAATTCCCACAGAGTTGGAGAAAGAATGACTAATTCACATCAAGTTCATGGTATACAAGGGTATTCAATACCGTAATTTTCTTCTATAAGAATGGGTCCCAATGAAATAATAAAGAGTAACAAAAGATCTTATTACAGGGATGTAACTTGGAAGTCACCTTTGTGTCCAGTGATAGGAAAAGACTTAGCAGATTAGGACAGAATATTATGCAGCCACTTACATATCTATGAAAAATGTAAAAGTAGAAGGTTTATAGATATTGTTAGACTAATAAAGAAAAATACAAAATAGTATATAATTAAAAGTTGTTAGACATAGATTATTTAATACAGGTCCATACTGCTTTCCAATTAAAAAAACAAAAACAACAACAACAAAAAACAAAAGCAGCGTCAGGTGCCACAAATGGCAGCTGCTGTCAACATGATTAGAATAACAACTAATGTGTCAGATGTGCAGAGGACACCAATCCCTTTAACCACACCAGCATATGCAGAGAGTGGCCCTATCAATAATATCATTCTGTTGTTATGCTGAGAATGTAACACATCTCTGAGGCAGCTCCTGGAAAAAAAGTTTGGCTTCAGTGGATATAGCACATGCCAATCAACCTGTTGCACTCTTTAAGTCCAGTAAAGTTTCTTTGTCCAGTGATTAGAAGGTGACTTCACTAGTGAGATAGGAAAGCTTCCTTTAAAAGCTGTTTTCCCTTTTTCAGCTGGCAACATGCAGATTTATTAACATGGAGATTTTCTCTTACTAGGAAAGAGTGGTACTGTAGCGCTTAACCTCTAAGGAGATTATTTTATAAAATATTGATTTCTTTTTTTGCACATTAAGGAGATGGTTCTTGAATAGAAAATGTAAGTGTAAGCAAAAATTGTTTCATTATCCCAGTTCATGAACATGAAAAGTAATGAATCCTACTGGGAGTGAGCTGACCTATTCTTCCTCAATGTTACGATTCCAAGAACGGATGTGCACCAAAAAAAAAAAAAAAAAAAAAGAGAGAGAGAAAGAAAGAAAGAAAAAAAAATACTAACCTGGATTGCGCAGCCTTTTACTATAAACTGTGACGGCAAAGCTGTAGACTTTGTTGCCAGTTGTAGATTTTTTTGCCTCAGTATCTCTTAAATTACACCTGGACCTTTTCCTAAAATAAGACTTATTTTACTGAGCCGTTGCAGGTCAATAGAGTTTACAAGCTAGTGCTGTCTTGTGAAAGCTGGCAGCAGCACCACATCATCTAAAGAGAAATGTGAGGACTATGTTCTGCACCAGCCTCCCACCCTCCCCATTTTACCTGTAATCCTTGTCCTTCTTAATCCCACTCTGTAGCCAGTAGCTGCATTGGGAATAGAATAGCTGGTTACAGTGGAGAAGCAGTGGTCCCAGAATCTAGAGGCACTTTATTTACTTTTTTGGCTAGTGTTCTAGGATCTTTTTATTTTTAATTGTTATCCAAGTACAGTTGTGTCCATTTTCCTGCCACCACTTTCCCCCACCCCACATACCCCCACCTCCCACCCTCAATTTTATCCCCTTTTGGCTTTGTCCATGGGTCCTTTATACATGTTCTGTAGTTCACATGCTGTCACTAACTGAGCTATCCTGAGCAACTTAGTCAATCCATCTGTGTTTGCTTCCTTGACTGTGAATAAGGAACATGTACAGATGCTGTCAGGATCAGATGAGAAAAGTCAAGTGAATGTGCTTTCAAAATAAACGTTAATGATCACAATGAGTTATCAGTTCACACCTAACTAGGTTCGCTCTCTGGTCAAGGCCCATATGTACCTAGGTTGCAGGTTCGATCCCCATTTGGGGCTCATGTAGGAGGCAGCCAACTGATGCTTCTCTCTCATATTGATGCTCCTCTCCCTCACCTGTCTCTCTCCCCCCCTAAAATCAATAAACATATCCTTGGGTGAATATTTTTAAAAATGTTGACTGGATTTTTCAGTCTTTAAAAAAATCTAAGTGATTAAGAAAGCATCACCTTGTAGTTTAATTGGCAGCATTTTTTCTCAGTGCATCTTAGAATCAGAGGTATTATATTTGATAATATTTGGTACTTATTAAAGACAGTCCATGATTGTGGCATTTAGGTTAATGTGACATCTCTAGCTCTTTCATTGACAAATATAATTCTTGCTTCTCAAGCATTGAAATGAATTTAGACTTGTTTGGGGATTTTGCATAGTATTTTTGTTAGCTGTCAGAGTTGTATGCTACTTTTTGACCCCTTACTCTGTTCCAAGCACTGTGCTAAGGGCTTTTTGTGCAGTGTCTTGTTGGTGCTTAAAAACAATGATATGGAAAAGTACTATTTCCTATTTTATAGCAAAGGGATCTTAGGTTAAGAAATATCAAAGAATGCTCCCAACATTCTTCAGCAACTTAATGACACAGCCAAGACTTAAATCCATCTGAATCCAGATCCTGCTCTTGACATCTGTCCAGAACACCTTTACAGCTGATTCTAAACTGGGTCTTAAAAATCACGGACAATTCAACAAACCAGAGGGAGATGGATGTGGTTACATGGTAGTTGCAGATTTCTGGGCATTTCCTAGTTTCACGAAAGTCAACCTGGTCGACTCTGCGTTTTCCAGTTACTGGAAGGAAGTTGGAGCAAAGATGAGTGGGAATCTATAGTTATACATTCCAGCTTTCTCCTGCTGTTAATTCTATTGATTAGTTGTAAAATTAATTAAGTTTCTGTTTCCCACTTTTATTTATTCTCCAGGCATTCTGGTTTTATTTTAGTGTGCATAAATACCTGTGGAGAGAACAGCACAGGATCTGAGGTGCAGCGCCAGAACAAGGGTATCCTATAACAAAATCCCAAAACGCAGAACTGTTGAGCTAAAAAGGATCTCAGAGATTGATGCTCATTGAAACCACCTATGAAACTTTTCCAGGAACTAGATCTCAGTGGTTCTCCAAACAGGCTTCCTGCGGCAGCAGCAGCAGCAGCAGCATCACTTGGGAACGTGTTAGAAATGCAGATTGTCAGGCCCTAGCCCAGACCTGTGGGTCAGAGACTCTGGGAGTGGGGTCCTGCCCTCTGTGCTTTGTTTATGAAGCCAGCTTTCATTTGAGAAGCACTGAACTAAAGCAAAAATTTGGATGGGATCCTGAGGCTATTCCTCCTTTTTGGAAGTACATTGCAGCTATATTTCAAATTTAATTAAAAATATTTATTTCATATTTTATACATGAGGTTTCTTCAAGCATTTATAGTATTTAAAAGCACAAGAATCCTAACTTAAAAATCTGATCCTATTCTCCTACCTTCCTCCTTAGCAATTAAAATTGACTAAAAATAGCTTTTCTTAAGAAGTTTGTCTGAAGTGTTTTCTGCATTCAATTGTAAGGCAGTAGATGACAGAAGCCACCTTGCTTCACCTAACTTGGAAACATCCACATCAATAATGCATAAATAGATAAGTGATATCACTAAAACTATTCTAGAAATTTCCTTGGAATAGTCATTCTTCTGAATAGGTGTTTTGTTAATATAGTTGTTAAGTGTCACTTTTCTAACTTATTGACTCCAGAAAAAAATAGTGAAAAGTTACTATAACCAATAGGAGAAGGGAGGATACTTTTCTGGCTCCTGAATATCTTTAATTTTTTAATTAATATCTTTAATGTAATTAATTGAGATGTTTCTTTCCCTACTAATATTTTTATTTGATTCTTAGTCTGAGGTACTGAAGAATTTGTTCAGGTCAGCATTTCCCAAATGGCATTCTTGTAAGCCATAAAGTTGTTTCCCAAAGCAAACATTCTAGGGTAAATACATCTGGGAAATGCTGTGTTAAAAAAAATTAAATCGATAGATTCACTTCATGACTTCTTTGAGTTTTTAGTAGATAACATGAATTGTGACTCTCCGGGGGGTTATGTCATACACAGCATTTGCCATATTTTTCTAATAAAAAATTTTGGAAGCAGTGTCTCTAAGGACTTTCTGCACTGACAGGGAAATATTGCTATACAGAATCCTTTTCTGTGATGGTAATTTATGCAAAGAAATTTTGTCTGTCAATTTGTTGGATGATTACCTTAGTTTGTAAAATATTCTATGAACTGATTTTTGGTGCCCTAAAACTAAAATATAGCACCCGGATATATGAAGTGTATGTCTAAGTGCATCTCTGCTTTAAGTAATTCTTTTCATGCCATAGAAAAACATTACTTCTGGAATGTAATATGTTTTAAGCAACTTAATAAATATATATAATATGAGCATGACAATTAGTGTTCAAATTAAAATCTTTGTTAAAAATTTTGTTATTATTTTGATAAAAGAGAACGCCAGTTGACATTTTGACCTTATTGGTGGTAAAGTTATTTCAATTATTAATGTTTTGTCAATGAATATTGTGTATAATGTTAAATGATGTTTTGCTTAATACTTAAGACATTAAAAAGTATTAGTTTTTTATTGCTGCATTATCACAGAGGCTTCAAGTATCATCCATGTGTTAGCCCACAATTCTGCAGGTTCTCAGTCCAGCCAGGCATAGCCAGGTCTCTGCTCAGGCTGTCTTAAAGCTGGAATCCAGATGTTGGCCAAATGGAGCTCCTGTCTGGAGGCATTCATGTTATCAGCAGAATCCAGTTCCTTGCAGTCATGTAACTGAAGTTCCCGTTTTCCTGCCTATTGCCAGTAGGGTGTTGGTCTCTGGTCCCATATGCTGCTTTCAGGCCCTTTCCACATGGCCCCCTCTATCTTCAGGACACCAAGGGCGTGTCCAGCCTCTCATTTGCCTTGAATCTCTGACTTTTTCTTCTGCCTATAGCCAGAGAAAGCTCCACTATTAACGATTCATTGTGATTAGGTCAGGCTCACCTGGGTAATCTCCCTTTCCTGAAGTCAACTGTGCCATGTAACATAATCACAGGAGTAATGTCACATTCACAGATTCCACCCACATTCAAAGGGAAAGGAGGTGCTACACGGACAAGGGGCATGTGGGGTCATCTTAGAATTCTGCCTATCACAGACTGTTAAAATGCATCCCAATTCTCCAAAGTTTAAAAATTAGGAGATGCACTGACTAGTGTGGCTCACTTGGTTGAGTGTCATTCTGCAAAGTGGAAGGTCTCCAGTTCAATTCCCAGTCAAGGCGCATGCCTGGGTTGCAGGCCCAGTCCCCAGTTGGGGCAAGTACAACAGGCAACTCATTGATGTTTCTCTCACACATCAGTGTTTCCCTCCCCTTCTCCTTTCCTTCTCCTATCTCTAAAAATAAATAAATAAAGCATTTAAAAAAAATTAGGAGATAGATATAAACAGAATATAAATTTTAAAATGAATACTACACAGAGTGCTTCAGTAGTTTATAGGGTGACATCAGTGGGATCAGCTAGGTAGAAAAGTTACATAGAATTTTTTTTAAAAAAATTGTACTAGGTCCAGAGGGATAAAAATAGAATGGTTGGCATTTACTGAGTTATAAATCCCTGGTACTGTCCTGTTTATGTGTATTATTTCATTCAATCTTTACAAAAATCCTACAATTTTACTACAATTTTTCCCATTTTGCAATAATTTTTGAGGGAACAGAAGTTTGGAGAAGTGAAATCTGGCAAGTGGCAGAACCAGGAGCAATGTCAAGGCAGTGAGTTCCTTGTTACTATTTAGCGTAACAAACCTGTATTAGGTCATTACACTGAGCCAGGCACTTTGCTAGGTGTTGTTAATACAAGAGTAAGATCCAATTTCTGCCTCTGTGAAATCACAATAAGAGAGAGGGTCCAGGAAACAAACCATTGCCCTGGAGTATGTAGAGTTTAATAACAGTACAGTGGCCTCAAAAAGGATGATCATTAAGGGAAAGTGGTGGGGGGAAGGCAGAGACAAATGTATTTGAAAAAGTAAATTAATTAATTAAAAAAAAAAACACCAGATGATCAGCTCCACTTCAGTGGATCACCAAGGGCTTCTTGGAGGAGATGACAAAGTGGGTCACCAAGGGCTTCTTGAGGAGGTGGCACTTGAGCTAGATCTGAAGAATGACTAATTCTCCAGGAGAATGTGGAGGGTTGGAATAGATAAGGAGAAATTCCAGAAATGGACAAAGGCAATGAAGAATGAAGCCATGTGACCTAGTTAGGATAACGCTAGTTTACTGGGGAGAGATATGAGATGAGGCTGCAAAAGAAGCCACAGGTCCAGCAATCAGTGGACTTGCACAACATAATGGTCTGACTGGATTTATTATATAGGTAGGGAATCCACTGAGTTGTTTTAAGCAGGAGAATAACATGGACAGAGTTGTATCCCAAAAAAAGGTCATTTCAACATTAACGTGGAGGATGCACTTGAGAAAGAGTAGAGTAGGGAAATCAGTTACAAGGCTATCATCACAATCTTGATGAGCAATATTGAGGGCATGTGGTGAGAGGCAGAGCAGGCAAATATGAGGAGACCATGGAGAGATGAGGTCTGGTGACTTGTTAGGTTGAGGGCATGAACAAGAAAAAGGATTTAGGATCACTTCTGGGTGTGGTTTAGCTTGTTCAGCATTGCCCAAATGAAGTTGGAGTTATCTATGTGACCCCCAAGTGGAGACGTCAGGATCCATGTGCAGATGTTGCAGTGTTACAATGGGCACATGGCCAGCAGACAAGAGCACTCATGTGGGGTTACTACTTAAAGCAGATGATTCTAGGGAGATAGGAGGAAAACCAGGAGGGACAGTGGAAGAGGTTTCCTAGAGCAAGCAAAAATTGCCTAGAGAGCCCCAAAGGATGGGGATAGCTGGGGAGAAAATGGAATCCAGGTGAAGAGAGTGTTGCCGTATGGTTTTACAGTGCTGCACTCAGCACAAAGTGATGCAGTACTGTGCCCAAGAGGTGAGCACACTGTCCACTATGAGGTCACTTCAGCGTGACCCTGAAAGCTCTTCCTCAGGCTTAGGAATTTGATTTATTTTATTTGTTATTATTGGAGTAGAAGTTTCTCAGCAGTGGCCTCTCCTTACCCAAGCTCATGTGAGTCACACATGTAGACAATGCATTGATTTGCAGGGGAAACTATAATGGCAGCCGACCTGGCTGACGAGGACCCATTCCATAGGAAACTGTGCTGCTAGGAGACTGTTCTGTTACCATGACCTAGTGAAGGGGACTGCTAGATGACTAGAATGTTCTTCAGTATCAACAGACATGGAGAGACATTCTGGTTGACTTAACAGATGGTTGCTGTCCATTCCTTGCTCTTTAGGTTCCCTTTTAGTCATGCTCTTTCTCTATATCAGCGTCCTTGTTTGCTTCTTCTTGCCAAATTACAAGCACTTTCTTCCATTTAAAATTTTTAATGGCCAAGAAATGGTATAGAATAACTACCAAGTAACATAAATTAACTTTTTTGTTAATGTTTGTAAACCACATGTGAGTTTTTATCTGTTGTTGTCTGGGTACATGACTGAGTGTGGGCCATGGACCCATCTTTACATGGTGCAGAAAAAAAGACAACTGCATGTTTGGCAGGCTTCAGATCTCCTTCATCCTCCAAGTTGGGCTCTGGTCTTGATCTTGAGTAGTAGGGATTATCCGGTAAAGTTCCTGGGTTTTCACTTTGGTGACCCTGGACAGCTCTCCCAGGTCGGGTCACACCCAACCCAGCTTGTCCAGCACATACTCGTGTAAGATTTTGCCTGCCTCTTGTGGGGCAGCACAACAGCTGCAGGCTGGAATAATCAATGCAGGTTCAGTATTCTATAAAGTAGAATACTGCACAGTGATATTTTGTCTGTGCACTTGTTGACAAGCTTGCCTTTCTCTAAGCTCTGCTGCAGGTCTTTCTCTTCCCAGCGCCACAGCATGAGCTCCTTCTGGGCTTATCTCACTGAGTTCCATAGTGATGCACCGTAACTTTAAGCACAGCAGAAATAACTTTCACCTCCTACACTTTCAGATCCTCCAAAGTAGGCAGCTCTACTGTCCTAGGAATGAAGGCGGTGGTCCCAACCAGGATGAGGCATCCACAGCCACATCATCCCCATTTCCTACAATCACTTTTTAATTCTACTTCTCTGATATTGCTCCCAGGTTTGGGTTGGAGCTTTGGGTCATCCCGAGCCCCTCAGTCAGTTATCTGTAATACCTGCCTTTTCTTGATTTAGGCATGCTGGTTACATGTGTAGAGCTTTAACCATGTAAATTGCGGATGACAACTCTTCAGGTTTTAAGGAGCAGCCCATGGTCACCCCCTGTGAAGAAGAGTCAGAGAGGTTAGACAAGAAGGTAGACTAGATTTAAACGTTCTTACGGAAAAAAAAAAAAAAAAGCCAACTAGCTCAATTGGTTAGAATATTGTTCTGATATGCAAAGGTTATGAGTTCGATCCCTGGTTGGGGCACATACAAGACTCAACTAATGGCCCTGGCCAGTGGCTCAGTTGATTGGAGCATTGACCCATGCATCAGAAGGTTTGCAGGTTCACTTCCGGGTCAGGGCATGTACAGGAGGCAACTGAGCGACACTTCTCTCTCACATCAGTATTTCTCTCTGTCTCTTTCTCCCTCTCTCTCTAAAATCAATAGCATATCCTTGGGTGAGAATTTAAAAAAAATAATAAAATGTATATACAAAACTCTATATAAAAAAAGATGCAACCAATGAATGCATAAATAAGTGCAACAACAAATAAATATTTCTCTTCCTCTTCCTCTCTCTTTCACTCTAAAATCAGTTTTAAAATGTTAGTAAAAAGTTATTACAGATGTAGCATCTGGCTGCGGATCTGAATCCTAGGGATGTGCCTTGTCCTTGTGAATCCCAGAGAAACCCTGGAGGTGTGGATTTGGGGCAGCGGGGTACCTCAATGAAGTTGTGTTTGGGGGGTGTTTTCTGGGACTGAGGGTAAACTACACTAAAATAAAAATTGACTAGAGGGCAAGAGTCCAGTTAAGAAGCTGAGGCAGTGGAGGTAGGTGGTCATTGCAAAGCCAGGACTGAAATGGTGACAAAGTGTGGAAAGGAAATACCATGTTGAACACTTGTTTCAAAGTGAGAAGCTGCAAGACCTGTGACTGATGGGCTACAGCAGATAAAGATGAGGAACTCATTGACACACACACTCTTCTTTAGTTCTATGATTGTTACTGTGCTTTAAGTATTTTAATTAGTAGTGCTCATTGTTTTAGGTGTATGTCTGTGAGCACTATATATATGTAAAACTTGACAATTTCAGTCTGTCAGAGTCTCGCACTCCTACCCTGGTTTACTGAGGTTCAACAGAATGAGCAGCTTCTTAGAAATTCCACCCTGTAGTCTAATCCAGACGATTTACCATCGTCAGATGTCTTATGAAGAAATGTACCTGATATAAGCAGAATAAGAAATAGAATTCTGAGAGAAACTCAGGATAATGAGGAGGAGAACTGACCTCGAGCAGAAAGCATCTATTATGCACTATGCTTAAGGTTGTGTGAGGTGCTGTGAAGACTAGGAAACCTGAATGCCTTCTCAGGAGCTGGATTCTTTTGTAAGAAACAAGCAGCAGCAAGCAACATAAAGGTTTATATAAGCTGCTAGGTTGGTCCATGGTGATTGGTGCTATTTGCATAAAACTAAGCAATGGGCCCCTGGAAGCCATCTCAGAAAGAAAACAAAGGTCAGGAAGACAAAAATCTCTTAGCTTGACGGCCATGATAAAGGCAAATAGGCAAACTGGGACCGATATGTTGAGTCACAGAATCCGGAGGGATTCATCCTTTCTTATTCCCCAGAGGTTTATTCTTTGCAAAACACTTTTACGTGTATTAATCTCACTTATTAGCTTTGACACAATCCAGCAAAGAGAGGCAAGGTAGGGATTTTAACAGGGGAAAGGATTTGAGAGAGATTTATGATGTCAAAACAGCAGGACTTTATGACCAATGAATCTTCCAGTAAAGGGTGGGTGAAGCATTGAGGATGACCCGCCTCCACTCACTCACTTCCTTATTAAATCACCTGTGCACCCAATGTTCATAGCAGCACAATTTACAATAGCCAAGTGTTGGAAGCAACCTAAATGCCCATCAGTAGATGACTGGATCAAAAAATTATGGTACATATACACAATGGAATACTACGCAGCAGAAAGAAAAAAAGAAGTACTAAACTTTGCGACAGCATGGATGGAACTGGAGAGCATCATGCTAAGCGAAATAAGCCAGGGGGCGAAAGACAAATACCATATGATCTCACCTATAAGCGGAACCTAACCAACAATGCAAAGAAGCAAGGAAAATATGACCAGCAACACTGAAAGGAAAAGAAATCAACAGAGACAAGAGGGAAGCAGGGGCAGGGAAAGGGAAGGGAAGGGGAAAGTCAAGGAACATATAGCAAGGACTCATGGACAAAACCAAAGGGGAAGAGCTGAGGGAGGGAAGGTGGGAGGGGGCAAGGGAAAGAGGTGGGGGGAAGGCAGAGACAAATGTATTTAAAAAGTAAATAAATTAATTTAAAAAAAAATAAAAATAAATAAATAAATAAATCACCTGTCCAGCAAACACTTCCTGAGTGTCCAGTATGCATTGTGTCTGTACCCTGGTGCTACCAAGTAGCTCATAGTGCCATTGCCTACAATAGGTAACTGTGGAGGAAGAACACCTGGTACTGACTGTCCTTCGGGTTCCCACGGCCTGTGGGACACCCAGGTGAAATTGCCAGTAGGTAATTTTACAGAAATGTTTGGCTTTTTTAGGGCAGAGGTCTGGTGTCTGAAATACATTTGTAAATGATTAGCCTATAGGTGAGAGTTAAGACCTTTAGTGGGTTAAGACCATAGCTTTGGAGATGTTGATTAAGATATTTAATAATCCTGAGCTTCAGTTTCTTTTTACGGAAAATGGAGATAATATCTACATCACAGGATTATCTTAAATCAAATGAACAGGAACAGGCCTGAAAAACAGCAAAGCATTGCATGAACTGCAAATATTATTCCTGGTATTTCTATAGTATCAGCATCTTCTCTGACTAAACAGCTTAACAAATTCCTCAAAAAGGCCACAATTTTGCACTAATATTCCTCCATTATCTCATTATCATTCACCCTTCCCCAGGCAGAGGTCAAGAGTTAAATAGAAACAGGTGTTAATATCCAGGCTTTGAGCAGAAATTGAGATGATACGAATTCATAAACATGTCTTAGGTTTGAAAGATGCATGTGACAGGAGCTGAGGCTGGACAGTTGTGCAGTTGTGCAACTTGACATCTAAAAGTATTAATAAGAAAAAAATTTTCAGGTATTCTGACCATTGGAAAGTGAGGAGGGGAAAATTTAGAAAAATTTGAGAGAAAAAGTCAAGTTATGAACAGGAAACCCCCTGATTGTCAAAATGAAAGGCAGAGGGGAAGCCAGGGTACCTTTAGAAAAATATTCAAAGCAAAGTTGTTGAATGCCAAATTTAGGAGAACTGTTTTGATTGAGTAAAAAGCATGAAATATGTGACAGTTTTTTTTTTTAATGATCTGCTTTTTTTTTTGTCACTTTTGGTTTCATAAGGCTAGATTTTTAAAAACAACTTTCTTAGATTCATCTTTATTTTTTTGTATAATGTTACTATAGTCTGCCTCATGGATTAGAACCTGGCCAGAAAGATTAAGGAACACATTTCTGCTCAGTTTTCAACTTTCAATACGGTGTGATACAGAGGCAATAGCTTAATGCCCGTCCAGTCAACCCAGTGCATTTTCTAGCTTTTATTAATTGATGACTGGATGCATAGGTACATCTACTGTGCAAGTAGCCAACATGCCTGAAAAGTAAAATAGGAGGCTGACGGGTCGCCTGGTTCTAGAGATTTGCTTACCATGTTGCAGTAAACCAACTCAGGTTCAGGTCAGTCCAATAATAGTATATGCTCAGCACCACACGTGGATGATTCTGGAAATGCATCTCCTCAGCCCAAGTTCCTGCTTCTTCTCCCAACCTCGCAGAGCTCTTCACAACTGAGGACAATGTGCCCCCTCAGTCCAGGAACCAGAAAGAAAGTCAGCAGCAGATCTTAAGGGCTTCCGCCCCAGAAGCTGCCCCATTTTCCCCTCTGCCCTCCTAGGCTTGGAATCTCTCACCATTCAAAGGCCCCACTCCTGCCTGCTAGAGGTCCCACGCGCTCCCACTTGGAAGGGATTGGGGAAGGGCCAATGCCCCAGAGTGCAGCTTTGCCCCACTCCTTATCTTTCCCTGATTTCCATGGCTTTCTTCCTTTCAGCCAGTTTGTGTGTCAGTGGAGACTGTTTCCTTGTCTCCTCCAATCTGTCTCTTTCTATTGTCAGATTACTTCTCAGAGAGGATGGGACTGAGTGAAGAAAGAGGCAAGCTTGACTCTGAAATGTTGCTCACTGAGGTGATTACAGGTGCAGTGATGGCTACACACTAATCCGGTAAGCAAGAGTGTAGACGAGAACAAGATTGGTCTGTGCTGACAACTGTTGACGCTGCATGGTGGGGGCACAGGGTTTCTTTACACACACCTCTCTGCTTGTGTATGTTTGTGATTTTTCATAATAAAAAGGTGAAAAGTAAAATAGATGGAATTTGGAAATACTATGAATTTACAATAATACTGCTTCTTTTTCTTTTTTTCTTTTCTTTTCTTTCCTTTTTTTTTTTTTTTTTTTTTTTTTTGCCAGGTAATGTGAATAAACACATGCTATTTACCAATGTAAAAAAATGCAGGAACTTCTCTGTGAGAACATTGCTGGTTTGGATCTCTCTTCCCTTCCCACCGCCAGCTCCAGTCTTGGACAGAGTTATCTGGTACTTTTCCTCCCCGGTTTTAATCAGAGTTGCCCTACAGCTCCCTTCCTGCTGAAGAGGCGCCTTTCTTCCTCTCTGTTACAAAATAGAAAGGGTAGCCCTTGTTATAAGGCAGTTGCCATTCAAACCTAACTGAACCTTCCCTTGGCCTAAGGTCTCCTTCCACCCCAACCATGATTTTGCTGTGATGGGGAGTTGCTGCTTGTCATTCTTGTCCTTAAATTCTCCCCTTGGGCATCTCCAAATTAAATAATCCTTTTGTCCAGCTTTTTCACAGGCCTCTAATGTTTGACAAAAAAGTGCCTAGAGCTTCCCTAGTACTGAAAAGATGCTTATCAATATTAAGCATGCAAAAACAAATTTCAGATATAAAAGATTATTTTCAGTTGAGACCACATTGTAATTGAGAAACTTGAAGACAAGTAGCTTTATGAGTCAAAAGATAAGGAACCACTAGCAAGAACTACAGATGTTTGGGGTGGAGCAATTCATGCTCAACTTCTAAGCATCACTCCCCCACACCCCCCCCCCCCCCCCCAGTACCTGGGCTCAGCACCTAGTAGGTTCCCCAAATAAAACCTAGCAGCATCAGTAACCCTGCAGAATGGTGGCAGCCCTGAATGAAGACAGCTAATCAAACAAATCCCTAGGTTGGCCAATGAAATGTTCCTTTTTTAACAATAGAGGCCCACTCCTCCTAGACGGTATAAGGCAGCATGTGATAAAGATTAGATTGGATTGGATTGAATGAGTGCTTACTAGGTGCCAGCCACGAAGCTAAACCCACCACCAACTTCTCTACTCTCATCCTAAACCACTCCCTGTCCTTCACTCCACGCACTTCCCATTAACTCAGTTTCGAGTGTGGACCTGAAAACCAGTCTGCCTAAGGCACAATGTAGACCTCTTGTACCTTAGTCCCTACATCTGTAAAATAGATATGATAACCATAAATTCTTCCTGAAATTGTTGTGAGGAATCAAAGAGGTACTGTATTATAAGCTTTTAGAACAGTGTCTTACATAAAGTTTAAATAACTGTTAGCTATTAATGTTCTTTTTTCAAGAGACACAAATATGCCAGATTTTGTGAGTTTTTAAATATTTTCTATACTTTTTTTCTGGTTCATTTTAGAATCTTTAAAGCTTTTTTGTAAATCAACTAACTTCTCTTTGTCTATTGAAATCACAGGATTATCATAATAAATCTATTAAATGGCTATCTCTCAGGATCCTTTTTCTAAGGAATTTGACCAGGGAGATGGAGGTAATGCCACATTCCTCTCTGTAGACAGTAATCACAAATCTATCTATGCTGACATTGAGAGAACATCTTCAAGTTTAGTACTAACGAGAAATGAAAGCATTGTGTACATATTTATGTATCACCATTATCTGTATAAGTGAATTTTAAAATAAATTGCACATGTAATATTATATATTTATAATTTAATAATCCATTTACCTAAATTATGATGACAGTTGCAGAAGTTTGCAAATATACTAAAATCATTGAGTTGTACCCTTCACACAAGTGAATATTGTGATATGTATAATACATGTATATATACACACACACATTCTGTTAGAGGGCAAAATGGACTTTGGCTGCCAGCCATAGCACACAACCATATAACAGATTGGTGGGGAAGGAAAAAGGGTTTTATTAACAGGGTGCTGAATTTGGGGGATGGGAGCTCCCTTGCTCTAAGCCATTCTCTTCTGCAAATCACAGAAATCCTCTTTTTCCCAAAAATACTGAAATCCAAATTCATGCCCAGAGATCCCCACTCCATTCTTATTTGCAGTCCAAGACTACTACCTGGATGGGTCTCCATCTCTCCAGCTCCATGCTCTCAGCCTCTCTGGAGCACGCACTTAGGAGGCCAGCATCTCCATTGCCTCACTGCAGCTTCCTCCCTCTCCCAGGGCCAGGTGCACTGCCAGATCACTGCAGCCGGTTGTGTGAGGGGCTCAGTCTGCTAGGCCCAAGCATCCAGGGCTGCTTGTGCGTTAAGGGCTGATGAATGATTCTGGCCTATTTGCCTGTGCACCACTCTCAGGGCAAGAGAATGGGAAGGGTCCAGGAACTGTGCTGTGTGCTGCAGGGATGCAGTGTCCCACCTGAGCCCGCTGCTGGTGAGATGCACATCCTATGCCCATGCGAGCAGGGCAACAGAAGAGCCATGAGCAGGGCTCAGAATCCTACAAACAGGACTCAGCCTCCGTGGGCTGACTCATAACCATGCAAGAAGAGGAATGCAAAAAGGGAAAGGCCTCTGTAAGCCCTCCATTTTAAATCTCTCCCCTCAAATCCAACACATCGTGGGAGTGTCCAAATGCCCAGCGAGTATGGGCCGATGTCCACTGCAAGCATCAGCCCACACTGCATCTCTGCCCCTCCTTCCACCACCATGATCTGGAAGTAGGTAGGAGGGTTTTCTAGTTGCACAGGGGCACTGCATCGCTGACCAGGGTGGGGTGTCAGCTTGTTACCTGTGTGTTATGACCTTTTCAGCCCCAAGCAGGCTCTATACAAGTTGTCTCTGGCGGTATCACACTGTGCTTCTTGGTTTCCGGGGTGATGCATGCTCGTGCAGCACTAGCTCTTTTACTATTGCCTGAGGGTGTGGAAAGGCTGTCCCGTGGTTTTGGTCGTGATTTCAATCAGTACTTCCCAACCACTCCCAGGGGTCCCTCCAAGAAGTGCAGGCTCTCACAACACCTCAGGGTTTCTCCCCGCTTCCCAGAGATCTGGACAGACCCCACTGTTACAACCCAGTATGTGCATTATATCTCAATAAAGTTTTTTAAAAAATACTATTCTAAAAGATAATCTATGTAAATAACGAAAAAATGTCTGGAAGAAAATACACTAAACTTTTAACAGTAGTTATTATAAGGGAGGTCCTCGTGAAGATAACTTTGATTTTGTATTCTACATGCTTCTGTACCTGAATGTTTTACAAGTAAAGATTGATGTATTACTATTTATTTTTGGTTTGTTGTGTTCACTGCTGTAATTCTGGCACCTGGTTCAGTACCTGCGTATAACACAGGTTTAATAAATACTTGTCAAATGAATGAAGAAATAAGTTATATATTTTTAAAACATTTTACTCACACATTTTTACAGAGAGGGGAAAGGAGGGAGGAAATAAGGGAGAAAAACATAGATGTGAGAAAGGGGACTGAACCCATAACCCAGGCATGTGCCCTGACCAGGAATTGAACCAGTGACCTTTCACTTTGTGGGATGATGCCCAACCAACTAAGCCACACCAGCCAGTATGATAAATCATATTTTATATATAACAAAAAAAATAGTGCGCACAGTAACTTGGCATATTTGTATATGCCACTCTCAAATTTCTTAATTTTTAAAATCCATTTCCAAAATCGATTTAGGGAGAGTATGCTTTTCAGCAATTTGAGAGTAATCTTGGAATCCTTTGAATGGTTCCTAGCTTTAAAAAATCAGGCTCTGCAGTTGATTTTTGGCTGCAAAATTTGGCTACAACAGGAGTTTCCACAGTATATCTTTTATTCAATCTGTTATAAATCATATATAATAATCTACTTTTCTTATCTAAGAAAATAGGATACTAAATCGTGATTCCACCTGTATTTGGTATTTCCTTAAAATTACCTGATTAAAGTTTTTTTTTTTTAAAGTAGTAGAAGTAGGTCTATTGGTAGTTTTCAATCTAGGTTAAAATCTGTGTTTGAACTTCCCCCTTTCTAATAAGCTTGTTTTATTTATATTAAGGTAAATACTTACAGATAAGTGTCTAAAATTATAGAATATATTATTGCCTATATTAGTGTTTAAACATGCTTACTAACCATTTATGATTATTTATAATTATTGGACATTATCTTGCTGCTTGCTGAAATGGAAGTTACTTGCAATTTTTATTTAATGCATTTATAAATATATAAAATAATACCTTGATTTTAATCTCATCTTTCCTTTAAAACAGTGGTTCTTAAACCTTTTGGTCATAAAACTCCTAAGGACCTGATGAAAATGATGACTCTTTGCACGAGAAAACATATACATTTTAAAATGATCCCAAACCTCAAGTTAATAACTCTTGTTCTAAATCATTTAGATGCGTGAAGATGTCCACAGATTTGTTCACATCCATAGTTTACATATATATTTAACTTAAAAGCATGTAATTTGGATAAGGCTCCTACCTTTTGTAGTGATGGTGACTTTCACATTTAACCTATAGCCCCTCAAGCGGTCAAATTCCTTTATTAGATTATCATGCTTTTCTAGGTAAGAGATACTAAGGTGACTCTTGAATGATTGGCAGACTGATAAGATTCACATTAGCCAAACCTCAGTGGTTTGGGGCAGAGTTTAATTTTGTTTAAGGGAAGTTGTTACCAAACAGGAACTGGGCCCATAGTGAGTCTGCCTTTGCCGGCCTATAGTATGTGGGTTCTTAACTTCATGCAGGAAAGATTTTACAACATGAGTCAAGATGATTTATTAAAGCTGGAGACAATAAAACAAGGAAGAGCTTAGCACAAAAGAAGCAACAGGAGAACCAAAGTGGGGCTGTTTTGGCTCACTGGAAAGTTAGAGAAAGGAGGCCTTGGAGACAGGTTCATGGGTTACAGCAGGATGAGCTGCCACTGCCCATTGCTCGCCTGGTTGCAAGTCTCTTGGGGACCCTTAGAGTTTAGGAGATGCTTGCCTAGAAGGGAAGAAATATGTGGGCTTGCTCCTGAGAGGGGGAGTACACCCTGAGTTCTTCATCTTGAGGGTTTTAAAGGCTGGAAGTTTAAGGAATGTTTCAGGAGAGGATCTCAATAGAATATTCATCAACTTTATACTGGTAAGCCAAAATGAGGTTTATTCCCTTAATTTCGTCTGTCCTTGCCTGTGGTTGGTACAAATGGCACTAAATGGATTTCTACTATCTATCTTCCTGAGTAGGTTAATTTAAGCTTTTTATCTTCTTGTTGAGGAGGAAAAATGTAGACAATTTACTCTCAGCTGCCCTTGGTTATGAAAGATAAAATTCTGCAATTTACTAGATGGTTGTAACCTGCTTGGTCATTTATCCATCTCAGTTTCCCTATTCCACTTGTCCTGGCTTACTAGCCTGTCTCAAAGTCAGCAGTTTTTGTCATCCTTCCAATAAAGTCATTACATAATTATCTAAAGGTGATGTAATTGAAGGAGTGACTTCTTAAAATTTTTTTTCAGTGTTTTTTTTTTTGTTTGTTTGTTTGTTTTTTTGGTCTTGAGATCTTAGGAAATTCAAGACCAGCAATGACAGTTTTTAAGAGAAAGGGAGTCTACTATTCGTAAAGGCTATTTCTTACGCTTTTTGCTTCTGTGAAAACAAGGGAAGGGAATTGTGTTTTCGAAGTGTGATTTGGAGAATATGTTGGGACAGACTACAAGCTGCTTGAAAGACAGTGATACAAAGGGAAACTCAGTTCAAGACAAGAACACAAAGAAACAAAGAAGGCACTGAATTAAGGATTAAGGGTGGGTGAGAGCTGCATTTCTTGAAAATTGATGATCGACTTTCTGTTGACAAACCACCCAACCTAGACATCAAAGATTCAATGGGCCCATTTCAGACTTCAGCACACCTATCTATCATTCAGTTTTCATTAGTGGGAAGAGAGAAGGGATTGGGGTGATTTCTGACCTTAGTTTCAGGGCACAGAATTTGCTAATTTCCTACACTAAGAAACTTCTCTAAATTTGTGATATTTGGGGCAAGAACTATTAGAATTGGATTTGCTCCATAACTAGACTTGGGGAATAAAAACCTGATGGAGACAGAATGAGTGATGATAATCTTGCAGGAGAAAGCAAACCCAGCAATCTCAGCAGTGCCCCTAACAGCTATAACTCCTCTCCAGTCTCTCCCACTCCTGCTGGATCCCTGTGGGATAAGGAAAAGTAAATGAGAAGATAGACTTCAAAAGACCATTGAATTTGTCCAACCAAAGTCCTTGGAGGGTACATTTTTGTAGGTTAATCAAAATGGAGTAAGTGGTGGGATTCAGGGATGGAATAAATATTGAATAATTATTTGAGGTTTGTAGCTGTGAGCAAAAAGAGAAAGAGGTAGGTTGGTGCAGTGGTGCTGAACAAAGATCTTCACACTGGAGGGTACCGGTCATACTTAAAGAAGAGGAAAGATCCAATGGAAAGAGCCAGGGGATAATTTTGGAAAAAGAAAACATGACTATAGACCTGAAGGTCCCTATTTAGGACTGAAGGGAAAGAAGGCTAGGAAAGAATGGTTTCCCTGTGTATAAGAATGTTAGCACTGAATTTCTACAAAGAGTAAAAGACATTACATACGAAGTTCTGGGGATGAAGAGAATATTGGTGAAATGTGTGTGTGAGGAGGCTGGGGGTCATTGATCTGATGGAAGAAATATATCTGTATAAAGGAATAAGTAACCATCAGCCTGAAATTGTCCTTAAAGGAAAAAAGTACCAACACTTGTTCAATTGGCTTTCCTCTCAAATGACTCAAAAGTTTTGAGGAAATTGTCTGGAAAAGCAATCCTTCGACTTGCCCACTGAATATACTGTACTTTTGAGAATCCAACAGCAAAGATGCCACACCTCATTTATCAAGAGTCTTTCCAATAGCCTAGATTTTTAGCTGCATGAAGGAAGGCGAGTGAGAAGACTGGATTCTGGGTCAATTCCCCTGCACAGTTTTTTGGAAGGCTTTTATTCATTGCTTGGTGTCTGAAATGCCGGGTACTTTTACATAAATTCATTTCCTAGATATGTGAGTTTTATGGCAATTGCCAACATTGCCTGCTTGCCACAGGCGCCTAATAGCTATCAGGGATAGAACAGGTGGTGCAAAGAGAAGGGCCATGTGTCAGATTGTGTGTCTAGGCTAATTGTTGAAAAGGCAATTAGTTATTAGAGACTAGAGTTTGGTAAGTAACTGATAGGAGGTCTGAAGGGAGAAGTTGGTGTAGAGATGACCTGCATTTGCTAACAGGGGCAGTAAACATTTAATAAATAGGGAGAATTGCTTAGGAAAAAATTCTCTCTTCAACTTTCACCCTCTTCCTTCCTTTGATCACTCTTCTTCTTCAGCTACCCTATGGTGTCATAAAAATTTATTTGGAAGAAAATTAATTTGGAAAAAAATTCTTAAATTTACTGCAAATCAATATACATCAGCTTTGGAACTAAAAATGTGAATGGCATATTAGGCTGCATTACAGAAGTAGAGCAGCAGAAGAGAGGAGGCAATAATTTCACCTTTCATCAAGAGGACTATGTTCTGTTTTAGGACTCTTATTTTGAGAGGAACACTGACTGACTTAGCCAGAGAATAGCTAGGGCCACCATGTTATCTGAGGAATGACTACAAGCCTGGAAAAAGAAGACCAGATGACTGTCTTCAGATTCAAAGGGTTGTCTGGCCTGTGAAAGAGAGAAGTCTTATTTAATGTTGTTCTAAAGGGCAAAACTAGAAACAATGGGAGACAGTGAACAAGGCATATATATTGCATCAAAATGAAAAAGGAAGTTTTACTAGTCAGAGTTATTCAAAAGTGGAATGGGAAAAAAGTAAACTGCGGAACAGGATTAGACATAGAATCCCATTGTAGTTTGAAATTGTACACAACGGTCTTTCAGTAGTGGTGGGACAAGATTGTTGGTTTAGAAAAATTATGCTAGCAGGAGGTTAGAAGGTGCATGAGAGAAGGCGGCAAGGATGGCCAGTTAATAGGCCATTGAAATAGACAAGAAATGAGAATTTCTTAAGCTAGGGTAGCAGCAGTGAGCATTCACAGTTAGAGATGACCCAGCTGCCCATCAACAGGTGAATAGACTAACAAGATGTGGTCCCCAAATAACATCATCTTTTTCAACCTCATTTTGTTATAACATTAATGAGATGCCGTAGGAACTTAACTCTTCATATCAATTAGCCTATGGTAAAATTGTTTTTGTCATACACTGTTTTACTTTAACAATCTATTGATGACATTAACTGAGGACTTACTGTACAGTGAAATGTTATTCATCCTTAACAAAGAAAGGAAATTTTGACATATGCTACAACATGGGTGAATCCTAAAGTCACTATGGTAGGTGAAATAAACAAGCCACCAAAAGAGAAATGCTGTATATGACTCCACTTATATGAGTTACCTATAGTAGTCAAATTCATAGAGACAGAAGATAAAATGGTGGTTGCCAGGGGCTGGGAGAAGAGGGGAATGAGAAATTAGTATTCAATGGGGACAGAGTTGCAGTTTTGGAAGATGGAAAAGTTCTGGAGATTGATAGTGGTGAGGGTTGCATAGTGAATGTACTTAATGACATGGAACTGTACACTTAAAAATGGTAAATTTTATGTTACATATATTGTACCACAGTTCTAAAATTACACTTCCGAATTTTTTTAAAAGGGAGAGAAGTAAATTTGAGTAAGAGTTTAAAGGTTTGAAGAAGGAAGTCTGAAGGTAGTTGCCAGCTACCTTGCTTAGCTGACTAGGGAGACAATGAGGCCATTAGCTGAGAAAGAGAACAATAACCAAAAAAGTAAAACAGGCTTGGGAGGAGACTATGAGCTTAGTTTTAGAAATATGAAGTTTGAGTGGCCTGAAGAACATTTCAGTTGGAGATTTTTTATCCTCATTCAAGGACATTTTTTCATTGCTTAGAGAGAGAGAGGGAGAGAGAGACATCAATAGGAGAGAGAAAAATCAATTGGTTGCCTCATGTACACACCCTGACCAGGGGCTGAACCTGCAACATAGACATGTGCCCTGATCAAGAATCAAACCCACAACCTTTTGGTGTATGGGACAATGCTCCAACCAACTAAGTCAGGGCTAAATAAAAGCTTTATCGAGCTGTATGCAATAAATTGCACATACAACTTAAAATTTTAATTAATTCAAAAACAGCTGAACCCTGGCTAGATAGCTCAGGTTGTTAGAGTGTAATACTGATACATCAAGGTTGTGGGTTCAATGCCCAGTCAGGGCACATACAAGAATCAACCAATGAATGCATAAATAAGCGGAACAACAAATCAATGTCTCGCTCCCCGCTTCCTCTCTCTCTAAAAATCAATAAATACAATAAAATAAAATAGAGTTGAAAGGGTTTTAAACCTGTATAATTTTATTAACCAGTGTCACCCCAATAAATTCAATAGTTTTGACAACAGATGCATGCACCCATGAATTCATCACAATCTAAGATATTAAATATTGTCATCATCCAAAAGTTTTCTCATTCTCCTTACCATCTTCCACCCCTGCCCCTGACAATGACTGAGTTGCTTTCTAACACTTGTAGATGATTTTGCATTTCCTAGAATTTTGTATTAATGGAATTCTACAAGATGTAGTTTTTGTGTGTCTGACTTATTTCACTTAGCACAATGATTTTGAGAACTGTCCATGTTGTTGTGTGTATCTGTAGTTCATTCCTTTTTACTACCAACTGATATTCCACTGCATAAATGTGCCACAACTTACTTATCCATTCATGTGTTGTTGGGCACTTGGTTTATTCCTAATTTTTGACCATTACAAATAAAGCTACTGTGAATATTCCAGTAAAATCTTTATATGTGCATCTATTTTCATTTCTTTTGGGTAAACACCTAGGAGTGGAATGACATGTTGAATAGTAGGTCGGTATATATTTAACTTTTTAAGAAACAGTTTTCCAAAATGGTTGTGCCATTTTACATTATCACCAGCAGCTGTTCCACACCTTTGGCAACACTTGGTATTGTCAGCTTTTAAACTTTAGCCATTCTAATTGTGTAGTGGTAGCTCATTGAAGTTTTAATTTGCATTTTCCTGATGATTAATGTTGTTGAAAATGTTTTTTAAATAGATTTTATTTATTGATTTTTAGAGGAGCAGGGAGGGAGGGAGAAAGTGAGGGAGAGAAACATCAGTGTGATACAGAGTCATCAACAAGATGCTTTTCATACACTCCCTGAGCTGGGACCAAACCGGCAACCTAGGCATGTGCCCTGACTAGGAATTGAACAGGCAACCTTTTGCCTTGTGAGAGGACACCCAATCAACTGCATCACACCAGTCAGGGTGATGTTGAACATCTTTTCATGTGTGTATCAGCCACTCATGTAACTTCTTTTGTAAAGTATCTGTTCAAATCTTTGCCCGTTTAAAAAAATGCATTGGTCGTCTTCTTACTGAGCTGTAATAGTTCTTCATATATTCTGGGTACCAGCCCTTTATCAGATTTATATATTGCAAATATTTTCCTGTACTATGTCTTTTCATTTTCTTAACAGTATCTAAGAGCAAATTTTAAAATTTTGATAAAGTTCAGTTTATCAATTTCTTTTTTTTAATGAAAGTTTGTTTTTATCTACTAAGACATTTTTGCCTCCTTCGATAGAGTTTCTCCTCTGTGTAATTCTAGGAGTTTCTTAATTTTAGGTTTTGCATTGATGTTTATCATTCATTTTGAGTCAATTTTTGTGTGTAGTGTAAACTAAGGGTCAAAGTTTATTTCCTTCTCCCCTACCTCCACCATCATATGGCTATGTAGTTCCAGCAGACTTGGTTGAAAAGGTTTTCCTTTTGCCTACTCTTTTTGAATATCAGTTTACCATATACATGTGGGTCTATTTCTGGACTCTCTGTTCTGTTCCAAGTGGAGGAATCTAATGAGATGTTTGAAGCTATTTTTTTTTTTTCTTTTTGCTCAGTGTCAGCAGTGTATCTTTGCCCAGGCCACAGAGAAAAGCACCTCTCTTCAAGAAGGCCTACCTACCACCATTAAGTTTGCTCTTCAATTCTTAAATTGATTGAAATACATGTTTCTTATGGGCTAAAATTTCCAATTGCAGTGGAAAATAGGAAAACTTGGGTTTAGACTTGGTCAAATGCACAATGGCACAACATATTTGGTGGACCTAATTATTTGCATCACTGAACTTATTCATGTATTATTTCTGTGGAATTTACAGGATAAAGAATTGAAAATGCCTGCAGGACAGCTTAAGGATCTGAAAACTTCCCTGCAAAGACAAGCAGGACACTGGACGTCGGCAGCTTTTTCTTGTTCCTATTCATGCCACATAACGTCACCTTTCAGGCACCAGGATCATTGGCCATGGTACCCAGGCATTGGGGTAGTTGTCTGAGTCTTTCTTGTATCTCTAGAGTCCAAGAAGAGCAAATGCTTTATGGAAAATGGATTTAAGCACTGTCTGAGAATAGTGCCTGTTCCACCTCAGAGAGGTTTAAGAAATACTTTCTGTTAACGTAAAAGTTCTCTTTCTTATTTCCTGCCACTTACCTAGATATAATGACCTAAGAGAAAAAAGAAACATCAAAAATATTGTTTATTATAAATAATAATTTTAAATAAATATGAGAGCACTTTTGAAGACATAGTAGTAGAAGAGACTAAGTATGAAATTCAATTTTAGTGGATTATTTAAAAGGATAGAAAAATATGGTGAAGAACATGTATGCAGAAGCGTGTGACCCAATAGCCCCAAGGAATCCAAGTTTATATTCTGATTTTGACACACATATTAAAAATGTTAACCTCTGCCTTTATTTTAATGAGAGCTACATATGCTATTAGAAGAAATGCGTAATGATTGCTTAACTATGCTTATTTAATGACAAGTAAATTAAAAATATATTTCAAACAAATCCTTTTCCACTTACATATGCAGTGTTTTTTGCTTTAACAGCTTTAAATTTTGACCCTCTTTCCAGTGGTAAAGACTGCATCTTCTTGGTGAGAAAAATTGAGTCAGTCAACTCAGGAATTAATTTTATGTCCTTCAACAAGAGTTTTTGAAAGTGCCTGGAAATTAAAGCTACAGGGTTTTGAAGTGTTGAGTTAGTGATCTTTTTGCAAGTGTCAGACCCACTCCCTAAAGTCACTAAAAAATGTATTTTGCCCTGGCCAGTGTAGCTTGATGGGACTGCTGTCAGGTAAATTGAAAGGTCACAGGTTTGATTCCCACAAATGATTGATGTTTCTCTCCCTTTCTCTCTCCCTTCCTTCTCCTCTCTCTAAAATCAGTAAGCATGCGCTCAAGTAAGGATTTTTTAAAAGTGTGTTTAGACTCCACAGCAGTAAACAGAAAGGAAAAATATTTCCCCCCAACATTTGTGTTTTTGAATGTTTGCTGTGGTGAATATTTGCACTGAGTGTTGATGTTTAAACTTTTTTTTGCTCATTTTAGTTCTGGTCCTCCTCTTTGGCTACTGTCTCTGTATTTGTGCATGTGTTAGGTATGTGGAAGATGGCATGTGATATCTTTAAGTTTCTATATTGCAAAAGTTGTTAGTGTTCTGGAACCAGTTTAAGCCCCTGGATGCATTTGGAGCACCATCTATTCAATACTAGTTCTTGATTTACCACTTTGAATCTTTTGTGTCTAAAACGTTTTAGAGTTATCTCCAGAGAAGCAATTCTGATCCATTTCTTAATGATATTGTAATAACTATCTCAGCATCTAAATTAGAAAATAAAAAATAATGCTGGTAAGACTTTTTTATTTTGTTGGGGTGATAGTTTCCAAAGTTAATATATTTTTTAAAGATTTTATTTATTTATTTTTTAAAGAGAGGGAAAGGGAGGGAGAAAGAGGAGAGAAATAGCAATTGGTTGCCTCTCACATGCCCCAACCATGGACCTGGCCTTAACCCAGGCATGTGCCCTGACTGGGAATTGAACCAGCAACCTTTCAGTTTGCAGTTTGACACCCAATCCACTGAGCCACAGCAGTCAGGGACAAAGTTAATATATTTTTATTATTTAAAGTTTACCAGTAGCAGAATAGACTGACTTCTGTTTTGGACACCATTTAGCATATGAACAAATTTTGTACAACTACTTGGTATATTTGGTTGGGTCCAAAGGTTATACAACAATTCTGTAACTCTAAAGACTTTGGTTAAATGTTTTCCCTCTTGATTAGAAATCATTATTTTATCAGGAATATTTAATTAGAAAAAAAATATTTCTTTTCTAACTGCAGGCCTGTCCATTGAGCCAATGAAGAATTTGAAAACAATTCCCAGCTTCTAGAACTACTAAAACAATAAATTTTTTTCCCTTTAATTTGTATCTTAGAATTTTTTTTAACCAATGCCAAATGCAATGTGAGCTCAAGTTTTTTAGTTCAGTTCTAAACTTAGAACCCGTGATTTTCAAGTGGATTCTAAATTTGGCAAAAATATCTTCTGTCTGCCATAGTAGCTGGTGTTTTCCCATTCTTAACGGTTCCTACATTTTATTTTCTAAGTAAGCAGTACTGCACTTTTTAATAATTTTTCCATTTTCCCTTTGTGGAATACCAAATGTAATGCAACCTTTTTTACATCATAAAATAAAATAGATATGACAGCTTTTGGAAAGATAAAGGGGGGAAATGGTTAAGAGGAAAAAAGTCATTTAGCTTCATTCCTCTAATGAAAAGATAAATACTGTATGTTTTAGATACTGAGTCACACGGGGTTTATATATACGTCGATAGAAATCACCAAGTCTGAATTCAATTCAGATGCTTATTTTTTCTGCAAATTTCTGCATAAATTCACATGAGTCCTGGTTCCTTCCTGAGAAGAACCTGTGAAAAGGTCACCACTTAAAGAACTATGTCCGACAAAGTCATCTCCTGCAGTCTGATTTTGCTAAATGTTTCATTCTCTTCCTTGCATTTGAAAATGTTAAGGCAAAGTGCTAAATGCAAAACTCAGACCTGGCAAGCCAGGGACACTGGCCTCTGCAGAACACAGGTTATTAGTATATAGAGATTGTAGGTAGCTGGAACCACTTCCTCATTCTGCGTGGTGTTGGAGGGAAGGACACCAAGATTTGTCCCAGAAACAGGCACTCGCAGGCCTCTCACTCACCTACGTTTATCTCTGCCCTTCAGGTCCAGGCTCAAATCGCTCAGATTTCTTACTGTCATATACCTTGTACCCTTTTTCCTCCCTTTAGAACCATCCTTTCATTAAATTGACCCAAGGGAAAGAAGGCAAGCATGAAGAAAGGGAGACATGAGGCTTTTTTCCCTCCTGGGACAAAGTTTTGGAATCTGATACCTGATCTGCACACCTTTGCAGCAGAATGTTTGTTTGAGCAGCTTCCTTCTCTTCCCCTGATCATGTTGTTTAGGTATTTACATATAGCACCCCAGCCCAAAGGGACTGAGACCAACCACGCAAGCTCACTCCCTCATACAGCATTCCCCAGCTCTTCCCTTCAGATCTCAGCAGACAGGCATCCTGTTTGCTCAGGTCTCTCTGGTCCTTGCCCTCCTCTGCTAGGAAGGAAGAACTAGCAAGCTGCTTCTAGCAGGAGGAGGCCTCCAACAACAGGAGAGCAGCCTTGACGGTCTTGTTCAACAGGTTCCCCTGCTTTACTTTCTCTTGCTTCTGCAGCGCCAAAAGGGGAGGACTAGAATACTTAAGATATTTCCCATTCCCAGTCTTCAGAGGTACCAAACATTCTGATGACTGGACTCCCAGCTGAAGCAGCAGCAGAATTTTGGGGGATGGACAGCCCTCCCATCCTCCACACCACTTCCACTGGCAGCTGTCTCCCCTCCCCACCCTGCAAATGTTGGTAAAATTCCATCGACCTTAACATTCTGAGGGTGCCTGGAATCGGCATGGACATCCAACCTTCAAGGGAATGCAGCAAAGCAAACCAGCCTATATTCTGCCCTGCAGAAAGTATGGGTCAGTTGAATCCAGGGAATAGTTGCTCCAAGTGAGAAACTCACATCAGCAGCTCAGCAGCTCATCCAGACCAGACTCCTGCCTCTAACAGTGTCACAAAGGGTGATTTTGTGAGAAAACATTGTTATTCTCTGCTAAGTCTGCCTCAAAATTTTAGGGTTACTCCACACAACATGCTGGTTTTCCTTAACAATACATTATGTATATGGCCTTGTTCCCAGCTTCTCTATTTTGGGCTTCAATCATCTGTTGCAGTATGTTTATATTAAATAATATAAAGGAAAGAGCAATCGTTAGGCTAGGAGTCAGGAGTCATGGGTTTAGCCTGTAGCTCTGCCATAAGGTAGTGTATGACTCTGGCATTTACAGGCCTAGTTTCCTCATCTAAAACATTGGGGTGGGTGGATGGATTTTATTATAAGTATTCTAAAATTTCATGCATCTTCTTTACTACTTAATAATAAACAGAATTTAACATACTATTGTAGGATAGTATTTTCCCCACAGTTTTTCCTAAATTACTGTGGTCACACTTAAAGTAAGGATTGGTTCACCCTTTCTGTGCTTTACATCACTAAATTAACTTCATCATACTCCCCATTTTTTCTTGAGCTTTGATTGCAGACCTACTATCTTTTTTTTTTATAAATATACTTTTATTTAGGATGTCTGAAATTGTTCTTAATTATTTTTATTACCCATCTGTAGCAGGACCCCAGCTCTGAAGGAAGTAGCGTGCACTTAAGTCAGGATTATGGTATTCTCTGTATGCTTCCTGACGATCCCCACAGTGTGATAGTTTTGTGATGGCAGCAGTGCACTGAGTTGGTACCTTTTGGGTCTGCCCACATGTCTCCTGAGATGTCTTTCCTGTGGTATAAATAGGAGTTCAGAGTCCATCATCTTATAAGTACATTTGAAGTCTTTTCTACCAAATACTTGACTCTTTGTTACATGAATACCTGTCTCCCACTTTTTTGCACATTTACAAAACTTTGAGAGACCTTTGGCAATGTATCCCATTGGCTGTTCAACACCTGGAACAAGAGTCATCTACAGAATTGAAGATTATATGTCACTTTTTAAATGTTGGAGAGGGTAGCAGATGGTGTGGGATGGTGGGTGAGGAGCAAGGTGAAGGTCCTCCTTAAAGAATGTGGAAACTTAGCATTTGTGTATTTCAGTACTGTGTATTTCAGCAGCTGGCGGCAAAGTCATGATTAGACTCACATCTCTTCATTATGTTCCCAATTTATTATATCATGAATTGACTGGCTCCTATAGGCTAGGTTCTAGGCTGGATGCAAAGAAAAATGGTGACGAGGGGGCCCCCTGCCCTTGAGGGGTTTGCAGCTACAGACACATGGGCAGTTAGCTTCAGGCCTGGGTGAGAATGCCAAGAGAGGAGTGGGCTCAGGATGCCATGGGAGGGGAGCGCCCACCCAGGGTTGGGCTTAGTCTGAAAGACAAGAAGGAGCGGATAAGTGGAGGATTTTCCAGACTGCGGGAAGAGCAATTGCCTGAGGAAGTATATACATCTCAGGACCAACTGATGGTTAAAAATGGTGGGAGCACGGGGCCTGGGCCTAGAGAGAGAAGCAGGTGCTGACCATGAACGGCCTAGGATGCTCTGCTAAGGAGGTTGAACATCCTCTTAAAGGCAATAGGAAGTCATGGAAGGATTTTTAATGTAGGGGAACATCATGATTATATTATATCAATATTTACTTTAGAAAAATCATCTGGAATTTTCAAAGGCTAAGGCTTAGGTATATTAGGTTGTTAGAAACCATTGGAATAGACCAAGCAGGAGACAGTGACTTCAACTAAGAAGGTGGCCTTCGAAATGGCGGAAAGTGTTAGCCCAGAGACATAAATTAAAGAGGGAGAGTTCACAGAACTTGGTTATTTGTTGACTGTAGGGAGCTGCAGAAAGGGAGGAATCAGTGACGAAGCTCAAGTTTCTAGGCCAAGCAGCTGAGCTTGAGAGCACCACGGGAGGTTTCAATAATGAGTGCAAAGGTGAATAAAGTCCTGAGTCTCCAAGTTTTCAAGCCCTGATGGACTCAGAATGATGACGGACTATTCTAAGAATGAGGTGGGTTTTCTTTGCCTGCTTGGCCTACTCACCTTTGGGTAAAACATGCTGGATGCTACCCCTTGGTCACCCCTCTGATATGTCATCCATTTTACTGTGGTTTCTCCTCAATAATTGGTAAAGAACACCAATTTCCTCATTTCCCACATAGACCTTAAAAGAAGTGCTTGTTCCACCATTTTTCTTACAGCTGTCATTTTGCTACCTTTGGAACATATCTTTTTGTGATTGTTGATTTTTAGTGCCAAAGCGGAGGCTAGGAGGAGACGTCCATGCAGGGCATCATGTAAAGTACTTTGGACTTAGAAAGACTAACTGGGTAAGCTCAGGCTGCCTTAATTTCCTCCTCTGTAAAATAGGAAAATAGAACCCATTCCAAGGACTTGCTTTGAGAATAGTAATGAATTATAGCATTTGTGGTGCCTAGCAGATGATAAATGCTCAACAAATAGTGTCTGTTGACCCTCCCAGCCCCATCCATGGACACTTACAGCCTGAACAACTCTGCCTTCTCATTCTGATAAAGGAACCTCCATGCTACCATCTTGCTAATGACTGTTTTTGTGTGTATGTGTTTTAAATTTTGTAGACAATGGAGAGAAAAAGAGAGAAGAGAGGAAGGGGAAGGGATTCAAATTAAATTTAGGACTTTTCTAAGTAAGTGAAAGTTTTGCCTGAAAGAGCTCCTTCAGGTGTCTAACAGCAGTTCTTTCTCAACTACAGATGAAATGTTAACCCAGGGCTTGTGACAATAATATGTGTCAGTGGTAATACATTTAAGACTCAGAATACTCGAACTGAGCTGGAATATGGGCTAATAAGTAAGACAGTAGCTTCCCTTCCTTCAGAGACTGACTTTGCTCCACCAGTCTGTCCTTGAATCTTGCAGTTCTAAGCTATGATGTGATTGGCTTCTCTCTTTAGAAAAATGCAGGTTTCCTGCCTTGAGTCCTCTCCCAATCTTTCAGCTTTTGGAAACAGTCTTCTTATAAGTCTTTCTGGATGTAGACGGCATCTAACCCTTGCAGTTGAGGCCCACCACTCCCTCAGGCACATACCTCAGATGCGGGGGAGCAAATTTGAGAAGTGTTTCTGAGTGGAACACTTTGGCTCCCAGTTCTTCAGCTTCCTCCTGCCCTTTAGCCTTCACCTTCTTGGCCTCCTTTCCTTCTATTGCTCTAGCAGTTCCTCTTCTAATCTCATTTATATATTTTTTTTTCCTCCATGCAAAAATCCCTTTGTAAAAGAAACAAAGTTCAGTTCTAGCCACTGGAGAATTTATAGCCATATAAAAATGTTCTTTGAGTCTTCCAATTGTCATTAATAAACACATAGCTTTTGAAGATGACGTGTCACCCTATAACACTTAGGTCAGGATATAGTTTCTGCCTGCCAGAAAGTTTACATTTCTTTAGGTAAGGTAAGAAAACACAGGAGGAAAAAGATTCAAGAGACTATCTTTGAAGAGATAGGAAACTTTAGAGATAGCGTCACAAAATCCATTTTTCTGCTTGGGATGAGATTATGAATTTCCTCAGTGCCTTTTGTTGTCTGAGCTTGAGAAAATCGTGTTCCCCAAAGTCACATGACAAGTATAAATCCCAGGAATGAGGTACTTTAAGCACTGTGTCTGTGGAGCTAGAACTACTGTTGAGAGAAAAGGGGGTAGAAGATGAGGGAAGTGGGAAAGTGATGGTAGTAGGAACCACAGCAGTGAATGGGAGAGGCCATGCTGCAGGAGAGTAAGTTGGCCTGCTCTACATCCTCTGGCTGTGCGCTCCTAGCTTCACATGGGAATCTACATCCCCCAACTAAACCTGGAGTCCTCTCATGCAAGTCCAAACTGATTTCATTTAAATCTAAAACCTAGACTGAATTCGTTGAATTCAACAAGCACACATTTGGGTCAAAGTACTATATTTTCCAGTGTATAATGCACACTTTTTTGCCCAGATTTTTCAGGGGAAAATAAGGATGCACCTTATATATGGGCAGTACTAATTCTGCATCTATATAAATGTTAATTCTTTTATTTATGCTTATGTGTTAAAAGTGTAACCCTAGAAAGCAGTAACTATCCATATGCAAAATAATACCGTTTATAATACAAAAAAACAAGTATCTAAATATAAATAAATAAATAATTGGTTAAAAATTTAAAATGGGAGATTTTTTTCCCCCTGAAAGTTTGGGCTAAAAACGTGGATGCTCATTATACATGGCAAATACGGTAACTCTCTTATTTATTTATTTTTTTATCTTCACCTGAGGACATTTTTTCATTGCTTTTACAGAGAGGAAGGGAGAGAGAGAAACATCTATTGGTTGCCTCCCATACATGCCAGGACCGGGCATCAAATCCACAACCTAAGTATGTGCCCTGACTGGAAATTGAACCCTCAACCTTTCTGATATGGGATGGCACTCCAACCTACTGAGCCATACTGGCTAGGGCTCAAAGTAAATTTCTACACAAGAAAGATGGTAACATTTGGAGGAAGTTTATAAACTTGTGATAATTGGTAATATGCAGGGGGAAAAAACGTGTTAACCTCAAAAAGCATCTTTGTTGCCACACTGATACAGCCATTTAGAAACCTGGCATTATTGTTTTGACTTTAAAGATTTTTAATAACACACATGAATTAAAACAAATATGTTTACAAGCTTCTGAACACCTCACACAGTAAAAAACAAAAAAAGAAAATCTGTTAAAAAGGCTGATCATAGAAAGATTGTCCAAAGTCATTAGGACAGGGGCCAACCTAAAAAGAATTGAACCACATGAAGGTGCCAGTATCAACTAATTTTGACCAACAAATATAATATCATGACCGTATGTTTTGCTCCATGCACCTAAAGTCAGCATACTAGAATGTGGTTAAATCTACGAAGGGAAGGGAATTCTAGACATAAGATATAAAAATTGAGTATCAACATTATGATAGGTGTGAACAGAAAATCAATCCAACATGACCTTAATATTCTGCTAACACTTATTGTGTGCCTATGATCAGGGAGTGCTGGAGAAACAAAGATGAGTAAGACAACATAATATGTAATATATTCAGATAGGTGATAAAACATATAATAATCTGTTGTTATATTTATAACATTATAAAAGCCATTAGAAAGGTATAACCAAAAGCAACAGAATTCAAAAATGAAAAAAAGCTCATCAAGTTGAGAATGAATAAAGTTTAGGAAGGTTTTAAAAGACAGATTGGATTTTAGCAGCAGAGGTGGGGGAAGGACACTACAACCAGAAGAAACAATGTGACCACAAGCTAGAAGGTAGGACAGTACAAGGTCCAGCTTCATTGGAGATTTGGAAACAGTGGGGAAGGAAAGCAAGAGGGAAATTTTGCTTTCTCAGGGAAGGCTCTGAAGACCAGGTAAGGATATTGTAGTTAATGTTGAAGAAAATACCATAAGTAAATGGGAAGTTTTGAAGCAGTAGACTTCAGTGTATTAGGAAAATATTGATACAAATTTTTTAAGTAATCTAAAGTAGACAGCAAACATCGGTTGATCATTTACAGTGTTCGAAGCAATTTACATATTAGGCTCGGCTCTGTTATAAGCTGCTTTAAACTCACAGCTCCCCTTTGAAAAGGATATTACACATTTTACAGAAGCAGCTGAGGCTCAGAGAGGTTAATTCACTTTGCCCAAGGTGATACAGCTAGCTAGTGTCAGGGCCAGGATTTTAACCTATGGATGTCTATTTCCAAAGCCTCCACTCTAAACCACAAAATAATAAATGCCAGAATAAAGTTGGGGACAATAGAAATGAAAAAAAATAAAATGAAATGATTCAAAAGTAGTGTGGTATAGGTGTTATAAAATTTGGTGTGAGAGAAAAAGTAGAGGGGGAATCAGACCCCTAGAACTGGAGCCAGTTTGGGAAATTGGCAAAGGAGGAAATTGGGAAGAGGTGTGGAAAGAGCAAACTGGTGAGCCTGAGAAACTGGTAAGTGGTGGGATCCAAGACAGAGCCTAAGTCTGAAGGGGAAACTTGGGGTCATTTACATAGAGATGAAGGTTAAAACTCCACAGTGAGTTGGTCCCCCAGGTCTCTAAAAGTGCTGAGAAGCAAAGAAAGATATGATTCAGGGCCGAATTATGGGGAAAGAAGGAATATCCATTAAAGAACACACATCAGTAGAGATGAGAGGTAAAAGTTTTCAAATAGAGAGTTACCGATTCTGATTTGTGTTATCAGGGCAGTCACCTCAGAGATGCTGTGGTGACTTTAGGGCTAGAATAAATATGCATGCTCTTTATAGAGTTGTATATTTCCTTGCAGGGGAGAGTTGCTAGAGTAATGAAATCTGAATTTTTAAAAATGGTCTGAATTTTTGAGTCTTTCATTAACAAATTTCTTCTCTTAAAATATTGGAATTTTAATATAGATTAGCACACCTGATATCTGTATAATTATATTACCTAATGTCACCTCAATAAATTCAATTTTAAAAAACTGCAAGAGAGGTGTTTATTCAAGTCCTGTAGCTACACCAAAAAAGAAATCGGAGTTTTTTGTTTCTAATAGTAGAACTAATATGAATTGATTGTACAAAATTGGGGAAATATTGAAGAGTATAAGGAAAAAACTATTACCTTTCACCAAAAATGAAAACTGCTAATATTTTAGTATATTATTCCAGTTTTTTTTATTATATTTTATTGATTATGCTACTACAGTTGTCTCAATTTTCCCCCTTTGCTCCCCACCACCCAGCACCCCCCAACTCTCTCAGGCAATCCCCACACCATTCCTCACATCCATGGGTCATGTCACTCCATTTCCTATACTGTGCTTTATATAGCCCCATGGCTGTTCTGTAACTACCTATTTGTACTCCTTAATCCCCTCACCACTTCACCCATTCCCCTAAATCCCCCTTGTATTTGTCAACCATCAAAATGTTGTCTGTATCCATGATTCTGTTTCTTACTCTTGTTTGCATAGCTTGTTTTTTAGATTCAATTGTTGGCAGGTATGTATTTATTGACATTTTGTTGTTCATAGTTTTGATCTTCCTTTTCTTAATAAGTCCCTTTAACATTTCATATAATAATGGTTTGGTGATGATGAACTCCCTCATCATCATGAAAAGGATATTATACATTTTACAGAAGCAGCTGAGGCTCAGAGAGGTTAATGGGAAGTTTTTTCTTGTCTGGGAAGCTCTTTATCTGCCTTCCAATTCTACATGAAATCTTTGCTGAGTAGAGCAACCTTGGTTGTAGGTCCTTGCTTTTCATGACTTTTGATATTTCTTGCCAATCCTTTCTAGCCTGCAAAGTTTCTTTTGAGAAATCAGATGGCAGCCTTATGAGAACTCCCCTGTAGGTAACTAACTGCTTTTCTCTTACTGCTTTTAAGATTCTCTCTTGATCTTTAACCTTTGGCATTTTAATTATGATATGTCTTGGAGTGGGCCTCTTTGCATCCATCTCGTTTGGGACTCTGTGCTTCCTGGACTTGTATGTCTATTTCCTTCACCAAATTAGGGAATTTTTCTTTCATTATATTTTCAAATAGATTTCCAATTTCTTGATCTTTCATTCTCCTTCTGGCACCCCTATGATTGTGAATGTCCGAACCCTGGAAGTTGTCCCAGAGGTTGTTTACACCATCTTCATTTTTTGGGGGGGGGATTCTTTTTTTCTTCTTGTTGTTCTTATTAGTTGTTTATTGTTTCCTTATATTCAGAATCATTGATTTGATTCTTGGCTTTATCCACTCTACTGTTGTCTCCTTGTAAATTGTTTTTTTTTAATTTCAATTAGTGTATCCTTCACTCCTAACTGAATCACTTTTATGCTGTTGAGGTTCTCACTAAGTTCCTCGAGTATCCTTTTAACCAGTGTTTTGAACTCTGCACCTGGTAGATTGCTTATCTCAATTTTGTTTAGTTCTTTTTCTGGAGTTTTGATCTGTTCTTTTATTTGGGCCACCTTTCTTTGTCTCCTCATTTTGGCAAACTCCCTGTGTTTTTATCTATGTATTAGGTAGAGCTGCTATGACTCCCTGTCTTAGTAGTGTGGCTTAATGTAATAGGTGGCACTGCCTCTCCTTTCATTCAAGCTGGGTACTTGAGATGCACTCTCCATGTGGGCTGAGCACACCCTCCTCTTGTATTTGAGTCTCGATTGCTGTTGGCAAGTCAATGAGAGGGGTTTACCCAGGCCAGTAAGTTGGAAGGACTAGCTTTGACCACTGATCACCGGCCTCCACCCTCTGTGGAGGATCAGCTGTGCAGTGGCAGGGTATTGGTGCTCTGACGTGGTCTGTAGTTGTCCACTGGGTGTACAGGCTCTCAAATTTCCCAGGTGGTTCAAGTCAAGGTCAGCCACCAACTGTGTTCTGCCCTGGGCCACCCTGCATGAGCTATAAAACAATCTGAGATGACTGCTACTTCTGCCAGGCTTGGAGATGCCCAGGTGAAGCCAAAGTGTGAATCTAGGCTGACTTCTGCTAGTGCTGGGCGTGGGGCCACTTAACAAGAGGTTTGGGGACTGAGGGCCTACTGAGGCCAGCTGTTGCTTGTTTGAGAGAATTTGGGAAGTTGTGAAGCATGAGCCTAGACCAGTCATTCATATGGAAAAGTCATGGTTAACAGTTCTGGTGGGCCCATAATTTGGGTGGGATGGAGTGTCAGGGGATCACTGGGGCAAGGCAAACAGTGTTGGGCAGGGTTATGGAGTCTCAGATATGGCACCTGCCCGCCAAACCTGTGGCTCTGTGTGGGGTGACTCAGACACAGACAGTGGCCTCTCACCCCCTTTCTGTCCAAGAAAAAACTGTCCTCCAGCCCTTGCCTTGATGCTAGACACTTCAGTTCCTCCCCATACATCACCGGTGCCTTTCAAGCTCCTACCCTGGTGCTGGAGCTCAGAGAGAGTGAATCTGAGTAAGTCCATGTATGCGTTCTTTAAGGGGAACTGCTTGGGACTCCAAAAGTTCCTCCATTGAGTCAATCCCCACTGGGTTTTGCATCCAGGACTTATGGGGACTTATCTTTTTGGCACTGGAACCTTGGGCTGTGACTGCTTGCTTCTGAGATATCACTCCTGAATTTTGTCCACCACATGTAGATGTGGGACTAGTCCATCCTGCATCTTTGCCCCTCCTACCAGTCTGGATGGATGTGGTTTCTTTAATTCTGTAGTTGTCAGGCTTCCATTCAACTCTATTTCTGACAGTCCTGAGTGATGATTGTTCTATATTTTAATTGTAATTTTGATGTGGTTGTGTGAAGAGGCAAGCCATTTTACCTATGATCCCATCTTGACCAGAGTTTCTAGTCTTTTTTGAATTCACATGCACACTTTTTTTTTCAAACCAAGGAGTCCTTCTGAAATCGTTTTGTTATGATATTATGAATATTTTTACATGGCATTAAATGTATTATTCATAACAGTTTGATAGTGGCATGATAGTAATCCAGCATAAGGATGGACCAAAATTTATTTAATCAAGCCCCTCTCATTGGACATCTAGGTTGTTTCCACATTATAGATAACACTGCAATTAATATTCAAATCTTTGTGCTTTTTACTTATTTCTGATTATTATTTTCTAAATATTTCCTAGAAGCAAAATCACTGGTCAAATGCCATGAATGTTTCTAAGGCAGAGTTCGTTTCAGAATATACACAGTAAGTATCAATGGCTGGTAGTATCTATGTTAAAATATACTAAATTGTGCTATCTCCTTCTACTCCTTTATTTCTGTTTCTGGAAGTCAAAAGGAAACCTTAGAACAAGGATCAACAGCAACCTTTCAGAAAAAGCCTACAAGTTTGTTGTTGTCGTTGTTGTTTTATGAACAGGTATGGGTTGGTAATCCCCTTCTATTTATCCCCATAAGCCATTTCTTTTAAACAATGCTCAGTGTCCTTTTAAACCAAACGTCCTGGAAACTTAGGAGATGAAGCTGTCTTCCCAAAAAGTACACCTCCCCTCAGATAAATCTGAGGAGGGGAGCCTTACCAGGTGAGGAAGGTACTAAGTCTGCTAGGATCTCTTCTAAACCTCAGGATTTGCAGGCACCTTCCTTGCATTTCCTGGGTCTCTGGCCTGGAGTGCCTGTTTTTTTTCTGAGGTCTCTATGGCAGAGGGTGGCACTCTGCTTTCCTGTCTCCAGAGTCTTTCTCTGGGACAGTCCCACAGTCTTGGCACCAGCATTGTTGGGTGTGCCAGGGCGCTCTGGCTATAGGTTCTAGGTGCTGGGCACCTCTCCTGACCTGTTCCTCTCTTCAGTCCTATCCAATCAGCCTGCAACACTGGGACTTGTCAGTTAGGGTGGATGTCACCCTTAATGGGAAATGGAGCTTATTTACTACAGCTCCAAAGCAATGTTTTGCTAACATCAGGGCCCATTGGTGGATTTGGAAGTAAATTTATGATTTTAAGGGGAAAAAAAAATCAGATTCCATCACAATAGTGGTAGGTGGTGTTTCATGAAACCTTTTTCAAATTTTATATTTGCCATATGTATAGGTCCTATTCTAAAACCTTGAAAGCAAGGCTGTAAACGTGTGTCAGGACTCCCTTGAGAATATGAGGTATGCTTAGGTGGGAAATGTGATCTGTGTTCATTTTATTAGTGAGGCTAATAACTGGAAGGTCATGTGGCTTAGAGGAGAAAACTTTAGCTTTTGAGTCAGAGCTGGGTTAATATTGTTGCTCTCTCACTAGCTGTGTGACCTTGGTCAACCTCCCTGATGTCACTGAGCCTCTTTAACATTATCTGTAAAAGAGAGGTAAGCATCCTAGCCAGTAGGATCACTGTGAGAATTAAATGAAATAATCTATGGATAGTGCTCAGCACATAAGAGACACATGATGAATAAAGCTTATTTTCTAGCCTTTCGTATGGACCATAAGACATCCTGCACAGCATAGCCATATTCTCTATTCCTCATCAAAAGTACGTCACCAAAATGGTCTGTTTCACACTTCAGGGACCCCTCTAGGTCCATTTCCCACTCACTCTATGATAATGAGTGTTTCATGTGAAAGGAATCTCTGATTATGAAAAATTCAGAATCACAGATCTTAGTCACGAAATACCAAGGACCCAACTTGAGGAGTCAGGCAGGTGACATGAGTGAGTAAGTCAGGTAGAATGATTCAGGAATGGTGGAGACTGCAGCGAACTATAGAACACATACCCCCTTTGAGGAAGACAGCCCCTTGTCGCTCTACCAGATTGTCACCAAGCCAAAATGTGGATCCAAGCTTATTAGGTCTCTGATTTTTCCAACTTTTAAAAACATGATGTTGGCCACATGAAACATCTGTGTGCCAGATAAAGCCAGAGACCTGCCAGTTAGCACTGTCTGTCCTAACCTTTCATGGCTCAGCAGACTTACTGCAGCCAATCCAGGCTCTCCAGAAAAACCTCAAAAGGTACCCTTGAAACCACTCTTTTAATACTTTTTTAAAAAATATATTTATTTATTTTTAGAGAGAGGAGAAAGGAGGGAGAGAGATATTGATTATGAGAGAAACATCAATCAGTTGCCTCTTGTATGTCCCCCTTCCAGGGACCAAACCTGCAACCCAGGCTTGTGCCCTAACCAGGACTTGAACCAGCAACCTTTCGCTTTGCAGGATAATACCCAACCCACTGAACCACACCAGTCAGGACTTTTTAAAATACATTTTACGCACTGAAAATGTCACCCCAATAATAGATGAAATGTCCACCTAATGGAGAAAAAGTTCCATTTTTCACATGGTATTAAACACCATGGTCCACAAGAAAGTATCGGGTACAACTGGCAGGTAGGTTGTATTCTGTCATCCCTTTCTGTTTGTTTGGTTAATCAAAACCACTTGTAAAACATTTATAAAACAACTCTATCAAGATATAATTCACACACATACAATTCAGTGATTTTTTGGTATTTTTACAGGGTTGTACAACCATTACTATAATCTTAGAACATTTTCATCCTCCAGAAAGCTCTATGTCTATTAGCAGTCACTGCCTCTCCCTCTTACCCCCAACTCCCGGCTACTACTAACCTACTTTCTACTTTATAAATGTTCCTATTCTGGACATTTTATATAAATGGAGCCATACAATATGTGGTCTTTTGTGGCTGGATTCTTTCACTTAGCATAATGTCTTCAAAGTTCAACAATGTTGTAGCATGAATCAGTGCTATATTCTCTATTGTTGGATAACATTCAATCACACAGATAGACCACATTTGGTCTACCCACTCCTTTGCTGATGGACATTTGGGTTCTTTCCACTTTTTGACTATTACGGATAATGCTGCTATGAGCATTCATGTGCAAGTTTTTGTGTGGACATGTTTTTGTTTCTCTTGGATATATACCTAGCAGTGGAGTTGCTGGGTAATTGATATGGTAATCTATGTATAACCTTTGGAGGAACTGTTAGACTGTTTTCTAAAGTGGCTATACCATTTTACATTCCCACCAGTAGTATCTAATGGTTCCAATTTCTCCACATCCTCATCCACACTTGCCATTGTCTTCTCGATTATAGCCAATCTCGTAGGTGTGTTAAGATATTTATTTTTAAGGTTTATGACAATTTTAATAGGGCAGCTGAATTTGGTATGTTATGTGGTTCTTGAGATCAAGACCTCAAACAGGATCTTTTCTGAAGATAGATCATCATTTTATAAAATCTTTTACTAAGGAGTTTTCCGCTCTTCATGTGTATCATTTTTTGACTAACCAGAGAACAGGCATCTAATATACAAAAAAGAAACAAAAAGAAGGAGTATGATATTTTTTCCTCACTCACCAGTAAAACATTCCAATTCTAGAGAAATTGTTGGTATAAAATAGCTTCTGTACCATTTTCTTGGCCTCCACCATCAATACTGCCCACAGCTTAAGCCCTGATTTCCCCAGCTGCAAGCCACACTTGGACAGGAAACCTCAGGCTCAGTCAGAAGTACTTAAGCAGCTCAAGACAAGGTTCCCCTTCTCCACACCCTGACAAATAGAACACAGCCTCTCTGCCCTCTGCCTCTGGTGCCTGTCCATTTGGTTCTGTAATATTCTTGCAAGTTAGATAAGGTGTCATAGCCCTCAGAGTTGGGGAAACTGAGCACAGTTTAGGGGCTTGGAACTCAGTGTCCTGTTCTGTAGTCCAGAGTTCACAAGTCTGTTCTCTTTTCTTTTCCTGAATTCCTCTCTCCCTTTTTTTCAGCATCCTAAATAAGGAAAAAACAAAAGCAAAAACAAGTTTTAAGTATGGTTGTCCTCATCAGACATTTTGGTTTACTGTTTCTATCTTTTTCAGAAACTTGCCCTTTTTGAGAAGGAGAAACAAGAGCATTCACATAGATGGACTTTAGGATTGATTGCAATGGGTGGAATCAATATCCTTTAATCAAAGACTTACAGCCCTCTGTCAGTGTTTTGTATTTTTTTATGTTAGAGTTAGATTTCAAAGGCCTGTTGAAAGCAACCTTTGGGCAGACATTTTGGTAGTTTCTGTGATAAATTCTTATTTGGCTTGCTATAATTCACTGTATCCAACACAGAATAACCTTGGCCTCATTGGGAAGTGGTAAATACTAAAAATTTCAGTGTTTGTCTGTATTTGAGTTCCCCCGAGACCCCCATTTCTGTCTTCCTCTTTTTAAGTTATAAGAGTGAGGTGTAATTGTTATCCATTTTCAATGTTGTATCCTAACATTTACTTATTATTATTCTATTTCCATACCTTCTGATTTAGAGACCCAAATGCTTATCTCTGAAGATGGAAGAGGAAGATTAAAACAATAATTTTCAGTAAGTACTCTTTCAACTATTAATTCATTTACTCAACAGACCAGGCCAGGCACCCTGCTAGGTGCTTAGGAAACAAAGATAGGGTCCTGCCTATACAGGGTGCAATATGGTAGGACAAACTGACACATAACTGGATAATTACAATTGTGAGCACAGTAATTAATACACAGAATATTATAGGATCACAGAAGGGAGGTACTTCACCTACCCCAGAGGGGATAAAGGCAGACTTTAGGAAAGACATAAACTATACTAATGAAGATCTGTAATTAATTTGGCTAACTTGACATGGAAGAGAGTGTTCAGGCTTTTTGAATTGGACAACTCTGTAATTTTGTATAAAACACCCAGTAACTCTAAAGTAAAATATATGCCAGATTTGTGGCTAATGATTCATTTTGAAGAAGGTAAGGGTCTAATATAAATAAGTGAACATCAAATTTGTAGGACAAGAGCAGGAAGTTGTTGGGTTGTTGTTGTTTTTTTTAAGCTTATTTCCTTTTTTATGTCCCTCCCTACCTATATTATGGAAAAATAAATATGAGAAATGTTGTGCCCATAAGTGAAGGTTTTTATATTCTTCTCTTTGACATGGCCTATGTTACACTTGGGAATAAATAAAGCCACTATCACTAGACTGGATGAAAATTAGTGCTGTTTGAGGCCAGAATTTATTTATTTTTGTTTGCTTTAGATTTCATTTATTCATTTCTAGAGAGAGGGGAAGGGAGGAAGAGAGGAAGAGAAACATCGTTGTGTGAGAGAAACACTGACTGGTTGCCTCACATGCCCCCAGCCGTGGACCTGAACTGCAACCCAGGCATGTGCCCTGACTGGGAATTGAACCAGCAACCTTTTGGATGACAGACTGGCACTCAACCCACTGAGCGGCACCAGCCATGGCTGAGGCCAGAATTTAAAAAAGAAAAAGCTTAATTAGTTTGGCAACCATTGTCCTCATGTAAAAATATGAGGAAAAATTCAATGTTAATAGCACTTGAGGTTTTTTAAGTCATGGGTTTGAAGGGATCTGCATAACAATTTTAAATCTTTGCAAAAAAAAAAGTTTAATCTTTTTAACAACACTATGATCACTTTATAGTTGGGAGAATTGAAGCACAAAGAGGTTTAAAAAAAAAAACTTGCCTAAGATCATACAGCTGGTAAGTAGCAGAGCTGGGGTTTGAACCCAGGTCTATTTAAATCCAGTATTTATTACTCATCATACCATCCTGCTGAAATAGAAATCTGTGTGGCTCCATTGCTCTCATGTTGTTGTTTGACCACAAACTTACCCTGGAAGGAAGGAGTAAGGTACTGTAGACAATTGGTAAAGTGTGTGCTTAGGCCACTGTAACTCTGATATACAATATAATGTGAAAATAACAATATGAAAGTTAACTTTAGATGTTTACTTTTTACACTGAGTGTGTCTTATACTATTTTATATATTTATAAATATTATACACTTTTTCATGTGCATGTGTTGTGCATTATCTGTTCATCAAGATTATAAGCCCTGATTCTAATCATGTATTTTAAAAAAGGAATAAACATTAAAATCATAGCTCAGGAAAGGTTAGTTAAACTGATTCTCAAACACCTTAAGAAATTAGAGCAAATACATTAGGTTATGGATGCTTAGAGTGGATATAAGAAACAAAAAAAATCATAATAAAGTGATTAACTTTGCTCTCTTAAAGCAAATTTCAAACCATGTGCAGCAAGAATTTTTAAAACATGCAATACCTGACTATTTAGTCAGGGGCACTGACCTCTTTTCCTTTAGATTGTCAAAGTAAAAAAAAAAAAAAATGACAACAGTCAACACAACAATAGCTGTCTGGTGTGAATGAATCAAAATTATACCAATTTTTTTTGCCAGGTCAGCAAGAAATATATTTTTTGGTGTGTCCCAGAATTTTAGTAATTAGTTTATGTGTGCTGTGAGATGAAAAAGGTTGAAAGTTGCCAATCTATTACATTAGGGGTAATTGGCTGGTGGATTTAAAAGTGTATAATCATAGTATTAGAGGGTGAAAAAGGGGAAGTCTGTTGTAACTGAATAGGGGTGTGGTTTGCTCAGGAGGACTAGATAGTGGTTTCATAAAGCACTGATATACATGTATGGTCTTCAGAACTGGCCGATATAGCTATCACATTTTCTTTACAGACATAACATAATAAATGCGTCTGTAACTACCAGCCAGCTTGCTAAACTAGAGAAAGCACAGCCTGTGGATTTGAGTGTAAGAACTCTGACTCCATCTAGTCCTCCAGGTAACCATATCTCTACAGGCCCTGTAATCCTAGAGCAAGTACATGGATGCACTAAGTGGTGTGATGGGAGGTAGAGATAGCATCACAAGGATTCGTTTGATTATAACAGTAATCCACACCAAGTCAAATAAAATAGCCAAACAGTTAAAAACGTGGTCTCTAATGAATTTGCTAATTCTAGCAAGCACTCGCAAACATTTCCTGCCGGAGTGCCCCATATCAAAACGAAATAGCTGTGCTTTAATTACATGGAATAATTATTCGATTTCCTGGAAGTTAAGACAGTGCTTTGTATTTAAATAAAAAGTTCTAGACACGCTGTGAACTCGATCAAACCAACAAAAAGGGTGAAACCGAATGCCTGTGCAGAGTCAAGATTTCAGCTGCTCAGTAAGCCTGACGTTACGGCTTACGAGCCCAGAAAAAGGGGCATTTTAAAACCGGCCGACCGGATCATGTCACTTTCTTATAGGAAAAGCCCTGCTTCTGCAGAGATCTATTGCAATGCAGCCACGTGGTGTTGAGGGGCCCCAATCTTGCAGCCCTCGCCCCTCTGCACTGGCAGGAGCCCCATTTTTCAGGGGACGCTGCCTCAGACTGTCGCCCTCACTTTTGAAGGTCTGCTAAAATTCCGGGGTCTCTTATCTCAACCGCTTTGCAAGTAAGTTTGGGGTAGAGAGGGGGGGGAGGCCTGTGGGTGTCCGTTTTGCCTGAGGAGTTGGAGACTCTTGTGGAGAAGTCAGGCCTGCGCCGCTCCGGCGGCCGCTCCGGCGTGGGGCCGGCTCGGGTTAGACACAGGCACACACACCATAGAGCTCGCTTTCCCGTAGCAGCTGCTGCCTCTGCCTCTGCCTCTCCCGCCTCAGCCTCCTTGCCCGGCTTCCACACACATTCAGATTTGCGCGCTGTTTCAATCCTTGATGACGTGTCCCCGGAGACAGCCAATAGCCGACGGGCTCTGGTCAGGACAATGGGAAGAAGCGGACCAATGAACGGGCTCCGTGAGTTGGCGGTAGCCAATAGGAGGCGCGCTGGCTGGAGAGTAATGTTACAGAGCGGAGAGAGTGAGGAGGCTGCGTCTGGCTCCCGCTCTCACAGCCATTGCAGTACATTGAGCTCCATAGAGACAGCGCCGGGGCAAGTGCGAGCCGGACGGGCACTGGGCGACTCTGTGCTCGCTGAGGGTGAGTCCGGGGCAGCGCCGCGGCGGGGAGGGAGCCTCCGGCAGCGCCCGGCACCCGCGGCGGCGGGATCCGGCGGCCGGGAGCGGCGGGTCGGGATCCACACAAAGGCGGATGAGGGGGGACGGGGGGGAACTGCGCACGGAGCGAGCCTGGGGCTCCGAGCCCTGCCCCGCGCCGGACCCCGGCCCTGGTCACCGAGCGCCGCAGCCCCGCGCCCGCGCCGCCCACCCGCCGGCGTCCGCGCTGACTGGCGCAAAAATTTTTTTTTTTATTAAAAACATTTTTAATGTGTTTTCAGCCGCCTGGCCGAGCGTTCGGGCGGCCGCCGTGCGCGGGGGACGGCCGGGCCGCGGCGGGAGGGCGGGCGGCGGCGCCTCCTCGGGCTGCATCGGCCGCCGCAGAGACGGGCGCGGGCGGGCGGCGCGGTGGGCCCGGCGGCCTGCGCCCGGGCGGCGGCGCGGCGGCGGGGGGAGCGGCGCCCTGCGCCCGCTGGAACATGGCTGACTCGCCCGGCGCTGCCGGCGGGGAGAAAACAAGGCGGCGGGCGGGCGGGGGAGCGGGACGCGCAGTTCCGAGGCAACTTTTTTTCCTCGCCCCGCTCCCAGCCCCGCGTTCCCCGTGCGGGGGTGGCGGGCGCGCGGGCCGCGGAGGGAGACGGGCGCGGCGGCGGCGGCGGCTGCGGGCGGGAGCGGGCGGGGGAGGGGAGGGTCCGGCCGCGCGCCCCCCGCCCCTCCCCCCGGCCGCAATGGCCGAGCGTGCGCCAGAGCGCGCCGCGCACCCCGCCCGCCCGCGCTCGCACTCACACACTCACACACATACACACACAAAGGGAAGGAGCCATGTTCGCGCTCGCCCTCGCGGCGGCGCAGGCGGGGAAGACGCGCAGCGGCCATTCCGTGCGCGCCGGGCCGGCGGCCGCGGGCGGAGCCAGCCCCCATTTCGAGCGGGGCTTCTCCCTCGGCGAGCCCGACAAAATGGGGGCGGCGGGCGCACGTGGCGGCCCCGGGCCCGGGCTCCCTCTCGCCGCGCCGCCGCCGCCCCCGGACTCCTGGAGACAAGTGGCGAGAAGGTGCGCGGAGCCCTTACGCTGGGAGTCCGCCCTGCGCGGAGCCCCAACTTTCACGGATAAAAAAATACTCTGGTGGGGGGGGGGGGCTCAACCCGAGCTACAAGCAGGAGTGGCTTTTGTCCCTCATCCTTGTTTACGCGGAGAAACTTAAGACCGGACGTGTTTAGTCAGAACTGAAATACATCTCGGGGCCAAACCGATAGGAGAGACAAACTGCCTCGCGGTGTAGTGGCAGCGGCACAGATAACGCTGCCGCCCCAGCCTGGGTCCGAGCGTGGCAACTTTCTCCCCCGCCCTTCTCCCAGCAAAGTTTATGCCAAGCGAGTATCTTTCAAGTAATCACTAAACATCTCTGGCATAGGCCCGTTATTGGGAAGGGCCAACTTAGAACTTAACTTGGTTTAAATCCACAAGTCTGCAACATTAGGTTTCTGGCATTTTATTTTGTTTTCTGACATTTTATTTTGTTGATTTAAAATGGGTTTGAACGTTTAAGAAAATAATTAAAGGACCGGTTAGGTATTTCAAACAGACTACACAAGTATACCATTGTGCCTACACTTTTTTGAGATCACACTGAAGGACCGTTCTCTGCTTGGCATTGCCCCTTCTAGAATTGCTATTACACTATTTTTTTAGTTTGGTATTATGAGAGGTTGATGTCACGCCTGTGTTAAATAACTAGTACGTTAGTTTTTATACACTCTCCAAGAAGTTAAAGTGCTCTTAAATACCATAGTTTCATTGCTAACATCAAACATTTTATTTTTATATTTTTTAGAAAAGTAATTAAACATGGGCAAAGGAGATCCTAAGAAGCCGAGAGGCAAAATGTCATCATATGCTTTCTTTGTGCAAACTTGCCGGGAGGAGCACAAGAAGAAGCACCCAGATGCTTCAGTCAACTTCTCAGAGTTTTCTAAGAAGTGCTCAGAGAGGTGGAAGGTAAGAGGGCTTAAAACATACCAAAAAAAAAAAAAAGTCCAAGTCCTAATTAAGATTTTAAAAAGCCTGTGTGCTATTTGCATAATGTGAGGTGGTAATGTGAGAACAGGCTACTCAGTAGCAGAGGTCACTGGTTTTAATCATTTTAATACTTCCGAGGAACTTGATTCAAAGTTTATTACTGACTTAAGTTTACAAATAATTCATTTGTAGACCATGTCTGCCAAAGAGAAAGGAAAATTTGAAGACATGGCAAAGGCGGACAAGGCTCGTTATGAAAGAGAAATGAAAACTTATATTCCTCCTAAAGGGGAAACAAAAAAGAAGTTCAAGGATCCCAATGCACCCAAGAGGCCTCCGTAAGTATCTTGCCATTTTTCTTTGAAGGAGTGTTTTGAAAGTAGAATCAGAAATTCAGCAAGCCATCTTGTGGGTTTGGACTGTATGATCAAAGTTTCTTAGCTAATAGTGGGTGACATTGTTATATTTAAGGATTGTAAGTAAAATTCCTGTGTGGTGGGAGTTTAGCCAGAGTATTTAATTTGACATCTGCTTCCTTGAATGTTATATTTCTAAATGTAATTTTGAGTCTTTACTCAAGAAATATCCGAAATACTGATTTGCAGAATGTCTTGTTGGAGATCTCAAACATTAATCAATAGTATAGTGTCTGTTCAACTAGTGTCATGAGTTAATTATAATTCAGTTTTGGTTATGAAGGATAATTAGCATATTGATATTTACACCCTATCCAGTACATGCTGGAAATTAGAAACAGTTTTTATGTAGCAGTACAACACACACTTGATAATAAACTTAAAATTCTAAAATGAAATTCCTCTTTGTAGTTCGGCATTTTTCTTGTTTTGTTCTGAGTATCGCCCAAAAATCAAAGGAGAGCATCCCGGCCTATCCATTGGTGATGTTGCAAAGAAGCTGGGAGAGATGTGGAATAACACTGCTGCAGATGACAAGCAGCCTTATGAAAAGAAGGCTGCTAAGCTGAAGGAGAAATATGAAAAGGTAAGAAGTATGGGCTTGCTTGGTGTATTGATGGAAGGGTATGCCAGGTGTTAGGTAATTATACCTAATAACTCACCTTAATTTTCTGTTTCCTTAGGGATTTCTTAAAGTTTGAGGTATAACGCAGTTTTTAATATCTACATTCACTATGTCAATGGCTATAGTCTTAAGTCTTTCTCTGTCTTTCAAATTACATAGAATATTAAGTTACATTGGTAATGTTTTTTACTCTGTATAATTTGACTTGGGCAAATGCCACATGTTTAGGCTGGGTTTGTTATTCTCCCCAGTATCTCCAAATCTAAAAATTTTGGTAGTTACTTTGAGTCAGCTGAGTAGTTATTTTAAATGGTCAGACACAATATAAAAATAGGCTGGAGAAAATAATATAGATTGTGTTCTTCATAAACATGCCCTGAAACATTTATGTTCCCTCCCTCAGATAACCCGAAAAGCTCAATTTTAAGTTAAAAAGTTAATGTCTGTATAATAAATTGATACGAAGAAAAATGTATAACCCCTCTACTGTGAATTGAGATCTTAAAGTTAAATATAAGACAAAATTTCTTAGTATGGATTAGGGTCTGGCAATATAAACCTGTAGAATGCTTTTTTGCATTCAGAAGGTGGCAGTGTCTACCCTTTAATCAAAGTCTCTACATTCTAGTTACAATAAACAAAAGTTAGGATGTGGTGCATAATTTCACTTCAGTGAAGCATATCATGGCAAATGTTAGACCAATGAGCTATTCAGTGAGCTATGGATTAATAATTACAATCGTTTTCAGTATTTTTATATGCGTTTTTCAAAGTCCTGGTTAACTATGGAGTTGGAGTGAACCTTCAGATATGTGGTATTTTCATATAACTGGGATCTTGGTGAGTTTTGGCATGTTAACTTTTATTTCTCCCCTTACTTAACTGTATTGTCTTTCCTACCAATTTCTCTGGCCCTTATTTTGGAAGGATATTGCTGCATACCGAGCTAAAGGAAAGCCTGATGCTGCAAAAAAGGGAGTTGTCAAGGCTGAAAAAAGCAAGAAAAAGAAGGAGGAGGAGGAAGATGAAGAAGATGAGGAGGATGAGGAAGAGGAGGAAGATGAAGAAGATGAAGATGAAGAAGATGATGATGATGATGAATAAGTTGGTTCTAGCGCAGTTTTTTTTTCTTGTCTATAAAGCATTTAACCCCCCTGTACACAACTCACTCCTTTTAAAGAAAAAAATTGAAATGTAAGGCTGTGTAAGATTTGTTTTTAAACTGTACAGTGTCTTTTTTTGTATAGTTAACACACTACCGAATGTGTCTTTAGATAGCCCTGTCCTGGTGGTATTTTCAATAGCCACTAACCTTGCCTGGTACAGTATGGGGGTTGTAAATTGGCATGGAAGTTTAAAGCAGGTTCTTGTTGGTGCACAGCACAAATTAGTTATATATGGGGATGGTAGTTTTTTCATCTTCAGTTGTCTCTGATGCAGCTTATACAAAATAATTGTTGTTCTGTTAACTGAATACCACTCTGTAATTGCAAAAAAAAAAAGTTGCAGCTGTTTTGTTGACATTCTGAATGCTTCTAAGTAAATACAATTTTTTTTATTAGTATTGTTGTCCTTTTCATAGGTCTGAAATTTTTCTTCTTGAGGGGAGGCTAATCTTGCTTTTGCCCATTTTGGATCATGGTTTATTACAGTGTTTATCTTTTCATATAGTTAGCTGATAAAAAGCTTTTGTCTGCACACCCTGCATACTTGTGATGAGGGTAATAGTTGAATTGAGACAGTTTTCATCCACAACTGAAACTCTAAAATTGTGATCAGTTGGTATCAAATTTCCCATAGCCCAGTTACATTTACAAAGTTAAAAGTAACCACTCTACTCACAGCATGGGATTAGAATCAAACATTTTGAAAGTCTGTCCTTGAAGGACTTATAGAAAAGTATGTTCTAATCTTTACATGAGGACTCTACATTTTTTTTAACTCCCATTACCATGTAATGGCAGTTATATTTGCAGTTCCCACATTAAAGAAGACCTGAGAATGTATCCCCAAAAGCGTGAGCTTAAAATACAAGACTGCCATGTGAAGTTTTCTTGTTGACATTAGTCCTGGCAAAGCCTCTGAAAAAAAAAAAAAATGCTGGCTGTAAATGTCTTCTATTTAAATATGGATCACTTAGGAAATGAGACTCCATTAAAGATATTTTTAATTAATTGGGCCAACTTTAAATTGTATGCCACGTTTAAAATCAGGTATATTTCCCAAATTGTACTTTGCCCCTTTGTAAGTCAAATAGATAAGAGGGAAGAGGACACTTAAACTTTGTATCAGTATGAATTGTCCAACCTATTTGAACTTGGTTTTTCTTTATAATATAAACTCAAAACTCATTAGGGTCATATGTTTATCCACTTAGCCGTTTAGGAAACAATTTGGCGATTTTTGTGGTTTTTGACATCATTCTCTTACAGTGCCAGTGTTTTAAAATAGCGTTCTTGTAATTTTACACGCTTTTGTGATGGAGTGCTGTTTTGTTATATAATTTGACTTGGACCTTTCCATTTGCATTTGTTTATGTAATTTCAGGAAGAATACTGAACATCTGAGTCCTGGATGATACTAATAAACTAATAATTGCAGAGGTTTTAAATATTAGTTAAATGGCTTTCACTTAAGACTTTAAGATTGTTATGTACATATATTAATCTTGTTTTTGATAATAACTTAGCAACACCATTTAAATAAGGGCTGGCGTTTAAAATATTCTGCTTATAAGGAGGTTAATGGGCTGATAAACAGGTTATTGTCAAACATTCCAAGTGGTCTCAGTAGATACTAAATACATATAAATGAAAGACCAATTTTACTTTGTTGGGTTAAACAAGATAGTTTTTTAAAGGAAGGCCATATTAAGTAAAAAACAGTGATTACAAATATAAAAATCAGTTTTCTAAGCCCAATGAGGACCTCACCCGAAAGGCTTGAATTGTGTCCAAATTTATCAAGTTTTTAATCAAAACAAGTCAGTATCATCTCTGATGCATATGGAAGTTTTTGCTGTGGCTATAGCACCACTTTTAAAATCAGTTGCTAGCAAGGATGATTCCTTTAAAAGTGAATTGCCCAAGGAAACTAAACAACAGGTTTGTTGTGAAAAACTACCTTTTTTTTTTTTAAGATGTTGGGTATCTGAACAAGTCTTTTTGGGCTAACTGGCTTCAGATCTTAACTGGAAAAAATGGACAAAAAACTCTTCTGAGTGTTTCAACAGTAACCCATGGAAGGTAAGGGGCAATTTAGAAGATTTAGTGTAAGACTGCAAATGATTATTTTTTTTAAAGTTACTATAAAGAAACAATGTTCAGAAATAGTTTCAGCATTATGGTATGTAAAGGTATTAACATCAAGGAAATATTAAACTGTAAATTTTAGTACTAAATTTTTTGCATTCTTAAGAATTGGTATACTGGTTGGAACTTAATCCAATTATCTAATTTTCCTGTACAAAGATTAAGGACAATTGCTGGGTAGTTGTAATCAAGGTGTTGATATTTGCCACACATTTTTTTATAGTGAAATCTGAAAAATACTTTTGAGTCCTAATGCATCACCAGGGTAAGAAATGATGTGTGTGATAAGAGGAGCCATTTGACAAACATTTCACTGCCTAGGGAATTATAAATATTGCTCAGATATTAGGGTAGTATCTAGCTATATTGAAAATTACACTCTGGAGATGAGATTTTTGAATAAAAATCATGGCCAATCCTTTGGCACCATATAATCTGATGGAAGCTCAAGTCTAAGCTGGCTTGGTTGCAACACACCTGAAGGGTCCTGAAGTAGCTCTTCCAGTGTCAGCCAGGCACTTCCTGTGTATAATATCGCTGCAAATTTGCATTAATCCAAATATATTTTACACCTTGGAATTAACTATTGCTTGAGAGTGAACAACTGGTTAGTAATTAGGCTGTTTTATTAATAAGATTGTGGTAAGTTATTTAAAATGTTTTCATATTTGTGCTTTGCCCTTTTCAAATGGCTCTTGAAATTTTTTTAGAACTGCATAAAAGCCAGAAAACAATTTATATATCTATGCAACATAAGATGCAAGCTGGGTGTTTTGTCCTAAGCAAAGATGTGAACAGCAGGGCTAACATTTGCCATAACTTGGGAAATTCCCTGGATCTGAGCCAAGTTGCTCCCTGGAGTAATAAGGCAAAGTATAGCCCTAGGACTGCTGCAATTTAATGATACACCATGGCACAGAAATATCACACAACATGCAATGACACAAGTATAATTTATGCCACATTCCAGAATATACAACACCCATTTTCCAGTGGGTTTCAATCTGAAATGTATCTGCCAGGAAGAATGATCGCTTATGCCTCTAGGCATGTCCATTACTTGGAACCTATATAGTCGAATTTATTGGTCACCCACTAAAAAAAAACCCGAAATAGTAATACAAATCTGGAATAACAAGGGATTATGATAGGCATGTAGGTGACCACATGAAGAATGGTAGGTGAACGCTGGGTGTGTGGAAACAGTGACAAAGTCAATGGATGGGAGTTGCAGAGACCCATGTAACTTAAAAGGTGCTTATTTTCATTTTCACATATAAGTGACATTCCATACTATGATGCCTCATAATCATTACTGATGGTCATTCACGTTTTCTATTTTTTATTAGTTCTAACAATACTGCAGTGAACTTCTGTATACATTTCTCTTAGGCACAGATAGGTCTTTTAAATATCTCAGAGCAGAATTGTTGAGTCAAAGATTTGTGCATTAAAACTTGGCGGGCTGACAAATTGCCCCCCAAAAGGGTATACTTACTGTGCAACATTGTAGCAATGTTTTTTAATGATAAATCAAGATTTTTACTGGTTATTCTTTGGCTCCATGAAATAACCATTTTTAAGATATTAAAATACTGAAATATTGTTATTTGTTCAGAGTCACTCAAAACAAGAAGACAGAATCAAAACTGAAAACTCCAAACATTGTGTTGGTTATTGATTATTTAAACTACTGAACAAATTATTTCTTTAAAAAGTTACTGCAATAACTAAATATTTAATTGATTTATTGTGTGAGAATGAGGAACTTCCCATTGTGGTATCCTCCATCCTAAATGGAAGGATCAGGTAGTTTTACCTGGGGAGGACTTTCCCCAGCAGAGACTGTCAATCTGCAAACGCAGATTTTGAAAAACAGCGAGTTTTGGCTACAAATTATAGTTGAGGACTGTGGAGCAGATTCTGGCCACTAGGAGATGATTGGTTACTTGGAAAAGTGAATGGACACTGAAGACTTGCCTTAAATGGGATAAAGAGGACACGTGCTTCACCTCCTGGGGATGGTAATTTAGGGTACAGGACTCATACCAATGCATTTATAAACCCAGTTGTATTCAGCCTTAAAGTGGAATTAAACTTCATTCTTTAGAGTTACATAGAATCCCCAGTTACAGGATTCATCATATTTTTGTTCATTGTATTTTAATTAGAGAGATCTGATAAAATGTTCTGAACATAACCAAGTAGGATTAAAAGGTCCTAAAATATAAGTATCTGTTAGGTAAGAGAGAGTACTCCTACAGAAAAACAGGAAGCTCAGTCACCACATCCTCAGGTATCAGTGTGATGCCCAGAAGGTGTGAAGAGAGAGCTTGGAGGCTACTTAGCAAGAACATAGCAGCCCCCTCCCCAATCTGAATTCCAAGGAAGTTCAGGTCTTGCTGTGCGTCTGAAGTTGGCCTGCCTGGGACTTGGGTATAGTGACTGGGTGAGGCACACTCAGGCTGCGAAACAGGGAGGCTCATCCAGAGCCTCTTTCACAATAGGAACAAGAGTTGCCCTTACTTTGGGGGCCACTGCAGGCTTATAGCACATTAGAGGCAAAGGGCTCTGCCAGTCTAGCCTGTGGTTTTTACAGAGTAGCAGGCAGAGGCCCACAGAGACTCAGAGGTTTGCTGAGACAAAAAGCAGCATCAAAACAATAGAACAGTGCCAGGCTCACAGCTGCAAAAAAAGAGTGAGTTCTTCCCTCTTCTTTATTTATTTTTCGTATTTTATTTTTAAATTTAATTTATTGGAGTGGCATTAGTTAATAAAATTACATAGGATGCAGGAGTACAATTTGATAATACATCATCTGTATATTGTGTGTTCACCTCCCCAATTTTTCCTCTTTTAAGGATGGTAACAAGGGGCTGGAAGGCTTCCTCCCAGACCCTCACTTTCATGCCTGGGTTCTCATACCATGACTACAGTTGTTAAAATGCAAGCAGGGCAGCACTCTACCATCACTAGTGATTCCCCTCCAGATTTCCTCCTCCTATTTACTTAGACTCAAGAAACTTCTAGAGAAAACAAAACAAAATTACTGCTAATCATAAAGAACATTATAAGCTACCTGATTCTAAAGAGCTGAAAAGCACCAGAACTGTGCTCTATATGAGTCTTTACAATAGCAGTGTGAACCTCCAGAAGTAGAAGGAAGAATTGCAATACACTACCTGCTGTAATAACTTTTGAAAAACTCTTTGCCTTATTCTGAATGAAATTTGCACTTATTGAAAGATAACAAATAAGAAAATAAAAATCATAAACTGACAACAGCATGGTGATGACCAGAGGAAAAGGAGCATGGGGGGAAGTAGATGAGGGTAAAGGGGGGGTTGAATGATGAAGGAAGGAGACTTGACTTGGGGTGGTGAAAATATAGTATAATATACAGGTGATGTATTATAGAATGGTACATCTTAAACCTATGTAATTTTATTAACCAATTTTACCGCCATAAGTTCAATAAAAAATAATAAAAATCTGCAATTCTAGTCAGACTTAAAAATACAGTGTGTGCTTCAGTTATATATATAAATATATAAAATATATTTAATATAAATATATAACATTTTAAAAGCTGAGGGGAGATTCACATAAAATTAACCATTTTAAAGTGACAATTCAGGGGCATTTAGTACATTTACAGTGTTGTGCAACCACCACCTCTGTCTAGTTTCAAACATTTTCATCACCCCCAAAGGGAATCCCATACCCATTAATTCCCCCACCCCTTAGCACTTGGCAACAAGTAACCTGCACCATTTCTATGGATTCACCTGTTCTGAATATTTTACATGAATGGAGCCATTACAATATGTGGTCTTTTGTGACTGGCTTCTTTAACTTAGCATCACGTTTTCAAGGTTTATCTACATAAAGAGCTTTTATATTCAAGTAATTGCAGGACTTTAAAAGAGAATGTATAGATTAATTGGAATGGGTGAAAAAAACTTTGACAATTTTGCAAAAGCATTACAGTTTTCTTGATATTCATTTAATTGTATCACTTGTACATATTATTTGAAAATTATATAATTTTCAAAATCTATTAAATTAGTCATTTGTATCAGAATTATTAAAATAAGATGAATTGTATTTTTACATATAATTAAAACTAAGACATAGATCAACACTTTTGGGGAGTACATGTTTTATTTAATGGTGATCAACAAGTCAACATAAAATTAGATTAATTATAAAAATTTATCTTTTAGCCAATCCCATAGGAATCTATTCCATCCATTGATGAGCTTGGATTTTATACTATATAGATCAAACCAGAAAAGCAGTGTAAGTTTCATGTTTCCTTTAAGAACCTAAATTTTAGAGGTCAACATTGCAAAATTTTGTCATTAACTTATATGTTGAGCTTCTCAGATAATTATAATGGACCATTAGAAATAATACTGATTTTATTTTTTTAATTAGACAGATATGTTATTGTATAATAACTTCCTATCTCATATATAATAGATATCTTATATATCTATGTCTATTTTAAATATAATATTTAAAGGTTTTTTAAAAAGATTTTCTTTATTTTTAGAGAGCGGTAAAGGAGGGAGAAAAACACATCAATTTAGTTGCCTCTCAAATGCTCCCAACCGGGGGCCCAGCCACAACCCAGGCATGTGCACTGACCGGGAATCAAACCAGCGAACTTTTGGTTTGTGGGATGTCCAAACCAATGAGCTACACCAGTCAGGGCAATACTTGAAGTTTCTGAAAAATTAAACATTAAGGTCTTGAAAGTTTTTAAATGATGGTGGTTAAAGATCAACTGACCTGCGAAAACCCAACAGAGGTGCAGTTTGTTTGTTATTTATTTATCTACCTATTTATTTATTTTTCCTTTGTCTTAATTTTTAGGCCAAATCTATTTTTTTCTCATCTTTATGACCACTCTTAGTAGGTTTTTGCTTATAATAATGTTTAAAACATCACAAAAAAATCATAAAATTATACCCAGTGTGTCTTATTATAAATATTTCTCTTTTAAAGTGGGAAAATTATTAAGAGGCTGCTGTTCCAAACAGAAATTATTGGGTTGGCCAAAAAGTTTGCTTATTCTTTTCTCTAAAATAAAAGACACTTTTTCATTTTCACCAATAACTTTATTGATTTGGCTATTTTGAGTATGTTGGTTATCTTCTGCATGGTATAACCTTTGTCATTTTCAATTAACGTCTTGATTTGATCACTATCAACTTCAACTGGTCTACTTGACCATGGAGCATTATCCAGTGAGAAATCTCTAGCACGAAGCATCGCAAACCACTTTTGACACCTTCTACCAGTCACAGCACTTTTTCCATACACTGCACAAATCTTTTTTTTTTTTTTGTATTTCAGTTGCATTTTTACCCTTCTTGAAATAAAAAAGCATAATATGCCAAAAATGTTATGTATTTTCTTCTATCTTCAATATTAAAATGGCTACACAAAAATTCACCAATTTTGGTGGTGTTTTTTCTTTTTTAATGCACACTGAGTCCTGGCTGGTGTGGCTCAGTGGATTGAGTGCTAGCCTGCGAACTGAAAGGTTGCTGGTTTGATTCCCAGTCAGGGCACATACCTGGGGTGTGGGACAGGTCCTCAGTTGGGGGTGTGTGAGAGGCAACTGATGGATGTATCTCTTATACATCCATGTTTCTCTGCCTCTCTTTCTCCCCCCCTTCCTCTCTCTAAAAAACAATAAATAAAACCTTTAAAATATAAAACAAATGCAGGCTGATATGACAGCTGTCACAATACAATCTAACAAAATTGTTTCGAATGAAGTTAAAGACAATTAAGCACTACTAGAGCCATCTTATGGAAAAAACAAAAAAAAACAAACAAATTTTTTGGCCAACCCAATAATATACAACTATAGGAGTAACAGTGTTCATGCCTCCACCATCAAATAGAATGAAAGGATGTAAAAAAGAATGAATGAATGCTTATGTCAGAGTTTAATATTGGACTTGGCTTTTGAGATCATGAGGAAAGCATTTGATGAATGCATGGAGTCTGATAATCTCACTTTGGGAAGTGTGTGGACAACGCCAGGCCCAGGGATGATGGTCAGAACTGTCGGCAAGGTAATAGACCCTCAGCTCCAGCAGGGACTCCCATATAACTGGAATGAAAGGTTCATTTTAGGGAATATTTTTGACAACTGTTAACATTTCCTTGATTGATGGGGACCGAGTGCCCAATCGAAGCACTTCCTTCACAATGGAGCAGCCTCTTTGGAATCATATACCAGGGAAAGGGAATCTGCTACCATTTTTTCTAGAGATAGGCAACCTGTTGTAGGTGTGCTGTGTTATGATTTCACCGCAGCAGACTTACAAGGAACAGCTTCTGCTAATTTTCAGAAATATTAAAGAATTCCGAAAACTGTTATTTTTCCTCCCAAGAACTCAGGAATGTGGGTCCCCTTGAGTTCCTGGTCTCTTTAATTACAGGAAGTCAGTCAGGTAAGTAATGGACATTGTCAGATGATAGTCATCTTCATATCATCTACTCTGCATTCTTTCCCAGGACCCAATTTTAGCTAAAAACAAAATCACACCCATCTGGTAGCACTTCAGGATGTAAGAGGAGAAAGTCCAAGGAAGATTTTTAAAGAAAAAACTAGCAAAATGCACTCATGATCAAGCTGATCAAAATCATGGGTGAAATCTAAGTTTACACCTAGTATGAAGAAGCCTTTCAATGTTTTATAAAATGAGTTTAAAAGAAATTTTATTCATCAAAACGTAGTTGCTACAAGTGCTTGATATTGTACCATTCAATGTATATAGGTGTTCCCTCACTACCTTATACTGGTTAGCATGATGTCTAGGGTATAAAAATGATCAAAACAGGGAAACACTCAAATGTCTTTTCTTAGAGTCCAAGGCATGAGAGGACTTGGGTAACAAGTAAGTCCCCTGATCTGTAAATTCTATAGTGAGGCCAACCCCAGCCTCTCCTTTCCTCTCAGGAAGGTTCTGCTGGTCACGCTAGATCCTTCCTCCTCTGACTCAAATGTCCAGTGAAAGAGGGTGCCTGTGACCGCTGAGGAAGCCAGTCAGAACCTCCTCCACCTCTAGGGTCTGTGCACACCCCACAGCTCTCTCCAATGGGTCTGTGGCAGGCCTCACCACCAAATTCTCTTCTAGTCTCCAAAAATCTGTAGGCAGTGGTGTTGGATTCCCAGCTCCCTTATCTCTGGGCATATTATCTTCAAACCAAGGCCTTTCCCCCAAGATTTCTGTTTTCCACTTTCTTTTCAGAAGAAGGGAGGGAGTCAAAACACAATTCAAATTACATGATTGTTTGTAACTCTGATCCAATGATGTGGTTATGTTTTTCTATCAGGGCTGTCAGTTTCAGGAGGGCTGGGACTGCTCCCATCTGTGACTGCTGAATCACCTGAGCAGCCACTCATAAATAAGGGCTTCAGGAATGACTTCATTTTCTACTCTGCAGCAAACCACAAATTCTAACATGTTTCCAATACTGAATAGGATATGTTATTTTTAGAAATTTAGGTTGACATACCCCATCACCCAGTTGTCTGGGGTAGTGCTAGCAAAAATATGTGGATGTTTCATTAAAATTATAGTGAAATAAGTTATGGACTATGAGATCTTTGGAAGAATGGACACTAATATGTCCAGTTAATATCATAATTTTATACAATATCTCCAGATATGCATATCATTATCAGAAATAATTGTCACTTTGACAAGCATTTTCTTTTCAGCTGATTTTCTTCTTCAGTATAAAATAGTCAAGTTTAGAGAACATTTTTTTTGAGAGTTAAGACTCCTTCAGTTCCATGAATACATAAAGGTAATTTCATTAATGTCATTAAATCTTCCTTTATGAGCTGAATTCTTATTAAATAAAACAGACTACGTTGGATCTGAGTCTTTCTCAAATGTATTTTAACCAAGTTTTAGGTGAAAGTCATCCTCCAAATGATTGTGCTTAAGAGAATATTATTGTGACTTTCTAGTTACGCTGTAATTTAACCTTCTTTAAATGACATGAGGTTAGTACACTAAATAGTGACAAGTGGAATACTTTACATGGAGAAACTGCAAAAATCACTAACTTTTTTTTTAGGTGGATCCCATAGAGTGCTTTGGAAAATATATAAATCCAGGAAGAATAAATTTCCTGACCCCAAATAAATTCAATTTCTCTTCACAGGTTAAGTGGAGGTCAAGCGAAGAAATCCAAGGAGTAGGCAGACGGGTGGTGGGCTCACTCACAAATGAGTCAGGTACCGTGCTTGGCAATGCAGACCCAGAGTCAAACAACATAGACCAAGGCCTCCCCCGCCCCCACTCGCCCCGCCCCGCCCCTTACGACATTTCCGTGAGCTTATAGTTTTATGGAGAAGACAGTGAACAAGTCAACGAACACCTGAGAAAGAGAATTTCAGATGCTGCTAAGGGCTATGAAGACATAAAACAGAGTAATGTGACAGAGAGTGAGTGATGAGGTGGGCTCTGAGGAGCTAACAGGAAGTTCATCCCTTTTCGAACTTTATTAGGATTTCCACCTGCTTACTCTATTTGAGAGAGAGAGAGGGAGGGAGGGAGGGGGAGAGAGAGAGAGAGAGAGAGAGTTACTCGCACTGCAGTGTGTGTGTGTGTGTGTGTGTGTGTGTGTGTGTGTGTGACTCACACCGTCCCGGCAGAGGCTCTGTATCCAGCCCTCAGGATGTGGAGAGCTGCAAATAGCACCGACAGCTGCAGCTGGAGGTGGCTGCCAGGGAAGCGCGCCAGCTGCTGCCGCCGCTGCGGGAGCCAGGCCTGCCACGGGCTCCTCGAGCCCTGGTGAGTAGCCCAGAAGAGCCCTCAGTGACAGGGCAACGCAGTAGGACCAATTACGGCTTTGGTTTTCCAACTTGTGCACGCGTAATGATGGAAGGCAGGAGAAGAATGTGTGCCCTTAAGTGTTTTTCTACACATCTTCAGGCAGCCTCCGAGGTCGGTGAGCACCAATAATTACCTCTTCTGTTCTAGACGGAGGGGGTACATGACTTTGAGCAAAGCAGTCGAACCGGGAACCAGGAACCAGGACTCAAATGCAGCCCTCTGCGTTCCTGGAGCATGGAACTTTCCCTCAGCATTTGTTCAGTTCCTTGACTTTAGTTCCTTAAAATATTTTCCTCCTGAGCTTTCTGCTAAGTTCCGAGACTCACTTGCTCCTCGTCCACATTCCTACACTTGAGAATATAAGTATTATTTATAGAACACCACGGGAAATTTGTCTAAGGAAGAAAGCCTAAAACGAGATTAAAACCCAGCCCCTGGTTCTGCCACACACGGAACAGGGATGGGGTCATCTGTGGGCACAGCCCCGGTCAGGGCTCCCGAAAGGTAAGTGGGAGAAGTGACGTTTTGGGAAACAGCAGATTCGGTTCACCCTTTTGGAAGGTTGGTGTCTTCGCATAGGTTTGCAGCTCTGCCTGAAGACGGAAGACACCGCCCTCCCTCGCCCCCGCCCCCCGCCCGGCCCCTCGACTGGCAGCCCTCAGCTGGGGAAGACGCTTGGCCTTTCTGGACCTACCCTTGCACAAGGTCATGGGTGTGCTTCCCCCTGGGCCCTGCCGGGTTCTGGAGGGGAGTTCTGGTCTCTTGCAAGGGCCGTGTGGCATGCCAGGTGGCTGCAGATCCAATCTCAAATGGGCAGTTGCCCTGCAGGGTGCGGGTGTGAGCGCTGCCTCAGAAGAGAAACTTCTGTCCGGAGGTAAGAGGGCTGGACAAAAACACTGCTACTGATTTTTGGCTCTGGCCCTGAGGGAACGTGGCGGGGCAGGGCAGTTTAGCGCCTCTCTCAGCCTTTACGTGTGAAGAAGAGACAAAAGACAATCCAGAAATGAGCATACAGCACCATAATTGTCACAGGTAATGCTGCCAATAACTGTGACTTTATATTGTATTTTCATCTTTCTGTCTTGTTTTGTGTTTCACTATGCAACCAAAAAGGTTAATGTTTATAATCTGTTAAGAATTCTATTGGTATTTAACACGTTACTTAATTGGTTTACCTAAAAAAAAAAAAAAAAATCTTTTAAACCCATACATGTTTGCAGGTCACCACCGAAGATTTTATGAAATAGAATTTTGCAGTGAGTGGGAAGCACTATTATATTCTGACTTTTTTTAAATAAAAGATTTTATTTTTAGAGAAATGGGAGGGAGGAAGAAAGGAAGAGAAACATCAATGTGTGAGGGAGACATCTTCTCTTGCACACCCCCAGCCAGGGACCTGACCTGCAACCCAGGTATGTGTCCTGACTGGGAATCAAACTGGTGACCCTTTGGTTTGTGGGCCAGTGCTCAATCCACTGAGCCACACCAGCCAGGGCTATATGCTGACTCTTTCTCAACTAAATTTTCAACATGCTTTAGCAAATGTGTCTGTTTACTCCAAGTGCATGTTTTGTCTCAGGCTTCCTTTTTGCTGAGTGCTTTAAATCAGCCAGAACCTCCCCTGAGAGAGAAGATCTTCATGTGAAATATTAACTCCTCTGTCTATTATATCCATAAAGCTAGTCTACCTCACTTCCTGGAGTGTCAGAAATTGCTTTTGTACACTGTTTGGAGAGGACTTGGCTTCTTTATTTTATTTTACAAAAGTAAAATAAACCAGTGCCCCGAAGAGATAAGACAGTGAAGTGCAAAGACCTAAAGCAACTCTCAATTTTAAGGTTTGGTTTTCAAAATCAACTCAAGCACAGTCTTTGTGGTCACACTACTTTGTAGCAGCTCTCAATTTGACCACTTGCTGCTTGGGTGTCCTTGGGCAAGCATTTAACCTGTGCATCTGTAAAAATGGGCACAATAATTGCATGTATGAGAATTTAATAAAATAATCCACATAAAATGCTGGCACAGTGCTTGGCTCTTGGTTAGAACTCAATAGTCAGCTATTACTTTCAAATTTATTTATTGATTTTTGAGGGGGGGAGAGAGAGACATCCAGTTGTTCCACTTATTTATGCATTCATTGGTTGATTCTTGTATGTGCCCTCACTGGGGATAGAACCCCCAACCTTGGTGTATCTGGATGATGCTCCAACCGACTAAGCCACCCAGCCAGGGCAGCTATTACTTTTTATAGAACAAGAACAATTATATAAGAAATAATTAGCTTGCAATAATTACTATTACATTATTACAAAGTCTCCTTCTTTTCTCCTCCAACTTAAGTGTCCACCTGAATGTAAAACAGTATAGTGGCTTCATTCCTAATTATTTGAACTTGATGTCAGTGGTTTCCAAGCTTGTCTGAAAACTGGCATCATCTGGATCTTACCCCAGCTAAATTTGGAAACCAGTGCTTTTTGGTGTTGTCCTTATCCAAAAGACAAACAGACATCTCCATTTTAAATCAAAGCAACATGTATTCATGTATTTGACTTGACTTTGCTGCATTAGCTATGCAAATCAGCCAATCAATCGGACTTATTTTTTCACTGAATTTATGTTTTGACTGATTTGACCAATTAATTCAGTATAGAGTTTGATTCATTATAATCATATAGCCACAGCCTCAAGTGAATTGTGTTTATTGGGAAGCAGCTATGATTGTATGGGTATTTGGAACCTTTTAGATGATACATTACCACAGAAGTCACATTATGTACTTCCATCCTATACATTTGCTAATCTGGATATTAAATAAAAATGCTGATCATTTTGGATTGTTTAACCAATTCATTTAGTAAAAAAAATAAAAAATAAAAAGAACCCCACCAAAAAATTGATTTCTTAAGCTCCAACAACTGCAGCCTAAAAGAGATTGAATTTGTAGAGGACCAACTAGTGTTTTAAGTGTAATACTGACTACAGGAGTATACATCACTTAATTCCATCCTGCACATTTGCTAACCAACTGAATGTTAAATCAAAATGCTGATCGTTGGAGTGAGATTAATGTCTTGTCCCTTTGATCTCATCCTGGGACCTCTGAAGGCATGTAGGTAGCTATTGGATTTGTACACCACCAGCTATGTATTACTAACCTCTTTAAAAATTAATGAGCGTATTGGTCCACTTAGTGCTTTGATCATACTGACCGATCGGATGAATCATGAGTGAGGTAGCACTCAGCCTCCATCAACTTCCTGTCAGCATTTTCCATTAGAGGCATGAAGTGCTAGATTAGAAAAAGGCCCTGCACACCAGGAGTTGTGCATCTGGCCATGGACCTGGGCCATCACAAGCCCCTTTCACTAGCTGGGCAGAGCTAACCTTTCTAGGATGTATCTATAATCAGAATTCAACAACCACTTGTCTCCAAGTGCTTATGTGTAAAACATAAAACAGTTATCAAGTAGAAAACAAGGCAATTTTATGTGTATGAGCTACTTCTTCCACCATAGAACAGTTATTTATGAGGGTATTTATTTGTAACACACCAAAAAATGTTAGAAAATGAGGGCATAAGAAAGATAGTTTCACTTTTCCCTTTTGATAATTTTATTTAAAAAGGAATTTTGGCTGAAGATTTGGTTTAAAAAATAACTTATATTGCCCAAAATGGTCAGAAGGGAACTAGCATGTGCCTATTGGATGCTAGGCTCTTTCTGTCCACAATCTCCCTAATCCTTACAACAACCCCTCATGATAGAATCAGTCCCTAAATCATAGATAGGGTAATGGGTTCAGAGAGATTAAGTAACCTGCTCAAGACTACACAGCATGAAATCACAAAAGGGATTTGAACCTGGCCAGTCTACTTCAACATCCCATGAGCTATTTACTGCATTGTCAGGGTGACTCAGAATCCTGGTTTGCCAGGAACTGAAGGATCTCCTGGAACCTGGGACTGTTTTAAAACCGTATCTGTAGAATCATGGCAAGTTAGCTATTCTACCTGATAACAAGAGGTTACTGCTTGCTTAGCCAGCAAGATTCCTGGCCTTGGGTCTCTCCTGGTGGGAAGGACACTTATTTCAGAAAATAACATATTCAAACATATCACACTCCCATTGGAAAAAGCATATTAATGGCACTTCTAGCCAAATTACTATACCCTCAGATCATGTAGGTCAAGGATCAGCACACTTTTTCTCTGAAGAGCCATGTCTGATTTTTGGGTCATTGGGTCTGTGTCACAACTACTGTCATCATAGTAGGAAGCAACCATTGACAACAAAGAAATGAATGGGTATGGCTTTGCTCCAAGAAAATTTTATTTACCCAAACTGTAAGTGGACTGGATTTGGCCCATGGATACTTGGCCAAAGCCTGATGTAGGTTAATAAAAAATCTTTTGCATAGCCCTGGCTGGTGTGGCTCAGTGGATTGAGTCCCAGCCTGCACACTGAAGGGTCGCTGGTTTGACTCCCAGACAGGGCACATGCCTGGTTTGCGGGCCAGGTCCCTGGTAAAGGGTGTGCGAGAGGCAACCACACATTGATGTTTTTCTCATTCTTACTCCCTCCTTCCCCATCTCTTAAAAAAGAAAAAGAAAAAAAAAAAACCCCTTTTGCATAGAAAATGTATTTCTGAAAAAGAATTATTTCTTAAAGTTACTTTAATTGGAATAGAGTCAGTGGACAGTTGGGAGCTGTCTTCTGGACCAACCTATTCATCAGTTCACCATGTCTACTATCTTCTAATATTTGGGGGCTATGGAATTTGACTTTTCTAACCCTACCCAAAATCACATAGTGTGTAGGTGTGTGAAGGCAGTCGAAGGACATCTCCCATTACAAATTTATATCCCCTTTCTTGTCTATGGCAAGAGATCAGTCACACTCATTTCTCTCTGGTCTTTCCAACCACTTTTTATTTCCAATACCATTTAAGAAGTAATTCCTATTGTACTCTACATAAACTGAATAGTCATTTGCTATAATATAGCATTTTCTTTATTTTTTTTAGATTTTAACTTTTAGAGGGGAAAGGAAGGAAACAGAGAGGGAAACATCAATGGCTGTCTCCAGCATGCACCATGATGGGATCAAACCCACAATCCATGCAATCCAGGTCTGTGTACTCACTGGGAATTGAATCTGTGACCTTTATCTTTGCAGACAATGCCCAACCAACTGAGCCATGCTGGCCAGGGCATCTGCTTTATTGTGTATTGGAAAAAATCTGTTATACTTTTCTATACTGAAACACAACCATTTACCACTAGAGCAGCCTCTGCCAGCCCGGCATACATTCATGGTTATCCTCCCTCCTGCACTCTTGGTGCTCTCTGAGCATTCCCTCTTTGAAGTGAAGCAGGGGGACCACCCCATAATAGGGATGCCCCAAAGTGGAGGAGCCCACACAGCTTCTCAGATCCTCAAATGCAAAAGGAACATGGGTGTGGTTTGAGGACACACTGGGGAGGAATGCAAATTTTGGGGGAAAGAACAAATGGGAAGGTTCTCGGGCTCAGGAATGAGGCAAGCATGGGAGGGGACAATTAATAGATAAGCACAGGAACAGAAAGACAGCCTGTGGAGACAGCAGGAGTCATAAAGAGGGGCACCCATGTTAAAGCAGCAGAAGCCACTAGTTCTCAAGCAGGAGATAGACAGAGATAGAAACAGCTCTCCAGGCAGGTTTCCTACTGGTGGTGACCAGGGTGGTTGCAACTAGAAGCCTGGGTCAGAGTGTGGTAGTCAAAATGAACAGAAACGGACAAAATAAACAGAAATGGTTCAAAATAATTCCATTGGAATTAGGAGGGTGTGGGTAGCATCACTGATTCCAGAAAAATTGGGAAGAGGTGATGCTCATTTTAAAAGATGATTTCAAGATTCAGCTTGAAAAACCAGGTATTTTCCTGCTCCTTGAATAAAGATGTTCTCTTTATTAGAGAGATAAGCGCTGTGTATATTTTATGTAGAATTTTCTATACAGATGGTAATTGAACCGGGCAAGGAGTTTTCATGTTTCTTTTAACTTTCATTTTCTTAATGATCTCTGTCTAAACTAATGCTTGTCTGAAGAGAAACATTAGAACTAGTGTCTCCTCTGACTCTGGCTGGTCAGTGCACAAACCTGCAAATGACATCTACTCCAGACACTAATTTTAGCTTCCCCAAATCATGGCTTTTGAGGTAACCTGTGAGTGGTCTGAATGACCAGCTCTGGCTAGGCTGGGTTCTGGTAACTAGTTTTCATTGCTGGGTCCTACCTGTCTTGCCCACACCACACTAGTCACTGAATTGGTGATAGGTAATCTTGCATTTGACTTAGGAGAACTAAATCAAACTGTTTATGACCCTAAATGAGAATAATTTAAAGAAGGTATTAAAACATTTAGGAATACATAAGGACACACTTAGACAAATATTTAGATGATGCATGCCCTAAGTGAGGCATTATTTTGGCTTGGTAAAATCAGAATCAACTATTCACCTGAAAAAAAAATGCCATAATTATTTATAAATTTAACCCACTGACTACAGTTTTCCAGCATTACCCTTGTAAGAAAGGCATAAATATTGAAGATTACAGTGATCTCCAATAGAAGAGAATACAACAATAAATAATTTAGTTTATGCTTCAGTTGCTTACCTGAATTACTTAGGAAACAGCAACAAACACTGGTGCTATTAGGAAGTTGACATTATCACCCATTTCTTATTTAACAGTCATTAAAAAAGAGAGAAGCAAGGCCGGCATTGAGAAACTCCCTGTACTATAAAATACAGGTGCTGTATAGAGAGAGGCTGTGTGTTTTGTTTAGCTGAAGGATATTCAAAAGCCACTAAGCAAGAGAATGATTTCTGTGGTGGCCAAAGTAAAAAATTTTTATTTCTGTTTTCTATAGGTAAGCATATGAGTCGAACACAGCACATTTTATATTTGTTCATTTGGGAAAAACACATAGACTTACAATCATCACACTGACAAATCCCTTATGCTTTGAATGTTTTCTCACTGCTTTGGGAATGCGGCATGAGCAAAGAATATACAAACTAGTGATCTGGTGACATTCCAGTAAAGTGCTAGTATGGGTCTTGGATGGTCCACACAGGAAGAGCCACTCCTGAATTTTCAGTTATGTGAAAATTTATTCTATAACCTGGCTCTAGAATTTGGGGTTCAAATATAGTAACTTATCAAATCAAACCCTCGTTGCCAGGGAATTTTCCTGTAGACTTACAGAGATTATCTTCCTGATCTCACTAAAGATGGGAGTGTCTCTCACTCTCCATAAATGCCAAGGGTTTTCCTTTCTTTCTGGAAGAGGAGAGGGTTCACAGGCAGAACTCCTATCCCCCACCACCAGACATAAACATGGTGAAATGTCTGCATTTCCAGAGAGGCCTTCACCAAAAGTTCAGGCATCTTGAGGGTCCTTTTTACAAAATATTGCTTCTCTACACTCTGAGAGTTGCACCTGTCAGGCAAGATGTTTGCAATAAACTTTGTAAACCTCCACATTAAAAAAAAGAAAAGAAAAGAAACTTTATTTATTTTTAGAAAGAGGGAAGGGAGGGAGAAAGAGAGGGAAACATCAATGTGCGAGAGATACATTGATCAGTTGCCTCCTGTACGCCCCCAACATGGACCTAGCCTACAACCCAGGCATGGGTCCTAACTGGGTCCTAACTGGGAATTGTACCAGTGACCCTGTGGTTCACAGGCTCGCATTAAATCCATTGAGCCACACCAGTCAGGGCTGTAAACCTTCACATTTTGAGCAATCAACTGTAGACGTTAAGACTGCAAATAGAATTCAATGAGAAGTTACTGATGATGTAAATAAAGTCTTCAACAGTGCATGGCACATAGCATGTGCTCAAAAAATATTATAAATAGGAGATATTATAATTTTATTATTTGGAAATATTCATATTTCATGACAAATGGTAGCATGAATATACATATTCATAAACATATACATATATGTATATAATGGGTATGTACAATATAAACAGAGAAGTGTCCAACTTTTCTAATTGCCAAAAATAATCTTTGCCTATGAATTAGTTCATTGCTGTATACTGTTTATTTATTCTCCTGTTAAGAGAGTTGGAAAGGAGAGCGCTCTCAGAGATGTGAAATGGCCCATCTATCTTAGTTTTTAACCCAGAAGCCTCACCATTATTATTCTAAGCATAGTATTAAACTTTGGTCATCAGTGAAAACACCTAATCAATAAATTAAAATTATAAGACATACTGCACGATGCCGTCTGTATCACAGAATAGAATGTGAGAATTACCAGGGGCTTCAGATGGCCTCTAATACAATCCCTCCATTTCACAAGTAAGGAAATTGGGGCCCAAAGAGGTAAGGTGAGTGGGTCAGAGCACACAGTATCGGGGGGTCATTCCAAGACTAGACTTTTGTCCCCATATCCAGGCTCTGTCCAGTCTCATTATCTATGATCCTTTTTCCCCTTCGAAAAAGCCATGTCTGATTACACTGAGTCTGCATGACTCAGCTGGTCTTGACTCCTTGGCCTCTTGTGGGTGAAGACCTTGCAAGCCTCCCAAATGAGGCGAAGAGGGATTATGATTCTAAAACGATTGCCCTGAAGGGTCCCAACAAGTTTCTCCTTGCCCTAACCTTTTCTGCTCTGCTCTTATAGACACCCAAAACAAAAAAACAAAAAACCAAAAAAACCCAGGGGGCGCCCAGCAACATCACCTCATTTTAAAATAAAAAAGAGCATTGTTTTACTTTTCCTTTCCAAGTGTATTTTTAAAGAAAGTCTTTGAAATAGGCCACAGGAATCTTTGTTATACCCAGACATAGCATTTTTAGCAAGAATTGGTTATTGGCGAGTTCAAGAAATCACTTGTCTCTAATTCTGCTATTTGGAATGGGTGGTCCAATTGGGTGAATTAGCCTGAAACCCCACCTGCAGAACCTAAAATGGGGTATGGGCTGCAGAACCAAAGGCAGGATTTGGGTCTCCTTTATGTTTGCATTTTCAGCACTAAGTGCAGGTATGGGACATGGTACGTGCTCAGTTGGGCAAACTAATGAAAGAAGCAGCAAACAGAATTTGACTCTTGAAACCTTCCATTGGAACAGAAGAGCACATTGACAGGCGTCTGCGTCTGTGCTTTTTAAAGCTGTGTACCTTAAACATGATGAACTGGGGGCTATTTCAGTGACCAGAAAACCAACCAACCAGCCAAATGAAAAACCCAAACACCTTTTCAAACTTTCCATTCACTTCTGGTAGCCACTGCAAAGCCTATTTCCATGTGTGAAGGTGCATCTTTTGAACATGAGTAGGTGATTTGGGAGTGCACCCCAACTTCCTGCAGAAGGCTATGCTGTTCAGAGATGCCAGCATACATCATTTGCTCACTATAGGGCCAGCTGACCAGCTGCTTGTGGCACCTTACCTCTTTTGGCCACACCTATGCCAAAGCCTACTTCCAAGTTTCTTGCCTTAGTGGGGCTATGTGTAGTGTGGTGTTCCCCATCAAGAAAAAATCAACACTTAAGTTTGCTTGATATTTTAAACAATTTCCTCCTTTATGAAGGAGGCCTTGCCTCCCTGTCATTAGAATCACAGCCAGCCTGACTTCGGATTAAATTTGTCCATTAAGTGGTAGGAAAAGCTTCAGTGTATGCTGTTGAAAAGATGGCTCTTCAGACAGCCATATGCTCTAAAGCTACTCCATGCCGGTGGCCCACTGCTGGAAAGGCGTTCCAGCAGAGTCTGTGTGTGTCAGTGCTGCCCAGAGACCGTGCAGGGCATGAATATTATATTTCAAAGAAGGAGCAACAGTTGAGAATGGACAAAAGACACAGCCAAAGGCAACCTCCCAAAGCTGTGACTGCACCAGTAACCAAAGCTTCCTTGAGGAAAGCTCAGTCCTGCTCACTTTAAAAGTCTGAAATCACATCTGAAGATGTGTTTTTGGGATGTGGGCACTGAGAAGCCTTTATGTCAGCATCAGCAATAAAACTTTGTGACTGTATTTTCTTTCCATGGACATCAGAGAAGAACAGGACCTGCCTTGTAGGGCTAAAAAGGACACTCTACTTCCTTTCTTAAAACCTTCCACGGTATCTTTCCACCTTTGGTTTTGAATTACAGACAGACAGATATTTTTGTCTGTGAGCCAAGAAGACTGCGTGCCATGCGTCTTGCACATGCTGGCTACATTTCACCAAAGAGATGGTTTTACCTGATTTTTTTCCTGTGGCATTTAAAAACCCTGTAGTGGACGTTGCCACATTCATTTTTTTTTTTTTTTCCCGTCACCAAGGCACCACTGTGAGTTGATGAGAGAAAAAAAATACTAACTTCTCTTAAGCCTGAAGAGAGGTCAGCATCATGTCCAGAATCATACGGTGACTGGTGACTCAGAAGACCTGCTTGGGCAGTTTCTTAATCAGCTGGAAGGTTGGCTATTTAAACAGCAGATGTTTAAATAGCCAACCTTTCATTTTGGAAGTCTCTTATATAGTGTTTCTAAATGGCCAATGTTCAGATTAAGGGGCAGATTACTTAGATTTTATTCACTGCTCCAAGTCAACCAAGTGAAAATAAAAATATATTCAAAGAAGTTTATAGAAAAGTTCTCTCATGATAAATCTATAGTTGGTTATTACTTAGCTAGAAAAATCTATTTGAAAGACACCTGAAGCTTTTCAAGTTGATTTCATAGAGTAGGTCTCTTCCCTAATGACCAACCCCTCTCCCCCACAACAGGGCCTCTGTGAGAAAGAAGCCTGAGGGCGTCAAGACCAACATCTAAGCCCACTTGACATCTTTAACATTTTGTTTGGGTGAAAGCTGCTTTCCAAATACCTGGTTGATACGTTCTCAGTCTTTCTCAAAGTGCTTGTTCTGTGGAAAAAGTGTTAGAGAATTTAGGGTTTATTAATCAAATCATGCCAACTATTGATTCTAAATGAAAAATTTGCTCTTACTATGTTCAGCTATGTTTGAAATTCATATTTTCTTTGTATCAATAAAATAATCTTTCCCCTCCTTTACCCTCTGCAGGTGAAACAATTTTAGTTCCCTTAACTATCCAATCTGTTTCTAGCTCACTCTCTGGTCAGCTGTGTGACTCTTCTCTGAGCCTGATGAGTTTCCTGACTACGTTCTAACTACACCAGTCAGCGCTTACTTCCGAAACAAAAACAACTCACATATTCACCAGACTAACAGGAGCAGCTCACCTTCCCCAGTCAGCATGTGTCATTTATATCATATATTTTAGTACCTGTAGTTCTCTATGGGTTTCATTGGACACTTTACTGAACAAGTTAAATTCTAGATAGTCAAAAATTTAGTAAATTGACCAGATAAGTCTTAGCCACCCAATATAAAAATGAAATAAAAGCATCTTTCATGAAGACATTGGCTGTGACCATGATTAGAGAAGAAACCCCTAGAATTCTTGGCAATACGGTGATTTCATGTTGCTCACTGAGATACATGGATTTCCTCTAAATGATGGTCATCACAAGAGCTGGTTGTACTGGATATACAAAAGGGAACTTAAGAAGGAGACTTTCCTTACAAGTTGAAAGTAAAACAAGCTAGGCTGATAACAATTTCTGTAGATTTTAGATAAGAAAAATTACTGGTTCCAGTTATTTAAAAGCATAAGCTTAAGCTTTTTAAGCATATTTAAAGTTCTTATTTTAAAAAAGTGTCCAAATGCAACTTTTAACTGCTTGATTCCTAAAATAATATCATAAAAAGTAGAAGAGTGACCAAATCTGCCTGTATCTGTACTACAGGAGGAACTGTGTCGCCAGTTACTAAAGGGAAGTACAGAAGTCCCAGCATGCTTGTTAAAGATCTAACTGAGAGGTACTGGGGTGGGGCATGAAAATGTCACCAATGAGATGGAAAGCCTAGGCATGATAAAAGATGCAGCAAAAACTAGAGCTGGAGAAGCTACTTCTTTTTGGCCTGTGAAATCTGCTTTTGTTTGGTCCCCTTTACCGATGGCCATGTGAGCCCCTTGTACCTGCCCTCCTATGTCTCCACCTTGAGACTAAAGACACTGAAGTTATGGGGTGCATTCCAGGCACTTCAATCACTAAGCCAGTTCAGTGGGGGAAAACAGCAATTAAAACAAAAATAGATTTCTTACCGTTATTACTGTGGCTTTGCATAGGCCCAGGTTCAAAATTTTCACCCTTATGCTACCTCCCATGTCAACCCCTGGGGGTGGGGGGAAGAAGTAGAAAGGAATGAAGCATATAATTTCTTTTCTTTCAGGTTCTCTAAGTAACCTTGGCTTCTGATTGCACTGTGCATTAACATCACAAGGTCTCAATTCTTATCATATCAGAATAGCCAGCTCTTATGGTTTTAAAATTCCAGATGCCCTTATGGGTAGGTCCATCAACTAAACAGCCACTTTCAAAGATTGTCTATGTACACACTCTCCAGATAAGTTCTAATGTGGCAGTTTAAACTTCTGCTAAGCAAAGCATCTTGCCCACTTAGTAGCATGACTGTTCATGGTCCAACCAAATTTAATTCTACTTGTATATTCACCAGCTGTCTGATTAAAAACTGGTATGTCTTCTACAAAGTGCATCACAGGACAAAGTGAAATCCTTGGTGTTTTAATTTGTTTCCCAAAGACTTTCCATTAACCCAGTTCATTTTCAACAGGAAGTCAAATGGACTTGGGAAATGATAAAAAGTATCCAACTGAGAGCCAAAGATGATAACAGGTAGAGCTCAAATATACAAATACACCCATGCAAAGAGACAGATATTATAACATTTTGAGGCACTTTCACAAAAAGTTGCCCTTTTAAAGAAGAAATTAAATTATATTTCTTTACCTGAATTTTCAGATGTAATCCACTTTGTGGAATATCTGGAATACCGAAATTTCCTCTCATTTTTATTATCAAATTAGACTTGTATTGGGTCCAGAAAAATACAAAGAGCTCAATAAGAATGCAACAAAATATACCTAAAAAAGCACATGTTTAAAGATAGGATTATCTTTTACTGGTAAATTATTTAAAGTACTACTCAAAACAACTTACGGACTATGAATGCAAAGAAGAGTTGTTTTTATATTTGGCATAACAGGTAAACTGGAAAAAAAAAGCAATAGATAACAGAACAAAACAAATGAGACAGTGGAGTCATGACTTCTATCAAGCCTAATATTCTATAAGAAGAGAATATATATATACAGGTTGCATTTTTAAAAGCCTGTGTTGAAACTTATGTCTTCTGGAAATGAATGGTTACCCTTGGGTAAAGCCTAGAGGAGATGTGGACATCTTGTTTCCAAATGCATCTGGATTACGGGAGAGCACTCAGCCAGATAGAATTGCCACTGAGCAAGGGTTGTGCAGGCTAGGGTTGGGAAAGAAGTACACCTGGCAGGGAATTGAGGTAGGAGTCAAAGCAAGTAAGATTGCAGCAAATGGCAAATGTCAGGGTACAGGTAACAATCGAATACACAAGAATTCAAATAGGTTGTTTATGTGGCCTTTCTTCCCTGACTAGAAGTTCCACATGGGCAGGGATTTTAATTTAGTCACTGCCATACCCCTAGCTTCTAGAACAGTGCCTGGCTCAGAGTAGTTGCTCCATAAATATCTGATGGGTGAAGGAACATAAACTAAGTTTCGAAAGACAGACTGGTGGAAGGAAATGAAATTCCACAACTATCAAATGTAACACCTAAGCATGCTATGCCAAGTATCCACGTGTAACGTGAAAATAATTGTTCTACCAGTCTGCAATGTGACATGAGAATTAAATGGTAAAATGTTAAGCCTCAGGGCCCCGTTTGTGATATCCTGAATCAAAATCCTAGTGAGAAACCCAAAAACTAGCATTTTAAGCAAGTAACCAGGTAAGTCTCCTGCATATCAAAATTTGGGTTCTACTAATGTAGAGTTTTGTAGATAAGTAAAAAAAATCTAAATCAGACTTCTTTCTCAAGTACTCACATTAGTAAGTAAAATCTCAAGGGCAAGGGGAGCTAATATTTAGGATGATTACTGTGGGCCAGGGACTGTTGAAGATGCTTTCACACATAATAATTTAATACTCAAAAATCCCAGGAGGTAGATTTATTATATTTATTTTTAAGGAAACAAGCTTCAGGACAGTAACTAATTTGCCTAATCTTGCATAGCAAGCACCTACAGAGAGTACAAGCCAGGTTTAAGTCCTAAGGCCATGTGCTCCAGAATGGGACATTCTGTAGCACCTGTTTTCAGGAAACGTACATACAGTCAGTTTCTGATTGGTTGAGTCTGTCAAGACGAATTTGTGGAAATCAAGATTTAAGGTTTTAATTATGAGTGCTTAGGCCTAGACCTAGTGTATCTAAATCATCTATTACTCTAATAATCATAATTTTAAAAAAGCAGAGCACTGGGTAATGTGGTTGGTTTGGGGCAGAACTTGAAAACTCAGGAGCACAGGGTGGGGAGGAGAGGACAAAAGGGAAGGTTACAGACTGTCACCTCTAACACTGCTGCCTACTCTGGCCCCCCAGGGAGTCAGGTCTTCTCATGTTTCAAAGAGAAGTCAAAAGTCCATCTTACCATATGAAACACCCTGATTTTTAAATATAGGTAACTAATTCAAAAGTTTAGAAACACAGCTCAAAGGCTAAACATATCTGGTAAACAAGGCCAGGCCAATGTGGCTCCCACTTGCAACCTCTGGTCTGGCCTATGCAAATCCCAGAAGCACAGCTGCATAGAGTAACTGCGATATTGTTTAATGAAAATGAGAGGCCTGTGTCTGCATCCTGCTTACATGAAGATAGAGACTGACTGTCATTACTGCTGACTTAATTTGATGAAATACACATCACATCGTCCTTTGATTTGATACAGATGTATCAGATGTGCCCTGAAGGCTAAATCTGTGTAAACTGAACTGGACCCTTCTATTAACTTACCATTGCAGGGTTTCCTCATTCAGGTTTTGATCTTCAGTTGGCATTGGCCAATTCAAAAAGGAGCACTTCAGCTCCTTTCAAAGGTAAATGGTGTAAACTCTGGGGGAAGAATTTCAGTTTTAGGAAGCACCCCATACTGCTTCATAATAAATGCATTTGGAAATTTCCTAACTGGGACTTTTTGCTACTGAAGAGTTCAAGCTGCTCTGTTTCCAAGCAGAACTTCTCTCACACACAAAAAGACCTGATGTATTACATAATACGATAAACGTGCTAGAACTAGCCCGCGAGGTTTAGCTTTTAACATTACACGGTCTAAATAATTTTCCATTCTTTCAGTATTGGCACTGCTTTAGGGGACATTTTCATGTCTATTTTTTACAGCAGGGTTAAAAAGACCCCTATCCCTCTGGGTCTTTATTTTTGCAACGTGTATGCATTTATTTCATGTTACCAAGAGAAGCAATGTTAACCAATCAAAGCAAACGTTATCATTAAGTCAAGTTCCTACAATACACTGTCCCAAGTCTGACGTTGTTGAACACAGTACAGACGCACCAGCACCGGTGTGAACGGACTGAAAAGGCACTTACAAGGATGGGCTGCCTGGATTCCTTGTTTCAAGCCCCGACCAAAAAGACTCCAGGAAGTGAAGCCAGCAGGTTCTAATCTCTTTTTCACGACTATGTGTTTTTTATTGTAGTTTTCCACTGTAAGACAAAAGAGCATTAAAGGAGTCGGGTGGATTTTTGAGAAGAAAAACCTCCTCTCTCCAGAAGTGTGGTGGAGCCGAGTACCCGGAGCTGCGCAGCCAGGGAGACAGACAAGCATCCCGCGCACCCCGAGCGCACTGGCCCGGCCCGCGCCCTTCTGCTGCTGCCGCCGCCGCCGCCGCCGCCGGGGGCTGAGCGGGGCCGGGCCGAGGCCGCGGGCGGACACTTTTTTGTTTGGTTGTTTCAGGAAGGCTCCCGGCGGTAACCAAACCCGTCTACCTGCTCCTGGGCTTCAAGGAAACTAAAGAAGTTGCTTATCACGCCCATAACATCCAAGGTGTCTTCTCTGCCCAAGACCAGGGTTCGCAAACTCTACCAGGTCCTCCAGCAGCCCGGAGGTCTCTGAGCCCTCCTTCTCCTTTTGCTACTTATTCCCTCCACTTCCTCCTTATCCTCCAACAGCCTCCCTCTCTTTTCCCCACTTCACTCCTCCCCCAGTCTTCCACCTCCTCCTTCCCTCGCTTCTGCCCTCCACCTCCCCTCCCTCCCATTTCCTCCTGCCCCAGCTTTCTCCTCCCCCACTTCCTTCTACCTCCCTTCCCCTACTTCTCTCCCTCTTCCATCCCCGTCTCCCACCTCCTCGCCTTTCCTTCTCCCGGCACCCCCACTTTCTCCTTTCCCACCTTCCATCCTCCTCCACCTCCTACCTCCTTTCCTCCACTTCTCTTCCAACGCCCGCCCGCCCCGGTCTCCCAACTTTCTTCTTCCCTCTCTTCTCCCCCCAACTTCTTTTCCTCCCTTCTCCTCCAGGTCCCACTGCTTCCTTTCCCTATTCACGGCCCCTAACCCTCTCCCACCTCCCCGATCCCCTGGGCTGCTGTCGGCTCCCTCCGTTGATGCTGTACACGGATTTGGGCTCCCTGTGGTTTTAAGGCCCTGGGTCAAGAATTTTAAACGGCAGCCCCACTGGCTGCTACGGTGCAGCCGGGCCTCCAGACTCCCCTCCGTTCTGCCTGCCTCCGGGAGGCCAGCCTTATACAAGGGCTGGTGGCTCCTACCCAAGGCCAGCGCTCTCAGAAGGCACGAAAAGAAACTGCGAGGGGGCCAGGCAAGGCAGGGGGTGGAGGGGTGGAGGGGTGGAGGGGCGGGAGGAGGCGGGAGCCGGGGCGGAGGGGGGCGGTGGTGGCGAAGTGGGGCCCAAGGGAGTTAGGGGGACGTGCGGCGCAGGCGCAGGTTGGGGTGCCGAGCGGGAGAGGTAGGTGTAAAGAAATGGACAACAGAGTCCTAGGGAAGGAAGTGTGTAGTAGTATTTCTGTTGCCAGAAATGATGGCCACTTCAAACATAGTGGATCCAGTACCATAGCCGGAGAGTACAGTGCCTGCTTTCCCGGGGGATAGGCCCAATACATAGTAGGTACCTGGAAAAAAACCCCTAACTTATCAAGCGTTGCGCTAAGAACTTTGCGAAATTTGTTGCATTTAACTCTTGTAACGATCAGGAGAGTCTTTTATTCTCATTTTACACACGTGGACACTGAGGCATGGGTACCCTAAGTGACTTGGCAGTGACCGCACACTTTTTAGTGTCCCACCCAGGACTCAAACCTGCATCTGCCTGACTCCAAAGCTCCTATTATAGTAAGTATTTGCTGGTGTAAAATAAAATGGTTTAGCTTCAGCACAGATGAAACTGAAACCTTCTTTGGAGGATAGGCAGGTTAGGTTTTGTGAACCTTGAGGAAGGGCGCGGGGGTTGGGGAGATACTTAAGGGCTCCTTGTAGCTAACTGGGCTCCTATAAAGAAGCAGAACTTAGCCCTGGCCAGGCGGTTCAGTTGGATGGAGTGTTGTTCGCGCAACCAAAAGATTATGGGTTCAATTCCAGTTAGGGAACATAGTGAGTTGGCTAAAAAGTTTGTATGGTTTTTTTCCCTACTATGGCTCTAGTAGTGCTTAGGTATCTTTAACTTTATTAGAAAAAACTTTGTTAGGTTGTATTGTAACAGCTGTCCTATCAGCGTGCATTCATTTTATTTTTTAAAGATTTTATTTATTTCTTTTTAGAGATGGGGAGGAAGGGAGACAAAGAGGGAGAGCAACATGGATGTGTGAGAGATATATCCATCAGTTGGCTCTCACAGGCCCCCAGCCGAGGACCTGGCTCATAACCCAGGCATGTGCCCTGTCTGAGAATCAAACCAGTGGCCTTTCAGGTCACAGGCCGGCACTCAATCCACTGAGCTACACCAACCAGGACTCAGCACGAGTTAAAAAACGACTTATCAAAGTTGGTGAATTTTTGTGCAGCCATTTTAATATTGAAGATGGAAAATATGCAACATTTTCAGCATATTATGGTTTATTATTTCAAGAAAGGTAAAAATGCAACTGAAACACAAAAAACTTGTGCAGCCCTGGCTGGTGTGGCTCCATGGATTGAGTACCAGCCTGCAGGCTGAAAGGTTGCCAGTTCGATTCCTAGTCAGAGCACATGCCTGGGTTGTGGGCCAGGTGCCCAGTCGGGGGTGTGCAAGAGGCAACCAATCTATGTTTCTCTCACACACATTTCTCTCTTCTTCTTTCTCCCCTCTCTAAATAAATACATAAATACAATCTAAAAAAAAGATTTGTGCAGTGTATGGAGAAGGTGCTGTGCCTGATCGAATGTGTCAGAAGTGGTTTGTGAAGTTTCTTGGTATTATTGACATTTTGGCCAAATAATTCTTTGCTGTGGGGCTGTTTTATGCATTGGAAGATGTTTAGCAGCACCCTGGTCCCCTACCCACTAGGAGCCAGTAGTGGGAGACAGCCAACATACTCAAAATATCCAAATCAATAGTTATTGGTGAAAATGAAAAATTTTATTTATTTTACAGAAAAAACCAAACAAACTTTTTGGCCAACGTAATATTAGGTTGCAGGTTTGATGCCCTGTTGGGGCATGTATGGGAGGCAACAGATAGATGTTTCTCACATCAATGTCTCTCTCTCCCGGCTCCCCGCCTCCGTTCTCTCTAAAATCAGTGACCATATCCTTAAGTGAGAATTAAAAAAGCAAAATAGGGCCTAGCAATGAATTCTACACAGGGGCCTCTCATGCAAACAATACTTCATGGTCACACTACACTGCTTGCCTGTATTGTTTTTGTCCTCTGAACCAGCCTTTATCCAGGACTTCCTGGAGTCTTATTTCAGCCAATAGGACTGAGGCTTTCCTCATCCAATTAGAGCTGTGCGACACTGACCAATCAGGACACTACCTTTTGGACCAATCAAACTACAAGATTTGGAGTCCTCATTTGCATGTGGGTAGACCAATCAGGGACTGGGGTGGGGACTTCTTTCCATATAAGCCAGCTTCCTTCTGGCTTAAAGATGAACACTTTCCACTGAAAACTGAAAATTGCCTCTCCCTGTCTGAGCTGAAACACCAATATCTTGCTAGAGCATAATACCACAGAGCAGAGCAGAGCTCACTAGCCAGGGAGGGCCCTGGCCCCCGGGCTGCCTCACCACTGTGATGTTTTCACAGCCATCACAGCCATGAGCTGTTCCATAATCATGTACTCTATCACAATTGAGCTGTTTTGCAGTGAATAAAGTTTTCTTTGCTGCATACCAAATTGGGGATTCCTGTTGGGTTCAATTGGTGCTAATGACTGTGGGTTGACAGTTTGCAGGTAGGTAGGTGCTCAGTTCTAGACCTGTATCTCACTTGACTATCTCTAAGACATAATCAGCGCATCTTTGCCTTTCAGGATGTAACATCCTGAGGCTTTTCATTAGCAGGAGTCTGAATTCCCAGATCCTCACCAGGGTGGGAATTGAGCTATTGTTTCTATTAACCAAAGTCTCCTGTGGTTCCTTAGAGAAATCCCCAGGGCCCTAGGATGGTAACCCTGTGCAAAATTACTGGTCTATTCAATAGGATTATTATTATTATTTTTTTATTCAATTGGATTTTTAAAAGTTTCCCCAAATTCCCATTCCGCTACAAAGCAATACATAATTGTGAGGAGGGGGAGACTAATAAGGCAAGTTAAACTTGAAGATTTAATGGGACTCTTGCAACACCCAGAAATCTCTGCTAGACTATGAAGAACACTGGGAAAAAAAATGGATCCTTGGTCCCTCTGGTATTTTATAAGGTGTACACTCTGGAGACAAAGGAGATGGGACTTGGGGTTCAGCATGGGTGTGTGTTCCTTTCCTGTTTATTCCCAGAAAATATAAAAGCCCACCTGGTACTGTTAGGCTCCTCCAGTAGTTTTTAAAAATTTTTTCCTGAAGGGTTCAAGACACCACTAAGGATATTTTTGCTTAGTAGCTATTCCTACTACCACTTAACATCTACACTCCTAAGTCACCAGAACACACCCTAATCCTCACCCAAAAAATGAGGTAAAGATTTGACAAGTCCAGCCTTCTAAGAAAAGCAGTGGGACCTTGCCTGGTGTGGTTCAGTGGGTTGAGTCCTGGCCTGGGAACCCAAGGATCATCAGTTCGATTCCCAGTTAGGGCACATGCCTGGGTTGCAGGCCAGGTCCCGCGACCATACATTGATGTTTATCTCACTCTTTCTCCTTTTCTTCCCCTCTCTCTAAAAATAAAGTCTTGAAAGAAAAGAAAAAAAAAAAAAGGCAGTGGGAAGCCTGGTTCTCAAATGCAGCGTTTCTCAAATACAGTGTTATACACGTTCTGACAGAGTGCAGAGGAACTGGTGTTGAGGATAACCTCAGGGTGCTGTGTGATCGTTCATTTATTTCTGAACCTCATACAACCGCTCTGTTGATAAATCTCCCACAGGAGCATCAGGAGGTTACCCTGCTGGTTATCATTACTCCACCAAAAGGGGCTTATGATGACCTGACACCCAACCTTGTGAGCGGGTGAGGTAGCAGGCCTGTGGCTCCTTAGGTGGACAACCAAGTGGAGAAGAAAACAGATGCCCTCCTATGGGAGAGGCCTCAGGGGTACGAGGCAGCGTCTCCACAACAGAATTGGGCCGTTTTTTCCAGGGTGGTCAACTTTCTGGAGAGTCCTGTTGTCATGATAGCCTGACAGTAGTGGCTGAAGTCCAAGCTGCGTCTTCCTTCAGGTTCCTAAATTAAGCTTTCCGTGTGAGAAGGAGGGAGTCCTGGTGGCTGGCCATGCAGTCTCCTCCCCCTCTGCAGGGCACCCCAAAGAGGGAATCACATTGTTCCACATGAAGCACAGACACTGCAACGCATGAACCTGACAACTCACCCAATGGCTCAGAATGGCTCCCTCATCTGGCCCTTGGAGCTCTCTGCTGTTTGCAGGCTGCCACGCACCATGCCCCTGACCTTTTCATAAAACACAATGGGCAATGCAGGTGTTTGCCTTCTGACCAGCCCATCCACAAAAACACTGAGTGGGTCTCAGGTCTGGCCCTGGGGCCAGGCACCCTCAGGCCTTGGATGTGGCAGAACAGTGAGGGAGGCACTTGGACCTTTCAGCATCTCTTAAATCTTCCCAGACACAGCCACTTACTGCCTCACACTCAGGCTGCCGCTGGCTCTGTCACCAGAGATGTATCACGTCATAAAATCAGATGAAGGTCTGTGTAAATCTTGCCATCTCACAAAGATTACAGAAAGTTGAAGATGAAAGTTCTACCCCTCATTCTGCAGCTGTAAAGACTGAGGCCACGGAGGTGTGCTTATGACCTGAATACCTCACTGCTGCTCTGTGGCTGGAGTCGCAGCAGCTTCCCAGGGCTGTGGCACTACCTCCTTGCTGTCCCACTTGTCTACAGCATCTTCAACCTCATATTTTAGCTGATAAAAATGAGCATTTTTGAAAGTGGGTGGCCCCACCAGTCATGGAGGGTCAGTGCCCTGGGGAGTGCTGATTGAGAGGAATGGAAAACAGGCAGGTCACTGAAGCCATGACTGCCAGCCTCCTCCCTGGCACCTGGGGATCTCTGTCATTCAAGCCCCTGGGTTTGTGCTTTCGGCAAATACCAGCCCACAGAGTCTGTTGTTAACTCCAGTCACCTGACTGTGGGCCCTCTGGGGAGGGAAAACTGGAGGAAGTGCTGTTTCATCATCTCGGCTTGGAATGGGAAGCTGTTTGGGCCCCACAGAAGCCTTCACAGAGTCAACAGTGCAGATTCAGGACCTACAGTAACCTTGGGCCTTTCAGGGACCAGCTCTGGAGAAAAACCCACAGATGGTTCTGGCTTTGTCTTTGCCTTAGTTAAGACCCTTTGGTTCCAGGTAATCAACTTGAGCTTAAGAGAACTATGTGTTTAAAGCAGTATCCCATGAGGCCCACAGACAGATGGCTACTGAGATCCCGGGGAGGACTCCTCCAGCTCTCATCTTGGCTTCATGTCTCTCTCAGCCATCAACTTTCCTTTCTTCTTCTCTATGATCCTCAACAGCTACTTTGGTTCCACGTCCAATCCTGAAGAGATTAATGCCAGTGACTGGCCATGCTCAGGCCAATACCAGATTCCCAGCAGAGATGTTTTTTCCACTACTCAGAACAGTTTTTGAACTTGTCAAGTTTGATATGTTTTAGTGCTTCTACTGTTTTTTGTTTTACCTCTTCCATATCTGCAAAATGTTTCCTTTTGAGGACTTTTTTCATTCAGGGAAACAAACAAAAAAAAGTCACTTGGGGCGAGATCGGGTGCATAGGGAGGGTGGGGCACTGGGGTCATGCCATTTTTTTGGTTAAGGACAGCTGAACACCCAGCATGGCATGGGCAGATGTGCTTGTAAATCACCCATGATGAAATGAGCAAACATGTTGAAAGAGGCTTAAAAAAAATTCACTGAAGCCAACATAGCCTCTTACAACAATGCCAGTAGGTACAAGGATACAGATAGGTTCCTAGAGCTCTTAGTGGGGGAAGCCTGTTCGACAAGGGGCCTGCCCTCCAGAAGTTAATTCTGTTTTTTGGGGGGTCCTCCCTCATAGGTAGGCGTGCAAATATATTTTTATGTGCATATAGATAGATACAGATCTACTGAAGAAATATGACCAAAAACTATTAATGCTACAAAAGAAATAAAAACCAAGAGTGAAACAGGTTGCCATTGAGCAGAGTGACAAAACATGGATGAGCTATAATTCCTGGCCTGGGCTGATTGTTAAACTTAGCTCTGAACTTTAATATTCAAGGCAAAAAAAAATGTTATGACTTAAATAGCTATTATTATTTTAATAGTATAAATATTTAGAATAGTTGCTCTCAAAATACAGTCCAGAGACTCGGGATTCTTACAACTAGTTTACCTCTTTCACTATCATTCTCCCATAAGTGTACAGTGGCATTTTCCAGAGGCTGCATAGCTTGTTATATGATCATAGACTGAATGCAGAAACAGATATGAGAATCCAGTTGACTTCTACTAAGCCAGACATTCAAGAGATTTGTAAAAATTTTAAATAATGTCACTCTCCTCACCATTGTTAATTTGGAAAATTTATTTTCATAAAACATTAATTATGTTAATATATTATGGATTTATTGCTATTATTTTAAATGAATAAATATTTAAATTCTTGTTTTAATTTCTAATATGGTGAGTATTCACGAACATAGCCTATATAAGCAAAATCTCTTCGGGGTTTTCAACAATTTTTAAGAGTGTAAATGGGTCCTGAGACCAAAATGTTTGCGAACTGCTGATCAAGAATATTACTATTATTTATGCATCTGAAATGGTGATTTTTGCCCCAAAAGTTCTTCTCTAGAAGGCAGTGTTCCTGCCTACATTTGATCCCATGCAAAACTAAAATTGTTATGATGAAGTATCAATTTTTACACATACATTCATTTATTCCTCATTTGATCTGTTCAAGAAATATTTATTGAGCATCTATTATATATATTCCAGGTATTATGCCAACTCTGTGAATATAGTGAAAGGCAGGACAGACTGGTTCCTGTCCTCATGGAGGTTGTGGTGTGGTTCCCAAAGGAGGAACAATGAGGACTTGAAAATAATTCATGGTTAATGTAAAACTAAACAGAAACCTCTTTTGTTTATCTTCACATAAGCTACCAGTTACAAAAAAAATACTATTTATTTTACTGAGGCTGAAGATTTGAGGTGAAAGAATTTCCTGGCAGGAGGACATCACGTGTCAGGTATTGGATTTACTGGTGATTTAAGTTACAATAGCTCTTGTCTGTAATTATTTAAGTGTATGAAGTGTTTTGGAGAAACTGAGTATCTACATTAGAAAGTATATTACAGAAGGGTTTTCACTTTGGAAACACTGAACTTATTAAGGAAGTAATCAGTGAGATTATTGATTGAATGATTGATCGGTTCATTGTATACTTAAAACATGGCTCAAAAAATCACAGTTGACCCACAATTTTGTAGTGACATGTATAATGCATTTTGTAGGAGAACAAAATGGTCTGGTAGAAGTTACAGTAAAAAACAAGAAAGCAAGCTTCTAGGTATAGCCACTGTCTGATGTTAGATGAGCCTCAAACCAGGAGGAAAAGTCCAGAGCAGGCAAAAGAGAGGTTTCCAAGAAAATATGAACTACAAGGGGTAAGCAGAACTTAAGTTCTTTGTTTAACATTTCTCCTAGCATAGTTGGGTTAGAGGGTCAAGGCAGTGCATGTAAATTTCAGTATGACATTAGACAAAAATCTTTTATAGTGTCCTGTTAATCAATAGAGAGATGTAGGATAGATGTAGGGTGAATTAGATTGATTTGCAGCTGATTGAACAATTACTTCCCAAATCTTGGTAATAGATCCATTTCAACTTTGATAGAGGTCTCTTGACTTGCCCCAGGTCTCTATCTTCAGCCTTATTCACTCAGCACAATATTGTTATAAATGATACTGCAGAAATTGGTCATGACAAAGAGGGAAGAAATAGCTTCTACACTAAGGTGCTAGAATCAGGGTCCAAAAATATATGTAAAGACTGAGAAAATGTGCCAAGTCTAACAAGACAGAACTTGATAGGGTAATATCCACCACTGAGTCCCAAAAAGCCATACAAACAAATTCAGGATGTTTGAAACTGGCATGTTTAGATGGAGCCAGGATGAGGCAATTACAAAAATGTGTCTATAAAGACTTTGTTATAACCAGGCCACTACTTGGCTTCTGGGATGTTTCCTGAATCTTCATGACTTTAGTAGGCCATGGGTCAGGAGGGTGAGGGAGGGGAAGAAATTCAGGTGAGGAGTGTGGTTTAAGAGTACAATATGCGAAAGAAAACAATACACCCAATAATTGGCTTCTTTAAATGCTATAAGAGGGGGCCCAGATTGTATTAATAGAAATATTATGTCCAGAATAAAAAAGAAGTTTGGCCTAACTTGGAATATTGGAGGCAATTCTGGGTTCCCTTCTACAGAGACTGAACATTTAGAATATGGAGAGAAGACAGCAATTAAGATGGAAGGGATCTTAAATCATGTCACATCCCTGCTCTCCACTCTGCAGAGTGTGGCCCTGTCAAGGCCACGTGACTCCTGGCTACCTCTTAAAGCTCACTTCTGACCTTCTCATCACTGACTGTCTCCATTTCAACCATACTGACTGACTTGTTATTACTCAAACATGAAGTATTTATCATGGTGGGGCCTCTGCTCTCCCCCCTCACATTCATATGGCCCATCTCCTCAGTTCAGTCAGGTCTTTGCTCAGATGTCACTGCCTCATTAGGATCTAAAAGCAGTCCTATCCTCCAGTCTCTTTACCTTGCTTTTCCTTCAGTGTATGCACCATTACGTGACATTACATTATAAACTTGCTTGTTTAACTGTTTATTTTCTGTCTTCCTTAATAGAATATAAGTCCAGGAGGGCTGGAGCTTTAGTTTCCTCTTACATTCCTTGTTCCTTTACCTTAGGGACTCAGTGAGCACTCTGTGATGGACTCCGTGAATAAAACAAGGCCATACTGCCAAGTGCCAAGGAAAGCCTTTGAGAGCTGTGTCAAACCCTGGAAGAGCTACTTGATGGAAGAGGCTTTCCCCAGTCAGCCAGCCTACAATGACCAGTGGGCACTTGAGAAAGAGCTTGGGAATCTTGGCTCTGTGTAAAGAGAGGTTTCGAGGAGCTGGAAAAGGTGGGCCATTCAGAGCGTCCCAGCCATGAGGTGTGTTTTCATCAGAGGTGAGAAAGCCATCTGAGAGGAATATTGTTTGGACCTGGAATCAGAGAGTACTTAAGACTTTTTTTTGTTCCAAAATTTTACGAGATCATCACAGGTCGGGCCACCTCTTATTTAAATTTGGTCTACTGAAATGGTTTTTCTTTCTCTTTTACAGATTTCATTTATTTATTTTTAAAGGGGAGAAGGGAGGGAGAAAGGGAGAGAAACATGATTGTATGGTTGCCTCTCAAGTGTCTCCCACGGGGGACCTGGTCCACAACCCAGGCATGTGCCCTGACTGGGAATTGAACTGGTGACCCTTTGGTTTGCAGGATGGCACTCAATCTACTGAGCCACACCTGCTGGGGCTGAAATGGTTTTTCTATATGAACACACTTACATTATTTGGAATGTGATAATGGGATTCAATCTGTAGAAACAATGCCTGTTTTCTGAAACATGGTTCCAAATATGTGGGATTTAGAGAGACTTTGATTTCATGAGTGATGTGTGTCATTTTCTGAGATCACCCTAAGAGGGATTGAAATGTACCTAATTTTCCTTATTAACACATCCAGTGTGCTTACCAGCCTTGTAAATAATTATAAATGTTGCTTTCTGAGTATCTCTCATGATAAGACATGGCATCTGTTCCAAGGAGAATGATTTTAGCACTCAAGAGGTGAATTGCCATCAATTCAGGTAGCTGGGCAGGAATTATCCCGGTATGGACAGACAAAAGAGTAAACAAGACTCTGGGACGTTGTTTCAATGAGGCAAAAGTTTTCTTTTTTGAAAAGAACACTCAATATTGAGTATTAACAGAGAGCTCAGAGAACACAAAGGTCTGTGTATTTTTATAAGTTAAAACAAACAAAAAAACATAACACTGCTTGTAGAGGACTCCGTGTTTCTCACTCAAAGGAAATGGGACAAAATATCAGTGTGGAAAGACTACAACTGCCTTCCAGCTAATATCTCCAGTTTGGACTTATTCCCACCGTCCTGAAGCAGGCCAGGAGCAGAGATACAGCCTGAAAGTATGTCATGGGAATTTGTGACTGTTGGCTATGTCATGAGATTTTTTGCTGCCTAGAAACATCAGAGGTTGGAACCCCATCGCTAGTGTTCTGGTAACCTAATAAGAAGAAAGTCTTTCCTGGAATTCTGAATTTTGAACATTTATTTCAAAAAGCCCAAACAAAATTTCAGCACATGAGAACAACAATAAACAAAACTGAGCTGTTTGAAAGCTACATGAAGTCTGACTGAACTTTCTCTTTCTCCCAATAGCAACTGGGTTCTAGAACATAGTTTCATGAGAAGGGGAGGAAAGTACAATATATGGTTATTTGATATTAGTTCCTAGCAACTTCCCAGGAGATGAAGTTGTAGGGGTCTATGAAGCCAGACCCAAGAGCAGAAATTAGGGGGGCTCCTATTACTTTGTCCTGGGAAACAGGACCTCCAACATTCTTCCTTGGCCATCAGCACCTGAAAGTGGCTTTCCTACAAGACTGGCTTCCAGGTCTGACCCAGGGACGCCACCCGGGCCTCACTGTCCTTGTTCATCTTGTGCCTTATAGAGTAAATCAGTGCAATCAAGACAACTAATTGACCAGAGTCTGAGCAATTCCATTGCAATTTCTTGTTGATGCTTCACTGGCTTACCATCCCCACTGGGCAGCCAGCTGTCTCAGGACAGGGACACATCTTGTTCAGCATTGTGTCTCCACGCACCTCAAACAGCCTCAGTTTTGAACGTTGCTGAAAATGAAGTGAAACACTCCAAAGGAATGGAAGTCTATATTAACCCGCTTCTAACCCACAGCAAGGATTGCATGGCTTAGTATGACAGCGGAGTTTTCTTCTGCCAAACTGCCTCAGATTTTCAAGGCAGGGCACCAGTGATTCATCTTGTCACCTGAAGACTCAGTTCTTGGTGGTCTGGGTATGAGGGCAGGGACTGAGTCCCGGTTCACCTGAATCTCCCACACAGTGCCTGGCACCCTGCACATGACCAGTAAACATGTGTTGAATAAAAAAATAGTGATGGCCATTGGCCCTACTTGAGCTTGGCGGGCTGCTGCCATTGCCCAATAAGTGGGTCTGTTTCAAAACAAGACATGTTAGGAAAGTGGATTTCCCTGCAGGAAGAAGCTGTGAGGGGAGCAGGCCTTTTTCCTACCGCTTTCTGGGAGGGTCGAGGAGAAGAAACAAAGGACAAAACTTCCGTGGGTCGTGGTCCTGACCGAGGTTTTAGCGGGATCAGGAGCACCTGGCCTGGTTCCTTAGATGATGAAAGCCCTAGCAACAGGAGCCGGCTGGTTTGGCGGCAGACAGGCATTCCCTCCCCACGTGACGCGGTGACTCCGAGCGCTACCCCCAGCCCGCGCTGCCACCAAGTGTCTCAAAGGTGAGGAGGCAGACCGTGGCCGCAGAGGCGGCCGCCCTCCCCCGCAGCTCCTCCTTGGGGCCTCCATTTGGCGACTCCTCCCGCGGCTCGGACGCCAGGAAAGAGACACCTGCCGGTGGAGTGCGGCAGTGCGGGTCCCCCCTGCCCTGACGACAGACAGGCCCCGCCCCAGGGCGGGGGGCCTGAGAGGGACCCGCAATGCTCCACGTTCTCCTTTGCGCACCGGCTCCCGAATACACTTCCAAGGACACGATGGAATCTCGTCTTTGCGCATTCTGTGAAAGACTGTAAACAGGGAAATGTTCAGGTAGAGGAGAGTCCACATGTTCCCTGCCTTGACTCTTCTCGACATCTTCTTCCAGCCAGGCCCCCACACCTTCTGTTCCTTGAGCTGCCAGGCCAAGAGAACACACGAACCGACCTCAGACTTAGAGGGTCCTTGAAAGGGAGGGCAAAACCTCTCTAGATTTAAGATCAGGTAGGCCAGCCAGACTGTACTGGGGCAAACACTCACCCATGCTCTGCTTCAGGCTGGGCCCCCAAACCCCTGCAGGAGGAGGGAAAGTGGAGGGAAATTTGACAAAGTAACTGGTCAATACTCTTCAAAAGTGTTAAGGTCATAAAAGTCCAGAGAGGTTGAGGAACTGTCACAGATTTAGGAGACCAAGGGAGAAATAGCTAAATGCAAAGTAGGATTCTGGAGAGGATCCTGAAACAAAGGGGACATTATGCAAAACCTAAGAACTAAAGGATCTTTAGTTCTGTTAATAGTATTGCACCAAAGATAGTTTCCTGTTTTTGACAATTGCACTATGGTTTCAATAAGTTATATGATTAACACTAGGGGAAGCTGGGAAAGGATGTCTTAGTTCCTTAAGGCTACTATAACAAAATGTCACAAGCTGGGTGGCTTATAAACAACAGAAATTTATTACTCACAGTTGTGGAAGTTGGAAATCTGAGGCCATGGTGCTGGTAGATTCTGTGTCTGATGAGGGCTGCTTCCTTGTTCATGGATGGTGCCTTCTTGCTATGTTCTAGGAACTAGGTAGCCCCCCCCCCCCCCCGCAGCCTCTTTTATAAGGGCACTAATTTCATTCAGGAGGGCTTCTGTTCAGGCCTTCAGGCCCTAATCATCTCCCAACATCCCACCTCCTAACATCATCACATTGGGCATTAGGATTTCAACATATGAATCTTGGGAGGACACAAGCATTTAGACCGTAGCAAGGGATATATGGAAATCCTCCGTGCTATTTTTGCAACTTTTCTGTAAGTCGAAAATTAGTTCAAAATAAAAAGTTTAAAAACAGAATGTATTTTTTTTTTATTTGTGAATTGGGGGTTGGCAGTAAGTGGCTTGTGATGTAAAATATGGTGAGTTGTGGTGAAAATAGTTTGCGAGCCACACTGTGTGGGTATGAGGGCATGTGGACCATGCAGTGAGGGCGAGAACCTGGAGCTGAGGTCCCGGAGGATTCTGTGGGTGCTGCTGGGGAGGTGAGACACTGCAGACCACAGGCTGTGGTCGGTGAGGGGGCTGGGGTTGTCATAGTGCCTTCAGGCAGTTAGATGCGGGCCTCAGTTCAGTCGTTTGACAGTGGCTGTGGATTCCACATTGGGAGGAACTCCGACCTCAGGAAGTCTGAGAGGTAGACACTGTGAATGTTGAAGTTGTCACAGGGCTATCCTGTTATCACCTACAACTTCCACTTTGTGGGAAGTTATATGCCAGGAAGTGATCCCATGCTGTGCTGGGGAAGATATCATTTGATAGTCTAGGTTGTGTTATTTCTTTGATTTTTTTTTGGGTGGGGGATGGAGTGAGAAACTAATTTCAGGTGTCTGTTTCATAATCTCTTTCACAATCAGAGTTATGATTGAAAACCTATTTCAAAATTGAAGCTTCTCTAAGTCCTAAAAGCCCTAGGTAGGTAAGTGTCCTTCTTTTACTATAAATTCTTTAAGCAACCTGGAGGAATGGAAGGTTTTGTTAATTCAGTAGCTTCCAACCTGCCTTGTAGATGTATTGAGTTAGAGCAGTGATTCTCAATGGAGGGCAATTTTGTTACCCAGGAGACATTTGCCAACGTCTATAGACATTTTCGCTTGTCACAACTCTGTGTGTATGCGCATGCTACTAGCATCTGGTGGGTAGAGGCCAGGGTTGCTGCTAAACACCCTGCAGTACACAAGACAGCCCCTTTGCCCCACAACGCAAAATTACCAGCCCCAAATGTCAAGAATGCTGAGGTTGAGAAACCCTGAGTTAGAGGAGGTAAAAATGTGAAGTCAGTTTACGGTCAGGAGAGTTGCCTGGGTGTTTTTTTTTTAACAAAAGTAGGGATTAAATTTCATTTCTTGGCTTGATTTCAAGTGGGTAATTATAACTTGTGTACCTAAAATTTACACTTTCCTTTTTAGCCAGTGTCTTTCTTCAGTTTATGCTTAAACAGGCTCAGTGTGGTTGTATTCCTGACAACAGAACAACATTCTATGCCTGAGTCAGTTACAGGTTAACAGTGGGTGTAAGGATTAGTCTTGAAGTGATTTGAAACCTTTGGGGGATAAAAAGCACTAAAGCAAGAAACTCAGGACATTATTGTCATTATTAATTTTTAGTAACATTTCAGCACTCATTCAGCCACTCTCAGCATCCCCACAGGATTGCCATTAGTACGAAGGTCAAGATCAGATTCCTGACCTTCGGTCTAACCAGATACAGCCCAGAATTAATATGTGAGCCTTTAAAACCAGGGAGTGAAGGCTCTGCAGCCCTGGCACCTGCTCCCAGCCTCTGGGAGAGGCTGCATTAGCAACACCCAGATTCAAAGAGAATCTTCAGTCTTCTATTTGTATTCTCTGTTCCCAAATTTAGAGCAGAGCAGCACATACTTGTCTATTGCTTCAAGGCAAGAGCAAATTCTGAAGGTATTAAATAGAGTCTTACTTAAGAAAACAAGACAGTCCAGAAAAAGTTTAGGGCAAGGCTTTGCCTCTCCCTTTCCTTGCACTTTAAAGGTTACAATCCTTTAGAGTGCCAAAATTTAAAATCAGAAGCCGGCTGCCTACTGATGGACAAACCAAATGACTGCCTTTCTACAAGCCACATAGATTAGTTTGTGAAACTTTGTTTTTTTCCAAGTATTTTTATGTTAAACAAACCTGAACAGCTACGGACAGGTATAAAAGGAGCAGGTTGGGTTTTCTTTTTTTCCTTTGCAGGGTTTATTTGGGGTGGGGGAGAGTGTTGTTTATTTTCCTTAGGATTTCTGTATTTAGAAAGATAGTATCAATATCATCTTCAGTAACCTGGACTTTTGGCAAAGCATAACTTTTGGGATTGTGAATGGTGGTACATGTTGTTTCTCTGCCTGACACGTCTTTCTCTAAGTAGGTTTGGAATGGAGGCTTTCCTACCTTTTGTATACGGACAAGATTCTACTGACTTTAATTTCATTTTTTAGTAGCTGACTCATCCACATCCTCTTACTTAGCCCCTTAAGAATATTATGAAGGTGCTAACTGAGGTGAGGGGCAGAGATTTAAGCTACAGGGCAGAAGTTGTCTTTGCAAATCAAGCTGGTGTATCCTGGATAAAGCCTCAGACCCTGGCTCCTGGTTGGAAAGAATCACACCATAAATGTTAATATTTATTGGCTGTTTCGTAAGTGCCAATCTGAGTCCAAGCTTTCCTGTGGAATGGCTCATTTACACCTTGCCACAACACCTTAGGGTGAGTTCTCCTTGTAGCCTCTATTTAACATATGAGGAAACTGAGGCTCAGAGAGGTCAGATACTTTACCCAAGGTCACAGGGAAGAAAGGCTCACCTGGAATTTGAAACAAGCCATCTGTCTTTAGAGCCCTTGCTCTTGCCCTGTTCCAAACAAACAAACAATCAAACAAAACAAACCATGAATAAGCCAGGTGGCTCAGTTCGTTGGAGCGTTGTCCTGTACACCAAAATGTTGCAGGTTTAATTCCCGATCAGGGCACATACCTAGGTTAACGATTTGATCTCTGGTCAGGGCATGTATGCAAGACAACTGATAGATGTTTCTCTCTCTCTCTCCCCTACTGCCCCACCCACCCCCCAATCCATAAACATATCCTTGGATGAGAATTAAAAAAACAGAACATTAGCATATAATAATTAAATAATTTGTTTTTAAAATATTTCAAGCTATTTTCACATTCATCACCTCTTTTATTCAGGACGTGTGATGGTGACTACAGTCCCAAAAGGTGTCTCTTTATAAAGGTGAGCTTTGGAAATGGAAAGACACACCCTCTTCTCAATGCCACATTCACAGAAGGCTGACTTGAGCAAATTTGGTGCCTGAGAGTTCACTTGTTCATTCTCCTCCTGCCCAAGACAAATTTAGATGGTGGGTGTTTTAGGTTTTCTTTCCATAACACTTTTTTTTTCCTATACTTTTCCAGAACACGATGCAACTGACACCCTTTTGAAACTTAATTACACCTCTGGCCTTGCATTGCATGAAACGTTTTACTCATGGCTGTGTTTCCAGAAGCTAAGAGCATGGCAGGAAGGGCATATTCATCTTGGAATTGAGACTTGAGAAGTGAGTTCTTCCCTTGAGGTAATATATCCTGAGATATATCACCACCTCATCTGGGAGTCCAACTTCAGGTACATAAGGGGCCAACTGTAGATTTTAACAGTAAAGGGGAGCAGAAAGCCATTAATTTGTATGAAAGCTGATGAGATAAAGTATAGCCATCTATCGCTTCTTCGGGTTTTGGTACTCATATTTCCTTCCACTGCCTCCCCACTCATTCACAGTGGGGGAGGATCAGAATAGTTAGCAAATCACCACCTTCCATAATGTCTGTTCTGGCTTCAAGATGGCCTTTCTACATCAAATTGGAAATGGAACAAGTTTATAAGGTACAGACAATTCTATGCTTATGAGATATGTGGCAACTTGTGGGCATGGCCTACGAGGCCCTTTGAAATTGGTCTCCGACCCTTGTGTCTAACTTTAGCACCTGCCACTCTCTACCCCGAGGCTATACCAGATGGTGTGCTCCGCTTTACTCTGGGAGGGAACAAGGCAAGTCAAAGCCACATTTCAGAATTCTGAGGACTGGTCTCCTACTTCCTCTAAGCTGCAACTTTGAGTGTTAGAAACAAGATTAGGATGGGTGCTGTGCTCCTAAGATGGCCAGCTTGGAAAGCTCAAAGTGGCAAGAGACAGAGAATTTAATGTAGGAGGCATTTCACGCCTCCTCACGGTTCATCTGCATGCCTCCCTCATCCTGGGATGCCAATCATCTTCCACCAAGAAGCCAAGTATAAATGTACCATCACAACCTTAAAGGCACTGGTCAGGTGTTATTGGTGAATCTGAGCTCCCCTGAGCTCCCCTGAGTACCCTGTGCTCAGTGTGAGGACAGCCCTTTCCATTCCCTCATCTTCCTGAGCTTCTGGGGGTCAGGGCTGTTCCCCTTTCACCTTTCTGTTCCTCAGTACACAACATTTTACATCTAGGCATTCACTGTGTGTTTGGTCATTGAATTGAATACAACAACTAGGACTCGTGTTGCCTGGATGAGTACCACTCTTGCAGAACCTGGTTTGAACTCATCCAGGCAATACGATATGGGAACTTGGCTAAGTTTCATAGTTAGGCCCAAATGGTCTGTCCCTAGTGGGCCCATGAGAAAGGCTGCACACAACCTGTATTTTCCAGACAGTCTTGGATTGAAAGAATCTATCTTCTTCTGAGCCTGAGTATATTGTATAAATCTTACACCAGAAGTCCTAACTTGTGACTTGAAAAATAACAATGATTGCTTTATTTGTGGAACATCAATAATAATAATAATAATAATAATAATAATAATAATTGCACCCAATGGGTCAAACATTTGTTAATGACAAGCATGGAGGTAAGTAAGCACAACCACAAAATGAGGCAGGTAGGGGAGAGAAGTTTGTAGTATTTTTATGGCTTTGTCATTTGTAAGTTTTTCCTAATGATTTTTCAGTCTACTTGAGGTTCTTCATCATGGACTCTGCACAGGTCTTACTCGATGAAGGCGTCAAGTTTGCTATAGAGCCGCAGTAAAAGTTTCCCATATGTGACCTCTTTTCAGGTTTATGGATTACTCATGGCTACTGTCAGCTCTTAATATAGATAACAATTTGAGGCCATCCTAACCACTAGCTTAACTTCTTCCAAGGAGGCCTGTGGCTTTTCCACATGAGGGTTATCCTTCTTTCCTAGCAGCTCAAAAGACCCTGTTCACTTAGAATTATTAAGTACTGTGGACCCTGAGAAAGAAAATATCTAACTAGAAGTGTTCCTGGTGACTAACTGGGCTATAAAAAACAAAAAAACAGAGCCTGGCAGCCATTTCTACACAGGGGCCTCTCATGCAAACCACACTCCAGGAAGAAGCCTGCAGTAAGCTGCCTGCTTTCTTCACTGAAGTGCCTGCCTGCACTGCATTTCTGCCATCTGAGCCAGCCCTTACAAAGGAGTTCCTGGAATCCAATTTCAACCAATAGGACTGAGGCTTTCCTGTCTAATTGGAACTGTGCAGCTATATCCCCCATCAGCATCTTTATGGACCAACCAGAGTCTCCGTTCTATTGAATCAGGACAGTGCCTTTTGGATCAATCAAATTTGCATCAGGGTGGGCCAATCAGGGACCAGGGGTAGGGACTTCTGTCTATATAAGTCAACTGCCCTCTTGCTCTGGGAGTGCACTTTTCCTTTCCACCAATGACTGAAAGCTGAAGATTGCCTTTTCCCAGCTGGAGCCAAAACACTGAAGATACCTTGCCACAGGGACGAGTAGATTGGCACAGAGCAAAGCTGTCTAGCTGGAAAGGGGCCTGCCCCCAGGGCCTCCTGGCCCCAGGGCTGCCTCGCCCATAGCCTCCTAACAGCTGCGTGGCTTCACAGCCATACTGCTTCATAGCTGAGCTGTTACACTATTGAGCTGTTCCACAGCCTTGCTGTTCTTACAGCTATGCTGTATCAGGATTGAACCATTTGCCCTGAATAAAGTTTCCTTCTTCACTGCACCCCCACTTAAGGATTTCCTGCTGGTGTTGAATTATTGCCAATGACCATCAGTTGAAATATGAGCTCTTTATATAAGTATAGAAGGTTCTTTATAGTTTCTGGTAACACATACTATTCTATTTTATGTTAAGTTCTAAAGCTAAGGTGGAGGACATTTACAACTTGCTGTCTACAATCTCTTCTCTCTTGCTTCCTGGGATCTTCTTCCCTTGTATTCCTTAAAGCTCAGCTCTGGTGCTAATACTGCATCAGGCATTTCCCATGACCTGCAAAACCTGTCTACTAACAGGTGAGAGAAAACTTATAAATGCAGGCACAACAATTTATCACAAATCTATAACATTTTCCATGGGAGGCAGTGGAAATGGGTCAGGCAAGTGGAGTTTAATCCTTTCTCTTACTCATATGCTATCATTTCCCTTGCTAGTGAATCAAATCAGGGGGCTGGAAGGCTGGTGAGGGTGAAAATGGCCAGGTGAAGACCGAGCCCTCACCTTTCTGGGCTGTATGCATCGCGGAACCAAGGCTAAAGGCCAGGAGAGAAGGTGACACAGCTCATGTGACCACTTTTTAATTTAATCTCCTTTGACGTCCACCAGAAGGGTTAGTATTGGTGGGTACTTCCCAAAGATCCTGTTGCTATACAGGACACAACTTCTAGGGCAAAGAGTGTTTGGGGTTAGCTGAAACTCCCAAAATGCTCATGTGATCATCTGACATGCTTAAAAAATGTGTTTTATTGTGGTAAAATATACATCACATAAAATTTACCATCTTAATATTTTTAAGTGTACATGTCAGTGGTATTAAGTATATTCTCATTGTTGTAAACCACTGCCATCCATCTCCAGAACTTTTTCACCTTTCCAAACTGAAATTCTGTCCTCATTGAACACTAACACACCCTTGCCCCTCTCCCCAAGCCCTGGCACATAGCATTCTACCTTCTGTTTCTATGAATTTGGCTCTAGGAACCTCATATAAATGGAATTGCACAGTACTTGTCCTTTTGTGACTGGCTTACTTTACTTGGCACAATGTCCTCAAGTTCATTCATGTTATAGCATGTGTCAGAATTTCCTTCCTCTCTTTTTGCCACATCTACTGTGAGACTGAAGGCCATTCTCATCAGTCAGCATGTCGACATTCCAGAAAATGTCAGCCTCACTCTGAAGGGACGCACAGTTGTTGTGAAGGGCCCCAGAGGCACACTGTGGAAGAACTTCAATCACATCAATGTAGAACCCTGTCTCCCTGGACAGAATAAGAAGAGGGTCTCAGTTGACAAAAGGGGATATAAAAAAGGAAGCGCCTACTGTTCACAATATCTGTAGTCATGTATAGAGCATGATCAAGAGTGTTACGCTGTGCTTCCATTACAAGATGAGGTCTGTATATGCTCACTTGCTCAGCAATGTCGTTATCTAGGAGAATGGGTTTCTTGTGGAAATCTGAAATTTCTTGGGTGAAAAATACATCTTCTGGGTTCTGATGAGGCCAGGTGTTACTGGTTCAGTATCTTTAGCCCAGAAAGATGAGTTAATTTTTGAAGGTAATGACAATGAACTTGTATCAAATTCAGCTGCTTTGATCCAACAAGACACAACCTTTAAAAACTAGATATCAGAAAAATTTTCAATAGCACTTATGTTTCTGAAAAAGGAACAGTTCAGGTGGCTAATACATAATATCTAAGTTATCCAGCTATAGAAACGTCAAGATGCTGGATAATATCTAAGACATTTGTGATATTTGTGACATTTTAAAGATCCAATGAAAGCCCTATATTGAAAAAAAATTTCCCTTCTTTTTTAAGGCTGAAAAATATTCCATTGTATGTATAGACCACATTTTGTTTATCTGTTCATCCATGGTCACTTGGGTTGCTTCCATCTTCAGCTACTATGACAAATGCTGCTATGAACATGAGTGCAGAAATATGAGTCCCTGCTTACAGTTCTTGTGAGCATGTTCCCAGAAGTGGAATTGCTGGATCCTATGCTAACTCTATGTTTGATTTTTTTTTGAGGAACTGCCATATTGTTCTGCATAATGGCTGTACCACTCTAACATTCTTGGCAGTGCAGGTCTTTTGCAAGAGGCCAGCCTGGAGAAGACATGAATGTTCTTCTTTAATTTTTCAAGGACTTGATGCTGGGGGTGTTACCAAGTTTCTGCCTTTGGTTCCCCATCTACAGAAGGGACCTGGCTATTACTGCTCTTGGCAGGAAAACCGGGGACTATGGGAAGTTGTTGAGATAGGTTGGGAGGAAAAATTTGGTTTCAAAAACCCCAAGTTCCCAGGGCCAGAGTCTGTGCCCTCCCTTCCTCCAGTATGAGCTGCCCTTCCTGCCGATGCACCGGTCAGGGTTGGGGATGGCAGGGGGCTGCATTTGGGTAGCTAAGTTCTGATATGTGTCCTGCTGATCAGACATGGATATCAAGGACCTTCTCTGAAGTCCTTGTATGAAGGACCATCCTCAGCCAGCAGACCATTGTGCCTGCATTTCTGACTTTTGTTTAAGTTTGCCATCTTCATTTTCCTTTGTTGTGGCATACAGTTCTAGAGGGAAGAGTGGCTACTGAATGTCCATCAAAACCCAATGAAGATTTCCTTAAGAAAGGAGTGCATTCTTTCCCTCAGCCTCTCCCTTCCTGACCCCTGCCCAGTTCTTATTCAGGATGTTGGAGGCACTGCCTACTTCAGAATGCATTTTCTCTTTCTGATCCACATTAGCCTTTGTCAAAGCAGAGAAGACCCCATGCCCAACTCAGGAGTAGAAGCAAATGGGCATCCCGTCCTTCAGAAGGCGGCCTGAGGCCTATACCTTACCCCTCTGGAACTAGGACAGGCCAGCCTTTCGGCAGCTCTGGCCAGAGCTGCTCAGGAGTCCTCTGGAGAAGTGCCGTTGGAGAGGCAGGGAAGTGGAGGGTGTTGTTGCACTGGCTGGAACTCTGCTGTGCACCGTCTTTTTCACAGATCACGGACAGGTCACTTCTGAAGAGTTCTGTAGTGTTTTTCGTCAGACTGTCAGCAGCCACAAGCCAAGCCAGCCACACAAAAACACTTGTCCTCGCAGGATTAGCAGTAGGGACCTCGGAATCCTCAGTGCTGACTTAGAAGGTCTCTAAGAAACAACTTCCCACCTGTATCCGCCAGCAAAGAAGTGCCTCTTGCTTCCAAAGCATTGGCTGGCAAATTCATTCGGCCTTAGTAGCCTGGAAAGGAGGGCTCCATCTTCCGAGCAATGGCCATGATGCAGATGGGACCCTGACGAGCTGTGCCCCCATCCCGGTCTCTTGGCCAGGCCAGGCCTGCTGGGTGTGGCTTCTTGGACATGACTTGCTCTCTTGGGAGTGAGGCTCTGTGGGTAGCAGCAGAGGTCCCTCGCTCCTTCACCTGGAATAGCACCAGTTAGAGGAGGCCCTCAGTGAAGATCGTTGAATGGCTGAATCCCCCAGCTGAAATCTGGCCTGGGTTGGAGAATGGGCTCACCTGCTGTTTTAGAAGACAGGCACTGCTGGGAGGTGACTGCTATGGAGAAGCCCTTGGACGTTCCATTTAGAGGAGACCTCGGGCAGAGCTAACCAGTGCTCCTCCTCCCTTGTCTTTCTCTTGTAGCTGAGCCATCACCAAACACTACCTTAGAGACAGGGGAAAGCAAAATTGTTGCAAGCTTTTTCCAAATGGGGGAGGGGATCACTGGAGTGGTGGTGGGGACTTGTGTGCATAGTAAGGATGCCACTTTCTGTGTGGGTTTGGGGGGAACATTTTAATGCACATATTTACATATCCACACATACACCCAAACCTGCAAAGGGACACACAGCTTTTCCCACCCAATCCTTCTGCTCTCTCCTTTGCGGGATGTGCTGAGTCAAAATTTAACTGCTAATGTTTTAGAAATCTTAGGGGAAGAAAAACCACAAACTGAACATGCCATTTAAAATTTAAATTAAAAAATGTCATTTTTAGTTTCCAGGGTTTTTTTTTTTTTTTTTTTTTTTTTAGTAGTAAAGGGCACATTTTGCAGACTTTTGCTAAAGAGGGAGAAAAGACTCAATCCTGAATCTTCAGCTGGAAAAAAGATTGGATTTACTTATTCTTTCTTAGTCTGTGTGTTCAGTCTCCTACCTTATCCTTAACTAGAGGGCTAACTCGGCTTGGAGAAACTGAGTCTTCTTTTTCTGGGATCATCTAAATTTTCCAAGGGGGAAACGGACTCTCAGTTTCGAAAAGATGAAACTGTGTTTTCTGTTGCCTAGAAATCACCTCCTAGCCCCGAACGAGCGGAGCCTGGAGGCTGGACGCTGGGGGCGGGGCCCCGGGCTGCAGCGCGAGGTGTGAGCTGCCCTGAATCACGTTGCTACGACCAGCCGCTGAAGCTATTAGTGCAACAATAAGCTTGATCTTTTTCTTCAGCGAGGAAGGAGAACAGCAGTGGCTGCAAGTCACGTGTCCCGGTCACGTGGTGCTGACACTCAGAACCCGGCTGGCAGTCACTAACTCATGCTGGCTCCCCGGACAAAAACTTAGGTTTTAAAGACACGAGCTCTGTTTTTACAAAATAACCAGGACTGAGATAGAAGGTATTGGAGTGGGTGGGTGTCTTAATCTTGCTAAGAGCTTTCTAAGGAAAGGAGAAGAGCCATCAACCATTCCCTTGTTTTTTGTTGCTGCAGACTTGCCAGCTGGAGCCCCGTTTTGCAGACCTGCAGAGCCCCCAGGCTGCGTTGTCCCGGGCTTTGAGTAGAGGAAAGTGCAGACCGTTTGACTGGGCCCTGTGGCTTGGGTAGTGGGAGACAGAATTCTGAAATTAGTAGAAGGCCAATTGTCCCTTCCTTATTAAATTCATGCTTCTCGCCCAACCGATTTCAGTTGGGGTGCAGAAGACACAGTGAGTTAGTTTGTGGGCTGTTCTGGAGTTTTCATGAAAATGAAAACTGACATTGAGCTTTTGGCCCTTTTAAGTCCTTCTGTGGTTAAGAACAGAAACAGGGAGGACTTTGCCTACCTGAATGTTTCCTTGTTCAGTCGTTTGAATTCCGAAAGAGGTTCTTCACTTTCTCCAACTTATATAGTGTTACTCCATGCTTTCAAAAAGTAGTTGTAAGCTGAGTTTGTTTGATTTTAGCACGGAAGCTACAATAGTGGGAGTGAAGAAAGAGTTTAGAATCTTTGCTGGAGGTAAGGGATAGATAAAGTACAGATAAAAGGCCTTAGCAGATACTGACAACATTTTTAAAAAACCTAGGTGTGTTTTATGTTATAGAAAAAGTACGCCCCAAACACTATGCAATATGAACTCAGCCTTCCTGTAAAATTTGCCTGCTTAGTCTGGCGCCTTAAATTCTTATTTCATTTAACTCTTTTTAGAAAGAATAAATACATAACAATTTGGAATTTTCTAGGTTCACTATGTCACTGAAATATTTCAGGAAATTTTATTAGGGAGATTACTTGTCTCCTTCCTAAACTTCCTTCCAATCTACTCTCTTCAAAACAAATAAAAATATGTGACCTAAAAGGATGGATCCTGGTTTTGTAGAACCCAAAGCTTATATAGTTTGGGAGGCCCTTTGAAGAGAATATAAAATTATATATACAAAATTAAGTATTAATGTATCACAAAATTCAGAAGAAAATTATTTGCTTAACACACCTCTAAAATACTTTTACAGTTCATTGCATTTTTGGGTACATATTTTTGATGGCCTTATTCTTGAAAGGAGAGAATTTTCATTTTGACCAGTTATCAACTTTAAGTGGGCCTTGAATTATCCAAGTTTGATGATTGGAAAAATCTCTCCAGACTAGCGTCTAACTGGTCTGTTCTGGCTCTATTTTCCGTCCTGTGTCCCCTGCCGTGGCCCACAGTAGCTTAGGAGCAGGATATATTCATATCGTGACCTGACCTCCCGGCCTGAGCCCTTACATCTCCATGCCAGTCAGTGGGCACAGTGGGCCATAGAAATAATCCTCGAACCTTCTCTACTCCAGAATAGCCAGCAGTCACTTAATTATAAATACAGTTTATACATTCATATACCTTAACTCAAAGGAAAAGTATCTCAAACTTAGATTCCTCTTGGCCAGATCCAAAAAATGCCCATGGCCACACCAGAGTCACCCAAAGAGCAGCGGTCTTAAACAGTTAAAGTCGTAGTATGCTACCATTGCCAAGTTTACAAAAGCAAACGACCATGCATGTGTGTCTGGGAGGCTTGGAGCTTCATTCTCATTAGCTTCAATCTGGTGTTTGGTGACTGCTGGGGCACACAAAATATATCTCAAGGAGTCCTTTTCTGAATCCTTGAATCAAAAATACTTGTTTGAGGCAAGTTGCCTTATGTGGACACCATGGAATAATTTGTCCAGGTAAATTCCATTTAACAAGAAGCCTCTGTTGAGCTCTGACTCAGGTTCCCCAGTGTGTCCTTCTTGGGGCCAGTCTCTCAGGGAAACTAGTCTCCTGCTGTAAATGGAGAAGGGGCAGAGGGGGCAAGGAAGCGGCTTTGTTCCACATGTCACACCCTCAAGGCTCAGGCACCCCGTAGAGTGGCTGTTATAATTAGTCCTGTGCTGCAGATGACAAACGGAGGCTCAGAGGGATGGCTTCCTGCCTGCAGTCCCAGGGTGGGGTCCTTTTGAATCTGGGACTCAAAACCGGGTCTCTGTGACTCCTCAGGCTGGTTCCTTCGAGGTAACCATAACTCTGACCTTACACTTTGCATGAAGTAAATGTGACACCCACCTTGTTTAACCTCAGGAGTGGAGCCCACTGTATTTCTGGGTATTTCTGGTGCCGGTCCCCATCTTTACCTTAGTACCAGCAGCGTGATCTCATGGCCTGCTCAAATAGTTAGGGAGTAGGGTCCACAGGGTTCCTTGAAGTTCCCCTCTCCCCCTCACTCCCTGTGGAATGTTCTCTCCTGGCCTTACCTGCCAACCCACCCCCGCTTAACCTTATCACCATGACTCTTCACTCTCACCATACCACCCCCTTGATGTCCCTAAAATATGCGACTCTCCTTTATGCTGCACAGCAGAAAGTCACCTTGTTAAATCACTTGCTTTGCTTGTCAGGATGGTATTTGGAATTGGAAAGGCTTGCCAACATGCTGTTTAAGGGGGAAAGGAGGCTGTCAGTTCAGGCAATCCATAAAGACACTAATTGGCTGGAGGGAAACTGCCCAGATGTGAGCCAGTGACATCTCCCCTCCCAGGTGAGATAACCCATCTGATACATTTCGCATGGCTGGGAGTCTTCCTACCAGGCCAAGCTGTGGATACAGGCTCAAGAGCATTACTGATTTCTTTAGCTCAGGGTTTCTCAGCTTCAATGCCATTGACATTTTGGGCTGGACTGGGGTGAGGGAGTGAGGACCAGCCCCTGTGCATTATAGGATGTTTAGTAGCATCCCAGGCTGCTCTGTACCCCCAACATTGTGATAATCAAAAATATCTTCAGACATTGCCAGATGTCCCCTGTGGGGCAAACCACCCCTGGTTGAGAGCCTCTCCAGTGAGACCCATCAGCAGATTGCCACCATCAGCTTTCAGTTCTGGTGATTCTTAAGGTGTGGGGTCAGGGGACAGAGAGACTCTTGGCTATGATAGGGAGGTGACCCCACAGTGAGGGTGTTCTAAAGCAGACACAGGCTCATGGTGCCAGCCCTTGGATGAGAATATTGCGAGGAAAAAGGTCACACAAAGCTTTGAGTACAGAAACACACTCATTTCTTCACAGAATTAACCTGAGGCTGTATAACTTTCAAGTTATACTTTGGAAGTTAAGAGCTCTGCAGTCAGCTCTGGCTGGTGTGTCTCAGTGGATTGAGCAACGGCCTATGAACCAGAAGGTCGCTGGTCCAACACTCGGTCAGGGCACATGGCTGGGTTGCCCAGCCAGGTCCCTAGTTGGAGGCGTGCAAGAAGGAACCAGTTGATGTTTCTCTCCCTCTCTTTCTCCCTCCCTCCCCGCTCCCTAAATATAAATAATAAAATCTTAAAAAAGAAAAAAAAGGTCTGCAAGAGATCCAGGTTTGTTTGAATCCCAGCTTTGCCCCTGATTAGCTGTATGACTTTGGACAAGTTACTTTACCTACCTGTGTCTTGGTTTCCTTATTTGAAATGTGAAAATTATAGTATCATCTAACATGAGGATGGATGGTGGGCAAAAGTAGGTTTATAGTTATGACTACACAAAACAGTTTATCATTGTATTATTAATTATTCTATTATTTATGTTGTCATCTTATTTTTATTATTTCATATCCTTATGATTTATCCTTTAGTTAATGATGGCTGGTAATGTAACCTACTTTTGCCCATCCCTGTATCTTAGAGTTGTTCTAAGAATTCAATGAGAAAATACATGTGCCTGACACATAGTAAGTGCTTTACCAATGTAATCCATTTTTTAAATTTCTGTACCAATATTTGATTTTTAAAAAAAATTATGTAGATAGGTAGATTTCCTCCCCAAACCTTCCAGGTAATTGTGTCAACGCCCTGCTTGGTTGATTCCAAAAACAGTGTACCAAGCACCAAGGTGATTTAGATAATCACCTTCTTGCTCTTTCAGGGAAGTACAGATGCTCTGTCTTTGCGAATGTTCATGGTGATCTGCAAAGCTGTGTGCACCACCACTGACCCAGCAGGGTTCCTGGCCACATGGGAACACAGGGTGCATGCTCTGTTCATTGTGAGCCTGGGGTGTGTTACGGGCATGTTAACCCCATTATGTTCACAAAAGGGTTTACTAATATATTCAATTACAGACAAGATATAATATTTTAAAAGGGAAAACAGTGAAAGAAAATAATGAATGGACCATTATGAATGGTCATTCCACATCAGGCAAGACTCTGAAGGACAAAAGGCCATATGTCCTGTATAAAACCTGCCTTGCCCTATAGTCAGCAGTAATCAGCTAGGTCAAGGAATGAACGAAAATGAAAGGATTCAAAATGTCATGTTTTGGAGGTACCACATCAAGAAAGACTCCATCAGCCTCCATCAGGAGCATGCCAAGACTTTCTTTGAAGAAACTCTTAGAGGATAGAGTGATGAAATGTTTGCCCCAAGCCATGGATATTTTCTCTGTATAAGGCCCCTTTGAATTTGCCTGACTTCAAAATACAGTAGAGTGGTGGATATGAAGCTGCTAAGGAGAGTTTGCAGATATTACCTCTTTTGGTGCTCTTTCAATGTAGGAGGCAATGTACATGAGAGAATACATATCAGTTAAGAGGACGAACATACACTTGCTTCTAAAACACTGTTATTTGGTTGGCGCCCATCTTTGGGCTGCAAGCCTAAATATTCCTAGGCAACTGGATGACAAACAACATGCTTAAGAACAGCCTTTCAGAACCTAACCTGCTTCTACATGAGGGACTTCTGAACATGAACAGTCTTGCTACTGCTGGGCAGCTACTTAGTTATTTCCTCACAAATGTGACATGTAAGCTCACATTTGTAAACAGGGGGATCGTTTTTAAAATTCTGAAGGCAGAAACTGGTGGTGTAGTTCCATCCTAGGTTATATCATGCTGTAATCTATTGGACACAATAGAAGAGTGGTGGGTGGCTTCCTTAGAGGATTGAGCTGCACAGGCCCAGAGGCAGAGCCGCTTAGAAGAGCACAGGAAAGCAGCTTCCATCCCTGCAGCTATTGGCTTCCCTTTCCTCTTCCTTTCTCTAGTCCAGCGAAGTCCAAGGCCTTGGAATTCACGCCAAACTTGTTGGCTGCTGTAGAAGAGAAGCAGAGAGAAAATCAGCCAGGTTGTTGGCCCAGGCTCCAACTCAGCGTTGCTCTTTCCATTTGTAAGTCCACATCGTTACTGAATAAACTTTAGACATTAGTAGTGACAGGTCAGTGTAGGATGTCAGTGACTTATTTTAACATCATATGCACTTTGAAAAAGCTTTGTATTTTGCAACAAGTTTAGACTTACAGAGAAGTAAAAATTGTACAGAGGATTTCCATCTATTCTTCACCCTACTTCCTCTAATGTCTACATCTTGCATAATCACTGTCCATTGAGTGAAACCAGGAAGTAACTTTGATACAATACTATTAACTAAACTACAGATTTATGAGGAGTTTACCAGTTTTTCCTCTAATGTCCTTTCTCTGCCCCAGGATCTAATCCAGGATTTCACATTGCATTTAGTTGTTATTTCTCCTTGTCTCTACCAGTCTGCGACAGTCCCACAGTCTTGTCCATCATGATTTTGTCACTATTGAAGAATACTAGTCAGCTATTTTGTAGGCTGTCCCTTCATTTGGGTTTGCCTATTTATCTCTCTGAATTTTTAGCAAGGGTACCACAGAAGAGATGTGCCCTTCCTTCTCAGTGTATTGTATCAAAAGATTCATCATGTTGATGATTCTTATTACTGATGATGTTAACCTCGATCATTGCACTAAAGGGCTCGGTTTCTCTGCTGTAAAGTTACTGTTTTCCTTTTTTTAGTTAATATCTTGGGGGAGAGGTTAAGATTATGCAAATAATCTCATTTCTCCTCAAACTTTTGCCCACTAATTGTAGCATCCATTGTTGAACTTTACCTGCAGTAATTATTTCTGTGTTGTTTAATGGTGATTCTGTACTTCCTCATTTTTTCTACATTTGTTAATTGGAATTTTTCCATAAGGAGGAAACGCCCCTTCTCCCCCCTTTCTTTCCTTTTTAATCCTTCCTTCCTTTCTCCCTTCCTTTCTTATTTACTTATATCAGTATGGACTCATGTGTATTTACTTTATCCTGTGCGCTCTAATCTAATTATATTGTCTTTATGCTGTAGGTCACAGTGTTCCAGCTTTGACCATTGGCAGCTCTTCCAGGTTCCTGAATCCTTTCAATGTTGTGCCTCATCTTCTTTCAGCACTTTCTTACCTTCTCACACCACAAGATCCTTCAAGTTTATCTTATATTTTCCCTTTCCTAGCTTCTCCAAAAGAGATCTGGTTCCCTGTAATGGATCATAGTATTTATAGGCCAACATTTGGGCACTAGGTGTGTTCACTGTGATTGAGGTGTCATTCCTTCTAGGCCATCTCAGCAGACAGAGCTAGGAAATATGTCCATGTATAATAACCCATGTAATACACACATTTATATTTATTTTATCTATAAATCTGTATACATATTTTAAAAATATAGGTTCATACTTGTACCTCTGATTCCACCCAACACCACTGGGTTCATTCTAGCCTTTCCCTTTTGCCTATCTGAAGTTGCTTCTTCAGACTGTCAGAAGCCTGGCTCTCATATCGACATCGTATCTCCTGTTTTGTTCAACTGTAATGTATACGTAAAGTGATTTGAAAATTGCTAATCCTCTGAGGAACAAATTTACTAATTAGAGTATGGTATTTGTGTAGAGTTCTTTTTGTCTGAAGCTTTTCTGTATCCTGTTAAACTAGTGTTTTCAAAGTTCTAAAGTTCTTTTCTTCATACTTTTTGGTGTGGTTATAGTTTTCATATGTGATACACTTAAGTTATTTGTTAGAGTTCATATTCCTTTTCGGGTCCCCCTCTCATCCTTGTTTGTTTGTCTGCTTAAATTAACATATAGCAAATTTCATTCTTTATGGTTTATGGATTTTGACAAATGTATAGAATTGTGTATTCATCATTACAGTCAAGATATAGGATAAATCTATCATAAAAATTCTCTCATGCCCCCTTTATAGTCAGCCCCTTCCTACACCTTGTCCCCTGGCAATCATTGATCTGTTTTCTGCCCCTATATTATGGCCTTTTCCAGAAAGTTAAATATATGAAGCCATACAATAGTCTTTTGGATCTGTCTTATTTCATTTAGCAAAATTCATTTGAGTCTTTCATTCCATTGTATGAATCAACAATTTGCTCCTTTTTATTGCTGAGGAATATTCCATTTTTTAGGTAACTCAGGTTTTTTGCCACCGTCACTCTTACTCTGCTTTGAGCCAAGTCTTTGTATGCTAGAGGAAAAAATGCTACTGCTGGCTTGGTGGTACTTTGGGTTCTGGTCATTCCCCTCAATCTGCCTGCTACTATTGAATTTTCAGAATCATTAAACTGCTGCTGTGTCACTCTATCCAGGTGTAATATGGGAGAACTTAGGTGAGGAGTGTACTCTCCATCTTACCCAGAATGGGAACCTCTGTCCATGGTCTTTTTGCTTTTAACAGTCCAAAGTCAGTGTGTTTTCTGATTCTTATAATTGACCTATTTTATCTCTATGGAAACCCACAGAATCTTCACTTGGTCCCAGTAGTACCCAGTGTTTAGAAATTTCCCAGTGATGTTCCTTGGTCTATTTTCATTCACAGTGTTGGGTACTTGGTAGCACCTTTAATTTGGGAAACTCATGTCCTTCTGTTCTGGGAAAGTTTCTTGAATAATTTTGTTGCTAATTTTTTCTCTATTTCCATATTCGCTCTTTCTGAGGCGCCTTCTATTATTTAAATGTCAGACTACTTTTCTCTTTCATTATGTATCTCTTTATTTTGTTGCTCTAGTTTCTGGGCTATTTCCCATTAACTTTACTTTCCAGCCTCTCTGTTTAATTCGTCATCTGTGTTCTCATGTTTTTAATTTCCACACGTTCTTTTTGTTCTCTATATGTTTCTTTTCAAATAGCATTCTGTTCTTTTTGCATGGATTATCTGTCATCTCTGAGGACATTAATTATTTTTTCTTCTCCCTGCGTAAACTCCAGGTTGCTTTCCTTTTGTTTGCTTTATACCTGTCTTCATGATAAAGAGCTAAGGATCCAATAGCTAACTGGGAGCTCCAATCTCAAGGCAGGGCTAGTTGACTTTGAGCTTCACTGTAGGAAGAGCTGGCTAGGTGGACCATTTCTTGAGCATCCCCTAATTTCAGTAAATTGGATTGTTTCTCTCAGGCCAGTCAGATGCTGCAGAGCAGTTTTAAGTCTCCTGCCTGGGAAGCTTAAAATCTGACTGCCAGTGTTCTGAGAGCTAATTACAGGAAGAGGGCTGGGGGCATCTCAACACTCAGCATTCCTGGTGCATATAGTTATTTTGTCTTTATGGTTTTGACATAGTGCTTTCAACTTCCCAGTCCAGATGTTGCCAGTGAAAATGGGGTTCCTGTGGTGTTGCAAGGAAAGCATTACAGGAAACACACATGGGAGGATGAGGTATGTTGGTAAGATTTGGTATGTTGGATGAGGTTGGAGCAAACACAAAGGACTGGCCCCGATTCAGCTCTGTCCCACTGAGGAAGAAGACCAGCCTTGTCTTCATCAAGCCCAGAAGTAAGGCTAGGGTCTAGAAATTCTGTGCCATTGGTTCAGTTCATATCAAAGCTTAGTCCAGTTCAGCCTTTGTCCCGATCCAGCTAGCATAGTCTGTATTCCTGGCTGCACTCCAGGCTGGTGCTACTTTACCACATCCAGGCTGGCACTTGGAACCTTTGTGCTTGGAACCCTCGCTGCTGCTAGGCCTGCATGGCTGCAACAGAGAGAATGAACAAACAAAGGGGCAAAGGAACTCGTATGAGAGAAAGAGAGAGAGAGAGAGAAAGAGAGAGAGAGAGAATGAATGAGAGCTAGCACGCGCACACATGAGCCCTTGACTTTGTTAGGCTCCGATTGTATTACCTGGGATTTAAGAAGGACTTGGTGCTCTTTCTCACTAACCAATCAATTTCCCAGTCCTTCTGCTGGGCTCTCACCCTAACCAATCTATTTCCCAGATCTTCCAGGGTTCTGTGTCTCTTCTCCAATCTCATCCTTTTCCCAGACTAGATACTTCCCCTTTGTCGTCCCATCTTAGCTTCCACTGTTTATATGCTTACCTCTCCCTGCCATCTTGGCTTTTACTGGCTATGTGCTCAGCTGAGGAATTTTCCCTCTTCTCCTTCCAGATAATCCTGGTATCATCTGGTTGTACACTGAGGAGATTGGAAAGCCAGTCCTCCCTCCCTATACAGGGTGATGGAGGAGTGTTATTCCCCTTGGCGGGGCAATGCTATGATCCCCTGGGATTCTAAAGTTGTAACTTCTGACCTAATTAAGTTTAGCCAATTTTACTCACTTCTTTTTTTATTAATCTAGCTTCCTATGCTAATACAGACACTTCTATTTTGCACTTTTAAGAGAGTAAAATCTCTAAACTTTGGTGGATTGGTAAGAAAGTGATCTTCCAGTGGTGCACAGTGGAGGAAGAAATCTGGAGATCTGTGTCTCTGTGGGTTTCACCCAATCTTATTTTAGCCACCCTATTTGTACCTTCCTTTGCAGAGGTATCTGATGCTATTGGTTCCTGAGCTGTTTGAAGATTTTGTAGTATAAAACGAGTTCATCCTTAGGTTTATCTACTGGCAACCGCAGGCCTGCATCATCGTGTCCTGCCTTCTGTTATTGTATGGCTATTGTCTCCACTCCTCTCCTGCCTGTCCTTGTGGGGTATATCTTAAACAAAACAATCTCTTTGCTGTGGTTTTACTGTGTTTTGGTCGGGATCAAGTGAGATGTGTATATTCAGTCTTATATCCTAGAATGGAAGTCTAGAATGTATATTTTTTTAATTACAGAAATTATAACTCAATGCTAAAATGAGACCTGGATGTTATCTCAACTTTTCCAGGCCTCAGTTGGGCAAGCGACATGTACAAAGCTGGGCAGCTGATTATTGAAGAGCAGCTTTAGAACCTGGGACCTGACTTGTCTAATTCTCTTTGTCCTATACCACCACAGTGCCCCTTGTTATCATGAAATAAGAAGTTATACAATAATACATAGAATTTGCATGTGCCTTTTACTCAGCTTCCCCAAGGGTAAAATCTTATATAACAACAGTGCATTGTCAAAACCAGGAGCTTGATGCTGGCCTAATACGCTTACATCAGACACAGACCTTTAAGTAGCCTTTAATATATAAATTTGTGTATTCTGCTAAGCAAAAGCCAGAAAAAGACCCAATCTTTTCATATTGAAGAGCTAATAATCTAAATGGACATACAGACATAACTCACCAGATAACAACCCTTAAATACAGTCCAAAAAATATTTTAGGGCTTTTTTCAGAAGAGTGAGAGGTGATGGAGAAACTATGGGCTTTGAAGTTAGGCAAATCTAGGTCTGAATTCAACTTTGCTGCTTAAGAATTGAGTGTTCCTGGGCAAGGAATTTTCCCAATTCTCGTTTTCTTGATGAAAAATGGAGAATATTATTATCTACTTTTTTAAATTAATTAATTTATATTTTCAAATACATTTGTCTCTGCCTACCCCCCACCACTTTCCCTTGCTCCCTCCCTCCCTCCCTCCCTCAACTCTTCCTCTTTAGTTTTGTCCATGAGTCCTTGCTATATGTTCCTTGACTTTCCCCTTCCCTTCCTTCCCCACCCCCCACCTTCTCTCTTGTCTCTGTTGGTTTCTTTTCCTTTCAGAGTTGCTGGTCTTATTTTCCTTGCATCTTTGTATTGTTGGTTAGGTTCCACTTATAGGTGAGATCATATGGTATTTGTCTTTTGCCCCCTGGCTTATTTCGCTTAGCATAATGCTCTCGAGTCCCATCCATGCTGTCGTGAAGTTTACTAGTTCTTTTTTCTTTTTTTCTTTCTGCTGCGTAGTATTCCATTGTGTAAATGTACCATAATTTTTTGATCTAATCATCTACTGATGGGCATTTAGGCTGCTTCCAACACTTGGCTATTGTAAATTGTGCTGCTATGAACATTGGGGTGCATAGGTTCTTTTGAATTGGCATTTTGGGATTCTTAGGATATAGTCCCAGCAGGGGAATCAGTGGATCAAAAGGCAGTTCCATTTTCAGCTTTTTGAGGACATTCCACACTGCTTTCCACAATGGCTGCACCAGTCTGCATTCCCACCAACAGTGTACTAGGGTTCCCTTTTCTCCACAGCCTCGCCAGCACCTGTTGTTTGTTGATCTGTTTATGATGGCCATTCTGACCAGTGTGAGGTCGTACCTCATGGTGGTTTTGATCTGCATTTCTCTGATGGCTAGTGATGCTGAGCATCCTTTCAAATGTCTCTGGGCCCTCTGTATCTCCTCCTTGGAAAAGTGTCTGCCCAGGTCCTTTGCCCATTTTTTGATTGGATCGTTTGTCTTCTTGGAGTGGAGTCGAGTGAGTTTATATATCTTGGAGATCAAACCTCTATCTGATGTATCATTAGCAAATATATTTTCCCATAGAGTTGGCTCCCTTTTCATTTTGCTGATGTTTTCTTTAACCGTGCAGAAGCTTCTTATTCTGATGAGGTCCCACTTGTTTATTCTTTCCTTTATGTCCCTTGCTTTAGGAGACATATCAGTGAAAAAATGGCTGCGTGGGATATCTGAGAGTTTCCTGCCAATGTTCTACTCTAGGACTTGGATAGTGTTGCGACTTATATTTAAGTCTTTTATCCATCTTGAGTTTATTTTTGTGTATGGTGTCAGATGATGATCCAATTTCAATTTTTTGCGTGTAGCCATCCAGCTCTCCCAACACCATTTCTTGAAGAGGCTATTATTGCTCCATTTTATGCTTCTGCCCCCTTTGTCAAATATTAAATGCCCATAGAGACCTGGGCTTATTTCTGGGCTTTCTATTCTGTTCCACTGATCTATGGGTCTATTCTGGTGCCAGTACCAGTTTGTTTTGAGTATAGTGGCTTTGTAGTACAGTTTGATGTCCGGTTATTGTGATCCCTCCTACTTTGTTTTTCTTTCTCAAAATTGCTGTAGCCATTCGGGGTCATTTATGGCTCCATATAAATTTTTGAAATGTCTGTTCTATATTTCTGTGAAATATGTCATTGGTATCTTAATAGGGATTGCGTTGAATCTATAAATTGCTTTGGGTAGTATGGACATTTTGATGATATGAATTGTTCCAATCCATGAGCACGGTATATGCTTCCATTTATTTGTGTTTTCCTTAATTTCTTTCTTCAATGTTGTATAGTTTTCTGCATACAGGTCCTTTACCTCTTTGGTTATATTTATGCCTAGGTACTTTATTTTTCTTCTTGCTGTATCGAATGGTATTTTTTTTCTGATTTCTTCTTCTTCTATTTCATTGCTGGTGTACAAAAATGCCTTTGATTTCTGAATATTGACTTTGTATCCTGCTGTTTTGCTAAATTCACTTATTAGATTGAGGAGTTTTTTGGTAGAGTCTACAGGGTTTTCTATGTACACTATCAGGTCATCTGCAAACAATGATAGCTTTACTTCTTCCTTTCTTATTTAGATGCCTTTTATCTCTTCTTCTTGTATCTACTTCTTAAGATAGTGAAAATTAAATTCATATGTAGAGAGAGTCTGGGACAGTGCTTGGCACAAAGATATTTAATAAATGGTCCACATAATAATAATTATTAATAAAATAATAATCTGTAATCATAATTCTGTAGTTGCCCACATGATTTCCAGTTGAGCTCAAATACCAGGTCAGTCCTTCTGCCTTTTAGTTTACTCTGTGAAGTTTAGGTAGAAATCAAAGAACCAGCAGGTGTTCCTTGTGAAGAAAGAGAAGCCTAGAGATGATGAAATGACTCTGCCAAAGTGACAGCACAGGTGCTCCTACTTCCCCATCCCCATTTCAGAGAAGTACGGGAAGATTGTCAAACGTTCAACAAAAGGCACGTAATGTACTTTTTCTTATTTATTTATTAAAAAATTTTATTTATTTATCTTTAGTGAGAGGGGGAGGAGGGAGAGAAACATCAATTGGTTGCCTTTCACATGCAACCCAACCAGGACCTGGCCTGAAACCCAGGCATGTGCCCTGATGGGAATTGAACTGGTGACATTTTCTTTGTGGTATGACACCCAACCAACTGACCCACATTGGTCAGGACTTACATTTTATTTTAAGAAATCTTCAGGTAAATGTCTGTGATTCTTTTGGGGGTAGTAGGAAGTAGGAATGTGTATCTAACAACCCAAAGGATAATGTTTACCTCTGACACACGTGATCAGTTTACAAGCAGTTCAGGGTAAGATAGTCTTTGCTCCATTCCCAGCCTCCCCAATTCCACATGCTAGGCCAGGGATCTCACCCCGAAAGAGAAGGTTTCATCACAGGCACAGAGAATGCTTTGGAATTAAGAAACCCATGCAAATTCTTAATTGAGCTTCATTAAATGATCTGAGTGAAAAATCATAAATTCAGTGTGTGACTTAGCCACTTGGGCTTTTCAAAGGCCCACACAGGGCCTTCCTCGGAAGGTGGTTGTCCTATAAACTTCCTGCTTCACATCACACCTGATCTTCACTCTGGCTTCATTTCATGCCTTTGGAATCAACAGAAAGAGGGGCTCACAAAGGCAGCAGCTCCAGTTTGTCCCCACAGCAAGGAAGGAGCTCTGCCTGGAAACTTGGCTATTTGTTGAGGTCAGAAAGTCATGATTTTCCTTTGGTGGTTAGGGGGTAAGCGGGGACTAAGAGGCCTCAGACCAGACTAGACAAACACCTCATTTGGGTCTGCCTAAGCAGGGTGATGGTGAGACAGGACCTCAGGATAAAGAAAAAATTACTTTGTGAGAGTGTCTCTTTTCTTGTTCCTGGAACATACTTACTGGAAAGAATAACTACCAGGCCTTCCCCATCCACCCACCCACCTCTACCTCCACCTCCACCTTCAAAAAGATCTCATTCCCCTCTGCCTGTTTATCTCTTGTCTCTGTGTGGGTTTTTTTTTTGTAGTGTAGTAGAATTGCTAATTCAAGAAAATCTTTCTTGTATTAATTATGCAATTCACATTACTAGAACATCCTCAAAGAAATTAGGCTATGTCTAAATTAACTGTGTAGTAAGTGCTATAATAAAAATGAAAAACATGGTTTGTTATGAACTGAATTGTGGATCCCTACCCCTTACCAAATTCCTATGTTGAAGTCCTAACCCTCAGCAGCTCAGAATTTAACTGCTTGGAGATAAGGCATTTAAAGAGGTGATCAGGTTAAAATGTTTTTAGTGTGGACCCTAATCCCATATGACTGGTGTCCTTATAAGAAGAGGACATTAGGCCCCAGACATGCACAGGTACAGAAGGAAGACCCTGTGAGGACACTGGGAGAAGGTGACCATCTGCCAGCCAAGGTGGTCACAAGTCTGCCTGAGGCTATTGTCATAGGAGTCCCACTTGGCTCACCTGGAATCCAGGTCACTGGCCTTTCCCAGAGTGATTTCTCCCCAGTTCCTTCCTTCCACATCTTCTTCCCTAGAGACAGGAACCCAGGTGGGCCACTTCTGTATGGAGAGACCCTGTGACTGATTCTGTTCCTGGAAAGGAGAGGAGTTATAAAGGGGTTTGGAGTGAACTCTCTGTCCCAAGAGTGTGCAGATCTTATAGTTGTCCTCACTCTGGCCTCTAGACAATAGATGCAAACTGTCAAGCTGCCTGTTTACCACCACAACTTGCAGTCAAGTTTCTTCTCAGCAGCTTCTGTGGGTTGTTTAATCTCCTAAGTGCATGCCTGGAGAAGCAAGTTGGGGACGAATGGCAGGTATGACCAGAGTTCAGGCAATAAGTTCCAGCCTCTTCCTTTAAGGAAGTCGCAGTGTCACCCACAGCTTTTGCAGACCACGACAGGAGCAAACTGTTCTAAAATTCTAGCTGTGTGTAATAGTGTCAGAAGCCAGGCTTTAAACAGAGAGCATTGTGATGAGCGGGAGGGCTGGGGACTGGAGATAGAGGGTCTCCAGGACAGCACCTTTTCCTTTGATTGACAGGTTGTGAGACTCTGCACACATTTCTCAACCTTTCCTTGCCTCAGTTTCTTCACCTGTACAAAGAGAAAACTCTGCTTCAGAGATTCATGAGGACTTAATGTACAGTGCTTGATACATATTTTCCAATAACAACAGTTATTAATATGTATGGTGAAGATGGCCACAGGTCTCATCACTTATTTGATATGCTCAGAAACTTGAGTCCTCATCTCAGCATGTGGGTGATCTGAGTGGAGTGGAGACTACACTTGTAAACAGGATTCATTTGCTGTCTCAAACCCTTTCTGGCATGAGGCAGGGCATAAAAACTATTTCCTATATTGTACATCCATTGAGCAAGTGAACTCTTCCCATGATGGGCACCAGAGCCAAAGACCTAAAGGAGACAACATCTGTTTTCAAGGATCTCACAGTCAAGGGGCCCTGGCTGACACACATAGATCTAGTCACACAACAGTGTGCTGTGTGTATCATAAGGATGTGTGTTGTGCCGAGCCCAGAAGAAGGGCAGCACAAGCTCTATCCTGCAGGTCCTTGGATCCAAGCTAAGGAGTTGGGACTCTTATTTTGTAAGTTCAAGTGGTGGGGTGCCCCACTAGGAGAAAGAGCTGATTGAATTTGCATATGGAGTCCTGACTTATAGCTGTTGGTGCAGGAATAGGGGACAGGCTGTGCTGCAGGCACAGAGACCAGCAATCCAGGGAGCATGGTGAGGGGATGAAGACAGACTGTGAGTAGATTCCAGGGCTGGTCACAGGTCCTCTCAACAGGATGGGGTGACTGACTGGATGTAAGGTTAAAGCCAAGAGGCAAGGACACGGGTGGCTGCTGGGCTTCTGGCTCATGTGACTGGGTGAATGGTTGTGCTTTGGGCCACACTTATTTTTAACACAATAACAACAAAAATCATGGGAGAGTCTTAGTAATTCTGATTTCCTGTGGGTTACTTTTGGTACCCAAGTTTATTTAATTGTTCCATATTTTCTAATACAATTTTGCCCCATAACTAGTGGGGACTGTGACTATGTGCATAATAAGGGCAGGAGTCTTTGCTTTTTCCCTCAGTAAGAAGCAATCTAGGGCAATCTATTTGCTGTGACCTTATACACCTTACCAGAGAACGGAGGAGGAAATATTAGTGCTTGGGCAGCGGTGGGACTATGCCGGTGCTGAGCAAGTGGTCAGTGCTGCCTCTGACTTAGCCCCTTTGCCTGGCACAAACCCCACAGGTTATGAAATAGTTAATCCCGTATTTGTATGGGAGCTATGCAAAGAGAAGAAAGAAGTGTTTTTTAAGTGCGGTGTGCCCAGCCATTGCTTAACTGATTGGTTTAAAGAACAGGGACAATTCTGGCTGATGGATTTAAGGAGAAGAAATGAAAACCAAAACAATCAAATTATATTTTTCTCGGATTTGGGTAAATTTGGAGGAAAGCTGTTTCCTTAGTTTGAAAGAGAATGTTTATCCCAATTAAGATGAGTGCATTTTAAATAGTTTAATTACAAAGAACCCAGGTAGACTAAAAAAATTACTGTTGTGAATTTTAAAAGGTAAGGGAACTCATATTGGAAGAATTAGGTTATAGTGAGTCTGAGAAAGACAATTAGTGTCTTTTGTATTATTTAGCACTGAGACTCTAAGCTGCAGAACATATTTGCTTTCTGTTGGTGTGTGTGTTTGTATGTGTGTGCATGCTTGCATGCATGTTTATCTCACACCAAAGACTGAAATCTCAAAGAAACCACAGTTAGCAGGTGTAATGATTCTGCTACCAATGCCCTGGTCTACTTCAGATGGCTGCCTTGTCATTATTTTCTTCAAATATATCTTTCTGGAATAATGTTCTCTTCCTGAAAGCAAACAACTTCTAATATTGGATTCTTGAGTGTGTCATTAAGCTTTGCCCAAAGCAAATAAAACTCAGATTCTTTCAAAGTAATGGCCTAGGTAGCCATTTGTCTCTGGCTGGTGGGGCAGCTGCATCGGATACAAGGAGTGTTAATGAGGTAACCATTCCTGAACACTGAACATTCAGAGCCCCGCCCTCAGAATAACACCACATCATGTAGGAAGGGAAAGGGGAAAGTTGGGTTGAATCCTACCTGAGTGTCTTGCTACCTGTGACCACACAGAGTAGCCTGGGCAAAGTTGAGTCTCCTGACTCTGTGAGCTGCTTGGAACTCCCTGCTATAGGACTGGAGGTTGTGTGTTTACTCTGCTCAAATCAAGGTAAAGGGATAGCAATAGGAGAATGACTGGTAATTTATAACTGACCGGCTATGCTTGATTAGCCCGATGGATTTTTGAGGGGGGACCCCAAAAATCCCTGGAATTATCTTTTGGAGAGCAGGCCCTTTGTAGTACAGGCTTCTACTGCTAGGTATGTGTTCTGGGAACCCACCTGTATTTGTGTAACAGCTGGCATTGTTGTGAGAGGCTTCATTTGTCTTCAAAAAATTTTTTTGAAGACTCTTTCAATGTGTTCGCCCATTTCATGATGGGTGATTTACAAACACACATGCCCACACCATGCTGAGTATTCAACAGTTTTGATCAAAAATAGCATGACCCCTGTGCCCTATCCTCCATAGTCCCCAATCTTGCCCTGAACAAACTTTTTTTTGTTTCCCCAGATGAAAAACATCCTCAAAGGGAAACATTTTGCAGATGTGGAAGAGGTGAAACAAAAAAACAACAGAAACACTGGAAGACATCAAAATCAATGAGTTCAAACTCTGTTTCGAACAGTGGGAAAAAATGCTCAAAGAGGTGTATTGCATGAAATGGAGTGTACTTTGAATGTGACTGAAGTTTAAACTTGTAAGAATAAATACACAAGTTTAAAAAATTTCCAGAACTTCCAGTCAAGATGGTGGCATAGGTAAACACAGCTTGCCTCCTCACACAGCCACATCAATTTACAACTAAATTATAGAAAAACTGTCACTCAGAATGGTCAGAAATTTAGTTGAATGGAAGTCTGACAGTTACGGAATTAAAGAAACCACATCCATCCAGACTGGTAGGAGGGGCACAGACATGGAATAGGCTGGTCCCACATCCACCTGTGGTGGATAAACAATCAGGAGGGATATCTCAGGAGCAAGGAATCTCAGCCCCATACCAGGCTTCCCAGACCAAGGTACATTGTCAGGAGGATAAGTCCCCATGACATCTGGCTGCAAAAATCAGGACCAACTTGGTGGAAGAAACCTCTGGAGTCCCAAGCAGTTCCTCTTAAAGAACCCACACATGGACTTACTAGACTCTCTCTTTCTGGGATCTAGCACCAGGCTAGCAGCTTGAAAGGTACCAGTGGCATAGAGGGAGGAACTGAAGTGCCTGGCATCAAGACGAGAGCTGGGGGACAGGTTTCTCCTTGATAGAAAAGTGGGCCGAGGCCATTGTACCTTTACTGAATCCTCTCCCCACAGAACCACAGAGCCAGCAGGCAGGTGCCATATCTGATACTCTATCAATCTGGCTAACTCTGTTTGTCCTTCCCTGGAGATCTCCTGAGACACTGTCCACCCAACTTACAGGCCCATCCAAACCATTAACAGAGACTTTTCCATATAAATGGCTGGTCTAGGCTCATGCTTCACAACTTACTAAATCCTCTCAAACAAGCAACTGCCAGCCTCAGTAGGCCCACAGTCCCTGTACCTCTTGCTAAGTGGCCCCAGGCCCGGCTATAGCAGCAGCCAGCCTGTACTGACAGCTTGCCTTTGACTGCTAATCTCCAAGCCCAGCACAAGTAGCAGCCATCTCAGATTGCTTTATAGCTCATGCAGGGTGGCCACGGAGAAAACACAGGTTGGGGCAGACGTTTGCCTGTACCACCCAGGAAACCATGGTACCTGTGTGCCCAGTGGGCAGCTACAGACCACATCAGAGCACTACTGCCCTGCCCCTGTGCAGCCAATATGCCACAGAGGCCAGAGGTTGGTGGTCAGTGGTCACAGCCAGCCCTTGCAGCTAACTGGCCTGGCTAAATCCCTCCCATTGATTTGCCAAAAGCAACCAAGGCTCAGCTACAAGAGGAGGGTGTACTCAGCCCACGTGAAGGATACACCTTGAGTACCCAGCTTGAGTGATAGGGTAGGCTGTACAACTGGGCTCTACAGGACACCTACTATATTAGATCATACTATCAAGGCAGGAAGTCATAGCAGTTCTCCTTAATAGACACAGGGAGGCTGCCAAAATGAGGAGACAAAGAAACATGGCCCAAGTGAAAGAACAGATCAAAACTCTAGAAAAAGAACTAAACAAAATCGAGATAAGCGACGTATCAGATGCAGAGTTCAAAACACTGGTTATAAGGATGCTCAGGGAACTTAGTGAGGACCCCAACAGTATAAAAAAGATCCAGTCAGAAATGAAACATTCACTAATTGAAATAAAGAACAATTTACAGGGAAACAACAGGAGAGTAGATAAAGCTTAAAATCAAATCGATGATTTGGAACATAAGGAAGCAAAAAACAATGAGTCAGAACAGGAAGAAGAGAACAGAATTCAAAAAAAAGCAAGGATAGTATAGGCACCCTCTGAGACAGCATCAAGCATTCCAACATTCACATTTTAGGGATGCCAGAAGGAGAAGAGAAAGAGCAAGAAAATGGAAATCTACTTGAAAAAATAATGAAGGAAAACTCCCCCAATTTGGTGAAGGAAATAGATGTGCAAGTCCAGGAAGCAGAGAGAGTCCCAAACAAGATGGCTACAAAGAGGCCCACTCCAAGATGCATCATAATTAAAATGCCAAAGTTTACAGATAAAGAGAGGATCTTAAAAGAAGCAAGAGAAGAGCAGAAAATCACCTATAAATCAGTTCCCATATGACTGTCAGCTGATTTCTCAAAAGAAAATTTGCAGGCTAGAAGGGACGGGTAAGAAATATTCAGTCACGAAAAGTGGGGACCTACAGCTAAGATTTCTCTAAACAGCAAAGATTTCATGTAGAATCAAAGGGCAGTTAAAGAGCTTCCCAGACAAGAAAACACTAAAGGAGTTCATCATCACCAAACCATTGTTATATGAAATGTTAAAGGGACTTGTTTAAGAAAAAGAAGATCAAAACTACGAACAATAAAATGGCAACAAATACATACCTGTTAAGAGTTGATTCTAAAAAACAACCTAAGCAAACAAGGAGAACAGACAGAATCATGGACACAGAGAGTGTTTTGGTGGTTGCCAGTGGGAAGCAGGTGTTGGGGAAGGGGTGAAGAGGTAAGGGGATTAAGAAGTACAGATTAGTAGTCACAGAATAGCCATGGGGATATAAAATACAGTATAGGAAATGGAGTAGCCAGAGAACTTATACACATGACCCATGGACACAAACAGTGGTGTGGGATTGCCTTAGGGAGCGGGAGGTGCTGAGTGGAGGGGGACCAAATGGGGAAAAATTGGGACAACTATAATAGCATAATCAATAATATAGAAAAAAACCCAGACATACAAACAAAAAAAGAAAGTTTATTTGTACATCCCTGCCCAGGAGAGGAGTCCCTGGCAAACTCTCATCTGTACATCTTTTGGGGAGCAGAGACCGTTCTGGGAGAGCCTGGGGGAGCAGGCAGAGGGGACAGGGCCACCCACAGGCCACCCCCTGCCCATTCTCTGTGCTTTCCATGGAGAAGTGTGCTAACCCAGTTGCAGTGTTAGTGCACAGTGGATGTGTGCAGGAGCTGTCACACAAGCCCTCTCCCAAACCTGTCGTCAGGGACAGGCAGAAAACTGCAAATGCTTCACATCAGGGCTTCTTTTCCCCTCCCTGAGAATCTACTGTTAAACATTTACCAGCTCACCACTGTGTACAAACAAGACCCAGGAAGAACCAGTTAACCCACTAGAGTGAACAAAGACTTCTGCAGAAAGTGTGTGCAGACAAGCAAAGTCCATTGTATTATGTACCCGTTGTTAATGGAGCCTGCCAAGAGTTCCACCCAAGTGAATCAGTGTTCGTTCCATTTACCGTGTAGCCTGGGAAATTATAGAATGGGCTTCTAGTATTTCTTCTCATTCTTTTATTTATTTTTTCCCCTAAAATGGAGGCCTGCAGATGCAAAATTTTCAGTTTCCAGATCACACATGCCTGACAGGCATGGAAAGTCCACAAGGGCTTGCTCTAAAAAGTCAAGGTGTTACCTGCAACTGGTGTGTGGGATGGTCTGAAAAGTGTGGACTGGAGGTGGGTATTTATCTCCAAGCTGAATTTTGACCCCTCTCTTTTTAACCTTATAACAACTTTCCTTCGGTGACCCTAGGTACCAGGAATGCTGTTGAGGCCTGAGAGCGGAGAGTGTAATTTCCTAATGTGTATCAGAAATAGGCCTTTATGCAGTTTTGCAATCACTCTCCATACACTCCCAAAGTCCCAGGCCTCAAGGTCCACTCCACTGGTTGGCTTACTTTTGTGGCTGAAAGACTATGGCCAGGCTTCCTAAAGTCCTACATCCATAGACTCCAGCTTGGTGGGACCTCTAGTGTCTATTGAGTTAACTTCAAAGATCTGGAATGGTGTGATAGAAAAAGAACAAAATGTGAAATATGGAGTTTGGAGTTAGACAAGTTCAAGGAACACCATTTTAAGGCATAGAAGCCAGAAGGTGGTTGAGGGTTTACTAGGAAAAAGCAGGGGAGAACTTCCTGGGTGGTGAAAATGTACTATATCTTTTTTGGGTGATGGTTACACAAGTATACACATTTGTCAAAATTCATAAAACAACACTGAAAATATGTGTGTTTTATTGAATGTAATTTTTACGGCATTTTCTAAAAGGGCAAGTTCAAGTCCTGGCCCTCTCTCTTACTGTGTAGATAAGTGCCCCACCCCTTTGAGCCTTGGTTTCCTGTCTATAAAATGGCAGGCCTACTTGTACTGGCTCTCTGGGTGACTGTGGACATTAAATGGGACCATGTGAGTGAAAAGTGCTTGTGAATGATAAAAAGCCCTTGACATTTTGTTACGCTTCTCATCCAGCTGCCTTCTAGAGCAGATTATTGAGCTGGTACAAATCTGTGGGCTCTGCCTTGTAACTTCCCTGGGAGAGTAGTATTTACCTACCTATTTTAAGGAGACTTTGGAGATATCAAAATGATGCTGAAAAGCAAATGGAATATGGATTTGCTGGGGAGAGGAGGGTGGACTGGAAGGGAACAGCTGGGGAGAGAGCCGTCAATCTGGCCTGGCTGCTAGGCCAGGCAGAGGCCGAGAGGGAGCCACTAAATGCCTGTGAGGGAGCCAGGACCAGCAGGAGCAGCATGACTTAAAAAAAAAAAAATCACCTCTTGCCAAACAAACTGGGTCACATTTGTGATGGAGTCAGTCACTGAGCAGAGCCGGGGAAGCATTTTCAGGGGGAAAAGCAAACAGTTTGGGGACCATGGTGACCCTGCTGAAAGTGGCAGGAAGTTCACCTTCTGGTCTAGTTTGGCAGTGAAGTGAAAGATTGTCCCTGGGGCTCCTCCGTGCATCTCATGCTATTTCGGTTTGAACTTGATCTTTACTCCTAAGGTCAGTCACAAACAACCTTTACATTGGAATCACAGCACACATTTCAAAATGAAAAATCTTAGAAACAAGCCAAGTTAAACGGAGACAGGGCAAGTGATAAGGCTATTCCAAATTCACCCTCGGAATTTGAGCGGGAGGTGACAACTGCTTGAACGCCACCAAACTCCATAGTAATGATACTGGCAAATACTTTCAATTTAGGAACTCTCAAATCAGAGCAAAGAGGAAATGTCCTTTGGTAACAAAATCCTATTAGGTGAATGAACAAGGCTAAAACCAAATTTTAAATTATTGGCTGCAAAGATAAAGTTAAAATAGGAAAAGATTTAGCAGGAAGAAATAAACTATAAGGGAAAACTGATGTGTGAAATTTTGATTTTATCCTCATTATAAAAATTTTGGTGCTTTCTGCCTAGGTATTTCTGCCAAGAAATGTGAAATGTTGAAAGAGAAGAGGAAATGTACTCGAGCTGCTGTGACTTATGAAAGGCCATTCAAAGTGATGGGAATCAGTGGATGTTCTCCCAGTGACCAAGGCTGTAAAATTAGGAACTTAAACTACCAAATCTGGGTGAGGGAAAAAAAAACAACAACCCAACAAACAAACAAAATCAACTTCAGTAAAAATGACACCTGAACTTATCCTAACTTAACTTACATTTGTGCCCAATGTTTGCCTTTTCTCTGGGCATGTCAGGTCTCTATGTTGTTCCTGGCTCTGAAAGCTGGCCTCCTGCATGGTCGCATATATCTGTTAGGTGTTTGATGATAACGCCAGGGACTGAAGCACATGCGGTTTGGACCACACACTGTGCATCACAAGGCAATAGCCAACTGTTGCTGCTTTTTCTTCAGGCACCTCAGGAGAAATCGGAGGCAGCAGGAAGAGAGGAAGGCCAAGTAAGAGATGGGTTGATTCCATTAAAAAAGCCATAGGTACAAGTCTGTAGGAGCTGAGCAGGGCTGTTGAGCATAGGACATTGTGGACATCACTCCTTCATAGGGTCACTGGGAATTGGAGCCAACTCAAGGACATGTAACAAGAGCCGTCTTTATGGGAACAAGGGAGGAGGTTGGGGAGAAGAGGTGGTGTGCAGAAGCACCATGAGAGATCAGGGGTTTCTCTCCTGTGACCTCTGGATTGGAAAGAGGGAGCCATGAGATTCTAACACATGCATGTGGGATGTACTGATGTGTGGATGCCAGCATTCAGGATGCTGAAGGGAGCCAGGAAAGAGGAGTCTCCCCCACCCAGGTTTTTGTCTACAGGACATAACACTTAAGGACTTCAGTTTCTAGCTGTCCTACTTTGTTCATCAGCACGCAAAACCTGAGTGTGGGCCTTCTGCAACCTGGCGCTGGCTCCACGTATATCTTTCTGATCCTCAGAAACAGCTGAAGATACAGCTTCTCCACTAAGTCATCTGTGGGCCATGAATCCTAAATAAGTTTCTGATTTCTCCCTGGTTTTAGGGCTACTGATAGGAGCTTGCAGTTCAGGTCATTGCTTTAGCCAGTCAGGAAACCTCTATGAGCACTGATTTTCTTGTCTTGAAGGTGGCACAGTGTAGGTAAATATCTAGTACACATGAGCTATAATTAGCTGCTTAACATTTTTGCCAATGATTTCAATGGATACTGAAGGTGAGATAGCAACACCAGCAGGCAATCAGTTTATCTTCTAACTGATGGAAGGGAACAAACAAGAGGGAACTCTGACCCTCCAATGCAGTGTTTTTGTCCCAGATCAACTCTCTAAGTGCTGAAATGAAGACATGAGATTTAACAGTATAGCACCTGTGGGATCCTGTGATAGAATAAAAAAATACTTATTTGGTCTTCATCTCTGGTTCCTGGTACTAGATATTCTAAAACTCTTGGAATTTCCTGATTGATAGGGTGTGAAGAGCATGTTTTGTTATTCGTTATAAGATCCTTTCAACCATACTTGAGTTTACGCTAATTAAGAGGTGGTGGGGAATGATGGGGAGGGGTGAGGAGTGGGGGCCTCAAGAGCAGGGCTTTGAGACCTTCCAGGTGGATTCAGGATGGATGGCCAGAGGAACCAACCATATGATTAGAGGGCTGAAACTTTCCATCTATACCCTGAGACCTCTAGGGAGGAGAGAAGGGCTAGAGATGAGTTAATCACCAGTGGCTGGTGATTTAGTGACTCCTACTTATATGATGAAACCTCCACAAAACCCCCTAAATGATGAGGTCCGGAGAGCTGCTGGGTTGGATACACTGAAGTCGGGAGAGTGACGTGCCCAGAGAGGGCATGGAAGCTCCCCCTCCCTTTCCTAAAACCTTTCCCAGTGCAACTCCTCCACTCAACTGCTCATTTATATCCTTTATAATATCCTTTATAATAAATGGGTCCTGGTAGGTAATATGTTTCCTTGAGGTTTGTGAACTGTTCTAGCAAGTTATTGAACCTGAGGAAGGAGGTACACTTGGCACCTGAAGTAGAGCAGTTTTGTAGGACTGAGCCCTTAACCTGCAGGGTCTGTACTCTCTCTGGAGAATTACAGTCAGAATAGAATTAAGTAGTAGAATACCCAGTTAGTGTCCAGGGAGTTGGAGAATTGGTTGGTGTGGGGAAACCCCCACATATGTCTGGTGTCAGACATGTTAATAGAAACAGATCACACCTGTGAAATAGATTGAAGCATCTGGCTCACATTGAGCCCTGTGAAGATCAGGGCAGGACAAGGTAGTCTGATGGTGTACGAGTTCTTCAGTTGTAAGTAGTTGAGGCAGATTCTGACAAACTTTATTAGAAAAGAAATTTTCTGGAAATGTCTAGAATAGTTGCTGGATGTGGAAGAGCCAGGCCTCAGGAAGAAAAAGAATAGGCTACTAGCAGGAACGGATGGGCAGTCTCTGTGTCTCCCACCCCATCAGAACTGCCCTACTCCTTGGTGTTCTGTTACCTCATTCTCCCCTAGACTCAAGACCCAAGGAACCAGAGTCAGAGTGTCCTACGTTGTGTTCTGTGTGTCACCATCCTTGCAGTAGGAGGGACAGAGAGAAACTTGACTAAAGGGCTCTCAAGGCTTCTCACAATAAGGGAAAATTTATTCCCTGGTGGGAAATCAGAGCACTTTTACCCCAAAAGTGGAAAGGCATGTTTGACAGGCCAAAGCCAGAGATCTCTGGCTTGCTGATTTCAGGCTCCACTGTTAGAAGAGAGGAGCATGAAAAACAAGGAAATGATTCCATTTCATCCTCCCCGGCCTGTACCAGGTACAGTTCAGAGCAGGACACTTTCAGAGGCCTTTGACTGCTTGGGAGGTGTTCAAAAAGAACAACTGAGATGGTGACCATCTGGAAAACAAGAAACATAAAAAAAAGTAAGAAATAGTTAAAAAGATTGAGGAGATTTAAACTGAAGAGGAGAAGACAAAGTAGGCTTCTAATGGTCATCCTCAGACAGCTGAAGGTGTGGAATGTAGAAAATACTGATTTTGTATTTGGTGCCTCTGATAGCCTTGACAGAGGAACAGATATCAGTTCAGTATATGTAGGAAAAATCTTTCAAAAAAAACAACAGCTGGAAATTAAACAAGCTGACATAAGACCGTGAACTTCCCATCCCTGGGAAACCTCAGTGTGTAGTTAGCGAGAGCATTGCACACCCTCCTCATGCTGTATTACAGCACACCAGGCTGGCAGGACCCTGACCTAATGCTCTCAGTAGAATAGCACTTCCTGTCTGACCACAACTGCTAAAGAGTGCTTTCTCCAACGTGGAGTTCCAGGTGTGCACAATGTGCGTGATAATGCACGGAGAGGACAAGAAGGTCCATTGCATATCCTTTTTAACCATGTTCCCAGGCCCACATGCTACAAGCACACCATGGGAGAGTCCTTCATTTAGAGTGTTGCTTCATCCAACGACCTCTTTGGGTTGCATTGCATTAATGTTCATCCTTCATAAACCTCCAAGTACAAATCAAGCCAACATCTTGCTTTATTACTGAGCAATATTCCACCAAAATATGTCATTTCTTGGGCTATGCCTATTATTAGAAAGATATCATATCAGAATTGGAAGGGACTTTTGTGATCAATGAGTTGACAATTCTTGAATGTATCCGGTAGCATTCTGGACAAGTTGATTTGCAACCTTGTCTTGATTTCCTTCAGACACTCACAACCTCTTAAAATAGTCCACACTACTTTGGGAAGTTTGGTTGCTAAAATTCTTTCTTACTTTGGGGTAAAATCTACCCACTATGTGGCTATATCTACCAAAATTTAAAAGGCACAGATGTTTTAACCAGCAAGTCCACTTTTACCAATTTATCCTACAGATATAGTCCCCATGGGCTCAAAGACATAAGTGCAAAGATATTCATTGCAGTAAAAGGCTTGAAATAATTTAAATATTTACCCAGAGGACTGATTTAACAGATTATGGAATATCTGTTGCATGGGATATCAGGCAACTGTTTAAAAATTAAACCATTCTTAGCCACTGACAGAGAACAGCCTTTACATCAGTTCTTCTGCCCCTGGCCATATCTAAGTCATGTTAGTTTCTGAGAAAAAGAGAGTGTCTCACAAATATGTATCATATTTATGTGATTGAAAAGAAGAATACACTTGGATATGTTAGGTCTTATCTGGAAAAATAGTGGTAACTGTTTATGCCTCTAGAGAAGAAAACTGTGAGACTGGGTGTCAGGAATGGAAGGGAGAATTTTATGTTTATATGAATATGTACATGTAGACTTACACATGTATCCATACTTACCTCTCTATTTCCTTTTGAATTATTTTATCCTGTGCATGTATGACTTAAAATACTTCTCCAAAAATCTGCTCTTTTAGGCAACAAAAGCAAAAATAGACAGAAGTGACTACATCAAAGTTAAAAATCTCTGTGCATCAAAGGAAACAATAGATAGAGTGAAAAGCAAACCTACAGAATAGGAGGAAATGTTTGCAAATCACGTATCTGATAAGAGATTAATACCCAGAGTGTATGAGGAACTTCTACAGGTCAATAACAAGAGAAAAACAACCCAATTTAAAAATAGGTAAAAGGAGCAAGATGGCAGAGGAGTGAATTGAAGTCAAACTGACCTCTTCCCAGGATCAATCTGGAATTACACCTTAAATGTGGAGAAATCACCTGGGACAAACAACTGAATAATGAGAGAGGAGCCTTATAACCTCAGACAGACAGAAGAGTCAGCTTTAGCACAACCTAAGTGGTAAGGAGTGCAGTAGAGACTCAAGAAGGTGAGCTGTACACCCACGGGCAGAAGTGCCAGAGACCTATTTAAAAGGCTAGTGGGATCACCCTGAGAAGAGTGGGATCTAAACGATAAGTGGGGATCTCTAGCCTACAGCACCAGATCCCCAAAAAGTACACAGATAACAGCCAGCTGCAAAAAGCAGCAGGGTTTCCCTCTGCCAGAGACAGGCAGCTGGAGATGCAAAGAGCCATTTAAAGGGCCAACGCATAAATTTTTATTTACAGCAACTTACCCTGCGCTCTGGCAAAGCCAGGGATAGAGTGGCCTAGAGATGCCTGAGGAGAGAATAGGGAGGGAGGCTTTGAGGAGAGAATGGAGAGAGTAGCCGGTGGGATCCTGGTGCTGACTAATCCCCCAGATGGCAGCAGCCATCTGGCTCAGGCAGACCACTCCCATGAGTGGCAGCAGCGTGAGAGGACACAATAGACCCACACTCCAGTAGGGACTCTGCCCCACCCTGTGGTGTCTAAGACTGACTGCTGAGTGCATAGTGACTAGATTGACAACTGAAGGAGATGGCCGCAGACAGTACATCCCCGGAAGTCTCGAACAGACTGCCTAAGGTCAGACAGGGTCAACATCTGACATCATCAGAGGCAGATCCAGAAAGAAAAAGTAGTGGTCTCCTACCATAGAAGTTCACACAAAAAGTCAGGAAGTCAAGACAGATTCATTTAAGAAGCAGAAGCAAAAAAGAAGAGTCTCACAAATAATGGGAAGACAAAGAAACACTCCCAATCACAGGGAAAGGAGGGATCCTCAGAAAGAGAACTAAAAATCAAGGCAAGTAAACTATCAGATATTGAGTTCAAAAAATGGTTCCAAGAAAGCTCAATGAGCTCAGTGAGCTCAGAGAGTATTACCAAAAACTACAGGGAAACTTCGGGGAACTTACTGCAAACTATAACAGCATGAAAAAGAACATAGAAACTATCAACAAGAGACAAGAGGAAATGAAAAATACAATTTTCTGAATTGAAGAACACAGTAGAAGGATCAAAAGCAGCTAGATAAAGCAGAGGACTGAATCAGTGAGCTGGAGGACAGGACAAGGTAGAAAAATGATGGGGACCTCACATTTGGTGCCAGATGAGGGGGGTGCCACGTCCCATGCAGAGTCCCCCCCCCCCCCCGCCCCGGGTCAATGCAGATAGAAGAAAATAAAATAAGTCTTTCCAGACACATCTTGCTGCCAGGAAAAAGGGGTGGTGATTCCCTCTAGAGGAGAATGCCCTGAGCTTTTCTCTTGAAGTGGCTTTTATTGAGAATCACATGTGCAGAGGTATACAGCAGGGATGCAAAGCTCATCAATTAATAGCAAAAGGCTATGTTTACAGGAAACAGATAGAGATTTTAGAAAACAATTGAAGGAACACAGAAATTTGCCAGGGCAGGGACTGGTGGACAGTGTGGCGGCCATTTGGCCCGGAAACCTGAGAAAATGATCACATTCTATGGTTGACCCCAAACATCAGTATTCATTAACTCAAGGGCATTCTTAGCAAAGTAAGTTTCATAGGATTTAATGCATTCCTTTGCCAGCTCTAATTGTCCCCAAGAACTGCCTGATCCAGATTAGGATTGTACCTGTCTCTAGCATTATTTAAAGCCTGAGCCAAGTTGTTGGAGCAGAGCAGCCAAGAGATAAGGAGATTTCATTCAGATAGAATGAGGACTCTGGCCATATCAAAGCCGAGGGGTGAGGGTCTTTTGCCCTTTCTTTGTGTCCCCCAAGTTCTTCCCTGATGACCATGTGGCTGTGCCGGTCTTAGGTTGCCCCTGCCATCAAGGGGTCGTACTTGTCATTGACTAACCAGCCATTCTCCAGGGCCAAGCAGGGTGCTGTGAGGGAGGCAGGGGGGCAGGTTTTGTCTCCTCAGTGGGCTATTTTCCCAAGGCCTCCTTCCTCACCTCCAGCCTTGGTGACCTCTCACCTGTGGGTGAGGCTACAGTTCCTGAAACCAGGTGGGATGGTTCCCAACAGCAAGAAGCTCTCAGAAAGAGCAAGAAAATGAAAAAAGACTCAATAATAGCTTTAAATGTAAATGGATTAAATGCTCCAATCAAAAGACAAAGGGTAGCTGAATGGATAAGTAAACAGGATCCATCCATATGCTGCCTACAGTAAGAGATTTACCTCACAACAAAGGACCTACATAGACTGAAAGTAAAAGGATGGAGAAAAATATTCCCAGCAAATGGACAGGAAAAAAAATCTTGGATAGCAATACTTATATCAGACAAAATAGATTTCAAAACAAAGGCCATAAAAAGAGACCCAGAAGGACATTTCATAATACTTAAAGGAAGGATCCATCAAGAAGACATAAACTTTGTAAATTTATATGTACCCAACATAGGAGCACCCAAATATATAAGGAAAATCTGGGAGGACTTCAAGAAAGATGTAAACAGCAACACACTGATAGTAGGGGATTTTAACACCCCACTGTCAACAATGGATAGATCTTTCAAACAAAATATCAACAAGGATATTGTGGAACTGAACAACACATTAGATCAAGTGGACTTAATTGACATATATAGAACCTTTCACCCCAAAGAAGCAAAATACATATTCTTTTCAAATGCACATGGAACATTTTCAAAGATAGACTACATGATATGACAGAAAAGAAGCCTCAACAAATTCAAGAAAATTGAAATCATAACAAGCATTTTCTCAGAACACAAGGGCTTGAAACTAGAAACCAACCCCAAGGAAAAACCTCAAAAACATTCAAACTCATGGAGACTGAATTGCATGCTATTAAACAATGAATGGGTCAATAATGAGATCAAAGAAGAAATCAAAAAGTTTCTGGAAACAAATTAAAATGAACACACAACATCTAAAACCTATGGAGTACCATAGGCAGAGTACCAGGAACACAGCGAAAGCAGTCCTGAGAGGGAAGTTCATAGCAATACAGGCCTACCAAAAAAGATAGAAACATTTCAAATAAATGACCTAACCCTACATCTTCAATAACTGGAGAAAAAAACAACAAACAAAGCCCAGAGTGAGTAGAAGGAAGTAAATAATCAAGATCAGAGTAGAAAGACATATTCTGATCAAGATCAGCATTGAAAGACATAGAGACTAAAAGCACAATTCAAAGGATTAACAAATCCAGGAGCTGGGTCTTTGAAAAGAGAAACAAAATCAACAAGCCTTTAAGCAGACTCATCAAAAAAAAAAAGGGGGGGAGGGCCCACATAAATAATATCAGAAATGAAAGAGAAGAAATAATGACTGAAACCACAGAAATACAAAGCACTGTAAGAAACTACTCTGAACAATTATATGCCAAGAAATTTGAAAATGTCGATGAAAAGGACAATTTTCTAAAAAATATGACCTCCCAACACTGAATGAAGAAGAAGCAGAAGCCTCAAGAGACTGATAACAGCAGGTGAAACTGAAGCAGTCATCAAAACACTCCCAGCACACAAAAGCCTTGGACTGGACGGTTTCACAGGAGAATTTTACAAAACAGTGAAGGAAGAGCTAACCCCTGTCCCTCTCAGACTCTTCCAAAATATACAAGAAGAATGAAGCCTCCCAAACTCTTTTTATGAAGCCAGTATCATCCTAATCCCAAAACTAGATAAAGACTCAACAGAGTAAGAAAACTACAGGCCAATATTGTGGGTGAACATAGATGCTAAAATCCTTAACAAAATATTGACAAACAGCACCCAGCAATACATTGAAAAGATCGTCCACCACGATCTAGTGGGATTTGTCCCAGGGATGCAAGGATGGTGCAATATTCGCAAATCAATGAATGTAATACATCACATAAACAAAAGGAAAGCCAAACATCACATGATCATATTAATAGATGTGGAAAAAGCATTTGATAAGGTCCAACATCCATTTATGATAAAAACACTCAGTAAAGTGAGAATAAAGGGAGCAAAGCTCAACATAATGAAGGCCGTATATGAAAAACCTACATCAACATAATACTCAAAGGGCAAAAACTAAAAGCTTTCTGTTGGGAACCATCCAGCCTGATTTCTGGAACTGTAGCCTTACCCACAGGTGAGAGGTCACCAAGGCTGGAGGTGAGGAAGGAGGCCTTGGGAAAATAGCCCACTGAGGAGACAAAAACCTGTCCCCTTGCCTCCCTCACAGCACCCTGCTTGGCCCTGGAGAATGGCTGGTTAGTCAATGACAAGTACGACCCCTTGATGGCAGGGGCAACCTAAGACCGGCACAGCCACATGGTCATCAGGGAAGAACTTGGGGGACACAGAGAAAGGGCAAAAGACCCTCACCCCTTGGCTTTGATATGGCCGGGGTCCTCATTCTATCTGAATGAAGCCTCCTTATCTCTTGGTGGCTCTGATCCCCTGCCTGGCTCAGGTTTGAAACTATACTGGACACATTCCTAAACTGGATTAGGCAGTTCCTGGGGGGAAATCAGTCCTAGAAGTAAATTTCTTGAAGCATGCTTTATTCTTCCCTCAAAGCTATGATAATCGGCTCATGAAGGGAAGGAAATTTACATTATTCACAGACCTCAACCTGAGGCAAATCCCTTGTGTTCTTTTAGTTATTATCTATGATCTCTATTTGTTTTCTCTAAAGATAGCCTTTTGACATTGATTGATGAGCTTTGCATTCTTGCTGTATACCCCTGTGCATATGATTCTCAAGAAAAGCCACTTCAAGAGAAGGGTTCAGGGCCTTCTCCACTAGAGAGGGAAGTGCCACCCCCTTCCTCTGGCAGACCAAGAAAAGTGTCTGGGATGACTTATTTTATTTCCCTATCTGTGATGACCTGGAGCATACTCTGCGGGACAGAGTCCAACCTTCACCTCAGATTCAGAGCCCCACACCACCTCAGCTTTCCCACTAAGACCGGGAACAAGACAAGATTGTCTGCTTTCACCACTTCTATTCCACAAAGTATTGAAAATCCTAGACATAGCAATCAAACAAGAAAAATAAATAAAAGGCATCCACATTGGAAAGGAGGGAGTAAAACTGTCATTGTTTGTAGATGACATAATAATGTACATAGGAAACCCCATAGATTTCACCAAAAAACTACTCAACCTAATAAGTAAATTTGGCAAAACAGCAGGATACACAGTCAATATTCAGAAATCAAAGGCATTTTTGTACACCAAATGAAATATCAAAATCAGAAACGAGGCAAAAAAATCGCATTTGCTATAGCAACAAGAAAATAAAGTACCTAGGAATAAACTTAACCAAGGAGATTAAAGGCCTGTTCTCTGAAAACTGCACAACACTGAAGAAAGAAATTAAGGAAGACACAAATAAATAGAAGCGTATTGCATGTTCATGGGTTGGAAGAATTAACATCATCAAAATGTCCATACTATCCAAAGCAATTTATAGATTCAATGCAATCCCTACTAAAATACCAATGATGTATTTCACAAATATAGAACAAACATTTCAAAACCTTGTATGGAACCATAAATTACCCTGAAGAGCCGCAGCAAATTTGAGAATGGAGAACAAAGTAGGAGGGATCACAATACTTGACATCAAACTATATTACAAAGCCACTGTAATCAAAACAGTCTGGTACTGGCATAAGAACAGACACATAGATCAATGGAACAGAATAAAGAGCCCAGAAATAAGCCCAGGTCTATATGGGCAACTATATTTGACAAAGGGGGCAGAAGCATAAAGTGGAGTAAAAATAGCTTCTTCAACAAATGGTATAGGGAGAGCTGGCCCGCTACATGCAAAAAAATTGAAATTCGACCACCAACTAATGCCAAACACAAAATTAAACTCAAGATGGATAAAAGACTTAAATATAAGTTGTGACACCATAAAAGTCCTAGAGGAGAATGTAGGCAGGGAACTCTCAGATATTCCATGCAGTAATATTTTCACCAATATGTTCCTTTGAGCAAGGGACATAAAAGAAAGAATAAACAAATGGACTTCATCAAAATAAGAAGCTTCTGAACGACTAAAGAAAACATCATCACAATGAAAGGGGAACCAACTGTATGGGAAAATATATTTGCCAACCATACTTCGGACAAGTTTGATTTCCAAAATATATAAAGAACTCACATGACTCCACTCCAGGAAGACAAAGAATCCAGTTAAAAAATGGGCAAAGGGCCTGAACAGACACTTCTCCAAGGAGGACATACGCAGGGCCCAGAGGCATATGAAAGGATGCTCAGCGTCACTAGCCATCAGAGAGATGCATATTAAAACCACAATGAGATACCACTTCACACCATTCAGAATTGCCAGCATAAACAAATCAATAAAGGAGTGCTGGCAAGGTTGTGGAGAAAAGGGATCTCTAGTGCACTGTTGGTGGGAATGCAGACTGGTGCAGTCACTGTGGAAAACACTTTGGAATTTCCTCAAAAAGCTAAAAATTGAACTGCCTTTTGACTCAGCAATTCCACTCCTGGAATTATACCCTAAGAATCCTGAAACACCAATTCAAAAGGACCTATGCACCCTAATGTTCAAAGCAGCACAATTTAGAATAGCCAAGTGCTGGAAGCAACCTAATTGCTCATCAATAAATGAGTGGATCAAAAAACTATGGTACATTTACACAACAGAATATGATGCAGCAGAAAGAAAGGAAGAGCTACTACCCTTTGGGACAGCATGGATAGAACTGGAGGTCATTATGCTAAGCAAAATAAGCCAGGGGGTGAAATACAAATATCATATGATCTCATCTATAAGTGGAACTTAATCAACAAAACAAATAAACACAAAAAATATAACCAGCAACATGGAAAGAAAAAACAAACCAACAGTAACAAGAGGGAAGGAGGGAAGGGTGTAATGGGAAAAAGAAGGGGAAGGGTCAAATCAAGGAACATGTGTAAAGGACCTTTGGACAAAGCCAAAATGGGGAAAGATTGAGGGTGGGAGGTGGGGGTGGAAAAATAAAAATAAATAAATAAAGTAAACAGGAAAAAAATGGGCAAAAGACTTGAATAGACAATTCACCAAGAAGATAACAGATGGCCAATATGAAAAAAATGGTCAATATCACTAATCATCAGGGAAATGAAAATCAAAACCACAGTGAGATACTATTTCACATCAGTCATTGTGGCTATTATCAAGAAGTCAATAAATAAGTGTTGGCAAGGATGTGGAGAAATTGGAACCCTGTGCACTGTTGGTAGGAACATAAATTGGTGTAGCTATTATGAAAAATAGGATGGAGGTTTCTCAAAGGGTTAAAAATTAAGTTACCATATGATCTAGTGATTCCATATCTGGGTATTTAATTAAAAAAATTCAAATCAGGATCTTGAAGAGATAATTGCACATCCAAGTTCACTGCAGCATTATGCATAATAACCAACAGGTAGAAGCACCCAGATGTCAATCTACAGATGAATAGATAGAGAAAACATGATGCACACATACTGTGAAATATTATGCAGCTTTAAAAAAGAAGAAAATCCTGTCACATGCTATAATATGAATGAACTTCAAGGACACTATGCTAAATAAAATAGCCCAGTCACAACAGAACAAACACTGTATGATTTCACTCCCAGAAAGTATCTAAAATAGTTCAAATCATAGAGATAGAAAGCTGAAAGGTGGCCGCCAAGGGCTAGGGGGATGGGGAATTAGTGTTTAATGGTGTAGAGTTTCAATTTTGCAAGATAAAAAAGTTCTGGAGATCTGTTGTATGACAATGTGAATATATTTTACACTTCTGAACTGTACACTTGCAAATAGTTCAAACGGTTAAACAAACAAATGAACAAACAAAATAACCTGACCTCTTAAATTCTAGCACAGAGCCCATGTGGTTCTACCACTTAAAGCTTTACTGAACACCTTAATCTTTTTTCAACAGCAGCATGCATTTGAAGGTTCCTACCATGGTCCCTTAAACTGGCTGCCTCTTCAAGTTAAAACAGGCTCTCTTCTTCAAATGGCTTTCTACTGCTGGCCGTCTGGCCATCTGGTACCCACCCGTGGCAGAACCAGACCTGCAGTGCTGCAGTAGGACTGTGGTGTCCTTGGGGTACTGAAGCCCACACACCATGGGACACCACTGGACGGGAGTGCTCCCACAGGTACCCTTGCCCAGGAAGACCCTGTCTTGAGCACCTAGTGGACGATGGATATCTGGGGAGGGAAGGACTTGGAGATGGACATGGACCAGGAGGGACCGAGGCTGGGTGTGCAGAGGCAGGCTAAGCTGTGTGGTGCCATGACTGTGGGGTTTCCCTACACATGGTCATGAGATGGCTGGAATAAAAGAGAAAGCCAGTATCCCTTAAATTTCCATAGCTTCTTTACTTGTTTTAAGGCATTTTACAAACTGGATACATTTTGCTATTGCTACAACCCTTTGACACAAGCGGTCAGCAACTATTTTTCTCATTTCATGAAGAACTGGTCTCGGCCACAGAAATGAAAGTTTGGCTCTATCTTCTGGATCCTTCCTGGGTGTACCCTTTCCACTCTGTAGCCTGCCTTTGATTTCACATAAAACAAACAAAAAATTAGCAAAACAAAAACATAAAAAAAGACCATTCGCTAAATTGTCCCAAGCCTTATAATTCTGACAGATTGATAATGTCTGTAGAATTAACAAGTCCCCAGATCACAAGCACATCTGCAGGTACCAAAGGCCATTTGTGAGGTGGCCTTGGACAGGGCCCTCATGGAGCCAGGAAAGCTGCAGGCCTTTTCCTTGACACTCCTGGTGAGACCTGAGCCTGCCTCCACCAAGGGTGAGAGACCACCTGAACTTCCCACTTTGGGGAAACTCATCCCTTCCCTGTGGCTGTGTAAGAGGAGCCCAGAGTGTTCTTAGGGATACCCTCAGGTCTGTGATCTGGGCTTCACTCGGGGCCTCAGGGGATCCCTCTCCTGCAGGGGCTGCATGCAGAGTGGCAGCTGAGAGATGGAAAAATGGTGGGGCGGGGGGAAGAAGTTGTCTAGCAGCAAAGATTCAAGAATGGGAGGCTCCGGAGACCTCCAGCCAGGCCACTGTGCCATCCCCCGGCTCTGGCCTTTCCTCCAGTCCGCACTTGCCCCTGAGGCTGCACTTCCCCCTTTAGAAGCTCTCCCTGGCCACCTCAACCTCATTCTATCAGGATAAATAAATTAGGGAAGCGGAAGGGAGAGGTACGTAGGATGATTTCCTTGTGGCCTGGAGAACCAGGGTTCCCATCAGAATGAGAAAAGGGCTGATATTCCTGCTCATAGAAAAAAGACACTTTTTTCTTTGTGAAAGATACTACCTGTCATTGTGAATTAGCCAACACTAGGCCAGGGAGAAAAGGGGCAGGAGAGGAAGGCGGGGACGGTGGGGTTCTGCATGAAGCCCTCTCACTCATGGGAATATCAGTGGCAAGAAGGGATATTTAAAGTATTTAACAAGTGGGCCTGACCAATCAGAGCTGAGCTAGCTCCTGAGGCCTCCTGCTGGGCCATATGTTCCCCTTTTGGCTGCAGACTGGTAGGAGGCGGGGACCTGGAGACAGGGCAGAGACTGTGGCTGTTTACCCACCAGTGGTGAAGTTTCCACATTAACACATGGTGTGGCTGTAGCATTTCACGGTGGCTGAACAGAGGTCTCGGTGAGGATAAAAGCTGGTGGTCTCGATCACCAGCCTTCCAAAGTGCTTATTGCAAATTGCTCCCAGCCTTGGTGGCTTCACCAGCTCAGGGCAGAATTGCGGATGTTTGTCCTGGGGCAAGGCTGGGTGCCTCTGTGCTTGCAGCACCTTCTGCCTGATCTGACAGACATCTGAGGAGCTAAGTGAGTCAGCAGCTTCCACAGAAGGATCCCTTCTCACCCTCCTTCCCTTCTCCCTTCTCACCCTCCTTCCAGGATGCTCGGCCTCTGAAGCACACTGGTAGGACAGTGCTTCATCTCCTCCAGAATCCAGGGCTCTTCCTCTGGAAAAAAGAGCGGCTGGGCTCCCACAACCACCAAAAGATGTGTGCGGGAAGAGCCTCCACACCTGCCAAACTGCCCGTTTCCTTTCTCATCCTCCAGGGCTCTGGGTTCACGAGCATCTGAGAAAGGTGCCCTGTGCTCTGTGGCTTCCATGTCTCCAGAAGGCCAGCTGTCTAATCTCCTGAGAATGAAAAATCAGTCAGTGAGTTCCCTAAAATAGGGAGCGAGGTGGCATGTGAGGCAATATCACTGTCATCTGATGGCCAGCTCAAGGTCACAAGGGAACCAGTTATCTGCCTTGTCCTGAAACTGGAGGCCATACAGACAGGTCCCTTTTCATCTTCACAGTCTGAGAACCTCTGTTACAGGGAGGATTGAAATGGGGCACTTCATTTTATGATTTTTATTTCTATACATATTACTTTTACTTCAATATATACCTATAGTTTAAAAATTCACATATTTATAAGACTTACACAAAGACCATAGCCCCTGCATTCTTACTTCCAGCCACAGCTCCCTAGAGCCAACCACCATCTCTGATTTCAGTTGTGCTTTTGGCATTAGCAACAATTATTCTAAACAATATGTTTATTAAGCTGTATCTTTACTTTTCCATTTTAAAAACCATCTACTAACTTATTACAGTGAAGATGAGGGTTTAGCGCCCTCCCCCAGACACAGGTGTTCACATTTTCCCTCACTTCCCAACAGAGTTCCTTTATTTCTTCCTATTCGAGATACTGTTCATTATAAGATGTACCATTATTTATGAGTCACTACAAAAGAACAAAAGTGCTCCTGATGAAACTGTGACCTACTTTTCTATCATGCTGACTACATGATACAGTCTGATTTTCAAATGTAGAAAATATGTGTATTTTAGAATATTTTGAATTAGGGTCCATCATGATTTCTGATTGAATTGCTAGTTGGTATTTGCATTATTTTGACTATGAAAGTACCGTTCACAATGTACTATAATTACACTGGTCTTGTACATCCGCCCCTCTCATGGAGGTATTAATTGCTTTGTCTATTTCACTGTGTAGTTTTGGGGGTATTTATGAGTAATGCATCTAAGCTCCTCAGTGTGAAGAGCACACTGGTTCTTTCTAGGTCGCGTTTCCATCCCTGTGTGAGGAGCACATTGGCGCTCTCTTGGTTGCATTTCCTTCCCCGGGGGTAGGGGGGAGTGGGTGATGTTCTCCAGGAGCTGCCTCCTTGCTGTCATCTCTGGGCTGGCTCCTCTGTGGCCCAGTGCAGGTACCATCTCAGTTTCCCTTCAGTAACACCTGTGAATTCTCCTGCCTTCTCTCCTGTGCTGGATTCACTTGCGTTGGAGATCCTATCTTCTTCCCAGGTTAACTCCTGGTTTTCTTGGAGCACAACCTCCAGTAGCTTCCGGAGAAAGACGTCATGGCTGTTCAATGTTTGGAGACCTTGTAAACGTCTTTATTCTGCTATTGCATGTAATAGCTTGTCTGGATTGAAAACTTAACTTTGGGAATCATTTCTCTTTATGTTAGAGGCTTACCTCCAATGTCTGGTGATTTACAGCTGACACTTGAATGCTGTGTGTGTGGGGGATGCTTGTTGATGAGTGGGTTCCCTGTTGGTGATTCTTCAGTGGCCTGGATGTTTCAGTGGGGGATGCTGCTAAGTCAGTCCTTGTACATCTTTTCTCTTGTACCAGTCAGCTTTTCTAGAGATGAAATCATCTCATCTTCTTCCTGTGGGGTATAAGCCTCACTGCTGGCATTCTGGGAGCTAAGAGGGCAAATGGGATTCGGGTCTCAGTCCAAAATGCAGACTTGCCCTGGCTGTGTGGTTCAGTTGGTTGGAGCATCATCCCATACACCAAAAGACTGCTGGTTGGATTCCTGGTCCAGGGCACATACCTGGGTTGTGGATTTGGTCCCGGTTCGGGACCACATGCAAGAGGCAACCGATAGATGTTTCTCACATTGAAATTTCTCTTTTTCTCTCTCACTCTCAAATCAATAAAACATATCCTCGAGTGAGTATTAAGAATATATATATATATACTTATATATATATATTTATATAAACACTCAAAATGCAGACTGTCATTTAATCCTATTTTGGCAGCTTGTCGCATGCCAGCTTTCACTTGTGTTCACTGTCTAGATCACTTCTGATTTGACCTTTCCTCCCAGGGGCAGTGGCCTGGTTGCACAGTTGTAGAAAGAACTGTGAGGCTCTCATTCCTCTCAGCAGAAATGTTCAACACACTTGTTCTCGGCACACCTGTACAGAGGGAACTGATTTCTGTTTCTTTCTAAGATTCGGTGGTGTAGCTATAGGCTTCCCTCCCTATGCGCTTGTTTTGGCTTTGTCTTCTTTGTTAATTACTTCTCACTCATCTGATTTTGTAGTTTCCAGAATACTGTTGACATTTTTTGTCTACTGTTGTCTTCATTCCTGTTCTTTCTTTGTTGTTACGGTTCTAGATGTTGGTGTGCTGATGAGCGTTTAACAACCAGCTTTTATAGGAAGGGAGAACCCAGATTTGTAGCAGTGCAGTTTCTTTGGTGCAAATATTCCTACTGTGGCTAATTTCAAGCTACCAAAAGAACATCACTGAACATACAGATGAGAAGTACCACCATTGCATAATATTCCTACCCCACAGATACCATACACAGAAACACTAGACTTAAGTAACCTCAAAAGAATATCTGATTGTAATATTACTATGAAGTGACAAGTTTTAAAAATTGATTAGCTTTGTTTTTAATATAATTTTTAAAATTGTAAGCTTATATGATTTAGTTTTTTTAAATAACTATATTTAACAGTTGGCTTGAAAAATTCCTAAAATTTAACAGTCAGTTCTCACAAGCCAGTATAAACTGGCCCTACTGTCCCTTTGAGTTAGTGCCTTTTCAATGACTTAATTGTCATTTTAGCATATTTTTTTTTAAATACCGATTTTTAACTTGCTTCTCTACAGCATACAACTACCTGTTTTCATATATTGGGATTTCAACCCCGCCCCCCCCCCCCGCAGTTTTAAAGAGATATAATTGACTTATCACTCATATATTGTTAATACAATGCTAATCCATCCTTTTTCACATTCTCTGTTAACTTTCAATCTGTGGTGACAAAAAATGACACCTCAGCGGAATGAGCTGATACTTAATTTGAGGAGTAAAGAGAAGAGTTAAAGTAAAATGAGGTGTGAGTAGGTCATCAGTACCTACAGGTGGGCCTCAGAGGAAAGGGATTGGGCGTGAGGCCTTACTAGGACAAGGTGGTAACTGGGCCAACTTTTCTGATCTGATTAATCTTAGTTTTTAAGAAGACCAGTTAGTATATCTGTGTTTTTTCATACTCTGAAGTTGTGCCAACCAACATCTTACTCCAAACACACGCTATGAAGGGGTTGTGTGCTAATGCTGAGCCTCCACAGAGCCTTTCTTTAGCTGAACTCAAAGCATTTGACCAGCAGTGCCTCATTAAGTCTCACCCAATGCACCTCGGTGTGTGGGTAGGAGGGAAATACCATTCTCTCCATTTTACAGATGGGAAGAAACAGAGGTACTGAAGCATATCAACAAGAGCTTCTACTAGCTAGTTGTTGGCCTGTAAACCTCGTACACTTTCTCTTTGTGACAACAGGATCTTAGGCACTAATTCATATTTTCTGCTTCTACCTAGCTGGGTGAATATGCAGTTTTATTATCTGAAATATCAAGAGTTCTTTTAAGTCCTAAATTGTATGATTCTGGTTTTGGTCATTGTTGACCCTCCCACACCTTCTTGCACGCACAATTTATTTTCCAACATAACTACAATCTGGCTGTAGAAATAAGGGAGTTTTGACAAGAGCAGAAGACTGCACCATTCAGGTACAAATAGAAGAACAGATTCTGTGGTTTGGTCTCTATGTTGAGCAGACCATAGAATATTAATAGTTGCCAAAACAGGTGATAGTCTTTTTGAACATTGAGTTTGTGCTTTATATGTATTGTCTCATTTAAATTAATTTACTTTTTACAACAACAACAATTTGTGGTTGGTACTAACATTGTCCCTATTTTACAGTTAGGGAAAGTGAAGCTTAGAGAGTCACAGTAAACACAGCTGGCCTCTTGATGATAGTCACCCAACAGATATTTCTAATCCATGATATTTTCAGCAGAAGAATTCTTTCTTCTCTAGTTGCAAAGTCACTTGACTGTGAAACCAGTGAGGTAGGCTCCTGGGTCCCCTGTTGTGTGAAGAGAGCTCCCCATAAGAGAAGAGAACGGAATTTACACACAGAGAAAAACAGAGACAAGGATGGGGAGAAAGAATTCCGATAGTATTCAAAGCCTCGCCTCAGAGTCCCTGCCTCCCTTATCTAAGCTAGTTTGAGGTCAGCTTTTGTCACTGGGCCACTGAGAGAGTCCCAACCAATACAGGGTTGATATACCATGCTATCCTGCTGGTAGACATCACCATAGTTACTGGAATACAAAGCCCACCATTGGGCCCCTGGACTTAACCTGATCTTTGTCAAATCCTTAAGCAGGTAAAAGTTTTACAATACAAGCCTTCTTCTACTTCTAAACACATGTTATATCTCATCTGTAAAGTTCTTCTCTATCTCTTGTTACTTGGTTCAAACTTCCTAATGGAAATACAGTATGTTGTGCTTATGTGGCTACCTTAGGGTTGATGTGCATTACTTGGTCTTCTGACCTCAAAAGGCAGGGGAAGAGTCATGGTCCTGCCAATACTAATGACATGATGACACTACTGGCCTCAGCTGTGGGTCCCTGTACTGAACAATTTCACAGGACAAAATTGTTTGGTTTTTTTTTTGATGTAGCAAAGGTTGTGCGGGGGCGGGGGCACCCTAGAGCTGTCAACTTTTTATTTTGCCCAATAGGGCTAGTAGGCTTAAATACATCCTCCTTCAACTCTTCATTTATTTATTTACAAGTGTAGCAAATATACTTTTCCATAAGCCCCGAGGGTATAAAGCAATCCTGCAATCAAGTCTCTAGAAAATTATAAAGGACCACATTAATTCTTCTTTTTAAAATTCCACTCTTCACTGCCCTTAATACTTTTGATGACCTTCCAGAATTTAAGGGAGAGTACATGGAGATAGTCAGTGATACTTGTTAGCAATAATTTAAAAAATGAGCTGGAGGCAAGGAAGGGAAAAGTAGTGCAGCCTTGGGGCAAGTGTAGCAAGTTGGGCAGGCAAAGGGCAAGGCCTAAACTGCAGGGGCCAGAAGCCCAGGAGCTGTGGTCTGATATGCTTTGGAATGGAGCAGGTTAGGGTGATGTTGAGGCTTTATCACCCTGGCGTTAGGCTTGAGGGCCAGCAATTCCCCTTGCCTCCAGGCAACTGGGTAGTAAACTACATTTGGCCAAAGTTGCCTTTGGGATTATAGGTAAAGCGACTTAAAGTGACTCAATGACAGAAGCACTCATATTACATGTAGGACCAGCTATGGGGGAGGGGAAAATCCCTTTTGAGGTGTGTAGGACCTGCATGGAAGCAAAATATATTGATGACAATCTTTTTGAAAAGGCTGGCAAGAAAATCTGAAAAAGTTTCCAGTAAAGTAAAGCATAAATAAATAAAAGTGCATTGTATAGGACCTGGTACCTTTAACTGAATGTCGCTGGTAAGCTCTTTATTTACTGCATTATCTATTGTTTTATTTTATTGAAAGTAAAAATAAAAAAGACACTGTGGCTTCCAGGTCAGGTGCTTCATGTCTCTGTTTCTCTTGAATCACTCATTCAGGAAGCCAGTTGTCATGTCATAAGGACATGCAGACAGTCAATGGAGAGAGGCCCATGAGACAAGAAACTGAGGCCTCTAGCCCATAGCTGAGTGAAGCCACTGAGATGATATGAGTGCACCTGGGAATAGATTCTTTGGCTCCATTCAAGCCTCCAGATGACTGCTTGATTGCAATCTGAGTGACGAGCCAGAGCACTCAGTGAATTCACTCCCAGATTCTTGACCCACAGAAACTGTGAGCAATCACGCATGTTGTTTTAAGCTACTGAGTCTGAGGGATATTTGTTATGCAGCAATAGATAACTGGTACATGGAGGCAAGATCATCTCTCCTCCCTGCTAGCCTTACTCTCACCCTCACTACTTCTGCAGGGAGAGGTGTCCAGGTTCCTGGGTAGGACAGGGACATTGCCACTTCCATTGCTGCACTGAGGCACTATAGAAGGGTATTTTCCTCATACTCATCATTACATATCTGTAATCCTTTGGCTGTATTCTTGTTATTGGATATAGGGATGATAAGCACACACAGAATATAGAAGAGGACACAGACAGCTCTTTTTGTCTCTGTTCCAGATAGATGGTGTGTAGAAAACTTTTTTGGTGTATCCGCTTTAGAAAGTGGTCTAAACAAGAGAAAAAACAACTTTGTATTTTCCTTATTATAAAAGTAGTGATATCTGTGGTGTAAAATATAAAAACCAGGGGGTGCTGGTTCTCTCTGGCTCTTGGGCTCTCTCCTTCCTCAAGGATGCCTGGATGATCATGCTGTAGCTGCCTGCATTTCCCAATGGACAGCCTCAAGACCAAGCTCGAGTTATCTTCTGCTTAAACAGGTTTTCCTAGTGACTGCTCTTCTCCCCTTTCTCCAAAATCTCATCCTAACATTTAATGAAGAAAAAAGAGAAAACGACATGGCTTCTGCCAAGATGGAGGCATAGGTAGACACACTTTGCCTCCGTGCACAACCATAAGAAGGATCACTACTACCTCAAAACAAAAAACAACCAGAACTGCCAGAAAATTGAACTGTATGGAAGTCCAACAATTAAGGAGTTAAAGAAGAAATATTCATCCAGACTGGTAGGAGGGGTGGAGACAGGGAGCACGGGCAGAGAGGACACAGTGTGGCAGCAGCGAGGCAGCCAGCAGAATGGGCAGTCCTACATTCATGTTGGTGGATAAAAACCAGGAGGGACACCTGGGAAGTGAGTGATCCCTGCCCCAGGCAGACCATGCAGCCCATGGTGCCAGTGCTAGGGAAATAAAACCTCAAAACTTCCGGTTGTAAGAACCAGTGGGGTTTGGGGTGGTAGAAGAAACTGCAGGTCTCTCAGGAGAGCCTATTTAAAGGGACCCCCTGGATCTGGAATGAACACAAACACACTCACCCTGGGAACTACCACCAGAGCAATAGCTAGAGGGGCAGCAGTCACACGTGGGAAGTGGGTGAAGTGACTGGAAATGGGGCAAATACTGAGCAAGTGGCATTTTCCCTCTCCAGCCCTTCCTGAACATACAGCACTGCAGAGTGGTGAAGCACATCCCCTCTACCCTGCCCCACAACACTCAAGACTCCACCCTTTAAAACATAACAGGCGTGCCAAGACAGGGAGTCAAAGCAGCTCTACCTAATACACAGAAACAAACACAGGGAGGCTGCCAAATTGAGGACACAAAGAAGTATGCCCCAAATGAAAGAACAGATCAAAATTCCAGGAAAAGAACTAAGCAAAATGGATGTAACCAACCTATCAGATGCAGAGTTCAAAACACTGGAAATAAGGGTGCTCAGAGAACTCAGTAAGTATGACAAATGCATAACGGAAGAAATGAAGGCTACACTAAGTGAAATAAAGAAAAATCCAAGGAAAAATCCTTGAAAGGAAGGAAGCCAGAGTTCAAATCAATGATTTGGAACATAAGAAGGAAAGAAATAAACAGTTAACCAGTACAGAATGAAGTAAGTTCAAAAAATGAGGAGAGAATAAGAAGACTCTGGGACATCTCCAAATGTGCCAATATCTGAATCATAGGGATGCAAGAAGATGAAGAAAGAGAAGAGGAAGAAGGAGAAGAAGAGCAAGAAAATGGAAATCTATTTGAAAAAATAATGAAAGAAAACTCCCCTAATTTGGTGAAGGAAATAGACATACAAGTCCAGGAAGCACAGAGAGTCCCAAACAATTTGGACCCAAAGAGGACCAAGTAAGACACAACATAATTAAAATGCTAAAGGTTAATGATAAAGAGAGAATCTTAAAAGTAGCAAGAGAAAAGAGAGTAAATTACAAAGGAGTTCCCATAACACTATCAGCTGATTTCTCAAAAGAAACTTTGAAGACAAGAAGGAACTGGCAAAAAGTATTCCAAGTGATGAAAAGCAAGGAGCTACAACCAAGATTACTCTATCCAGCAAAGCTATCATTTAGAATTGAAGGTCAGATAAAGTGCTTCCCAGACAAGGTAAAGTTAAAGGAATTCATCAACACCAAGACCTTATTATATGAAATGTTAAAGGGACTTATCTAAGAAAAAGAAGATCAAAGCTATGAACAGTAAAATGACAACAAACTCACAACTATCAACAACTGAACCTAAAAAACAGAAACAAAAACAAGCTAAGCAAACAGCTAGAACAGGAAAAGAATCATAGATATAGAGATCATACAGAGGGTTATCAGCAGGAAGGGGGAAGGGGGAGAAAGGGGGAAAAAGTACATGGATTAAGAAGCCTAACTGGTAGTGCAAAATAGACAGGGGGATGTTAAAAATAGCATAGGAAATGGAGAAGCCAAAGAACTTACGGGCATGACTCATGGACATAAACTAAGGTGGGGAGATTGCTGGACAGAAGAGGGGTACTAGGCACAGAAGTACAAAGGGGAAAAAATTGGGACAATGGTAATAGCATAATCAATAGAATATACTTTTAAAAAAGGCAGAACCATTAAACACCCATAATTCTACTATCTAACTATAAACACTGTTACGAATTAGAGTGTCTCTGTAATTATATCTTTCTTTAAAAAAGATTTTATTTATTTATTTTTTTTTAGAGGGAGGGGAAAGGAGGGAGAAGGAGAGGGAGAGAAACACTGTGTTGCAGCCTCCCTAGGCTGGACAGGTCCCCTCAAGACTCAGGTAGACGGAAGAAAATGCATGGAGCAGTGGGGATGCTTGACATGCCTTTATTCGGAAGTCACACAGGCCACAAGCCTGCGTCTATGTTGGCTCCCTGACTCCCTCACTCACTTCCTCCCTGTCTCCCAGTGAGAAACCCCTACTTCCTTAAGTACTAGCGCAAACAAAGCAGACCTCAGGCCAAATAGTGAGGTAACCTGGCTTGAGCTGTGCAGGAGAGCCTACTCAAGGCTAAGGGGCAGTTAATTGCACACAGACTCAAAGCTGTGAGACCCAGGCTCAAGGCTGTGAGAACACTGCTTTATCAGACTCCTTCAAGGTTGTGAGAAGCTGCTCCCCCCAGTTACCCAAGCATCTGGGTGAGGAAGCCAGACTGTCTCCACTTATCCTATAAACACTGATGTGTGAGAGAAACATCAATCCATGGCTTCTAGAATGTCCCCACTCAGGGACCTGGCCCACATCCCAGGCATGTGCCCTAACGGGGAATGGAACCGGCAACCTTTCAGTTTGTGGGACGATGCCCAACCCGCTGACCCACGCCTGTCAGGGCTGTAACTATTTCTATTTATTTTTCACAGGTAGGTAATATCATAAGTGCTATTTTGTGACTTGTTTCTTTGTTAAATATATTGTGATCTTATATTTGTCATAATATATTACATTATTTACAATTATAATTTTAAATGGTTGTGTAGTACCCCATTATAAAGATGTCATAATTTCTGTGCCAATTTTTTTTGGATGTAAATATATTTCCATTTTTGCTGTTATAAGAAATGCTATGAGGGATATGCTTTTAGCTAAATATTTGTACCTATCCTTGACTTTCCTCCTTTAGGATAAATTATTAAAGTAGATTGGTTAGAGTAAAGCACAAATAAATTTTTGAGCTTTTTCTACAAATTGCCAAATTGCCTTGAGGAGAGGTGCTCATGACACCTCTCATGACATTTCATGACATTTATCAGTGTGTCTATTTCCTCATATCCTTGCCAGCACTGAGTAATTACTCTTTCTCTTTCTGATCTGGTATTAAAATGGGAAACACAAGGACTTTTGAAGAAGTCACTCTCACCCAATGCCCACTCACATGTAGAGGAACTGAAGAGATTAATTGAATTGGTCTTGCCCAATTATACTTAGAAGACGAGAAGAATGTTGAACCTCAAATATATGTGTTCAGGATGTAACAAAGACAGTCAGACATAAAATATTCTAATCCTTTGGTCCTGTAGTTATACTTTTGGGAACTTAGCCTAAGGACAAATCCCAGTGAAAGGAAAAATGTATATATATTTTAAAAGCTTATTGTAACTTTTTTTAATGTTAGGGAAACATTATAAACAATTCAACATATAGGGAAATTGCTTAAGAAATTGAGGTATATCAACTCAATGGAATTTTATGCAGTTGTTAAATTAGTAACTATAAAGATAATGTAGAAACATTGGAATGTATTCATGATATAATGGCAAGTACAAAAAAGAAGGATATACAGTTTTTAGCACTTAAAATGATATACTGGCTAAATCCACATAGACGAAGACTGGAAAGAAGTGGGAACTAAAAATATTGTGAAAGAGCGACACCCATGTTTGAAGTTTTTGTTGAAGGTCATAATGCCATTACAATGACGAGTAACAATTTTGAAAGAGGATGAAGAGGTTTGTATAAAGAGGCAAGTGGGTGTGCTAGAGGGAGGGTCATTGAAAATTCTTGGTCTGCCATTACTTGGGGTGGCCTGGCTGAAAGCTGGAGAGAGCAAGGGAGCAAGGAGGCCAAGAGAGCTGGACTTGAGGCTGGGCTCCACTTCATCCCAGAAGTCTGTGCCCAGACAAGTGACTTGACTTGCTGCAGCTTCATTTACAGAGCTGCAAACCTGGACGAATAAGGCCCATCTGGGCTGTCATCCAGGAAGGGGGCAGGAAGGTGTGGAGCCAGGTGTGTGGTAGGTGCTTCTACATGCTGATGACTATAAAAAGTGATGGATTTTTTCCTGTCATTTTTTTTCTTATTGATATTACACAAGAGAAGGAAATCCAGTGAAGCAAAATATTTGCCAGTCTATTTCTGGCAAATGTAAACCCCACATACTGTCCTGGACAGAAGGGAGTGAAGGAATGAAGAGTCCTATCTCAGCTGCCAAGTTTCTGAGCAGCCAGCCTCGCAGCACCTCTACTGCCTCTCTGTTAGGTAATTTCTCTGCACACCTTGACAGATAATGACACAGCATAAAAAGTATCACAAAACTACATACTTCCACTGGATACCACAGAGAAAAATTGGTCATGAAAAGGTGATGGCCAGAAATAAATTTGGGAAAACAGAAAATAAGATCTATGCCTGTGTTATTTGTAAAAGTCAGTTATGCAGTTTAATTTGGGGGGCAAAAGTTTAATGTTGCCTCTTTTTAAGGCAGTGATTTGAAATCAGCCTGGAAGAGAAGCTGCACTGAAATTTACTCTATGACATCAACACAATTTGCCTATTATATGAGGATTTCTGGAATTTCTCTCACCAAGGAAAACTCAGAGGGTGAAGAGAAAATGGCCTGACTCACAGATATTCAGCAGAGAGACCCAGTGGTCACCTGATGCAGAGAAATCTGTGACCTGCAGAAGTCCTCTAGCCCGTGTCTCTTTGGGACCACAGGCCAAGAAAGCCAGGACAATTTGTCAACTACACTCATCCCTTTTATACAGCAAAAAAAAAAAATTAGCACCTTGTTTATCCTGAGTCCTTTCCAAAAAATTCCTCATCCTACTGAAAAGCTTTTTTCTTTTTCCTCCTCAAAAATTCTTTAGCAGTGACAGCAGCTCAGATAACTGGAGTCACAGCAACATGCGCATTCAGGTTTGGTGGCTCCTTATTCAGGCAGATGCCATTTCAAAGGGAGCTTCTTTGGCTGGGGAGTCAGTGTTACACGGGGATTTGGGGAGTTAATCTCTACTTTCTCTGTTGTGGGAGGGAAGGAAAGAAGAACTGCTCTTCCCTGTGGCGCCTGTCTCCTTTTGTTCCCTGGAATTATGGAGCCCAGGAAAGCCGCTGAGGCTCTTGAGGCTGGTGGGGCTCTACTAAAACCTCCAAACCAGATGGTGTGGATCATAGTTTTAAAGTCCCAGGGTAGACATCTTGCAGCTTCCCTTGTTTGCTGGTATCAGTGCTTAACTCTCTTTCACTGGAATAACTTCATTTTTTAAATTATACCAATAACAGTGGAAATTTTTAAATGAACTCCTCCTCCCAAGAAAACTCCATGCAGTTTACACTACTGCAGAGAGAGCTGGAGTTCAGAAGACACATTTATAAAAATATTATATTTTTGAGAGCTAGTTACAAGTACAAACCACTCCTATTCCTCCAGGGGCAGGTGCAACTTCCTCTAGGGTTCTTCTGCCTGCCGAAACCCCAGCTATGAAGCAGATCTGGCCTTAAGCTCACACATGTTCCCAGCCTCTGGAAGACAAGCACCTACACTATGCTCTCGTCACACTTGCTCTGTTCCAGGATGGGAGTGAGATGTCACAGTGCCCTCTGGCCGGCCCTCGATGGTGTCTGCCCATGACTCTCTTGGATTAAGTGTGGGCAACCTAGGACCAGGGGCTAAACCTGGCCTGCTCCCTGTTTTTGTATAGACTGAGAGACAAAAATGTTTCTTTTTTCACCTTTGTAAGTGGCTGAAAAAAAATGAAAGGAATACCATTTCATGACATGTGAAGATCATATGAGATTCAAATATAAGTGTCCATAAGTAAAGTTTTATTGAAGCATAGTGTTGCCCACTCATGTCTGTCTCAATTCGCTGTTGTTATGGCAGCTTCATGCTACGATGGCTGTGCTGTGCTGAGTAGTTGCAACAGCGACTGGTGGACATCATATCCTGCAGTGTTGATCGTCTATCTGGCCCTTCACAGAGAATGTCTTTTGACCGCTGTCTTAGAGTCTCCCCTCACCATGGAATCTATCTTCTCGCTTTTCCCATAGGGAGGGCAGGATCTTTCCTTGTAAACACCGCAGTCCTCCCTCCCAAGGCAGGAACCCCCAAACCTTCCCCAATCTTCTTGTTGGAATCATTGTGGTAGGGTCTGGTTCAGCTAAGATCATATTTGGGAGCCAGGGGTGAGGAGGAGGCAAGGGCATGGGGCCAGAAGGAGGGAGGTGTCTGTTCTGGTTCCAATTATTTGCAGTCATCTTTTGAATGTGAGATAATCAGAACTTGCTGGTTTCCAGCTGTGGGGTCTAATTCTCATTCTGGAGAGTTAGAACCAACAGGGTATGGGTTGTAAGAATCAAGGACAATACCTCTCTTTTGGCCGTGTTTGACACTGTGTATGGAAATAGGAAAGACCAGGTAAAGAACATATTTGGGCAGGGAGAGGGAATGTCAGATTTGTGATTCATTGAGAGGACAAGTAGACAAGTGGCCACCCAAATCTGGGATTGGAAATCTGAGTTTGTGAGCCAGCAGCAGATGGGTGGGATGGAAGGCCTTGGTGGGATGACATTGCCAAAGGAATGAAGAGGTCTGAAGGCTCATAATAGGCCCTTTAGCATTTAGAAGTCATGCAGAGGAAGAATCCACGAGGACAGGGTTCTAAATGTCTTGTTCATTGATAGAGTCCCTAGCCTAGCACACCCTACTTGCTCAATAAATTATTTATTGATTGTATAAGTGAACTCAAATGCCAATTAACTAGAATCTTCCACTCTGAACACATCTCACAATTCCAGCACCACACTTTCCTATTTCATCTTCTCCACCCTCTCTCTTTCTCATTTTCCCTCGCCTTCCTTTTGTCCTGTCTTCTTGCCTTCTTTGCTGTTATGTGTTACCTGTTGGGGCACCTAAGCACCCTGGCCATTCTCAAGCATTGCTTACCAGGCTATGGCTCTGGGTCGGACTGGTGGATTATCCAGAGATATCCTTCCTTTTTGTCTCTATAGGTTGTTTTAAAATATATCACTTTTTCCTGTTGAGCCTAACTCTCTTTAAGAACTATTTCTTTAGCCTTGGCTGGTGTGGCTCAGTGGATTGAGCACCAGTCTGCAAATCAAAGGGTCACTGGTTCGATTCCCAGTCCAAGCACATGCCTGGGTTATGGGCCAGTTCCCCAGTAGGGGGTGCATGAGAGGCAACCACAAATTGATGTTTCCCTCTTTCTCCCTCCCTTCCCTTCTTTCTAAAAAGAAAATCTTTTAAAAAAGACTTAAGAAAAGAGAACTATTTCTTTAGTTTGTTAATGTTATTAAACATTTGGATTTCAACACCTACCTTCTCACTGATATCCCACAACTTGGTGTCATCTGCGATCTTAATTAAGACGTTCTCAGTTATCTCATTAGGGTAAAGACAGACATGTTCCACATGGTCCGGCTCTGCCACAATTGTGATCACTCTGGATGCTCCCAGGCTGGGGCTGAGTCATTGATAAGCCACATTTTGGATGATATTCAGCTCTTGCTGCCTGCATCTTAAGAAAGAAAAGGAACTCTCTGACTTTTTTCTATCTCACTGATGAAAAGTCATTGGTGATTAAATTTAAGGTCATACTCCATCACAGAGAGATTACATGTCTTGCTCATTCCTGATCTGTATGGACTATCTACCAGCAAGGAAAATTCTATTGGCCTGCTAAGATTTGATCTTCATGTACCATTGAAGTGAGTGCAAATTGATTGTTGTTGTTGCTAGATTCACTCTTGATGCTGAAGAGAACTGGACTTGTATTGGTCCTGCTTGGAAGCTGTGTGGGGTAGGGTGAGGGAGCACAGAGAGAACTACCAAGGCTCCCTGCCATGCTTTGCACTAGGCGGTATGCCAGGCTTTTTACAAAGATTTGCTCGTTTATTATTCACAACCTCCCAGAGAGGTTGGTATTATCACTCCTGTTTTTCAGTAGGAAACTGAGGCTCAGAAGGTATAAAAGGATCTTGTGCAAAGCCCACAGCTGGTCAGTGGCAGAGGTAGAACTTGAATTTCAAACTCTTCACGTTGACTCCCAGCAGTTTATAAATGTGGTGTCCTCAACAATATCACATTGTGAGAAAGACAATCTTTAAACTTCTAAGGCTTCAAGCATCACTTAGGTGGATATGAATTACTTCAAAATTTATAACTCTGCCCTCATAGACCCAGTCTTCATGTACTCTTGCCTCCTGGACATTTTTACTTGAACATCTTTCTCAAAACTATAGCTCAATGTGAGAACTTAACAATTACCTTCCCTTCAAAACCCAGAACCTTGGCCACCCCTCCTCTAACTGCCCTGTGTTTTCAGTGGTACATCTTCCAAGCTTCTCACAACCTGAGTTCATTTAAACCGCTCTTGGGGATTCTTTCTCTAAAATGTTTCTCGATTCCACCTCTCATTTTTAATTTCCACTGTGTCTAGTGCTTAGATTACTGCAGCAAGTAAATACATCTCTTACCAGCTGTCACAACCGAAACGCTGCTTAATCAAGTCAGGTCCTTTAAATTATTGTCTTCAATTTTGTCTGCATATTGGAATCACTTGGGAAATTTAAAAAGTACTAAGAATTAGCTAAAATCTTGGGTCTCCCCTTTCAGCATTTCAAGGGCCACATCAGCATTATTTGTATCTTTGAGACTAGTGATATTGTCTTAGTTTCTGGGAGTCAGACACAGTCCCCAGGCATTAGGGAGATGGGACTCTAACCATACTCTTGTGTCCTTGGCCTGGATTAAGGCAAGCCAGCTTGCCTGCCAAAAAAGGGTTAAGTAGTAAAATTTAGCATTCTTGCACTCTCCACTTTCCAGTATTCCCCCTAAAGATATCTGCTTTGTTTTCTGGTGACTTACTCAGGGCAATGGTGACTCTAGGAGGTCTTCGATCCCCCCACTAAAGAGCCATGCTTCAGAGTTGCCAGTGTTACAATTTACATATTTTCTGATTAACTTTCTCAGAATTCTCTTGTAGAGGACAGTTGGTTTTCAAATCTGATCAAATAATCCAGAATATAATGGCCTCATGCAGTGTTTTAAAACTTATGTTCAGCCCTTGCTGGTGTGGCTCAGCTGGTTGGAGTGTCGTCCTATAAATGGAAAGGTTGCAGGTTCGATTCCTGGTCAGGGCACTACCTAGGTTGCAGGTTTGATCCCCAGTTGGGGCACATGCGAGAAGCAACTGATTGATGTTTCTGTCTCACATCAATGTTTCTCTCCCTCTCCCACCCTTACTCTTTTCCACTCTCTCTAAAATCAATAAGCGTGTCCTTGGGTGAGGGAAAAAAATAAAAATAAAATAAAATTTATGGTCCGCATAACACTAGCACTATAAGGTGCTGTAAAAAGAGAGAATTCTATAGCCAAATCAATCTGTTGCAATTCACTTTAGCATGTTAAAGGCTCTGAGAAGGTGTATGTTAAACATTTTTATTTAATTCAGTTTATTCCATTACTAATGTTTTCCAAACTCATTTGGCCATGGAACTCTTTTATTTTTCAAGCACCATATTCCAATCACTGAAACCTGTGCCTATAAGACACATTATGTTTTCAAAGATGTTAAAGCAAGAAAAAATGACCCAGGATGACTATGAAATACACTGATTGTAACAAATATTGTGATTTCAGAGACCTTGAAGTGTGAAAGATTGTGTGTCTTAGTCTTAATTAAATCCAGTAATACACAATACTTCCTTGGAGACTAGGTTTTGTGAAACCACTGGGAAACCACTAGGCAAGATCACTCTAACTTAACAGGGTGTTCTGCATATGCTCCAATGGTAGAATATAGACAACACGATAGAATGGGCAGTAGAGGAGGCATTTGAGAGGAGATTTTCAGCAACTGTCACAGGTCTATTTCCAGGAAGACGTCTCTGGAAAGGGAGGGACAATGTCCTTATTGCCAGCAGCCTAGGCTCTGACTGGCAGAACATGATGGCCCAGTACTGGAGAGAAGAATGACAGACTCAGAAGGGAGAAACCCTGGCTCCCCAGTGCTAAGAAAGAGCCTCTTGTTAGCTCATTGAGAGGTATCGTGGAATTGCAAAAGGTTTGTGTGTTTTGAAATCAGGGGACAGGGGATAGGTATAAGTGTTAAATACCAGCTGTGCCCAGTTCTGGCTGTGTAAACTTGACTGAATGTCTTATCTGAACTTTAGAATCCTTTTTAAAAAAATTTTTTGAAAGCATGTTTATTAAAACTGGGGACTGTGAAACGAGGAAGGGCTGAAGGAGAGAGAAAGCAACAAGAGAGCCCAGGCAGGGCTGCTTTTGTTCTCTGGAAATGTCACAGGAAAGAAATGAGCCAAGTTGGGGCTGCTGTCAGCTCCTGGAAGAGACAGAGAAAGGGGGCCTTGGAGACAGGTTCAGGGGGTTAGCCCTTGATGAGCTGCTGCCGCCCATTGCTCCCTGGTTGTGAGCCTCGTAGGATTTCTTAAAGTTTAGTTATGCATGTGTGTGAGGGAAAAAGAGGAGAAAGGGAAAGGGGTGGCGTGCTCCCAGGAGGGAGGGCACCCTAAACATTAGTATCTTAATACCTAAGTAAAATTATCATAATAACAGCAGTCAGATAGATTACAGATGAGCTATTAATGGAAAGCTGACTAGATTGGTTTATCAAACTTTCTTTTTTTCACATTTCTCAGGAATTCTAGTGGTATGGATTTGGGGGAGGGTTGGAGACATTGGAAAATTTGCTTCTTTCTTCCAGCTGCATGATACCAAGTGTAAGGCTTTTGTCTTCATGTTGGTTTCTTCATAGTCACAAGATGGCCTCTCTACCTCCCACTAAATTCTACATCCCATGCAGGAAGGTGAAGGAAGGAAAGGAAGGGGAGCCCTCCAAAAATGTTCTTCAAAGATCTCTAGCCTTCTTCTAGCTGGAACCCACTGGCCAGCTTTCACATGTGCTCAGCTTATGAGGGAGGCTGAGAGAGCCAGTGTTCATGGGTGCTCTGCCCCTGTGAACTAAACTGGGGTTCTGCTAGAAAGAAAGAAGGCAACTGTAGATCTGAGTAGGTACCTAGTAGCATTGTCACCAATGCTGGCCTCTCAGTGCTGTGAGAAGTATGGTGAGATGACACATGAATGTGCCCAACACAGAGCACACATGCAACCAATCTTCTTCTTTCTGCGCTTCCCACAGTGGATCCTGCTTCATCACTTTTCCCTCCTTCATGGTTGGAAAATATGTATAACTCGTGATCATAACACAGAGTGGCATGTAACTAAGAGCAAGCTAGAAACCTGACTGTGAGAACTTTGGTCCAATAAACCCAGTGGAAAAGGATGGACAGGATGTTTTGCAACAGGAAGGTCACAGGAAGGAAGGCCTTCATGTCACCATGGAAACAATATTCTATTTCATATGGAAAAGGCCAGTGTTTGGGTTAAAGTCCTTCCCCAACTGTCCCAGCAGGTTGCTCCCTTCTTCTCTGTGCTCCTGGAGGGAACACTGCACACATCATTTGTAACACTTTGACACAATATTATTATTATACTTTTTCAATTGTACTTTATATTCAATATTAGTTTGTACTAGTTTCAGGTGTATAGGATAGTGATCAGACAATCATATACTTTACAAAGTGCTCCCCTCCCAATATTTCCATGACTCACCTGGCACCATAAAAAGTTATTACAATATTATTGACTATATTTCCTATGCTGTACTTCACATCCCCATGACTGTTTTGTAACTATCAATCTGTACTTCACAATCCCTTCACATTTTCAACCGGTCCCCTAAGTCCCTCCCATCTTGCAACCATCATTCTGATCTCTGTATCTGTGAGTCTGTTTATATTGTTTGTTTGTTTATATTGTTTTTTAGATTCCATATATAAGTGAAATCACATGGTGTTTGTCTTGTTCTGACTTATTTCTCTTAGCATAATACCCTCTATGTCCATCCATGCTGTCACAAATGGTAGTATTTCATTTCTTATGGTTAAGTAATCCATGTTATATATATATACTTAACATATATATGTATATATATGGAATCTATGTGTGTGTGTGTATGTGTGTGTGTGTGTGTGCATTCACCACTTTTTGATTCACTCATCTATTGAAAGGCACTTGGATTGATTCCATAGCTTGGCTGTTGTGAATAATGCTGCAGTGAACATAGGGGTGTATATATTCTTTCGAATTAGGGTTTTGGGTTTCTTTGGATATATACCCAAAAGTGGAATCACTAGGTCATAAAGTGTTTCCATTTTTTTTTTTGAGGAGCCTCCATACTGTTTTCCATAGTGGTTGCACCAATCTGCATTCCCACCAACAGTGCATGAGGGTTCCCTTTTCTCCAAGTCCTTGCCAATACTTTTTGTTTGTTGATTTATTGATGACAGCCATCTGATAGGTATGAGGTGATATCTCATTGTGGTTTTATTTGCATTTCTCTGATGATTAGTGAGCATCTTTTCATATGTCTATTGGCCATCTGTATTACTTCTTTGGAGAAGTGTCTATTTAGGCCCTTTACCCACTTTTTAATTGGATTGGGTTTTTTGTGTGTGTTGAGTTGTTTGAGTTCTTTATAAATTTTGGAAATTAACCCCTTATCCGATGTATTGTGGGTTAGTATGTTCTCTCATTCAGTGGGTTGTCTTTTCATTTTGTCGATGGTTTCTTTTGCTGTGCAAAACCTTTTTAGTTTGATGTAGTCCCATTTGTTTATTTTTTCTTTTGCTTCCCTTGCCCAAGGAGATATATCAGGAAAAAATATTGCTAAGAGAAATGTTCAAGATTTTACCATCTATATTTTCTTCTAGGAGTTTTATGGTTTTAATTCCTACAATTAAGTCTTTAATTCATTTTGAGTTTATTCTTGTGGATGGTGTAAGAAGGTGGTCTGGTTTCAGGTTGTTTTGCATGTATCCGTCCAATTTTCCCAACACTAGTTATCGAATAAACTGTTACCCTGTTGTAGGTAATTACAATATTATTGACTATAATCCCTCTGTTGTACATTACATTCTCATGACTTATTTTTTTAACCAGAAATTCTTAATAAAAGAAGTTAGAATGAATAAAATTATACTGCACTTTATTTTTACTTTTATCCCAATCTCTTTATTCAACTTCCCCTTTTAAACAAAATAACATTGGAGAATTTTCTTAGTGTCTTGTCATGATTGATGTCCCTGGATCAGAGAAACTTCTTAAACACTGTGGGACTCTCTCTACACTATTGCCTCTGCTTTAATTGGTTCTAGCTTTGGGATCTTGGATTCTTTCTGGCTTAAAAATCCTTTTCTCAAGTCTCTGTTCAATTGACTGTCTATTGGCATCTCCTCCCTACTCCCTGGTCTCAGTGCTGTCTTAACTTCTCCTATTCCCAACCTTCCTAACTTTTTCAGTTATTTCTGGTCATCCTAGGCTTCACTTCACTTGCTTTTGCCTACAAGATACACACACACACACACACACACATACACACACACACGAATATATATGTATATGACGAAACAACTCTACTTCTGAACACCTTGGTCATATTTTAATTGCATAAAGCTGGGAGGAATCTGAAACACTGTCTAACCCTGCCTGCTCATGTCCCATATATGTGAGGCTCTGTGGCCAAATGAATGCAGGGAATCCTAAAAAGTTAAACAGGTGCAACTACTTTGGAGGACATATCTATACTATGGACCAGCAAGTCCTCTTAAGTATTTGCCCAAGAAAAATGAAAACATATGTCCACAAAAGGACTTGCACAAGCATGTTCAGGCCTGTCTTATTCATAATAGTCAAAGCCTGGAAACAACCCAAATGTCCATCAAAAGGAGAAGAGATAAACCAATCATGATATCTATATGCATATACGTACACATAATGGAATACAGTTCAGTAATTAAAAAAAGAAAAGAGCAAACTACTGATAGACACAATAGCACTGATGAAAATCAAAACTCTCACACTGAGCAAAAGAAAATAGGCCCTGCTCCCTTCCCCCAAATCTATGAAGTCCTAGAAGTAGTAAAAGCAGACTATGGTGATGAACAGTCAGACACTGGTTGCTGCTGGACAGGAGTAGGGGATGGGGAAATTTTCTGGGATAGTGGAAACGATCTATATCTTGTTTTTGAATGGTAGCAGATGAAGTATTCATCTCTCAAAACTCACAGAACTGAACACTTAAAATCTGTGTCTATATTAGTTATACTTCAATTAAATCTTTAAAAAAGTTAAACTAGTTTCTTTACTATGCGACTTTCCTGAGGTGTTTATCAAGCAAATATGCATTGTCCATCCTTAAGAAGGAGTAACAGGCCTGGCCAGGTAGCTCAGCTGGTTAGAGCATCAGCCTGATATACCAAGATTGTAGGTTCAATCCCCAATCAGGGCACATACAGGAATCATCCAAAGAGTATAAATAAGTGGAATAAGAAATCAATGTTTCTCTCTCTCTCAAATCAATTAAAAAAAAGAAAAGAAGGAGACACAGTTTGGAATGTTTCTTAACTGTATTCGAAGACAGGTCACTCTTTGAAGGAGGATCCAGGGAACAGAAGACATTTTAGAGGATGTTGTGGTTCACACATTGACCTGGTGCATTTCACTGTGTTGTTTTTCTCCTGTTCAACATATGGATGCTCATGTCCAACCATGGGGCAGGGTCATGAATCATTTGCTGTGGCCCAATGATCCTGCCTTCCTGTTGCCATACGGGGTCCCTCTGTTGGCACCCTCAGCTGTCCTAGGCCATTGGGTCACAACTGCATGTTGTCCCCTGTGTCAAGAGACAAGGTTGAGTAGAGAGAACATGGCCATTGACGTGTTAGCAGGACTTTGCCTGTATCATTCACACAATTGATTTATTTAGTCTCATTTGCCTTAATTCACTGGTTTACAATCTACATTTATGTGAGTGTCTCTATGTATCTGTCACTGTGCAAGTCTCTGGAGACCAAGAACTGAGTAAAACACAATTCCTGCTTTAAAGGGAGAGAGTCACACAAATACAACTTTGAAACAATGAAACAAAAGACTGAGGTACTGGGGTGGTGCTAGTGGCCTTGAGCTTATCTCATTCCTATCCCAAATACATATGGAATCCCTTTTCCTTCTATGTCAGTTCCATTTGCGGAGTCTTCTGCAGTGCTATTCAGATTTATCCTGAATATCCACCATCTCATGGTCAGGCTGGGACCCACATGGTGATGTATCTGTTAGCTCAGCTCTCAAAGTCTTTATTATACTTTCATGATCAAACCCAAGCATGCATAGTTTAGAGGTGAGCCCCGAAGTTAGCAAATAACTTTATGGATTTGTTTTCCCCACCTCCTTTCTCTCCATGGTATTTTTCAGTTTCCTGGTAGTTCATCCATCCAAAGAGCTGGGGACTTATTTACCCTGATACAAGTCCCATGATTCTGCCCATGACTACAGCCAAGAGGTGGGAGCACAGAGAGAGGAAAAGACCTGTTCTCAGGACCAGTCGTCAATTAGTTGGAGAAGAAGGCTCCCCTTGCTTGGCCTTTTCCATCCTGTGGACCTTCCATGTTGCTACTGTTTCTTCCAGGGGACTCCTCTTTCATAGCTTGTGTCTGAAGTAGAAAGTTTCTGCTGGAACTCTCTCTGTCCACACTGGTGTCCACTTCTGAGTTTCAGGCTACCTCAAGGCCTATCCAGGAAGTACCAAAGATAAATCCACAGCCAGTTTAATGGTACTGTGGATTCTTGTTTTCTTCTTGAATTGAAACTGCTGCTCTACTTTTTAAAGAGTCCTTGGAAGCTGCTCCTGCTTTCTCTCCAGGTGTTACAGCTGTATTCACTGGGAGACAGGTGCAGAGTGCTTACTTCACCTTAGCTGAAACTAGAAACTGTTCATTGGCTTTTGCTGAGCCATTTCTCTAATGTTGCTTTGGTCTGAGAACTGGGGATACTTTACTACTTACAAAGGTAGAAGGGACATATCACTGTAGGAGTTTGCAATGGCCATTGTAAAATATCTGAGTTTGTATATTTGTTTGTATATGAGTGCTAATTAAGTGTTAAAAAAGACAATGCTGGCTATCATAGGCAGTATCAAATCTCCAAGGAAAGGCCAAGTCCTTGTTCCAGACTGAAGTGGTGGTCACCATGTCCTTATTCCTAGCCAGTCCTGATGAGAAAGAGCCACCTGTCCAGCAACTGTGATCCTGCAGACAGCTGTTCTGCAGCTCTGTTCCTAATGGCCAGTCAGCACATGATGTTCTTGTGGGGAGCTGTCAACCCTGAGTCTCTTTGCAGGTTCCTTTGAAAATTTCTTTTCATCTCTTTTCCTTTTATCCATTTCTCCTGCCAGCCCCTTCTATGGAATAATGTGATTTTAGGAAAGTGATTAGATCCAGACAACAGAGGGGAAGGGTGGAGTGTTTATATGAAGAAATGAGATTCTTACATGTTGTGAATATTGTGATCAAGGCAGCAGCAGTCTTTGCAGTACAGAAAACTCTTGATTGATAAAGATATAGTTGTTCTTGCAATGTCACCCAAGGGATAAATAGCTTGGCTGTCATAAAATCTCATTAGTCCTGGCAGGAGAATGAAGAAATGTCAAGATTTGTGGCCCTGGTCTAATGAAAGCCGTTATCTCAAGAATGTCTCAGCAATGTGTTATGGGTCTATTTGAAGATTTCAATTTACCTGTAGTAGGTTTGCTTTCTTTTTTTTCTACTGAAGAAACACATTCAGCCTGTTTTATTGTTTTGGATTCATTTCCAGAGGACTGAAACTTATCACAGGCCTCCCTCCAAAAAAGTAAAAATACCAGCCACTTGCCTGTCAAACCCCAGCACACGCACCCTTAAGAGAGATTCTGTTTGTGCAGCGATGGGGCCAGTTTGGTGGGTGCGCACGTTGGATGATGTGGTTGAAGCAGTCACAAAGCCATTTGTGGCTGAAAAACATGCTAAGGATTTAAGAAAAACTCAGAGACTCTGTGAAAAAGAGACATTGTCGAGATTACAACATTTTCCTTTTTTGTGTATTTGGTGAGTATAAGAAACATTAATTGTCTCAACCTCTGGATGTATCATCATGTATTAGGAGCTTAGTAGAAATAGTAAGTTCTAAAATTTAAAAATAATTAGAGAAATATTCTACTTCTATAGAGATATGTCCCAATAGAACATATAACCATATAAAATATGCATGTATAAAAGAGCTAAATTCATTGTACTTTTAACCTTGTGGTTCTTCATTATGTTTCTGTTTCCCAGCGTTGTGTGGACCATGATGTACACACATACACAAAGCTTCCCAACTGCTGATATAAAATGTGATTGCTGGATTTCTGGGCCCCGCTCCACATATGTTGGAAGTGTTGGGCAGAGCTCCAGAATCTGCACTTCTGATCTGTTTCTAAGACAAGCCCGCAGGTGATGCTGGTGCTGCCCAATCCAGGGACCACTCTGAGCATTGCTGCTTTACAAGCCACTATCTTCATCACTAAATTTATCACAGAAAACACTCATCCATATTTGACTTGCCGAGTAGAAAGGCCTTTTAAGAGGTTATCTAGATAAACCATCACTTTAAACTGCTATCCAAGGTATGAATGCGTCTACTCCAATAAGGCATTAAGTCAAAGCATGTGACTGCAATTCTATGTCCAGATACCCATAGAAATTGAAGCTGGTTGGTCTGGTCATTGCATGTTGTTAATCTTGCAAAAGAAGTGATCCTGTGATGCAATATGAGATACATTACCATACACATAGTGAATGACACAGCCTTCTAAATCATGATAGCTAATGCCTGGGGCTAAGGTTACTGGCTATTTAAGCTTTTTCACTTGACCTTCAAGATATAATTGTTACCTCTCTGTATCTTCAACCATCAAACCTGCTTTGTTTTTTAAATTAACTTTAGGAATAATTAAAGTGTAATAAACTATCAATTTAAACTATATAATATTTAAACTGCTAATTTACCAATGACATTAATTCAAAATTATTCAATACAAATAAAAATAATTTTTAAAACTTGACACAATTGAGAAGTATTAGGAGACCTTCAAAGGGAGCAAGATGTGAATATTGTTTCATCCTACTGTCTGGTATCTATTGGACACTCACACAACAGAAAGGCAAGGGCAAAAAAATGGGAATCAGGATGTGGCAGTCCACCAGGACATTGGAGAGGTTACTTGGAGGCTGGGGTCCTCTGTCCTCTCGCACCTACAGCCCAGAGCCCAGACACCCCGAGAAACCTCAGAAATACACCTGCCCTCCTGAAGCTGGTCTGCTGTGCTCAGATAACAAGAGCCTAGGCTAGGGGGCATACTGGCTGTAAGAATGGAGTAAAGGGCACAAATCTTTGTCATGCCTTCATGGCTGCCTCTCTCTTTTTGTTCCCAGTGTCCCTACCTTGGGCCAGGATTTCATCACCTTATACCTGAGTTTTTATGAAAAGTCATTCGACTTTTCTCTTTGCTTCTAATCTCCCCTCTCCCCCACCCCTGCCTCCAAGAACCTATCCTGCATATATCTATGTTCATGCCACTTTCCAAGTAACAAAACTTCAGGGACTTTCAGCGTGAATCGTACTTTTTCAGTCTGGTGGTGGAAGTCCCCAGCCATGCAGCCTGTGCCCTGAGTGGCTTTGCCAATCTCTCTTGTCTAATTTCAAACAGCAGTCACCCAGAAGCAGGGCTTCTACTTGCCTTAGCTTCATGCCTTCCCTCCACTGGACACCCTTCATTTTCCTTGCCTGTGTTCCACAGTCCACATGCAGCTCCTGCTCATGAAGACTCAATTCCCTCAGAATTTTTTCTCTTTCATATTTCTGTAGCTCTATGGTTGAACTAGTTACTTACACACAATAATGAGGTGCTCTGAATTTTAATTATGTCTTGGGAGCATGTTCTATTCCTCAAATGCAGAATAAACTGGTTGAAATCAGGGGCCATGTTATGGAATAATTCCTGAAATTTAGGATTCCATGTAATAAAAAATGATACCCTAAATGTGTACCTCCATAGTTTGTTAGACTTTCCATATAAATATACCATGAATCTGAAAACAACTCTTTGTTAGACCATATGTCTTGTTTCTTATTTTTAAACTGTGCTAAATATTTTATAGGTACTGAGGGAAATGCAAAATGCAGTGATAGTAGTGAATATTTGTTGAGTTCTTACTGTGCATCGGGCACTATTCCAAGTGCTTTTCTATGGAATAACTGCTTTAATTCTTCTGACAACCCAATGAGGCTGATACTATTGTTATTCCCATTATACAGCCAAAGTAACTAAGACACAAAGAGGGGATGTCATTGCCAAGGTCGGGCAGCTTGAACCAGGAAGCTGGGCCTGGTGCCCAAGACCTTAACCACAGCACACACTGAATCTCATTCACATAAGGAGTGTATTTAATGTAGGCTGTGTTGAGGAATAAGTGGCAAAATTGTAATTAGAGGCCAGACAAAAAGACCTTGAAGACCACGTCCAGATTTATGCCCAAGAGATGTTGAGATGGAACATACCTTCTTTTTAATGAAGTTGTTGTATTCTCACAAACTCCGGAGAAAGAAAAGTTCATTATCTGTAGAGTCTATTTTTAGATCCTTTTCTCTTATGTCATTATAAAGAAAATATAGTTGCCAATTTGATTACTCTATATATAATAGGTATAATTTAAATTAAGTTAAAGATGCTCTACCTAATGTCTCTGCATGTTGCTGAGTTTTTCATTAAAAATTTCTGTTTTGGACTTAGCAAATGCTTCATCTTTTCTACTTCACTAGTTGGAAATTCTCCCATGGTGGTCCTAAGCTCTTTAAATTTTTTTAAGTTGCAGATTTCTTCTGTTGGTCTCCAGGAAGCCTATTTTTTTTCCAAGCCCCAGAGAGTAGCCCAGATCCACCCTCTGCACACTCACTGCGTCACAATCAAATATTGCATAATTACTTTCTTAGTGTATCCCAGAGGTGTGAGTCTTGGACTGTAGACTATAAACTCTTCTCAGATGAGAGATAAAACTCTTTATTATTTAAATCTCCAGGTCTGGTAACAGGAATTTACTCCATCCAAATTGTCTCCAGTCTTGTGAGAGAAGTGATCAAATGAGACTATGTAATGTATCTTGAGATAATTTGAGATAATTTCTTTTTTTTTTTTTACAGTTCAAATACATTTGTCTCCACCTTCCCGCCACCACTTTCCCCTGCCCCTTTCCCCCACTATGATGAGATAATTTCTAATGGGACCAATTAAGGGGAATGTTTCCTTCCAGTGGTGCCCAGAACTAAAGAGGGATTCCTTTTATTCATTTTGTTTCATTTGTGGTGTGAGAAGGGGGTTCAGAGGTGAGAAGTTAAGGAAGTATTACTTTATCTCCTATGAAGACACAAAGTCAAAATTCTAATTATAGTATGGTCATAGTCCAGTTATAGTCTGGACTTTTGATGGATATTTTCTTCATGTTGGCTTCTTTAAGAAATTTGAGCCAAATAGCTAAAGCTATGTTTTTACTAGTAATTAAATACCATTAATAGATGGGAAATATATTGCATATATAAATTTATACCTTTTTGGTTAACCTAAAAATGAAACATATAGCATGTGGTAATTTTCAGGTGCATTAGAATTGAGTGGAAGAAGCTAGTATTGAAGAAGGTGTGATTATTTCCGTATTACCAATGGGGAAAATTGTATGATTTGCCACTTGTAGATTGTGGGCTCATTTTCTGAGATTAAAAAAAAAAACTAGAAGTGTTCAATTTTGAAATACTTATGATAGAGAAGTTACTGTGGAATGTTTTTGAGAAGCAGGACTTAGTAGAGAAACAGTGCCAAGGACAGGAGTGGGGAGGGAGTCAGTACAGCTCGGGCTTCTTTTTCCTCTGCATTCACCCTCTTTTTCCAGCATTCACACATTGTCCTCGGTACTTTAGGATATGCGGTTCAAGGTCCAGCTTCTGGATCTCTTTCTCAAGTGATCTGAGATACACTCAGCTCATGGACTTCCATGGAACAACAGAGAGATTTGTAGCCTCTACAGCAAGGATTCCTGGCCTTAGCTGTCAATTATAATCACTTGGGGAACTTTAACAAATACTGATTCCTAGTTCTTCCCCCACCCCAGATTTGAATTTTGATTGGCCATAGTGGGGCCTAGACACCTGCATATTTGAAGTTCTCCAGGTGATGCCAATTTGCTACAACATTGAGAACCACTGCTCCGAAGTCATTCTGAGGAGAAAGTTTCCTCATGGCCAGATGCTGGTGCACCCGTGGAGCTGGTAACAATGGGGAGTTATACAGGCAAGAGTAGACTGCTAAACTATTGAATGGCTGCAGTGAAAGGCACCGTCAAAGTAAAAAGGTAATAGCAAGTACTACTATTTTGTTAGAAAAGATGGCTAAGACCTGATGTTACCCTACCAGTTAGAAAGTGCTTCCACATATACCAGCAGGTTTGTCCTCATAAGCACCTGGAAGGCAGATAGGGAAGGTAGAATGTGCAGTTTTTACCAGTGAGGAAATAAAGCTCTGTAAGGCCGAATGTCATATTCAAGACCGCATGGCTCTGTAGCTAACAATATTGGGGGTAGAATCCAGGTTTCTGATTGCCATTCCCTTGAAACAAATCAGCACTATTATAAATTAGAATCCCATTCAGTTCCAGTTACTTACTCACTGTATCACCCATGGGCTGTTGTTAAACCTCTCTGTTTTCTCACCTACAAAATGGGGATAATACTTGGATCTACCACAAAGGGCTTCTCAGGACTGCATGAAATAAAGGTTCTTGAAGACTGTAAAAGTCAGTATCAAATAAGCTGTCACTATTTATTACTAACTAGAGGGAGAAAGCAGTGGTTTGAGTGAGGTTAGTTATTTTAATGCTGTTTTCCTGTACCTGGGATTTTAAAATAACCTCAAATGTGAGTTGTTACTTTACAATATTCTATTCTTTCTAGTGTAGTCTGCATGTTTCTGGGGCCTGGTTTATTCATTAATTTACCAGCCAGGATCACAGAATTGACCTGAGTAGACTGGGCTTCCTGGGGTCAAAGAAGTGTCTGAAAGGGAGACCCTGAATCATTTTGAATTCAGACTTCCCTTCCTGCTGTGTTCCTAGAATTTCTGGTCCATGACAACATCTGAAGCAGTCGCTACAGGTGTCCTTAACCACCCTTGAAGTCTAAACGTCAAACTACCTCATTTTGGCTAACTGAGCCTGTTTTGGAGGGCCCCAAATTAGTCATGTGGGGTACTTAATAAAAAAATTACTAAACAGCTCTGTTCTTTGGCTCAACACTGGGCCTCCCTGTTGGAGAGCAGACCTGGGTTTGGAGAGAAATGTCTGAGGAATGTCTGAGGTTTTGCCCCTAAGAGATGAAAACAGGGGATTTCAGAGAAGGGATGAAAGAAATGAGTTCTTTTAATTCCACATTCATCATTCAATACACTCTCAGTAAGACATCTGATAGCACTTAGTTGTAGATATCAAGACCCTCCTTATTTATAAAAGCAGGTCATTCTATACAATTTTTTAAATTTATCACTGTCAAGTTCCACTATTCTTTTCATAATTCTCTATAACACAAGTTCTACACACCGTAGATTTTCATAAATGTTGTCAGCAGCTCCCTACTTTATGACATTTATTTGCTTATTTATTCATATAAGAAACCGTTATTAACTTTTTACTTTATGTCAGGCACTATGCAAAGACTAGGGGCATGCAATTGTAAAGACACGGTCCCCATTCTCAAGGAACTGATTGTTTAGGGGAGGACAGAGCATGACAGATAACTAGAGTCAGCACAAGGGCTGTGGTGGTGGGAGACACAGGGTTCCATAGGGCACAGGAAGGAAATGGGGCCTGGGAATAAGTTTCAGGGAGAATGCTAGAGCTGGTTCTTGAAAAGCAAAGGGGAGCTGGGAAAGTGGTTTAGATAGGAGGAGGTATATAGGCACAGTGGGCTGGGAGCATGATGGGGACAGAGAGCATGCACAACCAGGTCACTGTGTACTTTGCATTGCATCCTGTAGACCAGTGCCTCCCACATTAATTTGCAGTTTGTGAATTAAATGCCAAGGAAGTAGAATAGGGAATATGAATGATGTGTAGTAAGGGTGAGTTTTATTTCATGAAACTTACATTTCAGTATAGATATATTTTTGAGTGTGTACATGCATATATATATTTGTATGTACTAAGTACGGTGTTTAACGGTAAAATACAGGGTGGGGCAAAAGTAGGTTTATAGTTCATATGGAAAAATAATACAATAATAAATAATAATACATGAATAAATTCTGTTTTGTGTACTCACAACTGTGAACCTACTTTTGCCCCAGCCTGTATGTTTGAGATACTCTGCTCTAGGGTAGAAGTGCCACTGTGGGGTTTTTACCCAGAGAAATGACATGATTAGATTTGCATTTTAACATAATTATTCTGACCAGGGTATGTAGAAGAGATTTCAGGGGTTGGAATGCATCATGGTGGCAATGCTGCAGCAGCTTTCCTGTGCAGTGAGGTAAGAGCCACATGTTGTGAGTGGCAGACCAACAAGACAGAAAGAACATGGGTCCCTGATGGTGATGGCACTGCTATACCAGCCCATAATTCTAAATGGGAGAGAAATAAATCTCTAGTTTTGTTTAGCCACTATTATTTGGGTCTGTAATGGCAGGCTAACCAATATCCTAAACTATTATACCTGTGGCAGATGGACTCTAAGGTGGCCCATAATGACCCTCATATCCTAGTAGTCACACTTGTAGGTAATCTCTTTTCCTTGGGTGTGGGTGGGACTTGTGACTTGCTCGATTGTGCAAAAGATGACATTTCCATGAATAGACTACTTAAGATTCCGACTTCCATCTTGCTAGCAAGTCTCACCTTTGCTGGCTTTGATGAAGCAAGTTAGCACATAAAAAGCTGCCCTATGAAGAGGCTCAAACAGCAAAGAACTGAACACAACCTCTGGCCAACAACCTCGGGGAACCAAGGCCCTACATCCAGTTGCCTGCCAAGAGCTGAGTGCTGCCAGCAGCCATGCCAGCTGGGAAGTGGGTTCCTCCTCTGTCAAACCTTCAGGTGACACCTCAGCTCTGGCCAATACCTTGATTACAGTCTCAGGAGACACCCTGAAGCCAAGACCAAACTAAAATGTGCCTGGGTTTTTGACCCACAGAAACTGAGATAATAAGTGTTGTGGTAATTTGTTATGCAGCAGTAGATAACTAACACATTGTTCAGTTTTTAATCAACTTCCTCTGCCTCCTTGGCTTCAGCTTCAGAGCCCTGACTTGACATCACTCACATAGTGACACCCATATCAAACCCAAATACAGCTTCGTACTCTCACACTCATCAGACTAGCAAAAATAAAAGTGCTGGATAATTCCAAGATATGGTGAAGTAGGAATTCTCTCCCACTGCTGTTATGAGTGTAAGTGGACACAACCACTTTAGGAAATAATCAGTAAAATGTAGGAAAATCTAAGATGAACATGCTTTGCTATACATTTTTCTACTTCTTGGCATAAACACTATACAAGAATATTCACTGTACAATCCTTAATATTAGTGAAGTACCAGCAGTGAGGTGCTGCTGAAATAAGTACCTAAAAATGTTCATGGCCTGGAAATAGAGTAATGTAGAAGCTAGAAGAGTTTTGAGGTGCCTACTAGAAAAAACTGGCATTGCCATGGACAGACCATTAAGAGAGATTTTGGTGAGAGCACAGAGAGAGGATAGCCTTAATCTTCTTGAGTGATCCTGATTAGAATGCTGGTAGTGAGGCAGCATAGAAAGAAGCTAGGGAAATTCCTTGACAAGTGGAATAAGGAAAACTGAGACAACAGAACTAAACAAGGCCAAATGATTTGAGCAATTTACAGTCAGCTAATAAATCAAAAGGTTTTATCTTCCCTAACCAAGGGCACTTAGGAGCAAATGGTTTGCAAGTTACAGACTGTTCATAGACAGAACAGCCTTAGTCCTAGACCCTCTTCAATGATGTTCTTGATAATGTTCTTTAAAAATGAGACTAATCAGAAAATAACCCCTGACCCCTTTATATGCATATTTTGATGAATCAATGTATTGAAGGATATACCTGAAAAGCTAATGAAAATTCTGTTAAGACCCTCCCTTGAGACCTCTTCTAGGATTTCAGGAAGCCAAAGAAAGAGAAAAAGCTTCAAGACAAAGGACACATGGCATGTTCTGACTAGAGCATGCCCATGCCTTGTATCTCTGTTGTCTTTCTTCTAAGACTTGCAACCAGGCGAGCAGTGGGCTGTGGCAACTTGTCCTGGTCTTACCCCCTGAACATGTCTCCAAGGCCCCCTTTCTCTCTGACTTTCTCTCTCCTGTTGCTTCTTCTACCTTAAGTCCTTCCTTTGTTTCACTGCCCCCAGCTTTAATAAACATACTCCCCAAATCACCTGGTCTTGTATAATGAAATCTTTGCTACATGAAGTCAAGAACCCACATACTATAGGCCAGCCCAAGACAGACCTGTTCTGGGTCCGGACCCCATCTGGTAACAGCAGGAACAGGAATAGTAAAGGCTAGTCTGATGAGACCTTAGAAATAAGGAACATTTTGCTGGACAATGGAGGAATGGCCATCCTTTTTAAAAAGAACTGAATTGGGTTCATGTTCTAGCATTTCATGGAAGTTAGAACTTGCAAGCAAGGACATGGGACATTTAGCTGAAAGTTTCTAAGTGAAGTGTTTCAGGAGCAACCTGATTCATCCAGACTCCTTAGGCCAAAATGCAAGAGAAAAATAATGTAAAGGCTGAAATTTTCATCGAAACGGAAGGAGCGCTGAAAAATATGGAAAATGCTCAGCCTATCCATATTGAAAAGAATTAGAATGTCTGTTTGGGAGCAAACACTGAGGGTGTGGCCCAAGACACCATTTGACAAGGAGACTAGTACTGGATCAGATAGCTCAGCAGAAGCTAGAAGCTCTTCTCCAAGAAGGTGGAAGAAAGATTCCACCTCTCCTACCCTGCCCTCACCCCAGCAAGGTGACTCAGAGAGCTTCAGGGGTCCCACTCCCATCACAGACCTAGAGGGCAAGGGCAGGAAGAGCAGTTTCAAAGGAGAAGCTGCTGGCTTGCAGGACCTCATTGGGACCTGAGGAAAGCAGTTCCATATTGCAGGTGCCTTCCCTCACTCTGGCACTGCACTGCTCAGCTGTCCCAGGTGAGGCTCCGGCAGGCCAAGGTGCAGTGTGGGCCACTGTGGCTGCCCCTCCAGAGGGCACAGGGAACAAACCCACCTAGATTTCAAGGAACAGATCCAATGTCCCATGAAACTGTGGAGTGGTGCCACTGAGAGTTCAGGACCATTTCAGAGACCCCGCTCTTAGGTCAATGCCCAGCAGAGCCATGGGGGAGAGGTCATCCAAAGCCATGGGAGCAGGGCTCTCAGGAGCTTGGGGCCCCATCCTATATTCTGTACAATTCCCACGACTCTGCCCATGACTCTGGCCAAGTGGTGTGAGCACAGAGAGAGGTAAAGGCCTGTTCTCAGGACTATCCCTCCTTTAATTGGAGAGGGAGCTTCCCCTTCCTTGATATTTTCCATGCTGTAGGTCTTCCATGTTGTTGCTGTCATTTCTTGGAAACTCCTTTCTCACAGCTTGAGTCTGGAGGTTGGAAGGTTTCTGCCGGGAGAGCAGGACCACTACACCAGTGTGCTGGGAAAGTGGGACCCCTGCCCTAATGGGTCTGGAGGATGGAGCATAAGCCAAAGAGGATTATTCTGCAGCCTTAAGGTCTAATGGAATTTGCCCCACTGGGTTTTGGACTTAATTGAGACATGTCATTCCTTTTTTCTTCCCTGTTTCTCCCTTTTGGAATGAGAATGTTTGTCCTGTGTCTGTCCAACCATTTTGTATTTTGGGAGCACTTGGCAAGTTTGATGCACAGGCTCATAGCAGGAGAGGAATTTGCCTTAGAATGAATTTTACTATTTTACTTTAAATCTTACTCTCATCTGATTTAGATAATATTTGGATGAGATTTTGGACTTTAGACTTTTGAGTTGAGACAAGTGTGAAGGACATTAATTTTGGGGGGGGCAGTGGTGGTGCTAAGAGTGAATGTTGTAGACTGAATGTGTTCTCTCCCAAATTCATATATTGAAATCTTACCCCCTTCTCACCCTCCATATGATGGTATTTGGAGGTGGGGCTTTTGGAAGGTGATTTGGTCATGAGGATGAAGCCCTCATAAATGGAATTATGGTCTTATAGGAGAGAGCTCCCTCTCCCCTTCTGCCATATGAGGGCACTGTAAGAAATTTGCTGTCTATGAACTAGGAAGTGGGTCCTCACCAGAACCGACCCTGTTAGTATCTTGTTCTTAGACTTCTCAGCCTCCAGAAATGTGAGAAAAAAAATTTCCTTTGCTTATAAGCCATCCAGTGGTATTTTTGTGTTAGCAGCCCAAATGCACTAAGACCTGAAAGGGAGAAGGAAACTGAATACCCATTAAGAGAAAATGGATGAGATGTATAACATGGTTACAGCAATTAAAATGAATGACCTAACTCTAAGTTCATAAATATGAATATATTTATCCATATAAATCTCAGAAACACAACGCTGAACAGAAAAAGGCAATTTCAAGAACGTATAGTATAATAACATTTATATGAAGTTTAGAAGCATTCAAAGCAATATAATATATAATGCTTACACTATAAAGATACATAATAGTAAAAACATGCATCTAAAAAAATAACATCAAAATTAGGATGTGATGGGTACCAGGTTTTTTTGGTTTGTTTTTGTTGTGCCACTCCATAATTTTCATGTTGATTACAAAAACTGGAATGCTTAATTGTCATTAAGGCATAAATCCTGGCACAAATCAAGAAGAAACATTACAAAACTTAGGTAATTGCTGCCATTACTTTATTTTGTTATACTTCACTTTCAGATAGTAATTGGTGAGTTGGGGCAAAGGGACAGAGATGATGTTAGGTTAAGAGGCTTTAAGAACTCTTTATTACAGTTGTCAGTGAGTGTCTTGGAAACATGAAGTTTGAAGTGTGAGTTGAGAAAGGAGCCAGGCATCCCAGAGAAAACAAGGAGAAAACACCAAGGAGAGTGGGATGATGAACTGTCTGCTTGAACAGTTAACTATTTAGGAAAGATTTGAACTGTATAAGCCAACATCTATGATTTTGTGTCATTTATGCTTTTAACTCACAAAGAACTAAAATATAGCAGAAAAACAAGATAGAAGAAAAGAAATAGAATTTACCCCCTAAAGCCATCACCCTCCATTGTCTATAGCTGAAATAGAAGAGTATACAGACATACACGAAAAGAAAGGATTCCAGAAATGGGAGGGGCTATCCAGAGTGGCTCCTTTTTTCTTAGAAGGGGATGTGGAATCCCAGCTGGCCAGCTCCTTTTTTCATTCAGACTTGAAATGCTTTGCGGTTGGGGTTGCTTGGCACAACATTGCCTTCTACAAATAAAAACACCTCATCACAAGCTGCTTTTCTTCTGCAACATTGTAACATGCTTTAGTGGCTAAATCAGAAGGTGACATGCTTTTTAATTCACTGGAAGAGACTGCATGTCACAAATGGAGCTACTCCTGTCAACATTTTCCTGAGTAATTCACATCGGTTATAGATTCCTCAACTAGATATAAGATCCTAAAACAGGAGGAAGACATGTTGTCAATGTATTAGCATTTTGCAGAGTGTACACAATGACTTACTGTAAGACTCAGTGAGAACACTATGACTCCACTATCACCGATGACCAGATACTTATTCATTGAGTTATGTACCCACAATGCTCCAGTGTTACAAATCCACTTAACAGCTTCAAGTCTTGAGGTTTCTATTTGTATTTCTAAATTAGCATCAAGAAATACAAAATCATAAACAAGGATAATCCCTATAGGCTGCTGCCAAGAGGTTTTGTGTTTATTTTAGCATACATAAGAAATCTATTGAATTTTTAAAATGTGAAGCAGTTCTTTTCACTAAGAATATGTGGTTAGGTGAGGCTGGCCTCATAGTTCTGGTCTTTAAAGTGGGTCTCACTTTTAATGAGAGCCCTGAAGCTGAAGTAAGTTCATGAATAAAACAGAGGAAAAGCCTCATTTTTACTAAATAAGGCATTAAGTCTAAGGTTCTTTGTTTTCTTCCCTTTTTTATTATCTCCTCATACTACCTGTAAGAAAAGGCAGCATTGGAGAGACAAAATTTCTGCTCTTGACAATTTATCTTTTTAATATTTTCTTTCCACTCACAAAGTTCCACGTCATTTTATGAGGTCACTGGCACCACCTCCTGGCCTTTGTCATCTTTATCTTTTTGCTTCTTCCCACTTGCCAATGAGGGGTAGACGATTGGCAAGTTAAGACGCTGCGTTTCCACCTGTCTGAAAGAGGTCAAATTGCGGATGCGGCTCAGGGTCCTGGCCAGACTCTGGGAAAACCTGGTAGGTTCATGGGCAGTGATCTGTACAGGCCAGGTTAGGCCTGGGGTCCATAGGGGCAGTGGCTGTTGTGGCACTGGACCCTCACCCTTCATAGACTTGAAATGCAGAACTCTCCACATGGTAGCCATGGGCCCTGGGCACTTAAAAAGTCCTCCATCCTCTCAGGTAATGTTTCTTAGAACTTTTTCACTGGCATTCATGGGAGGAAACATATTTTACTTCATAATCCAAGTTTGTCAGGGTCCACCAGTCAGGAAAAAAGAAACCAGAATATTTCAACAGAGAGAATTTAGCACAGGAAACTGATGAAACAGATGTTGGAGGACTGAAAAATTTAGAAACGCTGGAGGAACACATACTTACTAACTGCAAGCAGCACTCTGGGGCCTGAGGTCAGAGAGAAGAAAGGAGGCTGAGCTATCAGGACCCAGTGGCTTAGTCCGGTGGTTCTGGAAGTGCAGTAAGGAGTGCAGACAGGAAATACTGCTACCAGGCTGTGCAGGAGAGATTGTCCCAGGATGTGACCACTGCCAGACCCATTAGCTAGATCCTTAACAGAACAGAGATTGCTTCTTGTAAGCCCTCAGAGACTATCTGATGAGCCTCTCCCCTATTCCCCGGGCATTCTGGTTCGTGGATCAGGCCGCTGCCCTGCCCTGGAAAAGCATGTAATGCATTTTCTCCTTGTCTGGGGTAGGTTACTGGTATGTGACCCATTCATCCTGCCCTGTTCTATGTAATTCTGTAGCACCTGCCATGCAACCTGAATGATATCTATTTGTCTTGCCCCCAACCAAGGCACACCTCTGTTAAAAAACTTCTGATTGGGGACATTTTATTAACACAGGCTAATTGGCCATCACTGAGGTGATGCGGACAGGTGTTGTACACCAACAGGAAGTAACCCTGTGAGCGAGCTGCTACCCCTCCTCCAGCCTGGAGGGCTCCCAGATGACAATGTAGAAAAGTGCTTTGCACAGTTCCAGCTCCACTGACACAAAGCAGTAGGTAGAGAGGAGGTCTGAAGCTGAAAGACATTAGCCCAATAACTGTAGTGCACGAAAAAAGGGCTTCTATGAGAAGTAACCTCGCTGGGTGACCTAATCATAAATCCCTAATTGGGCCATCATAATGGGTAGTCATCTCTAGGCATATAACTTTTTAGTAAAATGTTTATCTTTGCTTTAAGCAAGCCCTGTCCATTGTTTCTGTCTTTGAAATTAGTTTAACAATCCTCAAGAGAGCACATAATCTTGTCAAATATCCTGTAATCTAATTCCACCTCCACGTAATCTTCTCTTCCTCCCCTTAATTTCAAATGCATAAAAGAAGATGCAAAACTGTTATTTTCTGGAGTGTTTGAGATTGTGCTCTCCAGCATATGTTGTGAGTTTGGCTCAAATTAACTCTTATAAAAATTCTCTACAGGTTTGGATGTTTCTTACCTTGACACTACCATACAATACCTTACCAGAGCTATGAGCACACACTCTGCATTTAATTTTCTATTGCTTTCTGTTCTAAGTTACTTTACCTTACTCTACCTTACCCTATCCCATTTTAAATATTCAAAAGCTGGATGAGGCTCATCAAATTGATTTCATGACCCACTAAACGCTGCTCTAGGACATTTTCAAGTTACTATGAGTATTGAAATTCTGTGCCATTTACCTCCTGATCTCCTTCCACACGAAAAGTGACTTAAAGGACTTCTCTCTCAAGGTAGTCTTCCACTGAATACAAATGGGGGCCCACACTCTTCCATAGGCTTCAGGATATTTCTATTAAGAGGCTGCAAATGTCTTGTATTATACCAGAAGGGGTACAGTCCCCAGAGTAGAGGTTTTACTAAGAAGAAAAGTTAAGAAACCACCAATCAAAAGTACTTATTGTGTCTTTCTTATATAAAAGTTATTATAAACATGTTTTGGGGGAATGCCCAGAAATGTACATCAGAGGAGCATGAAATCCAGTGAGAAGATAAAAGCCAAATGAGTAAACAGCACGTGAACTGCCACTAAGCAGGATGGTTAGCTGTCCAGTGGGTGACTTTTAGCAGGAACATTGTGAGAGCAGGGTGATAGGGTTGTAGCAAGAACAATCTGCAAGTTTTTATGCAAAGACCTGGGTTAGTTCTTGCCAAATAGGTAGGATTTAGCATAGGGGTTGCATTCCTGGTGAAGAGAACAAGTAAGAAGCACGTGGTATGCTCAGCACAGTCCTGGAACTTGGGCATCATAAGTAGTAAGGAAAACCTGAGCACCAACCGGAGTTGAGATAGGGAGCCTTGGACATGGAGAGGGTGTACAGACTGAACGCAGGGAACTAGTCCCACATTTACAGAGCAGGTCGAAGAGCTGGTGGAAAGTGCACTGAAATTTGCTTTGACAAAGACCAAAGTCAGGGAACATTAAGGAGGGTAGTCAGCAAATGCTACAGAGGCCCAGACAACTGAGCACTGAGGAAGAACCTCTGGCTTTGAACTGATGTGCCAACTCTCTTTAATGAGGGTGGTGGCTCTTGGCTGTATTGTCTGTGTGGACTAATCTGTTATCATGTTCCGCTCCATTTTTTGGATTTTCACACTGTGTTTAAATATCATATAAACTGGTCCAAAGTATCCAGTGAAAACAATAAAACTCATTATCAATTCTTATTCCTTCCCAGCTGTCCAGAGCCACGTGAGGTTTTTAAGGTCTTCCTTCTGTGACCACCCTCTTTCCGCTCACTGTAAAGCAGCTGTTTCCATTCACTACTGTCATCCATTCTCTTTAAGTGGCTTCTGTTGGGACCTCGCATTTGGAGATTGCACTGTAACTGTGGCCAGCTGCCTTGCAAATTCAAGTGACTGGCCACAAGGGAAACCAGATGAGGGATGGGTAGATCAGGTGAACCTATCATCCCTACTACAAAACATGTGTTCAGCTGATAGCAGATCAGTATCATTTTCTCCAGGAGTAAGAGAATCTATTTCAATGCTTATCATACATGCAGAGTTGTGACCAAATTGCCAGAGGTGACAGTCTCGGTGTCGCTTCTATAAAGATGTCACTAATGCTTAATACTCAGATTTTGTTCTGGATTTTATGACTTGCATGCTGACATTTATTTTGCACAATATAAGCTATGATCATGTAGATTTTAGTTTATTTTCTTTCTCTTAGAGAGATTGGATTCCAGCAACTATTAGCTGCTGCATGGGGGAGCTCCATAGGTCGCTGCTCATCCCTGGTCCAGGCAACAACTGCTGCGGGGGAATAGAGCACGTCGCAGGGAGTGCGGTGCTCCAGGATCTGAAGGTCACTGTCCTGGGCCAGCTGAGATGGGAGCATGGACTCTGAATCCTGCAGAGCCAGTCCTGGCAGTGTCACGGATGGGGGAATAAACACGAGTAGTTGCAAATACTTCTCTGTTTGCCAGGGAAGGGGACATGGCACTCCCCTCTAGTAGGGAAGGCCCCAAGCCCATTTGTTCAAAGGCTTTTATTGAAACATTTATCAGTGGGGCTAGGTAACAGGAATGCACAGGTTATCTCATTACATAAGTATGTTAATGTTTACTGAGAATAGATGATGTTTTGAAGAAAACATGGCAAGAACACATCTATTTACATGGGTCTGAGAGGAGACTAGTAAACAAGATGACTAAACATGAGAGCGTAGTAAACATGAGAGCAACAAAGGGTATAGGGTTAGGTCTGTGAATAATGTAAATTTCCTTCCCAGCATGAGCTGGTTATCATATCTTTTGAGGGAAAAACAAAGCATAATTTAAAGAATTTACTTTTAGGCCTGATTATCGCTGGGAACCACCAGATCTAGTTTTTTAGGGCTGTCTCTGGTATTGTTTTAAGCCTGAGCCAGGCAGGGGGAGGGAGCCACCAAGAGACAAGGAGGCTTCTTTCAGATAGAATGAGGACTCCAGCCATGTACAAGCTGAGCTGAGGGGAGTGGGCCTTTATGCCCTTTCTCTGTTTCCCCCATGCCCTTGTCTGCTGCCCATACCAGCCAATGTCTGTTTTAGGTTGTTTTCTCCTTGTGAGAAAACTTACCCATCATCAACAAGTGACCATCACAGGGCCAAACATGGTGATGTGAGGGGGGCAGGGGCTGCGCTCCTGCCAGGGTGGGTAGTGGCCTGTTTTCCCAAGGCCTCCCTGATTATTTCCAGCCTTGGGGCCCTCTCGCCTGTCTGGGGGTTACAGTTCCCCCGCTAGACAGGTCGTTTCCCCAACAATCAATGGCTTCCTAATTTATACTGAATAATTTTCATAATTGAACCCACTATGTAGGTAGCTGCTTAACATTTATTAACTTATACTGTGGGTGGAATCAGCTAAGAATATGCAGATATATACTGGCATGAAGAATATTATTTTAATAGCTGGCACTAGAGTTCCTGGTGGGGCAGGTGTTTTCTTTGTGTAGAAAAGTATTTTGCTAAACAATTTAGGAATGGTAGGTGGCCCTGAAAGTAGGATTAGGAGACAGAGATACTAAATGTACTGTATCGAGAGAGAGGACAGGAGCGATGGGAACAGAGATAGTGGAAAGTGGGAAGTTCCAAGTTTATACTGAAAGAGGATGGGATCAATGGAATCCAATGCTGTTGGGATACAGAGAACTTTAAGAGGAGGGAATTCTAATTTTAGGTAACTTGCAACCTTCATTTAAAATTCCTCAGTTGCTCCAAACCTTCAGAAGAGTTTGCTATAAAACAACCAAATAAAACGTTGTGTGTCAGCAGGAGATGAGATGTGAGGGAGCCTGGTGTATTCAGAGAAAGCAAAACTCAGAGCCAGTGACTCTGAGATCATTAACTCTCAGGGGATGTGCCATCTTGGAGAGAACACTGTCCCTCTACCACAGATGAGATAGAAAAGGGACTTGAATCAATCTCAACCAAATCTCTGTGAACAAGGTGGCCTCGATTGGAATGGGATAACATAGTAGCTTGCTATTTTCAATCATAATTTCTCGAGACATTTATTATTAGAAAATGATAGGATACACAATCTCCCTTTTCTCTTCATTTATTTAATCTCAGGCATAATTGTTCTCATGAGCAAAATCTGGAAATTAGACCTAAACTATCTCTATGGTTCCTATGAGTTTATAGCTCTAATAATAATCTTGGAGATACAGTACAATGAGCAGATTGGTGGTTGCTAGAAGAGCCGGTAGACAGTGGGTGAAATGGGTGAAGGGGGTCAAAAGGTAGAAACTTCCAATTAATAAGGTAAATCCTGAGGATGTAATGTGGTCAGCATGGTGACCATAGTTAATCATACTGTATTGTATATTTGAAAGTTGCTAAGAGAGTAGATTTTCAAAAAGAAAAATCAACAAATATTTTTGATTTTTTGATGTAAATTGACAGTGAAATGTACAAACCATAGGTGTATCATTCCATGAGTTTTGACAAATGCATATACCTCTATAACCTTAACCAAGTTAGAGAGCTTTTCCAAAACTACAGAACGCCCCCTTAAGTCAAACTCACTCTCACTCCCAGGCTACCCCTTGTTTGACTCTGACCATAATGGATTAACTAATTAATAATTAAAATTTATTGTTAAATGCCAAGCTTTGTTTTATAATACTTTATTGGCATGAAGGCTTTTATTTCTCACAAGCGCTGTGAGATGGATGTTACCTGGATATACCCAGTGTAGCAATTAGGACCTGAGCAAGGGAGGTAGAATCCTGTGATCCTAATCTCAGTTTGTACCACACTGCATTGTGTGGGTTCAGAACAAGTCATCCCAAAATGTGCCTCTGGTATGCAAGATTGTTTTGAGTTAAAGGAAACTTTAGCCACCTGCTCAAGAACACTTCAGTCCCTTCCTTAACTACTTACTGAATTTGAATTAGGGGCCTTGCCCATAATGAGATTATCTGATCATTTTTGACCTTTGCATAGGGCACGCAGACTTTTATTTACTAAACATGTTTTTTTTTTTTTTTTATCCCCTTGCAATGACTCTTTGAAGCCCCAAGGTGCACTACCTCATCCCTAGGATATACACTCGTTTTACCCTTTCTGTCTCTGAACCTCTCCTGCATGTGGGGGTCTCTGATCTGTCATGCATTAAATTTGGTCATTTTCTCTTGTTAATCTGTCTCGTGTCTATTAGCAGCGGAGAGCACCTTGGGGATAAAGTTGGCTCCTCTCCGCACAGCATCTGAGATGGTATGGGAAGTCCACAAACATAACATCACAGGTCAAAATGCAAGGGAAACCCATGCTACTAGTGAGTTCTCAAACCTCTTGAATCATCCTAAATGCCGTATGCTTTACACCTTCCTAAAAGATTCCCTTCTCTCCCACGGCTCAGAAAGCAGTAGGAGCAAGGAGGTGTGAAAGGCTGCAAATGTGATTACACTGGTTGAGCAGCCCAAACAGAGGTGGCTCAGGTAGCAAACAAGTCTTGGGCAAGCCCAATGGGCGGAGGGAGGGGCCGGCTGGAGCTCCCTCCTCTGATGACACATGCGTCTTCTCGGAATCCAGCCGCTTCCAAGAGCTCAGCCGCGGGGACAGGACACGCGTCCTGCCACGCGGATGGCCGCTGGCAGGGTTTGTGAAGCTGCCCTATCGCTTAATTAGTCAGCCGTTCTCCTGTATTTCACCGTCTCCCTCTCTCCCAGACGCACCCTTGCAACTCCTTTGCCCAGCCCGAGGGCCAGGTTCCGGGCTCCTCCCCGAACAGATTTCGAGTACCCCTCACCGCCACCACTGGCAGCCGCGCTGTCATGGCAACCGTACGCCTCCTCACGCTCGTCGTGAACTAACGGACCCTGCGGAGTCGGCCTCCAGAGCCCCACCCCCATCGCACTACACCTGGACAGTCATCACCAACAGTCGGCTGATCTGCGGCACGTGGGTAATGAAGCCAAGAGAGTCCGGCCGGAGCAGCAGAGCAGGCAGTGGGGTGCCCAGGGTGACAGCCACACCCTGTACCCCGTCGCGGGCCCTTGGGCGCCGGTTGCCGCGCAAAGAGAGAGCCGCGGGGCGCCAGGCTCGCGGGTCATTGTGGGGATTGTAGTTCGGCGGCTCCTAGGACTCGCCGCCTTGGCTGCGCGGCCTGGACGGGAGAACTACAAAGCCCAGCGGCTCCGACGGCTGTAAGAGACAGATAAACTTTCAGCGGACCGTGAGAGAGAAAAATCTCTCTTTGTGGTGAGGGGTTCTTGGGTGGTCGCCGAACCGGGCACTGTGCACTAGGAAAGGAAAGTGGAGGTGAGATTTGACTTCTCGCCCGTATACGGCGCCCGCCCTGGCTGCCAAGCTTTGCCTTCCCCGGCGGGGCAGCGCCTCGCGTAGGCTCGGGGAGGAGCAGTCACCCCGTTGTGGGGCCACGGGCCTGCGGAACCTCTGACCCGCCCAGGTTGCTGCCTCTCCGTGCAGAACCGTATGTATGGCACACGTTTGATGTGAGACCCGACGAGCTCTCTTTTTATCAGGCTCTCCTGTTTTCCCTGATGCGATGTCTAGATGTTTAATCATGTGTATATGCAGTGGCCCAGAGGCGTTTGCATATTAAACCCATTGATTAATAATTACGCAAAGGGCATTGATGTTTAAAGGTTAAGTGTAGAAGCGGATAAAAGATACCGTGCTTGTTATATAGTAGTATCTGGAGTTTTTACCGTTTTGCATTTTTACATTTTATTTATTGGGGGACAGGATTGCAAAATGAGTTACTCCCACCCCCAGCTTGAACAGTGCCCACACGTATTTTGATTCTACTTTGAAGATTAATTGAACTTTAAAGTACAGTAGTAGTAATTTTTAAAGCACAGGGTTTTTTTTTTTTTTTTTAGCAGTGAGTAGTAATATTCCCTTTGATTAGTCCATTGTTTTTCAGAATTGCTCAGGAGTATGTTTTCAGGATGAAAAATGCCGTATTCTATTATTATTATCATTATTTATTAATACTCTGGAGTACACCTTAGTCCTTAGAGTTGGCTGAGGCTCCAGTGGTGGTAAGAAAGCTGACTGAGATCTAGGCAACCTTACTTGACCCTTTAAAATTTTTTTGACAGGCAGATAACTATCCTAGAAATTTGGTATTTTATATAGCATGTTAAAATTATTGGTAGTATTGTGAGCTTATTTGTGTGTGTGTGTGTGTGTGTGTGTGTTTTAAAAAATAAAGCGGCATAAAACCAATGTAAAATTCCTTTTCTCAATTAAAATGAAGCTGGTCTCTCTAAATTTTACTTAAAGTAGTGATTTTGTGCAAGGGGATGGAAAGTAGGTTTGGTAAGACCATTAGAAAAAAAATCGAAGCCTTCTGTTACATAGTATAGGGATTTTAAGTATTTTATTTATTCATTCAGGATTTATTAAGAACTTATTATGTGCCAGGCATTATTCCAGGTGGTGGGAATATAGAGATGATAGAAGATAGTGTGTGTCCTGCATGGGGAAGAATCATGTCATCACAATAGTGTGATACAGATGGGTGCAAGTTGCTATAGGAGCCCAGAGGGGGAATCAATAGTAACATAACACTAACATTTATTTAATGCTTACTTTTTGTGAGACACTGTGCAGTGTATTTTTAAGGTAACCCCTTATTGAATCTTCACAATCTCGTCAAGTAGTTACTGTCATTTAGAGATGAGGAAACAGACCTACGGACTTTGCCTAAAATCATAGCTGATAATGTGTGAGCCTGGGATTTCAACCCACATGGATCTAACTCATCTAAATCAGGATTTCAAACTAGTGCCATTCTCTGTACACATTGGTAGAAAGATCCTGACTCTACCTAAGGAGATCAGGGCAAGTCCAGTATAATGTGACATTTGACTTGTGCTAAGAAAGTTGAGTACACTTTCATTGGAGAGTGGATGAGGAAAGTCATTCTGGGCAAATGGGACAACATGCTTTTTGGATAGATTTGAGTGCTTTGTATTTGGGGAACTCTAGGTCATTCTAATGACAATCCCAGAACACATGCAGTGTAGCAGGACAGGCCAGATCTTGAAGTGCTTGGTAAAGAGTTTAGAATTTTCATTCAACGTGTGTTCACCCTTGAAGAATTTCAAGTGGAGTTAGTGTTATTTGGTATGTATTTTAGAAAGAATACTCCAGCTCCAGTGTGGCGAATGGACCTATGAGAGGATAGAGTGGTGGTGGGGAAACCAATTTTAGAACAACAACAAAGTCCAGTAGAGAAATGAAGAGAGTCTGAACTAAGTAGTTGGAGTTATAGAAAGAGATGAATTGTAAAATTATTTAAGAGGTAAAATTAATAAGACTTAAGAGTTTGGATGTTGGGGGCCAGAAAAATTTGGAACCCTAAGACAATTGATTCCTAGTTTTCTGGCCAGAACAACTGACAGTGTCATGAAACCATTGATTGAGGTAAAGAGGAGCAGGTTTTTGTGAAGGTGAAAGTTAAAGATAAAGCAGTTCAGTTTTGAGTATTTGTTCCAGGTTCCTGTGGGTGTTCAGGTAAGGATGCATGTGGGTCTGGAGTTCGGAGAGAACTTGGGCCTGGAGGTGGAGGTTTGCATGCAGATCAGCAGTGAAGTGATAGGAGAGAATGGATCAGCACAGAGGAGGATGCTTAGAAATGAAAAAGGGAGAAGTTTGAATATGGAACTCTTGCAAAGTAGCAGCATTTATGGTCTGTATGCATGTGTGTGCACGCATGTTTTGGGGCATTTTGAGAGGAAGTGAGAGAAAAGCTGACACAGGATACTGAAGTTAGGAGGTAAGAGGAAGAGCCCCAGAGAGCATGCATAACAAACTGCAGAGGAGAAGGAAAGGAAGCAGGAAGTAGGCCAGAGTATCAGGTGCCTCAGAGAGGGCAAGTAAGGTAAAGGCTGAAGAATGTCCAGTGGATTTGGTGACTCCAAATCATTTCTAAACTTTGCAAAACTGAGGAAGAGGAATCTGAGCATAGGCTACTTGAAAAAGAGTTAAAAATTTTCCATAATAATCCATATCAAAAGGAAATAGAATGAGCCCCCATGTAGCCATCACCTAGCTTGAAGAGTGAACACATAACCACTTTTGTTTCATTTTTAACACCTGCCCCCTCAACTGGATTATTTTAAAGCTAAACTCAGATATCGTATCTTTTTATCTGTGATTTAAAAAATATATATCTTTAAAAGTTAAGGATTACTTAAGAATGTATACATATGATACCCAACTTAAAAAATTGACAGTACTTCCTTAATATGAAACTTCCAGTCCCACTATTTTCTTTTTTAAAGAAGCTTGGCTATGTAGAAAAGAAAGAGATGAGGCAGTATAAGTAAAGAAGTTTGTAGAGTTTTTTGTTTGTTTTAAGATTGATTATAAGTTATTAGGGAAAAAGCCAATAAAGAGGAAATGTTTGAAGTTGTAGGGGTGAAGAGAGAGGAGAGAGCTGATAGAGATCCCAAAAAATGTAAGAAAGGATAGGATGAGCAGGGAGAAAGAATTAATTTGTTGCATTTTATAAGGATCAACTAAGTGCTAGCAGTGTTCCTAGGCAGAGTGCTAGTGTTGAGAGAAGAGAGATATACTGAAAAAGGAAGAGAAGAGGTACAGGATACTGACAGGTTGGGTGGTGAAAGATCAGCAAGTTCAACACTATGATTTCTAAGGGGTGGATGGCAATAAAGTTCAACTGATAAGGGAAGAGCCTGGAGTTAGGAAAGGAGAGTGTTGGGATTTGGCATAGCCATGGTGGAAAGGGCACTGAGCTAGGACAAGTAAGAATTGTTTCACTGAGCCGAGGTTAGAAATCAGTAATTTTCAGTGACAGCAAAACATGAGGTTGTGATTATCTTCCTTAAATTTTGATTGATTGATTTACTAAGGGAGAGCTTAACATAGGAAACTTGTGCTACTGGGAAGAGAATCAAGGCTAAGAACTTATAATCAGACCATTCCTCAACAATTTTGGATTTATTCATTTAATTGATTATTGTTGTCTATTTTGTGTAAATATCACAGTAAAACTAGATAGGCCCTTACGGATGGGTCAGGTTAATACTTTGTACTTCATTTTCTCAACATGTGCAATTGTATTCTTTTATAAAGGACATTCTCCAGGGGTCAGTTTCTGAGTGGTGTAGTGAAAGGAGTCAGACACATGTGTTGTCCAGTTCTGAAACCACAGTTTATTGTCTGTGATCACAGGCAAGTTTCCAAACCTGTACCCATACTAAAAAAGATGTAAATATTGTCTGTATTTTATAAGATTATTGGGAAAATTAGACAGTTTTATGGAGGTAAACCTTTAGCACTGAATAACAGAAGACCTTTCTCTTCCCTGTCTTCCCCCTCCTTACCACCAATGTGACAGCATTGTTTTTTCTGTTGGACAAAAGACCACGTTCTGGGACTGTACCTGACCATATGAGACAGGTAGATCAAGTAGTAACATTACAAAATGATAATTTTATTTATAAAAGGACTCATCATTCTTTTAATGCGGCTTCTTTAAAAACATAAAGTGTTATTTTGTAGTCCATTAATAGTAGTAATGTCTTGTTTATTTTTTTAAATGTCAAAATCCATTATTTAAAAAAAAAAAAGAAGGAAGTCCTACCTTTTGCGACAACATGGATGGAACTGGAGAATATTAAGTAAAATAAGCCAGTTGGTGAATGACAAATACCATATGATCTCACCTATAAGGGGAATCTATTCAACAAAGTAAACTAATGAACAAAATAAACCACAGGCATGGAAACATGGAGCAGACTGAAAGTGACCAGAGGGGATGGGGAAAGAGGACAATGGTGGAAAGAAGGGGAAGGGACTAGACAAAGAATGTGTATGAATGACCCATGGACATGGACAACAATGTGGGAATTGACTGTGGGAGTGGGGGGCAGGGTGGGATGGGTGGAGTAGGTCAAAGGGGTAAAAATTGAGACAACTGTAATAAAATAAACATGATTAAAAAAAAGAAGAAAATGCTCTGAGGGGATTGGGAAATAGTAATGTCTTTGACTTGGTTTCATTTTCTGAGAAACAAGAGAGTTGCACTACATTATTTGAGATCCCAGTAGCACTAAAATTCTTTGATTCTGTGACTACGTCTCATTTCTGGGCTGATTTATATTATGATTTCACTAATATTTGAGCATCTGTTTATAAATGAACATACATGTATATTTTAATGTACTCAGCATTATTCTAAATACTTTCCTAGATAAATGGTAGACCTAGTGAAAGTATGCTTTAGAATACCCGATAAAAGTCAGACATGTACAGGTATTTGCTAGATAAAGGTAAGGCATAGGTTTTTAAGAGTAGTTTAAAAAATGGAATAATTTTCTAAAGTGAGTTTTTAAATCTCCATTAGCTGTCTTTTGGTAGGGATGGTTTAACTGTGGTCCTGTTTGAAGGTATGGAGATGGAATAAATGAGCTTTTAAGTCCCTTTCTAACTTTCTAATTGTAAATTGATAATTGTCCATTAGTAAATGTTGATCAAAAGCTCCTATTAAGCCTCCCTTTTTAATGAACCCTAGTTGTTATACATTCTTTGAAGTCAAGAACTATGTTGATAACTCCACATGACCTTACATAGTTTCTTACATAATTGTAGGTATTTGTTAAATGGGATATGTGCCTACCAAATACAGTAGATTGGATGATGAGTGTATGAGTGAATGAATATAATAAGAAAATTACTTTTTTTTTAAGATTGTATTTATTTATTTTTAGAGAGAGGGGAAGGAGGGAAAAATGGAGAGAAACACCAATGTGTGGTTGCTTCTCAGGCGCCCCTCACTGGGGCCTGGCCAGCCGCTGAGGCATGTATCTTGACTGGGAATTGAACCAGTGACCCTGTGGTTTACAGGTCAGCACTCAGTCCACTGAACCACACCAGCCAGGGTGAAATTACTTGTTTAAAGAGTGCTTGATAAAGTAATACAAAGCAGAGAGGGTTTTGAAAGGTTTTATATTATTTAAAACAGTATGAAATTAAGGAACAGTAGTATTTAATTATACAGCCAACCTAAACAAAATACATTATTTTATTTCTAATTAGCTTTTTATTTTTATTTTTTGATTAGCTATATAACTGAAAGAGTTGGTACATTTTGAAGGCATTTGAGGCAGTAGAGAGTGTAATGAGCCAACAGGGCAGGCTCTGAGTTAAACATATCTGGGTGCAAATCCATGCTCTGAGTGAGTTTAAGTTCTTTAAAGCTTCAGCCTCCTCTTCTGGGATTAGCCATTTTTATTTAGTAGTGTTTAGGAATAAATGATATAATGACTAGCAAGCCATTTTCATCCCATTGCCTGATGTGGATTAAGCATTTGGTAAATGTTGTCACTATTATTTTCATGCTGAAAGGATATTTATGCACTTCAGATTTATAGTTTAAACTGCCATCTTGAGACAGAGTTGCCCTTTAAGAGTACTGCCTGGGACTCCAGAAGCCCTCTGCCTTACTCTGCCTCCATTTCTGGCAGTTTTTACAGCCAGAAGTTATGGGGACTTCTCTTCCCAACTCTGGAACCCTGGGCTTGGGGGCCTGTGTGAGGCTGGGACCCCTTGCTCCTCAGGAGCAACCTCTGCAACCTAGATCCCTCTTGATTTTTATCTGATACTCAGAGGTATGGGACCAGCCTGTTTCCTATTTCCGCCCCTCCTACCAGTCTTGATGTGGCTTCTTTAATTCCCTAGTTGTAGGACTTCCATTCAGGCAGATTTCGGGCAGTTCTGAATGATGGTTCTATAGTTTAGTTCTAATTTTGATATGGTTGTGGGAGGATGCAGGTGATAAACATTTTTTTTTTATTTTCTGTAATACTTTAAAGATGTTAGTGGACATTAGTACATGGTGGTTAGTATGTGATGGTTACTTTTGAGAAACATGTCTTAGAATTATCTGTCTAGATTCTTTTGTGTTGCATGGATAGTTATTTTTCTGTTTCTCAAGTATTTGAGAAGTGAGCTTAGGTAAGGAAACAAATGAAAAGGCTTCATTGCTACAGACATTCACCTGTTATCTCTGGGTTTGTGATTAAGCCATAGTCGCCATTATTTATCACAAGCTATAGTCCTTGAGAATATAACCCAACACAAAAAGATGGGAGGAGCTGTAACTTTCAAAATTAACTGTTTTGGTGATGAGTACTCACATAGTAGACTAAGTTATTGCTGTTAAAAGATATTTCAAGATGCATTCATTTGAGACTGCATGTGGTCTCAAAACACAAACACATGTGGTTATGTGTTTATTTTAATTGCCTGTATTTATAGTATTCATTGTGTGAAATAAACTGGATTTTGGTGATTTGGGTAAGCATTAAAAATATGATATGAACAATGTTGGGTTATTGCCTGAGGGAGTCGGGGGTGCTGGGTGGAGGGGGGCAAAGAGGAAATATCAGGACAACTGTAATAGTATAATCAGTAAAATATAATTAAAAAATATATATGTAGAACCTGGACATTAAGTAGAATTCATTGTGGAACAAAGATACTGAAAACCAGACTTGATTTGTTATTGTTGTGTTGGTGGCTGCTTCCATATTTCTAGAATAAATACCTACTTTCAGGAATTTATAACTCAGAGAAGGAAAAGAAGCAATATGAGAGGGATATGAAAGTGTGAGACTGAAAATAGTTTAAAGCAGAGCTTTTTTCCTTAAATCCCGTATATATTATAAAATTAAAAATTTAATTTATAACTAAAAATTTAGTTTGAAAAAATGTTTCTATATAAAAACCATTAGACCCTGGAGATAAAAGAATTATAAATATTATTTCATTAAAAAAATTGTTAGTGACATCCTAAGCAGCTTTGGGTTCTGGATATAAGCTAGTTTTTAGTTTTTCCAGATATGTGTATTAATCTTGATATGAGATTAAAAATCCAAGTGTGTTGGGAGAGAAAGTTGTGTGTGCGTTGTATGTGTATGTGTGTGTTGTGGAGGGATGGTAAATTTAAAGGAGAGAAGAGTGTATTGGAGATGAAGCTGGAGAGACAGGTTGGAAGCAGGGCTTTATTTGTTGCATTTAGATCTCAGTGTTGGAAAAGACAAGTCATAATTACCTAGAACCAGATTAAGCAATAGTCTGTGTTCTTGGTCTGAGTATGAACCTGAACTGAGCTCTGCTTTTTATTTTGAGCATCTACTTAAAGATACTACTTGGATCATTCTGTATAAGGCAACATTACTGTATTAGTTTGACAGTAAATATTGCAAGAATATGCTGAATTCATGTTTTGAATACAAGATAAACTCAAAGTAAGAGAAATATTGTCAATCATTAGCCATTGCTAAAATCCTTCATGCCTTCTTTAGATGTAACCTGACCTTTTAAAAGTCCTAGAAACTTCTTCTCATTTGTATTAAATGAGGTTTAATATTTCAGGATTATGATTGAAAGTAATTAAAGTTATGGTATAGCATCTAGAAATTTATAGTGAAAACTGGGTCAGTTCATTTCTTACTATTTTTGAGGAAAAATTTAAGCTGCTCCAAACCTCTATATTAATGTTAAATGTAGGGTAAAATAATAGCTTACATTGAGTCAGTGCTCATTATATGCTATGAGTGATATTAACATATTATCATATTTAATTTTTACACTAACCTTATAATATTAAATAATATTTTCCCTATTTTATAGATGTGGAATGTGACTTGCCTGTGGCCACGGCTAAAAGTTTGTGGTGCCTGTATTCATGCCCAGGTTTTTCTGTCTGAAATTTTTATATTGCTGTCTCACTTGAGTAGCTTAGTTTGGTATACAGTTGTAGGCTGGCATTCTCCCCCCTGTCCCATTCCTTAGCACTTGGGAGATACTCCACTTACTCTAGGTTTCCAGTGTTCCTTTTGAAGGGTTACCTGCCAATATATTATCTTGTCTTTGTAGATAATATATCATTTCTCTCTTGGTTTTAACATTCTTCAGTTTTACTACATTGTCTGTAGGTGTAGACTTATTTTTATTTATATTGAAATAGAGAGTTAGATGTTGTCTATAGATTTTGGAAGTTTATTAGCCACTGTATGCTTGAATACTGTTCCTCTCTTTTTTCCTTCTCTTTCTACTTTCTGCAATTCTTATTTTTGCTTACTTATTCTATTTTTATGCTGCATTTTGGCAAATTTCTACAGCTTTATCTTCCGGTTTCTCTTTTCTCCCTTCTTTTAAAATCATTTTTTATTTTTCAGTTACAATTGACGTATACTAATATATTAGTTTCAGGTGTATACCCCAGTGATTAGACATTATATTAACTTACTAAGTGGTCATCCCAATAAATTTCATACCCCTCTGATACTGTACACAGTTATTAGAATATTACTCACTGTATTTGCTATGCTATGTTTTACATTCCCATGACTATTCTGCAACAACCACCTTCTACTTCTTAATCACTTTACTTTTTTCACCCACCATTGGCAACCCCTTTCCCATCTAGCAACTGTCCAAATATTCTCTGTATATGAATCTGTTTCTGTTCTGCTTGTTTATTTTGTTTCTTAGGTTCAATTGTTGATAGATATGTATTTGTTGCCATTTTATTACTCATATTTGGTTTTTTCTTTTTTTATCTCATTTTAATTTTATTAAAATGTTCATAAAAACTATTTTGAAAAGAATCTTCTATGCACTTTAACAACAACCAAAAAAAATCAGGGGTTTGCCAGTTCTCTTTATGTCTAGTTCATGAGTTAGGATTCTTTCTGAAATGCTCTTTCTTAATTTCACTTTTTTGTTTCCACTAGCTAGTCAAGGTAACTGGTTTATGGAGTTACAACTCTTAGGGTGAAAGCTCAGTTGCCTCAGACAAAATTTGCATTTTGCCTTCAGGTTCCATATAAAGTCTCCTACTTGAAGTTTCTTTTTGTCTCTTTATACATGAACTTTGGATTTCATCAAGCTGCATAAGTATAAGCTCAGCCATCTATTTCTCCCCAGGATATCCATGAGTCTCTTTCTATCCCCTGTGCTCTTAATCTCTTCCTTCACTTAACTCCAGGCAGAGTGAAAAAGCAGCAAGTGAGTCCAGGTCAAGGACGTCTGCATCTTTTACATTACAGCTCTTCAGACCAAAGCGTATTCAAGCTTGAACACTATGAAATGGAAAAAAATGCATTTTTCCAAGAATGAATGTATAATCAGGAAAGTTCCACTTGTTTGTTCTTTTCTCATTGTAGTATCACAGTGAGTAGTTTCACTGTGCTCTGCATATTCATCCTTAACCTCTGGTTAGGCAGAATTTCAATCAGCTCTTTCTCTTCTGTGGCCCCATGTGGCCAATTGGAAAGGCACACTCATCCTTTGCCCTATACAGACTGTAGTAACCAAAAGAGGCACTTTCCTTCCTCTTTCTCCCTCGTGGTCTTGAGAGGAGATCTGAAGGAAGCCCCTTAGAACACCCTACCCCTATAGGCGTGCCTCTTTTTTCTTAAAGCAGACCCTTTGTAATCTCATTTGGTAGAAATGAACTCCTTTGGCTTTTTCTTGCCTGGGAAGCGCTTTCTCTCTTCTTAGATTCTAAATGATAGCTTTGCTGGGTATACTAATCTTGGTTGTAGGTTCCTTGCTTTTCATCACTTTGAATATTTCTTGCCATTCCCTTTTGACCTTCAACGTTTTTGTTGAAAAATCAGCTGACAATCTTATTAGACCCCTCCCCCCCGCTGTAGGTAACTAATTTTCTCTTGCTGCTTTTAAGATTCTCTTTTTGTCTTTAACCTTTTACATTTTAATTATGATGTGTCTTGGTGTGAGCCTCTGTGGGTTCATCTTGTTTGAGACTCTGTGCTTCCTAGACTTGCATGTTTATTACCTCCATCAGGTTAGAGAAAGTTTTCATCATTATTTCTTCAAATAGGTTTCCAGTTTCTTGCTCTCTCTCTTATCCTTATGGCACTCTTATGATACAAATGTTGGTGTGCTTGAAGCTGTCCCAGAAGCTGCTTATACTACCCTCATTTTTTTTGGAACGTTTTTTCTTTTTGCTGTTTTGAATGGCTGTTATTTGTTTCCTTATATTCACAAGGGCTGATTTGATTCTCAGCTTCATCTACTCCTGCTGTTGATTCCCTTTAAATTACTCTTCATTTCAGTTACTGTATCCTTCATTTCTGACTGGTTCTTTTTTATGGTTTCTATGTTCTTTTTCATGCTTTTGAAATTCTCATTAAGTTCCTTCAGCATTTAAAAAAATTATATTTTATTGATTATGCTATTGCAGTTGCCCCAACTTTCCCCCCTATACGACCCTCCACCAAGAACTCACGACTCCCTCACAATCCTTACCCCTTTGTTCATATCCATAGGTCATGCATATAAGTCCTTTGGCTACTCCATTTCCTATAGTATACTCTATATACCCATGACTATCTGAAACTGCCTACTTGTACTTCTTAATCCCTTCACATCTTCATCCATTCCCCAAACCCCTCTCCCATTGGCAGTCATCAAAATCCTGTTCATATCTGTGATTCTGTCTCTCTTCGTGTTTGCTTAGTTTGTTATTTAGATTCAATTGTTGATAGATGTGCATTTATTGAGATTTTATTGTTCATAGTTTTGATCTTATTTTTCTTAAATAAGCCCCTTTAACATTTTATAAAATAATGGTTTGATGACATAGAACTCTAGGTTTTTTCTTGTCTGAGAAGCTCTTTAACTGCCCTTCAAGTCTAAATGATATCTTTGCTGGCTATAGCAATCTTGGCTGTAGGTCCCTGCTTTTCATGATTTTGAATATTTCTTGCCAATCCCTTCTAGCCTGCAAAGTTTCTTTTGAGAAATCAGCAGACAGCTCTAGAGGAAATCCCTGTAGGTAACTAACTGCTTTTCTCTTGCTGCTTTTAAGATTCTTTTTATCTTTAACGTTGGGCATTTTAATTATGATGTGTTTTGGTGTGGGTCTCTTTGCATCCATCTTGTTTTGGACTCTCTGTGCCTCCTGGACTTGCATGTCTATTTCCTTCATCAAGTTAGGAAAGTTTCCTTTCATTATTTTCTCAAACAGATTTTCAATTTGTTGCTCTTTCTTTTCTCCTTCTGGCACCCCTATGATGTGAATGTTGGATCACTTAAAGTTGTCCCAGAGGCTGCTTTTTCTATCCTCGTTTTTTTGAATTCGTTTTTCTTTTTCTTAGATCTTTAGAGAGAGGGGAAGGGGAGGAGAAAGAGGGAGAGGAACATCAATGTGTGGTTGCCTCTTGCACGCTCTCCTACTGGGGACCTGGCCTGCAATGTGGCATGTGTCCTGACTGGGAATTGAACCAGTCAGGCGACTGTTTGGTTCACAGGCTGTCACTCAGTCTACTGGGCCATACCAGCCAGGGCTCTTTTTGTTGTTCTGATTGGTTGTTTTTTGCTTCCTTATGTTTCAAATCATTAATTTGATTCTCAGCTTTATCCACTCTACTGTTGTTCTCCGTAAATTGTTCTTTATTTCAATTAGTGTATCCTGCATTTCTGACTGGATTTTTTTTTTTTTTTTATGCTGCTGAGGTCCTCACTAAGTTCCTTGGGCATCCTTATAACCAGTGTTTTGAACTGTGCATCTGAAAGATTGCTTATCTCCATTTTGTTTAATTCTTTTTCAGGAGTTTTTATCTTTCATTTGGCAGCCTCCCTGTGTTTGTTTCTATGTGTTATGTAGAGCTTTTATGACCCCCTGTCTTGGCAGCATGGCCTAATGTAGTAGGTGTCCTGTAGGGTCCAATAGCACAGCCTCCCCTATCACCCAAGCTGGGTACTCAGGGTGTGGGTTGCATACACTCTCCTTTTGTAGTTGAGCCATGATTGCTGTCAGCAGGTCAATGGGATGGGCTTGCTTAGGCCAATCAGCTGCAAGGACTGGCTGTGACCACTGACCACCAACTTTACTCTCCATGGAGGATCAGCTGTGCTGAGGCAGGGTGGTGGTGCTCCAGTGTGGTCTATAGCTGTCTACTTGGTGTGCAGGCTCTGGGGTTTCCCGAGGGGTGCAGGCCAAGGTTAGCCCCTACCTATGTTCTGCCTGGGGCCACCCTCCTTGAGCTACAAAGCAATGTGCAGATGGCTGCTACTTGTGCTGGGCTTAGAGGTTCCCAGCTAAAGCCAAACTGTGAACCTAGGCTGACTGCTGCTACTACTGGGCCTGGGGCCTCTTAGTAAGATGTATGAGACCTGGGGTCTCGCTGAGGCTGGCTCTTTTTGAGAGAATTTAAGAAGTTGTGAAGTATGAGCCAAGACCACCCGTTCATATAGAAAAGCTACTGTTAACAGCTTGGGTGGGCCGGTAAGCTGGGTGGTGCAGAGCCTCAGGGAATCACCAGGATGAGGCAAACAGTATTACCCAGGTTGATGGAGTCTCAGCCTGCTATGGCTCTGACCTGCTAGCTCTGTGGGTCTGTGGTGGGTGAGGGTTCAGAAAAGGAACGGTGGCCTCTGCCTGCCATTGTATCTGGGGAAAGCTATCCCCCAGCTGTCGCCTTGATGCCAGACATTTCAGTTCTTCCCTGTATTCCCCTCTGTTGCCTTTCAAGCTGCTACCCTGGCGTGGAACTCAGAGGGATTGAGTCTGAGTATGTCCTGCCTGGGACCACCTGGCGTGAGCTACAGAGCAGTATGCAGATGATTGCTACTTGTGCTGGGCTTGGAGTTGCCCAGTAGAGGCCAAGCTGTGAACAAAGGCTGGCTGCTGCTAGTGCTGGGCTTGGGGCCACTTAGCAAGAGGTATGGGTTATGCAGAGGCCAGATTGCTGTGTTTGAGAAATTTTAGGGAAGGTCCCTGAGAGACTTTAGGAAAGTCTGAAGCATGAGCCAAGGCAGGCCATTCATACGGAAAAGCCACTGGAAACAGCTTGGGTGGGCCTGCCTGTTTGATGGGGAGGGGTGTCTAGGAAGGGCAAGCAGTGATAGTCAGGTTGATGGCAACTCAAATATGGAGCCAACCTGCTGGCTCTATGTGGGGAGGGATCATTAAAGGAGAAAGCTACCCTTCTCAGTTCTCACCCTGATGCCAGACAGTTCAGTTCCTTCCTGTATGTCCCTGGTGCCTTTGGAACAGCTGCTTTAGTGCTGGAGCTCAGAAGTAGAGTAAGTCTATCTGTGGGCCCTTTAAGAGTTACTGCCTGGGACTCCAGAAGCCCTCTGCCTTACTCTGCCTCCATTTCTGGCAGTTTTTACAGCCAGAAGTTATGGGGACTTCTCTTCCCAACTCTGGAACCCTGGGCTTGGGGACCTGTGTGGGGCCTCCTCAGGGGCAACCTTTGCAACCTAGATATCCCTCTTGATTTTTATCTGATACTCATAGGTGTGGGACCAGCCTGTTTCCTATTTCCGCCCCTCCTACCAGTCTTGATGTGGCTTCTTTAGTTCCCTAGTTGTAGGACTTCCATTCAGGCAGATTTCAGGCAGTTCTGAATGATGGTTCTGTAGTTTAGTTCTAATTTTGATATGGTTGTGGGAAGATGCAAGTACCACATTTATCATGTTGACTAGAAGTCTATCATGATTTCTTGATTTCATCTCTGTCTAATCTGCTATTTTCTCAGTCCATTGAGTTTTTTTTTTAAGAGGCCACATTGTTTATTGCCAACTCAATCACTATACACATACACTATTGCAAATTAGCAGTGGGTTGACAGTTATATTATTACAAGCTAATGAGCATAAAGCTACTGCTGTAAGTTTTAGTGCTTTTTGTGACAGATACTTTAGTAAATACGACAAACATCAAGGAACTCAGCTACTTCAATTCATAAGACTTAACTTTCAAAAATAAAAACATGACACAGCCTGGCCAGTTAGCTCAGTTGATTAGAGCATTGATCTGAAATGCCAAGGTTGTGGGTTCAGTCTCAGGCCAGGAAGCATGACATTACAAGAAGCCAATGAATGCAGGAGTAAGTGGAATTATAGATTTTTGTCTCTGTTTCTCTCCTTTCCTCTTTCTAAAATCAGTAAATAAAAATTAAAACAAAAAAAATGAAAGTATGTAATCTCATAAAACATTTAATATGTCAAACCCAGGAAATTGAATAATTAAATTACAAAAGGAACACTATTAAAAAGAAAAATTGGTGATAAAAATATTAGATTTAAATCTTTCAGCAATTGGATTTAGGATCCAGAAAGTGTATGTATATTGGGAATTTTAGGGAAAGACCCCTATGTTCTCCTTTACAATTATGTACTACTACATTCCAAAGGGGTATTTCTGGGTTGCTGCAATGTCTTACTTGTTAGTAAAAATCATTCCTTCATACTTTAAAAAAAAAATGGTAATTCACATAAAGGGGTTTACAATAAGATTTTCCTCACTCGAAAATATGGTCTTTATCAATTTACACAGAAATGTTATCAAAATGACAATCAGATAAGGAAGCCAAACTCCCCATTTACCTTCACTGCATGCTGTTGGTGTGTCAGCTGCACGGAAGGGGAGATGTGAGTAGTCCCCTCTGCAGTGTGCAGGTGGACACAAGCCTTTACTATTCCCTCTCACAACAACGTCAGCTGGTACACTGATACAGAGGGGTTCCTAGAACGCTCACCTAGTGGGGGAAAACCTGTACTCCAAGGGGCCCAACCCTCCATAAGACAAGTCTGGTTTTCTTGGGTCCCCCCTCATGGAGAGCATGCCTATTAAGAATGTGTTTACTGAAATGCTCCCAGGCAGGCACAGAAAGGGTGCAAGAGAATTAAGTACAAGGTAGGATTTTTTTCTTTTACTGATCAGAAAAGTGACCCAAAGAGAGAGATGGTTTCTTACATTCTGTCTCCTAAAAAGAATAGAAATAGAAAAAGAATAGCACTTCAGAAATCCCACACAACTGGCTTCATTTTCAAAATGCATCACTTTATTTTCCTCATAAGGCAACCATGCATTATAAACCTTAAGCATGTGACAGTCATATGATTTCTTCAGTAAGTCCAGGGTTTTCACAGGCTTTCCCGGAGCCGGAGTAGTCCCGAGGAGTCGAGTATTAAAGCTTTCTGCACAGCTTCTGCTCCTTTGATGTTTGGGTTATTTAACACAAACTCACTGGATAATTTGTCATCAACATAGTCTATTTCTGTTCCTAAAAGTGTTAGCTGTGTTTTCTTTTTAATGAAAACTTTGACTCCATCTTGAACAATTTTTTCATCAGAATCTTGTCTTTATATATTGTAGATTGTAAGAAAGGCCATTACAGCCCTTGGTTTGGAACCAACTTTCACACCTTTGTGTTCAGGCTTATGTTTAAGAAGCTGTTTTTATCTTGTTCACTGCTGAAGGTTTGAGTGTGACAGCAGCCTGGTGGGCTAGAGCTTCCTCTTGCTCACACCCTGTACAGTGGCCTGGACAAATGAAGACGCCATCTTTGCCATTCAGGTGCCCAGGTGTCTTGAGCCGGAGCTTGGCCACCTCTGCCTCTCTCCATGGACACAGTGGATGCATTGGTGTCCACTGAGTTTTTAATTTAAGTGACTATATTTTTTTAATGCTAGAATTTTTTAAATTTTTTTTTTATGTCTGTTCATTTTAAGATAGGTCATCCTTATGTTTTTAAGTATACTTAATTTATAGTAAATAATAGATTATTAAGAGCTATAGATCAGCGGTCCCGAACCTTTTTGGCACCAGGGACCAGTTTCGTGGAAGACAGTTTTTCTACCCACTGCAGTGAGTGAGATGGTTTTGGGATGATTCAAGAGCATTACATTCAAGCTCACCTCCTGCTAGTTTCTCACAGACCCAGACCAGTACCGGTCTGCACTCTGGAGGTTGGAGAACCCCTGTTTTAGATACCAGCATTACTTTTACTTTCTGTTGTATCATTTGCTTCTATCTCATAGTGGATTATATTTTTCTTACCTTGAAATTTGGGATGTAACTTCAGTAGAAATACTGTGAGGCCCGGGTCAAGGATATTCTATACTTTTGTTTGTTTCTGCCAAGTGCCTTTGGGAGAATAGGTAAATGAAAAACAAGTTTTAGGATATCCATAAAATGAGATGCTACTCAGCAATAAAACATTGAGTTACTAATACATGCAGCAACATGGTTGAATCTCAAAAGCATTATTCTGAATGAAAGAAGTCAAACAACAGAATACATACAGTATGACTCTATTTATATTACATTCTATAAAAAACCAAAACTATAGTGATACGCCGACAGAAGAATGTGTGATGGGAGTGGTTACTGACTGCAAAGCGTAGATGGAATTTCCTGGGGTGATGGAACTATGGTGGTGGATATGCAATTGTATACACTTTTCAAAAATCAACTCGTACACTTAAAATTAGGGAATTTCATTGTATAAAAATTACACCTCATTAAAGCTGATTAAAACAAGCAAAAGTTATCGATGGTAACAGAAGTCAGAATATTAATTTGCCCTAGAGGAGGAGCGCTAACTTAAGGGAACTTGAAAGATCCTTCTGGGGTGTGGAAATGTTCTGTATTTTGATGTGGCTGTAACCTGGGTATATATCCAAAGTTACAATTCATTTTACACTTAAGGCTTGTGCACTCTATGTATTATATATACAATAATAAAATACAAAAGGAAAATACTCTGTAGAAGTGATAGAATGTAAAGTTGATAAAGTCTTGAAGAAAATAGAGCAAAAGGATAAAGAGATGGAAAATAGGAGGGAAAAGCTAAGAAAATTAGAGGGCCAACCTAGGTAGTCCAATATCTGAATAAAAAATGTTCCAGAAAGAGAGAACAGAAAAAATGGAGAGAAATCACCAAAGAAATAATTCAGAAATGTCCCTAAAATTAAAAGACATTGATTTTCAGATTTAAAGAGTTTCAAACAGACCCTTTTCAAAGCACATCATCAACAAGTTTGGGGAGTATGTTTTTTTTATTCAATTTATTGGGTGTCATTGGTTCACAAAACTGTACATGTTTCAAATGTACACAGATCAGCAAAATATCATCTGGTGCTGGCTGGGTTGCTGAGTTGGTTGGAGTGTCATTCCGTGCACCAAAATGTTGCAGATTTAATTCCTGGTCAGGGCACATACCTAGGTTGTAGGTTCCTTGTAGTGGAGGCAAGGAACCTATTCTCTCTCTCTCTCTCTCTCTCTCTCTCTCTCAACTCAGTAAACATATCAACTGGTGAGGATTTAAAAAAACAGCAGCACATCATCTGCACACTACATTATATGCCCATGACCCCAAGCTAAGTCTCTTTATGTCCCTATTTACCACCCATCTTTCCCTCTGGCTGTCATCACACTGTTGTCTGTGTGTGTGTGTTAGGTCTATATGTTTTTTTGTTAATCCCTTCACCTTCTTTCATCCAGTCCCCCAGTCCATTCCCATTTTACAGCTGTCAGTCTGATCAATGTATCCAAGCCTCTGTTTCTATTTTGTTTATTAGATTTCACATGTAAGTGAGATCATATGGTATTTGTCTTTCCTTGACTGGGTTATTTCACTCAGCATAATACTATCCAAGTCCATCCATGTTGTCACAAAAGATATTTCCTTCTTTTTTATGGCCAAGTAGTATTCCACTGTGTAAATGTACCACAGATTTTTTGTTCACTCATCTACTGATGGGCACTTGGGCTGTGTCAAGATCTTGGCTATTGTAAATAATGTTGCAATGAACATAGAGATGCATATATTCTTTTGAATTAGTGTTTCAGGTTTCTAAGTATATATTCCCACAAGTGGGATTGCTGGGTCAAAAGGCAGTTCCATTTTTAAATTTTTGAAGAAACTCCATACTGTTTTTCCACAGTGGCTGTACCAGTTTGCATTCCCACCAGTAATGCATGAGGGTTCCCTTTTCTCCACATCCTTGCCGACATTTTTTTGTGTATTTATTGATCATATCCATTCTGACAGGTGTGAGGTGATACTGCATTATAGTTTTAATTTGCATCGCTCTGATGACCAGTGGCATTGAGCATTTTTTCATATGTATATTGGCCATCCCTATGTCTCTTTGGATAAGTGTCTATTTATGTCTTTGCCGGTTTTTTTTTTTAATTGGGTTGTCTTCCTGGTGTTAAGTTCTTTATATATTTTGGAAATCAACCCCTTATTAGATATATCGTTGGCAAATATGTTTCCCCATTTAGTGGCTTTCCTTTTCATTTTGTTAATGATTACTTTTGTTATGCAGAAGCTTTTTAGTTTGATATAGTCTCATTTGCTATTTTTTTGTTTATTTCCCTTGATAGGAGACGTATCAGTAAAAATATTGCTACAAGAGATGTGTGAGATTTTACTGCCTGTGTTTTCTTCTAGGATTTTCATGGTTTCATGGCTTTCATTTAAGTCTTACATTTATCCATTTTGAGTTTATTCTTATGTATGGTATAAGTTGGCAATCTGTTTTTTTCGTTTCATTCTTTTGCATGTACCTGTTTAGTTTTTTCCAGAACCATTTATTGAAGAGACTGTCTTTACTCCCCTTACAATCCTTTGTGTTTCTGTGGTGTCAGTTGTTACTTCTCTTTCATTTTTGATATTTTTATTTGGGTACTCTCTCTTTCTCTCTCTTTCATTTTTTTGAATTTATTTTTGTACTTATTCTTAAAAAAAATTTTTTTTTATTAATTTTTTTGGGTGACATTGGTCTGGTTAGAGGTTTTCCAGTCTTGTTTATCTTTTTAAAGAACCAGCTGGTGGTTTCAATGGTCTTCACTGTTTTTTTAGCCTTTGTGTCATTTATTTCCACTTTGTGTCATTTATTTCTTTATTATTTCCGTTCTTGTACTTACTCTGGTCTTTGTTTGTTCTTTTTCTAGTTGTTTTAGGTGTAGGGTTAGATTGTTTATTTGAAATTTTTTAGTTCTTGAGCCTGTAATGCTGTGAACTTCCCTCTCAGGACTGCTTTCTGTGTCCCATAGATTTTGGGTTACCATATGTTTCTTTTCATTTGTTTCCAGGTAATTTTTTATTTCTTCCTTGATCTTATTGTTAACCCGTTTGTTGCTTATTAACATGCTGTTTAGCCCCCATGTGTTTGAATGTGTTTTAGTTTTTAAAATTAGATTTATTGGGATGACATTGGTCAATTATATAGCTTTCAGGTGTACAACTCTATAATGCATCATCTGTATAATTGTATTGTATGTTCACTACCCCAAGTCAAGTCTCCTTGTGTTTTCACTTTTTTTCGTTGTAGTTGATTTCTAGTGTCATGCCACTGGGGTCAGAGAAAATACTTGATAGGATTTTAAAAAAATTATTTATTTTTAGAGAAGGGAAAGGGAGGGAAAAGGAGAGGGAGAGGGACATTGATGTGAAAAAGAAAGATCGATTGGTTTCCTCTCGTGTGTGCCCTGACCTAGGACTGAGCTTGCAACCCATTCATGTGCCTGGAAAAGGAATCAAACTACCGACCTTTTTTTTTTTTTTTTTTTTTTTTTTGTGGGGAGACACCCAACCAATTGAGCTGCACTGGTCAGGGCTGATTTCAGCCTCCTTGAATTTTTTAAGACTTATTTTGTGTCCTAACCTGTGGTATATCTGAGAATATTCCATGTGCACATAAGAAGAATGTATATTCTGCTGCTCTGGCATGAAATGTTCTATAAATATCAATTTAAGTTATCGGATTTACTGTGTCACCTAAAGTCACTGTTGCATTGTAGACTTTTTCTTTTTTTGGTCTGGATGATCTATACATTGATGTTAATGGGATGTTAAAATCTACTGTGACTGTATTGCTGTGGATCTCTCTTTTAATGTCTACCAAAATTTTCTTTGTGCCCTGGCCAGTGTGACTCCGTTGGTTGGAGCTTTGTCCCATAAACCAAAGGGCCACAGGTTTGATTTCCAGTCAGGGCACATAACCAGGTTGCAGGTTTGATCCCTGGTTGAGGCACATATAAGAAGGAAATCAATCATTGCTTCTCTCTCACATTGATGTTTCTCTCTCTCAAAGCAGTGAAAAAAAAGTCCTCAGATAAGGATTAAAAGAAAAAGGAAAAGATTTTCTTTATATGTTTAGGTGCTTCTATGTGGGGTGCATATATCTTTATAAGGGTTATATTCTCCTATTGGATCGACCACTTCAGTGTTAAGTAGTGACCTTTGTCTCTTGTTATGGCCTTTGTTTTGAAGTCTATTTTGTCTTATATAACAATTGCTACCCTAGGCTCTTTTTTGTTTCCATTTGTATGGAATATTTTATTCCATCCTTTCACTTTCAGTCTGTGTGTATCTTTTGTTTTGAGGTGAGTCTTTTGTAACAGCATATATATGGGTCGTTTTCTTATCCATTCAGCTACCCCTATGTCTTTTAAGAAAAATGTTTTTCACCTGAGGATATGTTTGTGGCTGTGTCTACTGGGCCTGGGTGTGCCTGGGATGGGCCGATCTGTGTACACCGGCTGGCCTCCTCCAGCTTAGAGCTGAGGGCAGATCTGTAAAATATCCAAGGCTCCCTGATGTCTGCTTCCACCTGTCATCTCCTCTGTCCCCCCAGGTTGCCTGTTCTTTCTCCAGAGCCTTCTGAAGAAAGACTGTAGAGTGGGCCAGGCCATCCGCAACTGACAAGTCCTTCCACAGGTTGCAAGCTTGGTAAGGAAGGGTGACTGGGCTTGGAAGTTTGGAGTTTAGTGGGTCCCCTCTTTAGGGGCGATGTGGTCAGGCCCTCAGTGAGAGCAAAGTGGCCCCTACTTCAGAGCCAGACTACTCAGTCTCAGAGTCTCCAACTCTAGCTTCCCCAGGAGAAGTGCACCACAGGTTCAGGTTGGGTGCAGCCAGCCATCCTCTCTGTAAGAGCAGGCTCAGTTGGGTGAAGCCTCTGAGGTTGAGAGGGGGAACAGATCAAAAGAGTCTCCCATAGAGTTAGTGCAGGCTGAGTCCACAGGAGGGTGCCAAGCACTTAGTCTTGGTTCAAGACAGTAGCCTTTGAGGGAGACACTCTCCAAATGTCCCAGCTCTGAGCAGTTCTCTTTTTCCCCTGCAGAACTGAGCTCAGCAGGGAGGGGCCAGTGGGACTTAGGGGGAATGTCCAAAAATTCACCCATTGAGGGTGGTGCCTACAAGCCTGTAGGAGGGGGGCGGGTACTTCTTCCCCTTTCCAGTGATAGCACGTGGGCTGAGCCCGCAGGGGAGGTACCAAGGGCCCCTCCCTCCCCTTCCCAGCATTGTAGCCACACAACCCAGCACTGGTTGGTCAGATTCCTGGACAAAAGCCTCCCTGGAAGATGGCACTATGGCACTTGGAAGTCACAGCTTTGCACAGCACTTTTATCCCTGAGTGCCACTGAACTCAGCAGGGAGGGGCTGCAGAGTGGCCAAGTAATTCAGCAGGTACCAGCTGCGTGCTGGAGGTGGGGAAGAATGGTCCTGTTTACAAAGCTACACAGTTCAGTCATTGTCTGAATCTCTGCTGACAGTTTCTCCAGAAAAAGAATACCCCAAAGTCCTCACTGGGTGCAGCCAACAGACCCTTCTGCAGGACCCAAATGGCAGAGTGGTGTCACTAGTAGTTGGAAAACTGGGCAGTGCATTCCCCTGGCTGGTGCTATAACAGTAGGAGTGCTTGACCCTGGGAAGGTGATGTCTCGGTCTCTTGAAGACTGCCTTCTATCCTGGTCAAAAAATGTGCTCTATAGGAAATGGAGTAAACCAAGAAGAAGAAAGATGTATGATAGACAAAAATGAAAGAAAAACAAAGTTCACCGGTTAGTTCTAGTAGCTGTTAAAATCTCCCTAGGATTTTCTCCATTAACAATCATGTCGTACAGTGTATATGCCTTTAATTTTTCTTGCCTCATTGCACTGGTTAGAACCTGTAATTCTAATTTTGAATAGAAGGGGTGAGAACAAATATACTAGCCATGTATTCTTGATCTTGGGAGAGAGCACTGAGCTTTCTGCAATAAATGTGATGTTAATCATAGAAATTTCATAATGCTCTTTAAGCTAAGAAATAAATTCTCTTCTATTCTTAATTTGCTAAGAGTTCTTATGAATGGTGTTGAATCTTGTCACATGCTTTTTTTTGCATCTGTTGAGATGATTTGTTTTATTTTTAGTCTCAAAATTATGTTGATAGGATGGCAGAGTAGGTGGAAGTTACACCACTTAACCTCCTCACAGGACCAAGCTAGAATGACAGCTAAAATATAGAACAATCAACCTGAATAACCAAGTGAAGATTAGCTCAGTACAAGAATTTACAGAAGCCACATCAATAGTGGTAAGAGTGCTGATGGTGGAAAGGGCTGGCCCTGCGCCTGGAGAATCCAGAGGGATGTCTCAGCTACAGAATTCTCCCTGAGGACTGTGGTCTCAACCCCATGTCAAGCTCCCCAGCCTGGAGCACTAGAGCCAGGAAAGGAGCTCACAAAATATCTGGCTGTGAAAATCAGCTGGGATTTTGCACACCAGAGAAAGACTAGAGTCTACTAGAAACCCAGGTGCCCTTTTAAAGGGCCAGTGCACAAAATCTTGTTTGCAGCCATTCACTCTGGTTTCTAGGAGAGGAAAGAGGCTCAGGGTGGAGTAGGGGAAGGAGACATTGGGCTGTGGCTCTAGGGAGAGAGTTAAAGGGACAGCTACCAGAGTTTCAGTGCTGAGTCCGTCTCCCACACTGCCCCCACACACCATCTTTCTGGGTTAAGTACTCCCCTCCCTCCATATGGCATCAGCCAACTCCCTGTTGCCTTGCCCTGCCTACCTCACACCCTGTGGTGTGTCAGCTGCCTGGGTTGGTGGTGTAGAGGTCCTGGCGGACTCGGTATCAGAGACTGAGTTTTGTGTTACTGGGGCAGGGGCCATTCCTCCTCACCCCAACCTGCCTCCTGTTTGGTGCCACCCCCTCATGGGAGCCAGAAATAAACCCACACCAATGTAGTCAATTAATATTTGACAAAGGAAGCAAGGACATACAATGTGGTAAAGATGGTCTGTTCAGTAAATGGTGCTGGTAAGATTGGGCAGACAGGGCAAAAAAAAACCAAAAAACCTAGACCACCTTCTTATACCATATACAAGGAAAAACTCAAAATGGATTAAAGTCTTAAATTTGAGACTTGAAACAACAAAACTTTTAGTAGAAAAAATAAGCAATAAAATTTCTGACATTTCTCTTAGCAATCTTTTTTCTGATACAACTCCTCAGGCAAAGAAAATAAAAAAAAAAAAACAAATGGGACTATATCAAACTAAAATGTTTTTGCATAGCAAAGGAAACTCAAAAAAATGAAAAGACAACCTAGTGAAATGGGAGAAGATACTTGCCAATGATACATTTGATAATATCCAAAATTTATAAGGAACTCATACAGTTCAACACCCAAAACCCACCAATTTAGTTAAAAAATGAGTGAAGGACCTGAATAGACACTTTTTCAAAGAAGACATATAGATGGCCAGTAGACATAAGAGGATGCTCAATGTGACAGAGAATTGTGGATTAAGACCACAGTGAGATATCACCTCATACCTGTCAGAATGACTGTCATCAATAATAAATCAAGAAACAACAATGTTGGTGAGGATGTGGAGAGCAGGGAACCCTCATACACTATTGATGGGAATGTAGGTTTGTGCAGCCATTATGAAAACAATATGGAGGGTCCTCAAAAAATTCAAAATGAAACTGCCGTGTGGTGAAGCAGTTTTACTTCTGGATATGTATCCAAAGAAACCCAAAACACTATAATTTGAAGAAATATATGCACCCCTATGTTCCTTGCAGTGTTGTTTACAGTGGCTGGGATATAGAGGCAACCCAAGAGCTCATAAACAAGTGAATAAAAAAGTGATGGTGCGCGCGTGCACACACACGCACACACACACACACAATGGAGTATTAATTGGCCATAAAAAAAGAATGAGATATTACCATTTGTGACAGCTTGAATGGACTTGGACGGTATTGTGCTGGCTGAATGGATCAGCCAAAGACAAATACCATATGATTTCACTTACATGTGGGATCTAAAGGACAATATAAATGAACAAACAACAAATAGACTCACAGATACAGAGAACGTAGATACAGAGAACAGTGGGAGATTTGGTGAAATAGCTGAAGTGATTGGGAAGTACAGATTGGTGTTTACAAAATAGTCACAGGGATGTAAAGTACAGCATAGTGAATATAGTCAATAATATTGTAATAACCATGTATGGTGCCAGATGGATACTGGAAATATTGGGGGGAACATTTTGTAAAGTATATGATTGTGTAACTGTTAGGTTGTACACCTGAAACTAATACAAAATAATATTCAATGTAAACTAATTAAAAATCAAAGTTACATTGATTGGTTTTAAATGTAATGAAACACCTTACATTTTTGGTATAAACTCCTGTTGGGCATAATGCATTATCTTTTAAATATATTACTGGATTTGAATAGTTAAAATTTAAAGATTTTTGTTTCTATGTTCCTGGGTGATATTGGTATGTAAATTTCTTTTTTTAAAAGATTTTATTGATTTATTTTTAGAGAGAGGGGAAGGGAAGGAGAAAGAAAGGGAGAGAAACATCAATGTGTGGTTTCCTCTTACACACTCCCTACTGGAGACCTGTTTTGCAACCCAGGCATGTGCCCTGACTGGGAGTGGAACTGGTGACCCTTTGGTTCATGGGCCAGCACCAAATCCACTGAGCCACACCAGGTGGGAAATTTCTTACAATGTCTGGTTTTGTATCAAAGTAATGCTGGTCTAAAAGTATGAATTGGATATTTTTCCACCTCTTCTTTTTTTCTGAGAGATTTTGTTTAGAATTGATTTTTTTTTTCCCCTTAAATGCTCGGGAGAATTCACTAGTGAAGCCTTTTGGATCTGGTGTTTTTTTCCCTCCTGGAATGGGGAGATCTTACATTACAAATTGAATTTCATTGAATGCTTTAGAGCTATTCAGATTAAGTACTCCATTTCTTCTTGAGTAAATTTGGTATGTTGTGACCTTCATAGAATTTGTCAGTTTCATTAAGCCCTCTTTTGCCTTTTAATATCTCTGAAGTCTGTAGTTATAGCCCCTCCTTCATTTCTGATTTTGGTAACTTAATGTTTTCTCTCTCCCTTCCTTGGTCAGTGTCACTAAAGGTTTATCAATTTTAATGATTTTTTCCAAAGAACCAGCTTTGGCTATGTTGATATTTTCTGTTTCTCTTTTATTGATTTCTGCTCTTAATTTTATTATGTTCTTTCTACTTCTTTTGGGTATAATTTACTTCTATTTTCCTAGATTCTTAAGACAGAACCTGAAAGCAGGAGTTGACAAACTACAATTTAATGCCAGATCCAGACTGCTACTTGCTCTTGAATGTTCTGTGAATTACAAGAATAGGCTGCATTTTTTAAATGTTTAAAAAAGTCAGAAGAAGAATACTGTTTTGTGACATGTGAAAATTAAGTGAAATTCAGTTACCAGTTTCCATAAATAAAGTTTTATCGCAACCACACTCATTGTTTACATATTGTCTATGGCTTCTTTTGTGCGAGAATGACAGAATTCAGTAGTTGTGACAGAGATTTTTATGGCGTTGTCATAGCTGCATTGTTGCTTGTTACACTATAATCACAGTGTTATAGTGCCAAGATTTCACTGTACTGTGATGTTTTACCTTATTTAATATCACCCCATACACATCATGTCAAAACAAGAAAAGGTGAGAAAAATGGACTTGACATGTTATAATCAAAGCACAATGAAGTGTATGTAGACTATTGAATTAGATGAGAAAGCATTGTGATTATTATGCAGTGGCACTGTAAATGTACTAATGAAATGCAATATATACGACATTACCAGACTAATCACTCATCACAATATTCCTAACTCATAGGAGAGCAATGGTCAGAAAAATTAGAAAACCTAAAAGGGAATATTTTGTTGCAGCAGAATTTCTTCACCAGATTAAAAAACAAAAATCAAGGGTCAAGTCAAGGAACAGGTATAAAGGACCCATGGACAAAGCCAAAGTGGGGAAGGATTGAGGGTGGGAGGTGGGGGTGGGCGGGGCAGGGGAAAGTGGTGGTGGGAAAATGGGAGACAAATGTATTTGAACAATTAAAAAAAAGGATAGTTTTCCAAACTCTACCTAGAAATACAGGAATATATGTGATGCCTCATGATAAAGTTCAATGGATACTCTGAGTCCAACAAAAATGAGCAAATCAGGCTGCACTCAGATTACGTTTCTTAGTGTCTCATTTGTTAGCCAATGGCTAACTGATGGGAAATTAACTAAATCATGTTTGATTATAGCAGGCAAAGAAATCTGTTTGGAGAAAAAAAATTTGTTTAAGACTATTAACCTTTTTTTCTTAAGATTTTATTTAATTTTAGAGAGAGGAGAAGGGAGGGAGAAAGAGGGGAAGTGAAACATTGATTTGTGAGAGAAACAATTGGTTGCCTTTTGTTCACCCCCAGATGGGGACCAGGCCCACAATCCAGGCACGTGCCCTGACAGGGAATCGAACCAACAACCTTTCAGTTCACACCCTGGCACTCAATCCACTGAGCCACACCAGCTAGGGCAAGACTATTAACCTTTTGGCAGGAACAGTTGCTGGAAGAGTTGAGGGTACTAATAATCAATTAAAAACAAGTCAGATGATTTTGAGTGGTTTTCCTTGGCTCTTGATGAATTGACAGATGTTACCAGTACAACTCACTTGTTGCTTACTTGAGAAGTCAGTGATGAGTCTGAAGTTACTGAAGAATTAGTTTTAATGAATAGTGTTCATGGAATAAGTACAGGCAAGAATATTTACAAAAAACTGGAGAAAACACTAATTCTATACTACCTGAAGTGGAATCTGCTAAGATGTGAGACAGCTAATGGTGTAGGACAAAAAAAGGCTTAGATGAACAAATTTACAAAGCTGTAAAAATGTAAGGTGGTTAAGGTCTATGGTTATCCATTGTTTTATTTATCAGCAGGTATTTTGGAGAGAATATTTGAATCTGTCGCACAATATGGAACTGGCAGTGTCTCAAGAGTATTGCTCTTATGGACTTAGCTATTGTTAGTCCCATGAACTTTTGTTAGAAATAGAAGCTAAATATCCCAACTTGCTCTACCACATGACAGATCAGTCAGTGGCTTAGAATTGGTAAGGTTATATTAGAATATTTTTGAACTTGGGGCTGATTTGCAGTTTTTCTGAATTAGAGGAACTGCTCTCAACCACTATTATTGAACACTGAATGGCTTTGGAAATCAGTTTTTTACTGCAGATGATGTTTCTTAAAGGATTCAGTCTAAAGTTGCAAGACAAAACAGTGCTTACATGCAAATCTACAAGTCAGTGCTATCTAATATTTAGCTCACAAGTGATATCAAGCTGTTCAAAAAAAGTTTTTTTTTAATCCTAGCCCAAGGATGTGCTTATTGATTTTAGAGAGACGAGGAGGGAGGAAGGGAGAGAGAGAAACATCTATGTGAGAGAGAAACAACACTCCAACTAATGAGCAACACCGGCTACCAAGCTGTTTTATGTAGCTTTCTGTGCAGTCAAAAGTTAAATCAAGGAGGGGAGATCTTCATTCCTCCTTCCCCACTCTGACTAGGTTGGCAGTATATGTATTTTCTGAGCTCAAACTACAGTTTTAGCAGAACTTTTCAGACTTTGATGTCAGTGCAAAGGATATTTTCATATTAAAAAATCCATTTAACTATGCAGGTGAGGCACTTCCTCCTAACCTTCAGTTAAAAGACATTAATCTGCAATGTAATGACATGCAAGAGACAATTATCAAGAAAAGAGTAAATTCTATAAATGCCTTCCAAACAACGATTATGCTGAATGAAATTGTATCCCTGTGATTTGATATCCCTATATGACAGTACCTATCTGGATCAAAAGACATTTTCAAATATGAAATACATAAATCTTGTTAAAAATCAGTATTAATGTATGAACATTTGTATTTGCTTTTGATGGTAGGGAACAGTAACTTTGAATCCCAACTATATAAGTGAAATATTTATCCTCCCCACAGAAGTTTCAAATTTTTATGAGGCCAGTTTTACAAAAAGTTTTGCTCAACTATTATCACTTTAATATTTTGAATTTTGTCAATAAAAATTGTGGAAAATTTTGTATCATTATGTAACTAACTGATGTCCTCAATTTTGCCTGCTGGTCCTCAAAACCTAAAATATTTTCTGTCTGGTCCCTTACAGAAAAAGTTTGCTGACTCCTGCTTTACATCAAGGTGTTTTTATTTTGTACTGTTGTATACCTGCACATATTAGCAGAATTAATGTTTAGTTTCACAGTGCCTTTAAAAGAAAATAATATATGGAACACCTTTGTTTCTACTGGACTTATTAATTGCAGATTATCCACTGTAAAAAGACGTTACTGCTTTGTGTTAATATTCTAATTTGAGGAAGAGGTTCTCCATGCTCCTGTATTCTGTGATAGGTCTATGGAATGTTGGAATTTCTTACTGTCTAAAAATAGTGTACAATTTGCTGCAGTGTGATTCTCAAGTAAGATAGATGCTGCTTCAGTGAACCTGTGCTGGGAGAAAGGGCAAATATAACATGCCAAAACACATAAGAGAGCTTCATTTTCTTTTTATTTTTAAAAAATCTTTTCTTTCTTTAATTAATTTTTTATTATTCAAATACATTTGTCTACATTTTCTTGCCATCACATTCCCCTGCACCACCGAGCCTCACTTCCCACCCTGAATCGTTTCCCACTTTGGCTTTGTCCGTGCGTCCTTTATACATGTTCCTTGATTTGACCCTTCCCCTTCTTTTCCCCGTTACACCCCTCCCTCCTTCCCTCTCATTACTGTCGGTTTGTTTTTTCTTTCCATGTTGCTGGTTATATTTTTTGTGTTTATTTGTTTTGTTGATTAGGTTGCACTTATAAATGAGATAATATGGTATTTGTCTTTTACCCCCTGGCTTATTTTGCTTAGCATAATGCTCTCCAGTTCCATCCATGGTATCCCGAAGGGTAGTAGCTCTTCCTTTCTTTCTGCTGTGTAGTATTTCATTGTGTAAATGTATCATAGTTTTTTGATCCACTCATTTATTGATGGGCACTTAGGTTGCTTCCAGCATTTGGCTATTGTAAATTGTGCTGCTATGAACATTGGGGTGCATAGGTTCTATTGAATTGGTATTTCAGGATTCTTAGGGTATAATCCTAGCAGTGGAGTCGTTGGGTCAAAAAGCAGTTCAATTTTTAGCTTTTTGAGGAAATTCCAAAGTGTTTTCCACAGTGGCTGTACCAGTCTGCATTCCCACCAAGAGTGCACTAGGGATCCCTTTTCTCCACAACCTTGCCAGCACTCGTTTGTTGATTTGTTTATGCTGGCCATTCTGAATGGTGTGAAGTGGTATCTCATTGTGGTTTTAATTGCATTTGTCTGTTGACTAGTAATGCTGAGCATCCTTTCATCTCTCTCTCGGCCCTGTATATGTCCGCCTTGGAGAAGTGTCTGTCCAGGTCCTTTGCCCATTTTTTAATTGGATGTTTGTCTTCCTGGATTGGAGTCATACGAGTCCTTTATATATTTTGGAGATCAAACCTTCATCCAAGATTTCATTGGCAAATATATTTTCCCATATGGTTGGTTCCCCTTTCATTTTGATGATGTTTAGTGGTTCAGAAGCTTCTCATTTTGATGAAGTCCATTTGTTTATTCTTTCTTTTATCTAGGGGACACATCAGTGAAAATATTGCTCTAGGGGACACATGAGTGAAAATATTGCTGCGTGGACAATGAGAGTTTCCTGCCTTTGTTCTCCTCTAGGACTTTTACGGTTTTGTGACTTATATTTAAGTCTTTTATCCATCTTGAGTTTATTTTTGTATATGGCATTAGTTGGTGGTCAAATTTCAATTTTTTGTGACTGGCCAGCTCTCCCTACACCATTTGTTGAAGAGGCTATTTTTACTCCATTTTATGCTTCTGCCCTCTTTGTTGAATATTAACTGACCGTAGAGATATGGGTTTATTTCTGGGCTCTCTATTCTGGTCCATTGATCTATGTGTCTGTTCTTATGCCAGTGCCAGACTGTTTTGATTACAGTGGCTTTGTAATATAGTTTGATGTCAGGTATTGTGATCCCTCCTACCTTGTTCTTCATTCTCAAAATTGCTGCAGCTATTTTGGGACCATATAGTTTATGGTTCCCTATAAAGTTTCGAAATGTTTTTTCTCTGTGAAATACGTCATTGGTATTTTAGTAGGGATTGCGTTGAATGTATAAATTGCTTTGGGTAGTATGGGCATTTTGATAATGTTAATTCTTCCAATCCATGAACATGTAATATGCTTCCACTTATTTGTGTCTTCTTAATTTCTTTCTTCAGTGTTGTGTAGTTTTATGAGAACAAGCCTTTAATCTCTTGGTTAAGTTTATTCCTAGGTACTTTATTTTCTTGTTGCTATAGCAAATGGGATTTTTTTCCTGATTTCTGATTCTGATATTTCATTGTTGGTGTGCAAAAATGCCTTTGATTTCTTTGAATACTGACTTTGTATCCTGCTGTTTTGCCAAATTCCCTTGTTAGGTTGAGTAGTTTTTTGATGGAGTCTATAGGATTTTCGGCATACACTATCATGTCATCTACAAACAATGACAGTTTTACTTCCTCCTTTCCAATGTAGATGCCTTTTATTTCTTTTTCTTGTCTGATTGCTGTGGCTAGGATTTCCAAACCTATGTTGAAGTGGTGAAAATGGACAGTCTTGTCTTCTTCCTGATCTTAGTGGGCAAGCTTTTAGTTTTTTCCCACTGAGTATGATGTGGGCTGTAGGTTTTTCATATATGGCCTTTATTATGTTGAGGTATGCTCCCTTTACTCCTACTTTTCTGAGTGTTTATATCATAAATGGGTTCTGTACCTTATCAAATTCTTTTTCTGCATCTACTGATATGATCATGTGATTTTTGTCTTTCCTCTTGTTTGTGGTGTATTATGTTTATTCATTTGTGAATATTGCGCCATCCTTGCATTCCTGGGATGAATTCCACTTGATCATGGTGGGTGATCATTTTAATGTATTGCTGGATGCAGTTTGCCAATATTTTGTTGAGGATTTTAGCGTCTGTGTTCATCAACAGTGTTGGCTTTTAATTTTCTTTGTTGTGTCTTTATCTGGTTTTGGGATTAGGATGATGCTGGCCTTATAAAGAGAGTTTGGGAGCCTTCTTTTTTCTTGGATATTTTGGAAGTGTCTGAGAAGATCAGGGGTTAGCTCTTCCTTAAATGTTTTCTAAAATTCTCCTGCGAAACCATCCGGCCCAGGGCTTTTGTGTGCTGGGAGTTTTTTGATTACTGCTTCAATTTTACCAGCTGTTATCGATCTGTTGGGAGGTTATATTTTTCTAGAAATGTGTCCATTTCATCGAGGTTTTCAAATTTCTTGGCATATAATTTTTCATAGTAATTTCTTACAATCCTTTGCATTTCTGTGGTATCAGTTGTTATTTCTCCTCTTTCATTTCTGACCTTTTTTTGGGTCCTTTCCCTTTTTTTCTTCATGAATCTGCTTAAAGGCATGTAGTTTTTTTTTTAATCTTTTCAAAGAACCAGCTCCTGGATTTGTTGATCCTTTGAATTGTTCTTTTAGTCTCTGTCATTCATTTCTGCTCTGATCATGATTATTTCCTTCTTTCTACTCACTCTGGGCTTTGTTTGTTGTTTTTTCTCTCGTTCTTGAAGATGTAGTGTTAGGTCATTTATTTGAAATTTTTCTCCCTTTTTCAGGTAGGCCTGTATTGCTATAAACTTCCCTCTCAGGACTACCTTCACTGTTTCCCTGAGGTTTTGGACTGTTGTGTATTCATTTCAGTTTGTTTCCAGAAACTTTTTCATTTCTTCTTTGTTTTCATTATTGACCCATTCATTATTTAATAGCATGCAATTCAGTCTTCATGAGTTTTGATGTGTTTGAGTTTTTTCCTTGAGGTTTGTTTCTAGGTTCAACCCTTGTAGTCCGAGAAAATGCTTGTTATGGTTTCAGTGTTCTTGAGTTTGTTGAGGCTTGTTTTATGTCCTATCATGTGGTCTATTTTTGAAAATATTCCATGTGCATTTGAAAAGAATGTGTATTTTGCTTCTTTGTGGTGAAAAGTTCTATATATGTCAGTTAAGTCAATTTGATCTAATGCGTCGTTCAGTTCCACAATATCCTTGTTGATGTTTTGTTTGTAATATCTATTCATTGTTGTCAGTGGGGTGTTAAAATCCCCTATTATCAGTGTGTTGCTTTCTATATCTTTCCTGAAGTCCTCCAAGATTTTCCTTATATATTTGGGTGCTCCTTTGTTGGGTGCATATACGTTTACAATGTTTGTCTTCTTGATGGATTCTTCCTTTGAGTATTAAGAAGTGTCCTTCTCTGTCTCTTTTTATGGCCTTTGTTTTGAAATCTATTTTGTCTGATATAAGTAATGCTACGCCTGCTATTTTTCCCTGTCCATTTGCTTGGAATATTTTTCTCCATCCCTTTACTTTCAGTCTGTGTAGGTCCTTTGTTCTGAGATGGGTCTCTTGTATTCAGCATATGTGTGAGTCATGTTTTCTTATCCATTCAGCTACCCTATGTCTTTTGATTGGAGCATTTAATCCATTTACATTAAAAGTTATTATTTGATAGGTACTTATTCATTTTTTCCCTTTGTACTTGTGTTCCTCTTTTTCTCCTTCTTTTTCTTCAACTTCTTAAAGCAGTCCCTTTAGTATATCTTGCAGTGCTGGTTTGGTGGAGGTGTATTCTTTTATCCTTCTCTTGTCCGGGAAGTTCCTTACTTCACCTTCCATTTTAATTGAGAGACTTGCTTGTTAGAGTAGTCTTGGTTGCTGGTTATTGTTTTTCATTACTTGGAATATTTCTTGTCATTCCCTTCTGGCTTGTAGTGTTTCTGTTGAGAAGTCAGCTGCTAGCTGACTGGGATTCCCTTGTATGTTACTACCTGTTTGTTCCTTGCTGCCTTTTGGATTCTCTCATTGTCTTTGATATTTGCCATTTTAATGATGATATGTCTAGGAGTGGGCCTCACTGGGTTCCTATTGAATGGGGACCCTCTGTGCTTCCTCAGCCTGTGTGACTTTTTCTCTCTTCCAATTAGAGAAGTCATCCATCATTACTTTTTCAAACAGGTTCGTGTCCCTTGCTTCTCTTTTTTTCCTTCTGGTATTCCTATTTTACAGATATTATTACGTTTCAGGTTGTCCTGCATTTCTCTAAACGTGTATTCATTCTTTTTGAGTCTCTTTTCACTTTCTTGCTCTTTCTGGGAGCTTTATTTTGCCTTGTCCTTCTGCTTGCTGATTCGATTCTCTTCTTCATCTAGCCTGCTTATGATTCCTTCTACTGTGTTCTTCAATTCAGAAATTGTATTCTTCATTTCCTCTTGGCTCTTATTGATAGTTTCTATGTCCTTTTTCATGCTGACAAAGTTTTCAGTAATTTCCTTGTAGTTTTCCCGTAGTGTTGGATAATTCTCTGAGCTCAGCGAGCTCATTGAGCTTCCTTAGAACCATTGTTTTGAACTCAGTGTCTGATAGTTTACTTGCCTCTATTTCATTTAGTTCTCTTTCTGGGGATTTCTCCATTCCTTTCAATAGGGTGTGTTTCTTTGTCTTCCCATTACTTAGTTGATTCTCTGGAAGTAATTGGGTTTTGACTGTTGTTTGGTTTTTCTTTGGTGGGGCCTACCCTCCAGCTGTTTGTGGGTCACTCTGCCTACCACGTCTTGTGTGTTTTTATTCAGGTGCTGCCAGAACAAAACCACAAAGCCCAGGAAACAAATCTGCAAAAATAACTCCACTCTGCAATCCCACTATCAAAAGCAAATGAACCAGTATTAATAAGGCTGTAAGGAGCTGGAGCCTATTATAAGAAAGGAGAGAAATAAACCATTAGTATAAAATCTAATGACTTAATATGCAAAAACTTGATGGACCCGAAATGAACATTAAAAATCTATGTAGTAAAAAAAATATCTCCAAATTGGAGAAGACCACAGTGGATTTTGTCTTGGTAGCCTCTACTATTTACCGTTGTTTTTTCTTTCTGGATCTGCCTCTGAGGATGTCCGATGTTGACCCTGTCTGATCTTAGGTAGTCTATTTGAGACTTCCAGGAATTGACTGTCTGTGGCTGCCTCCTTCAGCTGTTAATCTAGTCCCTCAGCAGTCAGCAGGCTGCCTTAGACACCACAGGGTGGGGCAGTGTCCCTCTTAGGGGAGGGGTTATTGGATCCTCTCATGCTGCTGCCACTCAGTGGAGTGGTCTGCCTGAGCCAGATGGCTGCTGCCATATGGGGGATGAGTGAACACCAGGACCCCGCCGGCTACTCTCTCCCTTCTCTCCCCAAAGCCTCCATTTCCAGTCTCTCCTTAAGTGTCTCTAGGCCACTCTGTGCCCCCTTTAGCCATGTATCTACTATCTGTGGCTGCCACTCTGTACTCAGTAGTCATGCTTTAGCACTACCAGGCCAGCGTCAAGTCCCTCCTGGGGCGGGGCTATTCTGTCCTTTCACGCTGTTGCCGCTTTGGGATGTGGTTTGCCTGAGCAAGATGGCTGCTGCTGTATGGGGGATTAGTCAGCACTGGGATCCCACTGGCTACTCTCTTAGTTCTCTCCCCAAAGCTCCTTCCTCAGTCTCTCCTCTGGCGTCTCCAGCCCACTCTGACCCTGCCTTTGTCGGAGATGTGGGTAAGTGGCTTCAAATAAAAATTTGTGCATTGGCCCTTTAAACAGCTCTTTGCTTCTCCAGCCGGCTGTCTGGCTAGAGCAACGCTGCTGCTTTTCGCAGCTGGCTGTCATCTGTGTACTTTTTGGGCTGTGGTGCTGTAGGTTGGAGATCCCCACTTATAGTTTAGATCCCACTCTTCTCAGGAGGATCCAACTGGCCATTTCAAGGTGCCCTGCCTGCCTTCTCAAGTGTCTACTGCTCTTATCAGTTAGGTTGTGCTAAAGCTGATTCTTCTGTCTGTCCGAGGTTATAAGGCTCATCTCTCACTATTGTTCAGTTGTTCGTTCCAGGTGATTTCTCTACAATTCAGTTGTAATTCCAGATTGGTCTTGGGAGGAGGTCAGTGTAATTTCCACTCACTCCTCCTCCATCTTGCCAACCTCCATGGAGCTTTATTTTCAGGAATGTGCTGGAGTCTCTTAAAATGCCTAGAACTAGATGTGGTTAACTTTGAGAAAGAGTGATAGAGCCCATGAAGAAAAGGTGAGAGGCAGGGAAGAGCCTAGGTATCCACACAAAACTGATTCCCTTGGGAAGGCACAGAAAAATACTTTCTGGTTTACTGTTCCAGAAAATGAGAATAGGGCCATTTGGACTTCTTCCTCGGATGTCATTCTTCTGTATCCTTGGACTTTTTACTCTTTGTAGTCTTGAGTGAAAAGTCTGGGATGATTCAGGGAGATGTTTAGAAAGCCTGAAATAAAAGCCAGAATGATGGGCTGGGGGGACTTTGGTACAAACCAGAGGTTCAGGTGATGGTTTTCTAGTATCTTGTACTAGATTAGTGATAATTGTTTGCATAGACAAAAAAAAAAACCCATAGAGAATGACAGTATCATGAGTTATTACGGTTAAGGAACAGAAAGGGCTGAGGCAGTTCAATTCACAGGATTTTACTTAAATATAAGTTGTATGACACATTAAGTGCATATAAATTATGCTTGGATAACTGTAGGTCTGTTCCTTTAAAATGTATTTCTTCAGTATGACCTTTTGTTCTTGGGCCAAGTCTTTTCAGTGAGAATTAATTTCTGCAGTTTTAATTGACATCATTGGAAGATATGTAATATTCGTATATTTCTACATTGTCAAGGGTAAATTGAAAGAAAGAAAGCATGATCATCTTTTCTATTATTGCAGCTTGTAGTTAGTGTAACTGGCCAAGGAAAACCAGTACCTGTAACATGAATCAGTAGCTCAGAGCTGTGTAATTTCTATTATCTCCTTGGGTATTCTTTTGTGACCTCCTTTGTGCTGCCAAAATTAGAAACTTTGCTCGATATTATTAGATGCATTCAGATAACCTGAAGAAGAGAACCATCTTGACATTCCAAGTGGTTTTAAGAAGGTATTTTAAAGAATAATAAAAAGTATTTTAAAGTCGTTGCTGAAAACTTAATAAAAAGTCATATATTTAATGTTTAGGTCTCTGAATAAAGATGAACTTGGCTGAGATTTGTGACAATGCAAAGAAAGGAAGAGAATATGCACTTCTTGGAAATTATGACTCATCAATGGTGTATTACCAAGGGGTGATCCAGCAGATTCAGAGACATTGCCAGTCAGTCAGAGACCCGGCTATCAAAGGCAAATGGCAACAGGTAAGGTCACATTATTCAGTGAGTCAGGGCAGTAGTCTGTTGTACTTGAAAGACTGGAGCTTGAGATGTTGTAAATAGTTCTTCTATGTCTGAATACTGAGCTATATTTAAAACATACTCTTAAGTAATTTTTTTCCTGCTCAGTTAATATTTTATATATTTTTGATTATTTCATGAGACATATTTCAAAGATAATTGGGTTGGCCAAAAAGACCATTTAGTTTTTTCTGTAAAATAAAAGACACATTTTTCATTTTCACTAATAATTTCATTGATTTGGATATTTTGAGTATGTCGGCTATCTCCCATATAGTGTAACATTGATTGTTCTCAATTGATGTCTTGATTTGATCACTATCAAATTCAACTCATCTACATGATCATGGAGCATCATCCAGGGGGAAATCTCCAGTATGAAACTTTGCAAACCACTTTGGACATGTTTGATCAGTCACAGCACCTTCTCTCTACACTGCACTAACCTTTTTGCATTGCAGTAGCATTTGTACTCTTGAAATAATAACGCAAAATATGCCAAAAATGTTGAGTATTTTCTTCCCTCTTCAGTATTAAAATGGCTACACAAAAGTCACAAATTTTGATAAGTTTTTTTAAATGCGTGCTGATATGACAGCAGTCACAATACAATCTAACAAAATTGTTTTGAATGAAGTTAAAGACAACTAAGCACTACTAGAGCCAACTTATGGAAAAAAAGCAAATGAACTTTCTGGCCAACCCAACTTAATTCTAATTGAATTGACTTTCAATTTTTAAAATTTTTCAAGATCAGTTGCCTAATTGTGAGTACAAATTTTGGAAATGAAGTATGGCTACTTGCCCTTTCCTGTTTCAATTTAACATGTAATTTTGACCCATTTCTTGAAACTTTTTCTTTAAGAAAGTTCCCTCTTTTCCTTGGCTGGGTGGCTTAGTTGGCTGGAATGTCATCCCATACACTGAAAGGATGTGGATTTGATTCCTGGTCAGGGCACATTCTTCGGTTATGGGTTCAATGCCCGGTTGGGTGCATACGTGAGTCAACTGATTGATGTTTCTTTCACATTGATGTTTCTCTATCCCCTCCCTTCCTCTCTCTTAAATTAATAAAATATATCCTTGGGTAAGGATGAAACAAAAATTTCCTCTCCTTTTGAAAGACTTCTTACAAATACAAAGAAGTCAGTAATCTAATTTAAAGACACTAATATATTTGCTGTCTCTTGACTATACAACTTGATTATGTAATTGTACAGTTAATAAAATCCTGAATTATAACTTCCCCACTTTTTTTAAAATAATTTTTTTAAGTTTTTTCAAAAAGATTTTATTTATTTATTTTTAGAGAGGGGAAGGGAGGGAGAAAGAAAGAGCAAGAAACATCAATGTATCGTTGCCTCTTGTGCACCCCCCATCCAGGACCTAGCCTACAACCCAGGCATGTGCCCTACACTGGGAATTGAACTTGGAACCCTTTGGTTCATAGGCTGGTGCTCAATCCACTGAGCCACACAAACCAGGGCTCCCCACTTATTCTTAAAACTTAAAAGTCTTTTAAAATTAATAGTGCAAAGTCAAGCATTTCTTTGAAGTTTCCATTTTATGTACTAGTGCCTTTTCAGTATTTCTTCTAATTTTTCTGCTAGTCAGAAATTGATGTTTAGTAAATTTTCAGGTTAAATTTGGCTTATTTTTCAACCTAAGTGTTACCAGATTATGTTGGGTGAGAACAATATACTTGCTCTAACTCAAGGTGAAATTTTTAGTTGTTTTCTTCTGCCCTGCATACTAGCCACAGATAAGAGTGCTGTATTAAACTAGCACGGAAATATTTTCGACATGTTTTTAATTGTGTTAAGTATTTGCCTTTGTAATCAGATATTTCTACCATATTTTTTTCTGTTAGTTTCTAAAATTTCATTTCTCCAAGTATATCATATAATTGTGTCTATGAGCAGTTGAATTTTACCGAGGTTTTCTTTGGTTCTTCATCTCCTTTACATGTTCCTTTCTATATAGTACTCAAGATAAAGTTAAGAGAAAGTTACTTATGCTGTGCTAAATGTTCTTTCTGATTTAAAGAAAAGAATTGTTAAACTGAATTTATAAATGTAATTTTCAATCTATTATCTTTTTGCCTTTGAAAATTAGTTTGGGCTCAGAGTTTCAAAACACAAGAATTTCTACATAATGGGTGCTCAATGAGGTTTTCTTTAAGTATAGGAAAAATCTTGCTTTTGAGCTCAAAATAAACTTTACCCAGGACTTGAAGGAATTTAACAAAGCCAAAGTAATTCAGATTTTAGGTGAAGGATAATTTTTTTGGAAGATATTTCCAAGTATGTTAAAAGGATTTAGCATTAATAATACAAGTTTCTGGGATTGGCTAACTTGTTACTGACTTGGTTGTTTATTTTAAATTATGTTCATGGTTATTACATTCCTTGGTAAAAATAAAGTTCCATTATGAAAGGCATATAACTACTTTCCCTATTAAGTGTTTTTTTCAAACCAATGTCTGTGCTGCCCTTGTGTTTATATCACTTTAAAGGGTTCTTTTTTTTTTTTAAGATTTTATTTATTTATTTTTAGAGAGAGGGGAAGAGAGGGAAAGAAACATCAATATGTGGTTGCCTCTCACGTGCCCCCCACAGGGGACCTTTCCTGCAACCCAGGCTTGTGCCCTGACTGGGAATTGAACTGGCAACCGTTTGGTTCACAGACTGGCACTCAATCCACTAGCCACACCAGCCACATCTTTGTTTTTTAATGCATTTTAATGACTCATTTTGCATACTTTGAAAAACATTAAGAAAGCTTACATTCTATGGCAATTTATTATTTGCAATATATAAACTTTAAAAAGTTTTTGATATAAAGGCTATATACATATTTTTTCAAGGTTCGGCAGGAATTATTGGAAGAATACGAACAAGTTAAAAGTATTGTCAACACTCTGGAAAGTTTTAAAATGGACAAGCCCCCAGATTTCCCTGTGTCTTGTCAAGATGAGCCATTTAGAGATCCTGCTGTTTGGCCGCCCCCTGTACCTGCGGAACACAGGTAAATGGGACTTCATGTTGTCTTTAGGTATATCTGTAGCTAGTCAATATTTAGTGTGACGAGAGTGAAGCTTTATTTGAACAAGGGATGAAAAGTCTTTTGAAGGGTGGCATATAAATAAAATACCTGTATAATTTTTATACCTATAGGTTTACAGAGTTTGTATTTGATAAAGAACAGAAGTTAATCATTTGACATATACCCTGCTTTTAGAATGTTTTACTGCTGTGTTTATAACAATAGAAATCTATTAGTCCTAAAATTTATCTGTTAAGTGAGGTCTTTTATTTATTATATTTTTTAGTTTCCTTTGTTAATAGTTCATTTTTTATTCCATTTTTTCCATTACCATTTATTCCCCCATGCCCTCTTTCCCTCCACCCTCCCCACCACAATCAGCACACTGTTGTCGGTGTCCATGAGTTCTTTTTCTTTTTTGTTTGATCCCTCCAACTCCCCAAGCCCTTGCCAGAGCTGTCAGACTGCTCTCTATCTATGACTTTGTCTCTATTTTGCTTGTTAGTTCATTTTATTCATTAGATTCCACATATGAGCAAAATTATATGGTATTTATCTCTCTGACTGATTTGTTTCACTTAGCATAATAATCTCCATGTCCATCTATGCTGTTGGAAAAGGTAACATTTTCTTTTTTCTTTTTTTCCACAGCTGAATAGTATTCCATCATGTAAATGTACCATAGTGTCATCTACTGATGAACACTTAGCTGCTTCCAAATCGTGGCTATTGTAAATAATGCTGTAATGATGATAAGGATACATATATTCTTCTGAGTTAGTATTTTGGGTTTCTTCAGATAAATTTTTAGATGTAGAATTTCTAGGTCATAAGGCAGTTCCATTTTTAATTTTTTGAGGTAAGTCTATACTGTTTCCACAGTGGCTGCACCCATATGCATTCCCACCAACAGTGCCTGAGGGTTCCCTTTTTCTCTACATCCTCACCAACGCTTGTTAATTTATTAATGATATCCATTCTGGCAGGTATGAGGTGATATCTCATTGTGGTTTTAATTTGCATCTCCCTTATGATTAGAGACATTGAGCTTCTTTTCCTATGTCTGTTGGCCATCCTTATGTCTTCTTTGGAGAAGTGTCTCTTCAGGTCCTTTGCTCATTTTTTAATTGGATTTTTTTTTTCCTCATGACATTGTATTTATTCAAGAAAGTGTAATTAGCAGTCAGGTCTCTATATGCCTAATACTAAAAATATTGGTACAGAAGTAAGATCATATATCACAATTCCTCACCTATCAGAATACTACTTCATTTATAGATAAAGAAAACACATATCTAACATAAGCTGTGTAATCTGAAAAATAAGTGAAGCCTTTATATATTTATATAATTATTGTTATTTTTTGTTAGGATTTTATTTTTTTAATTTTATTTTTTTAAATTTATATATCTTGTTTATTCTATTACAGTTGTCTTAAGTTTTTTCCCTTTACCCCCTCTACCCATCCCACCCCCACCCTGCGCTCCCACAGTCAATTCCCACTCTGTTGTCCATGTCCATGGGTCATTCATACATGTTCTTTGTCTAATCCCTTCCCCTTTTTTCCTCCTTCCCCATTACCTCTGGTCACTTTCAGTCTGCTCCATGTTTCTATGCCTGTGGTTTATTTTGTTCATTAGTTTATTTTGTTGCATAGAGTCCACTTATAGGTGAGATCATATGATATTTGTCTTTCATCAACTGGGTTATTTCACTTATCTTAATATTCTCCAACTCCATCCATGTTGTCACAAAAGGTAGGAGTTCCATCTCTTTTGCTCTTTCTTTCTCTCTATCTTCCTTCCTTTTTTTCCTTCTTTCTTAAATGTAGATTCATTTTGTTTATTTTTTAAAATGTCAAAGTTAATTATAAAATATTAAAAAATTTAAAACCATATAAAGTCTCAGCAATTACACCAACATATCACCAGCACAGAAATAATCAAGTAGATCAATGAATATAATGAGCATTCTAGAGACAAACATGTGTATCTGTCTGACAATGTAATATATGATTAAGTTGATATTTCAAACCAATGGGTAAAATAGGCTTATTCAACAAACAAGGTACATGGACCACTGTTACTTGAAATGAAACGAGTATAGAGCCCTAGTTCACACATTATGCAAGAAATATTCAGGTGAGTTAAAAATCAGTATGTAGAATCTAAGGAGTTTTAGGAGAAAATACAAAGTAATATTTTTCTTACCCTGAAGTAACATATTCAAACCCAGAAGCTACAAAGTAAAATATTGACAATATGACTATATTAAACATTTAAGACTATACAGTAATATACGTATAAAAAAAGTTAAAGGACAAGTAATAGAATATGAAAGTATTTGTAACACATCTAAAAAAGGGATAGTTTTTTTTTAGGGATGAAATTCTACAAACGTTTAATCAAAAAATGGATGAAGAATACCAAAAAGTCATTTAAAGCTTTTTGAAAATAATAGAAATAGGCAAGAAATATACAAAAACGGGTTTAGTTTTAACAAATAATAAAGGAACATTTAAAATAACACATCATTGTTAAAATCAGATTAATAAGTATTAAAAATATTGGTAATATCAAGTATTGTTGCCTGTGAAAGGACCTGAGTATTCACAGACTCTTTTTCTTCATCTGCTTAAAGCAGTCCCTTTAGCATATTTTTCAAAACTGGTTTGGTGGAGATGTATTCTTTTAGCTTTCTTTTGTCAGGGAACCTCCTTATTTCACCTTCCATTTTAATTCAGAGCCTTGCTGGGTAGAGCAGTCTTGGTTGCAGGCCTTTTCTTTTAATGACTGGGATTACTTCTTGTCATTCCCTTCTGGCTTGTAGTGTTTCTGTTGAGAAGTCAACTACTAGCCATATCAGGGATCCCTTACATGATACTACCTCTCTCTCTTGGTGCCTTTGGAATTCTCTGTTTGTCTTTGGTATTTGCCATTTTAATGATAGTGAGTTTTGGAGTGGGCCTCATTGGGTTCCTCTTGATGGTACCCTCTGTGCTTCCTGGATATGTGACTTTTTCTCTCCTCCAGTTAGGGAAGTTTTCCATCATTACTTTTTCAAACAGGTTTTCTATCCCTTGCTCCTCTTCTCCTTCTGGTATTTCTATTTTATGCACATTTTTACATTTCAGGTTGTCTTGTATTTCCCTCAACACCTCTTCATTCTTTTGAGTCTTTTTTCATTTTCTTGCTCTTTCTGGGAGCTTTTTTCTACCTTATCCTCCAGCTCACTAATTCAGTCCTCTGCTTCATGTAGCCTACTTTTGATTCCTTCTGCTGTGTTCTTCAATTCAGAAATTGTAATCTTCATTTCCTCTTGCCTCTTATTGATAGTTTGTGTCCTTTTTCATGCTGACATAATTTGCAGTAAGTTGCTTGTAGTTTCCCTGTGGTTTTTGTAATTCTCTCTGAGCTCACTGAGCTCATTGATCTTCCTTTATAACTGTTGTTTTGTACTCAATATCTTATGTTTACTTGCCTCTATTTCATTTAGTTGTCTTTCTGGGGATCCTCCTTTCCCTTCAACTGGGGGGTGTTTCTTTGTCTCTTCCCATTATTGTGAGGCTCTTCTCTTTTTCTTCTGCTTCTTAAATTGATCTGTCTTGATTTCCTGACTTTGTGTTGTGAACTTCTATGGCAGGAGACCGCGGGTTTTGTTTTTTTTTTCCCCTCGGGATCTGCCTCTGATGATGTCAGATATTGACCCTAACTTTAGGCAGTCTGTTTGAGACTTCCAGGAATATACTGTCTGTGGCTGTCTCCTTCAGCTGTTAATCTTGTCCCTCTGCACTCAGCAGGCTGATTTAGAGACACCACAGGGTGGGGCAGAGTCCCTCCTGGGGGCGGGGTTATTGGGTCCTCTAACGCTGCCGCTGCTCAGGAGACTGGTCTGCCTGAGCAAGGTGGCTGCTGCTGTATGGGGGAGGAGTCAGCACTGGGATCCCGCCAGCTACTTACCCTGTTCTCTCCCCAAAGTTTCCATCTCCAGTCTCTCAGGTGTCTCTAGACCAGTCTTCCCCTCTAGTAGCCAGGGATCTAATATCTGTGGCCGTCACTCTGCACTCAGCAGGCCAGCTTAGAGACACCACAGGGCAGGGCAGAGTCCCTCCTGGGGGCAGGGCTGTTGGGTCCTCTCAGACTGCTGGTCGGGGTAGTGGTCTGCCTAAGCAAGATGGCTGCTGCCATATGGGGCTGAGTTAGCACTGGGATCCTGCCAACTACTCTCTCAGTTCTCTCCCCAAAGCCTCCTTCCCCAGTCTCTCCTCAGGTGTCTCTCGCCCACTCTGCCCCCTGCCCCTACCTTTGCCAGAGACCAGGGTAAGTGGCTGCAAATAAAAATTTATGTGTTGGCCCTTTAAATGGCTCTTTGTGTCTCCAGCTACCTGTCGCTGGCAGAGAGCAACTTTGCCACTTTTTGCAGCTCGGCTGTTATCTGTGTACTTTTCGGGCTCTGGTACTGTAGGTTGGAGATCCCCGCTTATAGTTTAGACTCCACTCTCCTCAGGGGGATCCAACTGGCTGTTTCAATATCCTTCTGGTGCTGCTGCCCATGGGTGCCCTGCCTGCCTTCTCAGAACTGTACCGCACTCCTTACCAGTTAGGTTGTGCTAAAGCTGTTTCTTCTGTCTGTCCGAGATTATAAGGCTCCTTTTTTATTGTTGTTCAGTTGTTTGTTCTGGGTGATTTCTCTACTATTTAGTTGTAATTCCAGGTTGGTCCTGGGAGGAGGTCAGTGTGACTTCCACTCAATCCTCCACCATCTTGGTTCTGATCTATTTTACTATTTGTAAAGATTTTATTTACTTTTAGAGAGAGGGGGAGGAAGAGAGAAGGAAAGGGAGAGAAACATCCATGTGCGAGAGAAACACTGATCGGTTGCCTCTCTCATGCCCTCAACTTGGGACCTGGCTTGCAATCCAAGCATGTGCACTGACTAGCAACTTACCTTGCTGCCTTTTGGTTTGTGGAATGATGCCCAACCCTTGAGCCACACTAGTCAGGATATTATCCGAGATTTTATTGCCTATGTATTCTCCTAGGATTTTTATGGTTTTCTATCTAACATCTAAGTCTTTAATCCATTTTGAACTTATTTTTGTGTGGCATAAGAAGGTCGTCTAGTTTCAGTTTTCTGTACATATCTGTCCAATTTCCCCAATGTCATTAATTGAATAACTGTGTGTAGTCCGCTGTATGTTTTTGCCTCCTCTGTCAAATATTAATTGATGATAAAGATGTGGGTTTATTTCTGGGCTATTCTGTTCCATTGATCTCTATATGTCTGTTTTTATGCCAGTATGATGCTGTTTTGATTACTGTGGACTTATAGTATAGTTTGGTATTAGGCAGTGTGATTCCTCTAAGTTTCCTCTTCTTTCTCAAGATTGCTGTTGCTATTTGGGTTCTTTCGTGGTTCCATAAAAATATTTGGAATATATGTTCTAGTTCTGTGAAATACTTCATTGGTATCTAGATAGGAATTGTTTTGAATTATTGATTGCTTTGGGTAGTATGGACATTTTTATGATGTTAATTCTTATTCTTGGACACAATCTGTGCTTCCACCTATTTGTATCTTCCTCAGTTTCTTTTCAATATCTTATAATTTTCCAAGTACAGGCCTTTTACATCCTTGGTTAGGTTTATTCCTACGTATTTTGTTCTTTTTGAAGCAGTTTTGAATGGGATTGTTTTCTTCATTTCCCTTTCTGATAGTTTATTATTGGCATATAAATATGCAACTGATTTCTGGATATTAATTTGTATCCTGCTAATTTAACTGAATTCATTTATCAGTTCCAGTAGTTTTTTGGTGGAATCTTTAGGGTTCTCTATATACAGTATCATGTTATCTGCAAATAATGACAATTTTACTTCCTTGCTTCTAATTTGGATGCCTTTTATTTCTTCTTGTCTGATTGCTATGGCTAGGACTTCTAGTACTATGGTGAATAATAGTGGTGAATGCAGACATTCCTGTTTTGTTCCTGATCTTAAGGGTAACACTTGTTGTTTTTGCCCATTGAATATGATGCTGGCAGTGAGTTTATCATATGAGGCCTTTATTACATTTATGTATGCTTTCTCTATTCCGACTTGGCTGAGAGCTTTTATCATAAATGGGTGTGGGATTTATCAAGTGCTTTTTCTGCATCTATTGGTATGATTATGTGATTTTTATCTGTCATTTTGTTTACGTTGTGTATCATGTTTATTGATTTGCGGATATGTAACAACCTTGTATCCCTGGAATAAATAGCACTTGAGAATTTTAGCATCTATTTTCATCAGAGATATTGGCCTATTATTTTCTTTCTTTGGTGTGTCTTTAGCTGATACTGTAATTAGGATAATGGTGGCCTGGTAAAATGAGCTTGGGAGTCTTCCCTCTTCTTTCATTTTTGGAATAGTTTGAGGAGAGGTTTGTTCTTCTTGGAATGTTTGGTAAAATTCATCTGTGAAGACACCTGGTCCAGGGCTTTTGTTTTAGGAGGTTTTTGATTAGTATTTAAATTTCTCTAGGTGTAAGCTATCTATTCAGATTCTCTGATTCTTCCTGATTTAATTTTGGAATATTATATGTTTCTAGGAATTTATTCATTTCATCCAGGTTGTCTAATTTGTTGTTTGTAATAATTTCTTATAATACTTTGTATTTCTTTTGTGTCAGTTGATTTTTCTCTTTCATTTTGATTTTATTTATTTGGGTCCTCTCTCTTTTTTTCTTGATGAATCTGATTAAAGGTTTGTCAGTCTTGTTTATCTTTTCAAAGAACCAACTCTCGGATTCATTGATCTTTTGTATTGTTTTTTTAGACTCTCTTTCATTTATTTCTGCTTGGATCTTTATTATTCCATTTCTTCTACTCACTTTGGGCCTTGTTTGTTGCTCTTTGTCAAGTTTCTTTAAGTGTAAAGTTAGATTGTTTATTTGAGCCTTTTTTTGTTTCTTGAGATAGGCCTGTAATCTTACGAATTTTCCTGTTAGTACTGCTTTCCCTGTGTCCCGCAGATTTTGTATTGTTGTGTTCTCATTTTCATTTGTTTCAAGATATCTTCTGATGTCTTTTTTTATCTCATTATTATCCCATTCATTGTTTAATAACATGTTATTTAGCTTCCATGCCTCTGTGTATTTTTCACTTTTCTTCCTGGGATTGATTTTTAGTTTTATAGCATTATGGGCAGAGAGGATGTCTGATATGATTTCAGTCTTCTTAAATTTATTGAGGCTTGTTGTGTGTCCTAATACGTGGTCTGTCCTAGAAAACGTTCCATGTGTGCTTGAAAAGCATGTGTATTCTGCTGCTTTGGGGTGAAATGCTCTGAAGATACCAATTAAATCCATTTGATCTAGTGTTTCATTTAAGGCCACCCTCTTATTGATATTCTTGGAAGATGAATTTTTTCGGATGAATATATCCTGGAAGATGAATTTTTTGAAGCCAATGGAGTGTGAAAATCCCCTACTATGATGCATTTCTGTATATTTCTCCCTTTATATCCATCAGGATTTGTTTTACATATTTAGGTGCTCCTATGTTGGGCACATAAATGTTTACTAGGGTTATATCCTCCTGTTGAATTATTCACTTTATCATTATGTAGTGTCCTTTGTCTCTTACTATAACCTTGGTTTTAAAGTCTACTTTGTTGGATATAAGTATTGTTACCCCAGCTTTTTTTTTCTTTTCATTTGCATGAAATACCTTTTTTCATTCTTTACTTTTAGTCTGTTTATCTTTCAACTGAGGTTGGTCTCTTGAAGATAGCATATACATGGGTCTTGTTTTCTTATCCATTCAGCTACCATATGTCTTTTGATTGAAGCATGTAAGCCATTTACATTTAAAGTGATTATTGATAGATAGGTATTTATTGGCATTTTATTTTTTTAACTGTGTTTCTCTTTTTTTCTCTTTCTTCTTTTTAATGCAAGCCCTTTATCGTTTGTTGTAACACTGGTTTGGTGGTAAAAAACTTCTTTATCTCTTTCTAGTCTGGGAAGCTCTTTATTTTTCCTTCAATTTTAAATGATAGCCTTACTGGGTAAATGAGCCTTGGTTGTAGGTCCTTGCTTTTCATCACCTTGAATTTTTCATGCCAGTCCCTTCTGGACTGAAATGTTTCTGTTGAGAAATGAGATGACAGTCTTATGGGAGCTCCTTTGCAGGTAAGTATCTGCTTTTCTCTTGCAGCTTTTAAGATTCTCTCCTTGTCTTTAAGCTTTGCCATTTTAATTATGGTGTGTCTTGGTTTAGGCCTCTTTGGGTCCATCTTGTTTGGGACTCTGCTTCCTGCACTGGTGTGTCTTTTTCCTTCTCCAGCTACTCTTGCAGCTGTAGTCCACTCTGCTCTCCCTCTGCCAGGGCCAGGGTAAGTGGCTGCAATTCAAATTTTGTGTGTTGGCCCTTTGAAAGGCGCTCTGCACCTTTATCTGTCTGTCCATGGTGGACAGAATCTCTGCTGCTTTTTACAGCCGCATGTTATGTGGGCATCTTTCCCAGGTCTGGTGCTCTTGGCAGTGGAACCCCACTTGGGGTTTAGATCATACGCTTCTCAGGGATTACTTACCGGCTGAGGGGGGTACTCCGTCTAACAGAGTCCCCCCAGGTCGCTGTGGATAAGGAAAATAAGTCGTTCCAAACAGTCTCAGTCTGCCAGGAAAAGGGAGTAGTGATTCCCTCTAGTGGAGAATGCCCCGAGCTCTTCTCTTGAAGTGGTTTTTATTGAGAGCCATATGTGCAGGGGTATACAGCATGCATGCAAAACTCATCAATCAATGTCAGAAGGCTATGTTTACAGAAAACAGATAGAGATCTTAGATAACAATTGAAGGAACACAGAGATTTGCCTCAGGTCAGGGTCTGGTAGACAGGGTGGTGCCCATCGGCCCTGAAACCTGGGAAACTGATCACATTCTGTGCTCAACTCCAAACATCAGTACTCTTTAACTCAAGGGCATTCTTGGCAAAGTAAGTTTTGTAGAATTTAATGCATTTCTTTTCCAGGCCTAATTGTCCCTGGAAACCGGGAACTGCCTGATCCAGTTTAGGGTTCTACCTGCCTTTAGTACTGTTTCACTGACCTGGTCAGGTGGGTGGAGCAGAGAAGCCAAGAGAAAAGGAGACGTCTTTCAGATAGAATAAAGACTCTGGCTATGACAAAGCTGAGGGGTGAGGGTCTTTTGCCCCTTCTCCATGTCCCCCAAGTCCTTCCCTGATGGACCCTAAGTGACTATGCCTGTCTTGGGTTGCCCCTGCCATCAAGAGGTCTTACCCATCATTGACTAACCAGCCATCCTCCAGGGCCAAGCAGAGTGATGTGAGGGAGACAGAGGCTGCACCCCTGCCAGGGGCACAGGTTTTTTTTTTCTCAGTGGCCTATTTTCCCAAGGCCTCCTTGCTCAGCTCCAGCTTTGGGGCCCTCTCACTTCTCAGTGAGACTACCGTCCCTGAAGCCAGGCAGGATGGTTCCCAACAACCGGCCACTGAAATATCCTTCCAGAATTTCAGCTGCCACCTGTGGGAGCCCAACCAGCCCTCTTTGTGATTATGTGCTCTTGTTGTGGTGATGTGGCTTCTTCCCTATGTCCTTGGTTATGACTTCTGTCCAGCTATAGTTCAGTTGGTTTCAAGAATCATGGTATTGTTATCATGGAAGTTCCAAAGTAAATACTGAAGTAAAGAAATAATATCATTTTGATCTATCAAACTTGAAAATTTTGTGTATGTATTAAAAAATACCTTATTTTTATGAAAGCCATTAATTCAGAAATATACTTTGTTTAAAACTAAAAGATGACCAAAAACATGACTAAAAAGATGACATATTATTGTATAAATTTAAGGTGTAGAATGTGTGATTTGATACCCTTATATATTGCATTATGATTACCACCATAACATTAGTGGACACTTCTATCTCATCACATAATTATCATTGCTTTTTTGTGGTGGGAACAGTTAAAATCTAGTCTCTTAGCAACTTTGAACTTTATAATAGAGTATGGTTGACCATAATTACTATGCTGTGCATTAGATCTTTAGGATTTATTTATTTAGTGGTTGCAAGTTTGTACCCTTAAACAACATCTCCCCAGTTCCCTTAACTCTCCAACCCCTGGTAACCACAATTCTACTCTCTGTTTTTGTAAGTTTGGCTTTTTCAGATTGTACACATAAGAGATATGACAGAGTATTTGTGTTTTGTTGAATTATCTCACTTAGCATAATGCCCTCAAGGTTCACCCATAGTGTTGTAACTGACAAGATTTTCTTTTTTTTCAATGCTGAACAATATTCCATTGTATAGATGTACCACATCTTCTTTATCCCTTCATCTGTCCATGGATGCTTAGGTTTCCATATATTAGCTATTGTGAATATTGTTGCAGCAGGGAACAGGGAGGGTGCAAATAGATCTTCAATATTCTGTTTTCATTTTCTTTAGGTGAAGACCTAAGGTTGGAATTGCTGGATCATCTGGTAGTTCTGTTTTTAATTTTTTGGAGAACCTCCACACTGTTTTCCATAGTAATGGAACCAGTTTGCATTCACACCAACAGTGGACAAGGGTTTCCATTTTTCCACATCTTTGCCAACACTTATCTCTTATTTTTGATGATAGCCATTCTAATAGGGGTAAGGTGATATCTCATTGTGTTTTTAACTTGCATTTCCTTAGTGATTAGTGATGTTCAGCATCTTTTCGTGAACCTCTTGGCCATTTGTATGTCTTCTTTGGAAAAAATGTCTTTTTAGTTCCTTTGCCAATTTTTTAAATCAGATTTTTTTCTTTTTTTTATTGAGTTATATGAATTATTTAATATATTTTGGACATTAACCCCTTATCCAATATATGATTTGCAAATAATTTCTCTTATCAGATAGGTTGTCTTTTCATTCTTTGGATTCTTTTGCTGTGATAAAGCTTTTTTAGTTTGAAGTAGTCCCATTTGTGGATTTTCACTTTTTTTGTTTTTGCTTTTGGTATTGTAGACAAAAAATCATTGCTAAGATTAATACCAAGGAACTTCTTTACCATGTTTTCTTCTAGCTGTTTTACAGCATCAGGTCTTATGTTTAAGTCTTTTAAATCCATCTCAAGTTTATTTTTGTGAATGGTGTGATTTAAGGGGTCCAATTTTATTTTTCTTCTAGTGGTTATTCAGTTTTCTCAACAATATTTGTTGAAGAGACTGTTCTTTCCATATTGAGTGTTCTTGGCTCACCAGTCAAATACTAATTAACCATAAATGCAGAGGTTTATTTCAGGCCTCTCTTTTGTTTCAGTTGTCTATGTGTCTAAATTTATGTCAGCACTATACTGTTTTAATTACTGTAGCTTTGTAGTATGGTTTGATATCAGGAATATGATGTGATACCTCTTGCATTGTTCTTTTTTCTCATGATTGCTTTGGCTATTCAGGGTCTTTTGTAGTTCCATAAAAATTTTAGGATTATTTTTTCTGTTTCTATGAAAAATGATATTGGAACTTTGATAGGGATTGTGTTGATTCCATAGATGGCTTTGGATAGAGTGGACATTTTAACAATATTAATCTTTGATCCATGAACACAGGATATATTTCCATTTGTTTGTATTTTCTTTAATTTATTTTATTAAAGTGTTGTAGTTTTCATTGTACATATCTTTTACTTCCTATTTTATTGTTTTATGCTATTGTGAGTAGGGTAGTTTTATTTATTTCTTTTTCAGATATATTGTTATTAGTGTGTAGAATCACACTGATTTCTGATTTTATATTCTGCAACTTGACCGAATTTGTTGATTAGTTCCAACAGTTTTTGTGGTTGAATCTTTTCTATTTTTAAGATCATATCACCTGCAAATAATGCCAGGTTTTGCATCTTCGTTTTTGGTTTGGATGCTTTTTTAGTTCTTTGTCTTGCCTAATTGCTCTGGCTTGGACTTCCAGTGCAATGTTGAATCAGAATGGTGAGAGTGGGTATCCTTGTCCTATTCCTGATCTTAGAGGAGAAGCTTTCAATTTTTCACTGTTGAGTATAGTGTTAACTGTGGGTTTGTTATATATGGACTTTATTATGTTGAGGTATGTTTTTTCTGTATTGAATTTGTTGAAGGTTTTTAAGTATGAAAGAATGTTACATTTTGTCAACTGCTTTTTCTACATCTATTGAGATCGTATGATTTGTATTTATCATCCTATTAATGTGGATAGATTTATTGATTTGCATAAGCTGAATCACTCTGGCATGTCAGGAATAAATCTTACGTGGTAATGGTGTATAATCCTTTTTAATATATTGTTGAATTTGTAGTATTTTGTTGAGAGTTTTTGTCTCTTCATTCACTAGGGATATTGGTCTACAGTGTTTTTTTTATTTCAGTGTCCTTAACTGGCTTGCTTGTAATTCTGGCCTCATAAAGTGAGTTTGGAAGTGTTCCCTCATCTTCAGTTTTTTGGAAGACTTTGAGAAAGATTGGTGTTAACTCTTTTTCAGATAGTTGATAGAATTTACCAGTGCAGCCATTTGGTCCTGGGAATAACTTTCAGTATAGGAGATGCCAGTTCTGAATAAGTAGAGCACCATGATGTATTTCAGATAACAGTGGCCACAGATAATAACTGTAATATTTGTGGCTCAAACTGAATAAAAAAATGAGGCTAACTTTTCCCACTGATGAGCACTTACCTGAAAACTTCTTATTAGAGAACATTAGGCCAGGTATTTCCTTTTCTTTGTTCTCTCTAAACTGCCTAAATTCAGACTAAGATTTATTTTTATATTTGTGCTTTAATCTTTCCTCTTAATGAAAGTGAAAGATGAATGGACCAGAATGTAGTTCTCTGAACCTCCATTCTCCATTCTAAATTAAAAAAAAAGTTTTTCTTGTATGTAGCCATTGTGTATATTTGTTTCCTCTGTCAGTCAGAAACCCGTAATAAAAAATCTAGGACTGTACATTGTCAGGGGAAAATTTTTTAATTCTCATGTATCATCAACAACAATAGAAAAATACCCATCAAATCCACAAGGTTCTGCTAGTGAAGAGATTCTGTTTAATATCTTGAGTACTATTATGGGATAAACTTTATGAATAAAGTTGTTACATAAGCAAAGGCACAGCATCATAGCGACTCATTTGTGAGGCAGATGTTAATGAAGAAAAATTACACAGATTTGCGGCACAGAATGTGTTCATGGACTGATAAAATAAGTAAATATTAAGATTGTAAGTTTAGGGTTAAAAGTTATGAGAAGTTAGAATTACTTAACATTTTTCTACTTTTACAATTGTTTTTCTAGAGGTCATGTAAAACAAACATAATAAAATTTTCACTTAGAGATAATGAATAGTGGATATAGTCATAAGTTATTTTTGAATCTGTAAGATGTGGGTTTGAAGTCTAATTCTGACATGAGCTTGCTTTATGACCTTGAGCAGGTTGTTTAGCCTCTCAAAATACTAGCTTCACTGTCTGTAAAACTGGGATCTCTACTTCATGATATTAATTAAGAGAATTTAATGTTTAAGACAGTAACTGGCAAGTAATAAGTAATTAAAATACATGGTCAGTTTTGAAGGAAAGTACCACAATGTTTTTTCAGATAAATGAGTGAATAACAAAAAATGATAGTCTTATTCATAAAATTCCTCAAGGGAATTTATTGTTTTTCCCTTAACAATCTACATGAATCCTTAATTTTCTGAAACATTTTGAATAACTCTGGCAGAGAGGATATGGTTTTTTAAATGGCTAAATCTAATGAGGTGAGTGATTATTTTCAGGGACAAGATGATACCTAATTATTGGTTATTTACTGAGTATTTTATAAGTATTTTCTTATGTAACCCTCCAGTGATCCCTTGAAGTAGGTATTGTTATTGTATACCCATATTACTATTGCTAATTTATTATATGAACCCCACTTACATCTGAGGAAATTGAAGCTTATAGAGATTGTGATTTTCCCAGAATCATCTGAACAAAAAAAGAGGGGGAGCCTGGATTTGAACCCAGATCTCCTCAAGTTCAGGAGTCTTATCTATATCCACTGAGCTGTGTTACTTTCCTACACACACTCAGTGGCGTCTGTGGGTATGTTTTGATATCATCTGTATATCCTGATACATCCACTTGATTAAGTTCTTATTAGAGGTGGTAGGAGAAATGCTCAATTAAATAAATATTGATATTTTAAATGGAATTTTAAAAATTTCTCTATGGGAACATCACACTGAAATTACAGTGGAAGTCCACAGGAAAATAGAATTTACTTTACCTTGCACAAAATGTTTCCAGGATGCATCTAATGTGTTTGGCATTAGGCATGAATTTGGTAGCCCTGTTCATGACACTGTGCTTTTCACTTCATAGACTTCCAACACAAAACTTCTCCTTTATCCCCATTGCTGCACACCAAGGTACTCTGTTTACTGTGGGTTCCAGCGGTGGTGTGCCACATTTTTGGAAGTTACACCTTTTATGTCACGCTTCTGAGTCCAGTCATGATCCTGTTTTCAGTCACCAGCAGCTGCTTGGATAAATCAAAACAATCTTTTGAAATGAATTAGATTCATCACCCTAAACCTGAGGAAATTGAGCTACAAAAGTAGGATTATGATGGGAGGTAGTGGCAATATTAGCATTAAACTACAAAAGGATGAAGCCACCAGGTCATTCTTACTGTTCTAAGTTTAAAAGTATCTTGTATTAATTAAATTGTTATAATATTTTTCATATAAGTTTATTAAACATATTCTCTTTAATGAGACCATTTTAAAATGGCCTCTTTCAATGAGACCTGAAGCACAAAGCTAAGATTTTCTATATTGGAGCAGTATTTGATGTAGCATATATTCAATAAACTATTCATTCTTCAGCTTAAATAAATGTTAGTTTTTTTAAAGTTACATATTTTGAAAGAGATGGCAGTAAGAATAGTATACACAATACTGAAGTTAATTCTTTGGTTTATTTTCTACAGGTAAACTAGAACTTTAATAGGTCTTCTAATGTTATTTCATCTGGAAATAGCACAATGTGTTTCTGTGCATGTATTGAAAGGAAAATTGATTTTTATCAAATCTGTGCTATATTTTAGGTATTGAAGCTGTTGCTTTATGTTTCTTTGGGTACTTTAATAGATTAAATAACTGCTAGCATTTAAAATTCCAATTTGCAGTGGGAAAAGATCAGTTAAGGCCAAGGTGAAGTACCAATAGACAGTAAACTACCATCTCATTCTCATAAGTATTTCATTCAGGCTCTGGCTCAGTTATCTTCCTCAGATTAGGAGGTAAGAGAGCAAATTTTTCTGTTCTACCACGAATTGAGTGGTCCTCCAAATTAAGTTTTACTTTTCTGTATTTCATTTTTCTCCTCTGTAAAATGTATATTGTGATGAGATTGTTTTGTAAAATTGTTTCGAAGTCTTAGGGAGAAAAACACTATTATCGTTGATCTATCCAGCATATATTTTACGATATTCATCATATTCTAGATGTTATCTCTGTTCCTGTGGAAAGTATAAAGGTAATCATCCCCTCCCTACGCCCAACTACCCCTTACCTCCAAACACAGACCTTGGCCTCAAGAAGCCAGTAACAGAAAATAATCCAGATATCCTGGGAAGATTGAGCTGGGATGCTGGCACTTATAATATGCCAAGTACTGTGCCAGTATTATGCTGGGATGCAGAAACAGGTGCCATCCCTGCCCTCCTAAGCATACGGCCTTAGAGAAAAATGGGAGTGAGAGCCATTACTGAGGCAGAAGGGACTGGATTTGGTGATTAATGAGATATAGAGAATGGGAGAAAAATTGGACCATATAATGAAATATCTAGACCAAACTGTTGAATAGAAGTTGGAAATGAGAACCCTAGTTCAAGAGAGATTGAGATTTGTGGTGGTTATTTAGGAATCATGAGCAAGCAAGGAATTTTAAGAAAGAAAGTTTAACATCATTCTTTATATGGTAGAGTAAGTTAGTTGCCAAATGTGATTCACAGGTTGAAATTATACTCATTTTCTTAACATTCTGGAGTCATATGCTCTTTCAAAATCCTGTTTGTGGAGGATGGGATGGACTTGTAAGAATTTTTAGACTTTAGGTAGAATGTATGTAGCAGTGCCGATTAACCACAATAACTGACATTTACTGACTGTGAACCAGGTGCTGTGCTAATAAGCTCTTTACATGGTTTATATCTTAATCCTCACAATCACCCTCTAAGATGGATACTATTATTATCATCCCTGTTTTTTTAGAAGACATTAAGGTTTAAAGATTCTAAGCAATTTTACCAGTTCTGTGTGTAGGTCAAATAAGGTAGGATTGAGAATTGAAATGGGTTCAGCAACATGGAGCTCACTGGTGACGTTGATGAGCATTTTGGGTGGAATCCATGGTGGAGAATAACAGGGTGGATTCAGGGAACGGTATGAGAGGAGTTGAAAACAGTGAATATATGCAATTGTTCAGCGAGCCCAGCTGAAAGGGGAGCAGAGAAATTGAGTGGTGTTTGGGGAAGACATGTAGTCAAGATTTGTTTTGGAGGGAAAAAAATGACAGGATGTTTGTATGCTGATGAGAATGCTACAGAAAGATGGGGAACAGCCCTGGTCAGGTGGGTCACTGGGTTGGATCATTGTTTTGTGTACCAAAAGATTGTGGGTTTGATTCCCAGTCAGGGCACATACCTAGGTTGCAGGTTTGGGCCCTGATTAGGATGTGTATGGGAGGCAACTGATTGATATTTCTTACGTTGATGTCTCTATCCCTCTCTCTGTCCACGCCCCTTTCTCTCTCTGTAAAATCAGTAAACGTATTCCCAGGTGAGGATTAAAAAGAAGAAAAGTAAAGCAAAGGGGGGGAACATTGAAAATGAGTGGGAGAAAATAGACAACTATGGAGTGATGTCCTTGAATACGCAAGAGGAGAAGCAACCTAGCGCACCAGTGGAGGGTGCATGGATAGCTGACTCAGAATAATGGGAGGGAAGGCAGTTAGTTATGCGAGCGTGGATGCAGGGAAGTAGGTAGATATGCAGATGAGCACATGTATGGAAGGTGTCTTCTGATTATTTTAGTGAGTTAGAAGAAGCAAGATTGTTTGAGAGTGAGGACAGAGGGCAGATATTTCCCAGGGTCTAGATTCTGATCTCAAGTATGCCAAGAGTCATAGTCATTCATATGGCTGTTTTATTTCTTTTATGTTTTCTGTAGGGAATATTCATCTTATTTTATAGGACTCAGTACTCATTTGAAATATTCATTTTTGAATTCTAGGTATTTATTACAATAAGTGCCTAAAAACTTAGTATTTTGTTATTTTTTTATGTTTTAGAAAACACAACTGAAAGATAGAAATTTTAATTCATTAGAGATAAACTAAGGAATGGGAACAAGATAGTGGTAAGTGAGAATGAGATCATAACACATTACCTTAAAATTTTTATTAAAAAACAAAAACTTTTGCTTTGCTGCACATTAGCCACTGTCATTTCCCTTCTTTGCTCCTTTGGTATCTGCTAAACTGTACACTGTTCATCTATTGCCTTTCACTGTGCCTTTTCCTTAATAACTGGAAATCCTGGATCTCCATTCATTGCAGTATTGGGACTGAACTCTTGAAGGTAACTTCCTGATTTAACAGTGGAATGCCTCTTCTCCAGATGGACTGTGTATAACTTTTATAGCACTTGATAATCTTTACCATCTTTCTTCTTTGAAACTCCATTCTTACGGCTTCTTTGATTACACTGTTCTGTTTTTCTCCCGTTTTTCTTTTTTTTTTCCTGACTGGCCTCTTCTTTCTGACTTAACCTCCTTATTGTGTTCCCTAGTTCTTACCCCACTGCACTTCCTGTAATCAGTTCAGCACAACATATCCAGCATCTGCTATGTACTAGGCACTATGGATGCAAAGAACAGGAGACTGATTCCTGCCCTCCAGAAGCTCAGGCTCTAGGAAGGCTGTTTCCTTTTCCCAGAACTGGATAATTAACCAGGCTTTGAGGTTCCCATCCTAACTCTGCCCCTCAGTAACTGGAAGAACCAGCCATTCAACCTCCCCCTATCTTTCTTTTCTATAAATCGGAGATCAGTGCAACAGTTACCTCATGGGGCTATTTTGACAAGTGATTGAATACAAATAAAGTGTAAAGAACAGTCTGACACATAGAAATGCCCAGGAAATATTTGTAGTTTTCATTACCTACTTTCCTGCCCTCTACCCCATGCCACTTGATATTTAGATGGCTAATGCCCTCCCTCACCTCATTTAGGTCTTTGTTCACGTTGACCTAGAGAGTTTTACCCTGACCGCCTTATTTAAAATATTCATCCCCTCACTTGTCATCATTCTATACTTTTATTCCGCCTCATTTTTCTTAATAGTATTTATTGCTAACTGATACTATATTGTGTTCATATGTAAGCTCTGCAAGGTCAAGGCCTTTGATTTTTTCACTCTTTTCACCTCAGCACCAACAATAGTGCCTCACACAGTATAGGCACTCAGTAAATGTTTATTTAATGAATGACCTTAGACTCTGTGTTTATCAATTGCTTTGTTCATCATTCCTTGCATTTCACTCTTTCTAGATTCAGTTTCTTCTTTGCTGAGCCATGTACTTTAATAGTTCTTACAAAGGTCTCTTTTAATGGTAAACCCAAAAATGGTATTTTGGTCTGAAAATACCTTTATTTTCCTATCACTTTTAAATGATAGTTTAGTATAGAATACTAGATTGAGAGTTACTTATCCTCTGTGCCTTGAAGATGACATTAGTAATAGTATTATTTTGCCTCTGGCTTACATTATCAGTCTAATTTTTGTTTGTCTCTGGGTAACTTATTTATTCTCTCTCATTATTTTTACGATTTTATATTTTTGTCTTTGGTATTCAGCAGTTTCACTATGAATTATCTAAGTGTGGATATATTTTTATTTATATCACGTAAGACGCTTCTTTTGTTTCTAGCTTTTTATGCTTTCGTCTATTTTAGGTATTCATTTTATAGTCCATAACTCATAGTTCTATTATCAGAAGTTATTAGAAGTCTTACGTTTTTTATTTTTGATGGCTCTTGTTTGTGGTAAAGTTGAGAATGTCTCCTCAAGGTTTTAGTGTTTCTAATGTGTGGCTTGTTTAGAGAGATGGTATTCCTATGTTTGTTTCATCCAGGTACCTTAGGGATGTCACCTGCTTAAGACAACTTTTGGGTAAATTTCTTTGCTCAAAGTAGTATAAAACTGAATCCCAAATCACATGTCCTTATAATCTGAAAGAATGCCATTATTGTCCATCTAGTTTTAAGGTCTTTAGAGCAAGGCAGAAAATAAATTAAATATTTTAAGATTTTCAGGTTCAAAGCTCTTTAGAGTTAAATGGAAAAGACAAGGGCCTATTTTTTTAAGTTTTAAAATTTTTAAATGAAATTTATTAGTAATAATACTATTAGTAATATTGGGATGATATTAGTTTATAAGATTATATACAATGCAAGTGTACATTTCTGTGATACATCATCTGTATGTTGCATTGTGTGCCCACCACCCAAAGTCAAATTTTCTTCCATCACCATATATTTAATGCCAGCGAAGAGCAAGGTACAATCAAGTAATTAACCCTCCTGAGAGTAGTGGAATTTTACCATTAGGCTAAAGAATTAGTAATATTATCCTCTTTCCCCTACCTTTGAAATGATAGAATGACTGGCTTTGGGGCTTTAAATCAGGCTTAGTATGTCACATCAGAATCACTGACAAGAGTCCAGTAACTATCCTAGCTGAAATAACCTGGTTGTGGGTAACATCAAAATGCTAAGAAGGCAACCTCCATGATGTTAAATGGAATTGTATGATATTTGGTGTGAAAAGTCTGTGTGCAGCTCCAGGTTTTATACCTGATGAAATTTCTAGTTGTTACTTTTGTTAGCTTGGATGATGATTGTCTTCTCTAGTGGGTAAGCATTCTTCAACTCCAGGAAGATTTAGAATTAAGAATAAAAATATCTAAGTACCAAAGTTATAATAATAATATTTTTCTGTTAAGGGATATGTGCATTACTACATATTTATTATTGTAAGTACTTATAATTTAAGCAAATGTGGCTAACAAAGTATACAATTTCTATTTAAAATGTATTATTGAATAACATCTGTTTTATCAAAAAAATTATGTTAACAGCTTTTGGGGAGCATTTAGGAGAAATACATGCTCATCTTATTTATGTTTAATTTAGTAGGTTTATAAAAGTATATGTAATTTATTATGCTTCATTAAGTAAGACAGTTGTGGAACTAAGAAGGAAGTAAACATTAAGTTTATAAATATAGGTAAAAAATTTTGGTGGCATCTCATTAACCAGGTTTGTAAATGGGACCAAACATTATTCAAACGCCTCTTAAAAGTGATTTCTAATATATGCTACTCTTGTATATAGAAAAAATTTTTGTATAAGGAGGAACCCAGAACACCCTGGAGTTGTCTTCTGGAGGGAGGGCTTTGTTCCCTACTAGGTGTGTGTTCTAGGAACCCATCTATATCTGTGTACCAGCTGGCACTGTTGTGAGAGGCTGTGTTCAGCTTCATCGAATTATTTTTGAAGACTCTTTGAACATGTTTGCCCGTTTCAAATTGATGGGTGATTTACAAGTGCATCTGCCCACACTGCACTGAGTGTTCAGCAGTTTCTGACCAAAAATGGCATGACCCCTGTGCCTTACCCTCCCTATTCACCTGATCTCATCCCAGGTGACTCTTTTTTGTTTCCCTGGCTGAAGAAAGTCCTCAGAGGGAAACGTTTTGCCGATGTGGAAGAGGTGAAGCAAAAAAAGGCAGAAGCACTAAAACACATCAAAAATAGACAAGTTCTAAGACCATTTCAAGCAGTGGAAAAAACATCTCAGTAGGTGTATTGCATCAAATGGAGAGTACTTTGAAGGTGACTGAAGTTTAAACATGTAAGAATGAAGACACACTTTTTTATAAATACTTTTTTTTGGTTCCCCCTCATAAACTGAATTTAAAAGCTTTAAGAAGTAACTGATTTTTTGCATTTTTAACTTCTAATAAGTTGAATATTTTGAAAAGGAAAGTAAGCCTTTGAGGAGTGTTTTCTGCACAAACAGTACCCTTGAAGACACAAAACAACTCATATCAGCATGGCCTCTAGTACTCAATGTATTTTTGAATGTGATTGATTTGCTTGTTAGATAATGAGGGGAGACTTAACCCAATATAGCCTTTTGTATCGTATAACATAGTGGCTTATATTCATTAAGAGTTTAGATGTTTGTTTAATATTTTTAACAGATTGACTCCTGATTATATCATAAAATACTTGTTTTTAATCTTTTGATAGTGAAAAACTAAAATTTCTAAAGTTCTTTATAGAGCTAGAGCTTATCATTAAAGACTAAATTCTGTGAAGTCACATGATCTATGAAGCAGGTACCACTGCAGTTCAGTGGGAAAGGTGGATCTTATCAGTAAAGGCCTCTAGGTTAATTTAATATCCATGTGGGGGAAAAATCTTGAACCCCAACTTCACACCATGTCGAAAAAATTAATTTGAAATAGATCACTACCTAAAATGTAAAAGGCAATAAAATAAATCTTACCAGAAGGTAACATAGAAGAATTTCATCATAATCTTGGGGTAGCAAAGGTTTATTAAAAACTGGACACTAAAGCATTAAAGACAAAAGATGGGAAAGTCAAAATTCTAACATTATGAACTTCTCTTCATCAGGAGACACACTATAAGAGTAAAAGGCAAGCCATATACTGGGAGAAGATACTTGCAATGTGTATATCTGACAAAGGACTTGTATCTGGAATATATACAGGCACATCTCATTTTGTTATGCTTTGCTTTATTGCGCTTTGCAGATGATTGCATTTTTTAAAAAATAAATTCAGGGTTTATGGCAGCTCTGTATTGAGCAAATAAATCAGCACCATTTTTCCAACATTTGCTCAATTTGGTCTCCGTGTCACATTTTGGTAATTCTTGTATATTTCAGACTTTTTATTACTATATTTGTTACCATGATCTTTGATGTGATCAGTGATCTTTGATGTGATCAGTGATCTTTGATGCTACCATTCTAATTGTTTTGGGACTTCATGAACTGTGCCCATATAAACAGCGAATTTAAGTGATAAATGTTATGTGTGTTCTTACCTTTCCACTAACCCCCAAACTTGAACTGCCCCTCTGCCCTCCCTATTCCTTGAGGTACAACAATATTGACATTAGGCTAATTAATAACCCTCCAGTGGCCTATAAGTGTTCTAATGAAAAGAAGAGTCAAATATCTCTCACTTTCAATCAAATGCTAGAAATGATTAAACTCAGTGAGGAAAGCATGTTGAAAGTTGAGGTAAGTTGGAAAGCTAGTCCTCTTGTGCCAAAAAGCCAGGTTGTAAAAGCAAAAGAAAAGTTCTTGAAGGAACGTAAAAGTGCTATTCCACCAAACACATGAATGATAAGAAATTGAAATAGCCTTATTGCTGATGTGGAGACTATTTTAGGGGTCTAGATAGATCAAACCAGCCATAACATTCCCATTAGCTAAAGCCTAATTCAGAGCAACACCCTAACTCTCTTAAATTGTAGGAAGTCTGAGAAGGGTAAAGAAGCTGCAGAAGAAAAGTTTGAAGGTAGCAGAGGTTGCTTCATAAGGTTTAAGGAAAGAAGCTGTCTCCATAACATAAAAGTGCAAGATGAAGCAGCAAGTGCTGATGTAAAAGCATCAGCAAGTGATTCAGAAGATCTGGTTGAGGTAATGATTGGTTACATCAACAACAGATTTTCAGTGTAGGGGAAACAGCCTAATTGGAAGAAGATGCCATATAGGATTTTCATAGCTGGAGAGGTGAAGTCAGTGTCTGGCTTCAAAGCTTCTGAGGACAGGCTGACTCTCCTGTTAGGAGCTAATGCAGCTGGCAACTTTAAATTGAAGCCTAAGCTCGTTTACCATTCCCAAAATCCTAGGGCCCTTAAGAATTATGCTAAACCTACTGTGCCTGTGCTCTGTAAATGGAATGGCAGAGCCTGGATGACAGCACAACTGATTGTAATATGGTGTACTGAGTATTTTAATACCACTGTTGAGACCAACTGCTCAGAAAAAGTCTTTCAAAACATTACTGTTCATTGACAATGCACTTGGTCACCCAAGAACTCTGGTGGCGATGTGAGAGACTAATGCTGTTTTCATGCCTGCTAACACAACATTGATTCTGCAGCCCCCGGATCAAGGAGTAGTTTCAACTTTTAAGTCTTATTATTTAAAAAATACACTTTGAAAGGCAATAGCTGGCATATATAGAGATTCTTCTTATGGATCTGGGCCAAATAAATTGAAAACTTTTTGGAAAGGATTCACTATGCCATTAAGAACATTTGTGATCATGGGAAGAGGACAAGATATCAATATTAACAGGATTTTGGGAGAAGTTGATTCTAACCCTCTTGGATGACTGACGGATGCTAAACTTTAGTGGAGGAAGGAAATGCTTATGTGGAAATCACAAGAGAACTAGAATTAGAAGTAGCCTGAAGATGTTACTGAGTTGCTGCATTCTCATGCTAAAACTTTAATGGATGAGGAGTTGCTTCTTAAGGATAAGCAAAGAGAGTAGTTTCTTGGGATGGAATCTAGTCCTGGTGAATATACTGTGAAGATTGTTGAAATGACAATGAAGGATTTAGAATATGACACCAACTTAGTTGATAAAGCAGCGTCAGAGTCTGAGAGGATTGACTGTGGGTAAAATGCCATCAAACAGTATCACATGCTATAGAGAACTTGTCCATGAAATGACAAGTAAAAATGACAAACTTCATTGTCTTATTTTAGGTAGTTGCCACAGCCAACCCAGCCTTCAGCAACCACAACCCTGATTAGTCATCAGCTGTCAACATTGAGGGAAGAGCTTCCACCAGAAAAAGATTGACTCTCTGGAGGCTCAGATGATGGTTGGCATTTTTAAGCAATATAGTATTTCTTAATTAAGATATGATAGTTTTTTGGACATAATACTATTGTATACTTAATAGACCATAGTATAATGTAAACATAACTTTTATGTGCACTGGGAAACCAAAAAATTTGTGTGACTTGCTTTATTTTGATATTTACTTTGTTGCAGTGGTCTGGAATCAAACCTGCAACACCTCTGAGATATACCTATAAGGAATGACAATCAGTAAATCAATAAGAAAAAAATCAGACAACCTAATTGAAAAAAAAAATGGAGTAAAGACTGGAATAGAATATCCTCTACAAAAGAAGATACTCACATGGCCAATAAACATATTTTTGGAAAGGTGCTTGACATCATTCATAGTCATTCAAAAAAGGCAAAGCAACACCATAATGAGATAACATTACCCTCCTTCTAAAATGGCTATGGTGGAATGGTTGGCACTCAGACATTGTTGATGACAGTGTGAAATAGCATCACCACTTTGGAAAACTGGCTACATATACAAAAGCTAATCTTCCATATACCCTGTGATCCAACAATTCCAGATCTGGATATATACCCCAAAAGAATGAATGTTTATGTTTTTAATAAACATAATCCCTATTTCATAGATGCTTTAATAGTAATCTCAAACAGAAGATAGTTAAAGTGTTCATCAGCAGTAGGCTAGGTAAGGTTGTTGTATGTTTATGCAATAGAATATTACACAGCAATGAAGAAAGATAAACTAATGCTATCCTCAGGAACATGGGTGAATTTCACAGGTAATTTTTAAATTTTATTTATTTATTTATTTATTTATTTATTTATTTTAAATACATTTGTCTCTACCTACCCCCCACCACATTCCCTGCGCCCCCCCGCCTTCCCTCTTGTCTCTGTTGATTTCTTTTCCTCTCAGTGCTGCTGGTCATATTTTCCTTGCGTCTTTGTATTGTTGGTTAGGTTCCGCTTATAGGTGAGATCATATGGTATTTGTCTTTCGCCCCCTGGCTTATTTCGCTTAGCATAATGCTCTCCAGTTCCATCCATGCTGTCGTGAAGTTTAGTAGTTCTTTTTTTCTTTCTGCTGCATAGTATTCCATTGTGTAAATGTACCATAATTTTTTGATCCAATCATCTACTGATGGGCATTTAGGTTGCTTCCAACACTTGGCTATTGTAAATTGTGCTGTGATGAACATTGGGGTGCATAGGTTCTTTTGTATTGGTGTTTTGATATTCCTAGGGTATAGTCCCAGCAGGGACAGGTTTCAAATGTACAACTCAATAAAACATCACCTGCACACTGTGTTATGAGCCCATCACCCCAAGGGAAGTCTCTTTCTGTCCCCACTTTTTCCCCCTTTGCTGACCTACACCTACACCCACCCCCTTTCCCTTTGGTTATCATCACACTGTTTGTGGTTTTGTGCTACCTCTATGTGTTTTTGGCTGATCCCATCACCTTCTTTCATCCAGTCGTCCCTCTACCCCCCTGATGCTGTCAGTCTGTTCCATGTATCTATGCCTCTGTTTCTGTTTTGTTCATCAGTTTATTTTGTTCATTAGATTCCACATACAAATGAGATTATATGGTGTTTGTCTTTCTCTGATTGGTGTATTTCTCTTAGCATAATAATCTCCAGGTCCATTCATGCTGTCACAAAGGGTAAGAGTTCTTTCTTTTCCCTGGCTGAGTAGTATTCCATTGTGTAAATAAATATATTACAGCTTTTTTATGCACTCATTTATTAATGGGCACATGGGCTGCTTCTGAATCTTGGCTATTGTAAATAGCATTGCAGTGAACATAAGGGTGTATGGTTTCAAATTAGTGTTTTGGGTTTCTTAGTATATATTCCCAGAAGCGGGATTGCTGGGTCAAAAGGCAGTTTCATTTTTAATTTTTAGAGGAAGCTGTGTACTGTTTTCGTACACAGTGACTGCACCAGTTGTAGTCCCACCAACAGTGCACGATTATTACCTTTTCTCCATATCCTTGCCAAAACTTATTGTTTGTGGTTATTGATGATAGCCATTCTGACAGGTGTGAGGTGCTATCTCATTGTGGTTTTCATTTGCATTTTTTCTGATGGTTAATGATGTTGAACATTTTAATATGGCTATTGGCTATCTATATGTCCTCTTTACAGACATGTCTGTTTAGGTCCTTTGCCCATTTTTTAATTGGATTGTTTGTCTTATGGTGTGGATTTGTAATGAGTTCTTTATATATCCTGGAAATTAACCCCTTACCAGATGTATTATTGCAAATATGTTCTCCCATGCAGTGGTAATGTTGAAAGAAAGAAATTAGAGTATGTATTGTAGAATTACACCTACATGAAACTAGAACAGGCAAACCTAATCTTTGATAGTAAGGTCAGAATAGTGATTATCTTTAGGGGCTGATAATTTACTAAGAAGGGCTGTGAAAAGCTTTCTGGGATATTGGGAAATGTCCCATCTTGATATACCTGTGGTTATGTGGTATGAAAATTTATTGAGTTGTATACTTAATGTATGTGCATTTTACTGTATATATGTTGTATTTCAGTGAAAAATAAATTTTAAAAATTCTATGAAGTATTAATCTCCATTTACAGAGGAAGCACATGAGGCTTGTAATGGTAAGTGTGTAGATAGCAAGAACAAGATGGATGTTCTTGTATAATAGGTAATTGGTGGCCCTGGAAGAAAAGGGCACCCAGGTCTTAGGGTTCTAACTCTAATGCTGACTCCATGTGTCCATGTTCTTTCTCTGAAGGTAGGGCTAGTGTTACAATATTTTTATGTCAATAAACATCCAGCATAGTTCCTGTACCAATTAGGTAAACCATAAATATACACTGATTTGACAAAATAGCAGTTATATATTTGATGAGAGTAGGCACTAAAGTTTTTAATCATTAATGCCTATTTCACATCATAGGTCCTTTAATTTCTATTTAAGCTTTGTTTTTTTTTTTGCCTAATGATATTATTTATTTTTATTTTTGTCTTTTTTAAAGTTTATTTTATTGATTATGCTATTACAGTTGCCCCAATTTTTACCCCTTTGCCCCCCCCGCCACCCCTTACTCCCTCAGGCAATCGCCACACCATTGTTCAGTCCATGAGTCATGTGTAGGTTCTTTCGTTACTCCATTTCCTATGCTGTATTTTACATCCTGTATTTTACATCCCATGGCTATTCTGTAACTACCTATTTGTACTACTTAATCCCCTCACCTCTCACTCATTACTCTACACCCCCTCCCATCTGACAGCCATCAAAAACCCTCGCCATATCCATGATTCTCTCTCTTTTTTTCTCAGAGTTCTGTTCATGATTCAATTGTTGATAGATATGTATTTGTTGCCATTTTATTGTTCATAGTTTTGATCTTTTTCTTAAATAAGTCCTTTAATTTTTTCATATAATAATGCTTTTGTGATGATGAACTCCTTTAGTGTTTTCTTGTCTGGGAAGCTCTTTAACTGCCCTTCAATTCTGCATGAAATCTTTGCTGGGTAGCGCAATCTTGGCTGTAGGTCCTTGCTTTTCATGACTTGGAATATCTCTTGCCAGTCCCTTCTAGACTGCACATTTTCTTGAGTAGTCAGCTGACAGTCTTATGGGAACTCCTTCATAGGTGATTTTCTGCTCTGCTCTTGCTGCTTTTAATATTCTCTCTTTATCTGTAACCTTTGGCATTTTAATTATGATGCATCTTGGAGTGGGCCTCTTTGCAGCCATCTTGTTTGGGACTCTCTCTGTTTCCTGGACTTGCATGTCTATTTCCTTTACTAAATTGGGGGAGTTTTCTTTAATTATTTTTTCAAATAGATCTCTATTTTCTTGCTCTTTCTTTTCTCCTTCTGGCACCCCTATGATGTGAATGTTGGAATGCTTGATGCTGTCCCAGAGGGTGCCTATACTATCCTTGATTTTGGGGTTTTTTTTAAATTTTTTTTTCTTCTTGCTGTTCTGACTCGTTGTTTTTTGCTTCCTTATGTTCCAAATCATTGATTTGATTCTCAGCTTCATCCACTCTCCTGTTGTTTCCCTGTAAATTGTTCTTTATTTCTCTTAGTGAATGCTTCATTTCTGACTGGATCTTTTTTATACTGTCGGGGTCCTCACTAAGTTCCTTGAGCATCCTTATAACCAGTGTTTTGAACTCTGCATCTGACAGGTTGCTTATCTCGATTTTGTCTAGTTCTTTTTCTAGAGTTTTGATCTGTTCTTTAATTTGGGCCATGTTTTTTTGTCTCCTCATTTTGGCAGCCTCCCTGTGTTTTTTCTATGTATTAGGTAAAGCTGCTTTGACTCCGTGTCTTGGTAGTGTGGCCTAATGTAGTAGGTGTCCTGTAGGGTCCAGTGGCACAGCCTCTCCTATCACCCCAGCTGGGTTCTCGAGTGGTGCCCTTTGTGTGAACTGAGTACACCCTCCCCTTGTAGTTGAGCCTTGGTTGCTGTTCACAGGTCAATGGGAGGGATTTATCCAGACCAGTTAGCTGCAAGGACTGGCTCTGACCACTGACCACCAACCTCCACCTTCTATGGAGAATCAGCTGTTGCGGGACAGGGTGTTGATTTTCTGATGTGGTCTGTAGTTGTCCACTGGGTGTGTAGGCTCTGGGTTTTCCCGGGTGGTGCAGGCCAAAGTCAGCCCCCACCTGTGTTTTCCCCAGGGCCACCGTGTGTGAATCATAAAGCAGCCTAAGATAGCTGGTACTAGTGTGGGACTTGGAGATTCCCAGGCAAAGCCAAGCTGTGACTATAAGGCTGGCTATTGCTAGTACTGGGCCTGGGAGTACTTACCAAGAGGTATGGGCTGGCGGGGAGCTCACTGAGGCTGGCAGTTGCTTGTTTGAGAGGATTTAGCAAGTTGTAAAGCATGAGCCAAGACCAGCCATTCATGTGGAAAAGGAGCTTGGGTGAGCCCGTAAATTGGATCGGATGGAGTCTCAGGGTGTCTCTAAGATGGGGCAAACAGTGTTAGCCAGGTTGATGGAGTCTAAGACAGGGCACCAGCTTGCTAGCTCTGTGGCTCTGTGGGTGGAGGGTTCAGAAAAGAGACAATGGCCTGCCTTTCTGTCTGGGAGAAGGCTGTCCCCAACCTTTCACCTTGATGCTGGACACTTCAGTTTCTCCCATGCCACTGGTGCCTTTTAAGCTGCTATTCTGCGGCGAGAGCTTGGAAGGAGTGAGTCAGATTAAGTCCATGTGTGGGTTCTTTAAGAGGAAATGCTTGGGACTCCAGAATTTTCTCTACTGACTCAATTCCCACTGGTTTTTGCAGCCAGAAGTTATGGGGGCTTATCTTCCTGGCACTGGGAAGCTTGGTGGGGGCTGGGAGTCCTTGTTCCTGAAATATCCCTTCCAAATTTTTATCCACCACATGTGGTTGTGGGATCCGTCCATTCCACGTCTATGCCTCTCCTACCATTCTGGATGGATGTGGTTTCTTTTATTCTACAGTTGTCAGACTTTCATTCATCTGGATTTCTGATGGTTGTGAGCGGTGGTGGTTCTGTTATTTTAGTTGTGATTTTGATGTGGTTTTGTAAGGAGATGAGCTGTGTTTACCTATGCTGCCATTATGACTGGAAAGCCTCATGATTTCTTAACATTCTTGGACTCAGAGTCTGATAAATTGAATCCAATTCTTTATAACAAAAATATAAGTATGAAATACTTGGAATTTATGTTTTTTATATTTTTATTAGCTGTTGAGAGAGATGTTTCTCTGTTTATTTAATTCTGGACTTACATATGTTAATGTAATAGCAAAGACAGATTATTTTTTTTCTTTTCCAGAAGTTAACTTTAAGTAATCTTGGGTTATGTTTTTGGGCATATAGAGGACCTGTTCCAAATTATTTATTCTTATACCTGAATTTTAACAGTATATGAACAAATAGGTAAAATCAAATAGAATAATCATTAAGTAGAAAGCTAGAAGAAATAGAAAGAGCTCAATAGATGGAATTTTTAGAAAGGAGCTGATAGAGCAATTAGAGAATATTGTGATATATCTTAGACCCTATTTTTTAACATGGCATAGAATGAAGATACTGTCACAAACACCCCTTTCTCTTTGACTTCAGGAATTGTGGTGGGGTGGTGCTATGAGACAGACAGTCCAATTTCTATCGTCCAGTCTTCTCTGGAGATTGGCCAGGCAGTGGTGCAGTTGGTTCAGCTGAGGCTGGGTACTTTGAGCCCACATCACTAGAACATGTATGTTTTTAGAACATGCCAGAAACTTTGTAGCAACCCTATAATTTCATTTTTTAGGTGCCCAGATGCCTTAATTAGTGTTGTAGTATGATCATATTTCAGTTTTATTAACTACTGAGTAGATAATATGAAAATTAAAATTTATGTAAGGTATAAGGAATCACAATACACTCACCACGGAGTTTATTTGTACACTCACCACGGAGTTTAAGATAAAGGACTTTCCTGATACCTTTGAAGTTCCCCTATGGGCTCCTTTGCATCCTATTCCCTTCCCTTCCCTTTTACAGTTGACACTACCCTGTGCTTGGAGTTTATAATCCCCTTGCCTTTCTTTACACTTTAGTATGTACATTTGTATCCCTGAAGAGCACTCTGTTTTACTTGGAATTACACTGCATGTTCTTTGAACCTCTGTTTTCACTTAAGGTGTGGTCCTGAGATTCATGCTTTGTTATATGTAGCTGTAAACTATGTTCATGTGAATACAGGATCCCATTATGTGAATGAACATACAGTACTTTATGTTTCTGGTGTGGTACTCGACATTTGGGCTGTTTCCAGGTGCTTACAAGCAATGCTGATAAGAATATTTACTTATAGTATTGACATTTAATAGTACAGTTTAGAAAAAGGAAGTATTAGATTTTGGAGGAAATCAGGTTTATTTGCATATGATAAAATAAGGCACATTTCTTCCCATTCCTATGGGGAAATGTCTTCAAGTAGGAGGACTAAGCACAGTGTAGACAATCTAGTCTTTTATCTGCACATCTGAGTTATTCTCTATATTTGAAATAGTGTAAGCTGGTACAGTGTCAGCCTCTGGATGGATTCGGATGGAGGTTGATGATGTTTTGTAAACATACTAAAGTCTCTTTTTAAAATGAGACCAGTAAAAGCTTTGAGGTGTATGTGTTACACAGCCTGGAAGCCGTCACTGAATCCTTAATTTGAAGCATGACATTGTGCAGTGGTGCATTCCTAGAGGGTGGTGTACAGACCAGAATCAAGGTTGTCCTTTGGGAAGCTGACAGAGTCTGTTACAAATCTAACATCCAGCTGCAGTGAGATGGAACTGAAGACTCACCAAGCACAGGCCCACTTCCAGTGAGATGGGACTGGCCACAATGGGACATGTGGCTTCTTAAGCAATTTCACTCAGACCCATGTCTGAGCCCATCAAAGTACTGAGTGGCAGGGCAGGTCAGCAGCAGCAGCAAACCCTGGGCATGCAGGCTGTGCCTGAGCTTTAAAATAAGACTTCTGACAATACAGCCTCCCTGAGCCGGCACCCGTGCCTCCTCAGCAGCCCCAGTAGAGCATGTTGAGGGGGAAGCACAGTTTGGAGAGGTGGCAGCTGTGCTTCAGGATTCCCTACTCTGAGTACGAGGCCTGGGTGCAGCCAAGTGGTTGGGCCTGCTGCTGGTGAACATGGGCTCCTGGCTGGCTGTGTGTCCCAAGGGCAGGCTCATAAACAATGACAAACTGTTTAAACAGAGGTGTGGAGATGACAGGGCAGACTTGCCTGTGTTCTCCGTGGAGGAGATGGTTGTCTCGTTATTGGTCATACCCATGAATTGGACTCCAGCAAGGCATTTATACATGTGCAGATATATATAAGTAATCTACCCCTCATTAAAACAAATTTTAGTCAAAAACCAGTAGTTGCCATGAAAATACTAAGAATAGAGCAATGTAACATTTTTAGTTTTTTTATTTTTTACCAGTTTCATCACATTTTTCTTTGGTTGGCAGAGTGCTTAAAGACTAATAATGCACTAGAACCAATAATATAATAATATCTTTAAATTCGAAAATGCCTTATAAGCAGTTAACACTATTTTCTAGTTCCTTCCCTATGGATTTCTTTCACACCATTGTGTGTTCATCTTTATCTCCTCTGAGGGCCTAGCACAGCAGAGGCTGAATGCCTCTCAATGGGTGTGCAGTACGCCACTGTTCAAGTGGACTCCCAGGGTTCATCTGTCAGTGTGTGGGAACCTCCTAGACATCTGAGGGGGGGCCCCCAAAACAGAATTTTTTAATAAAAATCATGTATGCATTCTCACTTGTTTAAACTTCAGTCACCTTCAAAGTACTCTCCATTTGATGCGGTACACCTATTCAGATGTTTTTTTTTCCAGTGCTCAAAACAGTTTTTGAACTCACTGATTTTGATACCTTTCAGTGCTTTTGCCATTTTTTGTTTCACCTCTTCCACATCAGCAAAACATTTCCCTTTGAGGACTTTTTTCATCCAGAAAAACAAAAAAAGTTGGCTTGGGACAAGATCAGGTGAATAGGGAGGGTAGGACAAGGGGATCGTGCCATTTTTGGCTAAAAACTATTGAACACTCAGCGTGGTGTAGGCAGGTATGCTCGTAAATCACCCATCATGGAACGGCCAGACATATCGAAAGAGTCTTCAAAAACAATTCACTGAAGCCAAATGTAGTCTCTCACACCACCACCAGCTGGTACACTGATACAGACAGGTCACTAGAACATTCACCTCGGGGGGGAAAAGCCTGTACGACAAGGGGCCTGTCCTCCAGAAAAATAATTTTTTTTCTTTTTGGGCCCTCCATTGTACAGTTTCCACCAACCTCTCTGCCCTTAGCAGGTTCGTGTAATGGACTAATTCCAATAAACTGAAGATACTACATTAGATCTGCAATATGTTGTCAGTTTTTAACTTTTTTTTTTGCCTGAAATTTGCCACCTTCCTGGCTTTTTATCCAATTTCCTGTTTTGCTGGGTTCACTGAGTTATATACATATGCCACTTTTTCTGGTACCAGGAGGAGAAGCTTCACAATCAGTCAGTGAATTAAAAGCATGAACCTGGAAAGGGCATAATAATAGATACAGCTGATTGGTGAAAAAGGAACACACATATGGGGTCTGAAGGGCCACAGAGAGAAAAGGTAGGGAACAGGCAGAGACGGTGCGAGGAAAGAGATTACACACATAGTGGTAAGAGTTCCCCCAACATGGAGAGAGACAATAACGTCAAAATTTTGCTCTTTGACAAGGACATGTTTCACATTACATGAAACAAAATATGCCACTTTGTGTGCATTGTTACATTTATGTAGTCATCAAAGTTATTTTTTTTTAAATGAGGTATTATTGGAATAACATTATATTAGTTTCAGGTGTACGACATAATGATTCAGTATTTCTGTATATTGCAAAGTGGTCATAATAAGTCTCATTAAAATCCATCACCATTTATACTTATCAAAATTCTTGATTCACATTTGGGGCCCTGTATAATCTGAAGGATCCTGTGAATTTTGATCCCCTCAAAGCATGAATAATATTTTTAAACAAATTACTTCGTTTATAAAATTTGATTGTTGAGTCCTGCTATTTGTAATTTATGAATGAAATACTGGATTTTCCAATACAGGATGTCAGAGAGATCTGGCGGCGACATCTGTCACCCCATTGATCGCCAGGGTTGATTCGGCTGATCTGGCTGGCTAGGCGGGTGTCCCCTTCCTCCCTCACTGATCCATGTGCGTCCCTCCCAATACAGAGTCAGAGAAAAGCATTATATTATTAGAAAAAAGTAAACTGCAAATAGACATGTTTTGAATTCTTGTCTTCAGCTTTTACGATGTTCTTTTTTAAAAAATAATAACACCCCTCTGCTTTTTAAAAAAACTTTTTAGAAAGACAGAGGAAGGTGGGAGAGAGAGAAACACTTGGTGTTCCACTTATTTATGCATTCATTAGCTGATTCTTACATGTCCCCTGATGGGGGATCAAACCTGCAACCGTAGTATATCGGGACGATGCTCTACTAAGCTACTTGGCCAGGGCTGTTCTTTTTTTTTGTGACTTATTCTTGGTTTAGGACAGTAATGAATAAAGTAATGGACTTTCCATTGCCCTATTAAGATTGTTAGATGGGAATAATCTGTATTGCCCTCTGTTGGTGATTGGTAGTTATTTTTGAGAAAATAATTGCTGCTATATATTGTCATTTATATGTATTTAATAATTGTATTAATCAGTATATTTTAAAAACACGTTTCAAAACTGATCTAATTGATGTGGCCATGAATTGGCCAAAGGAGGGAAATGGGGAGATTTTGTCCTCCTTGATTTAATAGTTTTATTGTCCAAGGTAGTGTTGAAATACTTTTGCCTTTGATTAATCTTTATTTCACTTTTCTTCTCAGAGCTCCACCTCAGATAAGGCGTCCCAATCGAGAAGTAAAACCTCTGAGGAAAGAAATGCCAGGAGCAGGAGCCCGGGGATCTGTAGGCCGAGCACATCCTATATCGAAGAGTGAGAAGCCCTCCACAAGTAGGGACAAGGATTGTAAAGCAAGAGGGAGAGATGAAAAGGCAAGACTCTCTCTTTCTAACTCACCTGGAAGCCTTTGGTGCATATTATAATTTTTATTGGCTTTTTAGAATAATCTGGTTTTGATATAGAAGAGATTAAAGAAAGGTCTGAATTAAGAAGCTATGTTGTCTTTGTATTTTGAAGGCCGTTCTGCAATACCAATAACTTCAGAACTATATTTAAAACACTCCCACACATACAACAATATTTAGTAAAATGGATCTTTTGCAGAAATATTCAAATAAAATTTTAAAACGTGAAAAAAATTTAAATTATTCTGAATCAAAATGAACAATAAATGGAAACAATTGTAGGGGAAAGACTTACAAGGAGGTAGATACATATACAGAGCAGAGCAAAAGTAGGTTTACAGTTCATATGGAAAATAATACAATAATTAATTAATAATGCAAGAATAAACTGTTTTGCATACTTACAATTGTAAACCTACTTTTGCTCTGCTCTGTTTTCACAGAATAAGAAGATGGATATGATTTAATATGGATTAAAAAAATGTTTGATTCGACTATAAACTTTTTTTGATGAGAAAATTCCCCTTAGTTAGGGTTCACTATATACATTTACTTTATCTGGAAAATTGATCAGTGAATAAACATAGTACTAGGTGGAAATTCTGTATGGCCCTTAAAATACTTTAGAAAAATGGCTGAAGAAAATCCTACAGATTAAGGAGTGAGCCAGGATGACCTGACACATCTCTTAGCCTTAATTTTAATGAAAATATAAAAATAAATCTTTAGTGATAGCATTTCCCATTTTCATTGTGATGTCATAAATGAATGATGACACTGAATTGCCGCAAAGAAGCATGGGGTTCAGGATAAATCACATTTATGCCATGATATTTATAATGGAAATATAACCAGTAGCAAGTGGTTATCCTTTAAAATTATATGCTATATTTGAACATTTTTACTATATGTACATATTCAATCAGTAGATAAGGACTCTTTACAGCCTTATGGATGTTTAGACCATGATAGAATAAAACTGGTGTTTTCTATTTCTTTTTTTTAATTATATTTTATTGATTATGCTATTACACTTGTGATTTTTCCTGCTTTGCATCCCTTCATTCAGCACCCCTCACTCCCTCAGGCAGTCGCCCTACCATTGTTCATGTCCATTGGTCATGCATGTAAGTTCTTTGGCTACTCCTTTTCCTATACTGTATTTTACATCCCCATGGCTATTCTGTAACTATCTATTTGTACTTCTTAATCCCCTCACCTCTTCACCCATTCTCCCCTTCCCATCTGGCAACCTGCCCATTAACTAACTTCCTTTCTTTTGCTTTTAAGAGTCTCTCTTTATCTTTAACTTTTGGCCTTTTAATAATTTAATACATGTCTTGAAGTGGGCCTCTTTGTATCCATCATAATTGGGACTCTGTGCTTCCTGGACTTGCCTGTCTATTTCCTTCACCAAATTAGGGAAGTTTTCTTTCACTGTTTTTTCAGATACATTTCCAATTTCTTGCTGTTTCTCCTCTCCAGAATTCTTGCACCCCTATGAGGTGAATGTTGAACCTCTTAAAGTTGTCCCAGAGGCTGTTTATGCTATCCTTATTTTTTTGGACTCTTTTTTTTCATCGTGTTGTCCTGCATGGATTTTTTTGCTTTCTTGTGTCCCAAATCATTGATTTGATTCTCAGCTTCATCCATTCTACTGTTGTTTCCCTGTGAGTTTTTCTTTATTTCAATTAGTGTATCCTTTGTTTCTCACTGGGTCTTTTTTATGTTCTGAGGTCCTCATTTAGTTCCTTGAGTATCCTTATAAACAGTTTTGAACTCTACATCTGATAGATTGCTTATCTCCATTTCGTTCAACTCTTTTTCTAGAGTTTTGATCTGTTTTTTCATTTGGGTCTTGTTTCTTTGTCTCCTCGTTTTGGCAACCTCCTTGTGTTTGTTTCTATGTATTAGGAAGAGCTGCTTTGACTCCATGTCTTGGGTAGTGTTACCTAATGTAGTAGGTGTCCTGTAGGATCCAGAGGCACAGCCTCTCCTATCACCCAAGCTGGGTATTCAAGGTGCACCCTCTGTGTGGACTGGGTACACCCTCCTCTTGTAGTTGAGCCTTGGTTGCTGTTGGCAGGTCGATGGGAGGGGTTTATCCTGGCCAGTCAGCTACAAGGACTGGCTGTGACCACTGACCACCAACCTCTGCCCTTCGTGGATGATCAGCTGTGCAGGGGCAGGGTGGTGGTGCTCTGATGTGGTCTTGTAGCTGTCCACAGGGTGGACAGGCTCTGAGGTTTCCTGGGTGGTGCAGATCAAGGTCAGCCCCTACCTGTGTTTTCCCCAGGGCCACCCTGCCTGAGCTGTACTGCAGTCTGAGATGGATGCTACTTGTGTGGGGCTTGGATAGTCCCAGGTGAAGCTAAGCTCTACCCTAATCTGGCTGCCCCTGGGGCTCACTGAGCCAACTGTTGCTTGTTTGATAGGATTTAGGAGCCACAACCAGTCATTCTTATGGAAAAGGCAGCTTGGGTGGGCCTGTAAATTGGGTGGAATAGAGCCTCTGTGGGTCTCCAAGGTGGTTCACACAGTGTTAGCCAGGTTGATGGAGTCTCAGATATGGCACCAGCCTACTGGCTCTGTGCGGGGAGGGTTTGGCAAAGGGACAGCGGCCTCTGCTCTCCCCAATGCCAGACACTTCAGTCTCTCCCTGTATACCACTGGTGCCCTTCAAGCTGCCACCCTGGTCCTGGAGCTCAGAAGGAACGAATCTCAGTAGGTGAGTCTGTGTGTGGGTTCCCCAAGAGGAACTACTTAGGGCTTTAGCAACCTCCTGCACCAACTGAATCTCCACTGGTTTTCCTAGCCAGAAGTTGTGGGGACTTACCTTCCTGGGCCTGGAATCCTGGGCTTGGGTGCCTGGGGTGGGTCTGGGATCCTTCACTGCTGAGATAGCCCTCCCTATTTTTACTCAGCACACATGAGTATAAGATGAGCCTATTCCATGTCTCCCATCTTCCTACCAGTCTCAGTGTGGTTTCTTCTTTTTAATTCCTTAGTTGTAGGACCTGCATTCAGCTTGATATCTGACAGTTGTGAATGATGACTGTTCTATAGTTTACTTGTGAATTTGATGTCTTGGTTTGCATTTTAGAGAATAAAGTAGGGGCAAAATCTATCCCTCACTCTGCTAGCAGCCTTCAGGTGAACGTTCAGAACTGGGTAAGGAACTTGCAGTCTTCACCGTAATTTTACAGAATACCAGAGTAGAACTTTGGATATGGGTGCTTCCCTGTTAGGCACCATTCAGAGTGATTAGACAATAATTCATGAAAACATTCCCATGAAGTCTGGAGTTGTGTTCCCCCATTTTACAAATGAAGAGACTGAGGTCCAGAGAGCTAAGTAACTTGCTCAGGGCCATACAAGTAAAGAATGGAGTTTGGAGGGGAATTAGTGAAGTCGCAGATGTTTTTACTCTTCATTTTAGGACTTTTCGTATTATGCAGCATCCCTACCAAAGTAGATTAAAAATCTGGATCGGATTTGAAAGAGTCCTAGAACAATTAGGTCAATGTTGATTTTGAAATGTGATTCTTAAGCAAAAGAACAAAACAATCAGGGCAGCATTTGTTGAATGTCAAATAAACTTTTCCGGAGAATGTAAATTGGTTTTCCCATGAAAAGTTCCAAATAATTTTTTAAATCTTAGCAATTTTTTTTTTTAAGATCCTGCTTGGTCTTTATTTTTTTTTCCTCCCCCCCACCACTTTCCCTTGCAATTTAAATCTTAGCAATTTTTTCATAGACATCTAAGTACTCAGAATGTCACTGGAAAGTAAGCCCTTTATTATTTAAAAAAGAAAAAAGTACATTTATTTGAAGATAATGCTGAATTCACAGAAATTTTCAGGAATTAAATAAGGCAATATGTGTAAAAAGCTTCAAAAAGGGCCTGCACAGGTTCACTGTGCTCAAAGAAAGGTGCCATCTGTTGCTACTGCTCCGTCATACGGCTTGCAACACCAAACTAAAAATCCAAAGGTACGGGGAATCTTGGGCAAGATCTATTTTTCTTCCCCTCAGTTTTTTTTTTTAAACATTTATAAAGGTTAGTGGTAGTATAGCAGCATCTTTCAGACTTTGGACCATGACACAAAGTAATAAATTCATTTTAGATCATTAGTTAGTATACACAAGCATATAATAAGTGACTTGAAACAAAGGGGTGACAATTTTAAAAAACTCATGGAAACTTTATAAGAATTTAAAAGATGTACTTATGATTATCGTAAGCAATAAAATATTCATTAGAATTCTAGAGTCTCTAAAACTCATTGAAGGCTATGTGGGAGGTTGAAGTAATTTAGGTGAAATTGACAGATATCCACTGCCACTGAAAGCTAATTTGAAAATTAGCATTGGAAGGATCCTCAGAGGTATTGTAGTCCCCAGTGATGTTGGTTTTCAAAATCAGTTTTGTGTGTTGCAACTAGCTTTAAAAAAAGAATGAAATAGAATAGACTCAAAAGTTTAGAGTGCAGTACCCATAATAAGGACATAGTAAGGGCAGTATTATTTTGAGAAAAAAATTGAGTTATGTGAATATATAAAAATGTTGCTTTATAATTTATTGCTTATTTAATTCCTGAAAATTTCTGTGAACTCAGCATTATTTTCCTGTCCTGCGTATGAAGAAATTGAGGCATCAAAGTCATAACTGAAGTACATGATGGAACTAGGGTATGAACTCTAATTCTAATATCTGCGCTTTTAATCCTTATGCTGTACAGCTTCCTGTTTGAAAAAGCTTACTGTCTTATTTTCGTGTCTCCCAAATACTTCTTATGAGTACCAGTTCATTTTCTGAGAGTGACTAATCTTTTTTTCTTCTTTTTAAAAATACTGACAGACATCAAGTTTGGTCTGAGCTTAAAAATACTGTTTTTCATTACAAATCACGTTGTATAGTGATGTGTTTTCCTGTCTTTACAGTTTTTCACCCCTGATGCCCAGAGTCATCATAGGCCTGTTTGTTATCCCATTTACTTAACACACCTTAAGTGCATACTTTGTGTAAGTCATACTTCTAGGATCCCGGAATATAAACTTTAATAAAGTGTGACTCTTGGTTGCAAGCTGATTATTTTCTTATTGAGAAGAGGGAATCAGATGAATAAATTAACTTTTACAATTATATTTTTCAGTCTTATTTGAGTGTACCTGAGAAAATTTATTATTTTACTATTTAAGCCTAGAGTCACTTGAGAAATGTACATAGAAATAAGATACATTTTTTTTATTTAAAAAGGATAGTTTATAAAATACTAGGTAGCAGAAGAAATGTTTTCGTATTATCACCAAAAATAAATTAAATTCATTCAACTCTGATTCTCAAATATTTTTAAGACTATAGCTTTATGGTTAATTAATTCTCAGTGAAATGAGCTGTGCTTCTATGATGATCTTATGATGAAAGCTGTATTTGTTTTTAGATAGAATTCAGAGTGAAATGTGGTAAATTATATTTATAGAATTAACTTGAAGTAATTAAACGTGGAGGACTTAATTTCACTGAATTACATATAACAAATGGCCATTTCTGAATACTTTTCTTCTCATGACTGAGTAAGTCTAGGGATGTCTGAAATGAAGAGATGTTGTAGACTGGATTGCAGTATTCTTTGAGAGCAGTCGGTTAGTGAGTATACATACAAACAGTGACTTAAATTTTTTTTAATAAAGGAAAGTGCATAAATTACAGGGTACTATTCGATGAACGACGATCATCCAACCATCAGTGTACTGGGAAGTGTTTAATAAATTTTTCCAAAAAATAGACGTGTGCATGTGTATATGCACAAAAATACATATTCTCACACAAGTTTTTAATATGTTTAACCAATACAAAGAATGTGTAGCATGTAATTTACAAAACATAAAATACAATACTCTTTTTTCCTCAATAAATTCCAGGGTTTTCTTAATTTTTATTTTATTGATTGTACTATTAAAATTGTCCCATTTTTCTCTCCCCTTTATTGCCCTCCACCCTGCACTGCCCCACTCCCCAGCCGCTCTCCGCCTCTGCCCTTAGTTCATGGCCATGGGTTGTACATATAAGTCGTCTTTTCCACTTCGTATACTATTCTTAACCCTCCCCCTTCTTATTTTGTACCTGCTATTTGTGCTGCTTATTCCCTGTACCTTTTCCCCCGTTCTTCCCCCACCTCTTCCCCTCTGTTTTACTCTTCATAGTTTTTGATCTTTTCTAAGTCACTTTAACATTTCATATAATAAGGGCTTGGTGATGATGAACTCCTTGAACTTGACCTTATCTAAGAAGCACTTTACTGCCCTTCCATTCTAAATGATAATTTTGCTGGATAGAGTAATCTGGGATGTAGGTCGTTGCCTTTCATGACTTTGAAAACTTTTCCAGCCCCTTCTTGCCTGAAAGGTTTCTTTGGAGAAATCAGCTGACAGTCTTATGGGAACTCCTTTGTAGGTAACTGTCTCCTTTTTTCTTGCTGCTTTTAAGATTCTCTCCTTATCTTTAATCTTGGGTAACTTAATTATGATGTGCCTTGGTGTGTGTTTCCTTGCGTCCAACTTCTTTGGGATTCTCTGAGCTTCCTGGATCTCCTGGAAGTCTCTTTCCTTTCTAGATTGGGGAAGTTCCCTTTCATTATTTTTTAAAATAAGTTTTCAATGTCTTGCCCTACCTCTTCTCCTTCTGGCACCCCAGTGATTCGGATGTCGGAACATTTGAAGTTATCCCAGAGGTTCCTAATCCTCTCCTCATTTTTTTGAATTCTTGTGTCTTCATTTTCCTCTGCTTGAATGTTGATTTCTTCCTCCTGCTCCAGATCGTTGATTTGAGTTTTGATGTTCTTCCCTTTACTATTGGTTCCCTGTGTATTTTTCTTTGTTTCACTTTGTGTAGCCTTCACTTTTTCCTCCATTTTGCGACCATCCTCAACCAACTCAGTGAGCATCCAGAATACCATTGTTTTGAACTCTACATCTGATAGGTTGGCTGTTCATTGCTTAGTTCTATTTTTGGAGCTTTGATGTGTTCTTTCATTTGGGCCATATTCCTTTGTCTCAGTGCACCTGTTACATTGGGGGGTGGGGCGGAGCCTTAGGTATTCACCAGGGCAAGACAACCCAGGTCTCTGAGTTGCGATGTTTTGTGTGGGGAAGGGGTCTGAGAGGGAACAATGGCGCTTGCTCAGCTCTCTGCTGGCTTTCAGTCTCTTCCCCCACTATCCACAAGCAAATCAGGCCCTTCTAGTGCTGATTCTCAGGTGGGTGGGTTTGTGTACATTCTAGGACCCGTGGATCTCTCCAATGGACTCCTGTGAGGCTGGGTGTTTCTCCCAGCTGCCGCAACCCTGACAAGTTTTTACCTCCAGAGGTTTTGAGGCTGTCTTTTCCCACACTGCAACCCTAGATTGAGTAGTCTGTCTCCCCAGCCATTCCTCTGGTTTATCCGCACACAAATGTGGGAACACCAGGTCTGCCAGCTGCCACCTCACCTGCCTGGTCCTCCAGCTGCTGCCTTGCCGCACATCTTCTCTGCCCCCGCTGCCCATCTCGACCCCTCCTACCGGTCTGGATGGATGTTCCTTCTTTAGCTCCTTGGTTGTCAGACATCTATACAGTTAGATTTTCTGGCAGTTCTAGTTATTTTTTGTTTTTAAATTTGTTATTTTCCTTCTTTTGGTTGTGCGAGGAGGCAAAGTGTGTCTACCTACGCCTCCATCTTGGCCGGAAGTCGAGGGTTTATTTCTAAAATACAATACTCTTTATTATAAATTTTATAGAGTGCGTGGATACTTAAAGAACACCTTTGCTCAACCCTTGTATCTGTAGCCAACTTGTTGCATTGCAATGGACAGATGAATAAGAATGTAGTTCTGTCGTGAATGTTCATTGAAAACTTGTTTTTGTTAATGAGTAAGAGGAAAGTAAAACAACAGAAACATGTTGGAGCTTCACTTGTACATTAATTACTTTAATTTTGATGAATCAGATAATTTTCAAATACTGGAAACGTGTTTCCTTAATTTTTTGTGCTATTTACAATGTAACAACTATAGAAATGAGACACTTTAAAGCAGCAGTCCCCAACCTTTTTGGCACCAGGAACCGGTTTTATAGAAGACAATTTTCCCATAGGCTGTGGTCAGGAGAGGGAGGAGTATGTGGCAAAGGAAGAGAGTATGGTTTCAGGATGAATCAAGCGCATTGCATTCAAGCTGACCACCTGCTGTGTGGCCTGGTTCCTAACAGGCCCAGACTGGTACTGGTCCAGGGCCCAGAGGTTGGGAACTCTTGCATGAAAATTTCATCTGCATTATTAACATTTCCCTTATTACTTTCTTAAGTCTAAATAGTTAACAAAGAATAAATCAAGAACTGATTTGTAGTATTTCCTGATTTCTAAGGTATAAATACTGCATTTTGCTGTGTATAATGTGCACCCATGTTTTTGGCCCAAACTGTCAGGAAAAAAAAATCTTTCGTTTTAATATTTTAATTCAGTTATTTATTTATACTAAGATACTTGTTTTTTGTTTTATGAAGGAACTTTAGCATTCATTTTTTAACATATGGTACAAGAAATTTTATGTAACAAATAATTACAAAATACAAGAACAGATACAAGGTATAAGAAATTTTATGTACTGGTAACAAATTTACATTATTTACATATCATAGAAGACCAAGAACTGTTTGTTACTGTCAATATCAGAAGTATTGTCTTCTTCAGTTTTTATATTACTGGTATCTCCTGAAGAATCACTTTCCTCACCCTGGTAAATTTCTTCATCCTCAGTTCCATCCACAGCATTGCTGATGCCGCATTTTTTAATGGATTTCACAACCTCTTCCTTCTTGACACCATTCCACAGTCTTAGGATCCAGTCACAAACCTGGGGGATAGATGCTTTCTTGGTCCTGCTTGTAGGTGTTAAATCATTACCAGCTAACTGTATCCACAACATTCACTCTTTATTCATTAGGGCCTTAAAGGGCTTGTTTACTGACACATCAAGAGGTTACAGTTGGCTGGTTAGCCCACCAGGTATCACAGCAAGTTGGGTTTTCAAGTCCGCTGCAGTTGTTTTTGTACTTTGTGTAACATGGGCTTTGAAGTGATCAAAAACAAGCAACACTGGTTTTTTTAAGTAATCCTCCAGGCCTTCATGACCAGACTTTGTTAAACCAGGTTTTCATGCCATCTTCATTCACCTATCCTTTCTCATACATGTAGAAAATAACTCCACTTGGAATCTTTTCTTTTGGAAACATTTTTCTTTTAAAGATGATCATAGGTGGTAGCTTTGTCCCACCTGCACAACAGGCTAGAAAAACAGTGAAATGTGTTTTTTCAAGGCCACTAGTTTTAACAGCCACGGTCTTTGTTCCTTTGACATCCACAGTGCCATTGGATGGCACATCAGATGTGAGTGGGACCTCATCCATATTGGTGATTCCGGACGCTCAAAGTTGTAAATCTTTCAAAGATTGATAACATAAGAATGAGAACCCAAACTTAATTCTCATAGGCTGCTGGGAGGTTTTGTGCAAGTTTCATTCTTGGCCTCATGCTCAAACTTTCTCGTTTCATAAAGTTAAAGCACCATTTAGGTGTCCCTGAGAAATCATGAGTGTTTTTTTCTCATGCTGTCCTTTTACCTTATTCTTACGTCATCTTGGTTGAAACAGAGATCCCAGCTTGATGCTGCTCCAGAATCCAGGTCTTCACCTCCTGCTCCACCTGTGGCCACTTTGGAGGTTTCCCTCGAATTGCCTTCTTCTGTTGTTGCACCTGAAGAAGCTTTTCCTTCTGTTGCCTCCACGATTTGACAACACTCTCTGTGGGGGCGAGGTCCAGGATGTCTCTTGGCAGTTCTGTTGCCATGCTTTTTAGCATATTTAATAACTTTTAGCTTAAAACTTGCATTATACGAAAACCGTTTTGACATTTTCCTAGGGACTTTCCAATAATTTTTCTCACCTAAAGTGTATGAACAGAAATGCTGCACTGTTCACCTTATGGTAATAAAGTCAGCATCACTGATCAAGTGGGTAACAGTCAACAGTCGGCATCATCTGTCTTACTCTGTGGATGACAATATGTTCAGTTCATTTCGTTGAATAGTTGGCCGAAACTGCTTTCATTGCAAGTTGGCTGTAAGTTCAACAAAATTGATTATCATATTCAGGGTATTATTTTGCATATGATGTCATTATTGCTTTCTAGAGTTACATGTTTAATACCTAAGTCTAAATAAAAGAATTAAACACATTTATATAGATACAGAATTAGTACTACCCATGTATAAAGTGCATCCTTATTTTTCCCTCAAAAATTTGGGCAATAAAGTGCACATTATACATGGAAAAATACAGTACTTCCACTGTAACTCATTTCAGGCTGCCCACATGATGTCACTGAACTTGATAGAGATGTGATGGGCAGTAGCCTACCAATTCTGTAGTGTTTCCACTGTAACGATACAATAGATCAAAGTAACCTCACATGCATAGGTAATAGTTAAATAATGAGAAGTGAAGAGTTTTGAGTATATGTTACCTTTGTTTTTGATATTCTAATTGTATGTAATTTAATTTTTACTAATGGCTGTTATACAACTGGTTCACAAAATTCCTCAAAATTTAATAATCAGCCCTTACAAACCAGTAAAAGTCAGCTTGAGCACACCAGTGCATGTAACTACCTATAACTACCATGTAACATATGTAACTATCACTCAGGGGTCAAGGACAGAGCATTTGACTTCCCAGAACCCATATTCATGATCCCTCCCAATCCTGGCCACTTCCTTCCCAAAGTAACCCTTGTTCTGATTTATCATACCATAAATTAGTTGTACCTGTTTTGAAACTGTGTACAGTAAGTACTCTTTTTGGTTTGGCTCTTTTGTTCAACATATGTTAAGATTCTTCCATGCTGTTTGCATATATGTGAAGTTTATTTTCATTAATATACAGTATTATGCCATAGCTCAATCTGTTTTACTGTTAATGGATATCTGGATTGCTTTTAATTTGAAACTATTATTAGTAATGTTGCTTTGGATAGTTTTATTCTTTCTTTTGGTGTATATGTGCGAGTATTTCTAGTGAGAATATACCGAGGAGTAGAATAGATGACTCATAGGATATGTATATGTTAAACTTTAGCAGCTAACACCAAATAGTTTTCCAAAGGGATTATACAAATTTCCACTCCTACCTACGGCATATGAAACTTCTAGTTCCTCTACGTCCTCACCAACACTTGATATTGCCTGTCTTTTGTGGGTATAGGCATATCTCATTGTGATTTAACCAGCATATTAACTGTTACTGTGAATTACGTGATCACTTGTGAGGTTGAAGGTTCTTTCATATGATTATTGGCCATTTGCATTACCAGTGATTCGTTTTTAAGATATACTTTGTTCTGTCCTTTGGATAGTAAATCACTCCACAAATTCTTTCTCTGAAGGCAACTAATTTAGAGTGTTGGTTTTTGCTTTTACTTTGTTTTTTTACCTTATTGCATTAGACAATAGTAGTAATTACTTACTGTTCTGTCCCTAATTGTTTTACTTATTTATGTATTATGTTCCCTAATGTGAATGTGTGTCTCATCAAGGCAAGATTTTTGTCTATCTGTTTCATGGTTATTCCTCAGTACTTGGAATAGTGCCTGCCACATAGTAAGTATTCGTAAACTTCTTGAAAGAACACATATATTGATAAAGTTTGAAGAATGCTGTGGATTTATTATTTCAATGTAAATGTATTTTGTATTAACACTCCAGTGCAGGGCACAATACTCAAGTTAGGAAGCATGGTTTTGCATTTATCAACCTGTTTTTCTTTTGTATAATAATAAAATGTTAGAGTGGTATGCAATTTAGAGATCTTGTCTAACTTTTCCTGTGTGTGCTTCTCACACTGGGGTAGGAGTAGTTCACCGTGTACAGCAGGATGTCATTGTGTACCAGGTGGCTGAAAGCACTAATTTTGGAGCCAGACTGCTTAGGATCTAGCTGTGTGTCCAGGAGCAATTTACTTAACCTCTCTGTACTTCAGTTTTCTCAGCTATAAGATGGAAATAAGAGTACCTACTTCATAGGACCTTTAAGATGGTTATGCCAGGTGCTGAGAACAGTACCTGGCACAGAGTAGGCAGTATACAAGTGTTACATATAAGGTAACAGGAAAGTAGGGAACTAACACAGACATAATACAGACTACAGATCACTTTTTTTTTTAAAGAGAAATGATGACATTTCCAAGAAGTTTTTTGTGTTCTTTGGACTATTGAAACAGATGAATAAATGGGCAAGTGGAGGCAGTGGCTTTAGAGAACAAAGCAAAAGCCAGCTATAACTAATAACTAGGTTAAAAATAACTATAAAAGTATAGAGATGTATACTTTATTTTTTACACAGTACTCTGAAATTCTGATGTTGGTAGCTTACTACCTAACAAGAGAGATGACTTTTGTTGAACAGAACTCATTGTTAGAAAATTCTTTTGTTGATCTGAAATTCACCTCTGCTGTTGCTTTATATTGGTCCTTGTTCTTTCCTTCAGAGAAATATAAAGTAGAGGTAAACAAGTTAGTTGGTTGTGTTGCTTCATTAGTATTTTCTTCTACAGTTTAAATGTCTGTAGTGTCCTTGGTCCTTTGGATAGGACATGCCTTTGAACCCTTTATCATCCTCCATCCTTCTCTAGGTATAATTCGCTTGTCAGTATTTCTTTTGAAATGCAAGACCTAGAGCTACTGACTGGCCACATTTGCTTCATCTGCCAAAGGTAGAAGGGACACAATAAAATGAAAAAAAAAATTGCATTTTAGACCAACTGGGTCATTAATTGACTATAATATTGGGTTAGTCACTAACTGTAGCATCATTTATCTCAAATGGAATGATTGAAATATGGGAGATCATTAACGAACCTTGATATGGGTAATTTAGGTATTAGTTAAAAAGAAGCTAAAATATTTTGCTTTAACAAGAAAAAAGTACACCAATATCTATGCTAAATGTCAAATTCTTTCCAATGTTGACCTGATTGTCAATATGCAGATTTAAGCAAAGAATTCTAAGATCGTTTCAGTGACATTGCAGTTAGTATTATTAGAATAAACTGTACTGGTAATATCTTGGGTGAGGTTAGCTTTATTGCCTGAAAAATTTTTCTTTTAGGTATTGCAGTTACTCCAGCATGTTGGTTAACTGCAACCTCGGTTACTTTTATTTGAGACCCCTATTCCACTTTATCTGAGTATTTGTTATAGAGGATAATTGTCACCCATTTTGTTGATTTCCCAGTGTAAGCAAATTAATTATTTATTTTTAGTTTTCCTAAATTCATTAGAAAAAAAATAACCTCACCATTTTGATTTTAAAAGTCTCTTGAATCTTCTTTGGACTTAATTTATGCTCATGTCTCATCTCTACCTCTGAGGAACTTTGAATTCCAGGGCTGTCAATTGACTGGCTTATTCCCGCATTTCTGCTTCTGTGGCTGGAGAGGCCTGGCCTTGAGTACAGCAACAGGCTTTTATTTCTTTGCTTCTATTTTCCCATCCGCCCATCTTTCCACACACCAGCCAGAGGGTCATATAAAATGTAAAGCAGAGCCTGTCATTCCCCCGCTCATCACATTTCAAAAATTTCCTCATGCACTCAGAATAAATCCACACTGCTTCCCATGGCATCTGGGGGCCCAGGTGAGCTGGCCTCTGCCCATCTTTACAACCTGTTCCTTCTAGCCACACTGACTACCCAGTGTTTTCATAGCATTTCACAGTTTATAATTCTGTGTGTTTTGGGTTTACTTGTTACTCTTTTTCCCCACAAGGTAGATGCTCGATGCGGGAAGGTAAGGTATTTTCATTCACTGATTTAAAACCTAATGCTCAATAAAATGTGCCAGGCATAGATGCTCATGCATTTATTTATTTTTCTTAAAATCTTGTGATTTCTACTACTTTCAGCTAACCAGCTATTCTTTTTCCATGGCAGTGTTTACAAGTCCTCCCTACCACTTGAACATTCATATTAAAACGGATGCGTGCTTACATTTTTTTTTTTAATACTGATTTTTTGGTGAGTCTCAAATGATAGTACCACACGAAGGCTGGTTAATTTCCAGATATATCAGTTTCTGTTGCATTCTTTAGTTGATTTATTTCTAGAAAGCTTTAGATGATCACAGAGTGTTCCCAGTGATTTGTTTGAATATGACTTTGAAGCGTTGGCTTATGTGTATTATAAAATATGATTCTAGGCTGAGATTATTTTAAATTGGTTGATGTTATATTTGTTGTGTAGGTATGACAGAAATTTACTCCTTTTAATAGTGTCAATATTGGTGTCTATCATCTGAAATATAAGAATCTTGCTGAAAATTTAGTTTAATACTATAGCCATGATGCTACCCAGAAACAGTAAATGATTCATTTTTTGGTCAAGTCATTAAGTACTGTTTGGTGCTTTACCTGGTGGCTTAAAGAACTAGAGCATCTGCCCACGGGAGCCATTTAGTCCCCTCTCAGCTATGGTTTATCTCTGATGAAGTCTGTATGGTGAAAGAGGGTCATCTATTCTCTCTCTGCAGATTAAGCTTAGGAAATTGACTTTTTTTTTCCTGTTTTCTACTTTTATTTTTGTATAAGGCAGTAATGGCAAGTCTGAAGCTCTAGGGAGGTACTTGGCTTTGTCTGCTGAAGCAGTTCCAGTAGCTGAACTATCTCTGGCAACTGACCATGTTTCCTTTAAAGCACTTTCAATTTCAGTAAATCTTGGCAGGACCCCATAGAAACTAGGGGTGTGTGTGTGTGTGTGTGTGTGTGTGTGTACACATATATTTCTTTAACTGCCATATTATTAGATAAATAATTTGGAGTAGGTATATAGCTTTAATGGTCTTAATAATACCATGTTAAAAGGTCCTTTTACCATTGTCATTACAGTGACTTTATGATGTGGCCCAAGGACTTTGTTAGGAAGAAACTGAATCCTGAGGGGGTACTTACAGCAACAGGGATTAGGCTTTGTGAGATACAATTCAGACCCAGATCTTTCCTTGTTTGCAGCCTCTTTCTTGGATGCTCTGGAGGATATAATAGTCACACAGCCACTCTTAAGCTTTAAGCTGGCTCTGCCAGGCATGAGGGGGTCTGATGCTTTGGAAAGGGCATGGGTTTGTGGTGTCAGGAAGACCTGAGTTAAAATCTCTATTCTGATATGTAATAATTGTGAATGTGATTAAGTTATTTAATTTTTTTTGGGTCTCAGTTCCTTATGTGTAAAAATATAGTAATACCAATCTTGTAATTGTATTGAATGAGGTAACAAATGTGAGATTTCTTGCTATGTAGTAGGTTTTCAGTAACTGAATTTTCTTTCTTCCTCTGCATTAATATTCTCAATGTTTTCTGATTGTGGTAGAAGTCCCCTGTACCCACCAATTCAGAGGTATTTTGCAACGGTCATTTTAGTCTTACTTGCTGCTTTCCCCCAAAGAATGTAAATTTGAAGGAGTGCATCATAAAGCAGGCCAGGTCATCTGTTTCTGATGAATTAAAAAGGAGAGGATGGCATTTGTGTAATCAGAAAACACTATCTTAAAATAAACAAGTTATTTTTAAAGTGCTTACATTACATTTTTATAGCTTAATGATGCTAATTAAAATCATGTTGTTTTTGACCAGTACTTTTTTTAATACCTGTCCCCAGGGAAGGAAGAATATGCAAGATGGTATGAGTGATGGTGAAATCCCAAAATTTGATGGTGCTGGATATGATAAGGATCTGGTGGAAGCCCTTGAGAGAGACATTGTGTCCAGGAATCCTAGCATTCATTGGTTAGTGCCTTTTAAATTCTTGAATTAAAGTAGTGGAGAAGTTAAGTTATAGGTCGGTTTGGTATGAGTCTTCTCTTTTAACTATAAATCTCCTGTTTATAACTTCATCCATAATATGAGTTCATGGAATTGACAAAACAGTCCTTTTCTCAGAATATAACCAAGACACTTTTCATGTTAATTTGATGTTGACATAACTGACAGAAGTTGTTAATTGAATAACATTTTCTAATGAATAACTGGAATGTTATCTGATCTCTGATAAAATTTTATGCAGTAAGAATTGAAATAATGTTCTTAATAGCAAAATAATTTCATAAATAACAAAATTAAAAGAATTAGTATTGACCATCAGTCAAAGGCATCCTTGAATAAAAGTGAAACTTTGCTGTTCTTGCAAAGGGATGATATAGCAGATCTGGAAGAAGCTAAGAAATTGCTAAGGGAAGCTGTTGTCCTTCCAATGTGGATGCCTGATTTCTTCAAAGGAATTAGAAGGCCATGGAAGGTAAGAATTTATTAAAATAATATAGGTATAAAGATGCTGCTTGCATGATAATGAAAGACAGCGTTGTAGTTTCTATATGTGTCTATTAACACCATTTGTGAAGGTTGGGGGAAGTTTGTACACACCCTAAATTCCTGGATTTGAATTTGTAGTTGAGTTATGCAGCCTCTGCGTAGCAGGAGAGGGAGCTGGACTGTTGAAACTATAGTCTTTAGTTATATCACTTCTCTAAGGGTTTCTCAGCTAGAGATTAGTTGTAAGAATTTCCTAGATGTCTGTTTCTGTAAATAAAAAGTTAAGCACATTAAACAGTAATAGCACATAGTTGTACAGAATAAGAGTTTGATCAAATACCTTTCTAAAAGTTGGCGTATTTCTCACTAATTATTTTGATCACTTCATCTAAACTTGGTATAAATCTCAGATATAATGAGAATGTGTTTCTTTTTAGCTCGCCCTCTGCTTTAGAGTTTAAAGCCTACCCAGAACAAGTTCCTCCTAAGTCCAGAGTCTTCCTGTTAGCGTGTTGAAAAATCCTTCTAACAGCTGCTGCCTGAAACATGTTTTGGTCTTAGCATAGGCAGAGCCTTCCTTTACTCTTAGTGGTAGACTGCAGTAAAAGCATTATCTTACTTTGCTCTCCTAAGTTAACTGGGAAGACCTGTTTCTCTTCTCAGTCCCTGCTTGTTTATGCAAGTAACTGGGGCACCCATAGCATTTCGATTGCTTTTCACAACTTAAATACTGTTATAGACTGTTAATAGAGTTAGCTAATTTGGGGAGCATATTACCATACATTTTCCCTCTACTACTCCTTATAAAACAATATTTGAAAGAGAGAACAAGATCTTAAAATAGGTATTTAAAGAAGTTTTAAAATAGCTGGAGTGGTAGTTGTAACCTACCTTCCTAAAGGAGACCTGAAAGTTTTTATCAGGAGGGTGATTTACAAATGTGGAAGATCACCTTGCTAGCAGTGTGGAGGATAGACTGGAGATGGGCAGAGAGTGCGTATAGATGAGGAGTCTGATCTGGAGCCTGTTGTGGTAGTCTAGCCCAAGGACGCGGACCTGCACTAAGGCATTTGTTGTTTGCTAGTGAAAAAATGGGTGGCCTTATGAGAGATATTTAAGAGGTAGGTGACAACATTATGGCTGATAGTTATAGGGACGAGGGAGAGGGACAGTTTTATGACTCACCAATTCCAGGCTTGAATTGAAGGAGTATGCAGTTACTTCTGAAACCCACTATCCAAAACTGGGCCACACTTTACAAGCTAAGGGCAGTTTTCCACAAGACTGCCCTACTTGATATGCCAGCTGCAAATGTGGGGGTCCTTGAGTCACCCTCACTTCTGACCAGCTCGCTGTAAATTTGGGGCTTCTTACTACCCCCTCAGGTTTAGTAATCTCTAAAATGACTCACAGAACTTAGGAAAGCATTATACTTAAGATTACAGTTTTATTATGGCAAAAGGAAGTCATTCAGAGTTAACCAGAGGAAGAAATGCATAGGGCAAGATCTGGGAGGATGCTGAAAGTAAAACGTCTGTGTCCTCACTGTGTGGAGTCAGGATGCTTTACTCTCCTAGTGCATGGATGTGTAACAATACATAAAGTGTTGCCAGCCAGGAAGCTCACCTAAGCTTCACTGTCCAGTTTTTATTGGGGTCTCATTACATAGTCTTGATTGATTGAATCATTGTCCATATATCTCCAGTCCCATCTTCCTCTCCCCAGAGCCCCAATCCTCTAATCACACGGTTGGTTTTTCTAGAAAAGCCAGCTGCCATCCCGAATCATCTCATTAGCATAAACTGTAAGGCCTACCATGAGTTACCTCATTAGCATAAAATTTCAGGGCTCAGCATGGACAACAAAGACACTCCTGTCAGTTGGGAGATTCCAAGGATTTAGAGTCTTCCTCCCAGGAACTGTGGTAAAAGGCCAGCCAAATTATTTATTATATAAGGTACAATGAACTGATTTTGAAAATTGAGAGAAGGAAAAGGTTTAAATAAAAACAAAATTAGGTAAATGCTCAGCAGGTAATTGGAAATAGCAGTCTGGAGCTTAGGAGAGAGTTTGAGTTAAAAATTGCAAGATATGGATGGTGGTTGATAATGTGTGAATGGATGGAATTGTTCAAGGAGTTTTATAAAGGGAAGGGAGCACAAAAGTCTTAGAATTGCTTTGAGAATGTAAAGGGCCAGGGGAAGAGGTGACTATCTTCACGTAAACACACTGAAGATAGTCATGATGGGGAAGTAACAGGAAAGGGCAGTGGCATAGAACCACCTCAGGGAGGAAGGGTTTCAGGAAGAAGGGAATGAATACCAAGTATCAGCAACATGAAATGTCAGAGAGAAAGAAAGAACATACTAATTGAAAAGTGACCAGTGGATTAGTAAATTGGATATTTTTAGTGAAATAGTGGAGGCAGAAGGCAAGTTGTAGCTCATGAAGAAGCACCGTAAGCTTAAACCATTTCTTTAGGAAGGTTGGCTGAGAAGGGAAGGAGGGATGTATAGTAGCTAGAGGATTTGTAGAGTTAAACAAAGGAATTTTTTAAAAGGGACATACTTAAGTATGTTTATATATCAAAGGGAAAGCGACAATAGAGAAGGAAATGGAGATAATCAAAGGAGTAATGTCATGAGGAGGGCAACGTATACACTGTACAATATCTAATGTTGGAAAAGGGAGGGGCAAATAGAAGGGGAGGGGCCATTAGAGAGAAAAGTGTGAACTTGGTTATCGGTGTGCCTGTACCTTTGATTGATTTTGTAACTTTCAAAAGATCATTCTCATGCACAAAGACTCCTTACAAAGCACAAAGTTTTTAATAAAACCAGTGTTTCAGATCCTGGTGATCCCTGGTTGTTCTGGGTGTCAACATTCTACAGCTAGAAAAAGGTTTGGCCAGTTTGTGAATTTAGTTTGTGAAACTTTAATGTGCATGTAGTTTGTAATGTTTAAATTCCCAGCTTATTAAACTAAATTAACAAATGGGTCACAATTCATTTTAAGATCACCAACTAGTATGCTTTTGAGCTCCCATTATAAGTGGCTAGTGAATTGAGTGTTTAAGAATCCCTTTGTATTTGGGGTTTCTTCAGATAAATTCCCAGAAGCTGAATATATAAGGCAGTTCCAGCTTTAATTTTTTGAGGTATCTCCATACTGCTTTCCACGGTGGCTGTACCAATCTGCATTCCCACCAACAATGCAGAAGGGTTCATTTTTTCACATCCTTGCCAGCATTTGTTGTTTGTATCTGAAGAAACATGAAACACTAATTCAAAAGAGCATAAGCACCCCTATGTTCATTGCAGTATAATTTACAATTGGCAAGATATGGAAGCAACCCAAGTCTCCATCAGTAGATGAGTCAGTAAAACAACTATGAGATATTTACACAATGGAATACTACTTGACTGTAAAAAAGAAGAAAAATTTTACCCTTTGTGACAGCATAGATGGACCTGGAGAACATTATGATAAGTGAAATAAGCCAGTCAGAGAAGGACAAATACCATATGATTTCACTCATATGTGGAATTTAATGAACAAGCTGAACTAACCAGCAAAATAGAGACAGACTCAGAGAGAGCAGGATGACAGCCAGTAGAGGATTGCGTTACAGGGTGGAGGGATCAAGAAAAAAGGAAAAAGGACTCACGGACATGGACAGTGTGGTGACGGGGGCGGGGGATGGGAGTGCAAGGGGGATAAATGGTAATGGAAAAAATACAATAAAAATTTTTTTTGAAAAAGAATCCATTTATCTCCAAGGCTAGAGGTTTAGTGTTCTCAACTAATTTTTATTCCTTATTTATTTTTAAAGAATACCTTTCTGCTGATTTATTTTCAAAGATGAGAAATAACTAGTTTTTAGTTATATGTAGTGGCTCTTTCACCATATAACAATATTTTATATAAACTATTACCTGGTACATTAAACTGGTAAAATGCCAGCGAATTTGATTATGTTTGAATTACCACTAGATTTTAGTTACTGTATTAAACTGATAAATGGATCTTCATTGTCTGTCGAACACTACATATTTTAAGTATGTTGTGGAAGATACATCTCCTTGTCTTATTTTAATTTTGTTTAAACAAAGTAGTCAGTCTTAAGTGGTATTTAAGACTATGCATATTTATCTTCTGCCAGGTTTAGGAAAATTGGGTAGGTTCTCTCAAAATGTATTAGAAGATTCCTTGTTGTCTAGACCCTTTGTTTAGCCCATGTCTGAGTACCTCTGATTTGAGACATTTTGCGAAATCACTCTTCATTTTTTTAATCTATAAAATGACACAAAAAATTTCCTTGTATATTGATATTTTATAAGAAAGCGTTTTAATATGATAAATCATTTACCACATCTTTTGAAATTTCAGGGTGTGCTAATGGTTGGACCTCCAGGCACTGGTAAAACCATGCTAGCTAAAGCCGTGGCCACTGAATGTGGCACAACATTCTTCAATGTTTCCTCTTCTACACTGACATCTAAATACAGAGGTGAATCTGAGAAGTTAGTCCGTCTGCTGTTTGAAATGGTGAGTGATGATACATTTAATCTTCAAATTACTGTTGATAGAAGCAGTGCTATCCCTGTAATCTAGATCCATTCATCTAGGGCAAGTGTCGTAGGTCTTGGCACACTCATAAGATGTGGCATGGCGGGGTTTCTGGAGTTGCTGGTGTCTCTCTAATAGACCTTCCATTCTGAGGTAAAGGAAGGCATCCTGTCCAGGGAAGCTAGAAGAGACTTTGGAAATATGGGTGGTGTGAACTGACATTTCTGGATCTCTACTGAGCTGGTTGAGCAGAAGTCTATTTTAATATATATTTTAAAAATCAGAAATTGATCTCATTAAAGTTGGTTCCTTTTCATAAGGGATTTGCATTAGTGACTTAAGAATGCATATTTAAGAAAAGAGGTCAATAATTTATCTTTTAAAAAAATGTTTTATATTATGGAAATTTTCAAATACAATAGTCAAAAGAATAGCACTGTATCTATATATCTGTCCCCAAACTTCGCTAACCATGTAACTTTTATTTTTAGAAATCTCCTTTTTTATATGAATGACTGATTTAACCTCTGTCAGTAACCAAATGGTGGCATTAAAACAGTGAGAAACTTCTATTCTATAACCATGATTTTAGAAAGAGGAAGTGGCACTTTAAAAAATTCAGATTGTTTTATGAGATAATCAACTGATTCCTTTAAAATGTTTTCACAAAGGCTAGATTTTACGCCCCTACCACAATCTTCATTGATGAAATAGATTCTATCTGCAGTCGAAGAGGGACCTCTGATGAGCATGAAGCAAGTCGCAGAGTCAAGTCTGAGCTACTCATTCAGATGGATGGTAATTGATATTTAATTACTGTCTCAAAAGTGTTCTATTTCCTTTTTGAACTTTGTGTAGATTAATACTTTGGAAATTCTCAGAGAATGGACTCGAAGGCAGCTTGAATTTATTTGTAATCATCTGTTCATCCACATTATTTGTTCATTTGTTCTTACACTCAAAAAGCACCTTCTGTATACTTGTTATGTATTGTGCACCTGTTCAGGTTCTGAGGGGACAAAGAAAAGGAATGCATGGTTTTCAAGGAATTTACTACCTAGAACAAAGGTTCTAGAGATGTGATCTGGTATACCTATACCAGGGGCCTTGAAGATTCTTTCAAAAGGTCTATAAGGGCTAAACTGTTTGCATTATAATATCAATACATTACTTAATTTTTTTTCACTCTCATTTTCTTACAAGTGTGCAATGGAGTTTTTCAGAGGCTACAAAACATGTGGGGTATAATAGCTGAAAAGCAAAAGCAGATATGAGAATCCAGCTGTCCTCCATGGAGTAAAACGTTAAAGAGATTTGCAAAAGTGTTTAACAAATGCACTCTTCTTATTAATTTTTTGATTTGGAAAATCATAATTATTTTTCATAGTAATATGTCCTTTACAATAACAAGTAATGGATTGTCACTTTAAAAGAATTAATATTTTAAATTCTCAAGTTTTTAATTTCCAATGATAAATGTTAGTAGCTGTACTCCACACACAAAAGTTCTTTGGAGTTAAATAATTTTTAATAGTATATAAAGATCCTGAGACCAAAATGTTTGAGAAGCACTGATCTAGATAGGAAACATGTAACCTAACAGACAATTGAAATACATTATAGTTTCTGTGGTAACTAAACTCTGGGTATAGTGAGAATACAGCAGGAAAGGTGCCTCCAGACTAAGGGTGTCATGGAAGGGAGTAGCTCTGTTGGGCTTTGAAGCATTAGTATAATTTATTTAGACAAAGAAGAACAGGCATTGGGAAGCCATGGAGGGAAGGGAGTGATGAGCCCTGAGCTGCTTTTTAGAGATATATAACTTTTGGTAGTTGTATGATCAACAGGAGGCTTTTTAAGCAAACAATGAGAAGACGTAAAATCTCTTGAAACAAATCTGGAATGTGTTGTTTTAAAACAATTATGATTATCCACAAGCCATGGATATTTATAATGGGTATTGTACGAGGGGGGACCCAAAAAAAGCCCTGGAATTATCTTCTGGAGGGCGGGTACCTTGCAGTACAAGCTTCCCCACTTCATGAATGTTCTAGGAACCCATCTTTATCTGTGAACTAGCTGGTGTTGTTGTGAGAGGCTGTGTTCAGCTTCAGTGAATTTTTTTTAAGACTTTCAGGGTGCTTACCCATTTCATGATGGGTGATTTACAAGTGCACCTGCCCACAGTGCACTGAGTGTTCAGCAGTTTTTGGCAAAAAAGAAAATGGCATAACCCCTGTGCCCCAATCTTCGTATTCACCTTATCTTCCTATCTTACCTGAGCAGCCTTTTTGTTTTCCTGGATGAAAAAAGTCCTCAAAGGGAAACGTTTTGCTGATGTGGAAGAGGTGAAACAAAAAACAGCAGAGGCCCTAAAAGGCATCAAAATCAACAAGTTCAAAAACTGTTTTGAGCAGTGGAAAAAACATCTTGATAGGTGTATTGCATCAAATGGAGAGTACTCTGAAGGTGACTGAAGTTTAAACATGTAAGAATAAATACACAATTTTCTAATAAAGAAATTCTGGGGCTTTTTTGATCCTCCCCCCCTCATATACAGTGTCAGGCACTGTAAAATACATTAAATAATGTACTGCAAGTCCTTCTCTCAAAGGCTTTTCCATTTTAACTTATGCCCAAGTATGAGAGAATGAAGTGACTATTATATTTTGGGGGATGGATATAGGGAAAACACATTACATGCTTTAAAAATATCACTGAATATGAATTCAGTCAGCTGAATTTCATTTAGGGCTGCTGGTTATTAATTGGACAGCCTGATTCTTTGTGATAATGACTCAAATAGTAATTTAGTAATAATTTATTAAGAAAATACCATATTAAACTGGACTTCTTTGAATCCACTACTTTGTTATGCCAGGCTAGAAACTCTGATAAAATTTGTAAGTTTTTGAAACATTTTTTTTTCACTGTATGTTTTCCAGAGTTTTCATTGTGTAACCTGAAGTTTTGTATTTATGCAAAAATTTTAATTATAGAAAAAGTAGACTCTATGTATATATGTTTGGTATAAAAAGAAACGGTTTTTTCATTAGTGACTGATTATAGTGTTCGTTCTTAAACTTGTTTATTTTTTACAAGTCACTTAGAAGTTTGAAGGACAAAACTATTACACTATAACCTGCCTTTCAGAGTTATGATTGCATGCTGTTATACGAGTATTAAGTAAACGTGAACCACTTTTTTGTTCATTCTCCTTGAAAAAATCGAATAAATTAGATGAACAACTAAAATGAAATTTTTGAGGAAGGGAATAGAGTCCAGAAATAAATATATATGTTCAGTTAATAGATGATGAAAGAGGCAAGAACATACAATGAGATAAAGACAGTCTGTTAAATAAATGGTGGTGTGCAAATAGGACAGATATATGAAAAAAATGAAACCAGACCACCTTCTTACACCACATACAAGAAAAAACTCAAAATGGATTAAAGACTTAAATGTAAAACTCAGAAGCATAAAACTTCTAGAAGAAAACAGTCAGCAAGTTGGTATTTCTCTTAGAAATATTTTTTCTATATATATCTTTTTGGGCAAGGGAAACAACAAAGATAAAATTTTGTTGCACAGCAAAAGAAACCATCAACAAAATGAAAAGAACGTACAGAATGGGAGAAGATATTCATCAATGATACATCTGATAACGGGTTCGTATACAAAATTTATAAGGAACTCATACGACTCAACACTAAAAAAACCAAACAATCCAGTTAAAAACTGGACAAAGCACCTAAATAGACTCTTCTCCAAAGAGGCCAATAGACATACGCAAAGATGCTCAAGGTCACTAATCATCAGAGAAATGTACCTCACATCTGTCAGAATGGCTATCATTAATAAATGAACAAACAACAAGTGTAAATGAAGATGAGGAGAAAAGGAACCCTTCATGCACTGCTGGTGGCAGTGCAGATTGGTGCAGCCATTATGGAAAAGAGTATGGAGTCTCTTCCAAAAATTAAAAATGGAATTGCCTTAGGACCCAGCAATTCCACTTCTGGATCTATATTCACAGAAACCCCAAGCAGTAATTAAAAAAAATATATGCACCCTTATAATCATTGCAGCATTATTTACAATAGCCAAGATATGGCAGCAACCCAAGTACTCATCAATAGACAAGAGGATAAAAAACTGCTGGTACATAGACTCAATGGATATTACTCAGTCACAAAAAAGAATGAAATTTTACCATTTGCGACAACATGGATGGCTAGAGGGTATTATGTTAAGTGAAGCAAGTCAGAGAAAGACAAGTTTCATATTATTTATATGTAGAAGTTAAAGAGCAAAATAAGCAAACAAAGTAGAAACAAACTGGATTAAAATGCTCTCTGTATCTATGATTCTGCCTCTGTTCTCCTTGTTTGCTTAGTTTTATAGATTCAACTGTTGATTGATAAGTATGTATTGCCATTTTATTGTTCATAGTTTTGATCTTCTTTTTCTTAAATAAGCCCCATTAACATTTCATATAATAATGTTTGGTGATGATGAACTCCTTTAGTTTTTTTTCTTGTCTGGGAAGCTCTTTATCTGTCCTTTGATTCTAAATGGTATCTTTGCTGGGTAGAGCAATCTTGGCTGTAGGTCCCTGCTTTTCATGACTTTGAATATTTCTTGCCAGTCCCTTCTAGCCTGCGAAGTTTCTTTTGAGAAATCAGTTGACAGCCTTAGGGAATTTCCCTGTAGGTAGCTTTCTGATTTTTTCTTGCTGCTTATAAAATTCTCTGTTTAATTTTTGGCATTTTAATTATGATATGTCTTGGAGTGGGCCTCTCTGTATCCATCTTGTTATGAGACTCTCTGTACTTGCTGGACTTGCATGTCTATTTCTCATTCACCAAATTAGGGAAGTTTTCTGTCATTATTTTTTGAAATAGAGTTCCAATTTCTTGCTCTTTCGCTTCTTCTGGCACCCTTATGAGGTGAAAGTTGGACCAGTTAAAGTTATCCAGGAGGCTGCTTATACTATCCTTGTTTCCTTAGATTCTTTTTTCTTTTTGTTGTTCTGATTGGTTGTTTTTTGTTTCCTTATGTTCCAAATCATTGATTTGATTTTCGGCTTCATCTACTCTACTGTTGTTTCCTGTAAATTGTTCTTTATTTCTATTAGTGAATACTTCATTTCTGACTAGATCTTTTTTATGTTGTTGACATCCTCACTAAGTTCCTTGAGCATCTTTATAACCAGTGTTTTGAACTCTGCATCTGATAGATTGCTTATCCATTTTGTTCAGCCCTTTTTCTAGAGTTTTGTGTTCTGTTCTTTCAGTTGGGCCATGTTTCTTTGTCTCCTTGTTTTGGCAGCCTCCTGTTTTTTTTCTATGTATTAGGTAAAGCTGCTTTGACTCCATGTCTTGGTAGTGTGGCCTAATGTAGTAGGTGTCCTGTAGGGTCCAATGGCACAGCTTCCCATATCACCTAATTTGGGTACTCAAGGTGCGTCTTTCATGTGGGCTGAGTACACCCTTCTCTTGTGGTTGAGACTTGATTGCTATTGGCAGGTCAATGGGAGGGATTTAGCCTGGCCAGTCAGCTGCAAGGACTGGCTCTGCCCAAAGACCACCAACCTCTGCCCTCCGTGGATGATCAGCTGTGCAGGGACAGGGTGGTGGTGCTCTGATGTGGTCTTGTAGCTGTCCACAGGGTGCATAGGCTCTGAGGTTTCCTGGGTAGTGCAGGCCAAGGTCAGCCCTCACCTATGGTTTGCCTGGGGCTACCCTGCCCGAGCTATAAAGCAAACTGATATGGCTGCTGCTTGTGGGGGGCTTGTTGATTCCCAGGCAAAGCCAAGCTGTGAATCTAGGTTGGATGCTGCTATTGCTAGGCCTGCGGCCAATAAAAAAAAAATGAAACAAACTCATAGATGGTTGTAAATGACAGGGAATTTGGGGCAGGGGCTGGATGAAAAAAATGAAGAGATTAAGAACTACAAATTGGTAGTCACAAAATAGTCCAGGATGTGTGAAGTGTAGCTTAGGGAATATAGTCAGTAATATTGTCATAACTATGTACTGTGCCAGGTGGGTACCTGAAATATTGAGGGATCACTTTCTAAAGTGTATGATTGCCTAACCACTATTCTGCACACCTGAAACTAACACAATATTGAATATAAACTGTAATTGAAAAATTAAATTAAAGAAAATTAAAATGTTTGAGGAACTCATAATTTAAAAAAATAGGGATAAAACTGCAGAATTTTTAATGCCTCATATTTTCAGACTAATATACTTTCATTTTCTTACAGAAAAAATATGGTTTTTCTTATTAGATTATAATCCTGTAGAGATTTTGTGAATTTTTCTATCTCTTTTATTTTTTAAATCCTCACCCAAGGATATTGTTCTGATTGATTGTTTTTAGAAAGAGAAAGGAAGGTATGGAGGGGGAGAGAGTGTAAGACAGAGAAACATCGATGTGAGAGGGAAACTGATTCATTGTCTCATATATGTGCCCTAACCCGGGATCGAATCTGCAGCCTAGGTATATGCCTTGAACAGGAATTGAACCAGCAACCTTTTGAGGAATTGGACAATGGGCCAACCAACTGAGCCACCCAGCTCAGGCCTCTGCCTCCTTTTTTAATAGTTATCTGTTGATGTGCCTGGTTCTATCACTATCCAGAGGTCAGAAGGACTGCATTATTTATATCACTGAGCTGTCACCAAGTGTGTGATTGATGCTTAGAAATGTTAGTTGAATGAAAGAATCAAATGAACTTTTTCCTCTTACTGTGTGTAGGAGTTGGAGGAGCTTTAGAGAATGATGATCCTTCCAAAATGGTTATGGTGTTGGCAGCTACTAATTTCCCATGGGATATTGATGAAGCTTTGAGAAGAAGATTAGAAAAAAGGATTTATATACCTCTCCCAACAGGTATGATGCATTCCCTTTACAATATTGTGATTTTTTTTTTTTTTTTTTGCTTCTTGTTACCTTTTTTCCCCCTCTTAAGTCTTTATTCCAATGACATTCTGGTTAAAGTTTATAGCATCATAAAACCTATTTGTAGTAGGGAAGAGAACAGAGGCCACAGTACTCTTAAGTTCCTTATATTCACAGCAGTGTTTATGTAAATAAATTGAGTAGAACATCTAAGTTTTTTATTTTAATCTTGAAGAGTCTTTATTAAACCTTAAGTGTTCAAAAATAAAATTTTCTTGAGATCTTTTTCAAAATATGCTTCTTTGAAGAATATTTTATCCTATTGAATATTGAAATTTTCATAAGTGAATTTTTTCTTTTTATGTTGAGATATACAGTGAAATATACAAACCTTAGTGTATAATTTGATGAGTTTGGACAAGTGAATACTCCTGTTTAATTAGTATCCTACTCAAGATGTAGGACATTTCTGTTACCCCAGAAAGTTTCTGTGTGCCTCCTTCCAATTACTATAAATTCCCCCTTTACTTTTCTGATTTTTATCACCATGTATTAATTTTACCTATTATTAAACTCCATATAAATGGAATCATGACATACGTACTTGTCTGTGTGGTTATTTTCACTAAATGTAGTATTTTTGAGATTTATTGATTTGGTTACATGTATCAGTAGTTTATCCATGGTATCATACTGCATTTTGTTTATTCTCTTTTTGATAGACATTTGAGTTTTTCCTAGATTTTGGCTATTGTGAATGAAGCTGTAAATATTCTGTACAAATCTTTTTATTTATGAATGGTTTCAGTTCTTTTGGGGAATGTAGATAAAAATAGAATGGGTGGAGCATAGTGTAGATAATATCTTTATTATAACACCCAAACTGTTTTCCTAAGTGTTTGTGCCATTTTATACTTTCATCATCAATAAATGAGATTCCAATACTTGTATATCCTTGCCAACATTTGGTATAGCTGGTGTTTTAATTTTAGTTGTTTTAGCTAAGCGTGAAATGCCATCTTATCATGGTTATTTAGTATTCATTTCTCTGATGACTAATGATGTAGAGCACCTTTCAATTTTCTTACGGTGTTTTTTGATAAGCAGAAGTTTTAATCTTTATGTAGTCCTCTTGTCAAGTTTTCCTTTATGGATAGTGCTTTTAGTGTCTTAAGAAGTCTTTGCTCACCCCAAGAGGGCAAAGGTTTTCTCCTTCAATATATTTGGGGTTCTGAGTGGGGAGGTTCAGCGGCTGAGGGTAACCCCACACACCTGCCCAGTGGTTGAAGTCTGGGGCCTCAGCTGGAGCATCTTCATGTTACCTGCGGCCATTCCATGTGGCTTCAGGGTAGTCCCATTTCTACATGGTAGCTCAGGGATCCAGGTGTGATTGTTTCCCTGGGAAAGGAGCAAGGTGCATTATTATGCCTTAGCCTTTCTCTAGGCTTAAGCCCAGCCATTTTCAGGAGGGGAATTAGACTGCCTTCGAGTGGGGAGTGGCAAGGCGCCATTGTAGGAGCATGGGTGGGATTGGAGAGACTATGGCAGTCATGTTGGTAAATTTAGTCTTCCATGGTGAATGAAAGGCAGGTAACCAGATAGGTAGAGTTTGGCTTTAATGCTAAGTCTCTTCTTAGTTCTTGAATCTAAATATGGCACTATCCATCTGGTCAGCCTAATGGACTTCTTTCTCCAGCCCCCTTCATTTGATTCTGTTTTGCTACCTCCATAACCACAAAGGCATCAGTGAGTCTTGTAGACTCTGAGTTACTCTCATTTCCTATCACATCAGGGTCAATTTTTTTGTTTGTTAGTTTTTGTTTTTCCTGCAAGTGTCTCCCACTTGTGCCATTTGCCTTCCGTAGTGCTCTGTTGTACTTTTCTATTGACCTTCTTTCACTCTGATATATGTGCTTCTTTCTACTTCCATTATTTATAATGCACCCATTTCCTAGATGTTTTTTCTTCCCTTCCATTTAAATTTTATTATTTTTCAAAGTCAACATTAAAACTTTCAATTCTGAGGTCATCTTTGCCCTGATCGATCTCCCTGTGTGGACTCCATGTCCTTGGGTGCTTCCATCTGTGTTAATTGTCTCCCAGATGTTACTTCATAGAAGGGATCTAGGTTTTCTCAGTCTCCCTCTACTCCTGTTTGTTGACTGATCAATGATGATGATGATGGGACAACAGACATTTGCTGAATGTTGACTCTGGGCCAGGTTTTCAATGTATTAACTCATTTAACTCTCACAACAGTGTTATGAGGTAGATTCTGTTCTTATCTTTATTTTACTATAAAGGAAGCTGAGGCAGTGAGAGTTAAATATCCTGCCCAGGGCAGCAGAACAGGGATGTGAGTACAGTTTGACCCCAGCACACGTTCGTTGTCCACTTCACTGAAATTGCCTGGGGTGCGTTAGGAGGGTTGTTACCGCAGTCTTTATTGATATCTAGAATATGTGTTAACTTGGCTGTGTAGCAGTGGCAGATCTTTATACTATTAACACATTAACCCCTCATTAAATCCTTTCATGAGGTTATTACATATCATTAATTCAGATTTATAGAGCTGATAAACCCTACTTAGAATCTTTTAACAAATCGCTGATACAAGCACTACTGAAAGTTCATTTTTCCAAAATCATAGTTATTAGGAAAAAGGAGGACCCTTACATCTTGGCTTTAGACCACCAGGCCCTCACTTATGAACAGGTTTATGCTCAAAGTTCATTTAAGTTGGCTGTGTAGAACTTCCTTTGGGGGAGAATACATTATATTAAACTTGGCATTGAAGTTCTTATGGCAGGCCACAGTAAAACATTTGCTTTGCAAATACAGTGACATTCTAACATTGGGACTTGATGAACAAAATGGTAATCGTTCACTAACTTACCTATTCTCTGTAGGACACAATGAAACAAGTTCTCAATTCAGAGCTCCTACGGGAGCACCAGGAACACAGCCTCCTTCTGTAGCAGGAGACCCAGGAGCTTCCTTCCCACCCCTCTTTCTTCCCACACCTCTGCTGACCACCTGAGTGGAGGAGTTCTTTGGTCCTACATTTGCAGCATACCATGGTGAACTGCAAGGTGGGCTCATTGGCCAGGGATGGCCGAGGATAGGGAGCTCCCAAGATCAAGGAATTCTAGAAATAAAGGTTTCTTAGTCACACCTTTTCTTCTTTTTGGCAACTCCAAATAATACCTGGTTGCTTCTCTTTCCACTGTGGCTGCTCTTTGCTTTGTCTTAAGTAGATGCATATGTGTGTGTGTGTGTGTGTGTGTGTGTGTGTGTGTGTGTGTGTGTGTGTGTGTGTGTGTGTGTGAAATACTACTCAGATACAGAAACATAGATTAAAATACTCAATTTATCCAATATTTGGCAAAGCAAACAGCCACATAACCACCCCCTGGGACAAGAAATGGAACATTTTCAGACATTAGAATCTCCCCAGTATGTTCCTTCCCTAGCACAGCTCTCTTCCTGCCCCTTAGCAGTAATCACTGTTATTCTTTTTATGGAAATAATTTATTGCTTTTCCTTATAATTTTATCACCTAATAATATATCCCCAAACACATTTTTACCTGCTTTGGAACTTTACATAAATGAAATCACACTAATTGTGTTTATTTTCATCTTGCTGACTTTGCTCAGTATATTTTTCAGATTCATCCATGTTGTGACATACAGATACAGATTATATTTTTCCTGTGGGGTATTCTATTGTATTAGTAATTTTCTGAGTCTACCGTAACAAAGTACCACAGACTGGAGGCCTTAAATAGCAGATGATTATTTTCTCACAGTTCTTGAGGCTAGAGTCCAAGATCAAGGTGTCAGCAGGATTGGTTTCATTCTGCAGCCTTTTTCCTTGGCTTGTAGATGGCTCTTTATCCCCATTGTCTTTATGTGGTCTTCCCCTATGTGTCTGTGTCCAAATCGTCTCTTATAAAACACATATGGGTGGATTAGGGCCCACCTTCATTTTACCTTTAATTGCCTCTTTAAAGGTCTCACCTCCAAATACAGTCACATTCTGAGGTGCTAGAGGTTAGGACTTCAACACAGGAATTTGGGGGAAGGATGCAATTCAGCCACAATAACCATTATGTGATTGTACCAGTTATACATCATATTATTTGATGGGCATTTTGGTTATTTTCAGTTTTATGCTGTTATGAACAACGCAGATCTGAACTTTTTTATGCTGCATAGTAGTGCAGATGCCTAAGCTTCTTTAGGCCAGGACAGAGCATTCCCTCCTAGAAGTGAAATGGTAGGTTGTGTCACATTGCTGGAGCATCAGGAGGTAATCCTGTCTGTCTTCCTGAGTGGTCATTCCAGCTCCCATCCCAGCCAGCCCTGTGTGAGAATTCTTGTGGTTGCATAATTTTCCACCTGGTATTGGCAGACTTTTTAATTTATACTACTGTCTTGGTATAAATTATTGTGGCTTAGTTTGTATTTCCTTTATTATTAAATAATTAAATATCTTTTCCTTTATTTATTGGCCATTTAGATTTTGTAGTGGATTTTGTGTGTTTTTACTCTATTATAGTGTCTTTTGATAAATAGGAATGCTAATTTTAATGTGGTTAGGTTATCAGTCTTTTCCTTTGTCATCTGTTTTTTGAATGTATGTCTTAAGAATCCCTCTCTGAAATCATTATGATGTCTTCCTGTTTTATCATCTATAATCCTTATAATTTTACATCTTAATACTTAGATTAGTCATATATCTGACACTGATATTTTATGTACATATGAGGTAGGACCCAGCTTCATTTTTGCCTGTGCATAGTCAGTTGTTCTGGCATCATTTATTTAGAAGACACTCCTTCCCCCAACTGCCTGTATCACCTAGTCCTAAATCAGTTGTGCACAGCAAATGCTCTGAAATGCTTCCTAGGCACCTATTTTGTGTCACTGATCTGTTTGTCTGACTCCGAAAGAGTATCACACAGATGTAAATTTTACTGCTTTTGACAGGGCAGTTTTGCCCATCTTGCTGCTGTTCTTCTAGTGTCTTGGTTGTTACTGGTTCTCTCCATATTCATAAATTTTAGTTGGTTCCACTGACAGGCATGTTTAGATCTTTATTGGAATGCCTTGGCTCTGTAAGATCACTTGAGGGAGAACTGTCAATGTCATGAAAGACAAAACAAACACAGAATAAACACTGTGGAACCGTTTTAGATTAAAGAAAAGAGACATGATGACTGCCCTGATTGGTGTGGCTGAGTGTATTGAGTGCTGGCCTGAGAACCAGAGCGTCGTTGGTTCGATTCCTAGTCAGGGCACACGCCTGGGTTGCGGGTCAGGTCCCCAGTGAGGGGCACATGAGACGCAATCACACATTGATGTTTCTCACCCCTTCTTTCTCCCTCCCTTTCTCCTCTCTAAAAAATAAATAAATAAAATCTTTTTAAAAAGAGGGAGAGAGTTGGTGACTAAATGCAACATGTGATGGGTTCTAAGAAAGTTACAAAGGTCTGGAAGACCAACTTCTGGCCAAGATGGAAGTGTAGGTAGGTATGCTTTGCTTCTTCACACAACCAAAGAAGGACAACAGCAAATTTAAAAAAAGAAAACAACCAGAGCTGCCAGAAAACTAAACTGTATGGAAGTCCAACAACCAAGGAGTGAAAGAAGAAACATTCATTCAGACCAGTGGGAGGGGCGGAGACAGGCAGCCAGGTGGAGAGGGCATGCAGCAAGGCAGCAGCTGGCGGACCAGGCAGTCCCACATTCACGTGAGGATAAGCCAGAAGGAACAACTGGGGTGTGAGACAGACCATGCAACCCAGGGTTCCAGTGAAGGGAACTAAAGTTTCAAAACCCCCCAGCTGTAAAAACCTGTGTGGGTTGTGGTGGTGGGAGAAACTCCCAGCCACACAGAAGAGTTCGCTGGAGAGACTCACAAGGTCCTAGAACATACACAAACCACCCACTCGAGAATGAGCACCGCAAGGGCCCAATTTGCTTGTGGGTAGCGAGGAAGTGACTGAAAGCTGGCTGAGAGCCAAGCAAGTGGCATCATTCCCTCTGGGACTCCTTCCCCACAGATGGAGCCACCAGGCAGTGAAGTGGGTTGCCCCACCCTGGCGCATACCTAAGGCTCCACCTTTACAATGTAACAGGAGTTCCAAGACAAAGAAATACGGCCCAAATGAAAGAACAGATCAAACTCCAAAAAAAGAACTCAGTGATGAGGACATAGCCAACCAGTAAGATGCAGAGTTCAAAACGCTGGTAATCAGGATACTCACAGAAATGGCTGAATGCGGATGCAAAATAGAGGAAAAAGTGCAGGCTATGCAAAGTGAAATAAAGAAAAATATACAGGGAACCAACAGTGGAAGGAAGAAAACTTGACACTCAAGTCAACGATTTGGAGCAGGAGGAAAAAATAAACATTCAGCCAGAGTAGAATGAAGAAACAAGAATTCCAAAAAATGGGGAGAGACTTAGGAACCTCTGGGACAACATTAAACATTCCAACATCCAAATCATAGGGGTGCCAGAAGGAGAAGAAGGGCAAGACATTGAAAACATATTCGAAAAAATAATGGAGAACTTTCCCAATCTGGCCAAGGAAAGAGACTTCTAGGAGATCCAGAAAGCCCAGAGAGATCCAAAAAAATTGAATCCAAGGAGGAACACACCAAGACACATCATCATTACATTACCCAAAATTAAAGATAAGGAGAGAATCTTAAAAGCAGCAAGAGAAAAGCAGACAGTTACCTTCAAGGGAGTTCCCATAAGATTGTCAGCTGATTTCGCCAAAGAAACCTTGCAGGCAAGAAGGGGCTGGAAAGAAGTTTTCAAAATCATGAAAGGCAACGACCTACATCCCAGATTCCTCTATCCAGCAAAGCTATCATGTAGAATGGAAAGGCAGATAAAGTGCTTCCCAGATAAGGTCAAGTTAAAGGACTTGATCATCACCAAGCCCTTATTGTATGAAATGTTAAAGGGACTTAACCTAAGAAAAAGAAGAAATTCAAAACTATGAACAGTAAAATGACAACAAACTCACAACTATCAACAACTGAACCTAAAAAAGCAAAAACAAGAACAGACTAAGCAAGCAACTAGAACGGGAGCAGAATCACAGAAATGGAGATCACAGGGAGAGTTATCAGTGGTGAGGGGGGAGAATGGGGGAAAAGGTACAGGGAATAAGAAGCATAACTGGCAGGTACAAAACAGACAGGGGAAGGTTAAGAATAGTATCGAAATGGAGAAGCCAAAAAACTTATATGTATGACCCATGGAAATGAGCTCGGGAGGGGATGGGGTGGGAATGCTGGTGGGAGCGGGTTGCAGGGTGGAGAGGGATAAAAGGGGGGAAAATGGGACAACTATAATAGCATAATCAATAAAATATACTTTAAAAAAACTAAAACTAAAAAAGAAAAAGGATGGTAGGGATCGTGTATCTGGGTCTTAACTGTTATATGCTGATTGGTACATATATGCAATAATATAAAGTTCTTTGCAATTAAACTTTGTTATTATAGCAATTCTTTCTCTAGATTTGGCCTCCACATGTTTCCCTTGAACTTTCTACTAAGTTCTTCCCCAAAATGTGGCATTGCAGACAGGAGTTGCTTAGGAAAAAGATATCCTTTACCTTTTAAGCCTATTTATCTTCTAGGCACTAAAATAATAATTTGTGTTTTGTTTATTAGAGTTTAAATGAGTGAATAAATTTAGCTTTTATGTTATTGTGAAGTTTATATTTTTAGTTGTAAAGTAGGATTTTTATAGTTCTGTGAACTTAGGCAAGAGCAGTTGGGTGTCAAAGCTAATACAGATTTTGGCTTTTATGTATTAAAAATGGAAAGTTTACAGTATATTCATAATGTAGGAAATGAAAATAAAATTAAAAATCAGTCAAAAAAATTATAAAGGTCTGGGACAAATGGGAAGGGACATTTTAATCTGGATTGTATATTAGATGATACTAAGGTACCAGTGTTACCTGATGAGTGTGATAATTGCATGGATACCTGTAGTCTTAGTACATACTGAAGAATTTAAGATGAAGCGTTGTGATACCTACAGCTAGCTCTGAATTCAGAAAAGAACAGAGAGGAAAGGAGAGAAGAGGGGAGTGGTAATGGCAAAATGGTGACAATTGGTGAATTTAGATGAAAAGTAAATAAATAGCTGCTTATTGAGTTTCTTATTTGTAGATTTTAAAATTTTCAAAATAAAAGTTGAGGAAAGTTAAATGTCATTACATATGTCAGGAAATGATAGAGACCCAGATCTAGACTAATTATGCATTATTTTAGTGTGTTGTATTGAGCAGGTTTGCCACTTAAACTGATAGTAAAACAGCAAGTATGATTGCTTATTTAAAAAGTTCTGTGGTTTGTTTGAGCTTTCTCAACGCACATTTCAATCATCTTGAGACAGCAAATGTTCTGTGGGCTGGCTCTCCAGGTAAATGATACATTAATAAGCATTTTGTGCCAAGTGCAGCTTTCCAGAAAAAGAAAATTGGATTTTTAAAAAAACTACTGACTAGAGTTGTGTAGGTCTTTTCCTGTAATCATACTAAAGAGGTAAGCAAACTTAATGCATAGGAGTTAACAATCTATGCAATGTAGTTTTATAGAACTTTTTTTACTAAAAGGATTTCTGGTGCTTGAATACGAATGTTTTTATTTTTTATAAAAGGACCTCACACCTGTTTTTCTCACAGCAAGGATCTTCAAAATCTTTAGGAAGACTCTCAGTTTCTTTCAACATTTAGTTATTTCAGCCAAGGGACATAGGAAGTTAAATGATTCCAGGAGTCATGAGTGAACTGGTAATACTAGTGGACTCACAGTTCTTGACTCTCTTCCTTCTCCTGAATGTTAATATGTGATTTCTCATCAGAATGATTTATAAGGAAAAACATGTAACAATATCAAAAAAATCTTCTCACAGCAAAAGGAAGAACCGAGCTTCTAAAGATCAATCTTCGTGAGGTTGAATTGGATCCTGATATTCAACTTGAAGACATAGCAGAAAAGATCGAGGGCTATTCTGGTGCTGATATAACTAATGTTTGCAGGTATTTTTTCTTTTATAATGGTCTGTGATGTTAGAGATTAGTTATGGGATTGGCAAGAGAACTGGTCTGAAAGTCCATGTAGTTATTGGCCCTTGACATGAAAACAGCCACCCGTTTCCTTGGAATGATCTCCTATTTGTTTTGTTTTTTTTTTATACAACTTCACTGTTAGATGAATAAATACATAACAGTATGGTCACCCTCTCTATCCTGTGGTTTTTTAAATTGTTCTATCTAACTTTATAATGACTTTGACAGCCTAAGGTTCATTTAGCCCTAAATTGGAGCCTGGCTGCATCGATGTAAAATAGTATCATTTAGTTTTGGTTGGCATTATTTTACCATATGCAGATGAACACAGCTGACCAGTTTAAGCTGTGAAATTTTCCTTTCAATTTAGTGATATCATAGTTTTTAGACAATTTACATCACTCATTGAAGAGGATTTTTTTTTTCTTTTAGTTCTTACTTTCCTAATGATACTTAAATTGACATCAGTGGCCTTGCTTTAAAACCACAATATCTGTGTTTCACACTTTTTTACTGGTATTTTACAGGTGTTTACTCGTATTTTTTACTGGTATCTAAGTTTAATGGCACACAGTAAGTTCACAATAGTTTTTAATATCACTGTAGTAAAATATAAAACAATCACTAATTGTCCATTTAACTGGACCTTCCGTTTTTCGTGAGCACTAATTGTCCATTTTTCAAAAACCTTCAGAGTGGTTTACAAGTGATCAGAATGGACTTGAAAATTGGATCTGGGGAAGTCAGATTTTTTAATCCCTTTAGTTGCCTACAAATTCTCCATGTAAGGAATTCCACTTGTAGAATTTCACTTGTAGAGAGAGAGGTTCCTGGCCTTACCCCCTCTAATTAGACTACAGACAAACTGGTAAAAAGATTTGAATTATCTTAACATTTAGCCATATGTTCCTTTCCAAGTATACAATTCAGTATTTCAAAATTCTACTTTAGTTTTCTAAACTTCTTGGCAGTCTTTGAGGAATAAGTGGGGAAAATAAAATTCAGTATTATCTGAGCGCAGCGTGGACTTTTAGGATTCATTAACAATACATTTTATGTTGAAGTCCTTTGCATCCTCTTTTAACCTTCCTTGCACAGTCAGGATGTCTCTGAGGTAGAAAATTTTACACAGCATCATAAAAACATATAACATGATCTTTTGAATGTTTTTCCTTAACTTTGTTACAACTGAAAGTGTTTACAGCATTTGAAACAATGAGTATTCACTGACTTTGGTACATTTTTAGGGATGCATCCTTAATGGCAATGAGACGGCGCATCAATGGCTTAAGTCCCGAAGAAATCCGTGCACTTTCTAAGGAAGAGCTTCAGATGCCTGTTACCAAAGGAGACTTTGAGTTGGCTCTGAAGAAAATTGCAAAGTCTGTCTCTGCTGCGGACTTGGAGAAGTATGAGAAATGGATGGTTGAATTTGGATCTGCTTGAATTTTTGTCAGTCTCTCATTTCTGATATTTTTGTTTATAAAATGTGAAGAAATTCCTGCATTTAAAAAAATAGGTTTGGAAACTTTTCATTGGAGAGATTTTCACTTAAAGGCAAACTAAAACCACGGAGTATAAATGTAGTTGCAAAATAAGAGAAGCTTACATAGAGAGCCTGATGGCCCATATCCCCCGACTGTGCATTAATATCGCAACCCCAAACCAGGATGTCAGGGCAGTGGAGGAAAGGGATCAGTGTACTATTGTGGAATCTTGTTTACAAAAGATTTAGAAAGACCTCTATTTCTCACTAGCACTTGTTGTCTTTTGCTTTTTGTGTTTTTCTATTCTTTCCTCTAAACTTGAGGGATCTACATATGTTGATTTTTAACATCAAAACTGAGGTTGTATCAGATTCATTATTTGTTAAGAATGATAGTTTTGGATTAAATAATGAATTTACTAGTTAAACCATTAGAATTCAGCTCTTTACTGTTAAGAGTCTATTGTATGGTTTGAATTTTTACCCTTCCTCCCCCACCATTTCTTCTGTTAGCTCTTTTATCATTTATTGAGCTCTGGGTGAGAATATCCTCATGCTTTGTGGTTTTTGAGTCATTTTGCTAGCTTGTTTCTCTGGTTGTTAGTATTTTTTTGCTGGTACTTCTCATATTTCAAATTGGAAGGGTGGAAAGAATATTATTATACAACGCACTTCTCCATTTGAGACCTCTGAGTTTGTTTTCAATGTGGTCAAACAGATAAACCTGTTACTTTTTTTCAGCTCCAACATTGTTTGATTTTTGTTGAATTTGACTTTTATATTCTAAATAAATACTTATGTATTCTGAAGAAGTCCACTCTCTTGTGGCTAATGCAAAACAAACAAAAAAAAAAAAACAAATCTGTAGTTTTCCAGACAGATTGTTTAATGAAATAACATTGTACATAATGAATGATGTTTATTTGAAAATTTTAAAATTGTGCTTTGTCAAGATTGAGAACTTGTGCACATGGTAGAAACATTAGGATAGAAAAATGCCATGCTTTATTCAGTTCAGCAGGAATTAGACTGAAAGAGGCCAGAAAAAGTAGGTAGCATATGAATCACAAGTGAGTGGAGTTAGTCTCCTGGTGTTTCAAATTATATTTATTCTATTCTGATTGGGCAACCTATGCTTTAATGGTCAAGCTTTTAAAATTTTTATTTGATGATATCCTGACTTCTCAATTTTAGAGAATACTTACTGGTTTAAAACTAAAAAAAAAAAATAATAATAATAACTCTTTATATACTTTATAAAAAACCTTTTAGTATCTTAGGATATATTTTCCCTCTACTAAGAACTATGTAATTTGCGTATAACTTAAATCTGACTCTAAATTCCAGTATTAATCTAATGCTGTAAATTACTTTCTCCTGAGGCCTAGAGTATAAGAGTTAAAGTCATAAGTTTTTTAAGATTTTAAAATCATGGTTTTATTTTAATTGAATTAATTCATCTTAAAAATTAGATGATAGTTTCCTTTTATTCATTTCTTTCTGCCCATTTTTATTTTTACTTATTAATTTTTTTATATTTCAATTACAGTTGACATACAATATTGTGTTAGTCTCAGGTGTACAACCCATTGATTAGACGTTATGTAACTTACTAAGTGATTATCCTGATAAATCTTGTACCCATCTGACACCATATGTAGTAATTAGAATATTATTGACTGTATTCCCTATGCTGTACTTTACATCCCCATGACCATTCTGTAACTACCAATTTGTACTTCTTAATCCCTTCACCTTTTTACCCATCCCCCAATGCCCTTCCCATCTGGCAGTTGTCAAAAATGTTCTCCGTATGTGAGTCTGTTTCTGTCTACTTGCTTATTTATTTTGTTTATTAGATTTGTTGATAGATATGTATTTATTGCCATTTCATTGTTCATACTTTTTGGTCTTTTTTTTTTTTTAAAGAAGACCTTTTAACGTTTTATGTAATACTGGTTTGGTGGTAAAGAACTTCTTTAGCTTTTTCTTCTCTGGGAAGCTCTTTATCTGTTATCTAAATGATAACTTTGCTGGGAAGTAATCTTTGTTGTAGGTCCTTGCTTTTCATCACTGAATATTTCTCTCCACTTCCTCCTGGCCTTCAAAGTTTTTCTTGAGAAATCAGCTGGAAGTCTTATGGGAGCTCGCTTGTTGGTAACTAACTGCTATTTTTCTTCCTGCTTTTCAGATTCTCTGGCTTTAACCTTTTGCATTTTAATTATGATGTGTCTTGGTGTGGGCCTTTTTGTGTTCCTCTTGTTTGGGCCCCTCTGTCCTACCTGGACCTGTACATCTGTTTCTTTCACGAAGTTAGGGAAGTATCCTGTCATTATTTTTTCAAATAGATTTCTAATTTCTTCCTCTGTCTCTTCTCCTTACAGCATCCCAGTGGTGTAAATGCTGATACACTTTAAGTTGTCCCAGAGGCTCCTTACACTATCCTCATTTCTTTGGGTTGTTTTTTCCTCTTGCTGTTCTGATTTGTTGTTTTCCCTTCTTTATTTTCCAAATCGCTGATTTGATTCTCAGCTTCATTTACTCTACTGTTGATTCCCTGTAAATTATTCTTCATTTCAGTTAGTGTATCATTCATTTCTGTCTGGTCCTTTTTTTATGGTTTTTAGGTCCTTTTTTATGTTGTTGAAGTTCTCACTAAGTTCATCTACTCTTCCCCCTAGTTCATTGAGCATCCTTATAACCAGTGTTTTAAACTCTGTTTGTAGTAGATTGCTTGTCGCCATTTTGTTCTTTTTCTGGGGTTTTGTTCTGTTATTTCATTTGGGTCATATTTCTTTCATTTTTTTGAATCCTCAACTGAGTATATGTTTATTGATTTTAGGGAGAGCAGGGGGAGGCATGGGAGAGGAGAGAAACATCGATTGGTTGCCTCCCGCATATGCCCCAACCGGGATCAAACTCACTGCCTAGGTATGTGCCCTGACTGGATTGAATCTGCAACCTTTTGGTGCACAGGACGATACTCCAACCAACCAAGTCCCCTGGACCGGGATGTTTCTTTCATTTTTAATTAAAGAAATAATCCCACTAAGATAATCTTGCAAACTGTTGCCATCCAGTAACGTTCTTTTCTGAAGTACTAAGAGCAATTGTTAAAACAGTAGTGTTTTGATTGCTAGAACTTGTTCGTATTCTGTAATTGATTAGTTAGATCACTTTTCCTAGTTTGTGTTACTTGTCTTGGCATGTATTTCATTTTTTAAAAATTTCTTCATGGATAATTATATGGTAATTGTAATTTTTAAAAATTATTAATTAAGCAGTATTTGGAAACTCAAGCTTCCTGGAAGCTTATCTTTAGCAAATTAAGTGAGTCAGGTATACTTTTTTAGTTCCTTTTTTTTAATTTTGTTCTGTCAGTGGACGGTGAATGCGCCATATATCTTCAGCCCCTTAAACCACCCTGAGGAGACCTCTCAGGTGTTCTGTTTGCCTTCATAATATATTGTGTGTACACCATCATTATTGCCAGACAGTGTGTTGCTTTACCCAGAATGAGAGCATTGTTGAGATTTATTTTTTTCTATGCTGCATTATCAAATTAGAAAGTTTTTTTTCCTATAATTCATCTGAAAGCATGAGTATTTTGGATTTTTGCAACACTGTGGTGTTAGGACTAAGTTTGTGCAGTTCTGTCTTGCATACACCTGATCAGGTAGTTCCCTCATTCAGCCGACTTGCTTTGCGTGCTTCCTGTGTACAAGAGCGGGGCGGGGGGGGGGGGGGCGGGGGGGCGGGGGCGTGGGGCAGGCGCGGGGAATGGGGAAGGGCCTGGTGGGGTTTCTTTGCTTACAGAGTTGGACCATGCAGCACAGATCCAACTGAGCACTTTGTATAACTCCACAGTGTAGCCTTGGCTGCAACTAATGAAACAAGTTCAGTTCATAAATGGAGAGCCACAGTAATCTGGGTGTGCTTTGGAAAGATAAAAGGTAAAAGGTTTTCTCTTTTTCTCTCTTTAAACCTGTTTTAAAGTTAGAACTGATGTTCTGTGAGAACAATATAACTTACAGATCTTGCTGTTTTCATTAATCAGTTTTGACATTTCTAAGCTGAATGCTTATTGTAAACATGTACATGTGTAATTGTGTAGACATGTAAACATGTTACATGTTTTTAAACATTTTGTTCTCATAATTTCTTCATTTTTTAAAGGGATTAATATTAATGAAATATAACAGACAAGTGGCTCTTTAATGTAGACTGAAACCTTTTAGTAATGCAAGTAGACAGTAGACAAGGGTATCACAGACTTTGTCTTCCAGTGAGTAGCAGCATAGGCATTGCAGAATGACCAGACCCACTTGGGCTTGGATCTTGGTCTCTAGAAATACCAGGACAGCTTGGAAGAGGATACGCATGTGGTCTAGCTGCATAATTAGGGGCTTCATCTGAGCTCCCGAGATTGCAGTTTTTATGATGTAATATTTGACTGTCAAAAAATAGGCTAAAATCACTAATTATCAAAAAATGAGCAGACAAGTGTCTGATGAATCTACTGTCAATAAACCTACAGATACCTCAGAAAAAGTGTGTGTGTGTACAGTCCAAATGTACAGTGTAATTGTCACTCTTCCACTTTGGTCCATATAGCCTGATTGTGTATTATATATGAAATTATTGGTAGCCTTTAGGTTTGGAGCAGCTTGAGTTGCTTGAATTTCTTCCTAGGAAGTTTCTATGTACACTGTTTAATTCACAGTGTGAGTCATAAAACAGGAACCAGTTGACATGGTTGTTTCACTCTCCCCCACCCTACCTTGAGAGGCAGGGAAGGACTTAGGCAAGTATTTCGTGTTATGTGGGCTTTGACTCCTTCAGTATTGTCTTGATTATTGAGTCTTTTTTGTGTAATAGTAAACTCCTACTCTTTCTTTGATCTTACTGATGATAAATACCTTAGGATGCATCTTGTATGATAGGCATAAAGCAGCGGTCCCCAACCGTTTTGGCACCAGGGACCAGCTTCGTGGAAAACAGTTTTCCACAGATGGAGGGGTGGGGAAGGTTTCCAGATGATTCAAGCACATTACATTCAAGCTGACCTCCTGCTGTGTGTCCCGGTTCCTAACAGGCCCAGACTGATACCGATCGTGGCCCAGCGGTTGGGGACCCCTGGCATAAAGCATTAAGGATGCTTGCTGGCCTTTTCCAAGAAATGGCTACTTTAACTTGTATGAGGAAACAATAGTAATTATTTTACTGTGTTCCTTAACTTTATGATTGTATATGATGTTTTTTATATACCACTTAATTTGTGATGCACATAGTATTTATGTGAATCTCAGAATGTCACAACAGAAAAGAAGTAGGAATTACTGTTGGAGGGAATGTTAGGGGATTAAAAATAAACCCCAAATGTTTTATTCTCATCTCCATTAACTATTTTTGCAAGAAAAGCTAAAAACTCTGTTATAATGACTATGTTTACTTATTTATACTTTTAGTTTTTTCATGCTTATTTAATTTTTTAGGACATTTGCTTTAATATTATTTCTTAATGTGGAAACTGTACAAGTATTTTAAAAGTGAAATTCATAAGATGATAGATACGTTTTTAAACATTCACAAATTAACAGTTTTTTTTTCAGTTTTTATTAGGTTTTTAGGTTCTAGACCACTCTAGCTTAAACATTTCTAAATTTCCAGGTGACTCATTAATAACACAGAAAAAAGATATTAGGGTAGTGTCATAAAATTTATTCTTTTAATTTTACCATTCTAATGGTAAAGTGTTTCTGTATTGACCTTATTTTATACATGTATATAAATAAGCTGGACACTGTTTTGCAGTGTCACAAGCAGCATGTAGGTGTTTGCACATTTGGAAATTTGGCACAAAAATACAGGAAACTAGTATAGAGGTTTTCCTCCAATAAAAGGGCTCTCATTTTATGTTCAAAACTATAAAATGCACTTTTGTCTTACAACCTTTGAAATGACTAAATATTGCCCTTTGGAAAACCTGAGCCTTTGCACATGTTATTTCCAGATTCTACCTCAGTTAACCAGGCTTAGTTTTATGTGGGAAGGAATAGATACTGTATTTAAATTCAGTACATCATCCACACTTATTTGTGTGTTTAAGTGTTCCCTTCTTTCTCCTCTTGCCCTCCTCCCATTGACTTTTTATTTTAACCCTGAAATTTGTATTTAAAATATTTGTCTTTCTTTCTCTGTCAAAGCCACATACTCAAATTAAGCTTCTGTGAATTGTTCTAATTATTCTTCCTGTCTTTGTTATAACCAGCTTCATTATACATCCTCCTAGTTTCTCATAGCTTCATAAGTACAAGCTAACGTGACAATATTAAAAGTCTGGGAACCTAACTTGTTTCTATTCTCTTAAGAACCTAAGTACTTCATGAAAACACATGGGAATGGACACACATTGTTCAGATGGGGGACGGCAGCAGGCTTGCCTTCAAGTTCTTATTGTGTGAACAGTGCCCAGCAAGATCACTTACATTACGATGGTTTGTGTGCTGAGAGTTTTGTTTAAGTGTTTGTCTCCCAGTATTTTGAACCTAATTCAAAGAAAAAGATATTTCCAAACTGTATTTATTAAATGTGATTTTCCTTACATTTTGTGCTGCTAACTTTGCTAGTTTCATGAGCTTATTTGTGTTTGTGCATAGGTTATAATTTAGTAATAAATTTTTAAAGTGTTGCCTGTTGGTGTTTTCCTTGTGGTTCATATTTGGTGTACGGTCACTAGTCCACTTACTGTCACCAGTGGGAGTAACAAATCCCTCACTAGTAAGCAATGATTTTCCCAGAATTTTAGTTCTTAGAAAATCGCATTATAAATCTGACATTTTGTGTTTGCCATGTATTATACAAATAGTTCCAAGGTCAACACAGGTAAGACGAGTGTCTTTTCAACTATTGTAACTGGTTTAATACATACACTTGTGTTATTTAAGCAGCACCATTGCAAGTGAATATTCCACATGGTGAATTTTCCAGATGACTGTGTCTGTTTTGTCTGAATCTATAAGTCCCCAAAATTGTTAAATTCACAGACTCTATTTTTTATTATTTTAGCAGTTTTAGGTTTACAGAAAAATTAAACAGCAAGGAGAGTTCTCATATACTTCCTCCCTCCACCCCTTCAGGTTCCCCTTTTATTAACAACATTTTGCTGTGGTGTGATACATTTATTACAATGGAATCTGTATGGATACATGATTACGAGGGGGGACCCACAAAAAACAGAATTACCTTCTGGAGAGCAGGCCCTCTGCTGTACAGGCTTCCCCTGCTAGCAGTGTGTTCTAGGAACCCATTGTATCAGTGTACCAGGTGGTGGTGTTGTGAGAGGCTGTCTTTGGCTTCAGTGAAATTTTTTTGAAGACTCAATTTATTTGTCCATTTCATGATGGGGAATTTACGAGTGTACCTGCCCACACCATACTGAGTGTTCAGCAGTTTTCGACCCCAAAAAACAGCATGTCCTGCATATTCCACCCTCCCTGTTCACCTGACCTCACCCCAAACAACTTGTTTTTTTGTTTCCCTGGATGAAAAAAGTCCTCAAAGGGAAATGTTTTGATCATGTTGAAGAGGTGAAATGAAAATTGGCAGAAGCACGAAAAGACATCAAAAATGAAGAGTTCAAAGACTGTTTTGAGCAGTGAAAAAAATGTCTTGCTCGGTGTATTGCATCAAATGGAGGATACTTTGAAGGTGACTGAAGTTTAAACATGCAAGAATAAATACACAATTTTTATAAATAAATTCCATTTTGGGGGGTACCCCCTCATGTTACTAAAGTTCATAGTTTACATTAAAGTTCATTCTGTGTTGTACAGTTCATTGGGCTTTGACAAAAGAGTAATGTCGTGTGTTCACCATTACAGTATGCCACAGAACAGTATCTCTGCCCTAAAATCTCTGTGCTTGCCTGCTCGTTTTTCCCTCTCCTCCTGACCTCTGGGCAGCCACTGATTTTCACTGTCTCTAGTTGACCCTGTCCAGAATGTCATCTAGTTGAAATCATGGTAAATAGCTCTTTTAGACAGCCTTATTTCTCTTAGCAATATATATTTTATGTTCTTTCATGTTTGTGGTTTGCTAGTGTGTTTCTTTTTAGCATGGAAAATAGTGCATCACGAGGGTGGGCCCGTCTGTTTGCTTGTTCACCTACTGAAGGACATCTTGGTTGCTTCAAGTTTTAGCATTTAGGAATAAAACTACTACAGACATTGATGTGCTACCACGGGTTTTAATGTGGACATGCACGTTTCAATAAATACCTAGGAGTACAGTTGCTGGAATGTATAAGAGTATGTAAAATTTTGTAAGAATATGCCAAACTCTCTTCCAAAGTGGCTGCACCATTTGCATTCCCAGCAGCAGTGAGTCAAAGTTCTTGTTGCTCCACATCCTTAACAACATTTGATGGTCTCCGTGTTCAGATTTTTCCATTCTGATAGGTATGCAGTGGCATCTCTTTGCTGTTTTTATTTCCAGTTCTCTAATGACCTGATGCTGAGCATCTCTTCATATGCTTATCTATTTTTAATTGCTTTTTCTTGAAACCCTGCTAAAATGGATCACACTATTTCTATGAGTTTGTAAAATAGACAATTTGAACATAACCTTTTTTTCTGATTCAGAGTTACCTCCCTAATATACTTCCCTCAGCAGCTAGTAGAGGGCAGCAGGGCTTTTCTGCCTGTCACTAAATGGTCTTTGAGTTTTGTGGATTGCTTTTATAGCATTTTTACTTTTCTGTTATCATGCTGTCAACCTTTATTTCTCTTTCAATTTCCTACCTCCAATCTTCAGTGAACCTAGTGAAACAGTTGTTGGAATTATGGGTAAATTAGGAGTACAACTAACTGTTTGGGGATAAGGAGTGGTAGGGAGGTTTATTGTTTGAAATTTAGTGCTTTGTGTTATTTCTCTAGTCTGTGACCCTTTTAGCTTTATTTTTGGCTTCCAGAAGTGTTCCAGGGAGACCAAATATGAAGTAGATATTTATGCAAAATTATGTTGTCATGCAGTTGTGTAATATTTATAGCTGGAGTGCACCTAGCAACGAGTCGTGGCTCTACCCTTTATTCTTATTGTGACCATTAATGAAGGTCTTATCTCTTAAAGGTATAAAGGAAAAGAATTGGAGACAAAAGTAGGAAACATTTATGACTAGAGCCTTCTCACTCTCCCTTCAGTCCTTTCTCCTCTCTTCAGTGCACATGGCCAGTGCTTCCCAATAATGTGACATGGTCCCTGGCTCATATGGGTGTTTGCCCAGAGAATCCAGGCAGTTAGTTGGAAACTGTGAGAGGAGAGCAGTGTCTGGCCAGCAGCAGCTGCTGCCTTCCCAACAGACAGGCTTAAAGGCAGGGTGGACTGACATCTTACCTGGCTGATTCACTCAGCGCAGGCCCAGAGGCTGGCAGCTCGTGCCAAAGGCCTTCCTCCCTCTCGACTGTCACAGTCAGCTGCACCTGGCCCAGAAAGGCTCCAGGATTTCCTTGGGATCTCCCAGTTCCTTGTTCCTAGCTGTCGCACCTACACCACCAGAACAGGTGGGAAAGGGCACCAAGTGAGAGGAATACATGTTCAGTGCCTGCTTCCTATCCAACTCTTCCCTAATTACAATTTTTCCAAGATCTTTTCAGGACCTTTCATGTAAGTTTTGAGAGGTTTGGGGCATTGAGACCTGAAATTGGGAGCAAATGACCTAGTGCAGTCTCCTTATCTCATAGGTGAAGGAATGAACCAGGCAGGTATAGGTATGTGTTCAAGATCACATTCTGAGCTGGGAAACAAGACATACCTATTTCTGATCTTGGAGAAAGCTGCAGGTACTGTGTAAGGGAAAAGCAAGCCAGGCAGCAAAGTGCATATTAAGGAACCTTAAGCCTCTGAACCATGCATGATACAGTCTGTTTACCCAAGTTGATGATAGCTAAGAATAAGAGATATAAGATAAATTGACGTCATAGGATTGGAACTAACATTTATAATGTATGCTGTTTTATTAAACCCATCTGGTAGCTCTAAAATGTATTTATTATTGTTCTCTTTTTGTAGAAGAGGAAACTGAGGCTTAAGGAGTGACTTGCTCTAGTCATTTTGCTCTTAAGGAGTAGAAGAAAGAATGGAACCTAGGTCACTTTCATTCCAGATCCTGCTCCTTTCCATATTCCACGACTGCTTTCAACAATGTAAAGTGCAAAAGCACTAAATTCTTGACATGAATATGTTACATTGACTCATTTTTCTGGGGTTATTAATCACTCTTTGCCTTCCTTTTCCTGAAATGCTTTATTACTAGATGACTTTTAGCAGATGGTTATTATATAGCCAATTATACTATTTATGCTTGGAATGATAGGGAAAAATAGTGTCTCTCGTGTTGTGGAATTAAAATGAAGTTGGGAATATTGCTGCCATTTTCTGTGTCCAAGAGTAAATACACACCTACTTGTTTTCAGGGCAGGCTATATGAAATGAGCTAGTCATTCTCTATGAGTTTCCATGAGTTATATGTAGAGCACCAACTTAAGTGACAGAGAGCTCTAACAGTTATTTTTATTAATAAGATTCCCTACAGTCTCAGCCCACTGGTGACAAGTCCAGAGCTGTGTTTTGTTGCCATTAATTACCAGGAGAGCAGCCCCAGGATACTTGGCTCTGGGTTCAGTGTCCACATTAGAAGCACTACCCCAGAGCTCGATATAGTTTACGATGTCATAATGCTTTCAATTAGCAAATCTTAAATAACTTCTTTAAACAAAATAACTAATCATGGGATGACTACTGTCTTCCATAACATAAATCCTAAACTATAGTGTTAGTGATTATTATGAAATTAGAGAAGGGTGAATCAAGCTTCATTTAGAATTTGCAAAATATCTCAAGCTCTTTTTTAAAACATTTTGAAATATATTTTGTAACATTTTCCAAGCATACTTTACCAAGCATATTTTCTCTAACTTTTAAGCCCTTGTATATTTGAAGGAAAACTTAATTCATATGTTTCTGATTCATTTGCACTCATCAAAGTTACTTTTTAAGAACAATCTGGTTTCCAGAAAGCCTAAGGAGCCCTTCTCATGAAGCCTGTCAGTCTTTAAAAGCCTTTTTCCCCAATCAAAACCTTCTTCCCTAAAGATAAATGTGGATGAAATGTTTTAGTTCAGTTTATAATTCAGAGCCTATATTTCAAAATATAAGCTAGCTTTGAATGTACTATAATAAGTTGTGCTGCATATCACTGTAGGAACTAGCTTCATTTGTTTTTCTTCAGTGCAAAGAGCTTACAGTAAGTGTGCTCACTTGAAAACTGTGCAGTGATGTGCTATATTGTCTTCCCAAATTTATAGGTGACAAATGTGGGTTGATCAAACATATCAGACTAAATTAACTATTTATTGGGGATCCGTCATATATGCTGAATATGTATACATATTTTTGTATACATTCAGATGTAGATGTATACACTCATAAAAATGTTTAAATTCTTATAGTTTATGTTTTTTGTTTTTATCTCTACTTACAAATCCTAACAAGATATTGCTGTATTCTGGATTAAATTAATAATTTATTGTGAAACAGCTGTTATTGTTCTCATCTCCCTTCAGAAATGCTTTTCACGTGAGATTAGTTCAATAGGTTTCTGTTGCTTAGCAGTAGATATAAGAGGACAGCTTTTTGTAAAATTTAATTGAACAGGTTGATTGTTTGAAATCTTAGAAAAAGTACGGTCATTGCAGTGAAGGTAAAGGAAATGTGCTCGCAACTAATTGGACCGAATGTCACACACCACAGAGACTCTGGAAAAGATCTGCAGAAACATAGCAACAAAAGAATGGAGTTTGCTCAAGGCAGCTAGAAACTGCATTCAGAAATATTCACATTTAAAGAACATGAGTATTTTTCTTGGATTCTCATGGAATTGTGTGAAATATATGTGCTAATCACAAGAAATAACCTGTTCAGTTTTTTTTCTTGATGAAAACTGTCATTTTTTTCCTTGAATTTTTTAGTGTGGGATTATTAAGCAATGAAAATATCTTTTCTGTACTTTTCAAGCTACACCAACTTTTGACATATTTTGTCAGTTTCATAAATGAACTCAGTATTTTAGAAAGAGTTTTTATGATAGATGAATTCCTTTTAAAAATCAACAGCTAAATTTTTCTTTTTTCAAATCTAATAGAAAAACCTCTTCCATGAGGGCAACTTTTAACCTTTTACAGGTTTAACCTTAAAAGAATTATTTTACAAAGGAAATATGCTCACAAAATTATTAAGGTTGTTTTTATAAAGCAGTGTTTATAGAAGTAAAGCCAATGTGTGCACTTAACGCCTGTCTCCCAAAAACCCTTGGCCTAAAAGTCCATCCTGCCTCTCGACCTCGTGTCACTTCTCACATAAGACACGACTGTGCTGGTCCCCGTCACTGTGGCCTGGACAGTGCTCCGCAAACCTCTGTGGTGATGCCTCTCCATCAGTAAGATGCTGTGCGTTATACACTGTTAGCATATTGATAGTTTACAGAATATTTATAATTTACAGTAGAACTTTATGTAATTTATAAAAATATTCACAAGTACAGAAATTTAAAGACTAGCAGTATGAAAACACTGAAAAAATAATTTCATTGGTACAAAATGCCCTTGAAAAATTATGAATACTTGTGTTGAGATTTAATATAACTTTTAAACCTTGCATTAACTAGGTAGGGCAATTTAGTTTATTTTAGTGTTTAGTTTTAATGACTGTTGTAGGTGAAAAAGTTACTTCATAAAGATATGTGGATCCAAGTGTAAGAAAGAAATCATTGGCTACAGTTATAATTCATTTTTAATCATTCCAACTAATTCTACAGAAGTTTTCATTTAACTTTGAGTTTTAAATATGCATCCTCCCTGATGTCAGTTCTTGCGGATTAATTAGAAGGTGCATTTTATATGAATAGTTTCAAAACTCACGGAACCTGTTCATTTGGAAGATTTTAAACACATAGAAAAATGGTTTCAAGTTTAAATTGCACATGTTAAGAGTTTTTAGTAGGAGACTCACTGTTTTTTGGCAACAAAATGAGGGAAAAACTGAAACAGACCCTCAGGTCAGAGACTGAGAGCTTGCCCTTCTCCTGCATCCTTGAGCTTCGTATGCCTCCACGCTCCAATTCTCAGTCCATCGCCCAGATTGTCTACTGGTTCTGCTGAGTCTGGACAGCCTAGTCTTGAATGACATAGGACTAGGTGAATTCCTCTTGTGAGTTTTCATTTCCCCTCCGTCTTAAGGTACTGAGTTGTAGATATGATAGGAATGTGTCACTGTCCATTTCTTCAGTTTCAGTGATCCCTCTGCCAGTGTCCACAACAGTTTCTGCAGAGTATGTTCAGAATGTCCCCTCGGGAGGCACCAGGCCATACACTTCTGACACTGGGTGGGACATTGAGGTAGCTGTTAGCCACGTAAGGTGGTACCAGTGCTTGCTGATGTCTCCTTTTTGTGCAGCAGGAGTAGGGTCCTTTGGTTGGATGAGTGGAACTATTTAAGGGAGGACCAACAGTGGAACAGAGACTCAGTTATTAACAGACGTGAGAGTGAACCTGGGACGGGGTATAGTGTGTAACTGACTGGAAAGGCTGGATATGAACCACAATGTTTGGTCTTATTTGGAATGTGTATACTCTGGTCAAAGCATCATTCCTGCTCTTTGGATCGAGATCTGTTAGATATTTAAGCAAGAGCTCTGTTGGTTGGGTCCTAAGAGGCGTTACGGTTTCATGAGAACTTCAGCTCCGTAGTCAGAAAACTGGATTCTAGCTCCAGCGTCACCACTTCCCAGCTGGGTGACTTCGGGCAAGTGACTTACTCTCTCTGTGCCTCTGTTATCTCACCTTAAAGTGTAGGGGATAATAATAGTACCTTCCTTATAGAACTGTAGGGAAGATTAAATGAGATCCTCAGTTGAAAATGCATACCACTTTCTGGCTCTGTAATATAAGCCTCAGTAAATGGTAGCTGCAGTGGAGTGCTAGAGTTGGCATCTCATGGGCTTTCCCACAGCCAGGTCTTGAACACTCAGGAATGATGTCAGTCTTTGAACCACGAATAGCTGGAAATTGGCCATGGTGAGAGTATGTGCACCCTGGAATAAGCACACACTACACATCAAGGCTTCCTTTTCACAGAGCCCCCTTGGAGAGTCAGTTTATCAGCTCATCACAGGTCAGCTATTGTAATTTTGTGTGGGTTTTTTTCCTTCCTTTCCACAAATAAAGCAGCCTTGTGTCCCTCTCACAGCTACTTGTCAGTCCTCTAGAATTCGTAGGTGCAATAGTGGGTAATATTCCAAACCTTTGCCAGGCATCCAGAATAGGGGCAGTTTGATTTGCAGTAAGCTGTTTTGACTCAAGGGGTTTTGGATCTGCCAAAATTAGGGAGCACTCCTCTTTTATTGCAATGTAGCAAATCATAGGACACCAGAATGTCCATGTCCCTAAGGTCAATTAATATTTGACAAAGGGGGCAGGAGCATTAAGTGGAATAAAAATAGCCTCTTCAACAAACGGTTTTGGGAGATCTGGACAGGTGTAGGGGGCTGCTTTTGAGTGGTATTGGGGACTGTAGTCCCATACAAGCTGGGGCCTGGGAGAGGCCCCATAAGACTTGGCTGGAACACTGGTAATGCGGTTGATAGGCAGGACCTGATAATAACTCCGAAGGCCCCAGAGGGTAATCAAGCCTGGAAGCAAATTACACTCCTTGAAGCATGCTGTGTTGCTCCCTCAAGCTCTGACAATCTTACACCAGATAACCAGCTCAAGGCTGAGAAAGAAATTTACGAAATTCCTGGACCCTGATCCAAATCCCATCTGACATCATGTTTACTCATCTCGTACCCATACAATTAGATATGTTCCTGCCATTGTCATCTTTAAACATCACCTGTTCTCTGTAAACTTAAGATACTGATGTAACTAGATTACCTATACATTCTTGCTACCTATCCCTCTCTTGTAACCCTCTCAATAAAAGCCATTGAGCACGAGGGCTCGGGACATTCTCCTTGAAAGAGAATCGCCTTCCTCTTTCCTTGACAGGCAAATGGCGTCTGGAACGACTCTTTCTTCCATCCATGTCAAATCCGGGGACTTTGTGGGCCAGAGTCCCCCATAGACAGGTACATGCAAAAAAATGAAACTTGACCATCAACTTACACCATACACAAAAATAAACTCAAGGTGGATAAAGGACTTACGTAAATGTAAGTCATGAGCACCATAAAAGTCCTAGAGGAGAATATAGGCAGGAAAATCTTAGATATTCCATGCAGCAATATTTTCACCGATATGTTCCCTAGAGCAAGAGACATAAAGGAAAGAATAACTGGGACTACATCAAATTAAAAGATTTCTGTGCTGCTGAAGAAAACATCAGCAAAATGAAAAGGGAACCAACTATATGGGAAAATATAGTTGCAAATGATACGTTGGACAAGGGTTTGATCTCCAAAATATATCAAGAACTTACATGACTCCACACCAGAAAGACAGTCCAATTAAAAAATGGGCAAAGGTCTTGAATAGACACTGCAGGAGGACATACATGGCCCCAAGGAGGGCCCATAAACATATGAAAGGATGCTCAGCATCACTAGCCATCAGAGAGAGGCAAATTAAAACTACAGTGAGATACCACTTCACACCAAATGATGTCAGAATGGCCATCATTAATCAACAAGTGCTGGTGAGGTTGTGGAGAAAAGGGAACCCTAGTGCACTGTTGGTGGAAATGCAGGCTGGTGCAGCCACTGTAGAAAACAGTTTAAAATTTCCTCAAAAAGCTAAAAATGGAACTGCCTTTTGACCTGGTAATTCCATAGCTGGCATTATACCCTAAGAATCCTGAAACACCACTTCGGAATAAACTGCACCCCAGTGTTCATAGCAGCAGCATTTACAATAGCCAAGTGCTGGAAACAGCTTAAGTGCCCATCAGTAAATGAGTGGATCAGAAAACTGCGGTTCATTTACATAATGGAATACTATGCAGCTGAAAGAAGAAAGAAGGGACTCCTACCCTTTGTGAAAGCATGGAACTGGAGAGCATTATGCTAAGTGAAATAAGCTAGGTGGTGAAAGACAAGTACCATATAATCTCACCTGTAAGTGGAACCTAATCAACAAAACAAGCGAGCAAAATGGAACAAGAGACGTGGAAATAAAGAACAAACTGACAGTGACTGAAGGGGAGGGGAGAGGGGTATAACGGGGAAAAGAAGGGGAAGGGTCAAGTCAAGGAATATGTATAAAGGACCCGTGGACAAGGACCATGGGGGTGGGATTGAAAGTGAGGGTGGGTGGGTAGGGCAGGGGAGAGTAATGGGGGAAAAAGGGGGCCAACTGTAATTGAACAGCAATACAAAAATTTTAAAAAAAAGAAAGGCCAAAGTATTCATTCAGTTTAGCTCATGACAAATACAGTCTGAGCTATGCTAGGCAGTACCCATGCAGCTTTCGGCCTTTTGCCAAAGGTGAGGCTCTTTAATTGTCCAGAAGGTTCTGAGCCCTAGAACTGGCATGGCTTCCATAGCAGTATGGCAGACAGGTGTGCCCAGAAGTGTGCTGAGTGATGGCGAGAGCTGTGTGGTCATGGTTCCAGCAGAGGTAGGAGAGGCAGGAGGAAGACGGGGTTCTGTTCTCACTACTTTAAGTACCTTCCCTGAACCAAGAAATGGAACTTGGTGGTAGCACCCAATTAGAACTCTTCTTGCCTCATTTAGCACACTATGGATCAAACTTGTCCCTGTGTTCAATAGAAACAAAGAGCACGCATATTTTCTCAAAAAACAACACTTTAAATATGAAATTTACAAACTACATGCTGTCTTAATTGCAGATATTTGCACATGTAGAGAGGGTCACAAGGCTTTGTATACCTTAAGAAGCACAGACCAGGGATACATTTGTTAGTCCCATTTGCTTTTCACAAGAGCGAGCAAGCATTGCATGATATCAGTGTCTCAGGGTCTATAATGGAGAGGTTCCCAAGTTTTCTGCATAAGAAAATTTTCTATGTAATCGATGGCAGAGTGTGCCTGAAGGGGGTCTGGAAGGAATAGCCAGGACTTACTCTTCCATGTATTCTAATCTGAATCTAATACAAATATTCATTTATGTAGGTCTATTATTTAGACCTTTATAAAGTCCATTTATAAAGCTCAGCAGATTCCAGACCTAGTCCCTGCCTTGAGGACCTCATCCTGGTAGAAAGACCCCTGAAACAAGCCACCAAAGGTGACTGCAGGGTGGAGCAAAAGTAGGTTTAAGTTGTATGAGAAATGCAGTTTATTCTTGTATTATTATTTATTATTTGTATTCTTTCCCTTACGAAAAACCTACTTTTGCGCCACCCTGTATGGTAACAGTGAGTATATGGCTGATAGGTGGTGTGGAGGAGGGAAGGACAAAGAGGACTCCCCAGAGGAGGTGATGTCAGCCATATTCTGGAGCCTGAAGAGGGGCCTACCAGTGACAAGAGGGCATACTAACTAGTTCAAGTAGAGATAACAGCTGCTGCTGTCCTGTGCTGGTGACTTGTCTCAGAGTTGTGGTTGCGTTTTGTTGGAGTGAGATCTTTTACAGCTGTTTCTTCATCCAGGTGGTGAGCCCTGTGAGAGCAGAAAGCACTCTCTTTGCCTCCTCTGCAGGGCTTTGCAAACTGCAGGCACTTACATGCCCAGTGGGCAGTTAGACTTTGTAATTATACAAGGTCTCCTTTCTTAGTGACCCTGTAAGCAGAGCTCTTCTGAAGAGCACTAACATGAGAACACATATACACTGCAGGATGATGACTAAGCTTGGGCTTGAAATCAGCTCCTAAGCAGAAAGCCTAGAGCAAAATTGGGTGTCTGGTCTGTGGCTGTGGTCTAAATAAACACAAAACTTCATTTCCTTTCCCTTTTTTGTAGCTTAAAGTTACCTCATTGTGATGACTGGTTATTGAGCTGTGAATACACTGCTTTGCCTGCCTTCTCAGTGGGCATGTGGCTGTCCAGAATCAGTGGCCCTACTCTAATAGTGTCATTTCCATGTGCCATGCTGATGGCACATCTCTGCTGTTGCAGTGTCTTGCTGTGTGAAACCCCTGTTTTCCAGGCCCACGTGCAGTCTTGGCCTGTTCTGGGGTTGTCTAGAGGATTGAATTTGCCCCATATGAACAAGCCTACTTCCTAAATCAAAGGCATCTCTCCATTTGCAGTTGAATATGAAGTTTACACATTTCAGATTGAAATTCATAAACCTATTTTGCATTACACTTAATAATAATTTCTTTTAGCTATTTCCCTCAGGCTATAGAAGAATGAAAAAATAGATCTGAGCTCTGTATTTTGACTATGTTCACAGTTTGTAAATCTCTGATTTTTTTTCTTTTAAAGTGACATGTGATAACAATACATCACTCTAAACAAAGACTGATAAGTAGGGGCAGGTTTGCCTTATAATCATGTTCATCCTACCTAAATTATCCTGTCAATTCCCTTGGAAAATTCATCTGTTTTTCTGCCTGATTTGCTGCATCAAGTTGATATATGCCACCTAATGGATATGGTATCCACCTGTAAAATGGTGAACTTCGTGTCCAGATTAGGTAATGCTTTAAGACGGATCTATTTCAGAGCTAGAAGGGACGTTAGACCACGTAACTCAGTGTTTCTCATCCTGAGCTACAGAATTCATGTGTTGTGAGAAAAATTTTTAAATATTGTGTTTTCATTCAGATGAACAACCGTGTGTGTGTGTGCGCGCGCGCGCGCGCACATGCATAAAGTCTGGCCCAGGAAGATGACCTCTCTGAATGGAGAACTGTAAGATTTCAAAGGTCATGACTTGGCTCCAGGGATAGGTTCAAAATTTCCTGCAGAATTGGAAGGCCAGAGAGCTTTAGGGCTAGGTATATATTTAGGGATCTTACCTTTTTAGTAGAGGAACTGAGACCTAGCAAGGGGATTTGCTCTACATCACAGAGCTTTGCTCATAATAAAAGAAAAGGTGCTTCTTTTGTTTGTTAAGTTATATCTCTTTAGGACTTCCGGCCAAGATGGAGCGGTAGGTAGAAATGCTTTGTTTCCTTGCATAACCAAAAGAAGGACAACAGCTGCTGGGAACTGTCCTGTCTGGTTTTAGGAACTGTAGCCTTGCCAACAGGTGAGAGGGCCCTGGGGCTAGAGCTAAGCAAGGAGGCCTTGGGAAAATAGGCCACTGAGGAGACAAAACCTGTCCCTCTGGCAGGGGCTGTGCCTTCCTCACATCACCCTGCTTGGCCCTGGAGGATGGCTGGTTAGTCAATGACAGGTAAAACCCCTCAATGGCAAGGGCAACCTAGGACAGGCACAGTCGCATAGGGGCATCAGGGAAGGACTTGGGGGACACAGAGAAAGGGCAAAAGACCCTCACCCCTTGGCTTTGATATGGCTGGAGTCCTCATTCTATCTGAGAGAAGTCTCCTTATCTCCTGGCTGCTCTGCTTCCCCTGCCTGGCTCGGGCTTGAAACAATAACTAGAGACAGCCCTAAACTGGATCAGGCGGTTCCCAGGGGAAATCAGGCCTAGAAGTAAATTCCTTGAAGCATGCTTTATTTTTTCCCTCAAAGCTGTGATGGCCGGCTCATGCTGGGAAGGAAATTTACATTATTCGCAGACCCTGACCCTAAACCATTTGGTACTCTTATGTTTATGCTCTTATGTTTACTCGTTTCGTCTTGGACCCATGTAAATCAGTGTGTTCCTGCCATTTTTTTTCTTCAAAACATCTATTCTCTGTAAACAGTAACATACTCATGTAATGAGATCACCTGTACTTTCCTATTACCTAGCCCCATTGATAACCCTTTCAATAAAAGCCTTTGGACACAGAAGCTCAGGGCATTCTCCACTAGAGGGAATCACCACCCCCTTCTGGCAGACTGAGAAAAGTGTCTGGGATGGCTTATTTTTATTTCCCCATCCGTGATGACCTGGAGCGGCTCTGTGGGACCAGAGCCTGCCTCTGCCTCAAACAGCAAATTTAAAAACAAAAATAAATTAGAACTGCTAGAAAATCAAACGGTATGGAAGTCTGACAAACAAGGAGTTAAAGAAGAAACATTCATCCAGATTGATAGGAGGGGCAGAAACAGACAGCTGGGGTGGAAAGGATGTGCAGCAGGGCAGTGGCTCGAGGACCTGGTGGTCCCACATTCACATGTGGATAAGCCAGGAGGAACAATTAGGGAGCAAGACAAGCCACACAACCCAGGGTTCCAACACAGGGGAATAAAACCTCAAAATCTTTGGTGGTAAAAACCTGTGGAGGTTGTGGCAGCAGGAGAAACTCCCAATCTCAAAGGAGAGTTTGTTGGAGAGACCCATGGGGTCCTAGAATGTACACAAACCTACCCACCAGGCAGTCAGCACCACAAGGGCCCAATTTGCTTGTGGGCAGTGGGGAAGTGACTGAAGGCTGGCTGAGAGCCAAGCAAGTGGCATTGTTCCCTCTGGGACCCTTCCCCCACAGACAGCCCCACAAGGCAGCAAAGTGGGTTGCCCCATCCTGGTGAATACCTAAGGCTCTGCCCCTTACAACATAATAGGTACATTGAGACAAAGAAATATGACCCAAATGAAAGAACAGATGAAAACTTCAGAAAAAGAACTAAGTGACAAGAAGATAGCTTCCCTATCAGATGCAGAGTTCAAAACACTGGTAATCAGGATGCTCACAGAATTGATTGGGTATGGATGCAAAATGGGAAAAAGTACAGGCTATGCAAAGTGAAATAAAGAAAAATATACAGGGAACCAACAGCAAAGGGAAAGAAACAGGACTCAAATCAATGATTTGGTGCAGGAGGAAGCAATAAACATTCAACCAGAGCAGGATGAAGAAACAAGAACTTAAAAAATGGGGAGAGGCTTAGGAACCTCTGGGACAATGTTAAATGTTCCAACATCTGAATCATGGGGGTGCCGAGGAAAAGAAGAAGAGCAAGACATTGAAAACTTATTCGAAAAAATAATGGAGAACTTCCCCAATCTGGCAAAGGAAATAGACTTTCAGGAGATCGAGGAAACTCAGAGTCCCAAAGAAATTGGACCCAAGGAAGCACACACCAAGGCACATCATAATTACATGACCCAAGATTAAAGATAAGGAGAGAATCTTAAAAGCAGCAAGAGAAAAGGAGACAGTTACCTACAAAGGAGTTCCCATAAGACTGTCAGCTGATTTCGCCAAAGAAACCTTTCAGGCAAGAAGAGGCTGGCAAGAAGTATTCAAAGTCATAAAAGGCAAGGACCTACATCCAAGATTACTCTATCCAGAAATGCTATTATTTAGAATGGAAGGGCAGATAAAGTGCTTCTCAGATAAGTTAAAGGAGTTCATCATCACCAAGCCTTTATTATATGAAATGTTTAAAGGACTTATCTAAGAAAAGGAAGATCAAAACCATGAACAATAAAATGACAACAAACTCTCAACTATCAACAAGGGAACTTAAAAGAATACAAAAACAAAAACTAAGCAAACAACTAGAACAGGAGCAGAATCACAGAAATGGAGATCGCATGGAGGGTTATCAGCAGGGAGGTGGTGGGGAGAGAACAGGGAAAAAGGTACAGGGAATAAGAAGCATAACTGGTAGGTACAAAATAAACAGGGGGAGGTTAAGGAAAGTATAGGAAATGGAGAAACTCAAGAACTTATATGTATGACCCATGGACATGAACTTAAGGTGGGGGAATCCTGGTGGGGGTTGCAGCCCAGAGAAGGCTAAAGGGGAGAAAAAATGGGGCAACTGAAATAGCATAATCAATAAAATATATTTTAAAAAAGAAAAAATGTTATATCCCTTTTGGGAGACAGATATAAAGCAGAATCTGAGTGGTCAAACTTGGGAGCAAAACTGGTTCAGTTTTCTATATTTCATTCCAGCCACATTTGTATTAGAAACAACTGATTTAAGTTCATTGTGTAACATCAAAAGAGCACTGGGAGCTGGCTGGTACTAGAGTCAAGTCACAATCCCTGACAAGGCAGACTACACATCTCTATTTTATAAACAGTCTGCACGTCGTGCTGATTTGCTTTAAAAACACTGGTGTATAGACAGGAAGTGGCCAACTCAATACTAGAGACATTAAATTGGGTGAGAGCTATTCAGTGGGCATTCCATGGACTCCTGATAGTCCTCACAGTGCTAAACTGATAAAAAATTACAAAACACAGCACTTCCGTGGGAAGTGTGGGTAACCTTTATTCAGCCACTGACCTTACCAGCACCTCACTTCTGGTTTTCAGAGATTTCAAATTCCAAGGTCAGTGAGCAATGAAAAAAGTGATTAAATAAATGGAGTTTACTAGAAGAGCTCCCATGTGGAGGACTATGGTTGAGACACAACAGGAAGAGGCAAACCAGGAGCTGCCAATACTTGAGGGAGGAGATGGTTAACTTACTGCAGGAGAGGCTTACAGATCAGATTCTAAAGGACAGCGGTGGGATGACTGGTAAACCCCCAAACACACGGTGTAATCTCTTTCCTCCAAGGGGCGCTCACAGGTAAGCACCTATGGATGGATGCACAATTCCCAGTTAACAGCCATACTTCCCATTTGACAATCTCTTACATCTGTCACCACAGCAATTTAAATATTTGTTTGCATTTTTCAGTGTTTTAGACAACATTGGTCACGTGTAGGGGATTTCTCTTAGAGCTGCCAGCATGGTTGAGGTTAGGTGGCACATATGGGTGGGGCCATAGGGGAGAAAGAGCACCCCCTCCCTGGACAGTTTCCACTGTTAGCCTATGGTAGCAAAAGGGGGGGAGGGGAGGAGGAAAGGACATACCTAAAAGGAGTTCATTGAAAACCGTTCTGCACCTGGAGACTGGAGGCAAGATCAGTCTGACTAGATTTTAAAAAGGCCTTTTTCTGTTTTTTCACCTCCTCTTGCCTCTTAAAACATCTTCCTGCACATCAAGTGCCCAGTTCCTGTAGATTTTCTAAAACATCATGTTTTAATATCCCACTAAACCTTCTCTGTACTGCATAGAAATAATCCCCCATCCACCACTCAAGTCAGTACCTGTTCCCTGAGTGACAGACGTTAGGAAAGCAATGGGATCAAATTTGATTAAACATACAGACACTGTAGCATGTTGCAGATTCTACTTCTTCAGCTTTCCCCAATCTTTCCTCTCTTTTTAGCTGCAATTTCTAATTACCCTAAGAAACAAGACATACAGAAAGTTTCTAGACAATCAACTAGGGTGATTAGCAGAACACTTGGGGAGCTTTTAGAGATACGTATGCCTAAACCCCTCCCTTGAAATCCATTATTTCATAGGTTTTGGAGTGATCTAGGTGTCTAAATTTTCAATAAGCTTCCTAGATAATTCGAATTGGATCATGCAGTTTCTTGCTTTCTAGTAAAGAACACTTGCATAAGAAAGCGTACTCTCCCCACCACTTGCCGTGGTGGAGGGAGGCACTCACTGCCTTTTCCCTTAGCAATACTCCCTAGAGCCAAGGCTGATAGAGTTTTGATTTTTAGAATTCTTTAGTAGCTATTCTCTTAGCAGAACTGAACAAACATTCTTAGACTCTATTCTCCCTGTCCAAATTCCTACCTCATAAATTCAGCCATGGGCAAAGATTGGAAACTGCAGACCTTGGAAATGTTTGGCTTGAAAGACAGCAAACCCTACCCCTAAACCTGATCTTATTAGATAGCCTTATTTCCTTCCCCCTCATCCTTTCTTCTTTTTTTCAGGACCTCTCTTTATTCAGTTCTCCCCTCCCAACTGGAGGTTTGTTTTTAACTCTAAAAAAGCTATTTCAATGGTTGTGACTGTCTTATCATTCCTATGTAATTACCAGACAGTACAACATGGCTATCCACTTTATTGGCATGTATTAGATTTACTTTGCTGTAAGTTCTATTTAATGCTGAAACTGACCTCTGTTTATGTTTTGCTCTGAAAGCATGCACATCTCCTAGAAGATTAATAAAGCAAAGTGAGACAGTTGTAACATTTTATTTGTGTTTGGCTGACAGTTTGGCACCATTGCAACAAGTCCCAGGTATAAACAGCAGGCTTGAACTTATGCACATGGCTAGAGCCAGGCAGTTGATGTTCTCCTCTTGCATGTTGAATTTCAAAACAAGTGCAATCACCCCAAACTCTACCAAGATAGAGGTGTGTGTGCGTGGGTGCATGCATACAGGCATCTGTCCATCCTGGGGATGGAAGAAGGATCTTTGCCAAGGCAGTTGGCAGCATCTGCCATGTTGCCTTGAGGGACAAAGTAGAGATGATTTCCTCCTGGACGATTGTTATGTGGGTTCTTGACTGACTACATAAGAGGATGATAATTAGTGAACCTAAGCTGGACTGGAAAGAAGGCTTTTAATACCATGCTATAGGGTCTTGTACTTGACCCTGTTCTTTAAGTGTTTTAAAGTAAGTTAAAAATAAAGACAACAAATTTTCAGATGACCCAAAGCTGAGGAGGACATGTTATATTTAAGATTATTGAGACAATGTTTAAAAAAAGTGCAATACATGGAAGAGCTGGAATGAGCAAAATGAAATGTAAAGAAGTGAAATGAGGTCAGAACAGATGCGAAGTCCTATGCTTCATACCAAGAGCCTGATGTACCAGTCAGGGAGGTCTGGTATAATAGTCATTACATGACACAGGCCTGTGCTAATATGTACCACCTAAGGGTTCAAGCTCCTCAGAAGTTTGTCATGAGGCTCTCAGAGGGCCTCCGGGAAGGTCAGTGGATGTGGGATATCTTTAGGGGGTTAGAGTCATCTGAAGCTAGTGAGGAAGGCCTCAGAACCATCATGGTCACCCAACAATCTACTGTCCACAGCAATCTGTGTCTTTCCGGAGTCCGGTACTCATCACTACCTTACAGTTAGTTTATTTGTGCTTGTGTCTTGGTGCCTTACTTGCAAACTCCAGGTTAAAGACCATGTTTTATTCCTTTTGGTGTTCACAGGGCCAAGTGCCTGACACACACAAACTTGGGAATCAGGGAGTCCCCACAGGTGGGAACTGAGCCTGTTTGGTTTGGTTTGTGTGCCCACAGGACTTAGAACAGTGTCTGGGATGCTGTAGGTCTCAGTACATGTTGGATGAAAGAAAGAACGACACATATAGATCCTCGGTGCACCTTAGCCATTTGTTCTCTATGTGGTTGTGGCATATCCTGTCAATAAATCACTGCTTGGCTATTTTAAAGCAGGAACTTCACATCCTTTTTCCTTTGCTTCTCAGTTCAATCCATTCCCATCTCTGATTACATTCTGGATTTATTAAGAAAAACCCAGACAGGACAAAAATCTTTATGATCCTTTGAAAAGGCATACTACAGATATAATGAGTTCATCACCCTTTGGCAGGAAGTAAAGTGCACAGGCTTAAGTCAGATGGGTCTGGGTTCAGATTCGAACTTGGCAGGTATTCATGAGATTTATGACTTTGGGAAAATATCCTATTGTCTTGAAGTCTTGCTTTTCTCATTTGAAAAGTGTAGATGAGCACTCCAAAGGGTGGATGTGGTATGCATAACACAAGATGCCTTCTTAATAAATGTTTCTATTATTATTGTTAGTTTACCAAGGCCTTAGCTCAGATAAGAGCCATGATTAAAGAGGAAGAAAACTCTCCAACAAGAATCAAGGCAAAAGAAATCAGAAATTGCTGAAGTCTTGCCTTCAAGGCTTACTTCTTTTGTATGTCAAAGCACCTGCTCCTATTAGAAAAGTAAGTTCCTCAGAAAGGGAAATAGAGGCCCTACATTGCTGAGGTAGCTCTGGTCTCCATGGTAACAGCACATTAGATTCTGATGTGGGCATACCTGGTATTCTCAGGTTGCTCCACCATATGGCACCTCATATATTTCATCAAGAAAAAAAAGCCTACCTTGACCTTCCTCTACTGCACAGGCACACACATGCACACCCCACCCCTCTCTGTCTAATCCACAGCCACTGAAACACACAAGCCTCTGTAAAAACCATTGGAAACTGTTCCAGAAGCCATTCAATCAAACAAAGGGCCAGAACAGTTATTCTCGTTTCAAAGAGGTGCCCAGAAGGGAGGTACCTGAAAAATACATTTGCAATTTGCTTTTTCTATGAGACAGAAGCAGAATCAGGTGGTTCCTCACCCCACCTGAGGCTTGCTAATAAAGCAGCCCTGTTCATAGCCCTGCTGAAAGCAGAATCACATCCTTGACCATGACTCATCTCATGACACCATTTGTAGAAATGGCCTCTCAAAACTCTCCCTACATATAAATGCCCATTAAATGCTCTGCTTTGAACTAGTTTAAAAGGAAAAAGAAAGATTTCCTGGTAGGATTTTAAAAAGTGCAGACAGCCTGTAGTTGCCATGTGACACAACCAAAGAATTATGGCTGCTTAGAGATTTCCTGCTCTGCTTCAGAAACAGATGTTTAAAAACTTCATGTCAAAAGAGATGTCAGGAATTGGGGATAAAAGTCACTGTTCCTTGCAGCATATCAAAGTCTTTCTTTTCAGTGGGCATCTTATTGATTTGGAGTCTTCACACCACATTCCCTGGAAAGCCGGTTTAAATTAACCACACACGCTGCCCCAGCCTGCTCGGGTGCAGCCGTGGTGCCTTGCGTATGTTAAGCTACATAAAGGGCCTTTGAAGACAATGTCTTAAAAAACCACAGTTAAGAAATGTTATAATTTAGGTTCTAGAAATGTTGGCCTATGTACAGTGCTCATGGGTATTTTTTAAGTACCTTGGGTAGCCTACTGAGTAGTAAATAATAATGAGCAAATGTATCTGTCCAACATGGGAAGTGAGCTGTGCCCTGTAAAGTTGTAGTTTCTGTGTGAAGCTGGCTCAGTGCGCAGGGTTCCTGGATCATTGCTCAGCTGTAATCTGTGGAAAAGGGCAGGTTTAAAGCAGTAACAACTTTCTCTTCATATCACTGCAAACTTTTGGCAAGCTTGCTGCTCTGTCTCTCAGCAGCTTCTTCACCCAGTTGATCATGAGGGAACTTTGAGGTTGCCTGTCACCCCAAAATGAACCATAGGTCTTTTAGAACGTATTTGATTCCACCTATACATGCCAGATATAGTCAGACTTTCAGTTCCAGCCAGGAGGAAAAGTAGCCCCCATTCATCCCAGCTCTTCCCTCTTACAAAAGACCATGGATGTAGCACAACAAACACACCTAAGAAGATTCTGAAGAAGGCAAACTCCCTAGGGTCCTCAGCCAGAGGGACAATACAGTGATGGATCCCCCACATTTCTTTATTGCCTCTGTATATTCCAGACAGGGATCTATATGATCCTCCAACCTGGAATGCCAGCAGGCACAGACCCCCAAAAATTTTTAAGAAAAGCTTGCTTCCCATAGCCAAAAAGACTGAGAATGGGGTGACCTAATAACAGAAACATTTTTAGCAATAATCACCCTATTCCAGCTAAACAGTAGTGGAAAAACCACACCCTGGAGTTTTAGTAGAGCCAAACAAGGAGCTGATGCCCTACTACAACCCTCCATTCCACAGAAGCTGGGGGTATCACTCCAATTCCCCTGCTCAGCAGGGCTCAGCAGAGATCTAATCTTCCCTTGCCAACTTGGTGGAGGCAAGTGGTGCTCTAATTCTCCCACTGGGTGATGCCTGTGGGCCGAGTGGGCAGTTGATCTCACATCCTCTGCTCAGTAGAAGAAGGCAGTGCTCCAATTTTCCTGTCAGGGTAGTGTGAGTGGACTTCAGTAGCTAGTTTAGCCTCACACGTAACTGGGATCAGAGAGGCAGAATGAGGTGGAAGGCAGGGCTAACTAGCATGCTGGCCCCTCTCCTCCCTTGAGCTTCTGTACCAACCCTGCAGCAACAAAGCAGTATGAGTCAGCCCTCCACTTCCACACTGGGGGAGACTGAGGTCATGCTCACCCTTGGGGGCAATGGGGCAGTGCAAAGTGATGCCTACTTTTGTTGGGAAGGAATCAGTGGGGTTGAGCCGTAAATCTACAGGCTCAAGAGACTGAGTGAAACTCAACTTGAATAAACCCAAATGGTATGAAATCCTTGCCAAGACATATCAAAATTAAACTTTTAAAAGCTAAAAAGACCCCCCCACACACACACAAACACACAACCTAAATCTTGGAAGCAGCCAAAGAGAAAATAATACGAGGGGTGTCCAACCTTTTGGCATCTCTGAGCCACACTGGAAAAAGAAGCATTGTCTTGGGCCACACATTAAATACACAAACACTAATGAAAACTGATGAGCAAAAAAAAGGTTTTAAGGAAATTTATGATTTTGATATGGCTGCATTCATAGCCATGCTGGGCCACATGTGGCCTGCTAGCTGTGGGTTGGACTCCTGTGAATGACAGCAGATTTCTCATTTGAAACCACGGATGCCAAAAGGACGTGGCATAACATTTGTCAGGTTTTGAAAGAACAGAAATGTTAACCACCAATTCCATATCCAGCAAAAATATCTTTCAATAATGAAGGAGAAATAAAAGCAAATAAAAATGAAGAGATTTTGTTGTTAGTAAACCCATCTTTTTAGCATGGCTAAAGAAAGTTCTCTATACATAAAGGAAATAATAACCAAATAAGGCTTGTAACTTCAAAACAGACACGGGAAAACCAGATAAAAGTGGGGGCAAATAGACTATCATATTTCTCATGCATTTCTTAAAATATTTTTGATGGTTGAAGCAAAAATTATAACACCATCTGATATAGTGTTCAGTATATGTGGAAGAAATACTTAAGAAAATTATATTTTCAAAATCTGAAAGTGTGCATCCTGGACTCCAGCTTCTGCCTAGCTGCAAATCCCAGCTTTCCATCTCTCTAGCTGTGGGATCCAGGGTAAGTGGTGACCCAAAGAGGGGTTTAAGAAGTGTTTGGCCATCTGGACTTCCAATTAAGATGGAGGTATAGGTAACCATACTTTGCCTTCTCGTACAACTACAGAAAAAATTACATCTAGACTACAAACAAATATCACCCAGAACCATCAGAAAATTGAGCTGTATGAAACTCTGACAAACAAAGATTTAAAGAAGCCACATTCATCCAGATGCGTAGTAGGGGTAGAGACACAGAGAGAGATGGAGAGGCATGGAGAGGCGTGGGTGGAGTCATGGGAGTGATGCAATGAGATGGCAGAAAGGGAGGTCCCCCGTTCATGTGAGGTGGGTAAAAATCAGGAGGGATACCTCAGAAGTGAGGGATCCCAACCCCAAACCAGGCCACCTAGCAGTCCAGGGTTCCAGCACCAGGAAGAAAAATCCCCATAACTTCTGGCTATAAAAATCAGTTGGGACTGAGTGGCAGAAGAAACCATCAGATTATCAGGAGACACATCCTAAAGGGCATGCATGGACTTAGGATTTACATAGACCTTCTCCTCTGAGATTCATCACCAGGGCAATAGCTGGAAGGGGACAAGTGCAAATGGGTAGAATATGAGGAGACTGGAAACAGGGTGAGTGCTGGGTAATAGCTTCCTCTTAGGCAAACCTCAAAGGCCAAGCAGCAATATTGTCCTCTTTCCAAGCCCTCCCCCAACACAGAGCCCCAAAGTGGTGAAACGGGCTGCCCTGTCCTGGCAATCACCTAAGGCTTCACCCCACACAATTTGCAGGTCCAGTCTTCTACCATAGCCATGCTACTAAGACAGGGAGTCAAAGAAGCTCTACCTAATACAAAGAAACAAACACAGAGGGGTTGCCAAATTGAGAAGACAAAGAAATATGGACCAATTGAGAACAGAACAAAACCCCAGAAAAAGAATTAAATGAAATGGAGATAACCAACCTATCAGATGCAGGATTCAAAACACTAATTATCAGGATGCTCAAAGAACTCACTGAGTGTGGCAATAGCACAAAAAAAGACCCAGGCAGAAATGAAGCTTACATTAAGGGAAATGAAGAAAAATCTATGGGGAACCAAGAGTGGAGGGGATAAAACTGAGTATCAATGATTTCAAACACAAGGAAGAAAAAAAGCATTCAATCAGAATGGCAAGAAGAAAAAAGAACAACAACAAAAAAAAAATGAGGATAGTATAAGAAGCCTCTGGGACACTTCCAAACATACCAACATCCAAATCATAGAGGTGCCAGAAGGAGAAGAGAAAGAGCAAGAAATCAAAAACTTATTTGAAAAACTAATGATGGAAAACTTCCCTAATTTGATGGAGGAAATAGACATAGAAGTCCAGGAAGCACAGTGAGTCCCAAACAATTTGGGCCCAAATAGAAACACACTAACACTCATCATAATTAAAATGCCAAAGGTTAAAGATAAAAGGAGAATCTTAAAAACAGCAAGAGAAAAGCAGAGACTTGCCTACAAAGGAGTTCCCATAAGACTATCAGTTGATTTCTTAAAAGAAACTTTGCAGGCTAGAAGGAACTGGCAAGAAATATTCAAAGTGATGAAAAGCAAGGACCTACCTACAATCTAGATTACTCTATCCAGCAAAGCTATCATTTAGACTGGAAGGGCAGATAAAGTGCTTCCCAGACAAGAAGAAGCTAGAGGAGTTCATCATCACCAAGCCCTTATTATATGAAATGTTAAAGGGACTTATCTAAGAAAAGGAAGATCAAATGAGATGAGATCAGGCACATTCAGGGTGGTATGGTCGTAGACAGAAAAAGAAGATCAAAACTATGAACATTAAAATGGCAACAAATTCACATCTATCAACAACTGAATCTGAAAAAACAAACCAAGCAAACAACCAGAACAAGAACAGAATCACAGATACGAAGATCATTTGGAGAGTTATTAGCTGGGAAGGGGAAGTAGGAAAATGGGGGAAAATGTTCAGGGGTTAAGGAGCATAAATGGCAGGTACAAAATAGACAGGAGGATATGAAGAATAGTATAGGAAATGGAGAAGCCAAAGAACTTACGTGCACAGCCACGGACATGAACTAAGGCGGGGATTGTTGAGGGGAATGGGAGTACCAGGTAGCTGGGGACAAAGGGGAAAAATTAGAACAACTGTAATAGCATAATCAATAAAATATATTTTTTTAAAAAAAGAAATGTTTGGTAGTCCATTGGAGTTGTAGGCTGGCTCACAAGTACACTTCATCTTTAGGAAAGGCCTCAGAGGAACTAGGGGACTGTGGCAATTCACAACACCAGGACAGACTGTATCAGCTGAAATGCCCTCGGAAACAGGGCATGTGTTGACTGGCTCACTCTTGACTTGAGGGGGTGTGGGGACTCACTTTCCCAGAGTGCCCTCTTTTGGGGTTTGACTAGTCTCTGCTTGGGTAGCTGGGCCCTAAGCTTGGGGAATCTGCCCTTCATCTGTTCCATGGTTCTCTTCATAGCCCCCTGGGGTTCTTGTGTAAATCACTTCTCAGCTCTCCCAAGAGGCATATGCAGATCAGGCCCCACAGTGACCCTACGCAAGCAACTATCACCATAAATAACCCCAACCTGAAGACACGCTGGGGTCAACCTGCATGCCGTTTGATTAAGTAATGCACAGAAATGCAGTGAGAGAGCCCATCTCATGACTGAACATAAATCTGAGAGACTGGTCAGGAAAAAATCCAAACCTTTCTTGGTTGTATCATTATGATACTTGGTGGCTGAAAAGGAAATTATTTACTTGGGAAATATCCACAGTAACGTGACAAAGATCACTATTACATTGCTAATGACCTCTGTTCTCTTGTTCTAGAGCTTAGTTTTTACTTAGTGTCTAAAATTTATAGGACGTGACGTGGTGGCAGGCTTGCTCTAAGGCATCAGCACTCTCAGCATGGAAGGCCTCGGAGCAAGTGAGGCTGTGGCTGCTGATGGGAGGTTTTCCCTGGGGCCTTTGAGGGAGAAACACAGAATCATGTCCTCCCACCCAAGGGAGCTCAGGGGTTCAGCCCAAATGTTTCCTGATGAGTCCATCCTGGTTCATCTGCCTAGAGTGCCATTTTTACTGCTAGTGGCCTGAGATCAGACATCTCTGGCCATTTTGTCAGGACACTCCCTAACTCAGGCCTCCTCCTCATGGCTGGCCTGACCCTGTGGCCTTCAGGTGTCTGCATCAACCACACACCAGAAGACTCAGCTGGGCCAACCCACTACCTATCCACAGGGGGCCTTAGCCCTCCCTCCTCATCCACATTTGTCCTCTCAGCCTCTCACTGGCTTCTGCACTTGTCCATATCCTCGGTTTTAGGATGCATCTAGGTTTTTACTTACCTTATGGCTCTCTTTATTTTTGACCCTTGGCGTTCTCCTGGACCCATCCATACTGGCTCCCTGGCTGGTCTCAGTCATCACCCATGTGTCAGTAGCCTCTTTGACCAGAGTTCCCACTGGGTGCTCCAGCTTCTCATTCTTTCCCCTCATTCATCCTTGCCCATGAATAGTCCCTCCAAAAATCCAATTTTTTCTATAGCCTTTCTATAAGCCCACTATGATTGGATGACCATTCTTTATGTCCTGCACACCTCACTGTGTGGTCTTCAGGCTGAGGGTGGGAAAGCCCATGGTTACACGTGTGCATTCTGGAGCCCAGCTGCTGCCTGGATGCAGACTCCAGCTCTTGGTCTCTGGCTGTGGGACCCAGGGCAAGTGTGACCCTTCTCAGACTCAGGTCCTTTCCTGGGAGATGGACATCATAGGAGCCCTTACAGGGTTGTTGGGAAGATTAAATGAATTAATTCATATAAATAATTTAGAACAGGGCCTAGGCCTTAGTAGGTGCTATGTATTTATTATTTTGCTAAGTTAGTCTTTAAAATCTAAGCCAGCTTTTAAAAATAGGGTCCTGCAATTTTAGAAGTGTGCTATTGTGTTATGCTTAGCATGCCCGCCCACCCAGCCTGAACAGGATGGCTGGAATCAAAACCAGGTGTCAGGGAGGGGAAGAGAATTCCAGGGGCTTTGCTGACTAATAGTTGAAGTTTTCTTCCCTAAAAATGTGGGACTCTTGGAAAACAAGTTTTAATAGAAAAAAATACCTATAGACAGTTGGTACCATTTTCTCTAATTCTTGATCTTTGTCAACTGACAGGATCTCCATGCTCTGACGAGTGCTCCTGTGCTGTGGGCTGGCTCCTGGTTGTGGCTCTGGGCTCCTATCTCTTAGGGCTGAGCCATCATCATTCCTTCTTAACCACAGGTGGCCTTTACACCCTGCCAAGAATGTTGGCATTTTTTGCAAAGAAGACAACTTATCTTCCAGTGTTCTCGTGCTCAAAGTTAGTTACCTTTCTCTAGCACAAGAGAAGAGAAGGAAGTGCTTTACAGCTGTGTGTCGCCACTGAGAACAGACAAATTCCTGAACAAAGCCTGAAAGCCACAGCTGGGGTCTGCATCATCCCCCAGAGAGCCCTGCCTCCGCAGCTGCCAGCCCACACTAACTGGTGGACCCTTGGGGGTCCACACTCAGCATGACCACAAAACTCACCTTCATCTGTGTTGTGTCTGGGGCTGGTGTCTCAGGCTCTGCCTTAGACTATTCTCTGTGGTGATGGGAAGACCTAGCTCTTTGTCTCTAATTGTCCTGGCCACACAGCAGGAATCCCTACAGACTCATCCCACAAATACCACGAAGGAGTGCTAGATGCTGTGATCGAAGTGGAAGAATCAGAGCCTCCTGGGGCCTGGGAGTGGTGAGGTGGGGATCAGGAGAGGCTTTCTCAGGGAGGCGATGCTTGACCTGCCTTTTAAAAGGCAAGTAGATGTTCACTACTAGATTGCAAGGTGGGTGGGAGTGGGACGGAGAACTGCAGGTAGTGGAAACCCCTCGAGCACAGGTGAAGAGGCACAAGGCTCTGGGCAGGGGGAGGGTGCAGGGAGAGGTGAGATGGCAAAGGGCACCCAGGACCCCTGGGCTCACTCTGGATGAAGCCTTGACCCAGAAGTCAGCTCAGCTTTATACTGAAAATCATTCATGCTGGCTGGGCAAACAGCCCAAGGGTTTTCCCTGTAAAAGTTTCTGAAGCCTCCCTCCTTTGGTTCTAGGAAATTTGAAAACCAAACCTCTAACCTCTGACAGATTGATTCGCTGCTTGACTCCGGCCAGCATTGCGAGGCTGATGGCCTCTGGGCCAGGAGGGAATCTGGGGGACCCTTAGGGGGAATCTCAGTCTGGAGACAGGTGTTGGAAGGAGGCATAACAGAGTCTATAATTAAATCGTGCTGACCCACCTCTAGGATAAGCCAGACTAATTTCATCCTCCTTCAAGGCAGGAATTCCAAAGGAGGGTCGTGGACAGATCCTCTAGTAATGAACAGTTTTCCATTATGATGAATTAGCTACTTTAACATTCATTTAATTAATTAATCAAGCATTTATTGAGTGGTATCTATGTGGCAGGCACTGCACATCCCATAGGGGATGCAAAGAAAAGTGAAACATGATAGCTGCCCTTCAGGAGCTCATGGTAGAGACATGAAGTCATAAGCATGTAACACCAATATCTTGTGATAGGAATATAATATCACAGCCACAGCCATGTAGAAATGAAGATAGTAACTCGACTAGCAAGGGGCTAGAGGCTTAAGGATGAGTGGGGGGTTTAATTGGTGGACAGAGTGGGAAGAACCTTCCAAGCAGCTGCAACAGCATTTTCAAAGGCATAAAGTTATGAGAACGATGATATGATTGTGGCATGTCTAGAAGACTTAATTCACAGCACGTCAAGTGATTCCCCACTTCCTGACCCCATAGCAGATGAGCCAATCGAGAACTTCACTTCTTATTTGACCAGCCTTTTTATTGATATATATTATGTCAATTTTGTTACCAGAAAGCCAATATACCCAGGCTATATCGCATTAGCTCCCCACAGAAGTCCCATCGAAGAACTACCAATCCATTCTACACTTGACTTTTAAAGATGGTGCATGCAAAAATTAATCTTATCAAATCTATTATATAAAGAACAGTATATGGCTGGTTCCTTTCCAATTTTAGTTCTTATATGTTGGTGGACTTCCTTTTGCTAAATAATGAAAGCTATGCAGCTTGTGTGAGTTTCTCGTTTTGCTTTAGTTCTTAGTTAAATATTGTGTTCAGTCATAAAAGCATATATTGGTCTAGAGTTTGGACCAGGCTTTCTTCCACTTTTCTTTGATTTGTAGTTGTTTTATTTTTTATTTTTTTAAATCTTTCAAAAGGGGTTCTTATATATTTTTTGATGATTCATTTTCACTGCTTATATCTTTTATTTTATAAATAGGTAGCATATCATATACACAGTTCTCTAGAAATAATTACTATTATAAACTCTTATCTAAGGTTATCCTTTACTTTTTAAAATTTATTTTTACTTATTTAAAAAAATAGAGCAGTTTTAGTTTTACAATAAAATTGAGAGGGAGATACAGAGATTTCCCATATACTCCCTGCCTCCACACATGCACAGCCATCCCCATTATCAAAAAGTCACTCAACAGATGTGTATTTTTTTTTTTAACCCAAGATAAGCTTACAATAGTACATTGTTATCAACCCAAATCCATAGTTCACCTTAGGATTCATTCCTGGCGCTGTACATCTGGGGGTCTAGACAAATGGATAATGGCATGTGTTCCATCATTGTAGTGTCATGCAGAGTGTTTTCACTGCCCCCAAACTCCCCTGTGCTCTGACTGTTCACCCCTCCCCACTAACCCCTGGCAACCACTGATCTTTTTGCTGTCTCCATGGTTTTACCTTTTCCAGAATGTCATATACTTGCAATCAATACAGTATGTAGCCTATTCAGATTCACTTCTTTCACTTAGTAATAGGTATTTTAAGTTTTTTCCTTGTTTTATTCATGGCTTGATAGCTCATTTCTTTTCAGCACGGAATGATATTCTATTGTCTAGATGTACCACAGTTTCTTTGTTCATTCACCTCCCAAAGGACTTCTTGGTTGCTTCCAGTTTGACAGTTATGAATAAGCTTCTATAAACATCCATGTGCAAGTTTTTGTGAGGACAGAAGTTTTTAGCTCCTTTGAGTAAATACCGAGAAGCATTATTGCTGGATTGTATGGTAACAGTATGTTTGATTTCGTAGGAAATCACCAAAATGTTTTCCTAGGTGGCTATTTTATTTGAATTCTGTTGAGTTTTCCTTTTTACACTTTAAATATTTCACTCCACTCTCTTATTTCTTTCATGGTCTGAGAAGTTTGGTGTAATCTTTTGTCTCTCTGTAAGAAGGTGTTTTTTCCCCCTCTGGCTTCTTTCAGGATTTTTTATCTTTTATTTTCTGTAGTTTGAAAATGATATATCAAGGTATAGTTTTTTGGGCATTTATCCTGCTTGGTGTTCTCTGAGCTTCCTGGATCTGTGATTTTGTGTCTGATATTAATTTTGGGGAGAATATAAGTCATTATTGTTTCAAACATTTCTTCTGTTTCTCTCTCTCTTCTCCTTCCGGTATTCCTAGTACAAGCATGTTCCACCTTTTAAAATTGCCCCACGTTCCTTGGGTAGTCTGTTCTAGTTTATTCAGCCTTTGTTCTCTTTGCTTTTCAGTTTTAGAGGCTTTTTATTGATAGGTCCTCAACCATGTGCAGCCTACTAATAAGCCCATCAAAGGCACTCTTTATTTCTGTTATAGTGTTTTTGATCTCTAGAATTTCTTTTTGGTTCTTTCTCAGTATTTCTTTCTCATTGCTGATACTGCCCATTGTCCTTGCATGCTGTCTACTTTATCTATTAGAGCCCTTAGCATGTTAATCATAGTTATTTTAAATTCCCTTTCTGATAATTCCAACATCCTTGCCGTGTCTGGTCTGATGCTTGCCCGGTCTCCTCAAATTGTGTTTTTGGCCTTTCAGTATGCCTTGGATTTTTTTTTTTTTTTTGATAGCTAAATATGATGTACTGGGTAAGAGGAACTGCTATAAATAGGCCTTTACTGATGTGGCTTCGAGGTGTTGGGGAGGGGAAGCATCTGGTTGTCCTGTGGCCAGGTGTCAGCATTAGTGAACTTGTGCCTCTGGACTGAGAGATTTACAAGCATTTCTCCACTTTTTCCCCTTCCTGTAGATGGGAAAGGACAGCAAGAGTGTGCTGGAGTTGGGTATTTTTCTTCCTCAGGTCAGTTAGGCTAGGATAAACCTTAGTAAGGTAGGCCCTGGTAACTAATTTTCCCTGAGGGCAACTTTGTTAAGAAGAACAGAATGCTGTGAAGTAGTTTAGAATGGTCCTTTTTCCCTCTGCTGCTGGAATCCCAAGGGAATTTTTCTCCAATAATTATTGTGGCAACCTGGTCAAGTTCCTGGAGGTAACTCTCATAATATTGTGGGGGTCCCCATGACTTGGGCCCCCTGGATTTTAACTCTCAGACGTGTCTGCACTGAGCCTCTGCAATTCATCAATCATGGTTCAGGCTTTTGCTCTGAAGTCTCTGCTCTGAAGTCTCTGCTCTCAGTCCCACAGTAACACTTCAAACTGGTGTCTGTCTGTTGCTCTAGCCTTGGGGGTAGCAGTTTAGCCTGTGCCCCTCTCCTGTGGATCAAAGAAGAGTTGTTGCTCTTCAATCTGCTTGGCTTTTTACTTGTTGTGAGCATGGAGCGGTGACCTCCTAGCTCCTTATGTTTGGAACAGGAAACCAGCAGCAGTGCCATCCTTTCCTTTAAACAAGCCATTCCCACACATTATAAAAGATGTTGAAATAGCATGCACATGCACACTCTTGTAGAGATAAAGTCTCAAAAATCTAAAAAGATAGGAAACTGTGAGCAGCATTTTAAAGAAAAACTACTAAAGCCCTCGGGCATTCCTTTAAAAAATTTTTTTTAATTTATAAATCATGTTTTTCTATTACAGTTGTCTCAATTTTTCCCCCTTTACCCCCCTTCACCCATGCCACCCCCACCCCCAGCCCCGACTCCCACAGTCAATTCCCACACTGTTGTCCATGTCCATGGGTCATTCATACATGTTCTTTGTCTACTCCCTTCCTTTTCTTTCCACCATTGTCTCTTTCCCCATCCCCTCTGGTCACTTTCAGGTTGCTCATGTTTCCATGCCTGTGGTTTATTTTGTTCATTAGTTTATTTTGTTGCATAGAGTCCACTTATAGGTGAGATCATATGGTATTTGTCTTTCATCAACTCGCTTATTTCACTTATCTTAATGTTCTCCAGTTCCATCCATGTTGTCGCAAAAGGTAGGTTTTCCATCCCTCTCTCTCTTCCTTTCTTGCAGATTGATTTCATTTATTTTTTTAAATGTCAAAGTTAATTATAAAATATTAAAAAATTTATCTCATTATAAAGTCTCATCAGTTAAACCAACATGACACTAGCACAGAAATAATCAAGTAGATCAATGAAATATAATGAGCATTCTAGAGACAAACGTATATATCTGTCTAACAATGTAATATATGATTAAGTTGCTATTTCAAACCAATGGGTAAAATAAGGCTTATTCAACAAATAAGGTGCATGGACGACTATTACTTGAAATATAAAAAATATAGAGTCCTAGTTCACACATTATACAAGAAATATTTAGGTGAGTTAAAAATCAACATGTAGAATCTAAGGAGTTTTGGGAGAAAATACAAAGTAATATTTTTCTTACCCTGAAGTAAAATATTCAAACCCAGAAGCTATAAAGTAAAATATTGACAATATGACTATATTAAACATTTAAGACTATATAGTAATATACCTGTAAAAAAAGTTAAAGGACAAGTAATAGAATAGGAAAGTATTTGCAACACAGCTAAAAAAGGGTTGATGATTTTCTTTTCTGTTTGTTTTTTTAGGGATGAAATTCTACAAACATTTAATCAAAAAATGGATGAAGAATACCAAAAAGTCATTTAAAGCTTTTTGAAAATAATAGAAATAGGCAAGAAATATACAAAAACAGGTTTCATTTCAGCAAATAATAAAGTAACAAAATAACACATCATTGTCACAATCAGATTAATAAATATTAAAAATATTAGTAATATCAAGTGTTGGGGACTGTATAACAAACTGGGTATTCATAGACTCTTTTTCTTCATCTTCTTAAAGCAGCTCCTTTAGCATATCTTGCAATGCTGATTTGGTGGAGGTGTATTCTTTTAGCCTTCTTTTGTCTGAGAAACTCCTTATTTCATCTTCCATTTTAATTGAGAGTCTTGCTGGGTAGAGCAGTCTTGGTTGCAGGCCTTTGCTTTTCATGACCTGGAATATTTCTTGTCATTCCCTTCTGGCTTGTAGTGTTTCTGCTAAGAAGTCAGCTGCTAGCCTTATCAGGGCTCCCTTATATGTTACTACCTCTTTCTCCCTTGCTACCTTTAGGATTCTCTCTTTGTCTTTGATATTTGCCATTTTAATGATGATGTGTCTTGGAGTGGGCCTCATTGGGTTCCTCCTGAATGGGACTCTCTGTGCTTCCTGGACTTGTGTGACTTTTTCTCTCCTCCAGTCAGGGAAGTTTTCCATCATTACTTTTTCAAACAGGTTCTCTATCCCTTCCTTATCCTCTTCTCCTTCTGGTATCCCTATTATATGGATATTATTATGTTTCAGGTTGTACTGCATTTCCCTAAATGCCTCTTCATTCTTTTTGAGTCTTTTTTCATTTTCTTGCTCTTTCTGGAAGCTTTTTTCTACCTTATCCTCCAGCTCACTGATTTGATCCTCGGCTTCATCTAGCCTGCTTTTTATTATTTCTACTGTGTTCTTCAATCCAGAAATTGTCTTCTTCATTTCCTCTTGTCTCTTGTTGATAGTTTCTATGTCCTCTTTCATGCTGATATAGTTTTCAGTAAGTTCCTCGTAGTTTCCCTGTAGTTTTTTGTAATGCTCTCTGAGCTCACTGAGCTCATTGAGCTCATTGAGCTTCCTTAGAACCATTGTTTTGAACTCAATATGTGATAGTTTACTTGCCTCTGTTTCATTTAGTTCTCTTTCTGGGGAGTCCTCCTTTTCCTTCAAGTTGGGGGGTATTTCTTTGTCTTCCCATTATTTGTGAGACTCTTCTTTTTTGCTTCTGCTTCTTAAATTGATCTGTCTTGATTTCCTAACTTTGTGGTGTGAGCTTCTATGGTAGGAGACCACTGTTTTTACTTTCTGGATCTGCCTCTGATAATGTCAGATGTTGTTCCTGTCTGACCTTAGGCAGTCTGTTTGAGACTTCCAGGAATCTACTGTCTGTGGCTGTCTCCTCCAGCTGTTAATCTAGTCACTCTGCACTCAGCAGGCCGCCTTAGACAGCTCAGGGCGGGGCGGAGTCCTTCCTGTGGGCGGGGTTATTGGGTCCTCTCACTTTGCTGCCATATGTGGGATTAGTCCACACTGGGATCCCCCTGGCTATTCGTTCTGTTCTCTCCCCAAAGTGTGTGTCCCCGACTCTCCTCAAGTGTCTCCAGACCTCTCTGTGCCCCCTTTAGCCAGGGACCTACTATCTGCAGCTGCCACTCTACACTCAGCAGGCAGCTTAGACAGCACAGGGCGGGGGTGGAATCCCACCTGGGGGAGGGGCTACTGGGTCCTCTCACGCTGTTGCCGCTTAGGGGGAGTGGTCTCTGCCTGAGAGAGATGGCTGCTGCTGCATGGGGGATGAATCAGCATCGAGAACCCGCCGGCTACTCTCTCAGTTCTCTCCCCAAAGCCTCCTTCCCCAGTCTCTCCTCAGGCATCTCCAGCCCACTCTGACCCCACCTTTGCCAGAGACCAGGGTAAGTGGCTGCAAATAAAAATTTATGTGTTGGCCCTTTAAAAAGTTCTTTGCGTCTCCAGCTGCCTGTCTCTGGCAGAGAGCAACCCTGCCTCTTTTTGCAGCAGGCTGTTCTCTGTGTACTTTTTGGGCTTTCATGCTATAAGCTAGAGATCTCCGCTTTTGGTTTGGACCTTGCTCTTCTCAGGGGGACCCCACTGGCCGTTTCAATATCCTTCTGGTGCGGCTGCCCAAGGATGCCCCGCTCACTTTCTCAAGTCTGTACTGCACCTCTTACCAGTTAGATTGTGCTAAAGCCGATTCTTCTGTCTCCGAGGTTACAAGGCTCCTCTCTCTCTGTTGTTCAGTTGTTTGTTCCAGGTGATTTCTCCACAATTTAGTTGTAATTCCTGTTTGGTCCTGAGAGGAGGTCAGTGTGACTTCCACTCACTCCTCTGCCATCTTGATTCTTCAGGCATTCCTTTTGTAAAAGAGAATTGGCATTCCTTTTCCTCAAATTCCTTATCTCCACTTTCTAATTACAAATAAGAAAAAAGTCAGCAATTAGTATGATGTTCTGAGTGCTTCTACGTACTGTGCTTCATTCTTTACCTGTTATTGCTAAACCCCATCAACAACCCTGCATAAGAGGAATGATTTAACCTAGTTCTGTTATTAAGAAACCAAGGCTCAGAAAGGTTGGGCACCTTGCCTAAGGTCACACAATTAATCGCTTAATAGCCAAATAAAAATATTTTAGATCATTATGGTTAAACCTGTCTTTCAGAGTCCTGCCAGACCAGGGCAACTGGTGAAATGCCTATTGACTTTGTAGGCAGTGACCTTAGAAGACACTGGTGGCTTTGTGGGCAGCATATCATGTGAGATAACTTTGGACCAGGTTGTTACTATTTCATCGTTCATAGTCCAATTCCAAAATATGTTTCCCCAGCCTGTTTTATCAGAACCCTTAATAAGGCTTCTCCTGGTCTCATCCATTTTGCACCTCACTATTGCAATTTCTAACAATAGGATGCCTGGTTTTTAGGTGACGTTAATGAGTTACCAACAGATTTATAAACACATGGGTTTCTCATTAGGCTAGAAGTTGTTTGGTTTTAATTTTTAGTAACCCCTTCTTTAACCATCCTAAAATCAAATTGCCTTTTTCAACCCAAATAAGCTATGCCCTTCTTAGATCCAAAAAGTTTCAAGCTTTGAAGATAAAAGGAGAGGCTGTTTCATAGTGCAGAACTTCCCATGACATGTTACTGAGACTGGAAGTGCATTTTCAATCCTTCCCCTGTCCTGAGGGGTTCCTTCTAGGGAGAGGAGTCTGCTTCAGAAGGAGCACCATCACTCTCCTGAACGGTGAAGGACACTGAGCTGCCCGGTGGCTCTGAGTTAGGGGCGGGCTCTCCCTGCAGCCGCACTGCACACCAACCACTACACACGACTGCTCAGAGGGGAGGGCAGCACCAGCTGGAAAGTGGGGAACTCCTGTTTGTGAATGACAACACCCAAAGATAAAAGGTCTCACATGGAAAACTTGATTAAAACACACATTTAATATATGATTGTTTTATCTTCTCAGTGGAAACTGGAAAGTCCTAATCCACACATTTGTCATGCTCATTAGAGCCTTAAGAAAGGTTAACACAGAACATTAAGCGTCATCTATTAAAGAGTTACATTTCACAATAATGACTAAAAGGAAAAAAAAACATTAACAAACAAGGGACACTTTTCTTCCCTCCAGTTAATTTCCATGCACAAATGACACTATTCCTTTCAAGAGGAGAAAAAAGGCAAACTTAAAAGCTCTTAAAATTTGGGCTATAATAGAATTGTTTCTTCTTGTGAAATACTGTTTTAAGTCTGTTCCAAAGTAGGCCAGAATGCCACACCAAGGTCATGAAACACAGGCTCTAATACAATACTTGCCACTTCTTAGTAAGGCGGGGACCTCTTTGCCCTGTATAGCTACAGGGATATATTTATACGACACATCTGGGTTTTTAAGAGTTATTGAACATAAGACAAATTTGCCAACTCACAGTTGAGCCATTTCTTAAATGGCTACTTGGGTGCCACCTACTGGTGTGGCATTAAATATGTCCATTAAAAGCCACCTGTGCCCATTGGTGACCGAGGAGGACAGAGGGCAATGCCAAAGCCATGTTGTCTCCAAGTGGAAAACTGTGGAAATGATGCGTGACAGCACATGGACTCTGATAAGTTCTCTCCGGTGACTATTCCAGGGGCCACAGGACTTTTCAGCTGGATAAGTTTTTACAAATTATCTGGTGTGGCTGGAAGACTATGTTATACAGGCATTGGTAAAAGGAGGTTTACAGCTGTAATACAGATAAATAATACAACAACAAACTCTGTGTTTTGTGTACTCACAACTGTAAACCTACTTTTGCCCACCCCTGTACAACTGTGGGTGTGTAAGAAGGACAATAACATATATAGCACATAATACATGATGACCCCTATTATTACAATTAATATAATCCTTGCCCCTTGCTGAAAAGGCATTTATGTAGCTAATGAACACTTCAAGCAGTTCACAAATATTTTAAAGGCACACATGGGTGGTCCCCGCACACATTTGCTACTGGGGAAGAGTGGAGGTGTTGGAGTCAGACTCCCTGGGGCCAGGTCCTGCCTTCCCTGTCACTTCTGGCTGGCTGACCACAGCAAGACACCTAACCTCACTGAGACTCATTTTAAAAAATCTGTAAAGTAAGATTCATACCTTAGTCAGTGGATGTGGTCATTACATAAGTTGGTACAACTAGAACATTCTACAGAGTGGTTGGTGCAAAAAGCAACTGTGAAACAGCAGGCAGAGAGATTTAGAGCATCAGGAAGCCCATTATTCTTACCAAGATTTATCTGTTTTTACTGAATGAAAGCTTCCCAGATAACTGAACCTTTAATGAGTTTCCAGAGTTCTAGCAAAGTTGATTTTGACCATTAATTACCAGTTTTCTTGTTATGTTTTTGCAGAAGAGAATTTTTGGAAGTTCTTACTACCCATCAGATTTATGTTCTGAAGACCACTCTGGCCCTAGTGTGTAGAAGACACTGGGGTTTGGGGAAGACTGGGGTCAGAGAGGTGCCTGGGAGTGTCAGTAGGTAACAGGTGACAGAGGCCTGCATGGAGGTGGTGGCAGCAGGGATAACATTGTAACTCATACACAGTGAACAATTGCAGTTTGCTAATTTCTGGTGTGCTATGTTATATACCCTTTTGTAAATATCTATCTTAAAGATGATAAAACCACATTTAGAATAGGTTTTAGCAACACCAAATTTAATACTGACTTTGGCAAAGGTCACAGAGTTAAAAGGGTTAGAGCAGGGTTTTGAATCTTTATTAGTTTGACTTTCAAACCCATGCTCATAATCACTATACTATATTTCTAGAAGTAGCTCAATTACTAGAGTAAAAATAAAAATCTTCATTTAACAAATATTTATTGATGATTAACTATGTGCCAAATACTTTGAGGTGGGGGGGGGGCTAGAAATAGATCAGTGAACAAGATAGAAAAAACTTTCCTGTTCTTATAGACCAAACATTCTACTTGGCATAAACAAAATATAGAAGCAAAATATATTTTATATTAGACAGAAATAAATTTAAAATAAAACTGATTAAGGAGAGAAAGAGAGAGGACCTTGCTTGAAAGTCATGTCTGAGCAAGCGTCTGAAGCTCAGGGTCTGAGTCGGGCTGTGTGTGTGACTAGGCAAACAGCATTCCAGACAGAAGGAATAGTAAGTGCAAAGGCCCCAAGGCCGGCATGTGTCTGGCTTGTGCGAGGAGCAGCAAGGGGCCCAGAGTGGTGGGTGAAGCTGAGTGAACAAGGAAGAAGAATATAGGGAGACAAGGTCAGAGAGGTCATGGGGATCCAGGTTCTATAGGCCTTCCAGGCCGCTTTCGGGGAATTTGGCTGTGAAGAGTGACATGATGAAAAAGATTACTCTGGCTTATGTGTTGAGAATAGAGAGGCAAGGACAGGAATGGGCAGCCAGGTTGGAAGCTTTGCAGTCCTCGGGGAGAAAGGAGTGTAGCTTGGACCAAGGCAGTAGCAGTGGAAGCGGGAAGTGGCCAGCTTCTGTATAAATCTGAAGGTAGAGCTTACAAGATGGCTGAAGGCAGAGAGGAAAGAGAGTGGTCAAGGGTGGCTCCAAGGTTTGAGGCTCCAGCACCTAGAGGATGCATGTTCCTTTGCTGAGATAGGGCAGAGTGGGAGGGAAGAGTTTGGGAATTAGATCAGGCATTGTGTCTGGGAGCGTCTAGTTGAGTTACTGATTCAACATCCTTGTGGAGCTTTCTAGTAGGCAGTTGTATGAACAAGTCTGTCACTGAGGGAGCACATGGAGCCTGGGAGAGCAAAGTCATGTAGGGAACAGGACCAAGAAATGACCATTAATAAGCCAGTGGTGAAAGGGTGGAGGGGATAAAAATCACAGCCACAGATACTCAGAAAGCATAGCCCTTTGTATCTCCCCAATTTTATCTTCCACCTTATTAATATTTGCATTGAAGAGCTTGAATTATAAACAGATATAAATGAAAAAGGCAACAAACATAGGATGCTGCAAGTGCCCATTGCATGCCAGCTCTGTGCTCCGTAGTCGCTCCTGTGCTGTCTACTGAGGCTCAGTGCACCCTGAGAGGGCAGGAAGAGCAGACATTGTTTTGAAAAGATTTCTACAAAAAAAGTGTTCGACAACAATAAATTCTTGAAATTTAAAGGAGCAGGCCTCAGTTTTTGGTAAAATGAATGAAGGTGCACTCTCTCTTGCCCAGGAATGTTGCACGAAAGAAACTTCACTTTGTGTTAAGTCAAGATGGAAAGAATTGGGAAGCAGGGGAAGGAACTGGGGCAGAACTTATCCCAGTCCTCTGAATCCAAGGTCAATGGCCAGCCATTACTCAGAGCTCTCCCCAGGCAGAAAACGGACATAGTGTGCTAGAGAGGGTTCATATTCCCCACTTGTATCAATCTTCCCTTTCTAGGGCACTTGCCAGTCGGCTGAGGAAAACTCACTCATGTCAGCATTTCCGATGTAAATGAGAGCTCTTAGATCATCTGGCTCTTCCCAGGGCCTGGCCTGCTGCTCTTCCATACGGGAACCATCTTTCATTGGGTTGCCACATACGGTTGGCTCAACCCAACAAATCTTTTCTCTGCAGCGTCCTATTGCTGCAATATGTGGTTACAGTTCTTAAAGACTTAATAAATGGATGTGTTTTTGCATCCCCAAGGAAGGAAATAAAGATTGTCACTTGGCGGTGCTTTCCCCCATCATGTTTTTGTTGCTGTTGTAGTAATGGGGCAGAAAATCATGCTGCTCCCTAATGCCCAGCTGCCCACGCCACTTCCAGTCCTCAGGAAGAAAAATCAATTGTTTTTGCAAAGTTTATTCAGGCATTTGGATTATTATTTGCTGAAATAGCCTCCATTCTTTCTTCTAACCAACCCATAATCCTGTGATGGAAAAAACAAACCACTTTTTTCATCTCAATGAAAAATCAGCTGCCATTGTATCTTTTCATTATATCTCTGAACCTCACTGTGTCATGGGATATTAGTGAAATAGATGCTATGTTTATGCTTATGTGTCACGCATCTTTGTATCTGTTTTGAGAGTTGTTTCTTTACTGTTCCTGAGCTTTAATTGTGTACCACAGACAGTGCTTATACCACCCATTTTATTGATGAGGTAACTGAGACCAGAAAACAAATATTTGGCTTAAAGCCCCGCACAATCTGCAGCGGGTGTTCTTCACAGCAGGATCCGCTGCCCCTCGTGCAATCCACATCACCTCCAGGAATAATTTTTACAGTGGTGCACTTTGTACAAGAAACACAATTTGAATAAACATATCTTATGCTGCTTTTTTTGCCACATATTTTAATACAGGGTGTGTCAGCCACTAAAGAAATGTTGTACACACACATGTGACCAGTTACACAAAAAGAAACAGGTTTATGTAGGGTGGCTAAACCTAAGACTTCCTTTAAATGATTTATTTTTCAAAACTGTTTCCCAGATTTACAGCAGACGTGTTGTACAATCTGAAAATTTTTCATTGTTCAGCAACCAACTAATTATAAAATTTGGGCTACAGTAGTGTGACGAGTTAACCCCAGCTAAGGGGCTCAGGTGAAATAAAGACATTCACACTACCAACTAACAATTTCAATTAAATCATAGCGGGTTTTTTTTTTTTTCAGGCTTCTCATAGATACTTATTCTAGGAGAAGTGAAGTTGGTCAAAAATATTTTAAAGTTATTGGGCAGGTGTGGGCGACATACGCTAAATCTATAACCTTGCTAAGGTTACAGATTGAATAATTAGGGATGAATTTTGACACTGTTCTTGACTCAGCGGCCTCCTTGCTTAGTGAAATGGGACAAGCCACTGACCCTGCGATGGCCTCCATCCTGGTAAGGGCTAGAACGAGGTCTCCACAGACAGGTGTGTGAAAGGAGGGAGTGAACAGGAGGCTGGGAGGGGCAGTTTGGGACTAGGAGAGGCAGTTCCTGACGTAGTCTTTGCTGCTTACAGAGGCTCTACCGTGAGGCAGACTGGGGACAGTGAGGCTAGGAGTGGAGACTCCACGGACTATACAAAACTGAAGGAAGTGATTCAGACATGAGAGATTTCCAGTGTCTTTCCAGCATGAGTCAGTATGAGAGCTGCTGAATAGTCAGCGGGGGCTGCCATAGCAAAGTCCCACCGCCTGGGGGACTTCAACAACAGAAATTGATTTCTCACAGATCTGGAGGCTACAAGTCCAAGACAAAGATGTCAGCAGGTTTGTTTCCTCTGAGGTCTCTCTCCTTTACTTGCAGATGGTTGCTTTCTCCTGGTGCCTTAATGTGGTCTTCCCTTTGTCTATTTGTGTCTAAATTAACTCCTATAAGGACACTGGTCATATTGAATTAGAGTCTGCCCTAATGACCTCATTTCACCTTAATCACCACTTTAAAGACTGTGTCTCAAAAATACAGTGACATTCTGAGATTCTGGGGATTAGGACTTCAACATATGCATTTTGGGGGACACCATTTTCAGCCCATAAAAATGATTTTTCAGTGATCTCCAGATTAATTTTATCATGTGCTCCCACAGAAAAAAACATTCTGAGATGAACATCCAAATACATCTATTTAATTATTTATAAATAATATTGTACTAAATGAATATATTTTGCACACTGTAAAGCATACCCATATACAGAAAACTTAAAGGCTAAACAAGACACAAGCAGAAGTTCTGTATTTTATCACATTACTCGATGGAATGTTTTGGCACCTCTTGGGATGTAGACGCCCTGCTTTTGGGGAACCATGCATGCTTTTGCAGTTACCATGGCTGTCTCTCTCATTCTTAGTTTTTCAAGGCTTCCTCTGGGAACACACTTACACTCCAGACTGACACATGCATTCCTTAGATATGAATACCTTGTATCAGGTTACAATCAACTCTCCTTGCCTGGGAGCCATTCTCTCTTTAAGGAGACTGTCAATTTATAGTTTACCTCTGTAATGGGATTTCCTCTCATTCTAAGTCCCTGGAGGCAAGTCAGTCTCCTATTCTGGCTCACCACTGCCCTTCCCATTTGCTATGTAACAAGTTTCTCTTTGATACACTTTTCATCCTTCTTATACATAATTTCCATTTCCTCCTCTACACTGTAAATACCCAGAGGGCATGAATTAGCCTAAAATCTGTTTTCCTAATGCCATGCCTGGTGTTTGGGAACAGCAAGGCCTTCATAGATTGTTGATTTTATAACTTTCCACATCTTCACGTGTTGAAGTAGAAAATTGACAGCTCACTATGTCTGTAAAGGTTAAAAATTTGTCTTGGAATTAAGCAAAAGGTAGATATGATTCTAACAATTGAAAAAGTAGTAGCCTTCCTAGTTGCCCCTCTAGATAGTCCTGGGGCATAGAAAATCATCACATATGCCTTTGTTAGTGTCCCCAGTGCATGGCACTGGGCTACTGGCAGGGTGACACCAGCCTCAACTTCAGCTCAGAGTAGCTGCAGGTGAATTGACCTTTTGATGTTGCCTGAACTATCCTTGACAGAAGAGAAAAGGCAAGATTGGGGAATCTGGAGAATTTACCATGTTGAGGAGGTCACAAGACATGAGAAAGAGGAAGCTGTGGTAGTGCTACCCCAGAAAAAAGGAGAGTCAGGCAATGAGCTGCTATTAGGCACCAGGCACTGTCCTAGCACTTCCCTTCATGAGTGTCTTTATTCCTCATTACCAAGTACAAAGTATCTGCATTTTACCGATGTTGTTACTTAGAGAAGTTGAGTCATTTTCCCAATATCACAGAGCTTGTAGGTGAGTGGAGGGCTGTCTGACGGGGGGGGGGGGGGGGGGGGGAGACCAGGGTGTCATCTAGCATCCCACCAAGACCTGTTAGCCCCAGGCAGTGGCCTGTTGTCTGGGATCTTTTCTTGACTCTCCTCCCTTGTGACCAAACAGTCTTTGTACTATTCCCTGGTAGAGCTCTCTTCTAGTTAGGTGGACTGCCAGCATGAAAGTGGTAATTAGTGATCGTGGGCCAACATCCCTCTCTGGAGATCTAGGTGTACTCTGACATAAGTCTCTTGGGGACTGTGTCCAAGACCAATGTGGAATCAATATTCGAGGGCAGGATAGCCTAATGGGGTTTTCTCAGGTCATGTCATGCAAGGTCTTGTGTCTCCTCTCTAGACATGTTGACTTTTGCCTGGTTTTAGTCCCGACAACAGTGGGAGGCTAATTGTGGGATAGCAGACTCTCAGCAACCCTCACCTGAGCATATGATGTAAAGACCACCAGCACGCGCGCGCGCACGCACACACACACACACACACACACTCTTTGTTGTTTAGTTAGAATGCAAAGGAATGAGTTCTATATTAAGAGCAATTGTCCTAAATGGAATGAGGTCTGCCCAGAAAAAGTCCAGCCATTGTTAATATAATGAGAATGGTTTTTACGACATCACAATGGTTTGTATGATACGGCAGTCAAGGAGAGTGGACTGGAATGAGCATGCATGAACAATGATGGCTTCACTGTACTAGTCAGTGGGGGCAGTAGATACCATTGAGTGAGCATGTGCACTGTGTGGGCATCACATTCAAAATGACTGAATGAGTAGAGGAACAAATCTGCATCAAATTTTTCCTGAAGCTTGAACATTTCTCTGCAGAAACTATTCGGATGATTCAGAAGGCTGCAGCTACGGGCAACTGGTGGTTGGCAGCTTCATCATGACAACGCGACTGCTTGCACATCATCTCATGCAGAGTTTTTTTGTGAAATGTCAAATCACCCAGGTGACTCAGTCCCCCTACAGCCCAGATTTGGCACCCTGTGACTTCTGGCTTTTTCCAAAACTAAAATCACCTTTGAATGGGAAAAGGTTTCAGACCATTGATTATATACAGGAAAATATGACAGGGTAGCTGATAGTGATTGAAAGAACTGTGTGATGTCCCAAGGTGCCTACTTGAAGGGGACTGAGGTGTCATTTCCTATGTATAATGTTTCTTGTATCTTGTCTCTTCTTTAATAAATGTGTCAATTTTTCATAGTACATAGATGGATACTTTCTGGACAGACCATATTTATTTTTTTGTATATATTAAAAATAAATATTTTAACTGAGAGAAAGAGAGAGAGAGAGAGAGAGAAACAAAGTATATATGTATATGAGAGAGAAAGCGAGCATCTGTCCTGTGCTGTCTCCACTTCCTGTTTAATTAAGGATTTGGAGTTGGAGCACACTTGATATGTTAGTGAGCTTTACTCACTGACCAAAGACCCCTCCTTTAGGTTTATTTGACAACCAACTTCAGCTTCTAGTGCAAAGTTACTAATGGGGCTATGGTGTGTTAAGAAGCTTTCAGTACACCTCATCCAAATTGCACATCTCAGTCATTGAAGGGGGCTTTAGGCATTTGACACTTTGTATGAAACCTGCCCTTTGGTCCTTCTAAATCAAGGAAAACTAGTCTCTCCACTGTTTCAAGCCCCATTCAGCTTCAACAAAACTCATCAAATTTTTAACTAATTGACAGTGCCAGGTGAGTGATTTTTGTGTGTGTGTACCCCATTGTGGGTTCAGTGAGGGACTAGTGGAAGGCGCCGAGTTTAACACCGAAGAGTGGCAGGTGCCTACACTCTGAGCTCTGGGTGCTCACCACCATCCTTTCCTTTACTCTTCACATCCATGAGAAAGGTTCATTACCCTTACTTTGCAGATCAGGAAGCTGAGTGTTGGTGGAGAAGCCAGGCTCTGAACAAACTTGGCTCATACCTCGAACTCAGGAGTGCGTGTGACCTTGGTGTGTTGAGCACGGATCTGAGGACCAGTCACTCCAGCTGCTGCATGGCCATTGCTCATTAATCCTAGATTGACAATTTCCTGGCTAGGCAGAGGACTTCATGTGCAGGTTTTTACATGTATCTTTGTATTGAGAGCCATTGTTTTGTCTTTGCTCAATTAATGACGCATCTGTCAATCCAGCCCTGAGACCATAAACCCAATCATGTGTGTTTTAGGGTCTGACAGACATGGACAACTTCACCTTCCTGTACCAGATGTACTTGGGTTCATTTTACTCCAATGAGAGAGAAAGTGCTGGACACAGAGAAGCAGAGACAAACTATGGGTTTCACATTCCATTTATTTCCTACTGAGTGTGATGCCAAGTACTACCCAGGTTACACCTGGGTGGCTCCTGCTTCCTGCCAAGGTGGGGTTCTTCAATGATCCAAGCAGCCTGGACCCCAGGGCTGGCACAGATTTCTTAGTGATGAGGGCAGACACAAGATATGCCAGCACATCTCAGCCCAATCCTTGCAATGACAGCCAGCTCCTCTTCTGGCAAAAAGATGTGGGTGAGTTCCCATGACCTTCCCCCCAGGGCAGAAATTGTAGGTCCCTCGTAACAGCTCCTCATAACTTTATTATCTTACTCATTGTAACAGCTCCTCATAACTTTATTATCTTACTCATCAATAGGTTCTCTCCAGTTCATTGACTAAGACATTGTCAAAAGAGCAAACATGAATGATTCCTAAAAAGGGTGCAGGATCATTAAGCTGGGAATTTGCCAGTTATATTAGTTTGCTGGGGCTGCCATACCAAGTGCCACACCGAGACTGGAGGCCTTAACCGCAGACACTTCTGTCCCACAGTCCTGGAGGTTGGAAGTCACAGGTTTGGTCTCTCCTGAGGCCTGTGTCCTTGGCTTGTTGATGACTATCTTTTTGTAAGGCCACCAGTCAAATTGGATTAGCACCCACCCTAGTGATCTCATTAACTTAATCACTTTTTAAAGGCCCTGTCTCCAAATATAATCACATTCTGAGGTACTGGGGGTTAGGGCTCCAGTATATGAATTTTCGGGGGACACTGTGTTGCAATCTTTCAAGGCCGGACAGGTTCATGAGATTCAGGCAGACAGAATATTCACAGAACCATTGGGATGTATGACATGCCTTTATTCAAGCGTAGACGAATCCACGCATGCTGTAAGCTGTGTGTGTGTGTGTGTGTGTGTGTGTGTGTGTGTGTGTGTGTGCATGTGCGCACACAGTGAGAAGCCCCTACCCCCTTATGTACTATAGACAACAAAGTGGGCAAAAGGCCAAAATATTATATAACTAACATGATTCTGTGCATGCGTGCCCACTTCATGTTATGGGAACTGTTTATCAGGCCCAGACTCAAGGCTATGAGAGCACTACTTTATCAGACTCATTCAAGGTTGTGAGAAACTGCTTCCCTTAGTTACCCAGACACCTGGGTGAGGAAGCCAGACTGCCTCCATTTACCCTACAGACACAATCCAGCCCATCACACTCATGTGACACATTCTCCACCCCTGGTGCAGGAACCATAGCTCCTCTTTTGGAAACGACCAAGAGAAGGAAGGGTCATTCTGTGGTTGTTCATTTTATGGAGAAAGCTGGGACCAGCGAGGAGGTGTGACTTGTCAATGCCCCACAGTGAGTTAGGAGAGCCAGGACAAGCCGAGCCGGCCAGGTCTCCGGAGGCAGAGCACCGTGTGCCTCCAGTTAGCTTTGCTGCCCTTGGCATGCCAGCAGCGAACTGACAACAGCTGTGTTCACTTCCTGTCTCTGGGGGAGTTTGTGAGAAAAGCCCATAAAGCTAAGAATAAAAGCACAGAAGAGTGCTCTCTAAAACAAACATTTTTTTTCTAAAGAAAAGAACTTTTGGGAAACTGGATCTCAGAGTGACAAAATGTAGGGTGGTGGAGATTGGAACCAGGACAGCTGAGTTTTGTCCTGACTCCAAAGGAATCATTTGTATGGCTCTAGGAAAGTCACTTTATCTTCCGGGGACTCAGATTATCTATGAGATAAAGCCATTGAAATCAATGAATGGCTTTCAAACTTGTTTGATGGTGGGGCACTTCTCAGATTCCACATGGTAGAAACCTTTCTTAGAAACCCAGAGTATAAAATACCAGTAGATTAAATGGGAGCTTCACTCGTTGAAGGTGAAGTGAAGACAGGAGCAGGAATCCACTCACTCTGAATACCTTCCCATAGCCCAGCTCCGGGGACCCATGGGGTTCCCCAGTCTGAGAACGTCCCCAGGTCTCTAACATATCACTACGCTGCTCACCAGGAGATGGCTCTCTAGCCTCGTTTCTGAATGGTATTATTTGGAGGAAAAGGGATCATTAATCAAACTAGTTTGTGGAGTTGCTGAGGAGAAACACTATCAGAAGCCAGCTGCAGAGGAAACCTGCAGTCAGTGTGACTTTTTTGGCCTTGCTTTTTTGGCTTGTGACAACATGCCACCTGCCCAGATGCACTCCTCACAGTCCTTTCTGCCTGCTGAGGAATTCGATCCTAGACCGAAATGGGAAATATGTATTCCACATCCCCAATCATCCCAGTGAGACCTTCTTTACATTAAGAGGCATCGGAAGATGGAACAACTAAGAAAAATACTGAAGTATTAAAATCAAATGGAAACTTTTACTTCCAATATGGCGGACTAGCTAGTATCAGATCAACCCCCACCTAGAGAACTAGAAAAACTGGATGAAATATTTTTAACGATTCTGTTGAAGATATCAGAGAGCTACCAAGACAGCCAGGACTCGAAGAGCTGAATCAAAGAGAGAAAGGATTATGGAGACGAGAGCCTTCTGTTCCTCTTCCCCTTCAGAGCATTTGTCAAGACCTAAGTGCCAGGTAGAGGCTGAGAAGTGGAGCAAAACTTTGACCAGCTCCACAGGCCTGGGAAAGCAAACTTTTGAGTTCAAGGCTTTCAGAGGAGAAGGGGGCTTGCTAAATACTCTAGGCTTTGGGTTGAGGGAACAGAGGCATTACTGCCAGGTGTAAGGGTGAATCTCAAACAGACTGGCCTTCACCAAGACTGAGACTAGCTTTGAATTGGCTCATCCTGCTGGATTAAGATAGTCTGCCCCTGGCCCAAGTGCCAAAGCAAAAGTCAATCCTACTTGGTAATCATGTCTCCTAGAACCTCAGATTATTTTTATAATTTTATATGCAGAATAGTGAACATTCATAACAGACAGATAAGCATAAAATTGAGGTTTGAAAGTCATTGTGGTGCTGGTCCTGTGTTTTCTGCGGCTGTGTGTGCCCTTTGTGTGCTCCTTAGGAGGGCGGCTACTTGGAAACAGGCCCAATTGCTGTTAATATTAATGGCAGCTGAGCTCGGTGTGAGCTTTACACTCACTCTCATGTACTCCAAACAACGACCCTAGGGTGCTGATATTATATTTCCCATTGCACAGATGAGAAAACGGTCTGGGGGGCAATTTACCTGAGTCTGTCTGACTACATGACCTGGGCTCTGATCCACAAAGTTGTCCTGCTTCTCCTCATGTGTTGGTGTTCAGGAATGTTTGTGGGGTGACTGGCTTAACACTTGCCAATGCGAACACTTATTTATCAGGCCCTGAATGTAGGCTGACAGCTCCTGTACTGAAGCAGCTCAGGGACGCTGTGTCTGCAGGGACACTCATCACACAATTTGGTTAGGATTCTAGAGCGTCACCTCTAAACAACTGTTAGTGTTTGCTCACAGCTGTCTGAATAGGGAATGAATTCTGTGGCCTCCTGGGGAGACTTCCAGGAAAGTGAAGGTGGTACCACCATGCCCTTAGGGACCTGGACATCTTCAAAGAGCCCAAGGGGTTGTGGAGTCCTTCCTACCTGTGGCCTCTTGCTGGGTCCCTGTTTTGTGCCATCTGGGGAGTCTGGGCAGCAACCTGGAGCCTAAGAGCTGCTGGAGGGAGGTCATTTTTTTTTTAATTTTAAAAAAGTTTCTTGCTATTTAAAACAAAAGTTGAAAGACTGCTTTCAACATATTTACCACCCCCACTACTTGAAAGTTTTGTGCGCAGAGAGGGCAACTGGTATGTACAAGGTCATGTAGGGACTGGCAGAGCCACCAGCCTGGTTTCCCCAACAGCAGACCCTGTCCATAAAAGCAGCGTTATAAACTGGGCAGTGTGTATTGACACTGACCCAGAGGACTAAATGGATTGTCCTCCATAACTAGCAGAAATGAATGACAGTATGGCCCCCTTGGTAGGTATGGACTGGCTAGTTACAACTCCATTTGAACCGTGGGCCAGGATGAATGTCAAGGACGTTTCCTTTCTCTGGACTAGTTGGATACATAGCACGATGCCTACCAGCTCTGATATAGTACGTTCCCTGTATTTTGTGGGGAGAGGATGGAGAGGTTCAAAGCAAGTCACTGTGACTCCAGGCAGGGTGGCCTGCATTAGTCTCAGCCTTCACATGTGCTCTTCCCATGCCTAAGCCCCTCCCCTAGGCAGGTGGCCACCATCACAGGTCTCCCTTCAGCCTTGAGAGCCCTTCCCTGAACTCGCTGGCGACTCTCAGCAAAATACCACAACTTTAACTTTGGGATTAATGAAGGTAGCCTGGGTAAAAAATTCTAACTATTTAGGGAAAAGAGAGAGAGAACTTCAGTTTGCTCCCCTTTCACCAGATTTTGCTACCTGCTCAGGTTGCCAGTTCATGGGTGACACCATTGTGGTTTTTCAAGGAGAAACAATCTCAGCCTCTTATGAATTCCAACAGTATTTTTGCCACTCCCCGCCTTTTCTTTCTTTTTAAAAATTGAATTTATTAGGGTTAATAAAATTATATAGTTTTCAGGTGTATAATTCTATAGCACATCACATGTATTGTATGTTTATCACCCCAAGTCGAGTCTCCTTTCATCACCATTTATCCTCCCTTACTCTCTTCTACCCCTTTTTTCCCTTTAACAGCATTCACTATGAATTGTCTTGGGTTTTAAATATTCAGGTTTGACTGTTTTTCCTTCACTGGACTTTACCCTTGTGGAGCAGGGCGTGTCTTCTCATTTTCATCCCAGGGCACCAGCCTGAAGCCTGGGCATCACCTAGGATGCTCCAGTCTTGCTCACTGCCCACTAGCAGCCACTCACCAGCTCATCAGTTCTGCTTGAGTCTGCTCTTCTCCATCCCCAACACTAGCAGCGATATTTCAGGTGGCCATCATCTCTGTCAACACACTGAGCCTCTCCAGACTGACAGGAATGACAGGAACCCCCCACCATGGGGTAGAGGTGGGTCATCATGCTGTCATCGGGCCAAACACTGAACTCCCACGAACTGCATCCACACTCATCTACCTCCTGTCCTTCCCGCAGATGTGAACTCTCCTGTGTGGCATTGAACCACATCAGTGTCAATGTGGTGAAGGAAACAGACTTGGACACGTCCTCAGGATCTTGTAGCCTTGCCAGGGAGACTGCTGATGACTAGGAAAAGAGGCAAATCCCTGTGTTCTTACAACTGTGTCATCCCCTGGGCTAGGTGTTCAAGGTGTCCTCTGTGAGGAGGTGATGTCTAGGCAAAGAAGGGTGACTGGGAGGATTCAGCCAGATGGCAGGTGGGAAGATGACCTGGGCAGAGGGACCCCACAAAGGTCCCAAGGTGAGCATGTGCTCGGCCCATTTAGGAAGGTCTGGGTGAGTGAAGCATATGGACATATGGGCGAGGAGGAACGCGGTGGGAGCTGAGGTTGGTGAGCATTTCACAGGAGCTGGTGTGGGATCTGGAGCTCTCCCGTGTGGGGCCTGACTGCCTACATCCAAATCTGAGCTTTGCCCCTCAATTGTCTGTGATTTGGAGCAAGAACCTTAACCTCTGGTGACCTCAGTTTCCTCATCTGTAAAATAGTATGGTATGATAATAGGATCTGACCTTGTAAGGTTGTTGTGAAGATTATAGGAGTTAATGCATGTGCAGAATTTAGAACAGTGCCTGCTGAGTGGAAAGCATAATCCTGAGAACTGAAGGATTTAAAGCAGGCAAGTGACCCAGCAGCCTACTTTATGCTACTTTATGCTTTCAAAGCTCATTTGATGGCTGTGGGGAGAATTCAGGGCAACAAGGCCGAGAGTGGGAGCTGGGAGACAGTGGGCAGCTGGTGTAGACTCCAGCTGGGGGCAATGGTGACTGGTGCAGGGTGGTGGTGGTGGGAATGCACTGAAGGGGGCAGTCTAGAGAGATGTTTGTGAGGAAGAATTAAGGGCACTTGCCAATGGATTTGGGGTGGAGTGGGCTGGGGCAAGGGGATTTGAACCCTAGGTTTTTGGCCTTGGAACCTGGGGGTGTGAGGAGATTGTGTTTGAAGTTTCTGTAACTTGCCCAGGTCACAGAGGGTATAGATGGTGAACCTGGGACTCAGATCCAGGTCGTCCTGACAACAGAAGCACAAGCCAGTTTCTTGGGCTCACGGATCTGCTGGTCAGAGGGACCTGGGGAGAGCCCGATGAGCCATCTGCCTTCCATAGGAGAACAGTGGCAGTGACAACAATCTGCAGTCGACATGGTCATCTCCCTGCTGAGGTCGGCACTCTCTGTTACATGCCACACAGAAACCCAGAACAGCTCACGAGGCTTTCTGAAAAGACCTTCACAGTTCTTCTGTGACAAACAACCTGCCTTCTCCAAGGCTCTAGGTAGGAAGGACCAAAGCGATCTCTCCCCTACCTCTTGGCACAAAAGTGATCTCAGGGATCAAGCACAATTCAACCATTAACAGCCTGGGAGGGACTGGTAGGGTAGGGACACGCCCTCGCAGCAGCCCAGAGGGCACAGCCTGCTCATCCTCCTGACTTCCCTGGGGGAAGGGAGCATGTAAGAAGCATCTGCCTAGCAAAGCTCTCACCCCTGCTTTCCATTTGTAAAATGGAATGTGACCTTCCAAGTCCTCTGGGATGTTGTATTCAGAGCTCTCTGCAAAGTGAAGACAGACTGGCCAGTGTCCTTCCACCATGGCTCCTTTCCATCTTGCACGTGGCCCCTGTCCCTGTGCTTGGCTTGCTGCAGAGTGTCCTCTCTCCAGGTTGTCATGACAATTTTCACTGAGAAGCTGTTTCTGGAGAAGGAGCAGGAAGAGAAACAAGGGTGAGAATGCTTATTAAAGTTGGGCCTAGTGGATTTCAATAGTATTGATGCATTTTGTAATGGTTCCTCATGAAAAAAGTGAGAATTTTTGCCTTCTCCCAGCTAGCTGCTGGAACTCTGCCACTATATAGCAGCAAAGCACGAGGCCCAAACTCTGTTAGATATTGCTAATTACAGTAATAATGACAATAATAATTAAATGTGAGTCTCAAAGCCAGGGTCCCCTCTGGCACAACACATTGAAGAGAATGGTGGAGCCCTGGCCAGTTGGCTTAGTTGGTTAGAGCAGCATCCCATACACCAAAAGGTTGCAGGTTTGATTCCTGGTCAGGGCACATACGAGGGTTGTGGGTTCAATCTCTGGTTGAGGTGCATATGGGAGGCAACCAATCAATGTTTCTCTCTCATATCAAAGTTTCTTTCTTTCTCTCTCTACAAAATCAATAAGCACATCTTTGAGTAATGATTAAAGACAAAAAAAAAAAAAAAAGGAATAGGTCCTGACCAGTGTGGCTCAGTAAGTTGGGTGTTGTCCCCCTAAGGGAAAGTTCACTCGTTGGATTCCCGGTCAGGGCACATGCCTGGGTTGCAGGTTTAATCCCCAGTTAGGGTGTTTATGAGAGGCAACCGATCAATGTTTTTCTCTCACATTGGTGTTTCTCTCCCTCTTTTTCTCTCTCCCTTCCCCTCTCTCTAAAAATAAACAAAATCTAAAAAAGAGAGAGAGAGAGAGAGAGAATGGTGGAATTATTCAGGCAATACAGGCAACAGCTTAATTTTGCTCAATCTACACCCACCCAGCTAAAGCCCACCCAGTCTCAGGCTGTGTGCACAGACTTCAGCTTATTAGAACCTTGGACAAAGTGGACACTGCACTTTCCTTGCCAGACAACATCCAGCCTTTCAACCCATTCATCTAATGTGTGTTGACGCATTGTGAAGAGACAGATATGAAGAAGCTCACAAACTAGCCTGGAAACAGATGCTTACATTCACTAGTTAGTTGGTGCTCAGCATTGTTCTTCATTTTCACAGATGAACAGATGGGTGTAGAAATGCAACATGGATCTCAAGGTCTGGAAGGAGTAACTCTCAATTTCAAGATTGAGTATCATGTGATGTCAGTGGGACTCAGCCTCCCAGATGGCCCCCAGTGGTCCTTGTCACATGGTATCCACCGCTTGTGTAGGCTCTGGCCAATGGAGTCAGGGCTGGCCTGTGAGACAACAGAGCTCGGCAAGGTGGATGATATGTGGCTTCTGAGGCACCAAGGCTTCTTTCTACCTTCTCTGGATCGCTTGCTGCAGGAAAAACCACCAGCATGTCTGGTGAACACTCAGGAAGTCCTGGGGAAGGGTCTTGTTGAGGAGAACTGAGGCCCTTGCTAGCAGCCAGAACCACCTCACCAGCCATGTAAGTAAGCCATCTTGAAAGAGGAGCCTTTAGTCCCAGGGGGCCCTTCAGACAGGACCACAGCCCCAGCTACCATCTGCCTGTGGCCTCAGGAGAGAGCCTGAGCCAGAATCCTCCAGGCAAGCCACTCCCCACAGACACTGTGAGAGCTGTAAGTAGATGTAAGTCATTACCATTGCTTTTAAGGCACCACATTTAGGATGATTTGCTATGTAGAATTAGATAATAAATACACTACCTCTTGTTGCTCTTTGCGAAGAAATCCCAGATAGCTCGCATTTGTACAGTCCTTACTTTGTGCCACGCATTAGGCCGAGGGACTGACATTCACAGTCCTCACACCAGTGAGACAGTGATGCTCAGCAGGAGTTCTCTCTCTGTGTGTCTAATAGATGAGGACATGAGGGTCTGGAGTTGGGGAGGAATCTGCCCAAGGTCAAACAGGTGTAAGGTGACCATGCCAGGGTTTGAACCCAAAGCTCAAGTTCTTAACCACACATGATATTATATTTCCTTGTAAATGTTCAACCCAGGAAATAGTGAGACTCTACTATGGGCCAAGCACTCTGTCAGGCCTTGGAGGATGCATCCTGCCCCATGAGGCTGGGGGGTGGCCCTGGCCACATTAGTGTGGTTCTTGGCCTTTCTGCTGCAGGCCCCAGACATCCCCACAAGCCCACACCTCTTCCTCTCCTTAGGCCCAAGAACTCACCTGCTGCCTTACCCCCAGAACCCCTTCTCCTCAGCATTTCCCCCACGGTAGCAGAGAGACAAGGTCTCAGCTATTCACAAAAACACATGCCAAGCTCTGCTCTTGCTAAGCATTGCCAGGCAACATGCTAATGGTGAGAAACAACTAATAGTGAAAATAACTAATGGTGTGAAGTTACAGAAGTCACAGATGTTCATGGTTTTAGAATCCTGATCCCTCATACAACAGTATTTGTTAAGCATCTACCATGTGTCAGGCACTGTTACTGCAGTGAAAAAAAGCAAAGATCCTGGCCCTAAGTAGCTTGACAATAAACAAAATACTAAATTAAATAGTATGTTAGGAGCATATACTAAATTGATAGTATGCTATGGAACAAAGGAAACAGAGAGCAGAACTAAAGGGTTTGGGAATGCAGGGAGGATGGTGGTGAAGGCTGAAATATTCATGGATTGATCAGGGTGGGCCTCTTGCAGAAGAAGCAGAAGAAGTTGGCAGGGTGACCAGCTGTCCCAGTTTGTCTGAGGGGGTGGGAGAGTTTCAGTACTAAAACCCTAAAGTTCTGGGAAAACTGGGAAGAGATGGTCATCCTAGGAGTTGGCCCAGCAGATATCGGGGAAGATAGCTCCAGGAAACACCTAGCTCTGTGGTGGTCAGCCCAGAGGGATGTGGCCTCTGGAGGACAATTGGCAGTATCTGGAGACATTTTTGGTTGCCAAAGCTGGTGTGGGCAATGCTACTGTCATGTAGCAGACAGAGGCCAGACACGCTGAACATTCTCCAGTGCACAGGACAGCCTCACAGCAAAGGATTAATGACGTGATCCCCAATGTCCAGAGTGCTGAGGCTGACATACCTTGAGCTAGACCATTGGTCTTTAGCTCTGGATTCACTTCTGAAATTTCATTTGCTTTCTGCTTCCGTCTCTGTTCCTGGGGGAAGAATAGTCCTCTGATCACACCTAAAATAAAGGCCTTGTCTCCTCTTCCTCCAGAGTGTGCCCCCACTGTGACTGCCTCAGTGCAGAGGTGTGAAATGTCAACCCGCAGGCCAACAGGGCCTCCTTGCCTGGCACTGTCCCCATCTTTCTGTGCCTCTGTCTGGCCATTGCCAGATCATCTTCCTAAAGAGGATTGTATAGATCACCTCGGTGTCAGGCTGTCCAAGTTCCCCAGTCTTTCCAGGAGGGATGGTGGTGGTATGGTGGCTTTTCTGTGGCCACAGACATAACTGGATTCTCCTTTGCAGTAGGTCTGCCTCTTCTGCAATGGGTGGTAGTTCTTCAGTGAAGTTCTGAGACAGCCTGAAGGCTCTGGGGGTGACTGAGCTCTATGAAGGGAGTAGATTGCATTGACCCTTTTGCTACATTGGGAATCTGAGACATCAAGATATCTTCCTAGTTCCTTAGAACTTAATTAGGGCCAAGACTTTCTGGCACCAAGCATTTGAACATAACCCCTGCCCAGTACCTCACTTGCACCCTTATAATTTCACTACAGCTTTGGACACACCTTCCTTCTACCTCTGACCAAACCTGTGCTGCTGGCAGGTAAGGAGAGGAGGCAGGACAATGTCCTTTGGGACGGGGAAGACCAGAAGTTTGTCTCAGAGACAATTTGCGAAGCAGAAGCTGGGTTTCATAGAGCCCCAATTTCACTGGAATATTCTTAAGCCAAGAAGGATTGAAAAATATTCAGGTTGCAGATTTTAGATTCACTGAGGTCTTAATATAAGTTCTGTGAGGGCTGAGATCTTCCTAAATTCAACAATGAAACTCAAGTTTCCAGAAAGTGCCCAGCCCATCGTAGAGGTCTGATGAACTCTCATGGAAATGATTATCCTTAACAGACTCTGTGACTCGACCAGCTCCTTCCCAGGCCTCCTGGGGATGCTCCCACAAAGACTCCTTGTACACAGAGAGGCTCAGGGAAGCTGGCCCCTGGCCTGGCCTCAGTGGCTGACTCTTCATTTTGGATCCAGGTCTGGCTGGTTCCTGGCTGTGTTGCTAAAGACCCTCTTCCCCCCTTCTTGATCATTTCTATGTCACTGGGCCTAAGCACAGCCCTGGCACAGAATAGTTGCTCAGTAAATACTAGTTGATTGATTGAAGGAAAGAATCAATGAGTGATGTGGCCTCTGGTCAAGCTCACCTTTGCTCTATAACCATAGGCAAGAGCCAACCAAGGTGGATACGGACATAGCTCTTCACTCAGGCCTGGGGCTTGAGAACTGTTGGATTGTACATATTTTCTTCAAGTGCTGCTTAAATATGAAACCTGAGACAAGCTTCTTGTTCCCCACTCCCTTGCCTCTTCCCATGCTCAGGCTGGAAATTGCCATTGGTGACAAATACTGGATGGCTTGGCTGACAGGGTTGGCCCTTGGCACTGAAACTTCTGAGTGCCAGGTTTTTTCTTTCTGTGCATTTGGGGCCAGTGTTTGGAGAGGAGCCACCACTTAGCAGAGCAGAGCTGCAAGAGTGACAGGCAGCCTCCCCGAGCCAGGAGAGCGTTCCTGACTAGAACGTATGGTGCATGTCCAAGGGCTCTCAAGGTGCCCAAAGCCATGCCAATTTGCAGTAATTAAGCAGTAAGACCTAAGTGAATGGGTTTGCAGTCGCTGTGTGACAGCCAGATGCCTGGGGTGGGAGCAAAGGCCCAGCACACAGTGACCAGCTTCATGCTGAAATCCAGCTTGTTGAAATAGTGATGAATCGATGGAAAAATAATGATGATGATTTGATGCTAACATGGCAGCTCACTCCAAGGGCTTTCACACATCATCTCTTTCCCTGACAACATCCCAAGAAGGCAGGGATTTGGCTTGGCCTTTGACTCCCGTTATTAAGAGAGACAGCCTGCCTCACAGAGCCTAGGACTCAGCCAGAGCGCATCTGCACAGGTGGGCAGAGGCACCTCTGCTTCCCAGTCAAGGCCTTGTCCATCACTTGCCCTGTGCTCTGGAAGGGCGCCTGAGAGCCGGGCCCTGGGGAAGTGCTTCTCAAGCATCATCTGTTTCAAGCCTCATAGCAGCTCTATGAAGTAGGGTGTTAGCATCCCCACTTTACAGATAAGCTAACTGAGTCTCAGAGCTGTCACTCAGCCATTCCCAAGAGGGGGTGGAATGCAGCTCTGCTTGACACCCAAGCCCCTACTTTTGACAATGGTGATCACTGCCTCTCTTACACAGATGAAGTGGACATTATGACTTGGTTTGTATTCATTTCCAGGGCTGCTGTAACAAAGGACTGCCAGCTCGGTGGCTTCACACAACAGATGTTTATTCTCTCAGTTTTGGAGGCAAGAAGACCAAAAATCAAGGTGTCTGCCAGGCTGTGCTCCCTTGAAGGCTCTAAGAGAGGCTCTGTCTCATGCCTTTCTTATAGCTTCTTGTGTTGTCAGCAATCCCTGGTTCCCTTCATCTTCATGTGACGTTTCCCTGAGAGTGTCTGTCTTCACAGGGTCATTCTCTTTAAGGGCCAAGTCATAACCACTTACTCCTGTGACTATATCTTAACTTAACCAATTACATTTATAAGGATCCCATCTTTAAATTGGGTCATATTCAGAAGCACTGGGGGTTAGGAGTTGAACACATCCAATTTGGGGGACATATTCACTCCATAACAGGCATTATAGTTCTCTTTAGTCTACATTGAACATAGAACAAAGAGAAGATAACTTGGATTTATAGCTGGGTGGAAGTACATGACCCTAAAGAAAATCATGCAAGCAACCTGACTACAAACAGCAATTTCTTCAAAGAGCTGTGCAGTCCCTTCCCCGGACTTTACAAACATAAGTGCCAGCCCTCTGCTGTGACTCTCGAGGTACATCCTGCCTGGAGCCAGGACTTGGACCAGGGATCTCCAGAGGTTCCTTGTACTTCCCAGGTTCTGTAACAACTCCTTTGGTTAAATTTAATGAATGTACTGGCCATGAGCTCTTTCCCCATACAGGCCCCCCCTCCAAAAACGAAACAAAACAAAACAAACTTATGAGGACCAGGATAAATTTCAAAATAATGGAGACTTATCAGAATAACTGTTTGAAGAGAAGAAAGGGATTACATGTAGAGATTTGTCAAGAGCAGAGAGAGGATGACTTGTTGGTGACACCTGTTTGCACTACTTAGGAGTAATGAACAGTTTTGCTTGGCAATTAATCAACAGAATCTTCTCCCTGGAGCTAGAAGAAGTGGGAAATGCCAAAGTAAAGACATGTTGGAGAGAGTGCTGAGAACAGCCACAGCAGAGGTTCCTGTGCACTGGAATCACCTCGGGGTTTAAAAACATCCCAGACCAGTGAAATCAGAACAATTCCATTGTGCAGCCCAGGTTGAATTGCTGAGCTGCAGAGTCCCATCCCATGCACTTGACCTTCCTTCATCATCATTGAAAGGCAGGAAGAATCAGGGTCAGCAGGGCCAGAATAGCTGTCACTTCACCTCTGCAGAGACTCTGGTACTTCTGCTCATCTGGGGTCAGCCAAAATGACACTTATTGGCCTGCTCCCTTTTTCAGCCCTGTTTCCTCTGGTATTGGGGTGAAACAGTGGATTCTGAGAAAGTCATTTTGTTGAGTTTATTTTCGATGGCTGTTCTATTCAGAAAGACCCATAACAAAAGTATAAAAACAGATGTTTATTACCAAGAAATCAGCACAGCAGGCCTTCCTGACCTTCAACCCCTTCCTGAGCCTTAAGCATCCCTAGGCAGAGGGTGGGATTTTGCATGGCATAAGGCATAGGCAAGGCCTCAGCATGTCTGAAGAGGGTCTGTTTCATTGGTTACTTGATCATAAAAGTAGTTGCAAGCTTGATGGTTTCTGTCCATATCAAAATGTGCTTGGGCCAAGAGTAAAGCAAGTGTGTTGGAATGTCCCTGGTAACAAGATGACTGTGTTGAATTGTCAAGAACCCTCTTGAGAGAGTGTGCCCACAACAAAGAAAACCACATGGTCTCTGCTGATCATGGGAATGTTTTGAGAGCTGGGTCTGTGCCAGGGACCTACAGAGTCAACTCAAAACAGCCAGCTGGTTGGCACAAGCCTTTGTCAACAAGATGAGATGTAGCTGCTCAATAAGCACATGAAGATCATGGTCATCTTTGATGTGCACCGAGGGTCTCCCCATCACACCCGCAGCACGCAGCCCCTTTTATGACAAGTGTTTTGTAGCTTTCTTTTATTCTCCTGAAGTTAAACCCATAGAATTAAAAAAAAATCTGCGTATGTATTACTGTAAAGAAAAACGAAAGGAAAAGTAACTTATAACAAAATATCACACTTAGAAAAATGTAAAAGCTCAGTCATGTGTGCCCTTAAGGACCTAACGAAGGACCCGGAAATGTACACATAGACAGAATCATTATGCATGTGGCCACTAACTCAGACTGAACTTTCCCAATGGCAAATCACATGTTATGAATGAAGTTGCCTGGTTGACATGAATTTCCAAAACTGTGACCAACCCTTGGTAGAATTCTGAAAAAACTTGCTAGTTGCATTCCTGAACATTTCAGTATGTATTTAAGCAGATAAAAAGTGCTACATGTATGTTTCAGTAAATTATGTAAAATATAGTTCTTTTCTAGACGGAGAAAATTGTAAACATCAATGTCTTAAGAGAAAATTCTTCACTCTGTGGGGCTTTCCTCACATTTTAGGATCAGGATGTCTAACATCATTGGTCTCTAAATGCCAGTAACCCTGCCCCCCACAAACCAATTACTGTGACCATTAAAAATGCCTCCCCCCGAACACAAATGATAGCTCTGTCCTCATTAGCAATCCATTCACCTGGATGTCGACTTTGCTTCTTAAACCTCAGCCCTTCGAAGGCCCTGGTGCTCAGATTTTCATTTCTGCTTTTGTTCTTCCTCTTCTTCATTTCTCAGAGGGTCTAGCAGTTCTCTGGTCCCACTGGAGGTGGGTAGTGCCTACCTGATGTTGGTCCTCTCACCTCTCTTCCTTGGCCTTGCCATTGAGATGCCCCATGCCTTCACTGCAGTGAAGAAGGCAACAGCAGAAGTCCCTCCAGGGACAACTGGTTTCCATGTGATGACCAGAAGATGGCAAGCCTGCACTTGAAGACCCTGGGCCAGTTCCTAGCGGGGGAGCTATATGATTTGTGAGTGGCGCTCCTGGATGTCACCATCAGTAATCTCCTAAACACCTTCTTCTCCTAACTCACTAATTAGTGTTCTGATATTACGTTTGGCCATCTCAGAAGTTTTCTTCTTCTAGTTTTTCTGAGATGGACTAAATAGTGACTGTGAAATTTTAGTGTGCGTAACAATGACCTAGAAAATGTGTATAAATTTCAGATTTCTAGGACTCCTCCCTCAGAGATTCAAATCCAATGAGCCTGGTGTTGGACTTGGAAACCTGCACTGTAACAAGCAGCTCCAGGGTTTCCAAGGCAGGTGGGTCACAGGCTGCACCTGGTTGGGACAGGAGGTGGAAGTGGAAAGTGTTTTTATTAAAACAGGTCTGTGAAGGAGTCACTGTGATCACTAAGGATTCCCAAAGTCGTTATCCACTTGGGTCTTACACCTTCTCTGGGGACTCTGATATTTGACATGAGGATGGGGTTTTGTGTCAGGGACTTCTATCCATTCTTCTCTCCTGTTAGAATTTACCCCAATTTTTTGCTGGGCACAGTCCATGTGGAATGAAGACTACATTTCCCAGCCTTCCTTTTAGCCAGGTATGGTGATGTGACCAAATTCTGACCAATGGAATGTAAGCAGAAGTGGTGACTACAACTTCCGGGAAGGACCCTTGATAAGAAAGCTGTGTGCCCTTTCCGCCCTTTCTCTTTCCTGCTAGCGGGCATACAGATAGAGACACCAAGAAGACCTGGGGACTCATTACACAGTGCCAAGCTGCGAAACAGAAGTAGCCAGGTCCCTCATGGTCCCTACTAACTGCATGGGACCACTTCAGCCTCTGTGGACCTAAGAGAGACATAAGTAACTGTCTGGTATAAGCCACTGTTATGGGTCTTAATTTAAGATTAAGTGCATTCAACCTGAGATCTCCCCCTATCAGGAGAACTACCCTACAGGAGGGTCAAGGATTCCTCCCCAGCATCCCAGTGTGTTCTGGCCACACTTCTCTGCCCCCACCCTTACATACCTTAGGGCTAAGTCAGAGCACTTGGGCGGGAGGAAGCTGCTAAAGAAGAAAACCAGCCAGAGATCCCCAGAAACCCTTGACTCAGGATAGTGGTGAAGCTTTGATTCATCAGCATGGTCTCAGCTTCCTGTGCTAATGGAAGTCAGTGACCTCCACAGATCCAACAAGGGCCCATGCGCGTCACCTGAGTGGCTGCCTTGGGGCAACAGCTGCTGCATCAGAAACCATAGGACTGAATCCTCAGAAAAGGAGGAGGATGGACTCCATGTGCCCAGAGAACTGGTATTGGGCACATGTCAGATGGCCTTGAAGAACCCCAGGAAGCAATGGAGTGCAGTGGCTCCAGGTCCTGCAAAACATTGGGGAACCAGAGCAAAGGAAACACCTGGAAGGCCCAAGGACATGACCTGGAAAATGTGGGCTCTGTGAGAGAGCATGCAGGGACCTTCTGCAGGGGGGATTCACAGCACAGCATCTGGGAGCTACCCGCAGGGGACACATGGTGCAGCCCTGTTCCCTCCCGCCCTGCCCTGTGCAGACAGTGTGCACTCCAAGCTGATGGCATGTTTAAAATCAGCAACTAGTTCCCAGGCCACTCTCTGGTGTGAAGAATGTGTCTGTTTATCAAGGGCTTTGCTTGCCCTGGGACGTGCTTTACCTGTCCCCTCTGCCCGTGCCCACACTCTGGGCAGCAGAGCCATTCTCTTCTGGGGGAAATGTTTAATGACTCATGGAGACACGTGCCTGGCAGCTTCCTTTGTTTCTTTCTATGTGAAGGAAAGACACCCTCATGGAAAAGACCCCATGTTTTATGAATGGAGGCCGTGTAAAATCATAACTTTTCTTGTTCTCTGTCTGGGAACTTACAGGAATTGTGGAGCAGAATTCCAGGGCAAGGCTTCACACAGAGCTGCAGAAAGAGGTTGCTGTGAAGGGAGAGTGGGGTGTGGGAAGCCTTCGCTAGCAGGCTGATTTGGGAGCACTTTTGTGGCTCTGTGCCAAGGGCTGTGGGGCTAGATAGTGCTTCTGGAAAAGGTGTTGGGTGTTCTCTGAACATTTCATGAAACCACTGACTGCCCTTCATGGCTCTTTGGCTGAGTGATTTCAGGATGAATTGGCATCTGGACTGATGGGTTCCCCAGCAAACTCTCAGACCACAGAAATTTGTTTTCATAGCTAGAAAAAAAACAATACTTTCTTACATAGCTGCCCTTCTCCTCCTCAGCTCTTCCCTTCCAGCACCCAGGGCCTGGGTAGCACACTGAGGTCCCCCAGTCCCTTGCAGAGCAGTCCCTTGAAAAGCCATTCACTGGCTGTCTGAGCATGTGACAGTAGCATCTGGTGAGGATTACTCTTTCCTTTCCTCAGAACTGTCTTTTTTTGGGTTAAAATGTCCAGGGAGCTGCTTTCAGGTTGCCTGGGATACGAAATGATTTCATAATGCTGACAAGGCTGAGAGGGTATAAAATGGAAATCAGAAGGAATATCTGCCCTCGAAATGCCCTCAGAGGACAAAGGATTTCACATGATGGTAAATGCGTCACCACACACACTAGCTCACCACAGGCCAGAAGCAAGGGCGTGAACAAGACTGGGCCAGGCCAGAAGTCAGTCTGAGTGTAAATCAGGACACTTCATAAACAGAGGAGACATTATAGCCAAGTATTTCCAAAACTAGCAGATATCCACATGTGTGGTTCCCCTCACCTCCACACACACACATTTTTATTTATCTTACATGCCTGATTTTATACAGACTGAAGGGAAAGATTATCTTGGTTCTAGCAACAATAAGCTTTCATTTGGGACCAAGCACCTATCTCTCAGGTTCTCCGTTTCTTCAGGTGAAAATGAGGGTGTTTGATTAGGCGTTCTGTGGGTTCCCTCTCTGTTCTGAATGTTTTATGACTTCAAGATTTTTCAGATTGATTTCTTGAAACAATCACTTATTTACAAGTTAAGCCTAATGATAAGCATGGGTGAGAGACAGTGAGTCAGATATTGACCCTGCTTCCAGAGAGCCCAGTGGGAGAAACAGACATAGAAGTAAATTCTTTGAAGACAGTGCATTATGGAATATACTAGAATTACACCCAAGGTGCCATAGGAGCACTGAAGAGAAAGTGGCCAGCTGGTTCTGATGAGGTCAGAGCCGGAAGTATGTGCTGGGTCTGGAAGGATGGTCAGGCATTCCAAGGTTGTGAGTCCTTTGGACAGAAGGGAACAGGGTAGATAGGAGGTGGGAAAGGGCAGGGAGCATTTGGGATACCAGCGGGGTGTCCTACAATCCAACTCAGTTCGAACACTGTCTACCCAGAGAGAGCATGATGGTCTGAGAGAGGGCTCAGTCCCGCAAGGCCGCCCTCTACTTCAGATGCCAAGTGTACATCCATGCCAAGGTTCTCACAACCCCCTTCTTGGGTTTGGTTAATTTACTAGAGCAGCTTTCAGAACTCAGTAAAACTTTGACTAACTAGACCACAGGTTTCTTAAAAGATATTGAAGGGTTTGAATTAACTGCCAGGTGAAGAGGTACATAGGCAAAGTCCTGAACAAAGGAGCTTCTGTCCCCGTGGAGTTTGGGGGCCAACCTGGGAGCATGTGCGTGTCCTGGTTCCCGAGCACAGGAGGCCTCCAAACTCCATCCTTTGGGTTTTTACAGAGGCTCCATCACATAGGTAGGGTTGATTAAATCATTGGCCATTGGCGATTGCTTCAACCTCCAGCCCCTCTCTCCTCCCTGGAAATCAGTGAGTGGGACTGAAAGTTCCAACACTCCAGTCCTCTAGTCGGTTGGTTCTCCTGGTGAGGATGGAGCCCTCATTCTTAGGTAATTTAGGGGCTTTCCAAAAGCCACCTCATTAACATAACAAAACCACCTTTATAGCCCTTCTCTCATCAATTGGGGTTTAAGAACTCTGCCAGGAACAGGATGAAGACCAAATATATATATATTTTTATTACCAATCACACTGCCACATTGGGGTTCTGAGAAAAGTCCATTATGACCAGAATGAGGGAAATACCAGAACCTGAGGCTAACTATAGAGGGACCTTGGGCTACAGCACAGTGACAAAGTCAGTTTTGTATTCTAAGATCATTGCGTGGGCAGCATGGGAGCTATTTGGGAGGAAGTAAGACTGAAAGCATGGAGAGCCCCTGGCAAATTTTTCAGTAATCTGTATGGAAACTGATAAGACTCTGCCTTAATCAGTGGGCAAAGCAAGGAGGGACAGATGTACTTAGGAAGCTGGTGGGGTGGATGAGTCAGGGTGACATCTGGGTTTCAGAAGACCAGCTGGATAGAGTCACCATTAACCTGGAAAAGATACAAAGGAGAAGAGCAGGTTCAGGTATGGGATGGGCAACATGCTGCATTAATTTGGGCTTTGCTAGGTTTAAGGTGAGTGGAGGACGTGTAGATAGAGGTGTCCATCAGAGATCTGAGACCCCATGCCTGGATATTGGGAAACCAACTGAGACCAAAGACACAGTTTCAAGGGCAGACAGCACATAAGGGTTTGCAAAAGATGAAATTGAACAGGGAGACTGTGAAGCATGAGATGAGGGCACACCCAGGTCTGGTCCTTGGGAAATGTTAACATTTGGAGAGTAGTTTGAATAAGAGCAGTGGGTAAAGGAGGCCAGGAAGGTGCAGCCTAGAGGAGGAAGGGAAAAAAGTGACATGAAATTTAAGAGCCAATTTTAGGAGAAAAAGGATTTGGCAGAAGTACCGTATTTTGTCATGTGTAATTGCACTTTTTTGCCCAAATTTTTGAGGGAAAGATAAGGATGTGCATTATACATGGGCAGTACTAATCCTGTATCTATGTAAATGCTTTTGATTCTTTTATTAATGTTTACGTTTTAAAAAATGTAACTCTAAGAAGCAATAATGATATTCACATGCAAAATAATACCCTAGAATAAAATAATCAGTTTTGTTTCTAAATATAATTAAATTAAAAAATTGAATTAAAAAATTAAAATGAAAGATTTTTTTCCTGAAAGTTTGGGTCAAAGTCATGGGTACGCATTATATATGGCAAGATATGGTAGTTGATTTGCATGATGGGCAGAGACCACTTAACACTGCAGTAGGTGGAAGGGAAACTCTGAACAGAGGAAAGAGAAGGGAGGGTGTTGATCCCATTTGAATAGGAAGGTCTACAGCTCCAGTATCATCAACTCAGAAGGTTGAACACATGCCAGGTCTTCTGTACCAACTCTGCCTACCTAACGTGTGCTCACCTGCCAGCCTCATGCCTGTCCCTTCACCTGCCCCTGTCCTTTAGCCCTGAGAGCTCTCCTGCTTCTACTCTGTGGAAACTACTTAAGAATCCAAAGGAATGTTCCTTCCTAAGTACTGAGATGTGAGGCTTGACACCTTCTCTCTGGAAATTTGTGTCAAATTGACTCCTGCCAGGGAGAGTCAGGGCAACGCAGCCCAAATTCTTACTCCACCTCGATGGTCCCCCACATCCACACTTATTTTGAAAAATTGGAAACATACAGAAAAGTTTTAAGAATAGTACAATGACTATTTTGTTCACCTGGACTCGTCAATGAATATTTTGCCACTTTCTCTCACTTCTCAGAGAACCTCTCCTAGGAAGTACATAGTAGTATCTAACCCATTATTGGTAATGCTAGCTTTGACAACAAGTAGGGGCAGTCCTCAAATGCTGTTTTATGGGAAGGGCATCTTTTACATCTTGTAGTTTATAAGAAACATGGGGAGTGTGACCTAAAATGATGTGAATATTCTATTCCCCAACTTTCAGCAATGGTCTTAGCATCCATTCATTGATGATCCTTGCCTGAGTCAATCATTACATTGGTGGCTGCAAAATTCAATTCTTTCACTTTGTTTTGGGTATTACCAAAGATTTATGGATTTTTGTTCCATGTGTTACAATCCACTACCATCATTATTATTTTTGATGGCCCCAGGGTCCCAACCTTGGTCAGTGGGGGCTCCTTCAAGCTGTCTCCTGGGTACCTTTGACATGTCTCCATTGGTTGAGCACTTCTTTGCTTTCTAGAACAAAAAAATGTTCTAGGTTTGCCTGGTAATCTCCTTGCCCTCAGCCTACAATGAGTTATTTCATTAAGGAGCCTCTAGAAGGGAATGATATTTATTTTTCTTTTTCTTTAATGTTTTTTACATTTCCCCTTTATCCCCCTCCACCCTGCACCCTGCCTGCCACCAGCATTCTCCGCCCCTCCACCTTAGTTCATGTCCATGGGCTGTGCATATAAGTTCTTTGACTTCTCCATTTCCTATACTATTCTTAGCCTCACCCTGTCGGTTTTGTGCCTACTATTTATGTTGCTTATCTCCTGTACCTTTCCTCCTATTCTCCCTCTTCCCTCCCCACTCTAATCTCCATTTCTGTGGTTCTGTTCCTGTTCTAGCTGTTCGCTTAGTTTGTTTCTGGATTTTTTATGTTCAGTTGTTGATAGATGTGAGTTTGTTGTCATTTTACTGTTCATAGTTTTTGATCTTCTTTTCTTAGATAAGTCCCCTTTCACATTTCATTTAATAAAGGCTTGGTGATGATGAACTCCTTGAACTCCACCTTATCTGGGAAGCACTTTATCTGCCCTTCCATTCTAAATGATAGCTTTGCTGGATAGAGTAATCTAGGTTGTACGCCCTTGCCTTTCATGCCTTTGAATACTTCTTTCCAGCCCCTTCTTGCCTGCTAGGTTTCTTTGGAGAAATCAGCTGACAGTCTTATGGGAACTCCTTTGTAGGTAACTGTCTCTTTTTCTCTTGCTGCTTTTAAGATTCTTTCCTTATCTTTAATCTTGGGTAACTTAATTATGATGTGCCTTGGTGTGTGCTTCCTTGGGTCTAACTTCTTTGGATCTCTCTGGGCCTCCTGGACTTCCTGAAAGTCTATTTCCTTTGCCAGATTGGGGAAGTTCTCCTTCATTATTTTTTCAGTAAGTTTTCAATTTCTTGCTCTTCCTCTTCTCCTTCTGGCACCCCTATGATTCAGATGTTGGAACATTTAAAGTTTTCTCAGATGTTCCTAAGCCTCTCCTCATTTTTTGAATTCTTGTTTCTTCATTCTGTTCTGGTTGAATGTTTATCTCTTCCTTCTGCTCCAAATCATTGATTTGAGTCCCTGTTTCTTTCCCTTTACTGTTGGTTCTGTGTATATTTTTTCTTTATTGCATTTTGCATAGTCTTTGCTTTTTCCTCCATTTTGTGACCATACTCAACCAATTTAGTGAGCACCCAGATTACCAGTATTTTGAACTCTGTATCTGATAGGTTGGCTATCTCTTCATTGCTTAGTTCTATTTTTGGAACTTTGATCTGTTTTGTTTTGTTGTTTTTCTTTTTTCATTTGGGCCATATTTCTTTGTCTCAGAGTAGCTGTTATAAGGGGTGGAGTCTTAGGTATTCACCAGAGCGGGGCAACCCAGGTCACTGTGTTGTGGAGCTGTATGTGGGGGAGGGGTCGGAGAGGGAACAATGCCACTTGCTCAACTCTCTGCCAGCTTTCAGTCACTTCCACTGCTACCCACAAGCAAATTGGGCCTTTCTGGTGCTGATTCCTGAATGGGTGGGTTTGTGTATGTTCTAGGACCCTGCAGGTCTCCCTAGCGAACTCTCCTGTGAGGCTGGGAGTTTCTCCCACTGCCGTATCCCCCACAGGTTTTTACAGCCAGGGGTTTTGAGGCTTCCTTTTCCCACGCTGGAACCCTGGACTGCACAGTCTGCCTCGCTCCCCAGCTGTTCCTCCCGGTTTATCTGCATGAAATGTGGTACTGCCTGGCCTGCCAGCTGCTGCCTCACCCACATGGTCTTCCATCCAAAGTCTTGTCATGTGTCTTCTCCATCCCAAATGCCCATCTCTCCCCCTCCTACTGGTCTGGATGAATGTTTCTTCTTTAACACCTTGGTTGTTGGACTTCCATGCAGTTCTATTTTCTCAGGAATGAAATTTAGAAAATTTCATTCTAACTGAAGTTTAGAAAACATGGGTGCCAATGTGTTTATTGTTATTGAGAGGTCATTGCTTTTAGGTCTTTCAGTAATGTTAAAAAATGATCATGGTGATAATAGCAAAAGATGTTTGTGTGTATCCTTATAGCAACACTGTGAGGTAGGCACTCTTGTCATTGTCATTCTTCATCTAGTAAGTACACATCTAATAAGCCAAGTTTAAGTGTATGAAGTAACTTACCAAAATCAGAACCTAAATGCCTGGATCCAGGATTCACTGTCTTAACTACAACCTGTTTTTCGAGGCCCTGAGATCCACCTGGCATTATCTAACATTCACTATTATTAATCTAACAGTAATTCTACAAAAACAGGTGTTCCCATTTACAGATGAGAAACCTGAAGCCATCAGCTAGTATGAGACAGAGTAGATTATGGCCTCTGGTCAGGGCCTCTGGGTTTCCTCCCCACTCCAAATCTTTGTGTTGCCTCCCTCTCATGCTCTGGGAGGAATGTGGGTGGTGGAAGGGTTGGAGGTGTGTGGCAGGGACAGTGCCCATGGCCCTGCTTTCACCCTCCTGGGCTTCCACTCCCTGCCTTCCCAGCCTCTCCCACCTCCTGGACCATGGGTGGGGCAGAGATGCAGCCAGTAAGGCCACCTTGTCTTGTCCATACCTGCATCTGGGAAAATGATTTCTTGTGTTCTGGTGGTCGCAGCTGAGAAAGACAGTTGGGAACAGAAATTGAGTTAAAGCCTTCATTCTTTTCAGGCCATGCTCACCTTTCTGGGGCCGTTCCCAAGGCCTTGGCGTGCTCAGATCCAAGTGGGAAGACTGCATGCTGTGGGTTACAGACTTGGGTTTGATTCCCATCTTTGTCCCTGACTATCTGTGAGAATGTTGGGTTACTTACTGACTGAAATCTCTGAGCCTTGCCGACTTCATCTGAAAGATGGGGACAATAGTATTTACCCACCTCCCAGGGTTGTTGGGAAGATAAGATGAGAGAAAGCATATGAAATTATTGGCACAGGCCTGATTCACTGTAAATGCTCATGTTAATGTTATCTGGCTTTATTATCACTTCATTAAGGGAGGGGGCCCAGACAGGAGTAACAGGAAGAAGGCCTGTTACAACAGCCATTTTTGCTGGCTAATGTCTCCCTAATTAGGTTGGTTCTCCTACAACTGAGTCAATGGCTTTTTAAAAAAATTAATTACTTTTTAATTAAGCTTCAAGGGAAAAAGCAGTTAGGAGTTGCCTGGTGCCCTAGTGTAACTCGTTGCTGTCACAGGGAGAGAGGGCTGAGCAGAGAAGGGGAGAGAGCTGAGGGTGGAGGGTGGCGGGGATGAGTGGAGAAAGGGGAGGGGAGAGGAGAGAGGTACCTCCTGAGCCTCCAGGTCACTGCAGGGCACAGCTTGTAGTCCCTATCCCTCTCTGCTTGAGTAGTTTCTTTAACTTCCTACTTGACATCTCCACTTGGGGTCGACAGGCCTTGCAAACTTAAATAAACAGAACTCTTGAATTTTCCCCCAAATGATGCTTCCCTTCTCCATCTTTCCTGTCTCAGGAAATGGTACTCTAGTCATCCACTTGTTTAGGTTAAAACCTCATAGACATTCTTAACCTGCTCATCCCTCATCCCCCACAACTGGAATCAAATCAGCTTATCCTGGCCGACTATCTCTCCAATGTCTTTCCTAAACGTGTCAGTTCTGGTGAGTGTTTAGGGGCCCATAAGTGACCACCTGCCTTTCCTTCCCGGTGCAGTTGGCAGGAAAAGGGGCCAGACCATCAGTGGCACCTGGAGCCTGGGCTGCAGAGAGGGCTTTGACCAGCTTCCCTTGGGAGTTATCACTTATCCAGACCTGTGTCTTGGCTTCTCTCCAGACAGTGGCCAGAGTGGCCTTGTAAAAACATGAATTGATCCCTTTGCTCCCCAGTTTCATGGCCATTCCCACCTGGGGTCCTTGCTGGTCCTTTGTCTGGGAATGACCTGCCCTCAGGTGGTGAACATTTTCCCGAGTGATACTGTGAACAATAAATTTAGATTCAGCTCCAATAACTCCCCTAAAAGTCTGTGCTGTAACACCCAAATCAAGGTGGGCCTGCCCTGCTTTGGTGTTCTTTGTCACATCACCTTATTTTCACAGCATCTTGCACTTGCTGGGTTTACCTTGCTCATTTATTCACTAACTTGTCATCTGCTGTTCTCTTCCTGGAGCATAAATTCATCAGAGTCAGGTCTTGGTCTTGTTCATGGCTGTTTCTGGCATGTAGTTGGTGCTCAATTAAACAGTTGATGGGAAGCCAGGTGCACGGCAAAAAAGGGCAAACACCATCCAAGGTCTTTCTTTTTCCAGGGGAATAAACAAACCATGTCCCAGAAGATGGTTTGGTGTCTTCCTTTAGGAACAGCTTTAAGGCTTGGTTACCCTCCAGATTGGGAAATTCTTTCTGCTCGCTGCACTCATGTTCGTTTTTACTGCAGCCTGGGTTTCCAGTGAAAGCAGCCAAGCAAAGAGTTTGGGAAGACAGTTATACTTCAGCTGCAACTCACTGGCCTTGCAAATCTTGGGAAGTTAGTTAACTTCTTAGACCCTCTGTTTCCTTGCTGTAAAATAGGAACCCTTACAGAATTGTGACGATTCAGCAAAATGATACAAGTAAAGCACTTAGCACAGTAAATGCACCTAGAAATGCTGTGGAAGTTCTTCCTATTATTATTATCTTAAAGGGGTGGGTGTGCTGACTGGCTTCCTATGGGGATCATCTAGAGTATCTGGGATCACTACTTTGACCTCACCGGTCTCCTTTTCTGCTAACACTGAGGAAGTTGGGCTCCCAGGGGAGCCCAGAATGCTGCAGAGACCCCGTCCCTCCTCGTGGCGGCTGGGAAGAGCCTCCCCGGCTGGCTGGCTGGAGCACTGTCCTTCAGGAGGCTGTGTTCCCTGTGTGTCACCACGCTGCCAGCCCAGCCAGTGGCTTATTACCGGCCTGGCTAAAGCAGGTCTGTTTTGATCATTAGCTGCTGCTTTTTCAAGATAAAGAGAAACCACAATCGAGTCCGCTGCTCTTTACAGAAACTATTTTTAGATTTCTGGCTTCATAACAACAACCTTGGTATTTCCTATTTTCTCTCACTCTCTCTCTCTTTTTTTTTTAAAGAGGACAAGCCAACATAAAACATTGAATAACTGACCCACCAGAGGCGGAGAGATGGAACAGTAAGTGTGGAGAGACAAACTCAGGATCTGGGGCCAAGACAGGCCTGGGTCCAGTCTCACCACTTACAACCGTGTGATCCAAGGTCAGTTAACCTTTTTGGTGACAGCAGTCTCAGTTGTTCAGTGACACCTTCAGGGCAGTGAGTCCAGTGTCCAGGTGGGCAGTGGGGTTTGTGTCTGGCCTGTGCTCGGTGGTCCTGCGCTACATCACTGGGTGATGGAGAAAGGCAGCCACTAGGGGACCAGCTCTCCAAGGACAGAAAGCAGCTGCAGCTTCACAGGCATGTGGGCAGATGGTCCCGATTAAACAGCCTGTGAGTTTTGACTTTTCATTTGGAAGGGAGATGAGGGACAGTTACTCCCCGGGATATTAATGCTGGCCTGGAACCACCAGGCCTGGCACCCTTACTGGGACCTGTTTAAAATGAAAAGAGGGGAGACTCTCAGCTCAGGAAGCCAGGAGAGTAGGGGCCTCAGGACTCTAAGGACACAGGAAGCCAGGGGGCTTGTGGAGCTCACCCATGAGCCTGATGGCTGAACTGCCTGCACTGGGCTGTGGTCTGGACGTGTGACAGCCACATGTGGCACACCAGCCGGCCCCAGGTGACCAAGGGAGAGAAGTAGAATCATGGCGAATCCCCTCCCAGTGGGAAGAAATCTACAGGATTGGAAGAGGGAAGAAGAAAGGGTAATCAACAAACCTCACCCGTTGGCTCTATTAGAAACAGGTGCTGATGGCCGCAAGGACATTGGGGACATCTGGTGTCAGGGGGAAGCAGACATCTAGGGGAAGGCTTGTGTGGTGGGGTGGCTGGAGGGTGGGGGGCTTAGGAATATGGAGCCCTGGGATCCTGTCCTAGGCAGGCTCACCCGTGGAGGGGATGGAGGCTGCGCTGTCAGGATGCCTCTGCGCTCCCTTTGCTCTGTCCATGACCTTTATCCCTTAGAGCAGGGCTGGGCCTCTTCATCATGCTGTCCTCACACCTCGCCCCATAACCAAACCTCAGTGAGCTCCAGCAGGAGCTGAATCATAAATGCATAAGGGTCAACAGAGGCAAAGGCTAACAGGAGATTTATTTACAGTTGTTGGTGGGAAGATGTCTGCTCTGGCAAGCTTTCTTTAAACCTGCTTTTTCCGGGAAAGTCACAACTCCCTGTGCCGGTACCCAGCTTTCGGCCTTAAACAAGGAGAATCCGCCCTCTTCTGGTCACACTCGGTAATACCACACAGGGCTGCGCTAACCAGGTTCTCCAAAAGAAACTGACCAGGAGGATAGTATATAATTCTTTAGGTTTTAGAAACTGCGACCTTATATCCCCGTGACTATTTTATAGGGAATATAGTCAATAATATTGCAATAACTATGTCTGGTGCCAGGTGGATACTGAAAATATCTGGGGGAACACTTTGTAAAGTATCTGATTATCTAACCACTATGCTGTACGCCTAAACCAACACAAAATAATATTGGAAGTAAACTGTAATTGAAACAAAAGCTGTGACTTTCCTTTTCCCCTTTCTATTTCATTCACTTTCTTTCCTAGTGGCTGGCCTCCTGACTCCTACCAAGTTCAACTATTGATGCATGGTTGCCAGTTGAAAGCTAACAATGTGTGTTGAATATAATTTCATCTCAGAATATAAGAAAAGAAGTTAACAGCAATAGAGAATAGAAAATAATTATTAAACTCTCAAAACTCGAACTCACCACCAGGGTTATGAATTTTTAGAACTGATCATTTATTTCTACATAACAGAGAAGTAATGATCCTTTGAGAGGGCATGTCTCTTCTCTAACACAAGTGAATGTGTTTATTAATAACAGATATTTGACAAAAAGGTATGTGCATTCTCATGTGTGGGCTTGTTGGGTTAAAGTTTAGTCTTCTGATAAGTCTGCCCTTCCAGTTTGGATCCATGTGGCTGAACTTCTTTGGAAGAACTGTATGGATTTCTAGATTTTATTTGGTCAAAGGTTTAAAAATTGTAAGCAATTAATGTGGTAGGATTGTGTATTGGAAGTCTAAGAGATGTAGAAATGGTAATAGAACATTGAATGAGAAATCAGAGTGGCCACGAGTGCAAAATGATAATGTCATCAACAGCATGCAGAAAAAGGTGAATGACTAGCAAGGAAAAAGTGATAACTGCTGGATTTATCAAACTTCAGAAAGATGGAGATTATCTAAGTATGGACTTAGAGGTTCCAATACAGGAACTCAAGACCATAGACATAAGCAAGGTGAGATATTGGGGAGAACCTGACAGCTGTTGAGTAGATAGATAGAGTGTTGCTTTACTGTATAACATGAGGCTGTTCTACCAAGCCATAGGTCTCACATACAGCTAGTGAGTGTTATTGTCATTATTATGACAACTGCCACCTCAAGAAGTTAGGATCTAATAGGGAAGATATAAATATATGTGTAATAAAAGTCCAGTACATTCACTAATATAATGGATGTTTTAATAACTGACTATGTGACACATAAGAGGGAATATCACTTAGGGACCAGAAGGGGTTCTGGAGAAGGGGGGACACCTGAGCTGTGTCTTGAAGAATAAGCAGGTGTCCATGCAGCACTTAAGGGAGAGGTGTATTCTGGGTAGAGGGAGCAGTGAATGCTGAGGCTCAGATCCTGGGAGAACTTGCAGGTCCTAGAGAGTGAAGAGTATTGTGTGAAAGGAGAGAAGGGAGAGTGTGTGAGTCAGATCAAAAACAAGGCTGGTAGAGTAGGTTGTAAAAAGGTCATGTGTGCTGTGCTAAGGCATTCCGATCCTGATACATTGGCAATAAAGAGTAATGCTGAGGGTGTAAAGCAGGGCAATAATGGGAGCACCATGAGCACAGGCTGACTTCCAACGGCAGCGTCCGCCTCAGGCAGGTGGGGCCACTGCCGCTGACCTGGATGGGCTGGCGTCAATTTGGGCACCAGTCTCTGGTCACCCACGCTCAGGCAGTGGCTTACTTGTGCAGTGGGATTTCTGCTGGAAGCAACCCCACCATCATTCCTAGCGCTTTGGTGGTTGTCTTGCAAGAGGCCCACAGAAGCATTTGTCTGGCAGGCCCTGAAAGAGGTTCCAGACATGACTCGAGTCCTTGGTCAGATCTTTTGTTCCTTCTGATCAGTGACTGGCCACTTGGTCTCTGGGGAGTCAAGTGAGGGAGTGAGTTTGGTTTGACATTTGACTTGGTGCTCTGCTCCATAGCCAGGGACCATCCTGCTGTCGCAGCCAACACTCTGGCTGGGAAGGACAGATGGTCAGATGCTTCCAGGCCACGGTGTTCCCAGGGGGTGGAAGGAGGGAGAAGTGTCCTCCCTCTGCTTCGGGGCAGATCTGTGCAGGAAGGAACCACACAGGATTATGGCTCACAGACTTAATTTGGAGAATCTAGATTTGAATTCTGTTTCAACCATTTACTGATGACCTTTACTCATGATTCCACGTCCCCATGCCTCAGCTTCCTCTCAGTAAAGTCATATGACAGTAATTTTCTTATTAGGTTCTAGCGAAGGTTAATTGTGACTTAATAAGATAGCATACATAAGATGCTTAGCGTAGAGACTGGCACCAGGAGTTAATACATGGTAACTATTTCTGACTTCTTTAAGGGACGGCCTACTTAATGATGATCTTCTTCCCCAATCTTGTGTCCTTGCACCTAGGCTCGCTCCCCCATGTGCCTGACAGTGGGCCGCAACCCTGTGTAAGTTCTGGCTGCTCTATCTTGCTGCCTGGACAGGATGAGCATGGCCTCAGCACCTCACAAGGTCCTGATCTGGTTTGAAAGCATGAGTGGTCACGGCCTTGACAAAGAGTCCTTGAGCTTGAGTGTAGCATAGATGCTCTCAGGAGTGTTCAGCCTTCTGCTGGCCTCGATATATGGGTTGGATGGATTCTGAGCTGGTGGCCGTGCAGGGAGATCTCTTCAGGGGGCTCTTTCAGGGACCCTGGTTTGGAGTTATGAGCCCATGAATGCAGTGGGCGGGGAAGGCAGAGACAATCCCCCTCTTGCATTGTACCATCTGCCTAGGCATAGGAAGATGTCTCCACAGCAGACACTGGGGTGAGCTCAGGTGGCGACACTTTTTTTGGAGGCTATTCTGAGCAGGGAATTGTACAGGCATCTGCAGGCCTTGGAGTTACATTGATGTGCTTTTCATTGCCTCTTCTCGCCTTGCATTTAGTCAGAAGGCAGGATCAAACTTACAGAAACACCAGGCTCTGTATCTGCTAGGTTCCAGCAGCAGTCAAATAAGAAATGGTGATATGTGGGAACTACACAAGATCAAATTCTGATCAATAAAAAGACTTGAAAAACATACTCAGAGCTCCTTAAAGATGGACAGGACTTCTGAGGGTCATTGAGCTCCCAGACTGCACAGATTCAAGCACAAAAGGTAAAAAAGATATGAATTTGGGGTGTGGTTGGGGGAATGGTGATGGTTAATTTGTGGTTGAAAATGTTTCTGATCTGAGAGTTAGTGCTTCAAGAGATTGAGTTCCTTTAACTCACTGGGTGCTGTTAGCCAGGTCTTCACATCTCAGGACCTTAGTTCTCTCACTAGACTAAGGAAGGGATTGAACCGATGACTACCACAGTTCCTTCTAGCTCACAGATCTCATGATTATGTGCAGGAGTCTAGCGGGGAACAAAGGATCAGAGAATCCTATATTTTCCTAAGAGTTTTTTTTTTTTAATAGAAAGATGAAACACTTTGGATAATGAATGTTTAGAATAGTCAATGAAATATTTCAGCCACGCTTTTTATGTTTATTTCTAGTCTTGATTTTATTCAATCAATTTTGAAAACACTCAATTAGAATTTTTTTGTGTATTAGATCCCTACAGTCCCTGGGCCCTGGAAAAACTTGTGTACCATGCAGCCCACAGACTTGAGAGCAAGCTGCGCTTCTGAGTGCTTTCAAAAGTTGTTTTTATCGTTCTGCCCATGGCCTCACTTTGCTCTGACTTACCCCTGCCAAACCTATTAGAATGTCTCACGCTCAGCCAGCACCCTTTATCCATCCATCCCTCAGGCCTTTCCGAGGCTGTGTTCGTCCAGGGAACACGACAGCCTCCTTATGCAAGACCTGGGGTGGAAGGAGCACCTGGCAACAGAAAACTGTTAGAAGTTCAACACACATGTGCACACACACCCAAAGCAGGGCTTAATAAACTAAGGCAGATGCCTGCCAGCCTTAGTTTATGAAAGGCAGAAAAGCCTTTCTCTAGAGGACCCAGTGTATGTAGGGCTGAGAGGCGGATGGGATGTAAGGAACAAAGATTGATGGAGGGTGTGTTTCACACTGAGCACTGCCGGTACCATCACAGAAGTGAATGGAGTGGCGGGCAGGTTTCCTGCTTAGGGACAGATGTCATGCAGATTGTGATTCCCTTGATGCTCATCTAAGTTGCCTTAGTTTCCTCATCTACCAAGTAGAGGTAATGATACAGTAATTCCAACCTCATAGGATTATTGTGAGAATTAAACAAGATAGTATACATAAATAATTTAGCACAGTGTCTGGCCAATACTAGGTACTCAGTAAATGCTAGCTATTACTTTTATAGTGCTTAGTCTTCACAGAATCCCTGTGAAATTGGCAACATCAGCCATAATTTATAAATAAAGAAACTGAAGATCAGGAGAGTGGGCTAAATTACCTCACAGAGGCTGGACCCCACCTCTCACTTCAGAATCGCTTCTGTGCCCGCAGCCCCTGGAAGGGGCCTGATGGCACGAGTGACTCGGTGTTAACAGGTCGACTCAGGCTCTCAGTACTTTTCATTTCTCTTTGAGACTTGTAGTTTTGTTCTGTTTCTCCGTGAAGGGTAAACCTAGCACCTAATGACCTTCAGCCACCACCATCTCCTCCTCCAACCTTGATTTGGTGGAAAATGCTGAGCATCACAGAGAAGGCTATAGAGATCATTTCAAAGAAACCCCCATGTTTTCAGAAGAAAATCAGGGCCCAGAGGAGTGCTCTGCTCCAGCTCCTTCTAACAGCAGGTCTAAGCTCAAGGAGGTGACTGATGAGACACAGCTCCCTCCCAGCAGAGACTAGAGGCCAGAGGCCGAGCCTCGCCCTGTGCTTACACCTAAGCTTCTACACATCCATAGGTGACTCGACCACACAGGCCAGAGTTGATAGGGCAGGAGTTGTGATAACTGCATAATAATCTGACCCACACAGGGAGGGAGGCCTCCCTGGGAGACCAACAAGGAGGTAACTGTGGTGGCTCAAGGGTAGATAATGGTGACCCATACCAGGGTGATGACTGTGGACATGGATGGAAAGAGATGGAGTTGGAAGATGTTCAGGAAGGAGAGGCAATATGCCGGGTGTGTGAAGGGGTACTGGGAAAGAGAGAAATCAAAAATAACTTCTGGGCTTGCAGAACTGAGTGAACCCACACACTGAGGGAGACTGGCTGTGGAAGATCAGTTAAGGTGCTGATACAGTGTCCACTTGGGGACATCAGGAGACAGCTGGATCAGGAAGTGGGGGTTCCGTGGAGGGTCAGGGTTGGCAATTAGGAGCATGCCTGCTGTGTGGGTTGGAATTGACCCTGCCGTGTGCAGGCAGAGGCGGGGGATTTGTCAGCATCTTATGCCACAGAGGTGGGAGGAGCTATACTTTTACAATAGGAAAAGTAAAAATAAAAGATAAAAAATAAAACAGAAAAAGTAGGAGGTTAAGTAAAAAATACCTTGAAAGTTTTTGGAGTTATTTATAGTTTAAATGTCTCTTTGTAAGCTTAGGAACAGACAAATCAATCAGGTAAGCTTCCAGACAAGGGGCAGCCTGCTGCATCGTGAGGGGTCAGAACCCGATGAGGGTGGCGGAGGGGACTGGAGAGGGGCCTCTCACAAAGAGATCAGTAAGAAAAGTGAGTATATTAAGGGTGATGAGAAGTCAGTGTGTCAGAGTCAGAGAAAGCTAGAGTTTCTAGCTGAATTGCAATTAGTGATATCTGCCTGGTCAGTTTTCAAAAAATAGAGAAATATAGAAATCTATGTCACTGTATTTGTGTGTGGATCTATATCTACATCATATATATTTATATCTGTATCTCCATCTCTGATTTTCTCCCGGTCTCTATCTCTACATGTCTCCCTAGCTCTGTTCTCTGTGCGGTCTGAGAGCAATGACACTCAGCTGTGAGCACACTCAGCGCCTGGCTCTTGGTTGCTAAATCTTGGAAGACAGCTTGAAGGGGCTCCCAATGACCAAACCGGGGACAATATGAGCATCAACATATAAAATGATCATAGCAAATAACCTGTGGAATAAAATAGAAAACTGCAAGAATATATAGGTAGAAATAAGTGAAGGAATAAATCGAAAGAATATACATGAAAGAATACATATAAATAAATGAAAGTGTACTACTCATGAGGAACATGGTATGTGTATAGTTTTAAAATACCTCCCTATGAAATAGTTATTAATGACAAAGAGTAAATGAGTAAGTTTACAAAGGAGAAGACTAATCAGGTGATCCAAGTAAACATCATCAATAATGGGACAATTAAAAATTTTGTACTGCCTAATAGGATATAATAAGAAAAATATGGCGTCACATTTGTGACACTCCTTCTGAAGATGTGCTACCTGCACGTAATCACCAGGAGACATCATACAAATCCAACTTGTGTGACATTCTACAAAAAAACTGCCTTGTCATCTTCAGAAGTGCCTAGGTCCTGAGAGTCAAGGAAAAACAAGGGGATTCAGGAGACAGGACAGCTAAGTACAACACGTGATTTAGAAATGGATCCTTTTCATAGAAAGGCACAATTGGTGACACTTGAACGAGGTCTGAGGTACTGATGCATCCACACTGATTTCCTGATTTTGATTTTGTATTGTGGCTGTGTAGGCAAATGTTCATCGGAAATACACAGTAAAATAGTCAGTGGCTGGCCCTAGCCAGGTGGCTCTGTTGGTTGGAGCATCGTTCTGTATACCAAGAGGTTGTGGGTTTGATCCCCAGTCAGGTGTGTATGGGAGGAAAACGATCAATGTTTCTTTCTCACATCGATGTCTCTCTCTGTCTCTCTGTCTCTCTCTCTCTCCTTTCCTCTCTCACTAAAAACCAATAAATATATTCTCAGGTGAGGATTAAAGAAAATAGCGAGCTGTGCATTGGGTAGACTATGGTTACTTATTCTCAAATGGCTCAAGAGCAAAAGAAGTTCTTTGACTTGTACTTATAGTTCATGACTCTTATGAAGTTTAAGGTTATTTCATTCAGAATTCATAAACCCTGGAGCTGAAAGACCATTCTGTCCAAATGCCCTCATTTCTACAGATGGGGAACCTCAGGCTTGAGAATGCAAGTGTCCTCTCCAGGTTCCATGGTTACTTAGTGATGGAGCCAGGTCTGTGTCCTGTGGCCCCCTGATGCTGGGGTACCCGAGAGAAGAAGACCCAGGGCATCAGGTTATTAGGAGCAGTTTTCAGGAGAAAGAGTAGGCATCCTGATGACACTCCAAAATTGGGTCCTGCAAGTTGATGCCGGGGCCCAAGAGTCCTTTCATTGAGGTCTGCCGTTTAAGTTCACCTTCATTCTGTAAATTAACATTTAACTTTTTAAAAAGCAAAACAAGTATACTCATTTTAAAAATTCAAGCAACACAGAAAAAGTAAAGAAGAAAGTTTTTAAAAATTACCCTAAGAATAACCATTGTTGATTTAGGGCAAATGTCTTTTCAAATACCCCTTGAGGCATATCCAGTCCACACTTGATTCTACATGGCTCTCACAATCCACTCATCAGTGGACACAGGCCTATGGCCAGTCAGTTCTGCTGCCTCAGTGCTTCTGCACTCTCAGGCCTTAAGCGTTTTAGACATCGTGTTGAGCCTAAATGGTCATTTTTAATGTTCTTCGGATTCACGTTTAATGGCTATACATTGGCCTGTTATATGAAAGCACCATATTTATTTAACTAATCCCTTATGAACAGGCATTTATGTTGTTCCTTATTACCTAGTACAAATAACACTGAGATATTCTTATGCATTTGTATACCTATCTTTGCATGCTTGCTCAATTACTGAGTTTTCTTTAAGAATTTTTTTGAGCCAATACAAACACAAAGCTAAGTAGGTGCCCTTTTCACATTAACTCTAATCAAGCTAGGATTCCAGAGCTGCTTAACTCATCTTAAGTTATTTAAACTAGAAGAGACATCCAGGGCTAGTCCTACTTCCTTATTACTCTGTATGATTTTATAAAGATAAAAATAAGATATAATGTAATACTGCCATTTGTTGTGGTTCTCCTCTGTACTGGGCTCTGTAACAAACATTTAGTTTGTTGAAGTCTGCCCTCTGAGTTAATTGCTTTTTTCTCAAATTCATGACTAAGGATGCCCAAGGCCACGGAGCCAGTAAGTGATGGATGTGGAACTCAAACTGAGGCCATCTGTCTTTGAGTCATCACCCCAGAGCCTCTGGTACAGTGGGTACCAGCAGCCCAGGCAAGTGTCCTGAGGTGACAGGTATAAGCACTTGGGAGCAGCACTTACAAGACTAGGGGGATGGGTACATCTGCTGGTAAAAGTTCTGAGAAGGGCACCATGGGGTGGTTGCAGATAAGAACCACATCTCCTACACTATCTAGAGTTAGCAACATCCCAAGGAAGGGCTGTGACTGGCCCAGCTCATGTACCCACCCTTGTATCAACCTGGGGAAAAGTAGAAATACAGAAATTTCTAGGCCCAAGTATAGCAGAATCCCTTGGTGATGAGGACTGGAAATCTGTCTTTTTGCAAAAGGTCCTCAGGTGATTCTGATGATCGGCCAGTGAGTTTTGATCTATTACTGTAGCTATGGATACATATCAAGACAACCTGGAGACATTTTTAAACACACAAATGTCAGCCCTAGAGATTCTTATTTAAGTCTCAGCAGTGGATATCTCTGGTTGCAAATTTAGTCCTTGAACTTGGTTCTCAGCCCAAGATACCCAGATCCAAGGGCTCACCCGTGCCTCCACCCCCAACACTGAACATGTAATTTTGTAGATGCCTATGTATATTTTTCTGGGAAAGAGAGGCCAATAGTTTCATAAGATTCTCAAAGAGTACTGCTCAAAAACTCTTAAGTCACAGCTCTAGGCAGAATCAAATTGATTAACCAAGCCTGACTGGATTGAGTTGCTTAACTAGCTCAAAAAGCATATCATATACTTTTTATTCTGTCTGCATTTCTTTGCTCTTCCCACAGGGACCAAGACAATGCTTTTCTGAAAAATGCAATGGTATGTTTAATGACCTTCCTTGATCTACTAATTTGATAGCTCTATACATTAAAAAAATTTGTGCGTGTGTCATGACTGCAACCTTATAACCCGTAATAGGCTGCTTGTGGTACCACTTTCTTTACTAATGCTCATAAATCATCTGTTCAATATCCAAGTCTGGAATTGTGTTAGTAATTGATATAATGCCTAAGATTTGTTTTCATTTTGCTCTCAGAAGCAGAACTGTGGGTTAGTCACACTTCTCGTGCACTTCATCCTTGGTTTCCACAGAGCCCCATGTCACTCACTCATTCATTGCCTATTTCTCTTCCCCTTCCCCTCACAGGCCCCATTCTAATATGATTGATGTATGTTGCTATCAGCATGTGCTCCGCTAACATGTGGTGCTTCATAGGCACATAGTGTTAAATGTACACAAAGTCCCATAGCCTTCACTGTTTCCTGCTTTCTTGATGCACACTGTATATAAAAGCTCTATTCAAGTTGCTGTGTGTCCATGTACTCCATTTTTTCCTACTCTGGCAGAATATTCAGAGGGTGCTTCCTCCACTTGTACCCACCCATTCCCAGAGATAGACATCCACCGCCACGAACACTGGTAGCAAGCATCTTTGTGCATGGCCTGAGCACACAAGTAAAGTGAATTCTCTAGGGGTCATGCCTGCGGTGGCATTACTTGGTCACAGAGTATCTACATATTTATGAATCTGACCGAGTTCTGCTTTTTAGAATGGCTGCTCTAGTCTACAGACCTCCAGCAAGGAGGGCTCAGGAGGTCCAGTATCTCCAAGTCCTGGCCACCACTTGGCATTATCCAGCTTCATAATTTTTGTCAATTGGACAGGTTTAAACCGTAGTTCATTGTTATTATAATTTGCGTTTCACTAATTACTGGTGAGTTTGAACATCTCTTCACATGGCTTCACCCAGAAGGTTCTCCCCTTCTGTGATTTGCCTCTTCTGATCCTTTGTTCATTGAGAAGAGGCAACTTCAAAACTTCTGATTGATTTGTAGGGTTTTCATATATTCTGGATGCTGGTCCCTGGTCAGTGTTGATGTTGCAAGTATCTCCTCTGATACCCTTGTCCTTCTGTGACTAGAACCCTTTAGTTTTGATGTATTCTAATCCATAAGCTTCGGCCTTTTACCTCTCACATTTGAGGTTTTGTTTAAGAAGTACTTCCCCACCTCTGGGCTACCGAGATCCTCTCTGGAGACTTTGCAACCGTATCCAAATTGAATGCAACAGCAACAAAACATTGGCTGTTTGCATCTTGCAACCTTTGCTGTAAGCCTAGCCTTTGCATCTGGGCCACTTAGCAGGATCCAGGCCATTTCTGTCGTTTCCCACACAAACCCGACCGGTGTTCGCTGTATTGTTTCAATGCAGGCGACTTCCTCCCCTGGCCCACCACTCAGCTGTTCATGCTGTCTCCTCTTTCCACAGCGCCTTTTCTTGTAACTAGGTCTGGCCATCTTTCCAAACCCACTTCCTCAAAAGCAAAACCAAGAAGTTTTCTGCATCAGGCCTTCCCTGACTCCTTCTTGTCTACACTGTACCAAAGGTACTTCATCACGTGGGCGCTGCTCTTGCCCTGGAAACAGGTGCCCATCTTACATTTATTTGGCCTGTGGCTCCCCGTTCAATGGACTCAGTAGGCACCTAATAAATACTTGTCTCTCTCCAAATTTGAGCTGCTGCCAAAGACTGATTACTTAAGCCTCCAAATGCTTTTTAAAAATGCATTCCTTCCTCTCCACCTCTCAAGCCACATCCGTGCCTGGGTTTAATCATTGCATGCTCAGACTTTTACAACCGATTTGTACCTTCTTTCTTCCTGGGGGCCAGGGCCCCGGTGAGAGCAGAGAGCTGTTGTAAAATCACACAGCCTCAGAGTCTCTGGGTTCAAAGGGACCTGGCCTAGCATCTAATCCACTCTGCCTCTGGGGCGTGAACTCCCTTTACAATGTACGCATTCCTGACAAATGGCTGTTCAGCCTCTGCTTGAATAACTTCAGCGGTGGGGCAGTCACTATCTCACTAGGCTGTTCATTCCCTCTTTGCCCAGAGAGTACTCCCTTAATTAATTGCACATCCTAATTAATTTGCATTGGTGCTACTGGTTGCTTGGCCATGACTGCAAGTTAAGCCAAAACTTGTCACCTAATAGCTTACAACTACTGGTCTTAACTTTCCTTCTTGGGTCCATTCAAAACAACTCTTAATGCCTCTTTTGGTAAATGTGTTCCTAAAAGTGTGGTGCCCAAAAGCAAGCACAGTACTACCAACTGAAAAATAAAACAGAACTTTTTTCTCTCTCTGTATCTGTTTCCTGTGGCTACTGTAACAAAGTGCCACAAACACGGTGACTTAAAACAACAGAAACTTATTCTGTCACAATTCTGGTGGCCAGAATTCCAAAATTAGTATCACTGGGCCAAAATCAAGGTGTGGGCAGGGCTGTGCTTCCTACAGACTCTTCAGCAGGATCAGTTTCTTGCCTCTTCCAGCTTCTGGTGGCCACTGGCATTCCTTGGTTGGTGGCTGCATCCCTCCAAACTTCAAGGCCTGTGTCTTCAAATCTCTTTGTTCCATCTTCACATCTCCTTCTCTTTTGTGTATAGTCAAATCTCCCTTTGCCTGTCCTTTAGAAGACTGCATATGATTGCATTTAGGGCCCATCCAGATAATTGAGGATAATCTCCCCATTTCACAATCTTCAATTTAGCCCTGGCTGGTATGGCTCAGCGGATTGAGTGCCAGCCTGTGAACCAAAGGGACACTGGTTCAATTCCCAGTCAGGGAACATGCCTGGGTTGTGGGCTAGGTCCCCAGTAAGGGGTACATGAGAGGCAACCACACACTGATGTTTCTCTTCCTCTCTTTCTCCGTCCTTTCCTCTCTCTCTAAAAATAAATAAATAAAATCCTAACAAAGAAAAAAAGATCCTCAATTTATTCATACCTGAAAAGATCCTCCTCTCTGTATCCCCCCATAAGGTAACACTCACAGGTTTCAGGAATAAAAATATGGATAACTTTTTTTGGGGGGGGAGGCATTTTTCAGTCTACCATACTCTCTCTTAAAAGGCAACACTTTCTTTAAGATGACCTACTACTTCATTAGGGTTTCAGATGGTCACATCATACTATTGATTATTATACTGAATCTATGTCTTTCTAGACCAATTTACATTGGTGCTGTTGGCTTCTTGGTCCTGACTACAACTCATTATCCCAAATAAGTGACACACTCTTAGCTTTAAACCATTGTTCCTATTCTGTTGCTATCTCCTCAGATCTATCAATGAAACACTGGGATTTCTTCCAACTTAACTAAATCTGTACATTTTAAACTTGGTAAGCTTTGTTTATTGTATCAGTGATAGAGAGGGTCAGTGGGCCTGGCTGCAGGCAAAGCCCTGTGGCACATCCCCAGAAACCTCGCTCCAGGCTCCACAACTCCCTCTTGTTTCATCCTCTCTTTTTCTTCTCACAGGCTTTCTGCTGGTTTATGTCTTACACTGGGTAGAAATGGGGAGTGATGATTCCACATTTTTATCAAATGTGAGTGTGCATCAGGGTCATCAGAGGGCATGTTTAAACAGTGCTGGGCCCCAGGTCCACTGTGTCTGTAGGCCTAGGGAGAGACCTGGAATTTGTATTTCTAATAAGTCCCCAGGTGATGCTGACGATGCTGGTCTGGGAACCACACTTTGAGAACCACTGATGTAAGTTCTGTCACAGCTCAACAGGTGAGGTAAAGCATAATTCCATTACACCTTCAAATAAACAAAGGTGTCAGGGCTTCCATTGCTTCCTCCAAGGATGCCTGGCCACAAGTGCTTAATATTTGCTATATAATGATGGAGAGAAGCTGGCTGTCTTTGGTGTTATGTGGTCTCAATTAGATAAGAAAACTTATTCTTTCACCAATGCACTGATAACAAGTTACCTTCTTTTCCTCAATTCTTTGTCTTCCAATTATTTCATGTTCTTTTGAATTAAAAAGCACTTGCAAACACATAGCAACTTGAATTAAAGGCTTAACCCAGAGGCTAAGACATAATTTTTCATCCAAATTAGGTAGGTTTATGATCACTCCCTCCCCCACTTCTGAGAGTCTTCTAACCTAGATCCATCCCAGTGCCCCAGGATCATCTGTTTCTCTCACTGGTCCTGCCCCCATGATTGTCTCATGGAAGAGGCGGCATGATGGCAGGAAGGTGGGCCGGCTGCCTGCAGGCAGGAAGCCCAGCCCTCGCGTTGACAGTCGTGATGGAAAGAGGGCCTGGCCGACCTGTGCTGGTGGGTCTCAGGAACAGCAGGAGACGGTCCCAGGCCCCCAAGTGCTGACAGGAGCACAGAGCGGCCACCCCAGGAGCTCTTCCAACCCTCTTAACTTCTCCAACCCATCTGCTTTCCTGAGGCTTGAGGACCCCAGGCCTCAAGGGACACATCCTAACCTTGTTAATTTTGTCCAAAAGGGATATGTCTGTCAATGTATTTTGCAAAGTAAACAATTATATATCTTTCTCCCCCTTTACCTCCTCCTTATCCTTTTTCTTGTTCTGGTGCCAGCAGTACTGCTCAGATCTGCCTGTGTGCCCACTGCTGTTTCAGCTAAAGTGCCATCTCATGGGGCACAAGCCACAGTGAATTACAGGAGAGGAGCCACCGAGCGGGGGCTAACTGCCTGATTTAGGTGAAATTCCCAGCTGTTTTCCACATTTGTTCATTGAATTTAGGCAGGCAAACACAGGGCTGGATGAGGGCCACCATTTAGAGTTATAAGCTTCTTTAGATGTTTGAATCAAGGCATTTTACTTACCAGTTGTTTCCATCACACTAACTAAATAAACATTAAAATTTATGGTGCTTTAATTTAACTCTCCTATTCATTGACCTTACCTTATGCAGTCCTTTTTTTCAGCCAAGTCTTTGGGAAATTCAGTGCATTGTTGAAAACCAGTGCATTTGTATGCATGCATTCCTTGTCAAAGTCTGTGTGATTCCAGGACAGAAGCCACCACTCCTGTCTGCAGGGACAGGTGGCTATCTGCTTTAGAGCATATTCAACTGCATAGCATTCTCTGTACTCTTTTTGCCTTACCCATTTGCCATTTTTATTGCATTTCTGTTCTTTTACACCTTAGCTTGTGTTACTCTTGCCTCCCATTCCTCTGAGGCCTGCAATGGGAAATCCCACCTACCCCCACACCTCTGAAGATAACAAACTTGAAATGGCCTGGGCAGCGTTAGGGAGCTGTTGTCCGCCAGGGGGAGCCCTGGTTTCTGTCTGGGGGACGCGCGGGGGAAGAGGTGGGGGGGTAGGGGCATCAGCACCTAGATGTGACAGCCGCTGGGGGATGCGCATTGTGCGTTGAACTCGCTACCAGGGGACTGAGGCTTTCAAGGACAAAGTGGGCTGTCTCCGGTCTCGGCTCTGCTGCTCGACCGCTGAGATGAAGACAGAGGCCCGAGGCCTGCAGCAGAGGCTTGCTACAGGCGACACCTTGGGTTCCACTGCCTGCACTGCCCAGGAGAGATGGCGTGCTGCCGGGCAGTGTGTGAAGTCGGGAGCGGGGGAGTGGGGCGGGAATACGCTCTGTGAACAGGTCACAGAGCGGCCAATGGCCTGTGCGGCTGTGGGGCAGAGGAACTGGCCTGACTTGATTATTCATCACACTTGGAAGTGGCTGACTTGGCGCTGCGAAATCCGAAGACTGGTCCTGTGCAGATGCCCTTTGCGTGTCCGCCAGCTGCAGCCCTGTGCTTTCATGCCTTTAAAAAGAAAAATCATGTTTCGTGGGTGGGGGGCGGCGGAGGGTAGGTGGTGTAGTGATTGGGCAAAAAAGGAAAAAGGACTCCTGGACATGGACAACACTGTGCTGATTGCGGGGTGGCGGGGAGCGGGGGTAGGGGGAGCGGGGGGAGGAGTGTGTAAGGGGACTAAATGATAATGGTAAATGGGAAAAAATATAATAAAAAAAATTCATAGTTCCAAATGCCTAGCCAAAGGCCCCTGTCCTCAATAGGGGATCTACCTTTCATTGGGTTCTTGAAATCAAAAATCACTGGAAACAATTTCCTAAACTAGATTTTTTCCTCTGGGATGTGCACCGGGGACTGCGGCCCGGGGAGAACAGGGAGACTTGAATGTCCTACAAGCGTGGGGGTTCTAATGTCATGTCCCTACTCCCAAGTGCCTGGTGGAGAACTAGCAGTTCTGTTCCAGAAGCTGCGCTAAGTCTCAGATCAAATGAGCACACTTAATTTTCTTGGCAACCCCTCACCCTCGTTTTTACAGAGGACAAAGCATGGGCTCACAGAGGCCCAGTAACTTGCCAATGCTTACACACCCACCTGTCTGTCAGAGGCAGATCTGTCACCCACTTCCTCCGCAGAGGGAGGGTCTAGGTTCCCCCTGAACCTCTAGCCAGGAGCTCAGTTTCAGGATAGGTTTAACTTTCAGTCTCTCCCCTACTGAAATGAATGAGGAGTGGGCATCACGGGTTCCCAGAACTGCTGCCCCGCACCCCAGGGATCAGGCTTCACTGTGCATGAAATGAAAGGAGGCAGGCCCTGTATCATCCCTGTCAGTGTGACCAAGTTCTCCTCCAGTGTCCTAAAATCTGCCCAGCTTCTGGGAGGAACAGTTTATGAGCTATGTTAGTGTATTAGTGTCACCATAACAAATACCATGGACTGGAGGTTACACAAAAATTTGTTTTCTCGTTGTCCTGGGGGCTGGAAGTCCAAGATCAAGGGCTGGTTTCTGCCAAGGCCTCTGCCCCTGGGCTACAGGTGGCTGCTGCTCTCCATCGCGGCCCGGCCTTCCCTCTGTGCCTCCACAGCCATTTCCTTTTCTTCTAAGGACACCAGTGAGAATGGACTAGGGCCCATTTTAAAGACTTCATTTTAATTACTTCATCTCCAACTTCAGTTACATTCTGAGGTATTGGGTGTTAGGACATACTCTAATTTCATTTTAATATTTTTGGGGGTCACAATTTAGCCCATAACAAGGGCTCAAGTATGATGCCCCAACCAGAAAGTTACACACTGCTCTTCCATATGCAAATAAGGCAGCTTTTTTTGTGTGCACATAGACTTCTTTCCTAAAAACAGCCATGAGAAAATTGTCCAAATACTCTGTCCTCTGCTTATTCATTGTTTTTAAGAGTCATGAGTTTTTGGTTTGGCCTAAGCAAAATCATGTGTGAAATCCAATAAATAGGAAGTCTTTATTGCTCAACTACTTTTGAAAATGTCTATTACAGAGGCCAATATTTTTCCCCCTAGCAAGTCTCGTGTTTCTCCATGAAACAAGCTCTTCACGATAGGCCCAAGTAGGATTGAAACCGTAGTACAGGCTGGCAGCCACTAGACGGCGCATTCAGTCATTCTTGACTGGCTTCCTTCAATCAAAATGAAACCAACTGCTCTAATGGAAAAGTTAGTTTCGCTTGTTTGTCTTTTTGCTTTTTGGTGGTAATGAGCCCTCTGTAATCTAGGGATCCTAACTGAGTGAAGCTGAAGTGTAATTATTGTTTGTATTTTTTGCTCCATGAGAAAAGAGGCACCTTCTGTGGCTGTTCTCAGATGAAAGGTGTCTGTGAAAAGGATGCTAACGATGTCAAATTCTCCAGGCCACCCCTGCAGAGCTGTGAGTGTGACTCCCACAGACTCACATTCATTTGTTCTCCTAGGCTGTTGCAGATAGGTAAGTAGGGGACTCTTGACGGCAGCCACACCTCCTTGGGTCTTGGAGGATGGTAAGAAAGGACAATAGGTAGTTTATGCATCACTTGAAAATGTTCTTCTAGACAGCCCCCAGTCTGCAGGATCTGAAGTTCTGTCGGGCTCACTTTTCCATACCAAGTGCTCTGCGTTCTTATGTTCACAGGGAAAAGCTGGGTGCTACAGCTGTTTCTGATCCTGGCTCCACTTCTGCCATCTTGCTGGATGGTCTCCTATGGTCCCCCCAACTCCCATCTCATTCTCAGCCCTTGTCTACTCTGCTCAGTACCCGAGAAGCTGTTCTCCCTGGACAGTGTCTAGCCCTGGAACCCCAGCTCTCCTGCCCTGTTGCCTCCAGCTGGGCTTGGCTATGGGCTGGAGGAGAGAAAAGCCACTGCTCCTTCCCAGCTGCTAGTGGTGGGAGGTTCCTTGGGGACCCCAGCTCCTGTTAAGGGCTAGACTAGACTGAAAGAGTCCACCTCATCAGAAAGCAGGTTGGAAGATTCTAGACCCAAAGCTCAGAGTCAGCACACAGGCCAGATGGGATGGCAGACAGTAGGCAGGACTAGATGGCTGTCATTCCTATTTGCAATGTGGAAATGCTACTGAGATAATAGCCTTTTTGTGGGTTTGTGACAGGGCAGTGGGGCTGTTCTGCAGATGAAACTTCTGTTAATATGTTATCTCAGTGCTTTATTAACTTGATCTCCCAGGATAAGGTCCAGAAAGACCCCCGTGGGACAGAACTTAACATCACTGTGCCTAGAATGTGAGAATACCAGGGGGCTATGAGGACTGGACCCTCTTACCTGCTTTTGTGTAGATTTTGTGTACCTGCTGAATTTGTTACCCCTTCTTGATTGATCTTATCTTCCATCCCTGTGGTTATTTGTTCCATCTTCGCAGGTCCTGTTTAATTTTTCCACTACATTCCAAAATTTAGCTTCTTTAAAAAGATTATTTTAGAAAGATTATTTCTTGGTAAATTCTTTTATTCTTAAATCCTTTTGCCATGAACACACATTGATTACATTGGAATTGTCTTTGTTTTGTTTTAATATAGCATTTCTTTACCAAAGCTTGTTTGACCCATTATTCATAATTTGTGTCTCTAGTTCTTCAAGTTCCCCAAAGGGCCACCTCTCCTTGTCCTTATTGAATGTCATCTTGTTTTCTTTTTTAAAAGATTGTATTTTTTTTGAGAGAGGGGAAGGAAGAGAGAAGTAGCGACAGAAACGTCAATGTGCAAGAGAAGCATCGATCAGTTGCCTTTTGCATGTGCCCCAACCAGGGACCTGGCCTGCAACCCAGGCGTGTGCCCTGGCTGAGAATCGAACTGGTGACCTTTTATTTTGTGGGACAACACCCAACCCACTGAGCCACACCAGTCAGGGCATCATCTTGTTTTTGACAAGTCATTTCTCTAATCTCAGAAAATCTCTGACATTTCAGCCCCTTCTTCTTAGGTTCCCTGCAGTGTAATAGTCCCCAAGTCCCTTAGTTCAGTTTTGGATACAAATACAAAGTAGCTCATGTTCCAGATCTGACCCCTTTGTCAGGATCCCCCAGATCAGCTCCCTGGACTGAGCCCTGCAACTTGACCTCTCTTCCCAGCCAAGGGCTTCGCTCTGGCTCCCTCTGACTCATTTCCCTTCCAGGCTAATCCTGGGGCCTGGGACTCAAGAGTGCCACCTCTCATGCTGTGCCAAGGGGAATGTGCTTCCACTGGGGCTTATTACCTGCTGCCACCTGAGGGAGGAAGGCCGGGTATTTCCAAATGTCACGGAACCAGAGGCCCAGGAGACACAGCCAGGTCAGAGTCTGCAGCACTGCAGAGGCCACAGTTGGCAGGCAGGGTCTGGGAGGGAGGTGTGGCTGTGAAGGAGGGCTTGCCTCCTCCCAACAGGCTTTGCATCTCTGCCCTGCCTGTGATTTCATCATGCACACCTTTGTAAACAATCCATTTAGCAACCAAATTATACACTGGGTAATTATAGCTTCCAGCCTAATGTCAGGAGTCCCCAGCACAACAGCCCGCTCCAGACTCCAGGTGATGGTACAGCTGGGAGCAGGGCACCACCAGCTTCTGCTAGAGTCCTGATGAGGCATCCCGAGAGAGAGACGGGATGGCTTGGTTTATGTTAATTGTGTGTGTCAGGTATGTGGGTCTTGCTTTGACAGTCCCCAAATCGTGTTTGGACTCTCAATTAGCTCAGTATGGGAAACTGGGCCAGAGCAGTCATCTCTGAGGAAAGAACAATTGGGTAAGATCAGATCCCGTGGTGGGGAGGGAGTCTCTCTTCACAGCCCCTCTCACCTTCCTTATCTCTGTGAAACTTTCCTTCTGAGCACCAACCTCTTACAACGGACCCAGGGAACCCCAGCAGAGGGTATGAGCTGTACAGTGGGTGAAGTAACAACTGGACAGGAGGTCTTCATTTAAGGCCAGTCCATGCATTTAAAAAAAAATCAATTCAAGTGTTTATCGTGAGCCCTCCGCAGGAAAGTGACTTCATAAGGCATGATGGGAAAGGAGGGGCACAAGCGGGGAGATGGCAGCAGTGGGGGTGGCTGGTGGAAGTAACCACTCACTAAAAGAAACTTGGCTACACCCCTGTATTTCTCAGATCTATAAAAATCATATCTGCTGGTGATGTTTTTATTGACGACCTTGACATTCAAGCTTAGCTCTGATGATTCTTTATACCTCTGGAGACAGAAAGATTTCATCACAGGAGCACAGAGAGCCCCACCACTGCCTAACTTGTTGCATTCCAATACAACATGGGTCTAAGCGACCTGTCAGTCTATGGCTGGAGTGCCCTCTGCAGATTGACGGTCCCCCCTGCCACACAGGTTCCTGGTCTGACACATTGATGAAAAGTGACAGTGAGGATGGGATGACTTAGGAGGGCCCAGGCTTCCCTGCCCCTGCCCATTTCGGAGGGCTCTTCACTGCAGGCTCCTAGCCGGCCTTGGCCATCATCAGAGCGTGTCTGTGCTTGCTCAGCCTATGGTTGGGGAAGAGTTCTTCAGGACGACGTGAAAAGAAAGATGCTGGAGGTCAAGGGAACTAGAAAGAAAAGGAAAGGAGATTTTTAAGAATACTGCTGTGGGCCAACTATCTCTGTAACTGAGTTTAAGAACTTCAGTAATCATATATAAAGAACTTAAATAATTTTGAAGTGACTTGGGTTGCTGGATGGAGTTTCTTGAATCCAGCCCTGGTTGGTGCTGGGACCATGTGGGTCCTGGCTTCAGTAGGGTCATGGAAATATCAGTGTGAGGAAGCAAATGATAATTAACATGGACAGCAGCCATACCCTCCTTGTCTTCCTAGAAATCCTGGGAATAAAGGCCTTCTGGCTTAGTCCCTCATGGGTCCTGGGCCGATGCAGGAATCCAGGCTCTGATCTGAATCCAGAAGACTCAGAGAGAACTAGGGGGAAACATTCATGTCTTTCTGAAGTTCTCAACACATGTTCATGAAAATTCTCTGAGAGCTATGTCTCTAGGGCCATGCTGACTGTGCATTTAGGGGACTCTGCTCATTGTTTCTCAGTCCATTGTTGGAAATTTTTGTCAGAAATTTTATTTTAAAATTTTCTGGAGTGCTTCCACAAATGCAATGCATAATTTGCTTAGCTATAATATTAGCATATATTTGCATATTTGTTTCAAAACTAAAAGGAGTAAGAATAAAAGGCCATTTATATGAGTCACCATGATTAAAACAGTATAGAATAATTTTACTTACTGGTTTCAAATCCTGAGTAGTCTGTTATTTGTCGTTGCGTACTCACTCTCCACCACTTAATGCTGTGGTGGAAACAGCCCATGTGCTGTAGCATTGGAATTTGAAGGCATTCCTGGGCCTCAGGAAGACTAGATGCAAATGGAGGAAAGAATCAATCTGATGGATACACGCTGAAATTACGCCTAAACCAGCAGAGGTAACCAGCAGAGCACAGGTAATGTTAGTGGTCTTGCTAAGACTCCAGGTCTCACGTTGGGTGGTGGGTTTTATTATTATCCCTCATGATAAAATAATATTATTAGATTTATAGTTATGTAAAAATACTGGTTTCTTTGGAATGTGGTGAATATAACTAATTTTTATTAAAGGCTTCTAAAGGCAGCTGAGCATAGCCGTGAACAGGAGAAGACATCCCGGTGCTCTGAAATCAATCTCTCTTCTTAATGAGTGGAAACTTGGGAGCATTGCTGATCTTTCTTCCTAACAAGGAGACCCATTTTCTTGAGAATGCAGAGTTCTAAAGAGTTAGCTTTTAGGGGTGTGGAAAACTGAAAGTTAGAGTTGGGATACATTTTTCAGGAGGTTCCTGGAGGAACTGTTGGCTCAAGTGACTCTACACATTTAAAGTAGTGAAACCCAGATGGAATTGTCCTGGGTTCCCATGGACTCCCTGTCCATGAAGTGACACAGACCATGGGACCTCTAAGGTTCTCCCCTCAGCAGCAGGCACTGGGGCTGAAACTGTCACGGTCTCATCCTGCTTGGGCCTTTGCAAGGCACTCTCACCTCTGCCCCTGCATGCATCCCACACCCCACCTCCCCTGGCAGTTCAGATCAACACTGGTGAGTGCTTACTAAAAGAAAGAACTGGTTTACACTCTTAGTCTTTGCAAGCCCAACTAAAATCCCTTCTCATTGATTGTTTGATTCATTTATTCAAAATATAGGTCTAAACTGGGGATAGAGAGTTGAGTGAAAACCAGTTCTTTCCCTCCAGAGACCCCACACTAGAAATCTCTCAGGCTTTCTCCATGATACTTTATACTCCCTCTTCCCACTGAAGTCCATGGAGATCTAGCTTTTCTCTGAATTCCTACAGCTCCACATTAATCAGGATCTTTGGGTGGTTAGAAGTAGGAAGTGCCTCAAATGCTCTTAGGGTTTACTTCCTTGTTGAAGTTTAGACAAAACCTAAGGAGGAAAGGAACCTCTACTCCATGGGATGTCCAGAGGCGGGTGTGCCAGCCCCAAACCAGGCCTCTGGGCGCTGGAGGGGAGGTGGGGGCTCATAGTGTCTGAGGCAGTTCTGAGATCTGGAGTTGGTGCTGCTTATCCTGTGAGTCATCCCAGAGGCCTTGCTTCTGCTGCCCTGCACTGTGAGCCTGGTCACCTCCTCCTCCACTCTGTGGCTGGCTTTTCTATGCCTTATGAGATATCTTACTCCCCTCAACGAGTGTCTGCAGTGGGAGTCCCTGAGGAAGGGACTGTGGGCAGGGCCAGGCATCCCTCCTTTCCAACTCCTGGGTGCACCATTCTTTTCTGTGTATAGACTTCTCTCTCCCACAGTTGTAAACTCCCTAATGGCAGGGGCTAGATTCTGATTCTGGAAGGCAGGAACTCACAAACTTGGCACCTGGGTAGTTTTTAAAACAGATTGGTTTAGAAATCATAAAGGCAAATGCTTTAAAAATTTGCCCACATCAGAACAAAACCTTCTTTATAGCTAAAATGAAGAGACCCATGAACCAGTTGGGAAAAATTTAACAAGGGAAAAATATTTGAACACAGTTACACAAGCACTGCTTTTTTAAATTTTCCAAGAACTCCTCGTAAACAAAGTGATAAAGTAAGAAAAAGAAATACCAATGACCAATAAACATATGAAGAGTGGTCAACCTTATTCGGAAGTGAGGAAATGAAATTGGAACCATGCCAGGCCATTTTTTCTGAATCTGGCAAATCTTTTACAGTTTCATCGTGACGAGTGCTGGCAAGAGTATGGGGGGAGAGCCACCTGTTAACAGTCTTGGAGGGAGTGGCAAGTACAGCTTCAGTAGCACCAGTGAAACATGGTGGGACAGTGGTTCTCCAGAACCACATAATGAGTTTTGGAAAACACAGATTCTCAGAGCCCCTCACCCTGGTATAAATACCTATAGCCTGGCAGCAGATTCCCTGCCCCCAGGCAAGATGGCGACAGGAGGAAGTATTGCACCGAGTGAGTACAAGGTTAGTGAGACAATTGGATGGGGGTGGTGAATTCCTTCTATCCCCTTCCCATGACTGATTGAGGGTGGGATCAGGGGAAGGCAGGCACATGTGCTATAGAGGTCAGAATGGTGGCAGGAAGAGGTGCTGTATTGAAGAAGCCTGTCAGTCTAGCAGGGGGCAAAGAAGGGATTGGTTGGGGGATGGACCCTCCTGGCGTGCATGGAAGTTTGGGCTGAGACAGCACCCAGTCTGGCCCACATGGGAAAATGAATATAAACCCAAGGGAAGGAAGGGACAAGTCTCTTGCCCACATTGTGAATGTACTGGCTCGTATATTTGCAGGACCTTCTGGCCCTGGAAGCCTCAAGGCCAATGGTGGTGCTGGCCCCACATGTGGGTTCTGAGGAGGGAGCCTGAAGCCAGACAGTGACAGGGAGAAAAGCTGTGCTGCATGGATGACTGCTTAGTGGCCACCTGTGGCTCTCAAGGATGGTGCTTCGAATGGGAGAAGGAACTCTGGATGGTGCCTTTGGTTTGGGTCTAGCTAAGGAAGGCTGAGCTTTCCTCTGGATTTCCCGGAGAGGATGGGCTTTGAGACAAAAATCTGCCATTCTCCCAGATTGTGCATCTTTTGAATAAAGACCTCTTTCCCTTCTCACCAATTTCTGTGTCTCGAATTTTCCTGTTGGTGGTGGTGCAAGCCACCACCAGTATCAGTATCACTATATAAACTGATGTGTAATTTTGGTTTGGTAACAGTATCAGTATATAAACCTGTGTGTAATTAAGGGCAACATTTTTGAAGTTTCAAATGAGACTGGAGTAGTGGAGCTCACTAGAAGGTCAATCTATATCAGCATCATTTAAATGTGCATGGCTTTTGATCCAGCTATCGCACTGTTCAGAGCCAGCCTGTTGCCTTCCCCCACAACAGAACGTCAAGGTAGATGAAGAAGGATCACTATGGCATTGTTTATATAACAAACAACATAAATGCCCATAAAAAGAGAACCTGTTAAATAAACTGTGGTCATATCCTTACATCTTTTAAAAAGGTTTAAGAGGAACTCCATTTGCCAACATAGCAAATAGTCTCTGAGTTACACTGTGTGGTGAGAAAAACAAGAAAACTATAATTAGGATGATCCCTTTTCCACCAAATTTTAAAAATGATACACTTTGTATTTTGAAAATGCATAAAATTGTTTTTGACGACGTGTTTGCATTGACTTTTAGAGAGAGAAGAAGGGTGAGAGAGACACACACGCACAGAGACACATTGATGTGAGAGAGAAATATTGATCGGTTGTTTCTAGAAGATGTGCCTCAGCCAAAGATCAAACCTGCACCTAAACATGAGACCCAGCTGGGAATCGAATCTGCAACCTTTCAGTGCATGGAACACTGCTCCAACCAACCAAGCCCTATGACCAGGGCCACAGATTTTTTTTTAATGGAAAATATACAAAAAACTGTTAACAGTGATACTTTTGGGGGAAGGGACAGAAAGAGAAACTTTAACATTTCATTCTATGCTCTGATTTTCTTTGTGCATTGATGATTTTCACTGGAAAACTTCAATAATTATCCTCTGAGTAACAGAATTATGGGAAAATTTTGGTATCTATTTTGTAGTTTACTGTAAATTTTTTCAAAAAAATTACGGATTCACAAACTATCCAGCAGATGTACTAGGTGTGGGGGTAGAGGTTTGGGGGTGGGGAGCTAGGGAACTGGCTTGTCATGGGAGTCTGCTGATCAGCCAGATTCAAGAATTGCTACAGAAGGACAATCAAGATGGTGGAGGAGTGCATGGAAATCACACTGACCACCTCCCAGGACCAATCTGGAATTAAAATTAAATTGTGGAGAAATCACCGGGAACAAACAAATGAACAATAGTGAGAGAGGAGCCTTATAACCTCCTCTCTCACTATTAGAGAGACAGAAGAATCAGCTTTAGCACAATATAATTGGTAAGGAGTGCAGTAGAGACTTGAGAAAGCAGGCAGGGTGTCCATGGACAGCAGCACCAGAAAGATATTGAAACGGCCAGTTGGATACCCCTGAGAAGAGCAGGGCCTAAACCATAAACGGGGATCTTCAGCCTACAGCACCAGAGCCCAAAAAAGGCACAGAAAACAGCCAGCTGTGAAAAGCAGCAGGGTTGCTCTCTTCCAGAGACAGGAAGCTGGAGATGCAAAGAGCCATTTAAGGGGCCAATGCATAGATTTTTATTTTCAGTCACTTACTCTGGACTCTGGCAAAGGCAGGGGCAGAGTGGGCTAGAGACACCTGAGGAGAGACTGGGGAAGGAGGCTTCCGGGAGAGAATTGAGGGAGCAGCAGGCCAGATCCTGGTGCTGACTCCTCTCCCATACAGCAGCAGCCATCTTGCTTAGGCAGTTCACTCCCCTGAGCGGTGGCAGCATGAGAGGACACAGCAGCTCTGCCCCCAGGAGGGACTCTACCCTGGCACAGTGGTGCTTAAGACTGACTGCTGAGTGCAGAGTGACTAGATTAACAGTTGAAGGAGACAGCCACAGACAGTAGATTCCTGGAAGTCTCGAGAACTCTGCCTAAGGTCAGATGGGGTCAACAGATGACATCATCACAGGCAGATTGAGAAAGAAAAAACAGTGGTCTCTTACCACAGAAGTTCACACCACAAAATCAGGAAATCAACTTAAGAAGCAAAAGCAAAAAAAGAACATAAGCCTCACAAATAATGGGAAGACAAAGAAATACCCCCACACAATCGAAGGGAAAGGAGGAATCCCCAGAAAGAGAACTAAATGAAATAGAGGCAAGTAAACTATCAGATATTGAGTTCAAAGAAACGGTTCTAAGGAAGCTCAGTGAGCTCAAAGAGAATTACCAAAAACTACAGGGAATCTATGAGGAACTTACTGCAAACTATATCAGCATGAGAAAGGACATAGAAACTACCAATAAGAAGCAAGAGGAAATGAATACAATTTCTGAATTCAAGAACACAATAGAAGGAATCAAAAGCAGGCTAGGTAAAGCAGAGGATCAAACCAGTGAGCTGGAGGATAAGGTAGAAAAAATCTCCCAGAAAGAGCAAGAAAATAAAAAAAGACTAAAAAAGAATGAAGAGGCATTTAGGGAAATGCAGGACAACCTGAAATGCAATAATATTTGTATAATAGGGATACCAGAAAGAGGAGAGGAGCAAGGGATAGAGAACCTGTTTGAAAAAGTAATGATGGAACACTTCTCTAATTGGAGGAGAGAAAAAGTCACACAAATCCAGGAAGCACAGAGGGTCCCATTCAAGGGGAACCCAATGAGGCCCCCTCCAAGACACATCATAGTTAAAATGGCAAATATCAAAGACAGAGAAACCTGAAGGAAGCAAGGGAGAAAGAGGTAGTAACATATAAGGGAGCCCCTGTACAGCTAGTGGCTGACTTCTCAACAGAAACACTACAAGCCAGAAGGGAATGACAAGAAATATTCCAAGTCATGAAAAGCAAAGGTCTGCAACCAAGACTACTCTGCCCAGCAAGGCTCTCCATTGAAAATGGAAGGTGAAATAAGGAATTTCCCAGACAAAAGAAGGCTAAAAGTATATGCCTCCACCAAACCAGCATTGCAAGATACGTTAAACGGACTGCTTTAAGAAGATGAAGGAAAAGAGTCCATGAATACCCAGTTCCTTTCACAGGCAACAGTACTTGATATTACCAATATTTTAAATACTTAATCTGATTGTGACAACGATGTGTTATTTTAGTTGTTACTTTATTATTGTTGAAACTAAACCTGTTTTTGTATATTTCTTGCCTATTTATATTATTTTTAAAATGCTTTAAATGACTTTTTGTTAATCTTTTTCCATTTTTTGATTAAATGTTTGTAGAATTTTTTCCCTAAACCCCCCCCAAAAAACTATTAACCCTGTTTTAGATGTGTTGTAAATACTTTCCTATTCTATTACCTGTCCTTTAACTTTTTTTACATGTATATTACTATATAGTCTTAAAAGTAATATAGTCATATTGTTAATATTTTACTTTATAGCCTGGGTTTGAATATGTTACTTCAGGGTAAGAAAAATATTATTGTGTATTTTCTCCTAATATTGATTTGAAATATCAAGTTAATAATATATTACATACTTAGACATGTGTGTTTGTTTCTAGAATGCTCATTTTATTTCATTGATCTACTTGATTATTTCTGTGCTGGTGTCATGTTGTTTTCATTGCTGAGACATTATAATGGGTTTAAATTTTTAAATATTTTATAATGGATCTTGACATTTAAAAAAATAAATAAAATCAATCTGCATTAAAAAAAAGAAAGAAAGAAAGAGGGAACTCCTACCATTTGCAACAACATGGATGGAACTGGAGAATATTATGCTAAGTGAAATAAGCCAGTTGGTGAAAGACCATATGATCTCACCTCTAAGTGGAATCTATTCAACAAAATAAACTAAGGAACAAAGTAAACCACAGGCATGGAAATATGGAGCAGACTGAAAGTGACCAGAGGGGATGGAGTAGGAGGATAATGGTGGAAAGAAGGAGAAGGGACTAAACAAAGAACATGTGTGAATGACCCATGGACATGGACAACAGAGTAGGAATTGACTGTGGGAGAGGGGGATGGGGTGAGATGGGTGGAGGAGGGCAAAGGGGGAAAAATTGAAACAACTGTAACAGAATAAACATTATTTAAAAATACAAAATTAAAAAAATAAAGTTAAAAAATAACAACAACAAAAAATTGCTACAGAAGCCTCTGCAAGAGAACCACTCTCCATAGCTTGGGGGTGTGTGGCATGTGGCATCTGGACAGCTGCAGCCCTCCTGTTTCCATGAAATGAGAACCTGGGTGACCATGTGCAAAGGACAAAGCAACCCATGGATGGCAGGTCAAAGACGGAGCGGAACTGGGGCCCTGGTGACATTATGAGGCCACAGCATCAAGCCTCTTTTAAAGAAAGACAGTTTTGTCTTTGAACTTCTCAGTTATGAAGCCAATAAATCTACTCTCTTGTAGAAGGTGGCTTGAGAAGGGTCCTTTGACACATACAATATTAAGAGTCCTGACTGATAGACCTTCATTAACTGAGACAAACTATGCATATCTTTATCCCTCACAGCCTCAAACTGCCTAATTTATAAAGTATTTAATGATGTTTTCAAGACAATTCCTTATCTGGCACCCTGGGCCACTTCCACGGCTGCTATATTTCTACCTCTCGGAAAAAACTGTCAAAGTAAGAAGTATGTCCTTGAAATGCATCCTCTGTGTTAGTGAAAAGAGTCACAATGCGTTTCTTCATTATTTAACTCTTGAATAAATTTGGATTTAATGAGGAAAGGCATAACCAGGAAATATCTTTTGATTTAACTGATATCTAAGTTTGTTCATTTCATTATTCACTTGAAAACCATACGTTGAGGGCTTACCATGAACCAGGATCCTTGGTAGGCACTGGGTGGGTATACAATCATGAGCAAGACAGACATCAGAGGAGTTATAAACTAACAGAAGAGGCAGGCATTAAACTAATAACCAGTAATCACACAGATAGACTAGAAATGTAAATATTCAGGTAACTCTATGAAAGAAAAGTACTGAGTTCTTTTGGAGAGCATGGAATGGGTTTCTAACCTATATGAAGAAACTAGAAAGGATCCTTCTAAGCAGATGACTTTAAGCTGAGAGCTAATAATGAATTACTGTTAAATACACCAATACTGGAGAAGAGAACATTCCAGGTAGGAAGAATGGCGAGTATAAAGGCCCTGAGGCATGAAAGAACTAGACTCCCTTGGGAACCTGAAAGAAGTCAGTGAGTGAAGTGAGTGAGTCCATTGTCCAGAGAAAGGCCGGAGAGGCAGACAGGGGCTGCGTGTGGGAAAGCGTGCAGTTCATGTTAAGAATTCTGTATTTCAACCCATGGAAGGTGACTGAAAGCAGGAGTGACAGCATCTGAGTTGTGTTCTTAAAAAGATCTCTTTAGCTATTGTGTGCACAATAGATCAGGGAGGCCAAAGGTGGAAGCATTGAGACCAGGTAGGGGTGTTACAGGAGACCAGGCAGAAATTTGGGGGGCCTTGGATCCAGATGGTGGCCATAGAGGGGAGAGAATAAACGAATTTGAGACATACATTTTTAGGGTAGACTCTATAAGGCTTGGGGACAGGCTGTTTATGTATATTGGGGAGATTGCGAAGGGGCTGTCAAGTCAAAGTAAAGGGACTTGCAAAGGGCCATTGAATATTAAGAGTTCATTTTGGGTTTCATTTGAGTGGATGCATTTTGCCAGGATAGGTAGAAATTTTGTCTTCCTGTCTGAGCTGATTGACCATACCAGAATTTTTCCAAGACAAAACTTATCTAAACTTGTCTAGAAGTCATCCAAATGTGAGAAAAAAGTGTCATTCCTCTTCTAGAAAAGCAGAGAAAACAGTCAAGAAGCCAGTGCAACAGTAAGGAAATCAGAGTGGAGACACCAGGCATAGAAGATGAGAAATTCTCTCAGATCAGTTCCTCCTTGCCACTGATATCACTGTCTCAGTTTGGACCCTCTCCACATCTCACTTGTATCTTTGCATTTGCCTCTTACTTGTCTAGTGCCTTTACCCCTGGGGCAACTGAAGAATAGATATGGCCAAGAGAGAAAAATAAGTCCCACAGCCTCTTGGCACTGGGGACATCCCAGAGTCAAAGTTCTTCTATTTTTAACTTTCTTAAGATTTTTCTTCCCTTGGCATATAAGTTCTAAGGCATCTAAGATGCCCTTTTTAAATTTATTAACTTGTTTTTCAATAAACCATAGTAACAACTATATAGAAGAAATTTTTGGAGAAAAAGAGGAAAACATATTCATGATTCCATTATCCGAGTATGACAATGGTCTTTCTTGTTTTTTTTTTGTTTTTTTGATTTTGCATATAACCTTCCATCCTTACTATATAATTCAGTTCAATGAGTTTTTATTGAGCATGTTCTATGTGGCAACCATATGGAAGTGAACAAAAAGACAAAAATCATCAAGCACACATATTTCAAACAGTTAAGTATAGTGGCTATGTCATTCTAAATTAACTTTTATGACTTCTAAATGGATTTTATGCCTTTCTTAGTTACCATTTAATGCCTGCATGTTATTTAACACATTAAGACTATAGTTTATTAAAACATTTACCAATGGGACCTTTGGCTCTTTGCAAATAGAGACCAGAATTATTTTTGCCACTGTATGCCCAGACCCTAGCACAATGTCCTATAGATAAAAGGTACTAAGTAAATATTAGCTGAATAAATAAAAATAGCTCTCTGTTTCTAGTTTGGGAGTAACAATTATGCTTCAACAATCCTATTTGTAACTACAGGTTTCAGCTTCTCAACTTTTCCCTGTCAAATTCTCCTAACAAGAGTAGAAAATGAACATTTGGAGACCTGAGGAAATACGTACATGACTCTAATATATAAATATATTTATATAATTAAAATGACTTGGATCCAGAAGAATTTTTGCAGCCTGTAATTCTGAGTATTTTCTGTTCCATCTGTCATCCTTAGGAAGAATAACACTCAGATTTGACCTACACAGAAGGTTCAAGACACATTCCGAGGGTCAGAGCTGTAGGCCACAGGTCTCCTTCCTGGTGGCGAGAGCTGCATGCACCATATTGCTTCCCTAATATTTGGTAGCTGTTTTCACTGTGTTAAACATCACTGTATAAGCATAACTGTTTTACCCAATTTTGTTAGTGTTGGGTATCATTAGAAGTTGACTTGTGTTCTCCTGCAAAGATATTGCCCTAACTTTCAGGACCTGTGAAATGTAACCTTATTTGAAAATAGGGTCTTTGTAGATGATCAAGTTAAGATAAGGTCATACTGGGGTCTCATGGTCCCTAAGCCAATATGGTTGGTGTCCCTATAAAAAGGGGAAATTCAAGCACAGAGACAGGTACACACACATGGGGAATGTTGTGAAGATGAAGACAGAGATAGGTGTGAAATATCTATGTGCTAAGCAAAGACTTTAGCAAGCCACCAGAAGCTAAGAGAGGGGACAGATTCTCCTTCACAACCCTCAGAAGGAAATAACCCTTCTGACACCTTGATCGTGAACTTTCAGCCTTCAGACCTGTGAGAAAGTCAATCTCTGTTGTTTAAGCCATCTTGTCTGTGGTACTTTGTTATGGCAGTCCTAACAAACTAATGGATATGTTTTATATAAATATTTTTTTTAAACAACCTAGTGGGTACAAATGTCTACTTCAAGCCTGCTTTCATTTTTCATTTTATGACTTGAGAGAATGAACACTTCCCTGAGTTTGTTTGCTGTTATACTTCTACTTGACTGAGTGTGTTTCCTGTGGCAGGGACAGTTTCACACATGGCATGGCCCTAGGTCAGTATGTGCTCATTAGATGAAGAATTAAAAAATCAATTAATGGTCTAATTGAAGGTGATTCACTGAAATACCTGTTCAATTAAGTCTGATCAAAGAAAGTATATGCTTTGATTCCTGTATTTTCTGTCAGCACCTATGACTGCTCTGAATTTGCTGAAACAAGAGCTTTGAGACAATTCTGCACAGCTAATGATTTTACTCACATCATTTTCACAGATGTATTCTGGAATGCTCATTGTCTATTTGCTGGTCTTGCCCCAATAGACTCTACCATCTTTAGGGTAGCTCTGTAATCTGAGGCCCAGAAGTTCCTGTCCATAGTCAGGGATCCATACAAGCTTGAGAAGTGAGCTTGGAATAATGAACTGCACCAAGAACCTACTTCCAAGAACATGCAATGGGCTGAAAGTGAACAATTGAATTCTAAGGAATGTCTGAAAACTGGTCCTATATTGTTTGGGTTACTACTGCCAGTGGCCACAGTAGACAAATTCTCACATGATGGGAATTTGTATCTCACAAAAGCTGACGTGGGTCAGGTGGCCCTTCTCTAACCCATAGCATGAGAGAGATGAAGGCCTCCAGGACAGGAAAAGAAGAGATGAAGCAGTTCTCAACTCTCAGAAAATGAAAGAAGAGGCTTCTACTCCCATCTCATTGGCCAGCACCAGTCACATGGCATCACCCTAGGTGGGTGGTAAAGGGAACATGATGTAGAGCTGTGCAAGTGAGCATCTCTTTGCCATAGCTTTCCAAAAAGCAACTGACCAGATAAGTGTATTTGTGTGTGTGTAAGGATGTTCATATTGAAAGTTTATTTAAAAGTTGTCTTGAAACAATCCAGTTTTCATGGTAGAGATTTGTAAGCTGTCAATTTCTCCCTTTGAAACAATTTTCTTGTTCCACCTTTGGAGGAAAGCTATGGAGATGTGTGAACTGAAACCCACTGGCCAACTGCAAACCAGAATTGAGTCTAAGTGCAAAAAACCACAAAAATATTCATGTCCACTTGCAGGCTTTTGGGCAGGACACAGGTCGCTTTGAAAAGGGTGTATGCCACGTGTGGTTGAGTTGGGTGTGCATGAGTTGAGTATTAGAAACTCCTAGAGCTCTGATTTCTGGGATTCTGACAATTTATTCATCCCATAGGGGCTTAATGTAGGCCACGAGGATAGCATGTGAACATTTGTTTGGTTGCAAAGTAGCTTTCTAGGAGAAAGGGTTGAGAAGATAAAGTTCTGTCATGTCAGATGGTCTTGATTTCCAGAACAGAAAAACAGAAGGCTGGTGTACTACTGAGATCTCACTGGAAATCTCCTCAAGAAATCTGCTCTCGGGGTGGCTGGCTGGGCAGAGCCCAATACTTCCCAGCTGGGGTGTCACTGAGACCTGGAAGAATTCCACAGGAGTGGCTTCTCCTTGCTGTAGGGGAGGGCGTAGGGGTTTCCTGCTATTAGCGTGGAGTGGCTGTCAGCACCCACCAGCACTCAGGCTGAGAACCCAGGACACATTCCCAATTCCAAACGCCCTCTGAAACTCTCTTTTCCTTTCTTCGAAATAAATGGCAGCATTGATCAGCCAAAGCTTGTTTCACTCAAGGCCCTCAGTCACTTCTAATTATAGCCCTGACCTGGATGTCTTTTTTAAACTCACTTAACCAGGAGGCAGTTGGTCTGGGCAACAGTGCAAGGGTCAGGGGTCAGGACTCCAAGCCAGATTTATCCGTGATTAGCTCCAGGGGAATAGCATTCTGTGACCCTGGAGATTAAAAAGTGACAGTGTTGGCCTGTTCTCAATCCTATCTCAAGCCCGAGACTCCTAAAACTAGAAGTGATAACAGAACATCCGTGCAGGAACCTGCTCTGTGACCTCCCTGTGCTAGGTGCTTTATACATGTTATTTCAAAACTGTACAAAGTCAGGACTCTTGCCATGCCCATTTTATAGATTAAACAAACAGTAACTCAGGGAGGTTAAAGATGTAACTAGCCCAAAGTCAGAAAATCAGCAGGTGCTGGAGTCAGCTTTCAAAATCACAATCTACTAGTGGGCATCTAGCTCAGGCTTCTCTTGCAGATAAGGAAGGGGCCTTGGGGATGTTGTGGGATCTACCCTTGCCCCCACTTCCTGAAAAGTGGTCTGGCTTGTCACTGACAATTGAGAACCAAACCACCCTGGGGCTTGTGACTCTTCATTTAGCTCTCTCCCTCTCCCTCTTACCTAAAGCACATTTGCCAAGATTCCCTCGTCTGTGGACAAGAGTAGCTATATGTCCAGTGTGCAAGGTCAGGTGCCCTGGGGTGAGGGGCAAGTGGACAATTGTCCAGCAGCCTATGGAATGTGGTGACTTTTGTCCAGGGAGACACAATGTCCATCTGGAAACTGCCTCCCGTGCAGGCTGGAGTCTCAGGGCTTGGCTGTGTTGTACAGGACACAACCCTGGATTCTGATGGCCACTGTTTAAGGTGAGTTGGGTTTATTTAAAAAAAAAAAGCAGGAAATGGAAAAACTTAAAAAGAGAAAAATGTTTCTAAGACTACCTTCTAGTCAAGTTAGTAATATCCCTGACTTGTGCCAAACATGGTGAAGCTCAGATGCTGGGTCCTTTCATATCACATGGTCACAACAGTGATAAAATATTAGACTATTCTGTCACAGACGTGGACAAAGAAGCAGCCCAGAGTTTGGTGCTTTCACTCAGCAGTCAGCTATGAGATCCTTGTGGTCAGTGCCAAAGACCTACCCTGGTGCCTCAGATAGAAGTTGAAGGCTCCATGGGCCACCTCAGAGCTGGGTGTGGAGACACATGGTAGAGTGGTCAAGGCTGGCGAGACTGCTTTAAGGCTATGTGGTTGGCATGGACTAATTCATTTACTCTATAAAAACATGGTGAGGTGGGCACAGTGTTTAACGGAATTCCTGACTTACAGTGGCTTAAACAACAGAGATAATTATTACCTAACTTCACAAAAAGCTTGGAAGTAAGGGGTTCCAGAATTGTGTTAGGAGCTTGACAATATATTGGTGTCTCTGAGATTGTTGTGATTACTTGTGGTGATAAGATGAGTGCAGCAAGACCAGGCATCTTGTCCTCACATGGCAGCACCCATCTCTGTCCTATCTGGGGAAAGCCTACTTCCTCTCACAGCTTCCCTACCAAATTGGGTCACATGACACCTTGGACCAGTTATTGAACTGGTAAAGTGAAAGGAATTTCCTTGAGTGCTCAGACTGGATATGTTTCATTGTCACCCACCACCCAACAGAACCAGGGCTCTGTGACCAAAGGGGGTTGTGTGGTTGCTCAGTAGTAAACCCATGGGGCCTGCTCACACTGTCCTGCTTTTGAAGTGTGCACAGTTCAGGGGAGACAACAAGAGGGAGAGGGTGGGAGGAGGCACCACATGAAAAATAATAACCCAGCAAAGGTATGTAAACACAGCACCAGCCAACTCTGCTGTGGTATTTGCAGGGCTCTTGGAAGATGAATAGAGATTTGTCAGGTGGATGTAAAGGTTGTGGGTATAAAGGGAGAAGCACTCTGAGCTGAAGACCTGCTTGTGCAAAGTGTGTGAGTTAGGTAGGAACATGCATGGAGTGGACTAGCACAAAAAAAAGCTGCATAGGTCAAGGTCCACAAACAGTCTTCCAGACAAGATGGGAAGGGCCAGGGACAGCAGAGTGAGAAGAGGGAAGTCATGTTAGCTCAGGTGTGCAGTGCCCATGTGGGCTGCTGAAGGCACTTGTGTGTCTCATGTAACCTTCCAAACAATGGACCAGGTGCAAATTAGAATCCTCATTTTACAGATGAGAAGGCTGAGGCTCAGAGAAGCAATGACATGTCTGAGGCCACCTGGAGGTGTTGATGGAGCTGGCATCCCAGGACAGGGGCAGGCTCCCCAGGGCCTGTGGCTCCGGGATTTTTTGGAGTTCCTGGATTCATGGAAGTGCTTTAGGGCTGACGTGGGTGTTTGGGGGTGGTTGTTAGGGTGAAGTAGAGTGGCTGACAGGTGGGGGGTGTGGCTTGAGGCCTCTCATCTTGGGCTGCTGGGGACAGCCCTGCTACCATGCTTTGGCCAGATGAGCTCTTCTTTCATAGGTTAGGATTTGGCAGAGAATTCCCTCTGGCATATGATGAGTTCCACTACTTAAAAATAAAGTTTGTAAGACCACTTTTCTCTGTTGCCTCTTCAAATTGGCAAGCCATCATATCTGAGAACTGGAAGGGCTGTGGAGACCATCAGATTTATTCTCCACATTGCCATCAAAATGCCATTTGAGAGACAGAGGGTGAAGAGCTGGAGACTGGCTCAGAGCCAGTGCTCATCTGTGCAGGATGGACCAAGAACCTGGTCCCTGACCCCAGTCTGGAGCCTTCTTCAGGATGGGCCCTGAGATCCAGGAGAGGCAGTGTATTTGTTTCCTTAAAAAATTATCATGCAAAAAAGGAAATTTATTCTCTCATAGCTCTGGAGGTAAAAAAAAAAAAAAAAAAAAAAAAAATGTCTGAAATCAAGTTGTCCTCAGCAGAGGTGGTTCCTTCTGGAAGCCTGAGGGACAGCCTGTCCCTTGCCTCTCTCCTAACTCATTCCTTGGCTGTAGGCACATCACCCAGTCCTCTGTCCTCCCATGGCCTTCCCCTCCAGGACTTCTCCCTGCTGTCTCCTTTCTCAGACCCCCTCTCCTTCTCTTGTAAGGACACCAGGCGAGCTCATCTCCATATCCTCAGCTTAATTACATCTGCAAAGACCGTATTTCCAAATAAGGTCACATCCTTAGTCCTGGGGGCTAAGACCTGGACATATCTTTTAGGCGGCTGTAATTCAACCACTGCCCGTTGGTCATTCAGCCTGAAAAATCCCTGGCCAGTCAAGGGGTTGGCCAGAGAGGGGTCATTTACAACAGTGTGCTTCCTCGGGCCCTCCATGAGGTCGCTGCCTAAAACAGTATGCATTTGTCTCCGTGAGGAGGAACTCACTTTTATAAGTTCCTTCTGACCTCCTGGTTATCAATAAGATCAGTACTGGGCTGGGATCAATAAGAGGGCTGCTGAGGAGAGGAGTCATGGAGTGAGCCAAGCCTGCAAGGTGAGGGGCCTTGGGGCTGAGATCCTGGGGCGGTGCTGGGATCAGGGACCTGACAGAGCACAAGGCACGGCAACTGAACGTTGGGTTCTTGTCTCCCACAACACCCAACACCTTCAGGTAGCACTTCTGAGCAAGTCATCAGAGCCTGGTCCTGCCTGGGATGTGTACCCGAGATGAGAGAATAAGGAAATGCAATGAAGAGAAAGGAAATTTTCTTTTCTTTTCTTTTTTTTTAATTAATTTATTTACTTTTTAAATACATTTGTCTCTGGAGAAAGGAAATTTTCAATTGAGTTCACAAATGTTTTTCTGGATGCACAATCAAATAGATGGGGGATGGGAAGGACTGTGCTTCCAGGCAGGTATGGCAGAAATACCAACCAGGTACAGCCTGTGAACATGGGCCACTGGCAGCTCCCACAGGAGGCCATACCAGTTTTTGCTTCATTTGGAGTCCACTTGCCTGAGACAGACATCCCCTAACTTACCTGTCCTCACCTACCTTCCTATCTCACCTCTTCAGCAGTCTTGTCACTTCTCAGGAAGTCCTTGTGTTTTCTTTCTCATACAGGAAACTGCTGGCGCATGCAGACTCTGAGGTCCAGGGCAGAGGACAGGGAAATGGGGAGCAGGAAAAGCCCTCCCAGTATATCCCCCTTCCCAACAATTTTTAGATGAGTTTATTTTATCAGCATTTTGAAGTATAATTTATACAAAATTTAAAAAAAAATCAATGTTAAGTGCATATGTATGAGCAATGTAAATTGTACACTGTGACTGTTCACAGTATGGAACCTTTGCATTACCCCCAAAAATTCCTTCACTGTCTCGGCAACCAATAGTCTTCCCATAACCCTGGTGCCTGGAGATGACTGATCAGGTTTTCTCCCTGTGGTTTTGTTTTTTCCATAATTTCTTACTCATGCAGCTATACAATTTTTGGCATTTTGTGTCTGGCTTCTTTCACTTGCCATCCTGCCTGCTTAGGCTCCTCCATCCTGTTGTTTTTATCAATAGCTCCTTCCTTTAAAAAAAATTGTGGTAAAACACACACATTTACGATCTTAACCATTTTTAAGTGTCCAGTTCAGTGGCGTTAAGTACCATCCATATTGCTGTGTAGCCATCACAACCACCCATCTCCAGAGCTTTTCAGAAGCAGAGGGTGACCAGCCTTTTTCAGCCCAGGTCCCTGTGAGATGCATGGCTTCAAGGACACCCCACTCCCTTGGCCTTCTGTGAGGTTCTCAGCCAAGATCAATTTCTGTTGCTTGCTACTAAGAATCTAGACTTATGCACCAGGAGTAAAAGTGATCTGCCTATAAAGAATCTATGTGATGGGTGAATCGTATTGCTAGCCCGGCGTGTAGTGACTGCTGTAGCTGGTCATAGTTTATACAGCACTTGTAGGAGCTGTTAGCACAACGTCGTCGGCTGGTGGCTGAGGCCTACGGCCTGGGATTCATTATGACTTTGGAAAGCCTGTCTACAAGGACAACAGATTATATACCAAAGAAGCTAGATGGGCTTCCTTCATGAAGAGGGGAAAGGAAGGAGAGATCAGGGAAGATGGGGGAAAGTAGAATAAACAATAGTAATGACCATACAAGAAGCACATAGTATCTGCTAGCCCCCAGCCCTGGCTCTTAAGTGTTTTCTGCACAGTTAGTCATTTTATCCTTATGACAGGCTTATGGTGTCAGGTGTCTTTTTGTTCCCAGTAAACAGAGTGAGCATGCTGCTCAAGGCCACATGCCCAATAATGGAAGAATCAAGATTTAAACCAGCCCACTCTTACTGTGGCTGCTGACAATGGTGAAGAATTAAGGATTCTAATCAACTAAATTTTCTCTGTCCTAGAAGTATAATCAGAGAACTACACACAACTTAGAAAAAAAGATAAAAGCTAGCAACAACTGGCAGGACCCTTGGAATGATTTTCCCAAGGCACCTAATTTTCCCTCCGATATTATCAAGAACCTTTCTTTTATAGGTGATTTTGGGGGAAGACCTGATTTTGGGAGATTCCTCAGAGTGGTCTGAAGTCTCCAGCTCCCTCTGCAAGATGGCTATAGGCAGAGGCTCTGCCTCTCATCCCAGCCCCACAGAACATGGACAGGAAGCCTGCCCAGGCATTTGCAGGGCTCTTCACCCCAGGGATTGTGGTGCCAGATCCTGAGGAGCCCATTCTCTCTGGGTCTGAAAGGGTGGCCCTGGCTGCCAGTGGCTTGTCACAGAGGTGGCAGAGAGAAACCTTCGCAGGAAGGAGGGCTCTATGGGACTCATTTTATAAGCGCGCATGGATGTTTCCCTGGGACCCAGGCCCTGGCATTGGTCTGTCCCCCCACCCTGCATCGGCCACTAGAGCATTTCCTCTCTGGCCTTCTGGCCTCTCTCTTCACCCGAGACAAGGCACCTGCTGCTCTCACAGGGAGAGCCTCTCAAAGGGCCAATGCTCTTTAGGTTCAAAGATTTGTGAGCTAAACCCTGGGCGGTTGTGTCTGCTGGGGGCTCAGCTTGTGTGTGTGTGTGTGTGTGTGTGTGTGTGTGTGTGTGTGTGTGTGTGTGTGTGTTGGAGCCATTCACAAACTTCAGTAGGGGCAGCTGACAAGGCAGCCCTCCTCCACCCTATCCACCACCTCTCTGCTTTTCCTTCATAGCTGCTATACTCTGCAAGTGGAAGCTGGGGCTCTTCAACCTTTCCCAGGCACAGAGTTCTTGATTGGAAGAACCAAGAACCTTTGCGGCTACTCACTCCACCCTGTCTGTATGGCTACAGGACCTGGTGCTGGGAACTCAGAGCTTCAGGGCGTCGTGCAGTCTAAGAGTTGGGGCTCTGGAATCAGACTGCATGGAAGGGAACCCAGCTTTCACCACTTCCAGCTATGTCATCTCTGTTTTCAGTGCTCCATGCCTCACATCCCTTCCAATATTATACGCAGTACTTCATAAGGCAGTTTTGAGCATTACATGAGTTAAGGTGTCGGAAGTCCTTGGCACATGGCATGTGGTAACTTCTAGGTTAGGTGTTAGATGTTATTAGGGTAGCCTTTGTGACAGCATGAGTGCAAGAGTGAATGAATGAAGTAATGACATAAATATTAATAGCCAACACCACCCTCACCGTCTGTGCCTGTCTTCCACCTCCTCTCCTCATCTTCACTTGCTTAACTCCCCCTCATTCTTCAAGCCCCCCTCAAGTGTTTTTCTCCTAGGCTGGTCTGTCCTCGGAATACCCCTTTTACATTACATTACATTAATTATATTACATTACATTGATTTTAATGTAATGCCCACCACCCTGCAGTTTCCTCATCATTCTAAGTAAGCTCCTGGGGTTGGTGGGTAGGGCCTGGGGGCATTTTCTTGTCATATCCCCAGCATGTAGCACCATCCAGATGTACAGAACAGCTGAAGGAATTAGAATCTTTTCAGTCCTGTCATTACTCAGATTCCCGGGAAGGATTCCATGAACCAGGTTGAGTGGCCAGGGGCTAGAGGCACCTCTGAATCCACAGGCTTCCTCCTCTAGGTCACGGCCCTGTGAGCAGCAGAAGCCCTATTGACTGACTCCTAAACTGCCTTGGGGGCTTGAGGCCATGCACTCGCCCAGGACCTGTCACTGGATCTGGCCACCTAGAGCAAGAAAGCAAAGCAGGCCCTCAATGCAGGCTTCACAAGAGAGGTGTATTTCAGATGTAACTGGGGTTGGTGTGGGGGTGGCAGGCCTCATGAGTGAGAATGCCCCTGTAGTCTCACCCCACTCTCAGTGTCAGCCTCAGGGCCCCACAGAATGGAAAAGACCCTCCAGCCTCACTCTGCAGCTCCCATCTTAAAATTTTATTTGATGTGAACAGTTATATTAATGCACAAAGCAGGCCACTGACACAATAAATCATTGAAGCTTAGCCATGTTGACACATGCAGTACCTAACTGTGCCCAGTGCTGGCCAAGGCAGCAATGTGTACCTCATCTCCACCGATTCAAGACAGGGCTCACGGGAGCACAGCAGAGTCCCTGGCACAGCCCCTTCACCACCAGGCCTACAGAGGAACTTTAAAAAGTGGGTGATACAGGCAGGATAATGACCCCTAAAGCAGTGCATCCTAATCCCTGGAGCCTGTGAATGCATTATCCTTACACGACAAAAGGGATCTGGCAGATGTGAGAGTAAAAGACTCTGAGATGGATTATCCGTGTGGGCCCTATGTGGGCATAGGTCCTTGTGAGAGAAAGAGGGAGGCAGCCGAGTAAGAATCAGTGGAGCTGTATGACAGTATCAGAGGCAAAAGAGAGGAGAAAGGTTTGTAAATGCTATGCTGCTGGCTTTGAGGATGGAGGGAGAGTACCAGCCAAGGAATTAGGTGGCCTCTAGAAACTGGGAAAGATGAGGGAATATACCTTCTCCTAGGGTTTCCAGGAAGAACACAGACTGCCTATCTCTCGATTTCAGCCCCGTAAACTAGCTTCTGCTTTTGACTTCTAGAACTGTGAAATAATAAATTTCTGTTGTCCTAGGCCACTAAGTCAGTGGTAGTTTGTTACAGCAGCAAGAGAAAACTACTATAGTAGACAATTGCCCTAAAATGCTTCTAATTAAACACTTTCTTCATCCTGCATTCCTTTCTTGCTTCCTTTGTTACTGGAGTGGGTTGGGGGTGGGAGGGATGTTTTAGGAACGGGGTGAAGGTAACCTCAATGTTTGCCAAGTACTCGCCCATCTGTGGTACACTTGCACTGCTTGCCAAAGCTTTCAACATCAGTTGTTGCTTTTTAAATTTTTTTGGTGGAGAATGATAGCTGGTGCAGAAGGGGGAAAAGTTCTTATTTCTTACAGCTTTTACATTTAAAAATACTTCTTTATGACTAATGTCTCCTATCCTTTTTGTTGGCTGTTCTGCCTGATGAGACCCTAGCCTTTTACCCCCTTTTCACCCTGACTCACCAGCCTCTTTCTAAGGTGGAAAGTGATAACAGGTGTGAGCCACACTGGGACAGTGTGTTGGGCTTCCTGGGCTAAAGGAGTGCTGGCTGCCTACCACATGCAGCAGCATCAAAAATTATTTATCAAAATGTAAAGTTATAAATAAGCCCGGGATCTTATTAAAATGCAGATTTGGTTCAGTGGGTAGGGTGATGCCAGGTCCTGCATTTCTGACAAACTTCAGAGCATGTCCTGTTGATGGTGATGCCACCAGCCCAGGGACCCACGGTGAGAACCACTGTATTTGAGCAAGCCCACCCCTCAAGAATGGTGGCCAACACAGCCAACCAGAAGTTCTAGAATGGACCCTATGGACATGCTTACTCTACTTTTTGGATTCTGAGGTCTACCTCAGATAGTGATAATTTTTTGGTGTGTAACACAATGGGAAATATAAATGTTTGGTTTTGTGTCAGAGTGTCTTTTGTATGCTAATGAGATGATGGCAGTTGGGGGCTCCTAGATAGCTCAGGATGGGGACTGATGGCTAGAAAGACCTAGGCTTGTGTAGAGGGTTAGAACTTTCAGCTCCAGTCTTTGACCCCCAGGATGGGGAGAGGGGCAGGAAGTTGAGTTCAGTCACCAATGATCAATGATTTAATTAACCATGCCTGTGTAATGAAACCTCCATAAAAACCTTAAATGATGGGTTCAGAGAACTTCTTCCTCCTGAGAGGGTGGCACACCCAAACTCTGTGGGGATAGAAACTCCTGTGCTCAGGACTCTGCTGGACCTCACCCTATGTACCTTTTTATCTGGCTATTCCTTTATATCCTTTATAATAGTCCAGTAATAGTAAGTGAGGCACTTCCTTTTCCTGAGTTATGTGAGTTTTTCTAGCAAATTTTCAAACATAAGGAGGAAGTTGTGGGAACTCCAGATTTATAGTGAGTTGGTCAGAAGTGCAGGTAGCACCTGGGACTTGTGACTGGCATCTGAAGTGGGTGCAGTCTTGTGTAACTGGCCCCAAACCTTTGGGGAGCGTACTAACTCCAGGTACTTAGTGTCAGGATTGAATAGAATTGTCAGACACCCAGCTGGTGTCTAGAGAACTGGAGAATTTGTTGATGTTGGAAAACACCGCGCCTTTTGTGTCGGAAATGCTGGTAGTAAAACACCCCATGGTGGTTTCATATAAATAGTATATATATTTTCATTTTATAGAGTTTTTATGAAATGAAACAACAGGGACTCGCTGTAGCTCCACAAGGCAACAGAGTGACCTTGACAAGGAATCCCAGGAGCCTGGGTCTCCATTTCCTCAACAAGAAAATGAGGGCATTGAATGAGGATCATAAAATTCTCTACTATAGAGCGTACTTTCAATATCTCAGGACAAGGCCAAAGTTTAAAGTTACTAAAGTTTAAAATTACTAGTTTTTTCCTCATTTTTTGGTAATATCCCTGATTTATTGAAGTCAGGAATGCGAACCTTAATGATAAAATGGTGCACTGGGATAATAAAATCTCTTTTTCTTTCATGTTTATTTATTGTAAAAACAGGATTATGAAATAGTAAGATAAATTAAGAGATTAAAGATTTCATTCCACCCTAACCCAACACTTATGTTCATTTCGTTGTGCTCCCTTCATGCCCGTGAATGATCTTAGCACACACATGCATTTGTATTCATTTTCCTTTTTCATTTAGTGTGTGATTATAGAAGCACCACCAAAAACATATAAAGAAACTATTTTCACTTTGAAGTCACTACCATCAGCATTTAACTTTGTTTGGCTAATGTGAAAGGTGTAATTGGTACCACATTAATGTTTTAAATTGTAATTTTATATTATTATAGATATGGAGCATTTTCCCCATTTTTGTTTACTCTATGCATTTCCTGACTTTCCATATGTGTAATTTGTCTGTTCATGTTTAATTGAGAAGACTACTGAAAAGTATCTAGCTTACGGCCTGGAGGCTAAGAAAAATCTCAAGAAATATGAGTTTGCCACCTTCCTGAGCCTCATTTCTTCCTCTGGAAATGGTGGAGTGGTAGGAAGGTTGAATGAGGCACTTTGTGACAAGGGCCTAGCACATTCTATATGCGGGGCTATCTGGGTGTTCTTTGCCCATCTGTCAGGGGTTAGTGGTCTTCTAAATTTAACTAATATCCACTCTAAGGGTGAGCTTTCCATGACCACATTTGGGGGAAGAGTGAAGTCTCTACTTGAATTTGGTATCTGGTAGCTCAGTTTCCTCATTTGCAAAATGAGGCTAATAATATAGCTACTGGTTGGCTTGTGAGGAAGAAATGAGATGGTCCAGGCACAAGCACTTAGCCTTGTACCCAGCATAGGAAACACACATTAGCTTCGTTACATGCTCTGTCATATTGATATCCAAAGAGATTATTATTTTTTGCTTTTAATAATCTTTGCCAGATTGCTTTCCAAAAATTTAAAGTGGATATCACTTAAATTTAGAAGAAAAATCTGAACTTGGAATTGAAAGGCTTATTTGCATTTTAAAAGTGCCAAGCGACCACGTTCTACTAAACCTGTTCCCAAAGCTCTCATTTAGAAAACAAGGAGAAAACATTTATAAAATAAAGGCATTTGCATAGTGCCAAGCAGAAATAACTATGTTTGGGAAGAAAGCATGTTTTAAACATTCCTATTTGTTAATAGCAAGCACTGCCTTTTTCTCTTTCTCTCTCTTTTTTTATTTTTTTGCTTTTGCACTGTAGCAACAGAATCTTTTGAGGGAATTTCATTCAATATTACAAAAAGATTTACCAGGAAACATGGACTAACCATTCACATTTTAAAATTCAATATATATGTACATGTACTTTATATATATTTCGTATGCGCCTGAAAATAAGGGACCCTACGGAGGAAACTTCTCATTTCTTATGGCACAGTAAACCAATAAATGACACCTTGTAAAAGTTTTATGATCTGCCAAGTATTTTCTCAAACATTTTTAGTGCAAGTCTCACAATAATCCATGAGGAAGGTGTAGTAGATTTTACAATCTTTAGATTGGAGATGAGGACTCTCACCCATGAAGAAATTCTGACTTGATTAATATCCCACAGCTGGTAGCAGAGCTGAGCCTGGCTGGAAGCCTTCTGGTTTTTGGTCCAGGCCTTTGCTTCTCACCATGTCACAACTAGAACCACTAAAACTCATTGGTCTTGATCAAACTCACCAAATCTACATAGATGTGAAAAGAACATTTCTGAACTTCTAAACGTAAGTCCCAGGCCATTTTCATATGACAAGCATTGCGTGTAGAGACAGGAACGTGCTGCCACAGAGGATGGGACACTAGTGTGCCCGTGCCAGCTGCCCTGGCTCCACCTGGAGCTCCCACTGTGATTTATTTGGCCATGTCACAATGCACACTCCTCAGTTTTCAGGGACTTGTAGGTCTGTTAAATAAGCATGTTGGCTAACAATGCTGATATAGTAAAGAAATAGTGTACAATGCTATGCCCTGCAGAGGACCTCCTGCAGGTGAGGACTTGGCAGTTTCCAACTTGATAACCTTCTTGTCAAGAAAGGGCTAGGAAAGGACCTCGCTGATGTTGAGCAAGGACACGTCATGCACCACTCCCTCCCCTCCCCATAGATGAGGACTAAGAACATTCCTTTGGCCATGTGACCTAGAGTAACTCTGTGGAACTAGCACTGAAGGTTCCAGGTGATATGATAAGATTACTGGCAAATGCTGACTCTTTCAAGCAAAGTTGGGCAAACAGCCTTCTAGATATTCATGATATTAGTAAAGGCATATTCAGAGATGTGTGTTGTCACAGGCAGAGTTCATTTCTGCCTGCATAGTTGTCCTTGCCCAGAAAGACATCAATGGTCACTTTGGGTGATGCTGCTGCCTTTCTCCTACCGTACCCACTGGAGTATCTGCTCCGGCTGCTGGGCTGTGGGTCAGGCCTGGGTGGGAGACAGGGCTCCATCATTAGTAGTCTTGTGATGCTGGGCAAGGCAGTTTACATTTCTGAACTCTGCTGTAAAATAGAGATAACAGTGTTTTACTAAACTGTAAAATAGAGAGATCAGTGTTTATTATTTTTACTCAGTCAGCAGGTGCCAAGGTGATAATGTACATGAAAGAGGATTGACGATTGGGAAAAAAACTATTTCTCTTCTGGACATTTTTCATTTTATTTTTTTCAAATTATAAAAGTACAACATATTGGTTGTAATAAGTGAAGCATTTCAAAAATATATGAAGACTAACTCCCTGTGACTAACCTTCATTTCTATTCTCCTGACAGACGCAAAGTCTATACCTTTACAAGCTTTGGTGCTGCCCATGCAACATATGCTGGCAAACACACACACATATGCTAGCAAACACACACTGGAGTTTTGGTTTCTTTCTTTTACTGAAATGGGATTACACCAAACTATGGCTCTGTAACTTGTTTTTTCATTTGATGATATATCATTTACTATTCATTTCATTTTTTTTAAGTTATAAGTTTAAAAAATTTCATTGGCTTTGAAATCTGGGAATGGTCAAGTCAAGGAAAATGTATAGAGGGCCCATGGACAAAGACAACGTGAATGGGGGGAGGATTGAATGTGGGAGGTGGGGGTGGGTGGGGCAGAGGAAAGAAATGGGAGAAAAATGGGGACAACTGTAATCGAACAACAATAAAGAAAAAAGGAAAAAAATGAAAGACAAAGATTCAAATAAATAAAATGAAAAATGTAAAAAAAGAATACATTTTAAAAATTACTTACAAAAGTCTTTTACAACTTAATTAAATTACCTTAAACATTTATAAAAATTTTTATTTTCTTTTATGTGCTCCAAATAGCTTAAGAAAACCTACCTCCAAATTAAGTAGTTCTTATAAATATAAATGAAACATAAATATGGAGATTCTTAAATTCTCTTAAGTGTCCCAATATTGTTTACCAGTTTTATTCTTCTACACTTTCACCTTATAGTCTTAAATTTAAACCAATCATTCTATTACACATTAAATTACAATCACACAGTTAATCTGTTAGCTGCTGTAATATATAAACTTCTCATAAAACTGACTAACATTGTAAATACCAAGCATACATAGATTGTTCCTAAACTTGTACAAAGAGAGTTAGGTTTGAGTTCCTTTATTTTCTCTATAATTAATTCTTGCCTTCTTAGAGTGAGTGTTGCTTACCTGCTAAGGATGAACTTGTCTCTAACAAGCTGAAGTGCCACCTTGAGAGACTGAGATTAAACATTGTTCAGAAGTTTTTGGCCAGGAGATGGAATGTGACTTGTGCCCAAGATCCTGGTTGGACACTGAGCTGTACAAGGACTGGGTCACCTAATTCTTCTTCCTTATCTCCAATCTCCCTCCCTTCACTGATTTTATATGCTTTTGGCTATTTGAAGACATTTTAATACATCCCTCTCTGTCTCTAAAGACCCTTGAAGCTATTACCTTTTCTGTCATGCCTTTATGACTATTGTCAGAATTTTACTGCCTGATTTGGCCAAAGAGTGCTACATACCTTTCATATTTTCCCATCTGGCAGGCCATGACTCTTATAGTCATTTAAAAAGCATCCAGTTAAAATAATAAAAAATAATAATAAACAAAAACATCCAGTTAGATTCTCAGAGTCTCTCATGTTTTTGACTTTAGGGTCACCTACATCGTACCAACAATAAGGTAAAAGTTTTGTTACTCTTGAGTTATTCTTTCTGTCTTTTAAAAATCACTTAATATTTGAATAGATAATATATGCATGTGTTGAAACATTCAAAATCATAAAAGAGCAAAGAATGAAAGTTTTCCTCCCTCCTCAGTCACTTGACTCTCAAGACTCCTTCCCAGAAGCAAATGCTTGTCGATAATGTGTGTATTTACTTCTAGAAACAATCTGTGCATTTAAAGGAATACAAACATATACATATATAACAGTGTATGGGTATATACATATGGTATATATGTATATATAGTATATACACAGCATATATTATAGTATACATATAAAGCATGCTACACATATTGCTGTGCACTTTGTTGCCTAGTATTTCTTGGTGATAGAACCACAGAAACACACACCAAGGTGCCTTATTCTTCTTAATGACTGTTAGTTGCCATTTCTTTTTTCAAACCAACCCAACCTCAAGTTCTTTGAAGCTGCAGTTTGCAGCTTCTCCTGTACATGATATGGCCATATACAGGGGTGTGGTCAGTGAAGTGTAAGTGGGAGTTTATTAGACGGTACTTCTGGGAAAGTAGTTGCTTTCTTGGTAAAAAGGAGAGCTTCTCTCTTTCCTTCTCTTTTTTCTTTTGGCCTGGAATGCAGCTATGTTGGCTAAGGCCACAGCAGCCATTTTGTGAGCATGAAGAAGCCATTTTGTGAGCATTTTGTGAGCATCTGAGACTCATGCTCAGATGACTAAGAAGTAGAGTAGCAGGTGGCTGCATAGGATCATCATATCTGCTCTAGGCCACCAACCTCTGACTTCTTATTATCAGGGAAAAAAATCCTTCTTATTTGTTAAATCCAGAGTAGCCAGATTTCTTTTATGTGCTGTAGAATCAATCTTAAATAATGTGATGTTATTTCATTGTTTAGATGTATCATTATTTATTTAACTAGTATTCTATAGCTCAAAACTGCTGTGGATTTAAAGTGAAAAAACTTGCACTATGTTGTTTCCATGTATGACAGTATGTCTATAGGAAAACTTCCTAGAACTAAAACGACCAGGTCAAAGGACACATATATTATAAATATTGTCAGGTAGTGCTGAATTTATTTCCATAGAATCTTATCAATTTTGGGAGAACTCTTAATGTGCTTGGGAAAAGTCATCCACATTAATACATCAAGAACATACATGATCAAAAGATTAGGAGGAGGGCAAGATGGCAGAGGAGTGAATGGAAATCACACTGACCTCCTCCCATGACCAATCTGGAATTACGACTAAATTGTAGAGAAATTACCTGAAACACACAACTGAAAAATCGCAAGAGAGGAGCCTTGTGACCTCGGACAGACAGAAGAATCAGTTTTGGCACAACATGACTGGTAAGAAGTGCGGTAGAAGCTCAAGAAGACAGGTGGAGCTGCACATGGGTGGCAGCGCCATAGCGATATTTAAATAGCCAGTTGGATCCCCCTGAGAATAGTGGGATCTAAACAATAAGTGGGAATCTAGAGCCTACAGCACCAGAGCCCAAACAGTACACAGATAACAGCCAGCTGCAAAAAGTGGCAGGGTTGCTCTCTGCCAGAGAGGTGGTTAAAGAAGCAAATAGCTGTTTAAAGGGCCAACACACAAATATTTTTTGCAGCCACTTACCCTGGGCTCTGGCAAAGGCTGGGGAAGAGTGGTCTAGAGATGCTTGAGGAGAGACTGGGGGAGAATGCTTTGGGGGGAAAACTGAGGAAATAGCAGGTGAGACCCTGGTGCTGACTCCTCCTCCATACAGCGGCAGCCATCTTGTTCAGGCAGATCACTCTCCTGAGTTGCAGCAGCATGAGAGGACACAATAGACCCACCCCCAGGAAGGACTCTCCTCCCCCCACCCCATGGTGCTTAAGCCTGACTGCTGAGTGCAGAGCGACTAGATTAGCAACAGAAGGAGAAAGCAACAGACAGTAGATTCCTGGAAGTCTTGAACAGTCTGCCTGAGGTCAGATGGAGTCAAGATCTGACATCATCAGAGGTAGATCCAGAAAGACAAAACAGCAGTCTCCTACCATAGAAGTTCATACCACAAGTCAGGAAGTCAAGACAGGTCAATTTAAGAAGGAAAAGCAAAAAAAGAAGAGTCTCACAAATAATGGGAAGACAATTGAAGGGAAAGAAGGAATCCACAGAAAGAGAACTAAATGAAATAGAGGCAAGTAAGCTATCAGATTTTGAGTTCAAGACAATGATTATAAAGAAGCTCAATGAACTCAGTTAACTCCGAGAGAAACACAAAAACTACAGGGAAATTACAAGGAACTTAGTGCATGAAAACTATATCAGCATGCAAAAGGACATAGAAACTACCAATAAGAAGCAAGAGGAATTGAATATAATTTCTGAATTGAAGAACACAGTAGAAGGAATCAAAAGCAGACTAGGTGAAGCAGAGAATTGAACCGGTGAGCTGGAGGATAAGGTAGATAAAAGCTCCCAGAAAGAGCAAGAAAATGAAAAAAGACTCTGAAAAAATGAAGAGGTATCTAGGGAAATGCAGGACAACCAGAAACATAGTAGTATCCATATAATAGACATACCAGAAGGAGAATAAGAGAAACAAGGGATAGAGAAACTGTTTGAAAAAGTAATGATGGAAAACTTCCCTAACTGAAGGAGAGAAAAAGTCACACAAGTCCAGGAAGCACAGAGGGTCCCATTCAAGAGGAACCCAATGAGGCCTACTCCAAGACACATCATATTTAAAATGGTAAATAGCAAAGACAAATAGAGAATCCTAAAGGAAGCAAAGGAGAAAAGGGTAGTAACATATAAGGGAGCCTCGATATGGCTAGCAGTTGACTTCTCAACAGAAACACTAAAAACCAGAAGAGGATGACAAGAAATATTCCAAGTTATGAAAAGCAAAGGCCTGCAACCAAGACTGCTCTACCCAGCAAGGCTCTCAATTAAAATGGAAGACAAAAGAAGGAGTTTTCTAGACCAAAGAAGACTAAAGGAATACACCTCCACCAAATCAGCGCTGCAAGATATGCTAAACAGACTGCTTTAAGAAAATGAATAAAAAGAGTGAGAAAGAGTGGAACACAGGTACAAGGGTAAAAAATGAGTAAGTACCTATCAATAATAACTTTAAATATAAATGGATTAAATGCCCCAATCAAAAGACATAGGGTAGCTGAATGGATAAGAAAACATGACCCGCACACATGCGGCCTTCAAGAGACCCACCTAAGAACAAAGGACCTACACAGACTGAAATTAAAGGGATGGAACAAAAATATTCCAAGGAAATGGACAGGGAAAAAAGCTGGGGTAGCAATACTTATATCAGACAAAATAGATTTCAAAACAAAGACCATAAAAAGAGATCCTGAAGGACACTTCAGAATATTCAAAGGAAGAATCCATCAAGAAGACATAAACATTGTAAACCTATATTCACCCAACATAGGAGCATCCAAATATATAAGGAAAATCTTGGAGGACTTCAAGAAAGATATAGACAGCAACACACTGATAGTAGGGGATTTTAAGACCTTACTGTCAAGAATGGATAGAGCTTCCAAACAAAATATCAACAAGGATATTGTGGAACTGAACGATGCATTAGATCAAATGGACTTAACTGACATATATAAAACATTTCATATCAAAGAAGCAAAATACACATTCTTTTCAAATGCACATAGAACATTATCAAAGATAGACCACATGATAAGACACAAAACAAGACTCAACAAATTCAAGAAAATTGAAATCATAACCTATAACCAAATATTTTCTTGGACCACAAAGGCTTGAAGCTAGAAAACAACCTCAAGGAAAAGACTCAAAAACAATCAAACTCATGGAGACTGAATAGCGTGCTATTAAACAATGATGAGTCAATAATGAGATCAAAAAAGAAAAAAGTTTCTGGAAACAAATGAAAATGAACACACAACAGTCCAAAACCTATGGGACACAGTGAAGGCAGTCCCTAGAGGGAAGTTCATAATGATACAGATAGACACATTTCAAATAAATGGTCTAAACCCACTTCTTCAAGAACTGGAAAAACAACAACAAACAAAGCCCAGAGCAACTAAAAGGAAGGAATTAATCAAGATCAGAGCAGAACTGAATGACAAAGAGACTAAAAGAACAATTCAAAAGATCAACAAATTCAGGAGCTGGTTCTTTGAAAAGAGAAATAAAATCAACAAACCTTTAAACAGACTCATCAAAAAAAAAAAAAAAGAAAGAAAAAGAGAGAGAGGACCCAAATAAATAATGAAAGAGGAGAAATAACAACTGATACCACAGAAATACAAAGGATTGTAAGAAATTACTACCAACAATTATGTGCCAAGAAATTTGAAAACTTTGATGAAATGGACAAATTTCTAGAAAAATATAACCTCCCAACAGGCTGATAACAGTTGGTGAAATTGAAGCAGTAATCAAAAAACCTCCCATCACACAAAAGCCCTAGACTGGATGGTTTCACAAGAGAATTTTACAAAACATTAAAGGAAAAGCTAACCCCTGTCTTTCTCAGACTATTCTAAAAAATCCAAGATAGGGAAGACTCCAAAAGTCTTTTTATGAGGCCAGCATAATCCTAATCCCAAAACTAGATAAAGATACAGCAAAGAAAGAAAACTACAGGCTAATATTGCTGATGAACATAGACACTAAAATCCTCAACAAAATATCGGCAATCCAGCAATACGTTAAAAAGATCATCAACCATGACCAAGTGAGATTCATCCCAGGGATGCAAGGTTGGTGCAATATTCACAAATCAATAAATGTAATACATCACATAAACAAAAGGAAAGACCAAAATCACATTATCATATCAGTAGGTGCAGAAAAAGCATTTGATAACGTACATCATCCATTTATGGTAAAAACACTCGGCAAAGTGGGAATCAAGGGGGAATATCCCAACATAATAAAGGCCATACGTGAATAACCTACAGCCAATATCATACTCACTGAGCAAAAACTAAAAGCTTTCCCACTAAGATCAGGAATAAGACAAAGTTGTCCACTTTCACTACTTCTATTCAACACAGTATTGGAAGTCATAGCCACAGCAATCAGACAAGAAAAAGAAATAAAAGGCATCCAAATTGGAAAGGAGGAAGTAAAACTGTCATTGTCTGCAGATGACATGATAGTGTACATAGAAAGCCCCATGGATTCCACCAAAAAACTACTCGACTAATAAGTGAATTTGGCAAAACAGCAGGATACAATGTCAATATTCAGAAATCGAAGGCCTTTTTGTACACCAACAGTGAAATATCATAATCAGAAATCAGGAAAAAAATGCTATTTGCTATAGTGACAAGAAAAATAAAGTACCTAGGAATAAACTTAACCAAGGAGGTAAAAGACCTGTACTCAGAAAACTACACAACACTGAAGAAATTAAGGAAGACACAAATAAATGGAAGCATATTCTGTGTTCATGGATTGGAAGGATTAACATCATCAGAATGTCCATACTACCCAAATCAATTTATAGATTCAACACAATCGCTATTAAAATACCGATAATTTGTTTCATGTCAGATGTAGAACAAACATTTCAAAAATGTATATGGAACCATAAATGACTGCAAATAGCCACAGCAATTTTGAGAAAGAAAAACAAAGTAGGAGGGATCACAATACCTGACATTAAACTATATTACAAGGCCACTGTAATCAAAACAGTCTAGTACTGACATCAGAACAGACCCATAGATCAATGGAACAGAATTAAGCCCATCCTCTCTGGTCAATTAATATTCAATAAAAGAGGCAGAGGCTTAAAATGGAGTAAAAATAGCCTCTTCCACAAATGGTGTTGGGAGAGCTGGAAAGCTACATGCAAAAAATTAAAATTTGACCACCACCTTACACCTTACACAAAAATAAACTCAAGTTGGATAAAAGAGTTAAATATAAGTCACGACACCATAAAAGTCATAAAGGAGAACATAGACAGGAAACTCTCAAGTATTCCACACAGCAATATTTTCACTGATATGTCCCCTAGAGCAAGAGACATAAAGGAAAGAATAAACAAATGAGACTTCATCACAATAGGAAGCTTCCGTATGGGTAAAGAAAACATCATCAAAATGAAAGGGGAACCAGTCACCTGGGAAAATATATTTTCCAATGATACCTTGGATAAGGGTTTGATCTCCAAAATATATAAAGAACTCACATGACTCCACTCCAGGAAGTCAAACAATCCAATTAAAAAACAGGCAAAGGACTTGAACAGACACTTCTCCAAGGAGGAAATACACAGGGCCCAGAGACATGTGAAAGGATGCTCAGCATCACTAGCCATCAGAGAGATGCAAATTTAAACCACAATGAGATACCACTTCACACCCGTCAGAATGGCCATCATAAACAAATCAACAAACAACAAGTTAAGAAAAGGGAACCCTAGTACACTGTTGGTGGGAATGCAGAGTGGTGCAGCCACTGTGGAAAACAGTTTGGAATTTCCTCAAAAAGCTAAAAATGGAACTGCCTTTTGACCCAACAATTCTATTGCTGGGGTTATATCCTAAGAATCCCAAAACACCAATTTAAAAGAACCTGCGTACCCCAATGTTCATAGCAGCACAATTTACAATAGCCAAATCCTGGAAGCAACCTAAGTGCCCATCAGTAAGTGAGTGGATCAAAAAACTATGGTACATTTATACAATGGAATACTATGCAGCAGAAGTAAAGAAAGAGCTACTACCCTTTGCGACAGCATTGAGGGAACTGGAGAGCATTATGTGTTAAGTGAAATAAGCCATGGGGTAAAAGACAAATACCCTATGATCTCACCTGTATGTGGAACCTAATCAACAAAACAAACAAGCAAGAACAATATAACCAGCAACATTGAAAGAAAACACAAACCAACAGTAACAAGAGGGAAGGAGGGAGGTGGATTACCTGGAAAAGAAGGGTAAAGGTCAAAAAGGAACATATATAAAGGACCCATGGACAAAGCCAAAGTGGGGAAGGATTGAGGGTGGGAGGTGTGGGTGGGTGGGGCAGGGGAAAGTGGTGGTGGGAAAATAGAGACAAATGTATTTGAACTGTAAAAAAAGAAATAGGAATAAAAAAGTTTCAATCTATTTTAGAATTTCTTTCAATGTAGTAATTTCTTTTCTCCTTTGGAAAAAATTAGTAAAATTCACTTACTAATTGAGACATCAAAAAATGCTGATAGTCATGAGCTGTAAAATCCTTTCTCAGAATTGACCTTAGGACCACATGTCAGGTGCAAGTCATAATCCTTTAGTAGTAATTTCTTTTTCTCCTTTGGAAAAAATTAGTAAAATTCACTTACTAATCGAGACTTATCAAAAAATGTTGATAGTCATGAGCTGTAAAATCCTTTCTCAGAATTGACCTTAGGACCACATGTCAGGTGCAAGTCATAATCCTTTAGCAAAAGCCCTCATCTCCCCTTTTCTGACATCATAGGCAGTGATATAATTAAATAAGCAATATTTTGTGCATCTATTGGGTACCCCGCACACAATAGCCTGGTGCTATAAAGATATGGGTGCTGTAGTGGGTTGAATTGTGTCTAATCCTTGACACCTGTGAATAGTGTCTTTGCAGATGTCATCAAGTTCGGATGAGGTTATATTGAGTTAGAGTGGAACTTAAACCTGGTTGTTTTTGTAAGAATATGGAGGAGACTTGAACACAGAGACATAGGGAAGAAGACCATATGAAGATGAGGCCAGGATATTGTCACAGAAGTAGGAGAAAGGAATAGGCCCTATAATCAGGCAATACCAAAGAAAAGAATTTCTGGGAACCACCAGAATCTAAGAATGGGCAAGGGAGGATCCTCCCCTAGATCCTCCAGAGAAAGCAAGGCCCCTTTGACACCTTGATTTCAGACTAGCTTCCAGAACTCTGAGAGACTACATTTCTGTTGTTTATAGAACAACCAAGTACCAAGCTTGTGGTACTTTGGTATGGAAACCCTGGGAAACTGATACAGATACTAAAGTTGGGTCCTTTCTAGGAAGTGAAAGGGCCACTCCTTCCTTTATGCCCTCATTGATGTGTCCAGGATACACACTCATATGTCGATTATTGACCAAGTCACATTATATGGGTCATTGTTAGATGCTTTCATGCCTATATCCCCTCTACATTAAATTTCTTTAAGGAGTAGCCATGTCGTATTTATCTTTATTTTCAGATCAGGGGAAAGTGACAAACATGTGGCAGGTGTTCACTAAATATGGACAGACTTGATCTGTTGACTGATCAGTCATTCATTGACCTGTCCATCAGCTCTCTGTCTTCAGAGGAGGCGTAGCCTGGTGAGAATCTCAGTGTTGAAGAGGCAGCCATCATACAGCATGTCCTCACTGACTGACTAGTATTGATAGGGGTATGGCTCCTCATTTTCTTCTTTCTGCCAATTCTCCTTGGCACCCAAGACAATCAAGTCATCTTTTCCTCCCTCCTCTCTCTGTCTTTTGCAGCTAGTTGGATATCAGCTTCTACTCAGTCTTCTTTGACTTGTCTCTATAACCCCTTTTAGCTCTAAACACCCTCCTCTGGCACCCCTTATTCACCTGTGACCCAGTTCTCCTTGTGACCACAATTTCCAACTCAGTGCTGATAATTTCCAGGTCCTTATCATGGTTCAAATGACCTGAGTTCCAGACTCAGCTCTGCAACCTCTTCCTGAAAGCTCTACTTGTTTATCTTGGAAGTGCTGGACAAAACCCGTCCAAACTGATCTCGGAGTTTTACCCATCACACCTGTTCTTCCTCTAATGATTCCTACATTATGATTCTGTGATCTACCCACTTGTTGACACCCAGGAGCCCAGGACTCATCTGTTGTTTTTTTCTCTCCCTAACCTCCCACATCTTCGTCATTACCAAGCCTTGACCAGTCAATCTCTTTAACATCTCTAGAATCCATTGATTTTTCCCTACCACTATTGGGTCGAAGCTGCTGCCCATGCTCATTTGTACATCTGTTCCTTCTCTCCCTTTTAGATCTGACAAACCCCACTCAATCTTCTAATGTCAGTTTATAAGTCCCACTTCCTTAGAGAACCTTTCCCAAATCATCCACATGCTTACTCTTCTGCTGTTGTGTAGCTCGCTGCACCTTTTCTTTCCCCCTCCTCACATGCATCACACCAGTAATTATTAATTTTAATATCTATATACCTTTCTTGAATACAGACTTTCATTAAGATAAGGAATCTCTATGTCTCCAGAGTGTGGCACAGGCCCCCACATGTAATAGATGCTCAACAAATACTTGTTTAACAATGGAAGAATGAGCGAATGAGCAAAGCTCCAGAGTACAAAGTTGATGCTCAATAAGCATTGGTTGAATTCATGAGTGTGGAAAAAAATTGTCTCTTTCAGTTGTAATCACTTTACTTCAAATCTTTATCAACTCAAAACTGGGTTTTTACAGTGTAATTGCTACTAGTCTCTTTGCTTCAGCCTGCACTGCATAATACATACAGATTCACCGTGGTAAAGCATTACTTTCCTCAGGTAACTCCAAGAAGAAAATTCACTCATGGCACCCTGATATATTCAGAGCAAAGCCCAAACTCCCTGGCTATGCCAGGGCCTGCAATATGTCTCCATAGGTTCTTTAGGTATTTGTTACTAGAATTAAGATGTGTACTAATAAGCTTCTGTGGGCTAATGTCTAAACAGCATTGTTTGTTTGGAGAAATGCCTCCCTCATCCCAAACACTCCATTTACAAATGAATGTTTGGAATCATGGCCTGTTATTAGGGTGCAGTCTGAAGTGTGTTGTTTGGGCCTTAAGGTCATCAGTGGGATGTTTCTAGCAGTCAGCAGAGATAGGCTCATGGGCTTTCAGTACTCCTAAATTAGTAGTAGTGTTTGGGAGGGCTTAAGACTTCATTGTCATGAATTGTTCAAATCTTAAGTGAGATGATAACTTGTTTGTCTTATTTTTTAAAATAGATTTTATTTATTTATTTCTAGATAGAGGGGAAGGGAGGCAGAAAGAGAGAAAGAGAAAGATCGATGTGTGAGAGATATGTCTATCAGTTGCCTCTCACACGCCCCCAGATGGGGACCTGGCCCACAAACCAGGCATGTGCCCTGACTGGGAATCAAACTGGTGAGCTTTTGGTTCACATGCTGGCACTCAATCCACTGAGCCACACCAGTCAGGGTCTGTCTGATCCTTTCTTAAAAATTAGAAAGCTTATCACCCTTGAGTTTGAGAATACCTTGATCTGGCCTTTCTTGATTTGCAACATTCTGACTCAGCTTATGGAAGTGGAAGGAGTCCTGGCTAGGAGGTTCTTGTTGGTTCAGGGTGCAACTGTTGGCCTGGGGTAGATGCATCTGGCAGGCCCCAGCACAAGCCATGTCTGGTACTTCCTCTTCCAGGACCCTCCTGGCTAGAAGTAAGCAAACAGTAAAGCTGAGGCCTTTCTCTTTGACATTTCTGCCTTCATTTTCCTCCTACCTCTAGGCACCCAACATCCACACCATCTGTAGCCCTTTCCCCATCATGGGAGGAAGTCCTCTGAGCCACCACATCAGACAGCAGGAGAGTGCTGTGCATTCAAGGGAAGCTCAGAGTCAGTCAAACCTGGGCTGATTTTCCTCTCAGTTCTACCACTTCATTCACTGTGGATTTTGGGCAACTCATTTTACCTCTCTAGCTTCAGTTTCCTCATCAGTACAATGTAGATAACATGAGTTTTCATAGCTATTTGAGGATGAAATGCAAGGATACAGGAAAGCATTAGTCTTGGATGTAATAAGTGCCCATTCAACATCGCTGTTGTTAGTGCATACCCTGTAGTGGGACTGAGTTGAACTGCATTTGAATCTTTAGTTTGGTTGCTGACTCTGTCGTGAGAGGTCATTGCAGTTGCTAGAGCTGCTGGTAAGACATAGGTAGCTGGAAGGGAGGACTTCTCTTAGCTTAGCCAGCACTGGCCATTCTGTTACTGAAGACTTATTCCCAGGAGTTGCTGGAATCTGAGGGACAGACACGGGACTGGCCTTTTCAGGGCTATACTGTGTTGTGGAGTCACCCACCAGCCCCGACCTCATCTTAGGACAGATTTTCCTGACTCATTTGCCAAAGGCCACCTTCTCCATCTCTCATCCTTCTCTTTTTATATGACCTTAAATGTCAGATGTTTAAAATTCAGAATTTGTCTTTATTGTGCTCTGTGTTACCATCCCTAGCTGGCTGTTCCTAACCCAAGTGCTACTGTGACCATGCTGGTAACCCCACTCCAAGCAACATACACATGTTCAGTCTTTTGGGCAGTGTTTCTATCGGGACCTGGACACACATGCTTAGTGTCAATGGCAGAGGTTTTGGAAGCTTCACCCCAGAGCAGGAGCTGAGCACTTGGCATCTGGAATTGCAGACACCATAACAAGGGTGAGGAATGCTGGCCATAGTGCAGAGTGACCTAGTTGATTCTGTTTTGTGGAAAACTCTCAGGGTTGCTTGTAAAAGATTCCCACCCACAGCACCTTAAAGGCATCACCTAGCACCAGGTGTCCTACTGCATTCCCTCCCATCTCCAAAGTTGGGCCTGCGTTGAAAGTCACACTCAAGTTTATTGTTAATGGAAATAGCACACATTGTTTCCATTTATCAAGCATCAGCTATGTGCTGGGAGTTGTGCTAAGTACATTTATTAAGCATTTTTATTCTTTAATCTTCACAATAAAACAATAAGGTAGCTACTGTTATTACCTCCATTTTATCAGGGAGAAAAAGGAGGCTGAGAGAGCTTAAATAGCTTACGGTTAATTGAGGTCACTGAGCTAGTTAGCTAAACTCTGTCTGGAATCTGTTTCCAGCAGCACCTTTGTCCTGGCCTCGTGCTCTAGTCCCCTGGTCAGCCCAAACTGTCCTCCTCCATCTTCATCATCCCTGTGGTCCCTGATCATGGCATCACCATGCCCTCCTTCCCAGCCCAGGCCTTGGAGATGTGCTCTTCTGATGAAGTCAATTTTCTGCATCCAGAAGACAGAGCCATGGAGAGAATGAGGAACAGGGGACCCTGGTCTATAGTTTTCATTACATCTTCATCTTTTGCTTAATTATAAGAGTGCATATTATAGGAGAAAAAGTGAGGCCACCATGTTTGATTGCAAATACATAAGAAAATTACAAACATTCATAGCAGGTCAGTCCTTTATTTGTTAGTGTACCCATCATATTAATAAATTGGATCTCTGCACAATTATCATGCAGTGCAATGAAATGTTTGTCCTTGAGTAAAACAGCATATTAGTTTTGTTAGGTTAATTTTTATTTATGTACAACTCTTATCTCGGACTTTTAGAACCTCATGTTTTCTGGATAAAGAGTGATTAACCATATTTATTGGCCACAGCTAAAACCAACTAGGTAATGCTGGTATGCATGACATATCTGTGCTTTGCTTGGGAACTTTGCCCAGAGAGTTCATGGCCCTGATAGTGAGTCAGAGGGAAGGGTCTTTCTCCACCTTCCCTGTAATGAGAAGCTGCAGAAGTGAAAGTGGGCTAAGAAGGGCAGCCTACCTAAGCAAGATGTGGAGGGAAAGTGATTCCTGTGATTCTGGTCCAGGCTTCTTCTATTGGGGGAAGAAGCCTATACTGTATGATTGAAATGGACTAATTAGTCAGGTTTGAATAAGTTGATTTCATGTGTTAGTATAGATTTCTCTTTATGAAACAATAAAAGCAATTCAATTTAGTATTTTATTCTCAGATGAGGAAGAAGCTTGCAGAGATGGTCACTGTTTGGCACAGATGGAAGTCACCCAGTCACCAAGTCACTCCTGAAAAGCTGGCCAGGCTGCCCTCTGATGAGAGGTTGCTGAATGGGGCACAACTCCTGAAAGGGAAAGAGTCCTTCTTTGAGATGTCCTGAGAGATATGCATTGCTCAAAGGGGAGAAAGATGGAAGGGACCACATCTAGAGGCAGAGCACTGAGGGGTCCAAGGTGGCTCACTTCTACCTCGTGTCTGTCCAGTCAGGTCTCAGGCATGCTTTCTGAGGGGCTTGCATGCCTAGTGTTAAGGTTTGCTTCACCGAGTCCATACTTTATTTATTGATGATTAGTGATGACTTGATCCTTCAATCCTCCTTGATCCTGGGTAGTGGTCTTTTGACAAAATGAGAGATTACAAATATGAGAGATAAATATTAGGCCAACTGCACACCACCTTCAAATATCTGTTTATTCTTTTCCAGCTCTGGTCAAATTTCTCAATTAGGAGGAAAGCAGATGGCTTCCTGAAAACAAAAATAGACTTTATCCCCTGAAGTTTTGCAGCCTGTTTTGGGGAAAGTAGCTGAAACTAGTGTTTGAAAGATCTTCTCTGAAGATGCACATTGGTTTTTATGTTGCCTTGAGAGAGACAGCCAGAAATCTGTGACAAGTGTTGGGCAGGGCTCTACCACCATTTCCATGGTGGACCTCTGGAGGGAGAATGAGATTGTAATGTAGCCTGGCTGATATCTGGATCCTTATCTTATGAGACCCTGAGTTACAGGACCCAGCCAGGGTTCACTGCAGTTCCTAATCCTCAGAAATTGTGAGAAACTAAGTTACTCAGTTTGGGGGTGATTTGTCATGCAGCAGTGGATTAGTAATACACGTTACTTCATCTTGTCTTCCTAACAGCTTTTTTCACAAATGAGGACATTGAGGCTCAGAGATGTAAAGCAAACTCGTGGAGATCACACTATTGCTAGACCCAGATTCAACCCCAAAATGGCCTGGGTCCAGTGTTCAGAAGAGAGGAAGAAGTCCCAGTTTTTCTAACATAATCTCAGAAGTGACATCCCATCAATTCTGCTGTATTCTGTAGCTCAGACTCTAGATCCAGCCCACCCACACAAGGAGGGTATTGTGCAGAGTGTGGGTGCCAGGAGGCAGTGGCCTTTGGCAGCCATTTCAGAAGCAGCTGTGTGATGCATACATAAGCTGCCTATTGCTGCATTACATAGCCGGTGCTCAATTAGTATAGCAGCATCTTCCTCTAGTTTACATAGATATCTAGAGCTTTAGTGCTTCAGTGTCAGCTCATATTCTTGGGAACCTTCTGTAGGCTGTCCTGAGCTGCACAGACTCTTCAGTCTTCCCCAAGTTGGAGCTCCTACACATACCCTATGGGGGCTTCTATATGGGGTATGAACCTAGACAAGGGGCCAGTGTGGCATGCAGAGGCACGCAGCGGTCCTTATTAGGTATCCCCTGCTGGAGCTCAAGGAGGCTGGATAGATTTTCTCCAAGGACATGCTGAGCTCCTGTTATGTGCTGGGAGGTGAGAGGGAACAAAACAGACTGAAGGCCCTGCTCACATGGAGCTCATATGCTAGTGAGGACAGATAAACCATAAGCAAAACAAATAAGGACAAACATTATGTTAAATGGGAAAAATTAGGTTGTGTTACAAGTCCACAGAAACCTCCAGTCAGTTTCCTAACACACAACCTAAGCGTTGAATACCTATGCAGTACATAATTATGAATGTTCACATTGCCCCCTCCTGATCGCTGATCTATTGGTAAGGTTAACAGTCACCTTGTGTGTATAACATGTAGAGTTTTCATGCCATATTATAAACATCATGTTTAAGATGAGTAGTGGCAAATAAATAAAAAACCACAAGGCAATTTTCCAAAATGAAGTGTTATTTACCAAGTGTACACAAAACACCTTTCAAATATGTGCACATACTTCTAACATTCTACCAACTGTGTTTGGATTGTAACTAAAGACTGTCCTGTCTGTCATTTTATTAAAGATGGCACATGGAACCAGTGAGATGTAAATACACATTTCCCCTATATAAACATCAACTGAAGAAAATATTGCTTTGAGAGATGTGCATAGTCTTTGAAGTATAGGTATGAAAAGCCGGAGGTATATTACTGATAGAATATTAACCCAGAGAGGGTGTCCTGAGGGGGAGGTGGAGAGAGGCTAGGGAGGAAAAGCAGCCAGGAAGTGGGAGGGGTGATTAGTTGCAATTTGAAATAATGGGTCAGCAAAGAGGCTAGTATTTGAATGGAATCTTACAAGAGAAGAAGGAGCAAGCCTTATGGACCTCAGTGGGGAGCATCCTGAGACGGAGGAAACAGCTAAAGTGAAGTCCTTGAGGCAGAGGGTGTTCTAGGGAAACCAAGGAGCCATCATGGCTCCCTGTGAGCGCCAGAGTGTGTAGGAATCAAGGTCCCAGAAATAAGAAGAGGAGGGGAGAGATGGTGTGCTTTATCCAATTTTTCCTCTGAATGAGAAGCCACAGGCTTTGCACTGTGATCAACCTAAGTGTCATTGGAGATCCCCAAGTGGAAGGAGTAAGTAGCTGTCTGTGTGTCTCCAACCAATTAATATGAGGCCACCACTACTGCTCCCTGAGACAATGTCTGCAGCAGGAGGGATGGAGCAGGTTGGCAGGGGGCTGGGGTATGAACAGGCTGTTGAGATTGAGAAACAGGGCAGCATGGAAACTGGCCCTGACCTGCATCAGAGTCAGGCTGGAGGTGTAGGATGTCAGGGATGAAGATGGGGAGGGGTGCTCCAAAGGAGGGACATGCCTCAGTCTTTGTTGTCCTAGAGAGGAGCAGAGGCAATCCATGTGCAGGGATTCTAGAGGTGCAAATGGGGCACCTCTTTCTTCATTTCCTAAATACGACCCCCTTGGAATCCCCTGTGGTGCTGAAACCATCACCCCTGATCATTTGAATCATAGTGTTGTCCATGGTGCTCACATGTGTATTTGAGGAGTAAGTTAAGTGACAGCAGGTGTTCTTCCTGGGGCCGGTGCTCAGTGCTTTATATACCTGGACTCATTTGCCTCAGCTCAGCAACATAAAGTCATTATTTTTACGCCTGTTTTACAGACAGGAAACTGAGGCCCAAGGGATAAGTAACTTATCCAAGGTTACAAATCTAGTAAGTTTTCTGAGTGGGATTCAGACTCAGAACCTTCTGGTACCAGAGCCAACATTCTTAACACTATCCTGTCTAGACTGATATGTGGCCAGCACCCATCATAAATATCATGACTACTTTGTGAGATTAGGCAAGGTTAAGAGCAGGGCTGTAAGTGGTTAGGTGTTTTCTACCTGACAGGCAGGTCCTTGTGAAATTCCTGCTGGCAGAGAATAAGTTTGTTTGTTGAAGAGGGTCTTGGGAGTTTAGGGGCGGGGGTGAGTGGTGGGTAGGGGCTGGGACTAAGGGTGGGAATGGAATGTTTCCTGCCCTCTTGGGAAACCAGGACCAGACCACTGTTTGACTTCCCCACTGGGTGGTCCACACCTCTTGTATTACCTATGCATTGTATTTTGCTTAGAAATCATTTATATTAATAATGCAGTCACCAAAATGATTCCAGCCACCAACACTGAGGAATTTCATGGAAAGTCCATTGCTTGGGACTTAGTACTGAAAAAAAAAAAAGCCATTTTACAGGAAATCGTTCCATTATTCTTGTAACGGAAAATGGGACAGAAGAGAGGGTTGGACATTCTTCCTTTCCCCTCTTTTTCACAATAATAAGGTGATTCCAAATAAATGTGGAAGATAAAATCACAGCTTATTTTTGCTCTAATGCTGAAGTATGGGAAAATCTTTCATTTTTATCAGTTCTGGGGGCTGGAGGTATGAAACTTTATTGAATAGAATACACCAACCAAGCACATTTTATTAGTTCTACTATCCAATGGTGCTTCCAATATCTGAGACAGTGGCTTTAAAGAGCCTCTTGGGATCTCCAGAGTGATCTCAGTTAATCCTGTAATAATAAAAATCAGCAGCTTAAGTGCTGCTCTAACAATAATGACCAACACATGGGCTTCAGGATGAACTGCAAGGAGGATCTCCTGACAAGGAATGTTTGGGTTCAGCTTGGACTCCTTCTTTCCTCAGCAAGCAGAACAAGGTTCATGCTTCTTGTCAGGCTTTGCTGAGTTTGCCTGAGGCAGAGATAGCAAAGGTGGCCTCTCTGCATCCTTTCCCAGTCTATAGTTTGAGGACAGCTTGCTGACCTAGCCCAGAGGGAATTGCCTTTTCCATTCTGGGCTGAGCGAAAATTCAGCAAATTTAGTTGAACAAATATTCACTGGGCAACTACCATGTGTAAAGCCCCGGGAAGTTTTGGAGATGGAAAGAATGAGAAATGGGCCATTGACACCATCCTCAAAGAATTGATATCCAATGGGAGACAGGGGGATAAGCATGAAAACCTAAGGCAAAAAAGAAAAGAAAGAAAGAAAGAAAGAAAGAAAGAAAGAAAGAAAGAAAGAAAGAAAGAAAGAAAGAAAGAAGGAAAGAAAAGGGAAAAAAAGTAATATGTTAGAATTGCAGCCAAGTGTGAGGGGGTTGAAAGAAGAAATAATTTATGACAGCTCAGGGATGAATAAAAACTTTCAGAGGATTAAGCAGCTGGGATCACTCTTTGAAGATGAATGGGATTCTGATAACTGGAGAAGGTGAAAGTGCCCAAAGCTAAGGATACAGCACGATCAGGGATATAGTGGCATGGCCTTATTTGTTTGCTTAGGTTCCTAGTGAAAGCAGGGATGAGCAAGGAGAGATGCAGAAGAAAGATCACTCTGGAAGAGGGAGGAAGAGCAGGAACAAAGATGGTCTTAAAGGCCACGTTCAAAGGTTTAGTCTTTACTCTGTGGATGATGAGGAGGTTTTGAAAGGGAATTAGCTAAACTTCAGAAAACGAACTCTAACTAAAAATAAATCTCCAATTAAGAGGAAAATTAAAAATAAAAATAAAAACTTTTTAGGTGTGTAGTACATTTTGTCCACATGGTCAAAGGAATCTTGTCTTGTCAACCCAACATGGGAAAATCTTCACTTAGATCCCAAATGCCATAACATCCTTTGGGTTCTTTGATAGTCTTGGTAGTAAGGCATTCAACAGAATTTCCCAAAGAGGTTCCATTCATATGTGGTCCTGTGATAATACTGCAAACAGAAGGCTAACTTCCAGGTACAGAGCTTGTGAAATGCCTTTGCATGGTTTGGCTTCACCTCTGGTGTCCAGCTTTACATTAACTGACTTCAGGAGGGCCTTAGGTGTTCTGAGGAAGCCAGGTCAGCTGAAGCTACCATGATAAGGTGGAAAGAAAGCTGATTTTCTGGGGTGATAAGGGGAGGTTATCTGTGCAGTTCTAGAGAGAGGCAAATGGGCTCCCATCATATTTGTCTTACTGGTTTTCATACAGATTAAGCCCTATTTGCAAGGTCCTCAGAGCTCACTTCATTTCTTTTGTTTTCTTTAAAAAAAATACTGTGTACTCTGCTTTCTTGGTCATTTTGCACAAACTGCACTCTGCCTTTGTTAGTTGAGTGCATTGCACTTGCACTCACTCTGGGCACTAGTGTTGGGTGGTTGTCTTTGGAGAAAGGAAATTCTTCTCTCTTCTAGCAGTCAGGGGTGCAAGGGCTTGGATGGACATGGAAAGAAAGGCAAACTGATCCTCTCAGGCCATGTCCCACCAGTTCATCTCTTCATGGATTTGTTCAACAAATACCAACAACCTGCTGTGTCAGGCACTGCCTTGGGTGCTCAGGAAGAGAGAAGGATAACCTGGTGTGTTTCTGCCCTTGAAGTTCAATTTCTACACATAATTTGTGTGTGGCTAGTGATTATCAGGTGGAGAAAGGAAAGGAGCTACTAGGGGCACACAGCTGAGGGAAGGGGATCTGCTATGTGAAATAAGGGTGGAGAGAGAGGTCAGGTCCAGGCAGATAGAAGAACAATAAGTGTCTTCAGCTGACAGAAGGTAAGTGTGTTTGAGGATCAGGAAGGAATTCAGGCGTGTGAGCAGGGACAGCCAGAGTGTCATGGAGAAGAAGTTGGAGAGGAAGGCAGGACTGGCTTGGCATGGACTTTGCTATTGATATTAGTAATTGTTCAACTGGTCCTGAGAGGCAGTCTTTCACCTCTTGATCACTCATTTCCTTTTTTCCTAGTGAGATTTGGGTAATACACCCATGCAATTTAATGGAACGATGGTGTGTGTGTGTGTGTGTGTATATATGCAGAATGCTTTGTAAACAGGAAGTTATTAATAATGTTAGACAATCTAGTGTACAGAGTTTAGTAACTCCAACTTACCTAAGACACATCTCCCACTATACAACTTGTATACCATAGAAAACATGCCAACACACCCCCTAAAAACAGCAAACACAGAGCCTAATTCTTGGAAATGTTGGTTGAACTGAACTGAAAGAGAAATTAATTATTGATGTCAGTTGCTGAAGATGGTGGGAGACAGTGCCGGGGCAGGGGAGAATTTCTTACAGGAGTCAGAGTTCAGCTTGTGTGGGACCATAGGATAGTCTCGTCTTAGAAACTCTAATAGACCAAACCAGCAGTGTTCTGACTTCATCATGAGTCTATAATTCAAATGAAATAAAATTTCTAAATGAACTTATTCAAGCCAAATTTTTTTACTTTGGTACATTTTAAACTTGATTTAACAACTACAACTCATTGCACAGCAAGGATATTGTTTACAAATTTTATTGTCCATCTATGATATCCCCATAGATAGTCCCCCCGAAAACAAACAAACAAACAAACAAACAAACCAAAACCCACCCCAAGCCTTGTGTATAGGGTATTCATAAATATTAGAGACAGGTTTTCATTACATTGACCCAAAGAGAACCCTTGCAAGCAATATATAAGTAAATAATTAACAATTTATTTGTATTTCTCTTCATTTGTTTAAATTGGATGAAAATTATATATACTCTAAAGAAAAGTACAGAAAGCTGGCTGAAAGCTATTTTAAAATATTTAAAACAAAGCATAATTTAAAGTGCTTAGGAGGTCTACACTTCATTTGGAGAAAAATCAAACATTAAACAGAAATACCTTTTTTCAACCCTTGTTGTTGAAAAGCCTTTTACATTGTTTATTCCTCAGTGAGTAAAAAAATGTGAGCTTTTCTTCATCTTTCTTTGACAACTGAGGGTCTTGGCTTGTGTTGGGCAGCATAAATCCAATAAACATAGTGATGGAATCACAGAATTGTGGACTATCAGACTAAGAAGGTGCAAGAGAGATATAATCCTCATTTGCCGAATGGAAAACAGATGGTTACAGAGGCAAAGGGATTTGCCTCCGATCTAGCTACAGCCAGAACCCAGGCTTCTGTCTTCTTGTCCAAGGCTTGTTCCATTGTTCACGGTCCCTGCTTATGGGGATCATGATGTACACCTGACTCAGATCGTAATCCTGCAAGGCACATTTCTATATCAACTTTTATCCATGTGTATGCCTATGTGTGTGTGTTTCATTTTTATCTTGTGTCCTAGAATGTAGCTTTCCAAAATACAGTGACTTCTTAGAATGTAACATAAAATGATTCTTCTTAGTTAGACTTCTGTTGATTATAGTTTTAGTATAAATACATTTTACAGTAAATTCTTAATGTGATATGTGGGGATAACCCTGCTTCTCAGTGGTAGAACTTGAGATGATGGAAATTACACAAATGAAACATGCCCCAGTCCCATGTCTATACAACCTTATGTTATGTAAGGATGATAGGGCCAAAATATGTGGATTTTGAAGTAAAGATAAACTTTCTTAAAAAGACAAATCAATTTTCTTTTAACCTTCAAAAGATATCACACACAGTTGTCATTTTCCCCAATTCAGCCTCGTCTTTCCTTTGATTACACACAACCTATACACCAGGCACTGTGCTAAGAATTTACCCACAGTCAACCTTTCGTCCTGAGAAGCTTGATTCCTTATAACTTGATCAGGTTAGAGCAATAGAAGGATGACCAGGAGAGTCCCCCAGGCCACTGTGCATCAGGTTTCAACAATGTGGGCTGTCCCAAAGGTGAGCAAAATGTCCTCAAGCCGCTGCTTGAGGCAGCGAGGCCCTGTGGTGTCCATGCAGATGGCAGTTCCCTGGGCAGAAAATGGGTTCTTGGTGGTGGGAGAAGAAAATTGTATTGAACTTTACCATATATATATATATATATATATATAACTTAAAATTATTTACTTTAGTTGCAGTAATATATACATGACAAAATTTACCATCTTAACAATTTTCAAATGTACAATCCAGTAGTATTAAGTACATTCATACTGTTGTGTGGCCAATCTCTAAAACTCTTTTAGTCTTCTCAAACTGAAATTCTGTGCCCATTAAACAATGTCTCCCAGGTCCCCCTCTCTCCAGCCCCTAGCACATCCCATACTTTCCATCTTTGTGGATTTGATCAGTCTAAGAACCTCATATAAGTGGAATCATATGCTGGTGTATGACTGGCTTATTTAACTTGGCATAATGTCCTCAAGGTTTATTCATGTTTTAGCATGTGTCAGGATTTCCTTCTTTCTTAAGACTGATTATTACTGTATGGTGTATGTGTACCATATTTTGTTTATCTGTTCATTCGTTGATGGGCACTTAGATTGTTTCCATATTTTGGCTATTGTAAATATAACCTTATGGTTTTAATTGCTTTATGAAACCTGAGGAATTGTTATGGTGGGGCAGATGTGAGGACAAGTGCTACTTGGGAGCTCCTCTGACCCCCATATATAGGACTGACAAGGGAGAGCTAAATATAGGCTTGGAAAACAAGGCCCCTTTTCTCCTGCACCTTTCAAAGAGCTTTTTTGCTTCAACATGAAACACTATAGTCACAACTTGGACACTGCCCATTTCCCACGGGCATTATGTACAACCTCAAATAAAAACAAACACAAACATCACAAAGAGTAACTTAGTGAACTCTCAGAACCTCACCATCTTTTTAGCATAGCATGAGTTTAGGGTAGTAATGGTGTTACTGTAGACAGTCGGAGCACAGGCAAATCTCCCCATTGGCCATGGTGGCAGCAGGGGGAGGTTCTTCCACTGAGAGCACCAAAAGCTAGAAATATGAATGGATAGGGCACCCCTCCCCCAGCACATGAAAAGCTAGCAAGATTATTAGATAGAACATCCCCCCACCCCCACCACCATCCCTATAAGAACCTTGGGCTTGAGCAGGGAGATTGAGATGGCCTTTGAGACAGGAGTCCACCATTCTCCCAGGTTGAATGGAACTTGAAATAAACCTCTTTCCTTCTGCACCAGCACCTCCCTCACAAGTTTGGCTTTTGTTATGGCGGACAGCCAAACCGCCATTTTTGTTTGGTTATAGTGGAGCAGAAGTCTTTGCACATAGAGGGACTCGGGACACAAATTTGGGCTTCCATCTTAACACCCAGGTTCCCCAGTTATTCCCCAGCCACTGTGCACCTGAGAATAGCAAGTATTTGTCCTTTCATTCCCTGCAAGCCAAGGATTCCTAGCCTCCACCTCCACCCCCAATTTGGTGGTGCAGTCTTCCTCTTCCTTCACTCATTCATTCATTCAGCAGTTGTTCATCCACTGCTCATGATGTTGGAGGTATGTATTCAGTGCTCCTTGTGAATTTTCTTTACCAAGGTGCTTGTCATATCAGACAAAAACATTGTCAGGGCTTCACCTATAAAAAGTGGTTAACCTGAGTCAACTTCAGCCCTTTTTTAGATTTTGGGCTCCAAGAAGGAACCCAAGGCAAAGACCCAATAAAATTCTGTCAAAAGTACTCTTGCCCAGTCTTTACTGAGCACCTTTGGGTCATTTCCTCCACTGTTGGAGTGGGTTTCTATATCCTTCACCACAAGTTAAACTTGTTCCCCCTTTTAAAGATATTGTACTAAATGAAAGTAGTAAAAGGAGACATTGCTCAGTAGATGGTGCCCAGGTATTTTCCATTTCCAGTGAAACGATACTGAATACGAGAGATTTGTATTCAAAAACTGGTGGGGATGTAGTGAAAAGTTCCTTATTGACTATGGAACCAGAATGCTTGAATGCAAATGCCATCTCTGGCATTCCTAGCTGTGTAACCCAGGGCAAGTTACTTAACCTTCCTGAGCCTTGGAGAATCATAGTCTGAAAATGAAGATGACAATCATACCCAAATTGCGGTTGCTGAGGATTAAATAAGTTGAAACATGCAGAGTGCTTAGAGTGGTGGTTGACAAATTGATCGATTGATTGATAAATAGGTTAAGAGCTAGATAGGCACTGTAACAAAAGAAGATCTTTAAAATGATGTATATTACTTAGGGAGATAATGAAACTCTCTTCTTTGAACAATCTATAATAAGATTGGTTCCCAACTGCCTGGCTCAATATAGATGAGATCGTTCTTGAAGAGATAACAGATAACATTATAAGGCCCACAGAGGCTGCAAGAAGAGGATACACTGCTGGGTAAGCTAATGGGTAATAAAGATGGTTATGTGGTACCACTACTGTGAATCCAGGTGCTCCTGAGACTCTAGTAGAGCTGATATGGCCTCTGACCAACATTTCTTATCCTTGTTATACATAGTGCTGTTTTAACACATAACATTCCCCGCTCATTGATGCAAATTCAGGAGTCCATTAAAGTGGACGACATGCCTACAGTGGAGGTGGAGTGCCTGTGGGGTTGAGGAAATGAGGCACTACAGGGATTAGAGACAATTTATCCCAGAAGCTCATATCCCTTCTTAGTACAGAGTAGGAGCCTGGTATCCTCTTCCTGGGATGATTGCCAAGTGGTGCCCCTGGAATCCTCTATGACAGAATAGTTTTGTCTTGATGTGTGCAATTCTTTTCTAGGCTATAACACAAAAAATAATTGCCCAGAGGGGATCCTTGCTTGAAAATTATTTCTGTTCCTAGACAGGAAATATGGAACACATGCATGAAGTTTCATGCCATGAATGTGGTTCATTCACTCTTAAAATCTGCTCTTTCTGAGCAGACTACGCCCAACAGCTCTGTGGAAAGCCAGATAACTGGCCTTTCAGATTTGACAGCATCTTTCCTTCTCCCCTCACAGCCAGTGGGGTACCTCCTCCTCTTCCCCTTTCTTTCTTATTCTGGACACAAAAAGAAACATACCTTCTCTAGGTGCCTTTCACTTCATGGTTAGTGTTTGGGAGGAACAGAGTGTTCCAGGAAGCTTGAGGGTGTTTCTAACAATTGTCTTCCTGAGGCTTAAATGAGGGACCATTGTGGTCAGCAGACGTACCCTGACATACTTCAGGAACCAAAATGAAGTGGCAGTGGTGTGATTAGCTGGGGTTGGAGATGGTCTGAAAAAAGATTGGGAGAGCTGCCTTGGAAGTGCCTCAATTTATAATCTCACTTGGGAGAGCAAAACTATACAAAAAATATTAAACAATTACAATGAAGGCAAAAATAAAAAGGAGTCAAGATGGAGGCCTGGCCACAAGCAGCCAGGTGGCAAATGCAGCCTGTTCCTCTGCCTGGCATGTAGGGGAGGCAGCCACTAGCAGTGGGCGGCATCACAGTGTTCTGCTACCTTTGGTGGGCATACAAACACACACACACACACACACAGATGCATGTGTGCACATGTACATGCATGCAGACACATGTGTACACATACACCACATGATCTGTTGCTGTGTATAGGCTGCTACCTGATCAATCTCAACAGATTCTTTATTAGCCTTTTCTGAAAACATGATGGAGAGATAGGAGATGGATCGTCATTGTTATTAGTGCTCGAGCTCCTGTTTCAGTAGCCATATTTCTTCTGGATTCTGGGTTATCTTAAAAAGAAACAAAGGCCTTGCTGGATTCTTGGTGATTTTACTGATATTATACTGTGCAACTGAACACCATGGGAATTAGGGCATGGAGGACTCCAGCCTAGCTCTAAAATGAGCATCCTGATCATGGCTTATACAAGAGGAAAACATCTTTGTTTAATGGTTTCCTTCCCAATACTTGAAGTACCATTTTCCCATGATGGAGGGTACAGAGGCCCACCAACAGCGAGGAGGGAGAAATTGATTTGCCATGACTTTCCTTTCTCTGAGAGGTGTTTGCCTCTGGACACTCCTTCCCATGTCCTCCTCCTGACATTCAGTTCAACATCTCACTACCTGGGCTCCTCCCCAATTCCAGAATTCCTGTCATGAGGCATGTATTGAAATTACACAAATACTACATGTCAGGTGCAATGGTTGTATATGTTAAGATAGGGATTTTAGGTTATCAGTGTATGGATCTCTCTGATTGGTAAGGAGATGTGAGGGCCTTGGAGAATAATGGGGAAGAAACACTCCCTAGAGAAGTTTTAATGCTGATCCCAGGATACATCTTGGTTCTTATTTCAACCATCTTCAAAAGACAGCCAGAGAGTTCTACCATCTGTAGAAAAGTCACCAGTAGGGTGGCTGCTCTGCCATATTTGGTCAATTGAACTGATCCTGGTATTTTAAAAAAGTTTTATTTGTGAAGATGCATAAAGCTTCACCACATTTCCAAAAACAGCACATTTCCTTGGGTTGATGTAAAACCAAGAAGAGCAAACTTCAGAAGTGCAGCAGAATTCACAAAACACCAGAAAATGGTTGGGTACTTTCAGTCATATGACTCCTTGTACTCATACATTTTTCCATCAGCAAATATGGATCCTCAAAACCTGGCCAGTGAATTTTGTGCACAGGCCTATTGTCAGCTGGCATCTTATCTGGAGACTTGAGTGAGGTTAGTTCTATGCCACACCATGCATAGAACTGTGTAACATCTCTGCTTTCCATCCTCTCACCACGCTTGCTTACCTCCTAATCTCATTGATGTATGTCTTCGTCTGGACTTCCTCTGAGCTGCACAAAGGGTGTGGACTGCTGAGAAACACCTAGAGATGTGACAGGGACATGAATCTGGCCAGATCGCTAGAGAGTGGGGGAAACGCTGATTCAACTCTAGAGGCTGTACTCCCCCAGAGAACAGAGGGGTTGCAGGAAACCCCAAGACAGCAGATTGAAACAGCAGCTGGTGAAAGAGCCTGCTTACCATGGAGAAGGGAGGGACCCCTGAGAGGGGTTGGGAAGTGCCTAAGGCAGCCCAGGATTGAAACCAGAACTGGGGCTTGATTGGCTTCCATACTCCCAGGGAAAAGTAGAAAACTAATGCATCTCGTGACACTATTTGCACAGAGCATGCATGGGGCTGGAAAAGGTTACACCTGTGTAACAAGGTGACACCGCAGCCCCAGCAGGGACATGGTGCTCCTATGTGGCTAGAAAACCCTCTTACCCACTTCCAGATCATGGCAACTGGAGGGGGAGCAGAGACACAATATGGACTGGTGCTCATGGTGGACGTTGGCCCAAATTGGCTGGGAATTTGGACACACCACAGCGCATGGGATCTGGGGGAAAGATTTAAAACAGAGGGCACACAGAAGCTCTTCTTTTTTTGCATTCAGCTCATTTGCACAGTTGAGAGCTAGCTTGTAAAGGCTGAGTCGTGCATGCAGGGTGTGTGCCCTGCCAGTGGCGGGCCTGTGGGATGCTGGGCCCTACTTGCAGCTCTTGTGTTGCCCTGCTCACATGGTCTGGAGCAGGCTCATGTTGGATGTGCATCTCACCAGTGATGGGCTCAGGAGGGACACTGCAGCCCTGCCCCACATGGCACAGGTCTTGGACTTCTCCCATTCTCTCACTCTGAGAGCAGCTGGGAAAGCTCACTGGTCCCAGGGGTTCAGGCAGCCCTGGATGCCAGGGTACAGCAGGCTGAACCGCTAGCATGACCAGCTGCAGTGATCTGGCAGTGCACCCCAGGCCCAGGAGAGGGAAAAAGCTGCAGTGGGGCAATGGAGATGTTGGTCTCACAAGTGTGCAGTCCAGAGAGGGAGAGAGCCTGGAGCTGGAGAGATGGAAACCCATCTGTGTAGCAGCCTTGGACTGAATGGGGGTAGGTCTCTGGGCATGGATTTGGATTTCAGTCTTTTTGGGAACAAGCGGATTTCTGTGTTTTTCAGAAAAGAATGGCTTGGAGCTGGGGTGCATCCATTCTCCAAAATTGGAAACCTTGTTAATATAAACCTTTTTCCTTCTCCATCAATTATTGTGTTATACTTATGTACCACAGCAAGCAGCCAAATCCCATTTTGCCCTGTAACAGAGAGGCACAAAATATGTGCTCGATAACAGAGACATGCCTGGGCACATGGCAAAGGCGATAGCAATGGTAGTGGTCACCTACAGCTGGACCACTCTATCTCTCATCTTCTACTCCAGGGCTATCCTTCAGAATTACAGGTGGTTGGCTCCTACACTGAAGGTAGATATACCTTTCTGAGTATGTTCCATACTCTGCCTTCTCCCTGTCAGTACCACCTTACATCCCCAGGGCCCTTGACTCAATGCTTTAGCATTTAAACTGATATTTGATGTAACCAGAGGCTTCCTAGGAAGTCCATACCCTCCTTGTTGACTCTTCTTAGTTACTATGTTAATTTAAAAAAAATGATTCATGGTCCAAAGCCCTTGGGCGTTATCCAGGTCACACATGGCTATGTTGTCGCCAAACCCTGTAGTGTATTATATGTGACAGTGATGGGAACTGGCCCCACTAGCCACCCACTAAGACCTCATTTGCACACCAGTCAGAATTTTGTGTGAGAAGGGTCACATCCCTTCCGGTCTGTGCAGCTTATATGTCCTTTCCGGGCATCTCACGCTCAGCAGGAGACCATGGCCACCTCTCCTTCCATAAGACCCAGTTTTCAAAACCCCTATCTGCTTGCCCAGATGAAGCAGGACAGATGGAGGAGGCAGGGGAAGTGACGCCAACATATAAAATGAAAAGAATTGTAAACCTTGTATGCCTGGTTTGGATGAGATGTCAAAAAAGCCTTCTTCAGTTATGGAAATTTCTTTAAAATAAAACCCAGTGGGTTGCATTCTTTTGTGAATTCCTGCTGTTGTTCTTCTCCTTTTCATTTTCACCATAAGAATCCATAACCAGGCTAAAGAACAGGTCTTCTTACAAAATATAAAAGCAATAGACCTACTGGTGATGTTAATAATACTTTACATTTATAGAGCATTTTTTACCTTTAAAACCCTTTATAAATATTAACTAATTAATCCCCTTAGCAACAAAGTACTTACTTTGTTTGCTTCTAGGCAAAAAGTCTGTAATGGACTGAATTATAATCCTTTCTGGGGAATGATTCGGCATCTTTTTCAAATACACAGCCTTGGTTGAGATGCTTTTTTTGTACAATTCTCAAGTCAATTTTTAAAAATCACTGTAGAAGAATGGAGGAAAAATAAAAAGGAATTCACGGCCAACGTACCCCATATCAACCTCCCTGTGCAGAGAATGTTTTCAGCACTGAACCTCATCTACAGCTCTCTGGGTATCCACCATGCTCCAGATGCTACCACCTCTGATGGTTTAGATAGAAAATTTTAGAAACAAACACCCTTGATTCTATTTCTGTGTTTTTAAAAATAAAACTGACATCACTACTAATATTGCTATGGGCTTTTACTGCCTCAGGTATATTCCCCTCTTACCTTTCTTTTTTTAAAATATTTTATTGATTATGCTATTACAGTTGTCCCATTTTTTTCCTCCCCTTCATTCCCCTCCACCCTATACCATCCCCCCATCTCGCCCCTTAGTTCATGTCCATGGGTCGTACATATAAGTTCTTTGGCTTCTCCATTTCCTATACTATTCTTAGCCTCTCCCTGTCTATTTTGTACCTACTATTTATGTTGCTTATTCCCTGTGCTTTTCCCCTCATTCTCCCCCCTCCCCCTTCATTCTGCTCTCTATTTCTGTGGTTCTGTTCCAGTTCTAGTTGTTTGCTTCATTTGTTTTTGGTTTTTTTTAGGTTCAGTTGTTGATAGTTGTGAATTTGTTGTCATTTTACTGTTCATAGTTTTGATCTTCTTCTTTTTCTTAGATAAGTCCCTCTAATATTTCATATAATAAGGACTTGGTGATGATGAACTCCTTTAAATTGACCTCATCTAGGAAACACTGTCTGCCCTTTCATTGATAGCTTTGCTGGATACAGTAAACTTGGATGTAGGTCCTTGGTTTTCATGAGTTTGAAAACTTCTTGCCAGCCCCTTCTTGCCTGCAACGTTTCTTTGGAGAAATCAGCTGACAGTCTTATGGGAACTCCTTTGTAGGTAACTGTCTCCTTTTCTCCTGCTGCTTTTAAGATTTTCTCCTTATCTTTAATCTTGGGTAATGTAATTATGATGTGCCTTGGTGTGTGCTTCCTTGGGTCCAACTTCTTTGGGACTCTCTGAGCTTCCTGATCTCCTGGCAGTCTCTTTCTTTGGCCAGATTGGGGGAGTTCTTCATTATTTGTTCAAATAAGTTTTCAGCTTCTTGCTCTTCCTCTTTTCCTTCTGGCACCCCTATGATTTGGATGTTGGAACATTTAAAGTTGTCCCAGAGGTTCCTAAGCCTCTCCTCATTTTTTTTGAGTTCTTGTTTCTTCATTCTGTTCTGGTTAGAGGTTTATCTCTTCCTTCTACTCCAAATCATTGATTTGAGTCCCGGTTCCTTCCTTTCACTGTTGGTTCCCTGTATATTTTTCTTTATTTCACTTTGCATAGCCTTTGCTTTTCTCTCCATTTCGTGACCATACTCAACCAATTTAGTGAGCATCCAGATTGCCAATGTTTTGAACTGTGCATCTGATAAATTGACTATCTGTTCATCACTTAGTTCTATTTTTGGAACTTTGATCTGTTCTTTCATTTGGGCCATATTTTTTTTTGTCTCGGTGTGTCTTGGAAATCATTGGAAGGGGCGGAGCCTTAGGGATTTGCCAGGGCAGGGCAACCCAGGTCACTGAGTTGTGACTCTGTGTGTGGGGGAGGGGTCCAAGAGGGAAAAATGCTGCTTGCTCGGCTCTCGGCCGGCTTTCAGTCACTTCCCCCACTACCCACAAGCCAATTGGACCCTTCTGGTGCTGATTCCCAGGTGGGTTTGTGTACATTCTAGTACCCTGTGGGTCTCTCCAAGGGACTCTCTTGTGAGGCTGGGAGTTTCTCCCACTACTGCAACCCCCATAGGTTTTTACCCCCAGAGGTTTTGAGGCTTTCTTTTCCCATTTGGAACCCTGGGTTGCATGCTCTGTCTCACTCCCCAGCTGTTCCTTTGGTTTATCTGCACACAAACGTGGGACTGCCTGGTCCTCCAGTGGCCACCTTGCCACGTGTCCTCTCCACTCTGGCTGCCCGTCGCTGCCCCCCCCTACCAGTCTGGATGAATGTTTCTTCTTTAGCTCCTTGGTTGTCAAGAGTCCATAAGTTCAATTTTCTGGTTATTTTTTTGTTTTTAAATTTGTTGTTGTCCTTCTGTTCGTTGTGTGAGGAGGCAAAATGTATCTACCTACACCTCCATCTTGTCTGGAAGTCGAAAGGGCGGCTTTTTCCCTTTCTGAAGCTTCAATCAATAGACCAGAAAAGACAATGGGAAAGATATCACCTCCCTCATCTTTTCCACGCTCCTCCTCTCTATACTTCATCTGTTTTGTGCTAGTCCCTCTGATTAGCATGGTTTCTGACACACAGTAGTTGCTCAATAAATACTGAATGAACATATGAACCTTTGAGAGCCTGACGGGTTCAGTATTGTACAAAGCACAGTTATGCCAGCCAAAATCACTTATTCCCAAGGCATCCCCCGCCCATTGCCATGGTCTGTACAACTGGAAGGGTGACTAACTAGGCTTCATGCAATCTAAGGGCTATCCTATTTTAGCCCACACACTGAGATTGGCAGCTTGTGGGCAGAAGCTGGCTCCCTCATATGTTATAAGAGGGGGCGGAAAATAGCCATAAACATTCTTACCCAACACAAGGGCAGATCAGTGGGCCCACCTTCCATCCTTTCAGGTCTGCCCTGTAAGGTGGACACTGTTCTTCTCACAGGCCCCTTCCTTTTTCTTCCATCCATGATTCTCTTCTCCAACATCTCAAAGGCTACTTCCTTAATCCTCCTCCCAATTAAAACCAAAGTCATTTGGTCCAACCACTCAGGCACCTCCATTTGCTAATCCTCTAATAAATATTTCTTATTTGGAGTTTTCCACAGACAGAAGAAGAGTTGCTAACTTCTACTGAACATTTAATACGAGATTCAGTGGGTTGCACTTGGAAACACTCTCATTTAAGTGCTACAGCTACTGTGCAAGGCAGCATATGGCAAAGCCACCTCAAATCCAACATGTCTGACACAGAACCAAAGTGTGGTTCTCCATAAGAATCCTTATTTCAGTGAATGGCACCGCCATTCTCCTAGGAGTGTGAGTCAGAAACTTGGGTGTCAGTCTCCATACTTGCTGTCCTCTAACCCTATATACAAGTGCCATTGGCTTGACCTCCTAAGTATGTCTTGATTCTATCTACTTGTTTCCCCTAGCCATGAGCAAACCTTTCCCCACTAACATACAAGCTTCATGAGAGCAGAAACCTCATCTGTCCTGTTTTCTGCTCCATCAACAGGCCTAGACCAGTGCCTGGAACATGCTAAGTCCTAACTGAGTGAATGATTGAATGAATGAGCGATTGTCATGGCTTCAATCCTGGAGACTGTCACCTCTTGCTGTAGTTGCTGCAGCAGCCTCTTAATCTACTCCTGGCCTCCAATTATGTCTGAATTATGTAGCCAGCTTGATTCTTTAAAAAACATAAGTATCTCCCTCTCTTGCCTAATGGCCTTCTAGGGTTCGTGGTTCAGAACATATTCCTACAAAGTCAAGTGTGGCCAGCCCTTGCCCACCTGTCAGAGCCTTTTCTTGGGACATTTTCCTCCACCAGCCTTACCCTCCATCCCTTCACCTAAAAGGGTTCCCACATACCCTTCCAATCCTATCCATTGTCAAAGTGGTGCCTTTCTGTACATTTTCTTGACAACTTGGCCTGGATCTCAACATACTTTATCCTTTCCCTTTATATGACCTATTATAGTTTGCAATTATATAACAATTTCCTCTTTTTAAAAAATAACTAACTGACTCTTCCTCTAGGCAGGAGTACCAAATCTGTGAGCAGCCAGCTCTGTTCTAGCTTTGGGCCTAGCACAGATTATTTGTTGAAAGTACTAGTCCACCCTCCACCCTCCCCTGCCCTGCCCCATGTCCTGGGAGGCTGATCTGAATTAACCGCATCCCTCGGGCCTATCAGTCCTCTGGCTCTCACTGGCTTTGGCCATGGGAGGCGCTGACAGGAGCTGAGAGACTGGAGGAGGGAGACCTGGGTGCTGTTCTGTCCCTCCATGTGGGCTGCCGTTGGCAGTGGGAGTATTCTTCTCGCACCTCTGCATTTCTGAGCAGCTCCCGGCAACACGCTTATATTGACTTCTCACTGTGGCCAGTACCTTAACTGGGTGCCCCCTCACTACTCACATCTTGGTAAAGAGCCTGATTAAAGCCTTCCTAGTTCCACTTGGGCTGCGCCGTTGCTCCCGGTAGAGACCCTGAGGTACCCAAGCAGTGCTTCTGCTCTTGCCCCTTGCCCTGTTCTCTCTCCGGGTTAGTCATGCTGGTTCCGTGGCTGATTCATGCTGCCAGTGCCTTCGTCCACCCAGACTGGTCCTGTTCTGGTCCTTTCTGGTGTACAAGTTTGCTCAGAGTTGCTCTGCCTGAAAACGGGCAAAGTTGAGTCCTGGGGGTAGAGTGCAAACATTGCATTTTTCTACTATTCTTAATCCTACCATTTCTGGCTTAATTGCTACTGTTTCAAATCAGGATGCCCAGGCTGGTGGGTGACATTCTCCAATGTGGCTCCACACTTTTCACAGGCATGCTCTGTGACGCTGTCTGCTCAGTGCTGGGAAGTGTGGAGCCATAGCAGCTGTCCGGCTGGCTCCAGCAGCCTCCAGCATTCTCCCAGGTTCTCATGACTTCTATGGTGTGTCCATTTCCTCATCTTTTAATCTCCCCTTGGCAATACCTGGGGTTTGAAATCTCTGTTTGTAATAAAGTTCCTGCTGCATCTAAGTTACACTGCCAGCCACATGCAGAAACTTGGTATCTTCTAACCCTTGACAATAACTGGCCTTTGGAAAGCCCCTACAAGGTTTGGAACACTGGAGCTGTGGAGAGAGGTAAAGACAAAAGCATCATGCCCACAAAAGTTTCTTGGCTTATGGTAAGTGTGGTGGGATGTCATGGCCGTTGGAATCTGATGGACTTGGTTCTACTGGAGGCTGAACCACCCATTGGGATGCCCCAGCCATATATCTGGGAAGTACAGAGTTAGCCCTGAACCCTTGGACTGGTTGCTGGATTGTTTCTGAACTTTGGGTTTCTCATCTGTGAAGTGAACTAAGCATACCTACCACACAGGATTGTTGGGAGGGCCAAACGATTAGAGTGATGTAGCCATGTAATGACATTTCAGTCAACAATGAACCACATATAAGACAGTGGTCCCATAAGATTATAAAGGAGCTGAAATTTTGCATCGCCTAGCAATGTCATAGCCATCTTAACTTAACTTAAGCCATGCATAAGTCGTAATGCAACATACTACTCAGGTGTTTGTGGCGATGCTGCTATAAACAGACATACTGCCTAGACAGTCCTATACAAGTACAGCACATACAATTACAGTAGTGGGCTACACCATCTAGGTTTGTGTAAGTGCCTCTGTAATGTTTGCACAATGACAAAATTGCCTAATGACACATTTCTCAGAATGTATCCCATTGTTAAGCAGCTCAGGATTGTACCTGAGGAAGCATGTAGGACCTTAACTTGGCACTTAGTAAATACTCATAACAGCCAGTCCCCCTTCTTCCCTTTTTATAATCGCAAATGTTTTCAGGTCCTTTCTCTGTGGATGCCGGCCAAGTTTCCATGTGGACATTCAGGTCCATTGGGAGAAGAGCCACTCCCACCCCAGGTGTAATGAGCCCACAACCCCACAAGTCAAATACACGCTACTTACCAAACAGCATATCCAATGCAGCTTTGTTGCTGTCGACAACAGTAACTGTCCTGTTAGTTGGAACACTGCTATATCATCTCTTTCACAATGGAAAGGGGAACGTGCTCTACTGAGAAGTGGAGATGAAAGCACTCATGCACTGGGACACCCAGAACACCAAATGTGAATGCCAACGCTGCCAGAGGAAGCACGTTGAGACCAGCATGTTAGCCAGGTGGCCTCATCGTCAGCCCTTTGCTAACTGGTCTGGGAACATCCCAGGATACTGCTCCCGCAGAAACTTGGAGGAGGCTTAACCTCTCAAACAGTCAGGTGGCTGGGCATTTACCTTCCAGTCTCAGGCTGCATTGATGTGCCCTAACCCTAGCCCCATGAGTCCCCACACCCCACGGCAGGGAGGGAAGGAACAAGGTGGCTGCTTCTCAGGCACTCATCCAACTTCAGAGAAACAGCTGGTTCCAGATGTACAGCTGGGCAGGGCAGAGCACACTGCCTGGATAGTTTGGACAAATATGTAGGCTTAGGAATTCCAGAATAGAGAAAAAGAGTCCCCTCAAAGTGAAGAGCACAGTGACAAGGATCTCAAGCTGAGGTCGAGACCCAAATATCAGGCAGACAGGGTCTCCCTGGAACAACCTGCAAAGGTGCTGACAGGGAGGCAGAACTGTGTTCCCAGGAAGGAGATTAGCAACCCTGAGTGGGGTGATAGTTGGGGGCACCCAGCCTCCAGGTGGAAGTCAAGCAGAGGGTATTGAGGTAGGTGGATTGGGGGGCCAGGTGGAGACAATGATCTAAACCCCAAAGGCAGTGTGGAGGCCAAAATGGGGGTGGGAAAGCAAGGACACGGGCAGCCTGGCTGCCTGTAAGACCACAGAGCACCTCTTTCTGGCTCTAGAGGTAGAACAAAGAGGGAACCCCAGCCTGGCCCCAAACTTCAGCATGTGAACCCCCAGGAGAAGACACAGAGAGCAGGGACTGAGGGCAAGAGACAGGCTGAAGCTGGGAAGGGTAGTGGCTCCTTTGTCTGGTTCCCCCCTGCTGTTGAAGCCTGCCGAAAAGAAAGATGTCAGAGGGGCAGGGTGCCCAGCTCATCACTGGAAAGTTTGGGAGAAGGGATGGCAAAGGCTGAGACGAATAAAGATGCCTCATACCTGCCTTCTGCTTCCCAGGGGCCTGCAGAGCAGGAGTTGGCATGGAGACTGTTCTGGCTGCGCTGTGGCGACAAGGAGTAATTTTGCGTCAAGAGCGCCCCCAGGATAGAGGGGAGGCAGTGCTGTGGGAGGAGGTGGGTCAGCCAATGGGAAGATGGGCCCTGCTGTTCTGGGATGCAGCCCACCTGCTTTGAGGAGGCCCTCCTTTTCTCACCTTCAGAACAGAAGAAAGAGACATTTGTAGAAATCAGAATACCCTTGTGAAAATCAGTAGTTCCTGATCAGAAATGGTCAGAAAGAAACTCCTACTTAAATAGTTAACATCAAGAATAAATTTATAAACCAAAACCAGTTAGTAAGTGTGGTGATAAACTTGAGGTTGAACTCTAGCCTAATAGTCTGTCTTTGGCTGTAAACAAATAACAAATAAACAAGTGCCTCAGATCTATGGGCATGGCATATTCCTAGGAGATTTTGTGTGAAATCATATTATTTTATAGTTATATACAATCTTCCCAAATGTCTATTATGTGTCTGAAAAGTTATCCCAATTAAAGAAAGAAAGAAAGAAAGAAAGAAAGGAAGAAAGAAAGAAAGAAAACTTAAATCTTATTTCATTGAAAATACAAACACTGACAAGCGGATTAACCCTTTAAAAAACCAGGCATTTAAAGAGGAAGCTATGATTTAAGTAAAGTGATGTATAAGGTCAGATTTCAGCCCTAAGAGACAGAGCACGAGTTCAGGATCAGACACTTGGAGCTAGAATCTGGGAAGGGAATATTTCTTACCTGATACTTGATCCTTTAACTTCATTTTCTCTCTATTAAAGTAAACACCTTCTTTTAAAATGACAGCCTTTTAGCAACTCTTATCTGACTGGTGTTCCTCTTTTGAGCTATCTATTAATTGTCCATTTATTTAACGAACCTACTTTGCCTGAGGCTGACAGATCTGTTTAAAATTCCTCTTGTAGATAGGTCTTTTTTTACAAAAATGTTATCAGGTGTCTGCTCTAAGGACCATTACCTGGATTTTTTTTTCCTCTGCAGCAAATATCTGATAATGTGTTTTTCTTAAACTGTACTTTTTTCTCCATGCATTTTCAGTGCCTTCTTTGTCTCTGTTTCTTAAGTGCTGTGGGGGCAGGAAGTTCAAGGACATCAGGGATGATGCCTGGAGGAAAGTGATAACAAGGGCTATGACATCCATCAGAGGGTCATGGCTCCGATCCCCACATCTCCATATTCCTGTGACCTCTAAGAGGATCTCCCAGGGTGCATCGAGCAGGTGCCCAGAGAGCACCCCACACAGAGCCACGATACCCTATTGGTCATGTGCGAGGTCCCAGCCAGGCAGCATCCACAATCTGCCAGGTGAGCAGGGGCAGGGGAGCAGGGGCAGGAGAACAGGGGGGCAGTGAGCCAGCCTGGAGTGAGGCGCCCCACAGGCAGCTCCCACAGGGGAGGCCAAGTCTTCACCCGGAGTTCAACGGCCTGAGAGGAGTAACTCCAGGACTGGTTTGTTCTTAGTCTTGGTGCTGGAATGAATCACCACTCCTTCTTTGCCTTCTACTTCTAAAATGAATGTATGAGTAATAGTCTTAATATTTTCCATTTTAAAAGAAATTCAGAAAGTTAAGACAGACCGTGGGCTGTTGTGTGGTTTTCAACAGATTTTTTTTCTTAAAAAAACTCCAAATATATACAGTTACATCTCTCTCTCTCTCTCTCTCTCGCTCTCTCTCTCTCTCTCACATCCCCCAGAGATAAGTATTTCCAATACCAAACTCTAATATAGTCACATGGGAAGACAAGAAAAACACTGTATTGATGTTTTTGAACAAGATTCCTTTGGAAGAAAAGGAAGACACGAAAAAAACAATGAGTGGAAGTTTTAGCATCTCATAAACTGCTGAAAGACCCAATACTTAATTATCTCTCTTGAAAATTTTCTGGAACACTGGAAATATAAAATATGAAAGAGCAGAACAGAATTTTTTTGTAGTGAAATAAACCAGGCCACAAGGCTGTGGAGTGTGTGTGTGTGTGTGTGTGTGTGTGTGTGTGTGTGTGTGTGTGTTTGAGAGAGAGAGAGAGGGGATGCCCCTCCCATTCTGAGGACTCTAACACTAACTGTTAATGGCCCAAACTACTACTGACAATCGTGTTGGTATGACGCTCTATCATTCATCATTTTGTACTATTTTTGCTTGTGTTTTTCAGGAGGGTTGGCAGGACTAAGTCTATGGCATTCCTTTTCCTGTTGTTTATTGAGATTGAGGAGAGGGTGGGACTGTGGGTGTAGAGCCACCCTCAGTATGTAAATCTGAGCCCTGCCTTTTCTCAGGACTGCTAGCTTGAGGAGCATGTGGGTTGTGATCCTTTTGTTCCTTGGGAAGAAAAAATGTGCTCTGGGTAAAAATAGTATTTTAAAGGCTTTTAAAAATAAGAATGCCACATTAAAGCTAATGACAAGAGAGGCTGTTTCCCTTGGGTGGCACTTGTGAGTGACTGAGTTGGGAAGGCTGGTGTTCTCCCTGCACCCCTCCTTCCCCAGGCATCTCCCCTTGCCCTAGGTTTCCCTCAGCAGCAGCACTTGAGAAATGAACCCAAGACACCTACTTCTTCCCCCTGTCTGTTGCCTTTAGGGTCTCAAGGAAGTTCCCTTGCTCAGGACATTTCACTGGAGGTAGGAAGACAGTGTCTGAGACTCACAGGGCTCAGCTACTTCATGTCTGCTCCTGTTTCTCAAAACGTCCGTCACTGCCTCCTTGGTTGCTCTCTGGAGTCTGCTCTTGTTTGGTCTCCTCTGACTGCAATTAGAGATTCCATTTTCATTACATCTCTCTATTCCTAGTTGACAGGTGTTGTGTGCCTCCTTTTCAACAACATCATCTTCCTCATTGGAATATGGCATTTTACAAAGAATTTCAGCTCCATCTAGGAAAGCAGGCATATCTAGGAAAAAAAAAACCCTTTCTCCATTATTCTGGGGCAGGAAGTACCTGAAGTGCCAGAGGGGTGGGTCTGTCCCTTCTTTGACCTCCAAAACACTTTTTTCTTCCTTTATGACACTTCACTTTGAGGCAGGAACTGGCTCTTACATTGAGGCAGGATAGAGATAAGTTAGGAAAAAATCCCGATAGGTGGAATGAAGAAGTAGGAGCAGATATCACTGGCTGATAAGCTGCTGGGTCCTCTCATTAGAGCCCCCACTTCTACACATGATCAAAGGGAAACAACTTATGGCAGGAAACCCCTTGCTGTGGTTACAGAATCAACAACAAGGACTGGGTAAAACCAGATCAATTCAAGATGGAGGAAAAATTGACCAGAGAACACCTTGAAACTCATTATGAAAACTGACACCATGTACTGGGACCCAAGGAGGATGAACACCATGACACTTCCAAAATGGTCCATACTAGAAACAAGACCCCATCCCCAAGGTGTAGTCAGAATTTGGTGCCATAAAGTTTAGAAAAAATCCACCCTTGGAAACACTTAAAATTCCAAGAACTGATTGACCCAAAGCACAACTCACTCACCAGTTCGCTCACGTCCACTCAAACATGTACTTTCGCTCCTTTCACGGTGGAGCTCTGCGAGACTTGCAACCAGGGGGCAGCGGGGGGCAGCAGCTCTTCCTGCACTCACCCTCTGATCCTGTCTCCAGGAACCCACATCTTAACCTCTTTTCTTCTATATAAATAAAACTTGCTTTGGCTCTTGCTTGTACTTATTCTTGAATTCTTTCTTGCGTGAGTCAGGAAACTAGAGGTCCCAGACTGTGCCAGGGGAGGACCACCCCAGTTCGGAACTGGTCAGGTGACAATCAATAAAAATAAACTTATGGCGGTTCATAGGAACTTGCCCTCTGCATGCCCTTGGGTCCTGGCTTAGTCCCACAGCACTTGGCCCAGTTCCTACATAGCCTGGGTGCTCAGCCAGTGGGTTGGTTGCTCCTTACTCCTAACCTAGGGGGAAGGAGGATGGGACCATGCTCTCAAAACCTAGTCACATCATTTTAGAGGGTCCTGCTTATAAATAAAATCAGTAATAACTACCCTCAGAGCTCTTGTAATCCAACCCTTCTTAGTTTTGTAGATGAGGAAAATGAGACTCAGAGATGGGACTTACTTGCCCAACATGCAGTTAGTTGGTCTAAGAGAGGGTGCTAGAAGGCAGATATCTGGTTCTTTGCTCAAGAGTCTGTCCACCAGACCACCATGCCTCCACCACAGTGTGCTAAGACAAAAGCCTTTGGGTCACTTTAAACAACTTTTTGTGAGAGTTGCCTAAACGGCTTAATTGACCTACTTTACAGAGAAAAATATCAATATGCACATATGTGTACATTTTTAACAACTTTAAACTCAGTGTGACAGCATGAAAGGTTGGATTAGCTTGGAGACCATGAGCTCTAGGTCCTTTGAGTTACTAAGAAGGAGGCCCAGTAACCAGTCAGAGCCACAGTGGAACTGGGACTATACAATGTCTTGTTCTCAACTTCACTGGCTCCTGGAAATAGGCCTGAAAATTCAAAATAATCCCTCTTTTCTGTGGTATAAATCAGAATGGATAGGGCTGTTACACTTTCTTTGATAACAGCCCCCCTTTTAATGCATCTGGAGCATTCAATTCCACGGACATTCATCATACATACACTGTGTGCAGGCACGAATGTGCTGCTGTAAGGCCATAGCCTGCAGCTCTGTCTGCTCACAGCTGGATGTGGGAGTCCACTTTCAAACTGTGTGCAACCTTCAGGCTTGCCTGTGGCCATATCCCTGATCTTCATTTGAGTGATGGTCAGCCTGCTACAGTTTACAACTGCTGACCAGAATGGGGTGAGGGATAATCATTTTAGTTTCTGGGCTTAGATGTCATATCAGTGGTGTACTGGGGTGGGCACTGATGCAAACAATAGGCAAACAAGCCCTGGCCTTTGATCAGACAGTTGAAGCATCCTGGGACAGAATGTCTTTGGGGAGCTGGCTGCTTGATAGTCATGGCACCATTGTGTCTAACTTGGAGGGTGTAGGGAAGTAACAGGCTTGTAAGGGGAGGCAGGGGAGGGGTGCTGAGTGCATAGAACAAGCATATGGTTTCTATTGAAATTGTGCATTTCTTAGGTTGCTTCTGGTGGCACCTGATTGAAATTACTGGAGGAGGGGTGGCTGACACCTTTCTAAACCACCTTTGGGCAGCCTGATTATGCAGCAGGCAGCAGCTGACACTCTGAGTGTCTCCCTCCACTTGGTCTTTGAGACTTGCAGGGAAATATTAGTGCGTATCGCTTACAGGCCTGAACTCCTTGCACATAAAAGAAATGCTAGTGGCCTGTGGAGTTTCTAAGTTTTATCTGTAAGACCCAGAGTGATTTAGGGAACAGGCTTGGAGTACCCCTGTGGTGGTCAGAACATGTGAGTAGCAGGAGCACTGGAGTGTGGGTGTAGTGTGGATGGAGCAGCAGGAACTGGAGCACCGTGAAGGAGAGGCTGTGAGGGACAACAGGCTGCCAAAACTGAATAGCTGAACACCTAAGCCTTTTATGGTCCTCAGAGAGGTGGGGCCTGGAGAAACAGGAGCAGAGCAAACATACATGACTGTCTTTGATGTAGTACTCATGCACACATCCAACCGTGGTCATTAATCCTCTTCCATCAAAGTTATCTGATTCAGATATGGTCCTAATTGTCTGCCGTCTTAGTACTTATTGTGCATGCTTCTGTCATGGCTACCAAAGACTATGAGACACTTTTCAAAGGCCTCCTAGCATGATAGCTCGTCCTCTATCAGGAGAAGCTTATGGTAACATCAACCTTCCTGCTCAGAGGTGAATGGTTAACAGTCGTTTCCCCCGTTGTATGGTGTTCTAGGGAAAACCTGCCATGTTCACGTGCACCATCTCATTCCCTCCCAACAACTCCTTGAGAAGTGGGTCTGGGGTAGTGGAATGAGCTCAGAACTTTGGAACCAGATCACTCTGGCTTTAAATCCCATCCTTGCTAGTTACTCGATTTTACATTGGGTAAAAAAACTAATGAGTCAGAATTTCCTACTCAGGAAAATGGGGATTATAATACCTTATCAGGACAAGGAAGGCTTTGGGGCACATATGAAGCTTTGGGGCAAATTAGAACAAGATGCTTTTTCCTCAAGACCTTTCATTTCCATTTGTCAGAAAATGACTATAACCTGTGGTGACCATGATGTGAATGTTGTCCCTGAGATGGGGTTCCTGTGCAGCCCCAGAGACACTTCTGGCCTAGGATGGCAGTGAGGCACTTTGTAAAGTGCTGGGTTCATGTGGGCCCTCAGCTGTCACCAGGCAGAGAACTCTTGGCCCCAGTCTGTCTCAGGAGGAAAACTGAGATGACAGGTAAGGCCGGGACTGAACTTCAAGTCTGCTGATTTCTCCACCAATTCTCCTTCCTTCATGCTTTAAATCTGCCTCCAGAAAATATTCCTATTTTTTAATAGAACACCCATCTATTTCTTTAGGCTGAAATGCTGCATTTTTGGAGAGAAAATACAATAGTATGATCCTAAAAACACAGAGTTCTCAGGAATATGATGAACCAGCTCAAAATGGGGCTCCCAAACTGCCAGATTCTGCCCACTCCATTAGTAATCTCGATGGAATGACTCAGCCTCTGGTGATTCAGCTCCCTTATATGTAAAATGGAACAATACTCTTCTTTCTTGCAGAGATATTATCAGACGGAATTTATGAGCTTTTCAAAGAACATTGAGCAAGAGCCGAAGGTATACTGTACCATGGTACAGCAGGTTAGCATTGCAATTGTTATGAAAGAATCCTCAGTGTGCATGTACAAATATTCTGAAGGTCTCTTTCAAAGAATTCTATCTAATAGAAATAATTAAATTCACCCAAGGAGTAAGTATAAAGGACACGTAATGCTTCATTCATTCAGCCATTCAATAATTTTTCATTGAGATTCTTCTACCTGCCCAGCAAGGGGCTTGCAGCGATGAACAAGAAACATACAGATCTTTCCTCTAGGCCTTATAGACTAGTGGGCATGTGGCATGGGACCCAGAAGAGTAAGATGGAAAAGTCCCAACATTATTGGGGGTAATAGTGAGCAAGACTCATTTACTAGAGCCCCATTTTTCCTTTTATCTTGGTCTTCTTGCTGTTCATAGTGTAAGTTATAACAACCATCTCTTGTTTTTTCTGCCTGACAAGCAACCCTTCTGTGGCAAAACATCTGATCAGTGACCATTCCCTACTCCCAGTTCATGGGGTTGGGATGGGGAGACCTCACTCCTGGGATCCAGAGTATAGACACATGTCCCAAGGTTGGATCACATAAGCTTTTTGTCTGCCTGGCCACATAGGTTGGTGCAGAGGTAGGGTTTCCAGATAAAATATAGAATGCTTATTTAATTTGATTCAAAGTTAAATTTGGATTTTAGGTAAATAAATAGTTTATTGTATGTGTTCCTCAAATTATATGGAATATACTTATACTAAGAAATTATTCATTGTTTATCTTAAATCCCAATTTAATGGGCTTTTCTGTATTTTTATTAACTAAATCTGGCAAGCCTGTTCAGGGGGCCATTGATAGCCCTTCCTGCAACAATTATGGAATTATTAGCAAAAAGACTCATAAAACAAAAACAAAAATAAAACCACTCTGTCCCCATGAGACTCCTGATAGTTCTTACCAGTCTCTGGGGGAGCCTTCCTGAGGAAGGACATGGCAGCTAAGCAGAGCTGAGACATGGGAAGACACATGCCTGCAGACCCCTGGCCTTTCCACACAGGTGAGCCAATACCATCTTTTTGCCCCTTGTACTTGTCCTGAACATATATTCTCAGTGCTATACCACTGCTCCAATTTTCCCAATTTTAAGGGACTTTCTCTCTATCAAAATCTTTCCTATTCCTCAAAGTAGTCCCCTCAATTTTGATCTCTCCAAAAATCATTCGCAGATTTTTCCAAAAAGACTGTTCCCCATGTTTATAGGATCATATGGACAGGTTGTTTTCTATCCTGAAAAATAATATGTCTGGTCCAGAGACTTCACTTAGTTAAAGCCCTTGATGTTTGTTCCCTGGGCCCCAGTTTTCCTGATGTCACATGAAGCCTCAGTAGTGTCCCAGAGTAGATTTATGTAAAAGATGTGAGCAAAAGTAAGGGGCAGTCACTAGGAGTAAACATAGTTTCTCTTGAAGTGGCAGCACATTTTATAAAGGCCCTTGTGTGTGGAATCAGGAGCCTAGGCTTTGAGTCAAGACACCGTCATTGACTACCACCTTGTCTGGGATGTATGAACATTAATGTGAGTACTTGTGCAGTACTGTTAGTACTCATTGTGAGTACTGCTGTGGGGACTTGTGTAAGTATTCATTGAAAGTACTCATGTGGGTACTCTCACCTTCTGTTTCTCCATCAGTGAAGGACTGAGTTGTACAACATTTAACAAATGTTTCCAAGTCCATGGTTCATTGATGTAAAGTCATGCTGATAGATCCAAGGATTTTACGGAGAAAGCATATCTGGATTTCTGGAGGGGTAAGTATTTTACAAAGTTCTCTTGATCCCTTTAGGGTAAATGTGAGAAATAGATAAAGGGAAATTCAGTCATAGTAACAGAAGACTGACACCTCTATCTACAAGAATTCACAGAGACAGACAATCTCAAATGTAAGATGTGGCCTGTTGCTTTGTCATCCTGGGCTTTCTTAACAACTTTCAGATGACACAGATCTGGGAGGAAGGGCCAATATGTCAGAAGATAGAAATAAGATTTAAACTCATTTAATATTCTGAATTGATGGTTTAAAGCTAAATCAATCTATCTATCCCTTTACCCATCCATCCATTTATTTATTTATACATCTATGATCTATTATCTATTGTCTATCTATCTATCATCTATCCATCCATCTATCTACCTACCTATCCATCTATCTAGAAGAATACCCAGAAGGTTAAGAAATGTCGACCACCAAAATACACAATAGCAATGTGGTTCATGTGAAAAAGATAAGGAAGGTCTTATGACAAACTGAATACACATCCTTAGTAACAGTCCAAAAGCAAATACAATGCTTGTTTGTATATCAGCTGGGAATACCTCATTCAAGGGGCAGAAGAACTTCTTGTGCTCAACACTGCTGCTCCAGCCCCCACACTTTGTAATACTGGGGCTTATCTTGAGGAAGAGATCAAGATGTGATAGAAAATGTCTAGAAATTACCCGTTTGCTTTCTCATTCATATACACATGCTTTTATTCACTCAGCAAACACATTCAGCTTTAATGAGCAGTAGCCTCAAATCCTTTTTGAAATGAGATAGCAATATGAATGAATGAATTGAGTGAGGGAATGAATGAATTAAAAAAAAGACGGAGTTCCTGCCCCCAAGGATCTCAGCCTGCAGAGGGGAAAGTCTAATTAAGGGAACTCCAGGCCTCCATGGGGAGCTGTGAGAGGAGCGCTGGGAGTGAAGGCAGCACAAACAGAAGGGCACTTGCGGAGCTCAGTGAGTTAATCACATTCAGTTCCTGGCACTGCTACCTCTCTTTTTATTTGCTGGTTCATTTATTTCTTCCTTTTGTTCTCCCTCACCCAGGAGGCAACCATTGGAATGGGTTTAATGTACATTCTTTGATTTGTATTGGTTCTTGAAAAGCAAATGTTGCTGCTTTGTCTACACTTTTACATGAGCAGTATTGTACTAGTATCTGATTCTCTTTCTTGCTTTCTTCATTCAGCTCTAGGTGGTGAGAACTAACCAGGTTGTTGAGTATATAACCAACCCTGATTATTTGTGGATTTCATATTTGCAAATTCACCCACTCACTAAAGTTTATGTATGACCTCCAAATCAATACTCAAGGAGCTTTCATTGTCATTCATGGACCTATTTAGAGCAATGATGAATTTGAATAACTGCCTGTATGTTTTCATCTGAGAAGGATCAAGGCAACACTCCACATTCTTGGTGCAGTTCTCATATGCTAAATAAGTGACCATTTTGCAGCTGTTTAAAATGGTCCCTCAGGCTTAGTGCTGAAGTGCTGTATCATACTCCTAAGTGTGAAAAGACTGTCACGTACCTTACAGTGAAAATCTGTTAGATGAGCTTCCTTGAGGCATGAATTAGTGTTTTTGGCAGTGAGTCCAATGTTAATAAATCAACAATACAGATTAAATAAGGTATCTTAAATGAAAAAACACATAAAATAAGGTTATGTATTGATGATTTGACAAAAATGTTGTGACCAGAGACTTGTAGGAACCTAACTTTGTATCTCTTTCTCCTGGGAGCAATGGTCTAGTATTCCCTAATTCAGTATTTTCTGCGACTTTATAGAACAGAATGACTGAGATTGACAAGGATCTATTTTATTTCATGGCTTCTCTCTGCTGAGTGGTATTCCATACCACACTTTATTTCTCCATTCCCCTTGGGTTGGGGGTGATTCCACTCAAGGCTATGAAAAGGATCTTCTTGCATCTTCCGTCAGAGACCTGTGTGAGAATTTCTCTGGAGCCATTCCCAAAATAGACTTCTGGGTCCTAGGGTAAGTGAATTTGCCTAAGAACTGCTAGGTTACTCTAAAGAAAGGTTGCCCTCATTGACATTCCCACCAGCATCACATGAGGGTCCTGTATTCCCTCAGCCATGACCTACTGTCATCCAACTTGCAATTCAATGGGGATAAAGTCATAGCTCATTATGGTTTTTATTTTATGTTTCTAATTAAATGAGTAACAACATTTCTTCCTTTGTGTATCATTTGGGATTCTTCTTTTGTGAATTGCCTATTTATAAATATTTTTTGCCTATTTGTCTATTAGTTTTTTGAAAAAATTGATTTGCAAAAGTTCCCTGTATAATTTACATATTTGAATCATGTCAGGTTTAGGCATTTTAAATATATTCTCCTGATTTTCCATTTGCTTTTTTACTATGTCTATGATTTTTTCATTAAGTGGAAATTTTTAATGTTGACATAGTCAAGGAATGTAACTTTGGATGGGTGGATGGTGTCTACCTAGGAAGAATGTTTAAGAGTGAGTTTCCATATGAAGGGTCATGTCATTTAAAGAAAGGGTAAAGGCAATTGAAATTGTTTTGGGGGTGGGGAACTATAACATATAAATAGCAGGATAGTTACCATATTTTGCTGTGTACAATGTGCACTTTTTTGCCCAAATTTTTAAGGGAGAAATAAGGATGTGCATTATGCACGGGTAGTACTAATTCCATATCTATATAAATGTTTTTAATTCTTTTATTTATGTTTATGCATTAAAAGTGTAACTCTAGAAAGCAATAATGATATCCATATGCAAAATAATACCCTGGAATATGACAATTGGTTTTGCTTCTAAATTTAAATAAATAAAACCTAAATTAAAAAATTAAAACAAAAAATTTTTTTCCTGAAAGTTTTGGTGAAAAACATGGGTGCGCATTATACATGGGCAAAATACAGTATTTTATCTGTAGAACTGTATGTCAAAGAATCTTTTGTCCATTCCCAAGTAGCAAGGACTGCTCCTTGTTCTCTGAGATGGCCAAGCAGAGGCTGGATGAACATCAGGAATGCTGTATGGAACTATGGCCTTGACTGGGTAGCTACAGTCAAAGAGTACTGTCAACTCCAAGAGTCTGTGAGTGGCATGGAGATTGTTCTTAAACAAGCAATTCATCATTTCAGTGCTAAGGGTAACTCAGCTAAGCTAGTCTTCCCAGTATCTGTCAATATTTTCTCACTGTACTTCATTCCCACCCCTTACCTACATGGGTACGACTTATTAACCATATGGACGTGGCATTAGGCAGACCTGTTCTGTGACTTCTTCCTCTTCTTTTTAAAACTCACAATTGTAATTTAGACTTCCAAATCTCTTCCTTAATTACAGGTCTGAGATTGGAGAGAGGTAAAAGGAAGAGGGAAGGTAAAGGGTTGAATATACCTCAAGGCAGTTATGGAATGGGCAAAAAACGGTAGTTTCCATCTTTTACTCATCCTTTAATTAATTAATTAATTTTATTATACATTGGTGAGTGCGTTCTTCACATCAAGCACTGGGCTTAGCATTGGAGGTACAAGAAGTGAGCAAAACAGCCACTGTCCTCTCTTCATGGAGCATAGACTCTATAGGAACAAGCATCTACTTCCCACCAAATCTATAAGATTCTTGCATTTCAACCTGTGTTCTCCCTTTAAAACTAGTGACAGGAGTAAGAAAAATGTAAATTAGACTTAAATAAAACACCACTTTCATCTGTTACAAATGTTTCTCCTGTTGATGAACATCAGAAGGCATTCTCATGCATTGCTGCTGGGAATACAGACTGGTCAAACTCCTGTGGAGGGGGACTTGACAATGTTCAACAACATGATATATGCATTTAGCCCTTTGACCTGGCAAATCCATTCCTGGCAAAATATCCCTAAGATAGGCTGGCAAAAATAAAATAAGATTTATGTATAAAGCTATTTATTACAGTACTTGTTATAATATCTGAAGACTACAAAAACAACACAAGTGTTTATTACTATGGGATTAGTTGGACAAACCATGGCTTAATCAAATCCACAGAATGGAGAACCATGCATTATAAAAAAATAATAAAACAACAACAACAACAAACAAAAACAAGGGCTGCTGCTACATCCTACTATAGAGAGATCTTTAAAATATATTGTTAAGAAAAAAGGAAAGTAAAGAATAATGTGGATAGCATGATACATTATATCTTAAAACATGGGAGATATGTATATATACCTACTATATAATGTTTAATGTAAGGAGAAACAAAAACTAATAAAAATTGTTACGTATGTGGGAGGGAAGGAACAGGTGATGAGGAAGACAATATAAGCTAGATTATGTGAATGGACTTTATTTTATAGATTGGATTTTGGTGCCATCTGAATGTCTTGTAAAACAAAATGTAATCAGAAGAGAAAACTATAAGGAGAAGTGGAGCTGCCGCCACCACAGTGCTGATCCTGGAGTGGGCCTGGAAGGGAAGCAGTCACCTTTGCTCCTGCAGTCCTCCCACAAGAATGACCATGGGTAAAAGAGAGCTGGCACAGAAAGCCAGACTCCCGAGCAGGCTGAGTGCTATGATGATATGGCCGCAGCCAGGAAGGCAGGCATGGAACAGGGGAACGAACTTTCCAATGAAGAGAGAGACCTGTTCTCCTTTGCCTGCAAGCACGTTCTTCCTGGCATGTCCTCTCCAGCACTGAACAGAAAACAGAGGAAAGAGAAGCAGCAGCAGATGGACTGAGCACCGTGAGAACAGAGAGGCAGAACTGCAGGACAGCTGCCAAGATGTTCTGGAACTGTTAGACAACTACCTCATTCCGAATGCCACACAACCAGGAAGTGAGGTGTTCAACTTGAAAATGAAAGATTATTTTAGATGTCATTCTGAGGTGGCATCTGGAGATAGTAAACAAACCACTGTGGCAGCCTCGGTAGGCTTACTAGGAAGCATTTGAAATTAGTAAGAAAAAAAAGTGCAGCTTCCACATGCAGTTCAACTTGCCTGGCACTGAACTTCTCAGTCTTTTACTATGAAATTCCAAAAACTCATGAGAAGGCAGCATCCTGGTAAAAATGGTGTTGGATGAAGCAATGGCTTATTGGATACACTGAATGAAGAGTCATAAAAAGCGCCCTGATCATGCAGTTGCCTAGGGACAATCTCACTCTGTGGATGTGGGACATCAGGAAAATGAAGAAGATGTGGGGGAGGGAGAGGACTAATATCTGTTGTGCTTTTTGATCTCTTTAGAGTCATTCTGTACCTTCCACATATATCCCTTTGAGCAATAAAAAAAATAATCGTATGTCAACTTTTTGATTTTTCACAACCTCAGCCTAGCAAAAATGGTCCATGAGATAAACAGCTGGTATTTCTATCTCAAACTTAGTTTGGTCACATAAATGCCATGGGAGTCTGAAGTTTTGATTTTAACACTGACAGGATTACTGAGTGTTTAATTAAAAAAAAAAAAGTGAACACTGTGATTATGGGGATTTGTAACTAAGCAGAACCCTTAGTGGTAGAAAAAAATAGACCTGAATTATCTATAATTATTGAAAAACGTTAAACTGATATCAAAACAGTCACTGAAATACAGATCCTTTGGAAAGTTGTACAGAAAATTATAGAGCCCTCTCTGGGTGGTTCAGTTGGTTGGAGGGCTGCTCCATGCACCAAAAGGTTGAAGGTTCGATCCCTGGTTGGAGTGAGTATGGGAGGCAACCAATCCATGTTTCTCTCTCTCTCTCTCTCTTTTTCCTCTCTCTCTAAAATCCATATATCCTTGGGTGAGGATATAAAAAAGGAGAGAAAAGTATAGATCTTATATTGTGAAGCTGGGACTTGGAGAGATATACCTATTACTTCGTATTTGTGTTTGATCACAATTCTGCCTATTGTTCAGGGATTATAGACACTTCACCAAGTTTGAGCTATTGCCACTCAAAAGTTCATGACCTCAGATGTTCAGTGTCTTCCTCTGAGGAAACTCAAAGCCTGAAGTTGAAATGCTTTGTAGCAGACAACTGGTTATGACACTGTGAGAGGGTCTAATGCTCATATAACACTTGTGACTAAAACCCCTGTTCTACAACATTGCCACTGATTTGTGACTTGTGCTTTAGTTGTAGAATCTCTTTTCCTTGTAACCATGAGCTCAAGAAGAAAGAAATCCATGTATCTTATGAAGGGCCTTATCTGTGCCCTGGGTAATACCTTGAAGGATAATGTTCTGCAGAGATTGCCTTTCACATGAGGAATACTCAGTCTTTGGGTTCTTCCTAGCTCAGGGTTTTTAAATTTTGAAATCTAAACAGTCTTTCCCACCCCTCTTTTTGACTGTTGCTTTCTTTCTTTTCCCCCCTCTTTAAATTTAGGTCCTTTTGCTTCTTTACCTTTTTTTTTTTTTTTTGGAAATCTATCTTTATTTGTCTTTTGTTCATGATTTTATACTCTATGGGCAGAGATAGGGGGCTTCGAGGGGGTAAGAAGTGAAACTGGGGAGCACTTTGGTGAGCAAGCCTGATTCAGAGAGTCAAGAAAAGCTTCTAGCATCATAACTCTGTCTTCCTCCAGTTCTCAGCACGGTTGCTCCTCTCAGTCACACCAAGAAATAAACAAAAAAGTATTTTTAAATATCCATGACTTCTTTCGGTATTACAGTCAGCCCTGATAATGCTTGTTAGTACCTGTCACCACATCTCCTAACTGTACTCATCCAACCAAGGTCCCATATGTGTTTAAACAAGACCCTCTAATGCAGGGAAGTTGCATGAACACTGCAATGGGGAGAATCCAGAGTACCCGGACCTACCAGTCTGGCAGTATCTCCCCTCTCTCTTTAACATTCCACACAGCTGTACTATCCATCTGTTTGTCCATCTGTTGAAATGAGGAAAAAAGCATTCATGCACTGATAAAAACAAACCAAAAAAAGAAAGAAAAATCCTTCCTTTCTAGCTGAACAAAAATGTGCAGTTGTATACTTGGCACTTGAAAATGCAGTGCTGAATGTGGAATGAGCCTGTCTGCGTATATAGTGGCTCTCTCTTGTTTTGTTTTTCCTTACCAGTGTTCAGCCTCACGTTTGCTTCTGTGGTGGTTATATTGCCTAGCAAGCACACGCATGGTTGTGAAATATAGCAAAAAAGAAAATCTAGATGTATTGTATTTGTGTACATCTTTTAAACAGTTCTCGTTTCTACCTTACCCAGAATGATCAGGAAATGTGTAAAAATTCAAAAGTGAAATAAAAAAGTTTATCAGTTAAAAAAAAAACTATACTTCCCAAAAATGTTGAAAGAAAAATAAAACAATGTAAATGTACATAAATTTAGTGGTTTAGGCATACATAGAGAAATTATTTTGGATGACTTGAAAAGTAATTATATTGTGCATCTTTAGTAGGATATATATTCAGGTGCTCCTCAGCTTACAATGGGGTTATGTCCTGATGAGCCATTATAAGTTGAAAATATAGTAAGTTAAAAATGCAATTAATACACCTACCCTAGAGAGGGGCAACAGAGCTGATCCTAGGCCACGTCAAATAAGCTCAGAACATAGTATCCAAAAAACGCTGGCAACACTGTGCACTGTAGAGTATAGGTTGTTTATCCTCATGACTGGGGCCTGATCGGGAACGTGGCTCATTGTCCTTGCACAGCATAATGAGTATCCTACCACACATCATTAGACTGGGAAAAGATCAAATTCAAAACTTGAAGTACTGCTTCTACCAAATGCATATCGCTTTTATACCATCATAAAGTTGAAAAATCTCAAGTCAAACCCTCATAAACTGGGGACCACCATCTGTATATCCCAAAGACTAAAAGATTTCCAAAGAAACCTTAAACTGTTTCCAACAGTATAATTATTACTAAAAGTATCGGTGTTGTTATTTTTAAGTGATCATACATATAAAACTATTTTGTATTTTAATCATATATAAAATAAAATTATAACATGGACACAGTAAGATAAACCAAGTAAGTTATTAGAATAAGGTTAATAACTAAGAAGTAAGATTTTTGGTGTAAAAGAAATAAGTATTATAAATTTATGATGTATTTTCTCTTAAAGTGTTTTTTCTAGCTTTTTCAGGACTAGAAACAGTAATCAACTTGGCAATAATGAGTACCCCCAGCAACCAGATTGTGACCTTTAAATGTCACTTCCCACTAGAAAGAACCATAGGCCCTTGGAGTAATGGTAGGTCTGGGGCAAGATGAACCAGGAACATCTTACTATCTCAAAGAGCAAGAAAGCCATCAAACTATTGGAAATTCTCCCAAAGGACTCAGAAGTCATCTGGAAGGAACGGTTTCTGGTCAAATGTAAGGCAATTTGAATATTAAAAAGATTAGTAACTGCAATGGATTAAGACATATTAATTATATTTAAATCTATAGTTTATAATAATACTGAATTTATGAGCCTCACTGGTCACCTTTGAAAGATGCTAAAGAGCCATTCAATATTCTAAAAACTAGTAAATCCAGAGAAAGAACCAAACATAAATCCTGCATTTCCTGTATGAACTGCGCCTCATGATAACTAAATACTTGATGAGAAGTCTTTCCCTCTCTCTTCAAGAACTCCCATCAATAACTGAAGAAGAAATGTGTATTAGTTTCCTAAGACTGTTATAACAAAGAACAACAATCTTAGTACCTTAAGCAATAGAAATTTATTGTCTCCTGGTTCTGGAGTCTGGAAGTACAAGATAAAGTCAAGGTGTCAGCAGGCCCATGGACCCTCTGAAGGCTCTAGGGGCAGATCTGTTCCTGGCCTCTTCCAGCTTCTGGTAAGTTCCATGGCTTGTGGCAGTGTGACCTCATCTTCATGTGGTGCTTTCCCTGTGTGCGTGTCTGTCTCTGCGTCCAAATTTCCCTTTTCTGTAGGAACACCAGTCACACTGGATAAGGGGCTCACCCTACTCCAATATGACCTCATCTTCACTAATTCTATCTGCAATGACCCTACTTCCAAGTAGGATCCCATTCTGAGATACTTTGGGTTAAGCTTCCAACATATTAATTTGGGAGGAGAAATATAATTAGGCCCATAACAGGATGATTGAATGAGAATATTTTCTTTTGGTAATTCTTAATGAAATAATGGACCTAGGCAGTGGCCATCAGTAACCACTAAAATAATTAAGCAAAAAGCTAATAAGGAACATTATGTGATGGGGGACCCCTTCAAAAAATGGAATTATCTTTTGGAGGGCAGGTCCCTTGGAGGGCAGGTTTCCCCTGCTAGGTGAGTGTTCTAGAAAACCACCTGTATTAGTGCACTAGCTGGCGTTGTGAGAGGCTGCATTTGGCTTCAGTAAATTTTTTTAAGACACGTTCAATGCGTTTGCCCATTTCATGATGACACATTTGCCCCAGCACACCGAGTGTTCAGCAGTTTTTGACCAGCAATGGCATGGTCCCCATGTCCCACCTTCCCTAGTCACCTGATCTTGCCCCGTGAGACTTTTTTTGTTTCTCCATAGGAAAAAAGTCCTCAAAGAGAAATGTTTTGCTGATGTGAAAGAGGTGAAACAAAAAACTGCAAAAGCACTAAAAAGTATCAAAATTGACAAGGTCAAAAATTGTTTTGAGCAGTGGTGCATTGCATCAAATGGAGAGTACTTTGAAGGTGACTAAAGTTTAAACATGTAAGAATAAATACATAATTTTTATAAATAAATTCTGAGTTTTTTGGTGGGTCCCCCCGTGTAGTGAATGGAGCAGGTTGACAACACCAAACCCAGACTAATCTTAACATCGCAAGTCACAGGACAACCAGACATCATGGTGCCTCCTGATGCGATGGGACAAGAGGACACAGCACCTGCTGTGAGGTATTCCTTACTCTCCCCCTCCACAGGATCAGACATGAATCTGAATAAACCTTTAGATGTAAGATGTGAACTAACAGTTTAGAGGACTTACAAGTGAAAATGTGTTAAATGGCATCTTGGGTATGCAATCAGCAAAATCCAGAATGTGAGAAATTCTGTAGGAAAAAAGACCTAATTTCTTAACAGATGTTAAGGGGAAAAAAGGCGGGGAGGAGGGGAACATATAGATCAAGAGACTTTAAAAAGCATATGAACCAAATTCAATGTGTGAACTTTGTTTTGGTTTTGATTTGAACAAAGGAGCTGTGAAAAACAAAAACATATAAGAGACAATCAGGGGAATTTGAAAATGGACTGGATATTTCACGATGTTAAGGGATCACTAAATTTTCAGTATAATGGTAGTGTTGAATGAATTCCAAATGAGTCTGAACGTTTTGACTAGAAGTAAAAAAGATTTATTGGAGGGTCTTAGGGTTTGCAAACCAGACACATAACTAGGCAATACTCAGAGTGTTCCAAAGAAGGGGGGAAAAAAAAGCTGGAGGTTCTTATGGTAAAAAGTACATTCTTGAGAGGAATCAATCCTGTATTCTTAAGTCTCTGGTTTGTTCTGAGATTGTAATCCTCTGGATGACCTGTGAGCTGGACACTGGATGTCAGTCTGGTTAACAAATGCCAGGCAGTCTGGATATGTGAACTTAATCATTAGGGAGTTAAAGAAGATCCAGGCAGTGATGCAGGACTGGAAAATCCAAAAGTTTAAGTTCTCAGACTAGTTAGAACAAGAATAGAATCATTTTCTGATACGTCAAGCTGCTTGATATTAATAATTTAGCAGCTTGATTATAGTCTTCAGATATATTTCTCCATTCTATTCCTCAATAGTTTTGTTGTGATTTTTAAAAAGCCATTACTTTTAGGGTTACTACTGAGGTCTTCATGGATGAAAAATTATAATGTCTTGGGTTTGTTTCCAAATAATCGGGGAAGGGGGTGATAAATTGGTGGGCTTATAGATGAAATGTCACTGGCCATGTGTTGAAGCTGGGGTGATGGGTACCTAGAGTTTTATTATACAATTCTCTCTACTTTCATATGTGTGAAAATTTCCGTAATAAAGTATTAAAATAAATTGATAAATTGGTCCTGGGTAGGTGTCTAAGTTGATTGGAGCATCAACCTGTACACCAAAGGGTTGAGGATTTGATCCCCGGTCAGGACACATACTTAGGTTACAGGTTCGATTCCCAGTCGGGGAGCATACAGGAGACAACCAATCAATGTTGCTTCCTCACATCGATGTTTCTCTCTCTGTGTGTCTTTCTCTTCTTCTCTCTCTAAAAATCAATAAACATATCCTTGAGGGAGGATTAAAAATATTGATAAAGTTGTGCTCTTCCTATAAAATTCCTATCTCTTTATCTTTTCTGGATACCATCCCATCTTCTCAAGGACTTAGCTCTCCATTTATTGCCTCTCTGAACATTGACACTGTCTCTCTCCCTTCTGAGTCATAAACATTCTCTACTATCTCCCATCCCCCCACCTCACCCCAGAAAGGAAAGAAAATCAGGAAAACCAATTTCAATTTCTCCCTTAGCCCTTCTTAAATCCCTCCATTCACCCAATTTTTCTATCCCCCTACACAGACCAAACTTCTTATGCATACACTTCCTAATTCCTCACCATACATTTGTTCTTCAACCCACTGCAATCTGGCTGCTGCTGGAAAACATCGTAAAGGTCACCACCGACTTTCATGCTATCAACTCCAGTGGTTATTTTTCTGCACCTTAGCTGCTTTGGGCATGGTTCCATGTTTCTCTCCTGCTGCCCATTCTGGCCCTGTCCACCTGTCTTCCCCCTTCTTGTGTCCCTGTTTGCTAACACACAACACTTTGTCCATGCTTTTCAGTTCTTCAAGCTCCCCAGGCAGCTTGGTTTTTGTACCTTCTCATACTTCTTGGCTCTTTTGTACTTCTTTCTTTTTAGTTCTTCGCACAGTTGGCTTCTGTCACTCTTGCAGTCTTTAAGATGGCCTTCATGGTCATTCTGCCTGAATGGATCCTCCACCAATCCTCGTCATGGCACCTGCTTTATTCCTTTTATAGCATTCCCTTACAAACTCTGATTTGTAATAAAATTTTCACCTGTTTTTTCCCCACTGGACTGTGAGCTTCACCAGGAAGGAACCAAATCTGTTTTGCTCATTCTTATAATACCAGCAAATAGTACAGTTCCTGGACTACACAGGCACTTAAAAAAATATTTGCTGAATAAAAACATGAAATGATACATTAATCAAACAATTACCAAAATTAGTATAACAAATTGTTAAAAAGCACTGTAGGAAAAAAGCATATTAAGGATGTTGAGCTAGTCTGAGAGGATGGCAAAAACTTCCACGTGGAAACCACATCTGAGCTGAGATCAGAAGAGCGGGAGGGAGCTATGCAGGAGAAGTGGGGCAGGCATGGCAAGGCAGGGTCAGCAGACCCTGATTCGAAGGCTCAGGGAGGATGTTTAAAAGGAGAAATGATTTCCCCAAGTCCATGATTTCCCCTCTTGGTGCAGGTCAGCGTAAGTTACTCAGGAGAGAGTGACATAGTTCAGGGAAGCCCAGAAGTCAGTCTTGTCCAGGCTGCATTTAACCATTTGTGTATCAGCAGCCAAGGGAGCTCAGCAAGCTTTCACTTTCCTTGCTTCTTTGTAGCAGAAAGTATGTCTCATGCTTTAGTGAGCAGCCAGGGCTTAGCTGGGCTGGCTGAGCTGGAGGACAGCTTAAGTTTAACCTCATACCTTCCTGTGTGGTTCAAGCCGCACTTCCACAAACAGAGCCTCAGACACTGCCTAATTCAGTTTGCCCAACAGACCTTTACTGTTCAGATATCCAGGTTTGTGCTAAGAGATGATCAGAGTTCAGGCACATCTTCCCTAAAGTCAGATGCCAGGGGGCAGGAATTCTGAGCACCCCTCAGTCAGCAACAGCTGAAAAGGAGTGATTCCAGGCACTTTAAATTGTCCCCAAAGGAACAAAGAACAGTTAAAGAGCTTGTGAAACTAGGACACACACACACACCCTCCCACCCCCCCACCCCCTACACACCCCACCCACCCCACACCCCCACACCCCCCCGCAGGTCAAACACACACACGTTTTTCAAATACACACACACACAGAGTAAAAACGTTTTACACACACACACACACACACACACACACACACACACACACACACCCCACCGCCCTCCCAGGTCAAACACACACGTTTTTCAAATACACACACACACACAGAGTAAAAAAGTTTTTCAAATATATAACCTGTCCTTTGACCCAGCAACTCTGTTTCTAGAAACCTGCCCTAAGGAAATAATTAGAGGCAGGCAAGGGCAGGTTAGTATGACTGCTTTAATGCTATTTACAAAATTTAAAAATTGGAGAAACCTAAATATAAAAAAATAAATTATAGCATGAACTAGTATGCAGCCATTACAATTATGTTTGCAAATAACTGTAATTGGAAAATGCTCATAGTATAACATTAAGTAAAAATAAAATGAATAAATTACTGCTTATATAGTATGAACTCAAGTATTTAATTTTCTCTATATACAAGATAAATAGATGCAAAGGAGAAGGATTGGATGGAAATCATAATTATAGTTAAACCTGACTAGTGAATATTGTGTTATTTTATTTTGATTTTTATACTTCTCTGTATTTAATGTTTAACAAATGCATATTATGTAGTTATAAGTAAACAAGTGTCTTTTTTATTTTAAAAAATTTATTTATTCATTTTTTTCAAATACATTTGTCTCTGCCTTCCCCCCACCATTTTCCATTGCCCCCCACCCCTCTCTCCCTCCCTCAATCCTTCCCCACTTTGGCTTTGTCCATGAGGCCTTGCTATATGTTCCTTGACTTGACCCTTCCCTTCCTTTTCCCCCACCCATTCCTCCCTCCTTCCCTCTTGTCTCTGTTGGTTTCTTTTTTCTTTCGGTGTTGCTGGTCTTATTTTCCCTGCATCTTTGTTTTGTTGGTTAGGTTCCACTTATAGGTGAGATCATATGGTATTTGTCTTTTGTCCTTCGGCTTATTTCGCTTAGCATAATGCTCTCTAGTTCCATCCATGCCGTCGCGAAGTATAGTAGTTCTTTTTCTCTTTCTGCTGCGTAGATTTCCATTGTGTAAATGTACCATAATTTTTTGATCCAATCATCTACTGATGGGCATTTAGGTTGCTTCCAACACTTGGCTATTGTAAATTGTGCTGCTATGAACATTGGGGTGCATAGGTTCTTTTGAATTGGCGTTTTCAAAACAGGGTATAGTCCCAGCAGGGGAATCACTGAATCAAAAGGCAGTTCCATTTTTAGCTTTTTCAAGAAATTACACACTGTTTTCCACAATGGCTGCACCAGTCTGCATTCCCACCAACAGTGTACAAGTGTTCCCTTTTTTCCACAGCCTAGTTTATTGATTTGCGTATACTGAACCATCCCTGCATCCCTGGGATGAATCCCACTTGGTCATGATGGATAGTCTTTTTAATGTGTTGCTGGATGTGGGTTGCAATATTTTGTTGAGGATTTTAGCATCTATGTTCATCAGCGATATTTGCCTGTATTTTTCTTTCTTTGTAGGGTCTTTATCTGGTTTTGGGATTAGGGTGATGCTGGCCTCATAAAAAGAGTCTGGGAGTCTTCCCTCTTCTTGGATTTTTTGGAATAGTCTGAGAAGGACAGGGGTTAGCTCTTCCTTAAATGTTTTGTAAAATTCTCCTATGAAACCGTCTGGCCCAGGACTTTTGTGTGCCGGAGGTTTCTTGATTAGTACTTCAATTTCTCCAGCTGTTATCGGTCTTTTCAGGCTCTCTGCTTTTTCTTCCTTCAGTGTTGGAAGATTATACTTTTTTAGAAATTTGTCCATTTCATCGAGGTTTTCAAATTTCTTGGCATATAATTGTTCATAGTAGTTTCTTACAATATCAGTTGTTATTTCTCCTCTTTCATTTCTGATATGTTTTATTTGGGTCCTCTCTCTTTTTTTCTTGATGAGTCTGCTTAAAGGCTTGTTGATTTTATTTATCTTTTCAAAGAATCAGCTCCTGTGTTGGTTGATCCTTTGAATTGTTCTTTTCATCTCTATGTCATTCAGTTCTGCTCTGCTCTTGATTATTTCCTTCTTTCTATTTGCTCTGGGATTTATTTGTTGTTGTTTCTCCAGTTCTTGAAGTTGCAGTGTTAGGTCTTTTATTTGAAATGTTTCTATCTTTTTTTAGGTAGGCCTGTATTGCTATGAACTTCCCTCTCAGGACTGCCTTTGCTGTGTCCCATTGGTTTTGGACTGTTGTATGTTCATTTTCATTTGTTTCTAGAAACTTTTTGATTTCTTCTCTTATGTAATTATTGACCAATTCATTGTTTAATAGTGTACTGTTCAGTCTCTATGAGTTTGCAAGTTTTTGAGGTTTCTCTTTGAGGTTGATTTCCAGTTTCAAACCCTTATGGTCCAAGAAAATGCTTGATATTATTTCAATTTCCCTGAATTTGCTGAGGCTTGTTTTGTGTCCTATCATGTGGTCTATCTTTGAAAACCTTCTATGTGCATTTGAAAAGAATTTGTATTTTGCTTTTGGGATGTAAGGTTCTATATATATCAGTTAAGTCCATTTAATTAAATGTGTCATTCAGCTCCACAATATCCTAGTTGATGTTTTCTTTGGAAGATCTGTCCATTTTTGACAGTGGGATGTTAAAATCCCCTACTATCAGTGTGTTGCTGTCTATATCTTTTTTGAAGTTGTCCAAGATTTTCCTTATATATTTGGCTGCTCCTATGTTGGGTGCATATAAGTTTACCATGTTTATGTCTTCTTGATGGATTCTTCCTTTAAGTATTATGAAGTGTCCCTCTGGGTCTCTTTTTATGGCCTTTGTTTTGAAATCTATTTTGTCTGATAAAAGTATTGCTACCCCTGCTTTCTTTTCTTGCCCATTTGCTTGAAACATTTTTTTCCATCTCTTTACTTTCAATCTGTGTAGGTCCTTTGTTCTGAGGTGGGTCTCTTGTAGGCAGCATATGTGTGGGTCATGTTTTCTTTTCCATTCAGCTATCCTGTGTCTTTTGATTGGGGCATTTAGTCCATTTACATTTAGAATTATTATTGATAGAAACTTTTCCTTTTTTTCCTTTGTACCTGTGTTTTTCTTTCTCTTTTTCTTCATCTTCTTACACCAGTCCCTTTAACATATCTTGTAGTGCTGGTTTGGTGGAAACATATTCTTTTAGCCTTCTTTTGTCTGGGAAACTCCTTATTTCCTCTTCTATTTTAATCGAGATCCTTGCTGGGTAGAGCAGCCTTGGTTGTAGGCCTTTGCTTTTCATTACTTGGAATATTTCTTGCCATTCCCTTCTGGCTTGTAGTGTTTCATTTGAGAAGTCAGCTGCTAGCCGTGTAGGGGTTCCCTTGTATGTTACTATCTGTTTCTCCCTTGCTGCCTTTAGGATTCTTTCTTTGTCTTTGATATTTGCCATTATAATGATGATGTGTCTTGGGGTAGGCCTCATTTGGTTCCTCTTGAATGGGGCCCTCTGTGCTTCCTGGACCTGTGAGACTTTTTCTCTCCTCAAACTGGGGACATTTTCCATGTTTTTGACAGAGTTTCTCTATCCCTTGCTCCTATTCTTCTCCTTCTGGTATCCCTATTATGTGGATATTATTGCGTTTCAGGTTGTCCTGCATTTCCCTAAATGCCCCTTCATTCTTTTTGAGTCCTTTTTAGTTCTTTCTGGGAGCTTTTTTCTACCTTGTCCTCCAGCTTGCTGATCTGATCCTCTGCTTCATCTAGTCTGCTTTTTATTCCTTCTACTGTGTTCTTCAATTCAGAAATGATATTCTTCATTTCCTCTTGTGTCTTCTTGATAGTTTCTATGTCCTTTTCCAGGTTGATATAGTTTGCCATAAGATCCTGATAGTTTCCCTGCAGTTTCTCATAGTTCTCTTTGAGCTGGCTGAGCTTATTGAGCTTCCCTAGAGCCATTGTTTTGAATTCAATATCTGATAGTTTATTTGCCTCTATTTCATTTAGCTCTCTCTATGGGGATTCGTCCTTTCTCCTCATTTGGGGGGAACTTCTTTTCCTTCCCATTATTTGTGAGAGTCTTCTTTTTGTTTGTTTGTTTCTGCTTCAATTGATCTGTCTAGATTTCCTGACTTTGTGGATTAAACTTCTATGGTAGTAAGTGGGTCTTTTTATTTGTTTGTTTGTTTGTTTATTTATTTTTCTTTTCTTTTCTTTCTGGGTCTGCCTCTGAATATGTCAATTGTTGATCCTGTCTGATCTTGGGCCATTTGTTTGAGCCTTCCAGGAATCTACTGTCTGTGTCTGTCTCCTGCAATTGTCAACCTGGTCACTCTGTCCTTATCTGTCAGGCTTAGGCACCACAGGGTGGAGCAGTGCCTCCTGATGGTGGGAATATCTTGTCCTTATAGGCTGCTGTCACTCAGGAGAGTGGTCTGCCTGAGCAAGATGGAAAATGTGGATGGGGGATGGAGTCAGTACCAGGATCCCCTCTGGCTACTCCCTTTGTTCTCTCCCCAATGCCTCTGCCTCCAGTCTCTCCTCAAGAGTCTCTAGGCATCTCTCTGTCCCCTTTAACCAGGAGTCTACTATCTCTGTAGGGAGCTCTGCACTCAGAGCCAAGGCCAGCACACAACTCCTGTCTGGGACAGACTGTCTTGAGGGCAGGGCTATAATTTCCGTTCCCGCTGCTGCCTCTTTGGGGCGTGGTCTGCCTGAGCAAAACGGAGACTATGGAAGGGGGAAGGAGTCAGCTCTATGACTCCCCAGTTACTCCTCCAGTTCTTTCCCCAATGCCTCTGTCTCCAGTCTCTCCATAAGGGTCTCTGGGCAACTCTGTGTTCCTTTTGGCCAGGGATCCTCTATTTCTTCCGGCCACTCCGCACTCAGCACCCCAGCCCACGTGTGTGCAAGCTCTGGGCGGAGTGCGCAGAAGGCAGGTTTATTGATTCACTTATGCCTAAGCAAGGTGGTAGCTGCAGAGTGGGAAGTGAGTTATCACCAGGGCTCCACTGGCCACTGTCTCAGTTCTCTTCACAAAGTTTTCCTCACCAATCTTTCCTCAGGCACCAGCCCACTCTGCTGCTGCTTCTACCCAGAGATCAAAAAAGACGGCTGCCACTGCAAATTTTTCATTGGCCCTTTATATTCCTCTTTGCATCCCCAGCCGCCTGTCTCTGGCAGAGAACGCCCCTAAGCTTTTCAGGGTTGCATTTGTCTGTGTGTTTTCCTGGTTTTAGCTGCTGTAGTCTAGGGGTCCCTGTTTATAGTTCAGACCCCGTTCTTCTCAGGGGGATCCAATTGGCCGTTTCAATGTCCCTCTGATGCTGGTGCCCGTGGGCGCCCAGCCCACCCTCTCGAGCTTCCACTGCACTTCTCACCCATTAGAATGTGTGAGAGTTGATTCCACTGTCTGTCCACAGCTCCAAGCCTCCTCTCACACTATCATTCCATTGTTTTCCAGGTGATTTCTCCACTATTTAGTCACAATTCCAGTTTGGTCTTGGGAGGAAGTCAGCGTGACTCCCATTCAGTCCTCTGCCATCTTCCATCCCCTCCTAAGAATCTTTTTGATGAGCTCATTTATTGTTTTTATTGTAGTAAAATATATATAACATAAAATTTACCATTTTAATCCTTGTGAAGTATACAGTCAATGGCATGTATATTCTCATTGTTGTACAATCATTGTGACCACCATCCATCTCCAGAAACTTTCATCTTCCCAAACTGAAACTGCACATCACACAATTCCTCATTCCCCTGTCCCCAGTCCTGGCACCCTCCATTCCAATCCCTGTCTGTGAAATTTGACTGCTTTGGGAACCTCACGTAGGTTGAGTCATACACTATTCATCCTGACTTATTTTATTTAGCATAATTTCTTCAAAGCTTATCTATGTTGACTTATTTTTCTAAGCACCTGGAGTGGTTTCTACATTCTATTAAGCTGCAGAGCTAATCTGCAAAGAGCTCCACCAAGGTCTTTTGTATGGGACCTGGTAAACTCACATCTTTTGTCTGAAGCCTGAAGTTTCCTCTTAGAGGGTCTCAAGAAGTAATGTTAACTGTGCCTTAAATGCTCACATCCACTTTGCCTCTAGCAGCCTTAAATAGCCAATGATGCCACAATTTTGTACTAGGTCTTGAGGACCTATGGGTAGAAGAAGCTAGGACTCAGATTGATTGAAGAAAGGCCCGGAAAGAGCTTTTAAAAGATCTATTAAAACCCTTCTCATTTTACAGAGCTGAATTGAAATTAACTGCCTCCCTGCCTTGAAGGAGGCAAAATAGTGTCCTTTCCTTGTCTTATGAAAAAGATAAAGTTTCACTCCACTCCAGGAACACAAACAATCTAATTTAAAAAATGGGCAAAGGGCCTGAACAGACACTTCTCCAAGGAGGACATACACAGGGCCTAGACACATATAGAAGGATGCTCAGCATCACCAACCATCAGAGAGATGCAAATTAAAACCACAATGAGATACCACTTCACACCATTCAGAATGGCCAGCATAAACAAATCAACAAACAACAAGTGCTAGCGAGGTTGTAGAGAAAAGGGAACCCTAGTCCACTGTTGGTGGGGATGCAGACTCGTGCAGCCACTGTGGAAAACAGCTTGGAATTTCCTCAAAAAGCTAAATATGGAACTGCCTTTTGACCCAGCAATTCCACTGCTGAGATAATATTCTAAGAATCCCCAAACACCAATAGAAAAGAACCTATGCACCCCAATGTTCACAGCAGCACAATTTATAATAGCCAAGTGCTGGAAGCAACCTAAGTGCCCATCAGTGAGTGAGTGGATCAAAACACTATGGTACATTTACACAGTGGAATACTACGCAGCAGAAAAAAAAAAAGAAAGAGCTGCTACCCTTCGCAACAGCATGGGTGGAGCTGGAAAGCTTTATGCTAAGTGAAATAAGCCAGAGGATGAGAGACATACCATATAATCTCACCTATAAATGGAACCTAATCAACAAAACAAACAAGCAAGGAAAATATAACCAGCAACAGTGAAAGAAAAAATAAACTGACAGTAACGAGAGGGGAGGTGGAAGGGGGAGTAATGGGGAAAAGAAGGGGAAGGGTCAAGTCAAGGAACATGTAAAAATAAGGACCCATGGACCAAGCCACAGTAGGGAAGGATTGAGGGTGAGAGGTGTGGGTGAGAAGAGCAGGGGAAAGTGGTGGTGGGAAAATAGAGACAAATGTATTTGAACAACAAAGAAATTTTAAAACATTAAAAAAAAAAGGTTCTACATATATACAATGGAATATTACTCAGCTATAAAAAAGGGTGAACTCTTATCATTTGCAACAGCACAGATGGACCTAGAGGGCATATACTCAGTAAAATAAGTCAGAGAGAGGCAAATACTATATGGTTTTACTTATATGTAGAATCTAGAGAAGAAAATTAATGAACAAACAAAATTCAAACAGACTCTTAGACACAGAGAACAGACTTATGATTGCCAGAATTGAGTTTTGGGGACTGGGTGAAAACGCGAAGGGATTAAGAAGTACAAATTGGTAGTTACAAAGTTAAAAAGTACAATTGGGGGATGTAAAGTACAGCATAGGGAATATAGTCAATAATATTGTAATAATTACGTATGGTGTCAAATGGATACTGGAAATATAGGGGTGACCACATTGTAAAGCATATGACTGTCTAACCACTATGCCGTACATCTGAAACTAATATAAAATAATATTGAATATAAAGTGTAATTGAAAAATGAAATTTAAAGTTCTTTTCAAAAAATGAATGCTATTAAGTGGAATCATATACTGTGCAACCTTTTGGGATTAGCTTTCTTTTCTTCACTTAGTATAATCCCCTCAAGATTCGAGTTGTTGTATGAATCAATAGTTTGTTCCTTTTTATTACCTAGGAGTATTCCATAATATGGATGTACCACAGTTGACTTAATCATTTACCAGTTGAAGGACATCTATGTTGTTTTCAATTTTTTGGCTAATATAAATAAAGCTGCTGTGAATAGTCACTGTAGGTTTTTGTATGAACATAAATTTTCATTTATCTGGAATAAATGCTCAAGGGTGCACCTCCTGGGTTAGTTCCAAAAAGAAAAAGAGAAGGTCTCATTTAAATACAGTTGTATAAAGAATTGTTTATTCTCCTCTTAAACCAGAAATGCTCCTTTTAAACCAGAAATTAAGAATTTAAAAAAAAATGGTGGGAGTGAAACACTGAAGAAGATGAGATTTTGATAGCTTCTATATGGCATGGCAAACTGAGCGCAAGAAAATCAACAAATTCTCTGGGCTGGTCAAACAGAGGCGGTCTGATTTGCAAAGTTTTTACTTTAGTTCAGAAAAGGACCTGCATTAATCAGGTCTTCCAGAGAAAGAGAATCAGTGAGAGATATGTTATATGGAGATTTATGCTGAGAAATTGGTCCATGATTGTGAAGGTTGAAAAGCCCCACGATCTGCCCTCTGTCAGCCGGAGGCCCAGAAAGCTGGTGATGTGATGCAGTCCCAGCCTGAAGGCCAAAGAACAAGGGGAGCTGATGTCCAAGGGCAAATGATTAGAGGATGTGTCCCCCATCAGTGAGGCAAGAAAAAGTGGGACAAATTCCTCTATCCTCCCCCTTTTGTTCTCTTCAGGCCCTTAATAGTCTGGGTGATGTCCACCCATTTTGGGGAGAGCCTTCTACTTTACTGAATCCACCATGAAATACTAGTCTCATCAAAATACCAAAATCTGTGTTATGGTTCTTCAGAGAAATAAAACCAATAGATTTATTTATTTATAAAGAAAAAGTTGACTCTTGAATCCTTCCTCTCTTTTCATTCTTCTCTTTAAAACTCTGGACTTTCCACAGGAGAAAGGACAGAAGGAAGGGAAAAGGGGATAAAAGGGGAAGGAGAGAGAAAAGTGGAGACAGGAGATCCCATTGATAAAAACTTGCATGTGCCCAGAAGGAAAGAAGAAACAGACACAAAATCATTGTTTTGCAATTTTCAAGTAAAGTGCAGAGCCCTTTCCTACATACTGGTGGTTAGATGTGTCAAGAAACACCTATGTTTTCTATGTCTCATTTTTGAAGATAAGTCAACCCTCATTTCAACAGGTAGTAGATAGAAACATCTTGGTTATAACAACCCTTGACTTATTTCAAACTGTATGTAATGTGGGAAAAATATCTAGACTTCTAGAACCTTCCATGCATGATAACTTGCAAGATTGGCTATAATTCTCTTCAAAACCCTGGTGTGAACCTTTGGTTCCTGTCCCCTTCTTCTGAAGGTGGCATGCGTGATTCCTTTCACTCTCTACTTGAGCAGCGCTGCCCCTGGGGAAGGTATCTTTCCTCCTGCTCTCAGCCATCTGCTTAGCCTGTCTGAGGAGGAGACACCCGACTTCCTCTACCCACATGGTCTTGTAGCCAAAGACCCAAACTCAGGGGGTGGTCCAGTTAAAAACTGGGCGCACAAGGAAAGGCAGTCATTAAAAAACAGCTCTGTTCTCACTGAAAATTTAAAAAAATGAGAAAAGGAAGAAAAAAATAGCATGTAAAATGTTATTTCAAGTTCTCCTGTGTTAATTAAGGAATATGGACAATTGTTCTTAAATGGTTTCTGGAATCTTCTTAATGGACTGATATAAACAAGAAAGAATGCCTTAACGAGAAGACTCATTCATTATACAGGTTCAGCCTGCAGCCATGTTTCCCCCTGGCGTCTGCAAGCTTCCAGGATGTGGTGGGCGAGGTGAGATGTGCCCAGAGGAGGTGCCTCTCTCACAGGGCGTCAGTGTGACAGCAGATGCAGGCAGTGTCCATCACCAACTGTGCACTTCAAGGGTGTCATTTTCATTCTCCAACATTCAAGTGTCCTACTGAATTCTAAAAACGTGCGCCAGCGTGGTGTCTAGCTCAGGGGACAGAAAATAAAGCAGGAGGAGGGGGAAAATGTCAAGAGCATGAATTTTCTAATTATGTCTCTTTTCTCTCCTTTCCCCACCTCACTGCCCTCTCCCCAATTTTCCTCTCACTGCCATTAGCCTGACTGATTTGGACACAGTTTTAACTCTGTGCCTCCTTGGCAGTCTCTCCAGGTTCAGCGTTTGTCTGCCACTTAAGAATTCAAGTTGCACAGGCTGTGCATGGGTGTCCTCCCTGGCTTGGCTGGGACCACCTGGCTCGCCTGATGACTTTGAAATATGCAATCCAGAACAGGAAACAATCTCTCTGCTCAGAACAACTGCCCTTGGCCTGAATTAGTCAGACAGGATTTATGGGGTAAGGACAAGGGAAGGGACGAGGAGGGAGATAAGCGCAAGGAGTATATTAAGTAAACACAAGCTAAGGTATGGCTCAGGGTCACAGGGCAATGACACCAGCGAAACAAGAACCGCACCCCATCCCCCACCCCTAACACTGACTGTTTTAAACATAGCCTGATGGAAAGTTCTACTTGAAAGTGAGTAACAAAAATTCATAGTCAACAAGTGTGCCAGGCATCATTCTGGGGCCTTTCACAGACAAGGTCTCATTTAATCCTCTCAGGACACTCTAGGAAGTTTATACTTATTGTCACCCTGGTGTCCTGAGAAAACAGACCCAGAGGGGTCAACACATCCAAGGCTCCTTGAGCTGGGTCTCTGGCTGTATGACCAGTGGTCATTCACACTCCACAGGGAAAGAAAACCTAACCACTGCAAAAAAAGACCTTACTTCACAATTAGCTTCAGTGATGTAGATGTTAACATCAGGGGGAACTGGGGAAGGACTTTCTGTGCTGTCTTTAAAACTGTTCTGTAAATTTAAAACTATTCCAAAATAAAAAATATTATTTTGAAGAAATAAGCCATAAAACTGGAAGTAAAAATACTTCAGATAAGGATGTAATGCAGACAACCCTGTCATTCTGCTCTTTTCCCCTCCCTAAATTGGTGGCGGGTGGCACAGTGCCCATGCAGACCATGCATCTCTGTTCTGTGTTATATGGGTGTACAAACATGCACAGGAAAGAGAAATAAAGGGGCTGTGCAGAGGTGGAGAACAATCTGATTTACACTGAAGGGTCAGAAGAAATGACATGTACGAATTGTAGCTTATTGATATATGGGTGTGCCAGTAAATGATGAATATTGAGTTATGTGTTGAAACTACTTTCAGTAGTTTCTTTCGCTTTATCATGTCTTATTCTTTTCTTTTTAATCCTCACCCTAGAATATGTTTTATTGACTTTAGAGAGAGAGCGAGAGAGAGAGAGAGAGAGAGAGAGAGAGAGAGATCAATTGGTTGCCTCCAGAATGCACCCCAACCGAGAATCAAACCCTTAACCTAGGTATGTGCCCTGACTGGGGATCCAATCTGCAACCTTTCGGGCCTACAGAATGATGCTGCAATCAACTGAGCCACCTGACCAGGCCTTGCTTTATCATGCCTTTATGATAAAAAATCTTTAATAAAAAATTATAATTAGCAATCTTCCTTAGTCTCTAAAATAAGAAACTTTGGGCTAATCTGATTTGGGAGAAGGAAGAGGTATTTTGGAGCCACAGAAATCTGGGTTCCAATCTCAGTTAAATGACTTTTTGGTTGTGTGATCTTGATTGAGTTGCTCACAATCTCTAACTTCCAGATTTCTTGCATGTAAAACGGAGACAATCATACCTACACAACAGGATCATGACATTAAAATATACAAATATATGGTGTTTAGTGATACATTGTAACTACTCAGGAAATAAATATATGAATGTATGATTAAGTATGGATTAAGACTTAAAATGGAATATTTATGCCTAATTTAACAAAAAATATTAAGCATCTCTAAAGGGAAAATGTATTAGTTAAAAAAAAAAAACACAACACATGGTTAATTATGGCACTATCTCTGAATCCCACTCAGATAGTGTTTTCAGTTGGTCTTGGTGTGGAAGCATCCAGGCACCTGGTCTGGGTGTTGACTATAAACAGACTTGGAAGTAGCTGGTCCCTCCCATGTGATCTTTGTGAGCAGAGCCCGAGGAGACACAGGCATGTAGATCAGAGCGCTGGGCTGTGGAAAGTCCTTGTGGGGCAGGCGGAAGTATTTCTACGCATAGGCTTGGACTATGACTGTGACTTATCATGAGGCTCTAAAAATGTTTTGTTTCTGTCTTTGAAGGAGCCCTAAGGAGGCCAGGGGAGTTGGTTGTACAGAGAGCGACTGCCATGACCCAGGCAGTGCCCTGTTACACAGGAGGAGGAGTGGGCAACCCAGAGGGCGGTCAAGTCCCTCTTCCAAGACTGGTAGGGACAGTCTGCACAAAACCTCCTTCTCCTTTAGCTGGGCCAGGCTGTAGTCTACTGTCTCACAAAATTAGCATGTCAGCTAAGGAAAGCAAAGGCAGACACCTAGCCTGAATTGATTGGCCAGAATCAGGGCCCCAGTAGCTGTGATCTGGACAAAGGTCTGCCTATCACTCACATTTCTTTCTCTTTTTTCTCTCTTGCTCAGTCCTCACAGCAGAAAATGCCAACATTGTCACAGAGAAGCCCATGCCTGGGCCAGCTTCCTCTTCCATAAAATGTGTCTGTGTGAGAGGCAGGGGAAGAACTAGGTCAGTGGTTCCCAAATCCATCTGAACTTAAATCGACTATTTAAAAATATGCTACATGAACTACTATTCGAGTGGACCCAGAAATCTGAATTTTTTTTACCTGGGGTGTCATTCTGCTCTTCTCCTGGGGTGACTCTAATAATCAGCTAGGGTTTGGAATCACTGGACACGTGATGTAACAGGTCCCTATGACCTGGAACCTTTTTGATTATAGAAGTATAGATCCTCCCCTAAGTTATTGTCATCACCCTATCTATGAAGGGGTGTGTAAGAAGCTTAGAAATCATTTCTTAACAACATGGAGGCAGTCCTACTATAAAAGGAGCTTTCTTGCTTTCCCCTACCTGTTTTTGCCTAAGATGCCTTCAATATTTTCCATCCCCCGTCTCCAAATCACTTAACATCAGGGGCAACAAATAATACATCTTGGCCAAGTCTGTTCGAGGTGTGGTCCACAGACCAGCAGCGTGGATGTTGCCTGGGTGCTTGGTGGAGCCACAGACTTTGGAGGCCCACCCCAGCCTTCTTGAATCATCTCCATTTCACCAAGGTTCCCAGGTGACCCATGTGTACATTAAAGTCAGACAAAGCACCAGTTCAGATCACTGGCTCTCAACTTGGTTGTACTTTAGAATCATCTAAAATTTTTAAAAATGCTGATATTTGAGATCTGATGCCCATGGTTATTTTAAATTTTACAGGGGATTCTAATGTTCAGTAAAGGAAGAACTTGATGAGTGGTTTAAAATAAAAAATCAAATGAGATTTGCTTAGGAGGAAGGTTGTAGCAAGGGATTCTGTGTATCATTGCTGGTATCATTTCTCTCTTCATTGAATGGATGAACATGTTTGGGGTATAGGTAAAAGAAAGAACTAAAGAATTCTTCCACAAACAGGGTTGCCTCTGAAATCCTCCCATCAAAACAGGAGAGAAGAGCAGAGGACATTGGGATGTTAACTGTCTCGATGGAATTCAGATTTCTTTTGGAGCCTACATAATGGATGGTGCTTTCTGGAACAGTGCTAGCTTCCCCTCTTCCTCAAGAGGGGCACACATAAATCATTAGAAACCACGAGAACATATCCCATGACATGATGTCTCTCTCCCTCTAACAGAAAGTTGTTTCTTATACTCTAATTTAAACATATTTTTTTTCTGTCAGAAGCTAAGTATATGTTATATATCTAGTGAGATATAAAAACGATCCATTTGGGAAAATTAAGAAAAGGCTCTATGTAAAATTTCAGTTCTGTGACTTTCAAATGATCTTGATTCCCAACGCAGCCTTAACTCTCCCTGAGCCCTTGCCCACCCTAGAGTCAGTCTTGACAGCATTCAGGAGACAATGATCTGGGACCCATCTTTCCACCTGGACTGTAGAGGGCTGGGGTATGTGTGGAATGCTCAGGCTTGACATTGGTTTGGACAGACCTTCTCTGCTGCCCAATGTTCTCACCTGTGTTCTATCAATCTCCCTTTTTAACTCACAGGGGAATAGACTGGGAATGAAGATCGATGAGACAAAGGTACGAGGCAGTCCTTTACAACCCCATGAGGGATTCTTTCCAAGACTGCGTAGCCACACAGGCATCCCTGAGCTGTGGGCCAGCCCCTGGCCTCCTCAGCACCATGGGGATGTCTCTCCGAGGCTTGACCCTGGCAGGCAGTGGAGATGACCAGTGGCATTCTCACAGCCTTCCCAGAGACCTCAAGAGAAAGGTGAGGCTCAGGGAAGCCTCAACAAGCAAACTGACTCCAGGCAGGCGGCAGCTTTGAGTCCTCGTGCTTCAGTGTGGGTGATGCCTTTTTCCACACCACTCACTGGGAAGCTCTTAAAAACCATTTGCAACACCAAATAAAAAGCACCAACTGAGTTAACCTTCCTGGAGCAGCAGCGCTGGAAAACGGTTTCCTCTTGTTTTGTTTCCCTGACTACCTTCTTTGGAGGAGCCATGCCTTACTCCAAGGTGGGGAAAGAATCCACAGAGGACTCAGCTATGTCAGTGGGGAGGGAGAAGAGAGGCACGTGGAGGGCGAAGGCCACAGCTGTGAGGAGGGTGCCAACCAAGCTCCTACGGGCAGGGCCTCCCACCTGACCTGAGGTTGGCTGTCAGTGTGAGTCATGGGGGATTGAGGCTGAGACAGTGGTCACTGTGTCCTGGGGCTGCCCATCTTGATTCATCACTGTGACCCTGAGGAAGGTTCTCTGCCTCTGGCTCCAGTGGCTTCTCAGCAAATGAGGGGTGGCATCTAAGAATGTTCTCACAGTTTACCATGCCATGACTTCTTGGGAACTTAGGGAAAAAAAAATGCTGGTGACAGTATAAGATGCTATTTTAGGACAAGAAATAGTATTCCGGGTGATAGTAGTATTTAAGGGAATAATTTTGTGAAGTGTCAGACAGAAGAGACAAAAAAAAAAAATGACTGTATTTAAATATAGAGCACAGAAAAAATTGGCATGGCCAAACTGAGAGGAGGTTTGCCTTGGAATCTGTCACTGAAAGCCAGAGCAGCGGCTTCAGGGCCGACCCGCCTGGAGCACAGACTGTGATCATCAGAGCGTCCGCTGGCTGCTGTCTCCTCCAACCAGAAGCACAAAGGAAACAGGTTTGGCTCCAAACCCAAGGACACAGCAGAGGAGAAACAGTCAGAGACGGAAGGAGAGAGAGCCGCTTATCAGCTGTGTGACCTTGAATGTAACCACTCTGTGGCTCATTTCTTCAACTATAAACTAGGAGTAACAGTAGTGTTTCCTTATAAGATTTCTGTGAAGATTAAATTGGTTAATATTTATTAACCATCTAGGAAAAGTGATTGGCAAATAGTAAGTGCTTTATAAATGTTGGCTATCATTACCCAGAAAGGCCAACCCCATGATAGGGAAGCCAGGCTCTGAGTCAGGACTCTCTAAAGTATCATGGCAATACTCCAAGCAGGCTTATCCCAAAGAGTTTGTTATTAGGGATTATTATCTCTTCTAGAAGTATGTGCAGGGTTTGTCTGTCACCTTAGGACACCAGCAGATAATTTGTTAGTGTGGGGTTCCGGGTTGTGCACCGTGGACAGCACCACTCACTGAGACCCAGAGCTGAGTGGCTAGCGCCACTGAGCTGTGTTCAGACTTGGAAAGCTGTGGGCGTCAGAGCACTCCTCGCTTGCAGAATATTCCAGACAGCTAGCACCTCCAGAATCAGTAATCCACAGCAGCACTCCAGAAACTTCCTCATGCTTTCTTGGGAACGATGTTTCTCTGTTACCTCCACGTCTCAAAATGCTATTTTAGAAATGGTTTTAAAAGTACTGACACCTGGCTCTAATGCCCCAATATTCTGAGTTAGCTGGCCTAGGGTATGGCCTGGGCATCCACACTTGTTCCAAGTTCTCCAAATGACCTGAATATGCAGCCAGGATTGAGAACCACTAACCTGGGCTGTCCTCTGAGAGCAGATGTGACTGTGCCCTCAGTGTCCATTCTCTCCTTTCTAACCTCCAGCAGGGCTGGCTAGCTCAGGAACCCAGCCAAAGACTGCATTTCCCAGCCTCCTTCACAGCAAGTCATGGCTGTATGATTTATTTCTGTGAGCGACAATGAAGTGTGCCTCCTTCAGCCCCTTTCCACAGGCTGAGAGGAGATACAGAATAAGGACTGCAGCTGCAGCCACACCAACAAGAGACTCTCCACGTAATGGAGCTGCAGATAAGCCTGCATGCCAGGACCGTCCCACGAAGTGGTCACCTACCTGCCCTGGGTTGCCCACCTCCCTTTGTACTGTTACATGGAAGACAAATCTGGTTTGAACCTCCATGGTCTGAAACATCACTTTGAACCTCTGTGGTCTTAGGTCTTTTTGTTGAAACAGTTAGGCCTATATATCCTAGGAAAAGGACTCATTGTTGCTTTTAAGTAAAAGATGAATGTCACAGTCACCTGGCGAACTTGAAAAATGCAGATGCTCAGGGCTCACCTCAGGTCTAGCAAGCCAATGTGTTTGAGGACAGAAAAAGGCATCTGTAATTTTTATGGAAGTTTTGTTTGCTTGCTTTTAAATTATTTTTTAAAATATTTTTTATTCATTTTTTAAAAATTTAAGTCATGTTTATTCTACTAGAGTTGTCTCAATTTTTCCCCCTTTGCCCTCCTCCACCCATCCCACCCCACCCCCCCACCCGCATACGCAATTCCCACTCTGTTGTCCATGTCCATGGGTCTTTCATACATGTTCTTTGTCTATTCCCTTCCCCTTCTTTCCCCCATTGTCCTCCTTCCTTATCCCCTCTGGTCACTTTCAGTCTGCTCCATGTTTCCATGCCTGTGGTTTATTTTGTTCGTTAGTTTATTTTGTTGAATGCATTCCACTTACAGGTTAGATCATATGGTATTTGTCTTTCACCGACTGGCTTATTTCACTTAGCTTAATATTCCCCAGTTCCATCCATGCTGTTTCAAAAAGTAGAAGTTTCTTCCTTCTTTCTTTTTTTTAAATGTGGATTTTACTTACTTACTTATTTATTTATTTAAATGTCAAAATCTCTTATAAAACATTAAAAAATTTAAATCCATTGTACAGCCTCAGCAATGAAAATAACATGATACCAGCACAGAAATAATCAAGCAAATTGATGAAATAAAATTAGCATTCTAGAAACAAATGTATATATCTGTCTAACAATGTAATATATGATTAAACTGATATTTCAAATCAATAGGGAAAATAAGGCTTATTCAACAAAAAAGGTGCATGGACTACTATTATTTGAAATGAAACAAATACAGAGCTCTATTTCACACATTATACAAAAAATATTCAGGTGAGTTAAAAATTAATATGTAAAATCTAAGTTTTAGGAGAAAACACAAAATAATATTTTTCTTACCCTGAAGTAAAATATTCAAACCCAGAAGCTATAAAGTAAAATATTGACAACATGACTATATTAAACATTTACAACTATACCATAATATACATATAAAAAATTAAAGGACAAGTAATAGAATAGGAAAGTATTTGCAACACATCTAAAAGAGGGTTAATAGTTTTGGGGGGGTTTTTTGGGGGGGAAATTCTGCAAACCTTTAATCAAAAAATGGACAAAGAATACCAAAAAGTCACTTAAAGCTTTTAAAAAATAATAGAAATAGGCAAGAAATATACAATAACAGGTTTAGCTTCAACAATAATAATGTAACAATTAAAATAACACATCATTGTCACAATCAGATTAATAAGTATTAAAAATAATGGTAATATCAAGTATTGGTGACTGTGAAAGGAACTGGGTATTCATGGACTCTTTTCCTTAATCTTCTTAAAGCAGTCCCTTTAGCATATCTTACAGTGCTGGTTTGGTGAAGGTGTATTCTTCTAAAAGTTTTCTTTTGTCTGGGAGACTCCATCTTTCACCTTCCATTTTAATTGAGAGCCTTGCTCGGTAGAGCAGTCTTGGTTGCAGGCCTTTGCTTTTTATTCTTTGGAATATTTCTTGCCATCCCCTTCTGGCTTGTGGTGCTTCTTTTGAGAAGTCAGCTGCTAGCCTTATCAGGGCTCCCTTATATTTTACTACCTGTTTCTCCCTTGCTGCCTTTAGGACTCTCTCTTTGTCTTTAATATTCGCCATTTTAATGATGATGTGTCTTGGAGTGGACCTCATTGGGTTCATCTTGAACGAGACCCTCTGTACTTCCTGGGCTTGTGTGACTTTTTCTCTCCTCCAGTTAGGGAAGTTTTCCATCATTACTTTTTCAAACAGGTTCTCTATCCCTTCCTCATCCTCTTCTCCTTCTGGTATCCCTATTATATGGATATTATTACGTTTCAGGTTGTACTGCATTTCCCTAAATTCTTTCATTCTTTTCATTCTTTTTAAATTCTCTTCATTCTTTTTGAATCTTTTTTCATTTTCTTGTTCTTTCTGGAAGCTTTTTTCGACCTTGTCCTCCAGCTCACTGATTTGATCCTCGGCTTCATCTAGCCTGCTTTTTATTCTTTCAATGTGTTCTTCAATCCAGAAATCGTCTTCTTCATTTCCTGTTGTCTCTTATTGATAGTTTCTATGTCCTTTTTCATGCTGATGTAGTTTGCAGTAAGTTCCTCATAGTTTCCCTGTAGTTTTTTGTAATTCTCTCTGAGCTCACTGAGTTCATTGAGCTTCCTTGGAAACATTGTTTTGAACTCAATATCTGATAGTTTACTTGCCTCTGTTTCATTTAGTTCTCTTTCTGGGGATTCCTCCTTTCCTTTCGATTGGGGGGTGTTTCTTTGTCTTCCCATTATTCATGAGACTCTTCTTTGTTGCTTCTGCTTCTTAAATTGATCTGTCTTGATTTCCTGACTTTGTTTGTGAACTTCTATGGTAAGAGACCACTGTTTTTTCTTTCTGGATCTGCCTCTGATAATGTCAGATGTTGACCCTGTCTGACCTCTAGGCAGACTATTCGAGACTTCCAGGAATCTACTGTCCATGGCTGTCTCCTCCAGTTTTTAATCTAGTCACTCTGCACCCAGCAGTCAGGCATAGACACCAGAGGGCGGGGCAGAGTCTCTCCTGGAAGGTGGGGTTATTGAGTCCTCTTACGCTGCTTCTGCTCAGGGGAGTGGTCTGCCTGAGCCAGATGGCTCCTGCTATATGGTGGAGGAGTCAGCAGAGGGATCCTGCTGGCTACTCTTTCCTTTCTCTCCCCAAAGCCTCCTTCCCCAGTCTCTCCTCAGGCGTCTCTAGCCCACTCTGCCCCCACCTTTGCTGGAGGCCAGGATAAATGGCTGAAACTTAAAATTTATGCATTAACCCTTTAAAAGGCTCTTTGCATCTCCAGTCACCTGTCTCTGGCAGAGAGCAACCCTGCTGCTTTTCGGAGCTGGCTGTTATCTGTGTACTTTTTGGGCTCTGGTGCTGTAGGCTGAAGATCCCCGCTTATGGTTTAGGCCCCACTCTTCTCAGGGGTATCCAAAAGGCCGTTTCAGTATCCTTCTGGTGCTGCTTTACCATGGGCACCCTGCCCACCATCTCAAGTCACTACCGCACTTCTTACCAGTTAGGTTGTGCTAAAGTTGATTCTTCTGTCTGTCTGAGGTTATAAGGCTCCTTTCTTGCTATTGTTCTGTTGTTTGTTTCATGTGATTTCTTCACAATTTAGTTGTAATTCCAGATTGGTCCTGGGAGGAGATCAGTGTGACTTCCATTCACTCCTCCACCATCTTGCTTTTTCCTAATTTCTTGATGAGTTATACAAAAGCTCTTCCTGTGTCCTCCAAAACAGAAATCAAAGTAGATTAAGAGGTGTGACGGTTGAGAACTGGCATGAAAACTGAACTTATCCAAAGAGAACTGATAAAAGATGAGTGCCTTGGAAGACTACTGAACTAGCTCTCCTCCCCACCCCTTCCCTAGTTGGTATTTTAATCTGGTATGAAAACTTTGTTATGACAAAGGCCCAGACAGTTGCTGAGAAGGAGCCTAAAGCTCCCTGAAGCTTCTACAAAAACAATTCCCCTGATGGATGAGGAGCACAGGCTGGCTGACTTCCTCAGTCAATGAATGAGGACAAGAAAGAAGAAGATGCCAGGAAAGAAGAGGATGCCCTGATGAGCTTGAATGTGGAGGCGGCTCAGTAGTCACCACTTCCTCCTCCATCTAACTCAGGAGAGAATGAGGCACATTCTAACGGTTCAGGGCAAGGCTAATGGAAGGATGCAGCTTGTGATTCCCAGGACTATGACCCTTAGATAGGGGCTCTTGGAGGCTCCTTTTCAGGGTGGCCTATGACATCAGCTCTTGGCCCCATGCCTGCGCAAAGTGTGCAAAGGTTTGGCCATCACTGAACCTATTTACTTTTTTCCTAGAAGGTTGCTCTGTCCCAGCAGAAGTTTCTAGGAATGTCCCTGAATTGACCAATGATTCATTGTCATTTTTGTTTATCAAAATGGTAGCCATTCTTTTTGACTGTAAGTAATATCCAACCAGAAAATTTCTTAGCTCACCATGCCCACAGCTAACCCAGATCTCATGGGTGACCCTCTGCTCACGGCCTGGTGGACCCAACCACAGTCTGGGCTACTGTCCTGTGGAGGGGATGGGAAAGCATGGGGGTGGTCAGTTCAGGGAAGAGTAACCACAAGGACTCTGGGTTTAATGGGCATGAACTCACATCTAGGCTCCACCACTTGCTAGCTGTGTGACTCCTCTAAATCTGTTTTCTATCTATGAAGTGAGAATAGCAATAGTTTCATCTTATAGGGGTCTTACAAAGATTAAATATGATACCACATAGATAGTGATTAACATAGTTGCAGCTTTAGTGTAATGCTATTAATGTTAATAACAAAATAATAACACATTTTATTATTATTATTGTTTTCAGGACACAGAGTTTGATTCATCATGATATACTATCACTATTGGTCCTTCCTTGTCTCCCTCTCCTCCTGCCCCTCCCCAGAGCTCCCATTTTTTCCAACATATTTATTTATCCAGACCCTTGTTTTACTTTCTATTGTCATTATTTTATCACATATACTATATTAACCATAGCCTGCTTAATTTGACTTTATAAGAAGAGTATTATGCTCTGTGTAGTTCCTGGAACTTATTTTCTTGCTCAGTGTTAACCAATGTTGCCAATATTCACCTATGTTAATGTGTGTAACTGCCGTTTGTTCATTTTTCACTGTTGTATAATATTCTGTTATGTAAATTTAGTACTATATATATGTTTAGACTCCTATTTGAGAGCATTTGACGATTTTCTTTCTTTCTTTTTTTTTGGTAAACCACTTTATTGAGATATAATTCACATACCACATAAGTCATCTATTTAAAGTGTACAATTAAATGATTTTTAGTTTGTCCAGAGTTGTGTAACCATCTCTGTGGTCTGAGGAGGAGGCAAACTCTGATTCTGCAGAGGCCTCTCTGGGTCGTCATGGATGGTGAAATAAAAATTTCCTGGGAAAGGAGTGGGGGTTCCCTCTAGTGAGGAATGCCCTGAGCCCCTGTGTTCAATGGCTTTTATTGAAAAGGTTATCACTGGGGGCTAAGTAGTAGGAATGTATAGATGATCTCATTACATCAGTATGTTAATGTTTACAGAGAATAGATGATGTTTTGAAGAAGACAAAGGCCAGGAACACACCTATTTACATGGGTCCGAGATGAGATGAGTAAACATAAGAGTATAAATGTAGGATCACCAAATGGTTTTGGGTCAGGGTCTGTGAATAATGCAAATTTCCTTCCCAGCATGAGCTGGCCATCACAGTTTTGAGGGAGAAAACAAAACATGCTTCAAGAAATTTACTTCTAGACCTGATTTCTCCTGGGAACTGCCCGATCCAGTTTAGGGCTGTCTCCACTATTGTTTCAAACCTGAGCCAGGCAGGGGGAGCAGAGCTGCCAAGAGATAAGGAACCTTCTCTCAGATAGAATGAAGACTCTAGTCATATCAAAGCCAAGGGGTGAGAGTCTTTTGCCCTTTCTCCATGTCTCCCAGGTCCTTCCCTGTTGGCCCTTCCAACTTGTCTGTTGTGCTTGTCTTAGGTTGGGCCTAAGGCAGGGGCCATCGAGGGGTCTTATCTGTCATTGACTAACCAGCCATCCTTCAGGGCCATGCCGGGTGATGTGAGGGAGGCAGGGGCTGTGCCCCTGCCAGGGGGGCAGGTTTAGTCTCCTCAGTGGCCTATTTTCCCAAGGCCTCCTTGCTTAGCTCCAGCCTTGGGGCCCTTTTGCCTGTTGGTGAGGCTACTGTTCCTGAAACCAGACAGGATGGTTCCCAACAGTGGTCAATTTTAGAATATTTATATCATCTTGAGAAGAAAACTTGAATATCCATTAACAGTTACTCACCAGCCTCTCCAGTACCCCAGCCCCTGGCAACCATTAATCTACTCTCTGTCTCAATAGATTTGCCTACTCTAAACATTTCTGATACATGGAGTCATATAATATGTGGTCTTTTGTGACTTGCTTTTTTCATTGAGCATAATGTTTTTAGGGTTCATCTATGTTTTAGCATGTATTAGCACTTCATTTTATTGCCAACTAATATTCCATATTTTACTTATCAATTTGAGTTTATGAGTATTTGGTTGTTTGTTTGAGACTTTTGCTCTTACCAACAGTGATATTGTGAACATTATACCACATTATCTCCTGGGCACACGTGCAGAAGTTTCTCTGGGATGCGTTCTTGGGGTGGAGCTGTTGAAATATGGGGAATGCAAATTTTCAACCCTACAAGTTAATGCCAAATGGCTTCTCAAGCGTTTTAACAGTTTACACTCCCACTGGCAAAATAAAAGATACTATTAACCCACACCTTTGCTAATATTTGGCATGGTCAGAATTTCTAGTTTTTGAAAAGCTTGTTTATTTTATTTCATGATTCTAAGCAGTCAAACCACTGCTCTGTGTTAGACTCATTGCTAATAATAAGATTCTATTGGAGATTCTCCTTCCATAATTGTCAGTTGTCCTCTGTAATAGATCGAGCTTTTACTTCCTGAGGCAGAATTCTGGTGTCACTGTTGATACTAATGTTCTTCCTTCCCAGACGGGCTCATGTTTCATCTCCTGGCTGGTCCCGAGTCCCACCCCACCTCCCTGCTGAGAGAGCAGAAAGGCTGTCCTGTGTCCTTGGTCTTGTAATAAACAACGCCCCCCTTCACACATGGACACACAAACACATTCATACCATGGGTCTCTGGCCACATCCTGATGTGAGGATAACAGCACAGGAAGCTGATTTGGTTGCTCTAACCCGAAGAGGAAAACCCAGTTCTTCACTGGCAAAGGCTCATCCTGTGAGTGCTGGGAAAGGAGGGAACTCTCAGGCTTGCTTTTCTGCTGTTATTCATCCCTCTCCTTTGTCCAATCCATCAAATCCAAGTTACAATAAATGTAGCTATAATTCCTGTGCACAGAATTCTCTCCAGAATCTCATTTTATTTACTTGTTTTCCTTACCATTAATTAAATTTCAATAGCATTTTTTCCCTCCAGAGGGCTCTACAAATAATGTGCACAATAAATGCTACATAAGAAGGCTAACTCTAGAAATCAGTATAGACAATAGAAAGAGAAAAGAGAGTACAGAAATTAGAGAGGCAGGGAACGAAGCCTTTCATGATGCTGGTGGACACGGAGATGCGCACTGTCCAGATGCCCCTGGAAGAAGGACAAGCTACTCAGCCGAGCAGCTCACCCAGGGAGCGGGTATTGAAGCTCTGTGCCGCTTCCCATGTAACTTGTCCTGTGCATCTCTTCCATCTGGCTGTTCCTGCCATGCATCCTTGTATAATAAACCAGTCGTCTAGTAAGTAAACTGTTATCCTAAGTTCTGGGAAATATTCCAGCAAATTAATCAAACCAAAGGAGGAGACATGGGAACCTCTGGTTTACAGCCAATCAGTCAAAAGCCCAGGTGACAACCTGTTCTTGAGATTGGTGTTTGAACTGGGGGAGGGTAGCCAGTCTTGTGGGATGGAGCCCTTCACCTGTGATCTCTGCAGGTGGACAGTGCCAGATTTGAAGTGAACTGTAGTACATCCAGCTGGTGCCACAGAATTTCATGGAATGGGGAAACCCCTGTTTTGAGTGACCAGAGTGAAGTGCTCAATGAGTAGTGAGTAAGAAGGTAGAGTTTTCCTTTACAAGGACTTTGGGGAGAGTCTATTTCTTTGAGTCCACATTTCATGTTTGTAAACTTTTTCCATATGTGTGAAGATGGTTATATTATTTTTGTTTTACATTTAATTTCTTTGATTATTTAGGAAACTGAACACTTTTAAAGGGAAAAAGCAGCAAAAGATAATGTGGAAATAAGGACACATTTTTAACAGCTCTGTTGACTTACAATGAACTGTTTATATTGATAGGGTACCATTGGGTAGGCTTTGATATGTGGATACATCTGTGAAACCACCACCGTAATTGAGATAATTAATATATCTGTGACTTTATAAAGCTTCCCTGGCCCTTACACCCTCTCATTTCCACCCTACCACCCGACCTACCCCTCTCCAGGGAACCACTGATTTGATCTGTCTCTATAGGTCAGTTTCATTTTAAAGTATTTTATATAAAAGAAATAATATAGTTTGAACTCTACTTTTCTCTAGCTTCTTTCACTACATGTAACTATTTTAATATCATTTCATGTATCGCTAGCTCATTCCTTTTTCATTGCTCAGTAGTATTCCTTGGCAAGGCTGCACTACCATTTTTTATTCACTCATCTCCTGATGGACTTTTGGGTTGTTCCAGTCTGAGCTATTACTAATAAACTAACATAAACATTCATGCTCCAGAATATGTGTGGACATATGGTTTTATTTTTCCTGGGCAAACAGAGTGCTGTGGCTGTGCCACATGATTTCAGTTGTTTCAGGTGGTGAGGTAAATCTGGTCCCCATTATTTAATTTGGGCCTGGAGCCTATTTGAGCATTTTTGGAGTGTATGTCTTTTGGGCAAGAAAATTGAAGATAAGGTACCTGAATTCCCATGTAGCATACTTTTAAAATGTTTTCATTTGTACTTTGTCATTTTCTTTGCCTCCACAATGAATCAAATCCCCCTCCTCCCCATGCAAGGATATTCAGCTATTTCCCTTGCAAAGGAATGGGTTGTTTCCCTTGGAGTAACAGCCTTCAGTCTCAGGAATTTTATAGTCTAGGGGGTGGGTGATGAGGTATGCCAGGCTGGAAGCTTCAGGAAGAGCTCCCCAGGACCTCCAAGCTAAGCTACATTAGAACATTGTTGGACATGGAGCTGCAGTCTTCATCGAAGCCAGCTCTGAGCCTGACGTCTGCCCTCATAAAACTTTCATTTTGTGAGAATATTCTGGATACATAAGTACATAACTGAAGCTAGAGAACATGTCCTGGGTTTACTAGTAGGCCTGGCAACTAACTAGGGCAATTCCAGTATGTCTGGTTTCCAGAAAGGTCTGTCAATTCTGGGGTTTCTTTGGGCCCTTGCCACTTGTCTCCCCTTCAGTGAATTTGTAACCATGAGTGGCTACATCCTACCAATCAGGGACTTTGTCTTGTAGACCTAATGGGCAAGGTCCATCACCCAGTGTGCTTGGCAACAGTCTTCCCTCTATTTCATGGTAGACGCTAGCCACCAGCTCCCACCATCCCCCATCACTGTTTGCTAGACACTGTACAAAGCATGACTTCATTTCAGCCTCACTGTATGCTGTAACACAGAGCTAATATTCCAATTACGTAAGGCTAAAAAAGTTTGCCCAAGATCATTCCTCTAGTAAATGGAAGAAGCAAGAGTTAAAAGCCAACCTAAAGTAATAAATGCTGATAATTTTCCAAAATAAATGATAGGTGCCAAACCAAAGATCCAGGAAGCTCAAAGAATCCTAGGCAGGAAAACCAAGAAACTATCCCTAAGCATAGCATGTTCAAACTGCAGAAAACCAAAGACGGAAAGAACATTTTGAAAAAAGCCAGAGGCAGGGGGAAAATCTTACCTGTACAAGATCAAGGATGAGAATTAGATTAGATTACTCATCAGAATCCATGCAAGCAGGAAGAGGGCAGCATGAAATATTTACCTGATATTAGCACAACCATTTCTGCCTTCTTTTTATTGTTTGCATAACATAGCTTTTCCTATCCATTTACTTTCAACTTGCCTATGTTGTATTATTTGAAGTAAATTTATTATAGATAGCATATAGTTGGGTCATATTAGTCTACTCTGCTAATTTCTGTCTTTTTAATTGATATATTAAGATCATTCACATCTAATGTAATCATTGAGATGTTAGGGTTTAAATCTACCATTTGTATATTTTTTCTTGAATGATTTAGATGGATATTTTTACTAACTCTTTTGTACCTGCAGATATTTTCATAGTTCTAAGAAGAAATAAATTCTATGTTGTATCAGTCAGCATTCTAGGAGGGTTTCTTGTGGCCAAGGCATTTATCTTAAGGAACTGCTTCATACAGACGTGGGGACTAGCAGGCTCGAAATGTGTAGGGCCTGCCAGCAGGCTGGAAACTCAGGCAGGAGGTAATGGTACAGTCTTGAGACAGAATTTCTTCATGTCCAGGAAATCTCCATTTTTGCTCTTAAGGCCTTCCACGGATTGGATGAGACACGACCCACATTGTCAAGGGTAATCAACTTCCCTTAAAGACAACTAATTGTAGCTATTAACCAAGCTACAAAATACAGGTATGCCTCATTTTATTGTGCTTCACTTGATTGCACTTCACAGTTACTGCATTTTTTACAAATTGAAGATAAGACCCTCCATCAGCAAAAAGGTTACAATTCACTGAAGGCTCATATGATGATTAGCATTTTTACAATACAATATTTTAAAATTAAGGTATGTACATAGTTTTTTTTAAGATATAATGCTATTTCACACTTAATAGACTATAGTATTGTATAAATATAAATTTTATTTGCACTGGGAAAACAAATAATTCATGTGACTGGTTTTACTGTGATATTTGCTTTATTGCGGTGGTCTGGAACTGGACCCACAGTATCTTCCAGGTGTGCCTGTACCTTCACAGCAACACTTACATTAGTGTTTGATCAAATAATTGGGTGCCACTGTCTAGCCAAGTTGACACATACAGCTAACCATCTCATACTTCATCCCATTTTTTTCTATTTAACTAAATGTAAAAGCTTTTCAAGAGGTGAAATTGCATTGTGGTTGGTTGTTTTTCTATTCAACTAAAATACAGCAGGCTATTGAACTGTGGGAGGCATTGACAGCCTCAGGTGTCCACCTAACATTCCATAAACTAGTGGGGTGGGGCTGATGTTAAAACCGTAAAGTGAAACATAATTGAATGGTGATTTAGAATCACAGTCTTGTCATTTGATGTGTCTCGAGCATTTTAAATTACTTTCTATATGCAAACAACTTTTTACTACAATTGCTTTTTGAAAAAACCCAAGATCACTCCCTGATCTTGGCTCTCCCACTCAGAATCTGGTGCTACCTGTGATGACTTTTTTAGAGGTAGCATAGTTGTTTTCTTAATACATTTATCAGTTTGCTGTGACAAATTGGATACTAGGATGTGATGTGCATGATACTAAATTATGAACTAGTGGGAATTTAGAGCAAACAACCTGTCAACATTTGAAAACACTAATGATTAATAGACTCTTCTTAAGGAAAGTTTTCCTCTAAATTTCCATTGGTGAGTAACTGGGATAATTTCAGAGAGGAACTGGGATAATTGTTTGGGAAAGTATTACAACTATGTGGCCCTGTGGATTTTAGTCCTTGCATTATAAATTATGTGTATATCATTCATAATGTCTTGTGTTGTGACCTTTCAAGGCTAGACAGGTTCACCTGGGATTCAGGCAGATGGAAGAATATTCACGGAGCTGTTGGGATGTCTGACATGCCTTTATTCAAGGGTGGGCGAACCACGCATGCTGCAAGCTGCACGTCCCCGCATGCCACACTGCATGTCACCTGTCCCCTCCCTTGCTTGTGTCCCAGTGGGGAACCCCTACCCCCTTAAATACTGAAGACAGACAAAGCCAGTAGGGAGCCAGAACAAGTTGGGATTCTGTGCATGCAAGCCCACTCAAGGCTATGGAAATACTTATTGGGCCCAGTCTCAAGGCTATGAGAACACGATTTATCTTAGTTCCCCAGACATCTGGGTAAGGAAGCTGGACTGCTTCCATTTCCCCTAATATCCACCCCTCCTGGGTTCCTGACTGTACAATCTATGCAAGGATGTCTTCTGTGAGTGTCCCTTGGTGAGGAGGGCAGAGCCCTGCACCCATACACCACAACAGCAGTATAGACTACAGCAACAATCAAGTAGAACACAAGTGCTGCCGCCCAAGACAGCGAGAACCCATCACCATTCCTTCAAGGGATCGATCGCCTGTCAGGCATTCAATGGCACGGCTCTCAGAAGTTAATGCCCATAAAGTTTGACTAACGTTGTGATGGACATCAGGAACATATACACAGCATTCAGCATTCTAAGGCACACACTCCACTTTAGGATGCAACAAGCATATCTAAGGCGATATGATTTTGCAAGGACACTTTTCTCAGTTGATACACTTCCTCATATAATAGGTTTAAAGAATCCAGAGTTATAGTCAATGCATGAACAGTGTGCAAAGCTAAAGCAGCTATCTCAGTCTCAGAAGCAGCTTGAGGAGAAAAGATAGCCAATGGGTAAAACCACCAGGGAGTACACTTTACAGGTATTGTGCCTTAAACGCCACCCAATTAATTGACCAGACTGCAAGAGTTATCTGAACTTAAGCAGGCAAATAGGGCCATCCCCAAGTACAACGACCAGTCCAGTTCCCAGGCAGGTAAGGCCACCCATGTGAGGCACACACCCAGAGGGCTCCAGTGGGAACTGCAGCCCAGGCACGATTCTGTACCTCCCAGCAATGTCCAAGAATGTGTCTCTGACACAGACCCACAGGAGTTCAATTCACTTGGGCTTGTCCTTGAGGTTTTAAATTGGGAGAGGGGGATGCTGGCCCAGCCAACTCCATAGTCCCAGCCGTTGGCCAACTCCAAGCCACCCCTCATGGAGCAGCCAACTAACAGTGGGGGCCAGTCACACCACTGCTTCGTCCCAGCGCAGTTGCTGGTCCAAGTCGTGTTCCACAAGGAATGTGCACTGTTTTTATCTGTAGACCATTAGATGTGCTCAGGGAGATTTCAATGCAGACCCAGCATGCTGACTGGTTAGCCACTGAGGCACAGGCATGTACCCAGTCTACTACACCCTAGGGGTGAAAAGATAAATAGATATAGACACCAACAATGGCCAATCACTACCTCAAGCACATTTCTGATCCAATGACAAGACAGTGGCTGGCAGAGAGGGTCTCTCTGGGCATGAATAGCACATGTTTCATGCTTCAACCAGAGGTTCAGCGTCTACTTATAACAACAGTGGAGAACTCATGATGGGCCATAGGGGAATGACAAAGGTGCCAGGAAGAAGCATTCCATGGTCTGCTGGCTCTGGATATGTCGCCTTTAAGATTGGGGGCCATGTCCCAATCACCCAGGGCACCATTTGCAAGTTTCTCTCCACCCCTTGTCCCCAAGGGGCAACAAGAGTCACCCAATGCATGTGCGGGGGAGGGGTTCTATTTCCCAAGGCCACAGCCAAGTGGCTATTTGCCCTTTCTCCAGGCCCTCAGGAACAAGAAACAGAATAATTTCTCTGTCTTCCCATGCCTGGTTTCAGCAAAGCATCCTTTGTCTGTACCTGCGGCTGAATTGGAGCTACAGTCCAGTGGAGCAAGGCTTCCACCAGGACTGAGCCCCCCCAACACCCTCCGACTCCTCTCATTTAGAGTGTGGAGGACAGTCCATAAGCGTTTTGTCCTCTCTCTGCCCTGCAGCGTGGGGGTGTCAGCCACAGCTTGCGGGCTCTTGCCACAAGGCCAGTCCCTATAATGGTCTATGCACTATTATCTATGTATTTGCATGCCGTGTAGAGATCTACGATGTTAGCCCTTAGTACCCCACCCAATTATCTGTGCAAAAAGGGGGCAGTGCTTCAGTTGCAGCCACAAGCCACAACGGCACACACTTCTGATCACTGGGTACTCCAACCTATTCTAGTATTAAACCAGATAGTTTCTGCTTAACCGCCATCACCCTTCTTGGGAACGCCAACTGCCTGGGGGGATGCTCAGCATATCCCTGCAAAGAACCTCAACAGGCCCCCACATAGGGCCCAGGATACACTTAGGAATGGGGGACACCTAACCCCTATACTCATTGGAGGACAGTCACCCTCTATTCAGGGAAAGCCACAGGCGGTTTACCTTTTCCAGTCCCTACCCATCCCCTGTAGACGGGTTTCTTGGCCTACTCCCTATTCAAATGTCTAAAGGATATTTCTTGCCTCTTCTTGGGACGTTGGCACAACCATATGGTCCTTTAGATGCCCATGACTGACCTCTCGGGGAGCACCCCCGGGGTTTCTTTTCCCCGCCACCTTTTTCTTGTGGGGCGGTAGTTCAGCTCGCAACTACACAGGGTTGCTTTTTAACTGCGAAACAGGGAACTCAAGACACTGTCCCTCTCTTTTGCTGCCTCATCCCCTTGGGTCACTCCGCTGCTGTTGCCGTCTTCTTCCGGGGCTGCGCTGACAGCCCCCGCTCGCCTGTGACTGTGGTGGCAGCGCTGTGGCCTCCGTAGCTCCACGGGAAGGGAGCCCGCCACTGCAGCCGCCTTGACTCTCTGGCCTATCCACCCGTAAATCCCAAAGGCAGAGGAGTTACACTGCCAAAGGCTTCCTGGCCCGCTGCCCCCGCCTCCGCCACCTCATTCCAGCACTTTCCCGCAGTCGCCTAGGTCGCACTGCCAGCTCCAGCAACTCCCACAGCGCCCCGCCTCCTGGAACACGGCCCCCAAGCTCGGCTCCATGTGCACAGCCTTGGCCCACAGCCGCACCAGCGCATGCTACTCACTCATGGGGGCCCCCCACCTCTTCTCATTAGCTCTCTCAGAGGAGAGATTTCCCGCCGGGGCTGCAGTCGTCCAGCCCGGTGGCTCTGGGCAACTTTGTTCCACGTTGGTGTGGGGCTGGGGAAGGAAAGGGGATTCCAGACCACCCAAATTCAGACTTCCCCCTAGATGCCATAGGTTGCTGCGATTTTATTTTCTGTATTATTATTATTGGGCAGGCCCAGAGGGACCTCAGTTCCTTCTCTCCCCTCCAATTGCTCACTAGGAGTGAAGAGGGGGGTTGCTGCTGCTCAGCCCCTCCGAGGTCTTTCGCCAGGGCACAGAGTCGAGCCTTCAAGGCTCTTTTTCTGCCTTAGTGTTCACATAACTTTGCCATGCTGGGAAATGCAGTCTCCTGTTCTTCAGCCTTCAGGGCTTCTGCTCCTTCTCGGAGCTCTTGGAACTTCGCTGTGTTGCGAAGCTCAGCCTTCATTTCAGCTCACAAAGCTGAAAAAAACACCCAGCTCATGGCCCCCACAGCCAGCCGGGTGCTAGGCTTCTCTAGGGTCTTCCCTACCACCCACAGAGCTTTCCCCACTCTGTCTGTGCAGTGCTGACACTGGGTCAGTCCTCATCGTGAAGGCCAAGCCCAGGAGATTTGCCACCCATCCAGCACCCCCCGCCCCAGCCCCCGCCACCACATCCCAGGAATCACACAACTGGCTCCTCCGCCTGTTCATACCATACTGCAACGAATCCTGCCATGACAACACCAATTGTGTTGCGACCTTTCAACGCCGAACAAGTTCACTCAAGATTTCGGCAGACAGAAGGATATTCACGGAGCTGTTGGGATGTCTGACATGCCTTTATTCAAGGGTGGGCGAACCACGCATGCTGCAAGCTGTGCGTCCCCGCATGCCACACTGCAGTCACCCGTTCTTTTCTCTTGCCTGTGTCCCAGTGGGGAGCCCTTATCTCCTTAACTACTGAAGACAGACAAAGCCGGCAGGGAGCCCAAACAGGTTGGGATTCTGTGCATGTGAGCCTACACAAGGCTATGGAAATACTTATTGGGCCCAGTCTCAAGGCTACGAGAACACGATTTATCTTAGTTCCCCAGACATCTGGGTGAGGAAGTCAGACTGCCTCCATTTACCCTACACGTCTTTATCATGATAATCAAACAAAAAAACCAAGCAAACGCTCAATTATGAAAGAAAAACGTATGCCCCAAAGTTAATAATTTCACTAGAGGAGGCAGCCTCCATCTGAAGCAATTAGAAAGTTTAAGAGAAATAAGGTTCTAAATGAAAAATATATGCTATGAAAGTGAGAGAATATACAGGATGCTGTGAAAATGAAAGACACACATCTTGTGGACAGAGACCTCACAAGGGACTCAGAGGAGGTGGGACTCAGAGTGAGGATTTGAAAAAAGAATCAATACTTTAATTGGGCTAAAGTTGGAAAGAAGGCATACTAGCCAGGGTTAACAATGAGGGCAAAGGCATGAGAGGCAGAGCATTGGATGGGAAGTAAGGGGCTGCGAAGCAGGGGGTGTGACAGACAGAAGAGACACGGGGGCTGCTGGAGGCAGGGCCAACCCACGAAGGAGAAGGACGCTGCCCTTGTGGTATGACGTGGGGCTTCAAGAAGGGCCTGATCCACCCTAATCCATTCCTCCACCCAAATTTCACTGGGTCTCCATGTCACTAATAGAGTTTCCTCTGTTGGTGAAGATTCTTTTCAAGATCCCCCCCCCCAAAACTGCAAATAGTCCTTGTAGGAGGAATACGTTGGTAAAATGCCTCAGCCAGGATATTCTCTGAGCTGAGCATTGTCAGCATTCTTGGGGTTCAGGTAGAGCCAGGAGGGGTGAAAGTGGAAAATTTCCATTTCCAGAAGCCGGACTTGCTTGACTGCTCCGAAGAGGGGTTGGCAGTGAGGACCATTTGAGATCTGAAGACAGAGGGAGAACAATAAGGGGAATTTGGATGAAAAAATATAGTTTGACCCCGAGTAGAGGAGCAAAGACTAGAGGCGAGAACCAGTCTGTGCAGAGTACTGCACTTGGAACCACAGGGCCCTGAGGTACGAAAGGGTTTCAATAAACTACTGTTGAATGAATGAATGACCAATTCAGGGCAAACTCAGGGCTCATTTGCACCCTAGGACCTTTTCACTCTTCTACAGGGGCATGTAATTTTTTTAGATCCAACCTCTTCTGAGGATCTGATCTAGTTTATGGGTTTTTCTCCTCAGAAAAAAATGCACACATGTAAAGAAAATAAATTTCAGAGTATTTAGAGCCCTCTTCTATCCCAGGGGACAATCCATGAAACCCTCCTGATCATCCGCAGATATCTAAAGAAATGTTAAGAGGAAAAGAGACAAGTCTAAAGCTGGAGACACCAGATAGCTGATGTATGGTTCCTATCCAAGTTCAAGTCTGGAGGCAGAAGAAGACTAATGCCTCAGCTGGAGGACAGTCAGGCAGAGAATGAATTCTCCCTCACTCAGCCTTTGGTTCTATGTAAGCCTTCAACTGATTAGATGAGGCCCATCCACACTGGGAAGGGCAATCCGTTCTATTCAGTCTACTGAGTCAAATGTTAATCACACCCAGAAATACCCTCACAGAAACACCCAGAATAATGTTTAACCTACTACATGAGCATCCTGTGGCCCAGTCACATTAATACATAAAGCCAACCATTATGCCCTTCTTCGAAGGTTGTGGGGGTGAACTTCTGGAAATAAGAAATACTCATTTTAGTTATAAAAGTCTAAAGCAGTTTGAACAAAGCTCAGGGTAATTTCTCAATAGAGTGTTAATTTCTCAAATGGTATTAACATTAGACTGTTAATAAATCAGCTGCCATGTAGGGAATTAATCTGGGTCATAAGAGAGGCCCTGCAGTGGCATATGGAGAAGTGAGATGGAGGAAAAGAGGGGCAGAACAAGGGTCAAACATGGTTTTCCAGAGTATCACCAAGATTCAGATTTTCTCCATGTACATAGCCATTATTTTTAATATAAAGTTTATTTTTCAAGTACAGTTTACATTCAATATTGTTTTGTATTAGTTTCAAGTGTACAGTATAGTGGTTAGAGAGTCATATACTTTACATTCCCTCTCATATTTCTATTACCCACCTGGCGTCATACATGGTTATTACAATATTATTGACTATATTCCTTATGCTGTACTTTATACACACCTGTGGCTTTTTTTAATAATATGTGTGGCCAGTTTGCTCTGTTTTAAGTTTCAGCAAGTTAGAGAACCTAATCTGAGCCATCAATCTCTTCTCTGTTTTTCTTTTAATTCTTTTTTTTTTTTTTTTTTTTTTTTTTACTGAGAACCCAGATCCTGGGACAAGTTTCAGTAACACCAGTGGTTCTCACACTTGGCTGTATATTGAGCTCACCAAGAGAGTTAAAAAAGACCGATTCCAAGAGTCTTGTGTCAATGTGAAATATATTGAAGTTGATACCTGTTCTGTGGTTAAGGAGGAGAATGTCCCTGTTCTTAGGAAGTACATACTGAAGTATTTAGGGGCAAAGGACCATGATGTCACTAACCTTCTAATGGGTGTATGTGTGTGTAGAGAAATGAAAAGGCTAATAAGTTAAAATGTTTGCAACTGGTATAAAGGAGAGGTGGATATTCTTTGCATTAGTCTTCTTGCAACTTTTGAAGAAGTTTGAAATTATTTCCAAATAAAAGTTAACAAAAAATATTTTTATAAGTCCTAATTCTCAGTTCCACCCCTCAGAGGTTCTGATTTAATGAGTCTGTGGTTTTGCAAAGTCCTGGGGTGACATAACAGTGCCCCAAGGCTCTGGCTGAAAGGTACCTACATCTCCTTTCCAGGCTGCCATGGAACCCTCGTGAGCAGAGCTGATCAGTGTCTTAGCTCAAGGCAGCTTGGTGCCCACTGGGGAAAGGACCCATTTGGAAGTAAGCATCCTCTTTAGAGATCTTTGCCCCATTGGGCGAGAGCTGTGTGGCTGCCAAATATTTGTCCCCCTCCTGTTTCCTGCAGAGCCCATGCATTGTGTGTAATGGCTGCCACTTTCTAACTGCTCAGCTGCTTGGGCTGCTTTCATCAGAGGTGGCCTGTTGGCCAAAAAGCCCCACCAAAGGTTGCTGGGATCAGGGATCATTTAACACCCTGACAATGGCTGGGTATGGCCTGCAGGCAGGAGGAGAAGAAATGAAATGGGTATGAAAGGACCTGGCTTTCTCCTTCTGGAGAGCAGTTCGAGAATGGAGGGGGGGTGGGGGGCGGTGGTGATGAGCTCAGGTTGTGACTTGAGAAGTAGCCCTAGGGGACCCATGTTCCAACTGTATGCTTTAGCTGACAGCTGACTTGTCCTTCTTCCCACTTTCAATGATCAGAAATGCAGCGTTATCTAGTCTATCCATCACTTCCTTTCACCTGTCCCTTGCAACCAGTGACATTCATTTGCAAGGTGAGAATGGCTCTGAGCTGCATAACAGAGCCTTCCTCTGGGCACCATTAGAAACCCTTAGAGGCATCTCACCTGGAGCTCATTAATGCCTGTTAAAATCAGGACGGCAGGTATAGCTGACTCAGATTCTGTGTGTGGTCCACTAAGAGCCTCCAGATCTTTGTTGGCTCTGTGCTCCCCAAGCCTCTCAGGGCCATGTTTGCACAATTAGATTTTTATGCCTGGCAGACTTGAAGGCAGTGTCTTTGTAAGACTGGCTGTCTCTGCTGTGTGACCTGGGGCAGGTTCCAGGGCTCCTGGAGGGTGGGGGCTGCCCTGTTTCTGTTTCATCTTTGTATACACCTCCCCTCCACAGAGTAGGTATCCAGTAATTAATTATATTGGGACCAGAGCAAACTTGGGAGGGAGCAATATCTCCCAACCAGATATCACGAGAGAACAGAGGTGGGGGTGGTAGGGAGCAGAGCAGCAAGTCAGACCCCGGCAGCTGGTCTGCAGTGGGAATGGACAAATCGGAACTGGGCGAGGGCAGTATTGTGTTCCCACCAATCAAGAAGCCTCCAGTAATGCTCAGAACCTACTGCCAGCAAAGCAGGGTGTTGGGACACTGTGAGGAATGCAAAGACAAATTGCACATTAAAATCCTCACACAGACTGGGTGAAGTAAGTACTGAGCACTATGCAGCAGTCAGCAGGGAAGAACAGGGAAGGGACTAGGCAGGACTGAGATGAGGGTGGGGAGGGCTGGGTTTTAGATGGCATCTCAGAGGAGGCCTTCTTGCTGGGCTGCAGTAGGGGAGTGGGATTTTGCCTCTTGGAGAAAAACTCTAGACTTGTTGAGGGTGACCCGGATCGATTTCCTGCACTAGCGGGTAGAACTGACAAAAGCATTTAGGGAAGTCTACCCGTTTACTGTCAAATGACTTCAAGAGTGGTACAGCTTTAACAGATTTGGGGCCATGGCTGTTAACAAACCACCTTCTTTTCACTCTCCCTCAGGCTCTACTCAAACACAGGCTCTCTGGACTTAGTTGGAAGAATTGGTAGCTGGCCCAAGTCCCTAAAACATTGCAAGGATACAGACCAGGGGATGACGTGGAGTTTTAAGAGGCAGCTTAACAGCTCGGCTCATTTGAGAGTGTCCCAGGTCTGGCTTTCCCAGGCAAGGCGGCTGCTAGCTCAGGGTGACTGGACAGCCGAAGGCTGAAGAAAACAGCAGCAAAGCCAGGAAGCCAGGTCATCCCAAAGCAAACCGACAGAGGCCTCACTTTACTTCTTCTTCTTCTTTTCTCCCCTTTCTCTTTGCATTAGAAATACACTTGAAAGCCCTCATAATGCAAAGTACACCAGCACTTTCTTTCCTATTTTGGGTCCATGGTTCATACTTCTGTTGTTTGTACATCTTAGAGGATGGCCATCTGATCTTATTTCTTGTGCACATTCCATCATAGTAGCAAATTATCTTTGGGGAGGGATGAAACCAAGAGCACAATTCTTGGCATGAGGAGCAGAGAAGCTGTGAAAAATCAGTCCTCTGAGGGAGAGAAGAGGTCAGCACCATTCCCAATATAGGGGGTGGGGAGATGCGGCAGACCTGGGAGCTGCACTGGGGGAGGAGAGGGCCAAGGTTTGCAGGCCATGTACACACTTCCTATCTCAAGTCCAGGTGTTAGGAATGGAGGTGGGGTCATCCCTGTGCCTGGGTGAGCACTGGACTCCGTGGGATTCCTGCAACCATGTGGAGGTGGAAAGGGGTGGCACCAAGGAAGCTGTGATCATCTCAGAGCTGTCTCCCAAGATTGGAGATGCAGCACGTATTCTATGCTTTGTGCATTTTGACACTTGATTACTATTATCTGTGATATAGTCTCCAATAACTTTTTGCATGTTGGCAGATCTGTGAGCTCCTTCAGGACAGGGGCAGAGGGTATTTTTCTTTCCTGAACCCCACAGTGCTTAGAAAGCTTTGAGCCTATAGCAGGCACTCAGTAAAATAAGTAGAAATAAGTACTTGCTGAACTGTCTCACTTTGAATAGAATGCACCTCCAACAGTTTTTAGAGCTTTGTAGTAAAGTGTCAGGGCAAGCGGGGAGGGGCTCACAGCTGTCCAAGGCTTACTAAGAGGGAGCTGGAAAGAAGAAAGGACCACAGAAACACTTTTTTCTTACTCTCTCTGGGACTAGTAGTGAGCACCTTCAACATCGTTTGTTTGTGGTATATTTAAGGGACGATATATAGAAAAAGCCCCCATCTTGCATCATTTCTCCAAGTCACGTGTGACTGTTCCTCCGCTCTGGTGGGTCCTGATTCCACTGTGGACAATATTCTATTTCTCCTCAATCTTGGAAGCAGCACAGTGAGTCCTGGACCTGTCTGTGGGCGGGAGGTGGAGGGGCTACCCTCTCACACACTTCCTCCAGAAAATCCACCTCTCCTTACATGTCTTTTATCCGACTGAATGCCCATTGAGTGCAAGATCACTCTACCCTTCGATGGACTCCACTCTCTAAAATGGACTAGAATATTTAAAGGAGGGATGCCTCAAAGGAATGGATGGGGTTGATAGAGCAGTCTTAATAAAGTTTCCTTCTCCTAGTTATTTCCCTAAGGTGTTGAAGACCAGGCATAGTTTGATTTTGTTTTTTTCCTGCTATTGATTTTTCTGCTTAGCAGCATCTTGCTCAGGGAGAATCCCAGCTCTCATTGTCATCTGATTTCCTCCTCAAGAGCTGAACTATCCCATTGGGGCAAATCTCACCAGGGCAATAGTGCTGCTCTCATTGAACTCTCTCTGTTCAACCCTTCTCCTCTGATGTATTGGAGTGGAAACCTAAGCTGTTGGTCCCCAACACCGAAGAAGCAGGCAGGAGCAGAGAGGAAACCACCCACAGGCACTTTGCATCCGACTTCAACATAAGCACATGCCACATTATGAATAGTAAAATCATAGTCTTGTAACTCTATCTCAGGAGCACAGAGCCATTTGCCAACACTATCATGCCAACCCCTACAATATTATGTAAGGCAGGCACGAGCCCCTCTCTGTGGTCTCCTCCAGCCCCCATATAAAGAAAGGGGGTGTGGATTGCATTGCAGCTCAGCCCTCCTATCTTGGTAGCACCTTGGCTGCACCTTGCCCAGTTCATTCTTCATGTTGCCTCTATTAAAAAAAATACTGTGTGGGTGGGAATAATTAGGCAATATTAAAATGTCTTTTTTTTTACCAATTGAGAAAGAGGAAACGAAATGTTCCCAGGAATGCATCTCAGAGGGATTGAACATGTCACAGACACAGAATGCATCTTGGCCATCTGCTCCTGTATTTAGGTCCCCTTTGCACTTGGGCTACCCCAGCATCAATGTCCACCATGTGGGCAGGATCCAGCTGGTGACATTCAATCCATCACTGGCCTCCCACATCAGGGGACACTTCCCTGGGAATGCTGGCAGCCGGACAGCAGTGGCCCTCACAGATCAACAAGGACAGGCCTATTTTCCATCAAGCTGCAACCAGAACTTAGCAACTGAAAAAGTTTAGTTCTCTTTTTCTTCATTTCTCACTTCCTCTTTTTTTTTTTTTTCCTTTTATCCACAATGCCCTTCCTTGCAACCTTTCAGGCTTTCTTTGGTCTTCCAGCTCTGTTGGATCTGCCCTTCTTTCATACTTTCTTTTCTCAACTCTGTACTTTCCATTTTTCTAGTTACCTTTCATCATTCTTGTCTAAGCATATAAGAGAGAAGAACCTAATCCTTCAGTAAAAAGATGATCCACTTTACAGTCAGATTTTCTGCCATGTGTTTGCAGTGACCCTTTCAAACCTCTCTGTATTTACTGACCTGTTCAAAACCACTGATGAGCAAGCAGGTAGCAAGTACAGAGAGCATTTGATAGAACAATTCCTCTTTATAACAATGGCTTTGGTCAAGTGTGAATGGTGTTTGTATACATTTTACATTTTTGGCTTTAAAAAGTGGTTAAATCTTGAATCAGATCCCGTCAGGATTACTCAGCCTTCCTGGGCATGGCGTTAGTTTGTGTTTATTCTAGTTATCTGGACATATTTTTGGATCAAAGAAATACCAAAGCACGGAAGTTCTCAAATAGAGGCCTTTTGAAAGCTGTTTCCATTCACGAGCTCAGTATACCTCACTTGATAATTTAAAAAAGAAACTTTTTTTCTGCTTAACTGATACCAGGTATTCCAGCCCCAGTGCCATTCCTCTGCCAACCACCCACACAGGAGGAGAGTTTCAGGAAGCAGGGATATTACGGGTCTTGTTTATGTGTAGCCCAGCCCCAGCATGGTGCTGAGCACAAAGTAGGTTCAATGAGTGTTTGTTGAGTGAATGAGTGAGCAAGTAAGTCAACGTCGGTTGCCCTGGAAGGTGCTAGAGGACCCCGTGCTGGATTCAGGTGCCTCAGAAAATAATTGTCTGTGTAGAACAGAGGGAGGGTTTGCTGGGGCAACAAGAGAAAACCAGAGAAAGCAGAAATCCTTGTGGTCTTGCCCAGATCCCCTAACCTAGCTATCATCAAAAACACACATTTCTATTTAGTATACTAAACATCTACTGGGACTTTTATTCTGCTGGACAATATGCTAAACTCCTGTGATGACAAAATAAATAGGGCACTGTCCCTACCTTCAAAGAGTGTAGCAAGGAAACAAATAGTTTTTTTTAAACTCAAGTGTTCTATTTCCATGTATTAAACATATTGAATTGAATCAATGTTTTATTTTTAAAAGTCTGAGGAACCAGCCCTTTTGAACTACTGTCCTGTGTGGGTCTATAGTTCCTAACTCTTTGCACTGGCATAGCACAAGGACAGCAGACCATTCTTACAGGCAGTACCTAGAGGAAACACTCGATTTGAACTGGGTCCATGTGTCCTTCCTCTCATCAATTGTTTGCTCTTTGCACTTTGCATATGTCAGCATCGTTTCTCCCTAGCTGCACCTGGAATCTTTAATGGGATCTGTGACTGGTAACCTAGCAACCCCTCATTCATATTTGTCACAGAAGGAGCATTCATCTCATGAAGACCTTGCCAATCTCACTCCCTGACCCCACTGTTACTTTAGGGAAAGGTCCCTTTTCTAGAAATCTCCCTGAGAAACATGCTGAGGCTGGTGGCTGTAACTAATGCTTCTGAAGTGTTTCATCTGTTTAAAAGCACTTAGATCGATGAGCTCGTGTATTTGTGTTCCATTTCCTGCCCTGGCTACCAGTGGTTCTTAGCAGGACAATTTCAGGCCTGGCCATCACAGAAACCTGGAATCTTAGAGATGAATGTGATAAAACTTCTGGGGTGTCCTAAATTAAATTAGAGCAGGCCTGGGAAGGGGGCAGAGAAACAATAAAAGTTAACCAGTTAACTAACAGCCGTGGGCAGAAAAAAAAAGACTGCCCACGTTCCTGAGTGGATGCTTGAACTGAATCAATGTCCAGGTGGTCATTTCAGCTATTATCTGTAGGAAGAATAGCTGACCATCAGACGCCACTGCATCTTGCTTATGCATGAACTTTCCAGACTGATGCCTCCGGCCAATTTAAAAGTAACAAGTACTTTTTTCCCTTTGGACTCTGCACCTATCCCTAGACTCATACCTATCCCAGAATTGTCTCTGCCTCACCTTTTCCCACCCCACTCCTTATCTGTAGCCAATGTGAATTCTTTTAAAACAACTTTGTTCCCCAAACTCGTATAAAGGAGCCTCATCAATCCCTGGACAGGAAATATGTTCATCTTCCCCACGCAGACCTGCTGCTGGTGGCTTGGGCTCCACGCCCCAGGACTTGATCCTTCTTCTGGCTAACGTGTGGCTCACTAAACCCTTTCTTTCCAAAAAACTTTTAGCCATGAAGGTTTTTGCTTAACAAATAAGACTTCATACAGCTAACATCTTGCCTGATACTAGAACTCTTTCTGTAAAGTCCTAACAACTGGCCATGTAATTTGTCCTGCTGGATAACAAAGAGCTCTCTGTCTCTGGGGAGTGCTGTTTCCAATACTGAGCCCTGTGGTTTGTGAGAAATCTTTTTTTAGAAAGCTGATTTCTTATATTGAGCTAAAAATCACCTCCTTGCCTCTTCCTTCCTTATTTATTTCCTTCTGCCCTTCCCTCAACATTCTCTCACTCTTTATCCCTATTCTGTCTTTTACTAAGATAAAACCCATCCATTCCTTCTTCTTCACAACAACCATAATATTTGAAGATAGTTGTTATTTCTTAACTTCCCCCTCTTCAAGGTAAACACTCAGCCTTCCAGCATTTTATGTCTGGCGCTGTTTCTATAGCCCTAGGCATCTATACTCTTCTCTGGGTATACGATTATATGTTATGATACATCTTACATTGCCTTGGATCGAACATATCTTTCAATTGTCATCTGACCAATGTGTATTGTTATGATTACTTATTATTTGACACTATACTTCCATTTAATGGAGCCTACAATTATATTAGCTTTTTAAAGCAACCACATCACTCTATTGTATCACATTAAGCTTTGGCCAAAGAAAATCTTTAGGTATTCTGAAAAGAGAAACTGCAATTACACCAGGTTTTCCCTATTATGCTATGCTATTGTGCAATCAATTCTGAACCAAAGTATGTTGGCACAACACCAGTGATATTGACATAAGGATGTTGTTTTCTTCAAATGCTTCCAGAGTTCATTTCAGGCTTATTCCTCTAAGGCCAGCTCTTCCTCTCTCCCTTTGCCTGCCAGGAAGAATGTGAGGTATCCAACCTCTATGGTCCTACCTGGACTGAGACCATTTCTGCTTCTTTTTAAGTTTTACCTCATGCCAAGCACAGACTGTGGGAGAAGTCAATTCATAATCATTTGTTGGGCGGCCAAATGAATGAATGAATTAATGAATACAAGGATTTACAATCAACACTTCCTTCCCAGAACTCAACATTGCCATTTAATGCGGAAACTCCTTGCAGGTTTTATGTCCTATATCTTTAGGTGACCATGAATTTATTCTGGTCAAGGAAATTCCCCATACTTTCTGGAAGACTTGAGAGAATGTTCTCTCCTTAAAGGAAGAGCTGGTTGCCAATGCTTATTATTATAATTTGGTTTCTAGAGCTACTCTCTAAGCACAGGGGTATGGATATTATCCATTCACTATGTTGGCATAAAAAAAGATGGAGAGAAAAGCATAATGATAGCCTGTAGCACTAGCAATTTATATCATATGGTGAGAATCATTTCTATGAGTGCTTTCATTTTGCTCAAGACCAACCAAGCCTTGGGGAAATATTTGCAAGTTATCTAAACCAGCAAACATTTGCTCCAAGAGAGGGGAGGATGGGCAGATTTTATTTTCCATCCCTACGTCCATAATTGTGAAAGCAAGTCTTTTTTGAGTGTCATGTGGCTTCTAACACTACCAAACCCTCCCATGGCAGCACCATTGAGCAAGCTGGTATTACTGATAGCTTAGTGAGTTCTGGAGCCTGCTCTGGCTGCTGGTGACTCTGAACCAAAAACATTTTCAAAGAAAAGCTGGTAATTATTGGATGGAGCAATGTTTGTGCTCCTATGAACCCCTGCCCAGGTGAGAACCGGGCTGCCCAAGTTATTTCCCTCTACCCTTATGCCTAAAGGTAGCATGGTGGTCTGTACAATGAGGCCAGTTGTCTTCAGAAATTTGCAAGGCCTGTGCTTTGTCTAGAAATGAAGAGGCAACAGGGAATTCTCTTAAACAGAGGAGAAGAAATTATCAGAGAGCAAGAAAATATATATAGTTAGCTCTCAGAAGAAATCAAAATGGTAAATAATAAAAGATTATTCATTTTACTCTCCTCTGGTGTCCAGGCCATTCTGAACCCTGGGGTGGGAAGGATGAAGAGAGCTTAATTTCCTCTTCTATGAAAATTTCCCAAACTTTGGAGCCAAGAAGACATTTGTAGCATCAAGGGATATTGAATCATTAAATTGGAGTACGGTTTACACTGGCTGTGCTTCAGTATCCTTATTAAAAAGAAAGCAAGGAGTTTAATAAAAATGTAGTCCTGCCTGTTGCCCTTCAGTGCCCCTTATACACTGTGGGAAGTATCAGAATGTGCCGAATTAAGTTGCTACAAAGGGGAATTGCAAGGGGAGTTGGGACTCTGTGTGTTTTGAAACTGCAAACCACCTCTCTGTGCACTGTGTGGTTAACTTCTTGTACCCTATGGTCTGGCAAGACCATGTTCATAGTGGTTAAAGGTATATACAAGGAGTCAGCTAGATGTGGGCTCAAATCACAGACATACCACTTACTACTTATGAAATCATGAGCACCACACTTAAGCCTCCAGGACCTTCGTATTTCTTACTATAAAAAGGTGGTAATAGTATCTGTCAACTCTGTTGTGAGTAATAAACCCATTAATGCCTGTTAAGTGCTCATCACAGAGCCTGGCACACAGTAAAATAGGAAAATGCTTTTTAAAAAGTTATTTTCTGAGTAGGAGCTGAGACACAATATACTTTTGGCAACATGAAGCTATTTCCAAAGACCTGAATGTATTTAGTGAAATCCTCTATGTGGTCAGCCCGGCACTGTGCATCACGCAGCATACAAAGGAAAGAAGCATTTTGGCATTGACAGCTTTCCTCTGGATTTTCCATGTTCTCAGTGTGCCATTCATTAGGAAACTGAGGGAATAAACAGATGCCCTATTACTGGACTACAATGAAACACTCAGCATAGGTCATTCCAAACTTTAAATGAACTCACAACGTCATATTTGTGTTATTGCTTTTAAAATCCTGCAGCTCCAAAACACTTTTATAAGAACCCTGGCAAGAAAGATCTGTTTTTTCTTTCCCTGATCTAGTCTACTTTCTGGAGAGATACTGAGCTGCCCAGTGCAACATCACACAGTGGGACAGAAGTGAGTGGAGGCAGAAAGAAAGATCTAAATATTCCACACTCCAATCATTCACCTCTGGGAGGGTGGTGAGCATGTGGCTGTGACCTCCGAGAAGGCCACCGCATTCAGACTCCTAAAGGCTTTTGTGTCTGTCTGGAAGCTAAAGAAGCCTGGAAGCTTGGAGCAAGTTGTAAGTGGGTTTTTTCATTTGTTTGTTTTCAGTTACTGAGTAAATTATTAAGAGGAACTGAAAAAAGAATTATGCATGAGACTGGATTGCTGGGAAGGTGTGTGGGCGTGGACCCGTGCAGGGTGTATGAGAGGAAGACAGAGGCAGGGACAGAGATGGGGGCAGACAGAAACCCCTCCCAGGAGCCCAGATCTTGGTTCCTTTAGGACGTAAGGCCAAAGTGGCTAACGCTGTGATGAGAGAACAAGGAGAAGGAATCGAATATCTCACTTTCTTTAACAGTTAGAGCCTTTTTTTCTAGACGTAGGATACACTCTAACAGGTTCCTCCTGCGCTGCAAACCCCCTGTTTTCTGTGGTCACAAACCACCAATCATGAGGTTTACAGCCTGGGTGGGGCTGACACCCACTTCCCAGCCTTGGGTACGTCAGCATGGTGGAGATCTCAGCTGCTCCTAGCTCCAAAGGAACGTTTGGGGTCTCTGAAGTCAGGGGCCCTCAGAGAGCACCAGACCCCTTCCTCTGGACCTGGTCATTTGGGCAGGGACACAGGTCTTTGCAAGACCAAAGCTATAACTCCAGTGCTCAGGATAACAACCAATGAGATAATTTAACCCAGTAACTGAAACTAACACCCATAATTTACTTCTAGCTTCCAGACATCCCTCAGCCCTCCAAACAGTCCCTAGAGCCTTCAGAAATTTCTGTATCCCATGGTCTAGGTGTTTACCCCCTCTTGCCCGTGAGTCTGCCCTCTGAGCTGCCTCCTGACAGGGAAGGGTGGGCAAGAATATGACAGGCCTGCTTTCCCTCGTCCTCTGCTAGCTGCTTCATGGGCCCTGGCAGAGCGGGTCCTCTGTATGGGAGTGTAAAGGAAGGTGTCCCTGGGATGGTGATGCCTGTTTTCTTTCAAGGCACGTTTCATTTGGACTATAAACAAGAGAGTGCCTCACTCCTTTCCTGCTCCCCATTTTACATTGAGGGATGTCAGGCTCTCAGTGCTCAGTTATAGAGGTGAGAGGATGTAGTAGAAACTGTGGGCCCAGGAGGGAGGAGTGGCAAGCCTGGGCTCTCTGCCTGGGAGCTGACCTTGATTTTGATTGGGACAGTGGTGCGCAGACTTGCTCTGAGTGTATTCATTTTGCTTCCTGCCCTGACAGGCCAGTGTGGAGAATTTCACTTACAAGCTGGATTGGGAACTCTCAAGAGGGAAGACCCAGTGATCTCAACCACAGAGGAGAATTGGAGGAATCTCTCCTCCCTCCCTGCTTCCCATCTGAACCTGGACCCTGCAAGGAATGGGGCACAGGTAGGATGACAAAAATGACCCAAACATACTCAGGGTTCCTGGGCCACAGCACATAAGAAGCAGAGCCAAGCCAACCCGAAGAGAGGAAGACACCCCTGCGGGGCTCTGAGGAATCCCTCCTCTCTCCTTAGTTCTGTGATGGGCTGCAGGGTAGGCTTACGGCAGCTGTTCTCCACCAGGGCACCAGGTTGCTCTTACCAGTGTCCTTGGTCCTCTTGCTGGAGTGACCGATCCAGAGTACACCACTGAGTCTCCACCATTTGAGAATAAGTTAGGTCATTTAATCCATAGACAAACCCATGACTGCTCTAAAATGGGCTGACCCACTCAACCTCCCCCCAGGTGGGAGATACAAGCTCCATCATACACAGTGGTTATCACCAACACTTGCTCTGCAGATGTAGGCCATCTATTGACTAGAGCAGATGCTTGTTAAAGAGCTCTCATTAAAATGAGTTCACTGCCTCTCTGAGCAGGAACATGGTTTTATCACAGGCAAATGGTCTGTCTATGCGTCAGCCATTCACCACGTCCCTAGACGTCATGGCGCTCAGAGACTGGCCAGGACATAGCTATGGAAAACCATTAACATGATAGGAAAGGCACACAGGAGCCTCCCCTTCCAAGGGCTGGACCTCCCAGGGGAGAGTGGGGAGCTGCAAGGCTTCGATCAAGTCAGCTTTCATGACTCTCCTGCCGCAAATGCCTCATAGAGCTGATGAGCTGGTGTTTAAAGATATGGGTAGTGTTCTCACAATGAGATGTCACTTCATACATGTTAGAATGGCTACCATCAAAAAAAGGCAATAATAATTGCCAGCAAGGATGTGGAAAGTGGGAACCCTGTGCACTCTTGGTGGAAGGCAGACTGTGGTGCAGCCACAGTAGAAGACAGTATGGAGGTTCCTTGAAAAATTAAAAAAGGATTACCTTATGATCCAACAGTCTCATTTCTGGGTATTTATCTGAAGGAAACAAAATTACTGTCTCAGAGAGCTATTGGCATCTGCGTGTTCACTGTAGCACTATTTACAGTATGGGAACAATGTGTTTGTCTATGGATGATAAAGAAGATGTGAAATGTATATTTGTCTCTGTGTGTGTATGTAAGTATATGAGATGGGCAAAAGTAGGTTTACCATTGTCCATATGGAAAATACAATGATTAATAAATAATAATACAAGAATAAGCTCTATTTCTCATACTCACAACTGTAAACCTTCTTCTGCCTTCTCCTGCACACGCATGCATGCACACACACACACACAATGGAATGTCATTCAACTATGAGAAAGAAAGAAATATTTCCATTTATGACAACGTGGATTATAGGGTATTGTGTTAAATGAAATAATAAGTCAGACAAAAACAAATACTGCATGATCTCACTTACGTGGAACCTAAAAAAACTGAATTCATAGAAACAGAGGACAGGTTGATGGTCACTGGAGGTAGGGCTTGGGGGGACACTGGGAGAAATGAGAGACGGTGCTGGTTAGAACCACAGTTTTCTCAGCCACCTAAGAGCTGACCGGGACTTCACTGAACACCAGCCATGAAACTTCCCCACAGCTGACACTTCCTGTCCTGGGAAGCTGGCCCCATGGCTCCACTCCCCAAAGGGGCTCTCCAGGGCCTATCTTTGCCTTCCTCTCACCATCTTCTGTCCTGAGTTCATCATCATTTTTTCTTTCCATATTTTACTTCATTTTTTCTGCCTATAACAGTACACAGTCATCACAGAAAATTTAGAACATAAAATGTAAATAAACAAACAAAAACCTGCACTGTTTTCCAAAAAGCCAGTTTCCTCTCAAATTTCCCTGCCCCTTTTGACTCCCTCCCTTCTCCTCCTCCCTGCTCTTAGTCCTTGTTAGCAAAAGAGTTTTCCATTAGCATTTTTCAAATCTCCCTATCTTAGAGGGACAAATATTACCATGCAGATCAACATATTACAACCCAATTACTTTTCAGTCACAAGCAACCCCAACCAGATTGTGGTTATTCTTAATTTGCATAATTTTGGCAAAGAGGTAAGAGATGCAGCGAGAAGCTGTGGGGTCCTGACATATCTCCAAGTGAACCCAGCCAGACCTTGCTGTGGAGAGGAACATAGTTTGGAAACAAATAAAAAGAAGATGTATTGAGTAATAGGAGCACATGGCCGTTTAACAGCAAAGGAGAAGCATCCAGAGCTCTGCCACGGGTGAGCCTGCTTCTGCCCAGAGACAGAAGCAGGAACCACATGATTTCTCACACTCCCTTCCAGCCACATGTGATACCATACGGCTTCAGGAAAATAGCGTTTACTGAAGGGGTTCAGTGGCAGAGGGGCTGTTCTCTGGCATTGTCTTCCCTGTAGGCCTCTGCGAAGTTCATCCTGGCTGCCTGCCCAGGTCAAGTAGACATGTTAATAACTTTCGAGACTCTCTATCCCCACCCTCCCAGGAAACCTTGTGGCTCCCAAGACAGTATGTTCTAAATAAAACGTCGGAAAAGAGGGCCATAGGTGGGCTAACATGTGTAACAGGATAGTCGAATGGCTGCTACCCCCAAACAGACCTGTTGTTTAATTACCCTAAAGGACATGTGTGACACCGCAGTGGAGGCAGACGCAGCACCTGGCGTGGAGTTGCAGCAGGGTGCCTGGTGACAAGCACTGGGACCCGCATGCCCTGTGAAGGGACTTTGCCTTGGATTGTAGGGAACAGGAAGCCATCGGAGGATTTACTTATTGTTCTTATTTCCATCTACATTTTTTTTTTGTCCTAGCCTCCATATACTCAGGAAACATATGACCAACATCCTCCTGTCAAAAACCTGTCATATATTTGAAAACAATGACATTTCACACATTGATCTTTCCTCATTAGGTTAAGTGGTCTTAATTCTTTAACCTGGGACCTCTTTTTCATCTGCATCCTGTCTTTTCATCTGTGTCACTCTTTCTGTATTGTCTCAAGCTTTTCCCTATCTTTTCAAAAGTACAATAAACAAGATGGCATGTGGTTTTGTAAGAGTTTAACAGAGAAGCATAACAAAATGACTATTTCTCCTTTTTCTCATGTATAATTTTTTAAGACACATTCTAGAATCATGGTGGGATATTTCCCCATGATAACGTGATACGGTTGGCATGTTTCCCAGCATGGGCGCATCGACATCTCCAGTCCCCTTCCCCATATTTCTACTAGGATATTTCCAGCCACCTTCCCATCCATTAGCACTGTTTGGTCATGGTGTGCTGTTTGCATTTACCCCTAATCATTACTAACTGTGATCCATTTTGTTTTAATCATCTGAGTTTATATTTTACTTTAAATCATAAGTCCTGGATCTCTTCCCTTCTACCTCTCCCTCCCCTCCAAAAAATATGGTTCTAGGAAATAAGGTGCTGAATGTGTTCTTCTTCTCACAAGTTGAACAACACACTGACTAAAAGTCTTTGAACTGGCTGAGAGACAGGTCTGGGCCCTTTACTTACATGTGAATCACCAGTGTCAAACCTACTTTCTGACTATGATGTCGTCCCCCTGTTTTCAGACTCCTGTCACTTTCCATTTCTTAAGGAATGTCCTGCCTGTTAGGTCTTTTCCAAAATGTTGCTATCAGGGTTTCTGGAATTACTTTAAACCTTTCAAAGATCATGCCCTCCCCACCTCTTGATTCAGGATTTTCCATGATTCCCCAAATGATGAATATTACATTGTTGCTTTTGCAAAGTTTTTATTTTTAATTAAGAAAAATCAATTTCCTTCTTTACTGGTATAAATTTAGTTTATCTCATTTACCCTTGTTGGGAAGCTGTAATGGTGTTAATTACATTAAGGGTTTCACACTGATTTGGAGGTGCTTACCAAGAGATGTCCTCAGAGATTGGTGAGCAAGCTGAGGCGAGATGGAAGTGATGTGAAGTTAGCAGTGATGTGAAGACAGAAATAGGAAGCTTTTTGGAATGTGTAAGCAGCCATTAAGCTAATAAAATTGGTTTTCATATTAATTTTAACTCTGAATTGTGAATTTTCTACATGTAATGTTCAGTTGTGAGGAACTCAGAAAATGATACTGCCTTTTTTTTTAATCCTAACTAAAGAGAAGTGGAAGAGGAAACAGCACACAAGCTTTTTTTTTTCTCCCTACCATTAAAAGAAAAAATGGCTTATCAAGGAGGGAGCGAGTTATAGGAGAAGCTAGACTTGTCCTCAGGAAAATTTCATTCACAAGAGATCACATTTAAATAGAGAATTAAAATTTGCAAAGAGCTTCTCCATCTCTGTCATGAGAACCCCAGCAGGTGTCCAGGAGGAGCAGCCCAGTCTTGTCACAGAGGGACTGGGCAGAGAGAGCTGAGGGAGGGTGTCCTAGGGCCCAGAAGCAGCAGCTGAACTGGAAATGACTCCGTGCCCACTTTGTTGCCAGTACTGTCTTCACTCAGCCCTTCACTGTACCCTACCTGTTGCCACTGTACCCCATCCCTCAGTTACTATGAATAGAGAGTCTGGCTTATGGTGAACACTTAGAAATGTCACCGTTATAATGGAGAAAGGCAGGATATTAGGCAGGTTCATAAATTAACATGGTAACTCAGCACAGATGCATGAGTCCGTTGGGAGCCCTCTGGCTGAGCATTGCTCTGAGGACCTGGGGCGCCAACAGCACGTGAAGGTGAAGATGAGGGAGCCCAGGGAAGGGACAGGGACAGGTGGGGGCTGGGGCCAGGGCCTGGCTGGGCATCTCTACCAGAAGACAGCAGGTGAGAGGCGATCCTAAAAGTGGGGATCACTAAAGAGAAGACCAAGGGGAAGGTAAGATTGACTCAGTACACTGGCACCCTTGTGTCTGCTGGCCCCAACAACTGGCTTCATGCCTATTATTGTTCATATTTGAGGGGGAGGGTTGTGAGGGTGGGGAAGGTCTGAGCACAGCCAGGACACTGGGAGGTGTTCTCTGGCTGAGTCAGGTAATTAAATAGAACACAAATGTTGGAACCCAACTGGCAGATGTGCCTGTTATGCTGAGACAAGTTCACAGGACAGTGGGCATCATCTGCGTTGAGCTGATTGATGGATGGATGCTCCAGTTCTCACTTAAGGAGGTGAAGCATCAAACTCCTTGTATCTGGTCAGCTGTAGGGAAAGGCACACGTGGCATCCCCAAACAATGCCACACACACTTCAGCAAGGAAGCAACCAACATTTTCTCTCTGCCTAAGGAAAAAAGGGCCGAAACAGAGTGTCCCAGGGCTGAGCTTGTATACCATGTTATAAATAAGAAAGAAATATATATGTAACATATATATTTTAAATTTTTGACCTCAAGACTAATTGTCAATTTCAGATGTATAAGCAATACCTATAGGCAGAGCTACCAGACATTCCCAGGAAAGTTTTTTGTCTCCTGGTATGTCCCTCCATCTGTCTCTGTCCCTCAAGACATGAAGGGGACGGAGAGGTTTGCTGACAAGCCCAGCAGGTCTGTCTCAGGACATGAGGTCCTTACAGAGAAGATGTGCTCTTGACCTAGGCTATTTCATTATTGCTGTCAGTTTTCAGAATGTCTCCTGGGCTGGTGATATGTGGTTAGGTAATAAAGAGTTGCTAGTGAACTGCTTCAGGGTATGGTTAGAGAAACGGGAAGAAGGAAAAGAAACACACTATAGGATGGGAGTGGGGGAGTGTTGGGAGAGTGGGGGTTGGGCTACTCTGATTTTTAACCTAAAAAAGAAAAAGGGGAAGGAGAAAAATTTATAGAGTCTATAACTCATCGAAAGTGAGGCAGGTTGGATTCTAAATAACAGCATTTAACTCAGTAAAAGCTGTATGATTCCAATAGCTCTCAGCACAGAAGTAGAACAACATGAAGTTTGAGGCAGAACACAACTGAACTAGGGTGTGCCCCTTTCCTTACAGGGCTAGCAGCCTAATAGTGGTGTTGAAGGTAGGAAAGGCCCTTTAACTGCACTCCCAAAGTTAGAAGACTAAAATACTCTCCAAAAGCAAAGAGGTGAGGAGAGAGGAAAGGGGACTGGTTAAGATGTTGGTAATTGTTGAAACTGGACGCCGACTCTATGGTGCTGGCGGTGGAGTTCAAGTTATCCTAGTCCTTCTAGTTTCTTGTATGTTTGGAAATTTCCCTGGTGAAAGTTTTTAAATGGTGGGGAGACAGCAGAAAGAGAAGAAAAACTACACTTACATATTTTACTTAAGCTATTTTTGCCCTTGTTAAGTGGGGTTATCTTGAGCATGTTAGGGAACAGCTAATTCTATTGGTTAGATACCACTAGTTAATTAGAAATGGGACAGAAGGTAGCAAAGATGTTAAGAAGAGAAAAGAATCACAGTGAGCACAGGGGGTGGGGTGGATTCTGGAGTAGATAGGTAGGGGGCCTTGAGGGCCCATGAGCGGGAGTGAAAGAAACCACTAGAAGAATGCCAGATTCATTTGTTCTTTCAGCAAATATTTACTGTGCCCTCTGTTCTGGCCCAGTTCTGGGCCCTGGGGACACTGCATGAGCCAAACAGCCTCTTTCCTCATGGCACTGGCATTCCAGGGAAGGAGGGAGCCGGACTCCATGGACATTCCAGTCAGCCTCCCTGCTGAGTTTGGGGATCCCAGCTCCCTAATCCAGCCCCTGCTGCTGCTTCTGGTCACCTCTTTTATCCTTCTATCTGGGAGGCCGTGAACAGACCAAGCAATTGGGACAGCAGAAGGGCTGGGGAGATGAGTACCAGCCACCAATGTCATCTTACGTCTACGAGAACTGAGGTGTTCCTCTCTTCCCTTTTAGAGGTTCATTAAAGTTGACCCACTGAACCTGGCCTAAACACACCGGCCAAACACTGAACGGTTTGTTTCATGGCCCAGAACAACTTCTGACATCACAAGCGCAGTACTGAAGAAAGCTGAGCCAGCATGCAAGGTTTGCCGTGTCTCCCTTATCTATGGGAGAGATGTTCCAAGACTTTCAGTGGATGCCTAAAACCACAGATGTTACCAAACCCAAATATGCCATGTTTTTGCTATACATACATACGTTTTCACTTAAAGGAATCACTTGATTGCTTCTCTGTGGGATATCTCAATTGCCAACATCACTACTCTTGCCTTTGGGGCCATTAAGTAAAACAAGGGTCACTTGAACACAAGTACTGGAACACCACCACGGTAGATCTGATAACCCAGGTGGCTACTCAGAGGACTAATGAGTGGAGAGTGTATGCAGCATGGGGACATCAAACAAAAGGTGGATTCAACTCCGAGATGGGACAGAGCAGGGTGGTGCGAGATTTCATCACGCTACTCAGAATGGTGGGCAATTTAGAAATTATGATTTGTTTATTTCTTGAATTTTCCATTTAATATTTTTGGACCATGGTTAATAATGGACAAATAAAGCCATTAAAAGTGAAAACTCGGATAAGGGGAGACTGTTACTGTATTTTGTTAATATCAATCAAAGCCTCATGCTTGCGGTGTGAACATCTCACCAGGGCTGGGAAGCTGCTGCAGGCAGTTTCCAAGCCCTGCCCTCCACACTCTGACCTTAACTTGATTCTCCCATTCTGTGAGGGGAGGCTGCCTCACACCTGCTTGAGTGCCCCAGTCTCTCTCTGGGACCAGTGCCCACTGGGTGAGATGGCCCTCTACCAGGAAGCTCTCCCTACATTGCTGTGTTTTTGTCATCCCTACCTGGGATATCCCTTCAGTGAGGTTATGACAGAGTGAAAATGTGACCAACTCTGCAAACAGGCAGTTCTGAGAAGGCACCTGCTTCCAGTCCGTTCCTGCAGCACCAGGTCCTGCCGAAACACTAGGATTAGAACTTGTTAGTCATTGTTGAAAAACTGCAGTGGGACCCATTTATAAACACAAAAATGAGAAATCCCAGGATTGAAAGCATGGATTTATTTTTGACACTTCAGACCTGACACCTCCAAACACCTGTATGAATCAGCTATGGGTCAGAAGAGAGAACAAGCAGACCTTGGGCTATGAGTGACATCCACTCACATTAAGTGGAAGAATGTGGTGTTTTGGGAAGTGGTTCAAGGGTAAACAAAGCATGAGATGGAGTGAATGCTTGGTTTTAACCACTTGGTCTTAGACTTAAAGAAGAACAGCCACAGTACAATGAGTATGTCAGAACCCCCAGGGACCCTTGAGGAGCACCTCTGTAGGCTGGGGCACCCCCAGCTACACGTCTCTGCCACCACTAGCTTTGCTGTGCCACTGAGCTCAGCGTATGCAATGTGCTCTGCAATATTTGTTCTCCTTTCTCTGTTTTGGCCTTGGTGTTGGTGCTTGTGGGCATGTAGGTTTCACAGCTAGGCTCCAGCCTGGTGGGCTCATGACTCTCACTGTCACAGGCACCAATTTTGAGGGCCTTTCCTTTTCTCTCCCCACACCCTGTTCTTACGCAGGCTGCTGCACGCCAGCTCTTTTCTGTGGCACCCGCTCCTGCCACTGGGCCACTTGTTCTTCCCAGGCAAATGCTAAAGAGACATTCTGCTCTCCAGCAGAATGGCATACTCCTATATTTAGCCACATTGTGTAATATGTGACAATACACTTTGTACTCAGGGTGCACCTTTTATCAAAGGAACTTCATGCACTCTGCAAACATCTCTTGCGCAACATCCTTAGATGGAAGGAACATGCCAAGTACTGCGATCTTGGGATCCCAGCTGGAGAGACCGAGACACAAGGAGGGAGGTGTGGCCCGGGTCTCCCGACGAGTCAGGACCCAGCAAAGGACCATGGGCTGCTCCCTGGATTTTTATCAGACTTTGCTTTCTGAACTTTACAGCCTGCAGCTTCCCCAAAGCTGGTCCTCTTCTCCCAACACAGAAACATTCCTCTGCTCACACAGACATCCCTGTGCAGAGACATACTTGATACTTGCCTTGAGAACCCACACATCCATCTCAACAGAAATGCAGACGTGCCCTCTGCTGTGGCCAACATTTGCTTCACTGTGGTACCTCAATGTTTGGGAGAGCTGTTTCCATGCAAATCTACACCTTGGCTGATGCAGAAAGTTGTAGGGGACCCCAAAGAAAATGCCCCATAACTTAGAGTCCAGATTACATCTTGTTGTAACACTGAGTGGCTAATAAAATGCTCTGATCAGGGAAGTGGCTGTGCACAGCCTTGTGGTGAGAGGCACAAGACTCAGGGTGAGGGGGTCCCCAGGTATGTTGCTCAGGGATTTCTTGGATATAAGCAGGATCTATCTTCTCAGAAAGAGCAAATTACATCATATGTTAGGAGTTCAAAACCAATTGCTTTTTTTTTTGTTTGTGTTATTGTCCCTGATAATTGACACTCCATTACAGGAGGCTTAGGGATGTGATGACAGTTCTTACAGCTAAGCAAAGGTAGAAATGGCAGAAAGCAACGGTAACTGGAATAGGCTTTGGTTATGGAATGTTTCCCGTCACGGTAAGATAGTTCAGATAGTTCTATGGCTGAAAATGGAGGCTTCGTGTTTTCCCCAAATGGCCACACCAATATACCATTGACCCTTGAACAATACAAGTTTGGACTACCTAAGTTCACATATACATGGAGCTTTTTCAATAAATACAGTTGGCCTTTTGTAGCCCCAGGTTTTTCATCTGTGGATTCAACCAACCTTGATGGAAAACAATATTTTCACACTCCCAACCATGGCTTCCCATCCGGGGATCGAAAAAATACTATTTTCAATCTGCAATTAGGTGAATCTGAGGATGTAAAGGGCCAACTATAAAGCAGAAAGTTATATGTGGATTTTCAACTGTATGGGATGGGCACCCATAAATCCCTGTGTTGTTCAAGGGTCAATTATAATCCCATTCCACAGGTGAGGTGGGATCTACCTTCTCTCCCCTAGAACCCACGCAGATACTTGCAGCTTCCTTAACCACTACAATATGATGAAGGTGATGGGTGTAACTTCCATGACTAGGGCACAGAGGGCAGTGCAGCATCCATCTGGGTGCCTTGGATTGCTCCCTCTGGCAAAACCACGCCCAGAGGACACTCAGCAGCCTTGCAGGGAAACCCATGCAGAGAAGAGCTAAGCATCCTCCTTCCTCCTATAGCTGCCACTAGCTTCCCTGACATGTGAATCTTAGGGGCAGACTGGATAGCCCTATCAAATCTTTGGATACTGCAGCCCCAGCCAACATAAGACTGAAACCACATGAGAGATTCCAAAGGAGAGCTGCCAGGCCAAGTCCTTCCCAAATTCCTGATCAGCCGAAGCAGAAATCAGTATTGTTTTGTAAGCCACTATGTTTTGGGGTAATTTGTCATATAACAATAGATAACTAAAATACCATGGAAAGACTTTAAGCAGAAGGGTGTTATGAGAAGATCTAGATGGGGGAAAAATCAATGAGACCGCTATTTATAAAATAGAACAAGATTGGGGGCAAGACAACCAGTTATGGAAAATGTCCATAATCATACCTAAGTCATAGAGGCATTAGAGATTCTTTAAAATGGCAGATGAAAAATGCCTAAAAGTGCCTGACACAGAGAAGAGGCTCCATAGGTAGGTATTACTATTGTTATCACAAGGCAGGCTAGTCAGAGGTGTTATGAGAAGGCAGGGGTAGGAGGACATAGGCAAGGCAGGGCCATTTTTTTTTTAAAGTGAACACATATGCTTCTCTTCCATTTATATCCTACTTGCTTTGGATGCTATATCATTTAGAATTAAGTTTGGCTGAAGGAACAGAAAACCCAAAATAACAGTGGCCTCAGTAAAACAAGTGGTTTGGTTTCTCTGTTGTAAAAATCTAAAGGTTATCAGTTTAAGGTCAGTTTGGTGATTCTACAGTGACAGAAACCCAGGCACCTCATGATTTTTGCTTTGCTACATGCAGCTCCCATGCTCAAGCGCCTCTCATGGTCCAAAATGGCTATTGCAGTGCTATCCATTACATCTGAATTCCAGCCACTTGGAGAAAGGAAAGGACAAAAAGAATGCCCCTGTTATTGAAGAGCAGTTACCAGAAACTGCACACACCAGTTCCACTTGTATCCCACTGATCAGAACTAGTGACATGGACAAAGCCATCTACAAGGGAGGCTAGGAAACATATAGTCCGTCCTGTGCGGTCATGTGCACAGTTATGAACTGGGGACCTGTTACTAAAAAGAGGAAAATGGAGATAGAGGAAACAATAAGCAACCAGCCACAGATGACAAATCCCTTGTATATATCAAACTCAATGACGGAAAATGCCATTTCCAGCACAAATCCAGGTAGAGGTTTGTATCAGACACCACTCATCAGATTCTCTGCTTCTCACAACTCTAAGATCTTTGGCCACTTTTCCCATCACAAACACTACCATAAAACTACCTCAATTTTCAGGGACATAATATTATATAGAGAGAACCCTAAAGACTCCACCAAAAACTATTAGAGCTGATAAATGAATTCAATAAAGTCGCAGGATACAAAATTAATATAAAGAAGTCTGTTGCATTTCTAAGTGCTAATAAAGAATGATCAGAAGGAGGAATTAAGAAAACAATCTCATTTACAATTGCATCAAAAAGAATAAAATACCTAGGAATAAATTTATCCAAAGAGGTAAAAAACCTGTACATTGAAAATGATAAGACATTAAAGAAATTAAAGAGGACACAAATGAATGGAAGGATATACCATGCTCATAAATTGGAAGAATAAATATCATCACTCTTTTTAGACCTAGAACAAATAATCTTAAAATATATATAGAACCACAAAAGACCATGAATAACCAAGCAATCTTGAGGAAAAAAACAAAGTAGGGAGTATTATGCACCCAGATTTCAAACTATACTACAAAGCTATAATAATCAAAACAGTATGACACCGGCACACCAAAATGGACACATAGATCAATAGAACAGAGTAGGGAGCCCAGAAATAAGCCCCCACTTATATGGTCAATGAACTTACAACAGAAGAAGCAAGAATATACAATGGCGAAATGACAGTCTCTTCAATTAATGGTATTGGAAAACTAGACAGTTACATACAAAAAAGAAAAAGAAAAAAAAAGACACTGGACCACTCTTTGCCAACATATAAAAAATAAGTTCAAGATAGGAAAAAGACTTAAATGTAAGACCCAAAACAAGAAGAAAGCATAGGCAGTAAACTTTTTGACATTTGTCTTAGCAATATCTTTTTGGATTTGTCTCCTAGGGCAATGACAACAAAAACAAAAATAAACAAATGGGACTACATCAAACTAAAAAGCTTCTGCTTTAACAAAACTAAAAGAAAACCTACTGAATGAGAGAAGATATTTGCAAATGATATATCTAATACAGGGTCAATATCTAAAATATATTAGGAATTCACACAACTAACATAAAAAATCCAATTAAAAAATGAGCAGAGGACCTGAATATACAACTCTCCAAAGATATACATATGGCAAACAGACATATGAAAAGATGTTCAATGTCACTAATCATCAGAGAAATGTAAATTAAAATCACAGAGATATCCCCTCATGCCTGTCAGAATGTTTATCATCAATAAATGAACAAACAAGTGCCAGTGAGTATGTAGAGAAAAGGGAAACCTTGTGCACTGTTTTGGGTATTTACCTAAATAAAATGAAAACACTAATTCAAAGAGATATATGAACCTCTATCTTCACTTCAACATTATTTACAATTGCCAAGATATGCAAGAACTCTAGTCCATCAGTAGATGAGTGGATAAAAAAGTGGTGATGCATATATACAATGGAATACATGTATTATTCAGCCATAAAAAAAGAAAAAAAATCTTGCCATTTGTGACGACATGAATGGACCTAAAGGATATTATGCTAAATGAAATAAGTCAAAGAAAGATTTCACTTATATGTGAAATCTAAAAAAAGAAAACAAACAAACAAAACAAAACCAGACTCATAGAAATAGAGAACTGATGGTTGCCAGAGGGAAAGAGTGTAGGGGGGATGGCTGAAAAGATAAAGGAGAATAAGAGGTACAAACTTCCAGTTATAGAAAAGTAAGCTGTGCAGATGTAGTGTATAGCACAGGGAATACAGTCAATATTATAATAACTTTGCATGGTGACAGGTGGTTACTAGACGGAGTGTGGTGATCACATTGTAAGGTGTATAAATTTTGAATCCCTACGTTGTACCCCTGAAACTAATATAATATTGTATGCCAGCTATACTTTAATTAAAATAATAATAAAGTTAAATTAACCATCAAAATAAAATAAAACTAAGAAAAAATGGCCCTTCCAGATCAAATACACATAACCAGTTGATCTTGACAGTAAACAGGGGCCAGCTCGGCAGGGCACCCTCTTATTGGCTCTCTCTCTCTCCACTGCCTTTCTGCTCTGGCCCTTCACTCTTCTCTCCTTTGGAGTAGTAGCTACATGCTCTTGCTTCAGGCTCTGGTTTCCAGGAAAGCCAGACTAAGACAAAGCCAGCATGCCATGGGTAACTCCCCTCAATCTACGCTCTTTGCCCTTGTCTTCCCCATTTCCCAGCCAGCAGGGCCAGAGTGTATTTGTCTTAAGAAATACGTAAGATTACAGAGCAGAAGTCAGTCTTCTGGCAGGTGCAGGTGAAGCCCTGCTTTGTCTAATGCTTCCCAATCTCCTCATCCCAGACAAACAAGAACCCAAATTTAACAAGGTTTCTGGTTACATTTGTAAAAAAATAGCTCTGTAAACTAAAAACTGGTTATCTCTCATCAGCTTGTTTATGAAGAAAATTTAATTGCGGAGCTCATTTTTAACAGGCTGAGTTGAATATAAAGAAATACAGGGATAAAATCCAGATAGTTTTACCAAAAACTTCATTCCGATTTCCCTCCCATTCCCCATGCATCTGGAATCTTTCCTTTGCTAGTCTCATATGGAGCCCTGGGTAGGTCTGGGCTTCCTCACCTCTAGAGTGGGAGTTATGACTACACTTAGCCCTTTCACTGTAATTGAATTCTCACTACAACCTCAGTTCCCAGGAAGGTAAACAATGTTCTTCTTTCTTTCTTTTTTTTCAAAGACTTTATTTATTTATTTTTTTAGAGAGAAGGGAAAGGAGGACGGAAGAGATGGAGAGAAACATCAATGTACGAGAACCTCTCACTCACCCCAAGCTGGGGACCTGGCCTGTAACCCAGGCATGTATCCTGACTGGGAACTGAAACTCTGTTTCACAGGCCAGCACTCAATCCACTGAACCACACCATCCAGGGCTCATTCTTATTTCTTGGAGAAGAAAAATCCAAGTTTAGAAATATCAGGTGCTGGGTCCTAATTCATGTTTTCACTCTCTAACCTACTTGTGCTTTTAAAACATTTGGGGGATGTCTGGATAAAAGGAAATGAGTTTAATAACCAAATGGTGTTATTTCATAGGGATTACACTAAATGTGACCTTTTGCTTTCTAAAGAGTAGCCCAACTTCATGTGACCTGAGAGACTAAGTATCTCTAATCTCTATGACCCCACAGATGAGGCCCCACTGTTTGGAGCCACCAAAGTGATTTAGAAAACCCAGGTCTTTTCTGAGTTGGAAGTTCAAAATCCAATTCAGCAATGACCATACTTTTGAGAGTTGCAACATCCCATGATTATTTTGATGTTGTAATAACCCTTTCTCTCTCTTCTGCAAAGACATCTTACTGAAAAAGTTGAAAGGTGTCAATGTTTTAAGAATTTTTAAAACAAGTTATTTAAACCCTGGGGCTTGTAAAATATAGGTTGAGGATCATGAACTCTTTTTTAAAAGTATCATCTTTCTCTAAATCTTTCATTATTTGCCTGGTTTATGCAACTCTATATCACAATAAACTAAATACTTTTTCTCTCAAAATTTGTTTTCTTAAGTCAGAATAACAAAATCTAATTCCATCTGTAGTTCTGTAGCTTGTGAATTCATTGTTATTCTTTTAAATTGGCTGCTTTAGCATTAATTCATCAAGCCATTCCCTGACAGTGTCCATTGTTACACCTTTTGACTTAAACTGTATTAAAATCTAAGGAAATATTCACACTTTTCTGGAAAGTATTAACTTTAGTTCTTTCCTTCTTCCTTCTTCCTTGTAGCCAGATCTAAGGATCCCTGGCTACCTTCTGAACTACTCCCATCCTCCAAAGTTGTCATCTACTGATTAAATGTCATTTGAAGCACACACAGTTATTCAAGAAGTTATGAGCCACTCCTAAATTATGGCTTTTCTAAATATTCCTAATATTGCCACGACTTTCAGGTTGGAGATTTGACCCAGTCAAGCTTCATCAGTCATGGCCTATTCAGAGCACGTAGGTAAACAAAAAGTTCCACCCAGCTGCCAGCTGAGGGTGTGCCTTGCAGGGCTGGCAAGAGTTCACTTCGGGCACGAGGCATTGAGAAAGAACAGGGGGAAACCACGTCATCAAGGTTAACAGGTGAAGTCAAGCTCCGACTTTTAAATTTACTGTTGGAAAAAAACTATTTCCTTTCCTCTTCCCTTGGCTCTCCCTTTGCTGGTGTTTTTCTGAAACTGAAAAGTGTATTTGCTCTTTACAACACCTACCTTCAAAACATAGTCTCACAACTCAGCCAAATTTTCTGCCGAGCCAGCCAGTGAGAACAAACACCAGGGTTCGTGGCAACCACAAATGTGTGCAAAAATGTTCGTGCATGTGTGTGTGTGTGTGTGTGTGTGTGCGCGCCCTTTAAACTCCTCCTCCAGAACCATCGGCCAATACAATGCCAACTTCCTGAAACACAACCCACATCCCCACCCCAGCACAAGGATAAGCAAACACTTGCACCAAGGTTCTCCACTCAGGACCCAAGGAAAAGAGTTGGGTCTAGATTGGAACCTGTCCTCCCAGGTCTTCATTCTCTGAGAATAAAAGGAAGTTGCTTTAATTGAATATCATGCTACAGGATTCATCTTTATTATTCCAGTTCTTTTGCTCTACGGGAAGAAAATGCTTCTCTGTGTTTAATGAATGCCAGAGATTTGAGAATTCTATACAGTTCAGTTCTAACTAGTCAAGTACAATTTCCGTGACACAGAAAGCTTAAAAGGAAACATTTTTGGCCATTCTCAGATCAGAAGCCAGAAGCCTGAGACAGAGCAGAACATGGAGGTGTCGTTTTGTTGTTGGTCATTGAGAGAACAAGAGAAAGAGTTGTGAAGCTCCAGGCTAACCCCCTGAGCAGAAACAACCATGGTGGTCTCAGCTCCATGGGCCTCTCACTCATACTGACAGCATTAACTTCCTTACCTGTAAAATGAGGGTGTTGAACTTGACTGCTGGCTCACTGACTATGTGACTCTATAAAGTTCGTTAGTATTTGATTGGTATTACTGGAATGTCAGGTTAATAGACAACCTGGCGGCTTAGCATTGAAAATGCCGGTGGTTCAGCTAAAAAGGATGATAGAGGATTCATAGAGGAAAGGAGGATGTCTACCCACATCAGTGGGGTACATTGATTTGTTTACTACAAGAAGGATAAACTCTAGGAAAAATTCTGAAGTAGCCAGAGTTTAAGACCCCCTGTTGCATAATCCTTTTTCCTTATCAATCTTAGGAAATGATTTAAAAGCAGTGACTTCCAATTTAGATAGGTTTGAGAGTCATGTTTTTTCTTCAAAGACATATGGGCTAAGTCTTATTTTCCATTGTGAAGTGAAAGGTCTTTTCCCTCCCTGAGGAACTGCAGTCATGAGTGGGTGGCTGGGGAGTGAGTGTATGTGTTCAGCAAGAAGTTTTGAGGTTCTCAAATCTGATTTCTTTATTTCTGGTGCTGGGGCTTTGCATGTTCTCTCTCTCTCTCTCTCTCTCTCTCTCTCTCTCTCTCTCTCTCTCTCGGCTTATAGCCTATGTTTTTCCCCCAAAAGCACATCCGCGTTTCCTGTGCTCACAGCTTGCTGAGCAGACCTGGTAACCCAGATGCCCCTGAGCCACTCCGTGGGATGGCCCCCTTTTGAGGAAGGACCCTCCTCCCAGAAGACAGGTGCTGGGAGTCCTGATGGTTAGAGGGTGGCTCTCCCACTGGTGAACCTGGGCTGACACTGGAAGAGCAGAGTATTATGAGTAAGTAGGGCTCTCCCCTCTGTTTGTTTGCATTCCATCCAATGAGACAGCTGGCAAACCTTCCAACATCTCAGCTGCATAGTGTGTGTCCTGGCCACAGGCTCTGAAGTGCTCAGAGGTGATGACGTTAAGCTCACAGGAGCATCACCTGCCCCCAGACAGAAATTCATCTGTCCCAGTGGCACCCAAAATATGAGGGAAATATTTCATAATCCACTCCCAACCACTCCCAAAGGAATTTCCTTCTCCCCTTGAGAGGAATGCAGAGGGGAGTAGGAAAGATGTGGCAGCACCAGGCACTGGGCATTTTAGGTAGAGAGAGGCTTCTTGTAACATAGAGAAGGAAAGTCTTTGAATCACTACTGGATATGGCATTCCAGGCTCATAAACCCAGTAAAAGAGAGGCAGGATACTGTCACCAGTAGGGGGCGCTGGACTGCTCTAAGCTCCAGAGACAAAGATAATAAATAGGGAGATTGGATTCCTAACCCAGGAAAGACTTCAGACTGGTTCTGACTCAGGACTTTGTTGCTGTTGAAGGGTGTTGACTGGAGGAGTGGCTAAGACTAGAGAAATCCTGAATCAGATTGGGGCACTTAGCTGGCCACATGGTGCCATGATCATGCACTTAGTGAGACTGTGCCTATCCCCTGAGCCATTTCCTGATATAAAACAAATATTTGAGTTGGAAGAGCTGAGTAAAGCTGCAGAATGTTCTGCAGATTCTTCACATTTTTTCGACTTCTACAGAAGCCTTGGAGAACTTTATCAATGCAGGAACCTTGTGGTCATAAGCATGACCTCGAAAGCCAGGGTCTTCATGCATGAAGAATGTTCTCCCAGGCTGGCTTACTGTCTCCACCTGCTCTTCTATCTTGTTTGTGTAATTAGTGCCTAGACAGAATTTTCAAAAGTGTCCCACTCAAAATTGAAGGGCCAGGGGATTGTGGCACAGGGATAGTCTCCTTCCCAGCCTGTTAGGTCATTCTCATGCTGGCCTGATAATCTCCAGCTCAGAGATGGGAATGAGCAAGTATGTGGCTGTTGGGAGGTTCAGGTACTAGTTCTGTCTCTGCCACAGGCATGATATATAATGTAGGCAACTCAGTCTCTCTAGGCATTAGTTTCCTGACCTGTAAAAATTATGTTCAAGGTCCCAAACAACTAAACTTTCGAGCTGAACTGTGTCTGGATTTAACCCAAGGCATTTTGGGGTTGTGGGAACAGCTCAAGTCTGATCTGGGGTGTGTGTGCCTCTTGGGGTAGATGTGCCATGTCCTCTACCTAAGCCAGAACTCAGGCTCAGGACGAATGGAGCCAGGCCTCAGCACCACCTCAACATTTCACAGCCTTTTCATGCAGACTTTTAAGTCACACTCCCAGCTCCATTGGAAGAACAATAGCAACCACCAGAGGGGTCCAAATCTAGACCCTAAGGGGACAGGGAAATTCCTCAGAGCTATCACTCACAGCCGTCATCTTACTATCATCCAAAACCTATATCTTCAGAACACATTCTCTCTCTTTCTTCTTAGAGGTCAATTTTCCTCTGCCTTTTATCTTTATCTGCCATGTCTCAAATTTAACCAGCCTTTTCTCCCTCCGTTTTCACAGTAGAACCACTGGGTTCAGTTCTTACACTGAAGTTACATGAGTCCTGTAGTTCAAAAAGGGAATTGAATCAGCAGGATGGGTCTTACTAAGCATTCCCAGGTTGGACCTGTTCTTATTTTGGCCTAATTCCCATTGAAATGCAATGCCCCGTAAGTATTACTGAAAGAAGGTTTTTAAAAGGTAAGAGGGTAAGAAATAGGGATTTGTATCTCTGTATTAGCAACTACCTGGTGCTTATTACTATAAAGCCCAATTGTCCATGTTTTCTCTGCTTGGTTAGCACAAGCAGGAAGCCCGTTCCCTCTTGTGCCCTCTCCTAGGCCCTGCCCACTTATTCCTGATAGAACCTGGTCACCCTCTCATAAGGTGTTAGAAAGGAGAAATGGGAAATAGAAGGCTGGAGAGATTTTTACTTGTTCATCATTCCCTGCAATGTATCACTACTTTGTGCTTTTATTGCTTAACATTTTACGCAGTAAGTTATCCTGAACAAGCACTTTACTATAATGGAAATAAGAAGGTATACCAAGAGGTATTCAAATGCTTAGCCATCTTCAGTGGTTGGAGAGATTTAGAGAACAAGGGGAAATGGATGAATCTGAGTATTAACAGTGGGGTATTCTGGAGATTGGCTCCCCCATATTGCAGGTCTTTGCTCCAGAAGTAAGGGCTGGGAGGGCATGTGGTAGAAATGGTAAATTCTCTAACGATTCTCACCCCTGGCTCTATATGAGACACACTTGGGGAATAAAAATTAGTGCTGGCTGGGTCCCACCAACTGAAGCAGAATTTCCAGAAGATAGAATTTAGGGTCAGGATTTTAAAGTCTCCTCAGAAGAAGTTGATACACAGGGAGGCCTAAAACACCAAATTGTAGAAAGAACTGTTTTCTTGGCTAAATAAGGAAGTTGTGAGATGCCCTGAACACTGAAAAGAGGCCATTTTAGTATTAAATAAGTAAGGTGCTACTGATACAATACTGGTAGTAGTAGCAATCAATAGTTACTATGTGCTAAGCTGTGTTCAAAGCACTTTATTTGCTTAAATTCTTTTCCTTCTGATACTAATCTGTACCCCATTTTATAGGTAAAGTCACCAAAGTTTAGGGAGATGCAGGCCAACATACTGAGACCTAATATATGAAAGGAAGATACCTCTGCATAGCATGAAACATGCAAAGGTAAAACATAGGTCTGCCACTTGAGGTCCTAGCTCCCAGCAAAGGAGCAAAACATATATACAAATGACCAAGAGTCCACACCAGAATGTTCCAACTGTCATTGAGCTATACAATGTGATAAAACTACAAGAGAGAGGATTAAGAAAGGCTTTGAAGGATGAGCCCTGAGGCTCTCAGGCAGTGCTGGCTGGGGCATTGTGGCAGGGAGAGGGGATATCTCAGGGAAAAAGCACAGTGCACAGAAATCCAAGAGAGCAGCAAAGAACTGGCAACTGGTCCAGTGTGATTAAAAGGTTAAAATAAGTTGAGGAAGGTGAGTTGCCTAAAACTGTGGGATCTTAAATGGGATGTAGAAGGCCAAGGGGCACCCCTGCGGGTGTCTGAACAGAGTGTGTGGTAGTAGAGCATTTCAGAAAGAGCCAGGCCAGCTGGGGCATTCAGGAGGCTTGGAAAAGTCCTCTATGGGGAAACAAAGCAGGCCCAAGCCAGTGGCCTCTCTGTGGATTGAAGAAGAAGGAACAAATAGCAATGGCACCTGAGAAGATGTTTAGCATACAGCCCAGTTTTACTGTGCTGACATTGAGCAACTCTGCACTCTTCCATGAAACCCACTTTCTTGTCCGGAACCACATCCTTGGCCAGATCAGAAAACATCTGGGTACTGAAGTGTCCTCTATGCTTTGTTAGCTGTGGTTGGTTGTTATGTGCGCTTACTGTGAAAGAGCAGTGTAGCTGTCTTCTCTACATAATTTGATTCCTGTTGCTCATGTATTTATTTAGATATTATATGTTTTCTCAGTCTCTGTGATGACTCATGATATTCAATTTTCCCTTCAAGAAAGAAAATGAAAACATGGGATGCTAGGCTAGGTGTGACTTCCCTATATCCCCTATAAAAAGCAGAGCTTTTAAACTTTCCACTAGAGAACTTCCATTGAGAATTAGGATTCTTGGGGTGTGTCCAATGGTGGCCAACTTTAAAAAATACATTTCTTTGCAGCTGTATGTTTTATCTTAAAACTTCATGTAAATTCTGCATTCCCATAATATAGTCATCCCTTCCTGTTTCAACGTACCAGGTTTATGCTCTGCCTATGTGGACCTCTGGCTCACCACCGTGGACTTCCCTTCAACAAGAGGCCATTGAGATTGTTCTGTCTAGCATTAGATTATTGATTTGGACATGAGTCATGTGAAAGACAGCTTTACGCTGTCTATTTCACTATGATCAAAGAAAACAACTTTGTAAGTCTTAGTTGGTTTTTTTTTCTGCACAAGTTAGCCACTGGCAGATATTAACATATGTTATACCCACCGGTTGATGGATAAATGCTCTTCAATTAAGGTTCCTTTTGTTTACAACAGGGTTCATGAGATATATTGACATTAAAGTCTAATTACTAACTTCTTTGTAGTGTCCAACCTACACAGGAGCAAACTGAGGAGTAAAGTGGGGTTTTGAAGAAGAGAGGGGGCCTTGATCATTTGACTGATACAGGTTGACAGCAGGAAACTATCCTTGATTGATTATCTTTGTGAAAATCTACAACAGCCTGTAGAGCTACATCCTCATACACAATAACACCACTTGCTCCAAAGGCTTATGACCTCCCAAGTGTGCTTTAATTTGCTTCCTTCTTTCCCAGGGTCCTGGCTTGCTCTCAGATCTTCAGTTCCTAACACAATCTTTCAGCTTACATCATCATCATCCTCATCATCATTAATTTTCCTCCTTTGGTTTTTCTATAGCTCATTTACCTTTATTCTATCTTGATGAAGGTATTAAGAGATTCCATCTTTCCATCCCATCCGTCACTTTTTGGTTTTTCCATAGATGATGGCTCTTTGATGGAGTATTAATGTCAGGTTTTCCCCTAAGTCCCAATCTTTTTGTTCACTTGAATTGAGTGAGAGCCTTTCTCTTCACCAGTTCTTGGCAGCTGGCTCACTTGTCTGTGGCAAGGTTGTATGAGGCAGGGTTAACCTTGCCTGGGAAATACTGAGGCTCCTTAGTACCAAAGCTCCCCTGTCTGGACGCCTCCCCAGGCTCTTCCTGCCCCAGAACCTGCTCTGAGGCACCTGTCTGACACCAATACAGCTCTTCCAATGACAGTATAGCATAGGGACCACCACAGTTAATGGTTTAGAATTTAGAATGGCTTAGATAATAAAAATGGAATGGTAATGATTCATCCTAAATACCCTTCTTCATGTTTCAAGTGCCAGCCCATCCATTTTCTTTCCTGGTCAAGCTAAATCACAGTGAATAAAATATGCTAGTCACTTATTAAATATTTCTTGACTTTGATATGCCTCTATCAGAGAACTGTAGTCACAGAAACACTCAAACATGAGCCAAGGAGAAAAAATTGTCTGGCAACTTCCCAACTGTAGTATCCTATCATCCACTTCCTGTTTACTGCCTAAGACTTGATGAACCTGTATATGCAATCGCCCAGGGCACATTAGACTCACCAAAATCTCTGCTAGATGACTATTTTGATACAGAGGGAAGGAATTGCTCCTCTCAAGCCTTGGGGACAAATTTAGAACCGCCACCTTCCAGGATAATGTTTTGTCCCCAGAGTAGGGAAGTAGCTGGAAGGAAGGCAAAAGAGAAAGTACACCTGAACTGCATACATGGTCTCTGAACACTAAAGTTTACAGCAAAGAAAATGTCACTGAAAACAGTTGTCATCTGCTGGGATTTTCTGAACATAATAAACTCTCCTGAAACGGACTCTTTCAGCGGGTCACTTTGACAACAGTTGAAGCCATAGTTGTATTTGTGAGATGACATCAGAGTTGGAATTAGGCGAGTGGTTGAGGAGAGGGCTGGGATCAGGAAGGAAAATGCTGATTTCTTATGAGAGGGACTCAGAGGACGGGAGAAGGAAAGAGGAAATAAATTCTTTAACTCAAAGTCCTAAGCTGTGGGTGGTTTGGATCTGACTCTGTGCCCTGGCCAAGCCTCTCAATTCCTTTTGGGAGGGCAGAAGCCATTTCAGCAGCAGTTCTGGGCACTGGCCCAAGCTCAGACAATAGCAGGGAGTTTGCTGAGCACCATGATGACATCAGAGAGGAGAGGAGCAACAGAGCATTTTCCGCCCAGTAAGGCTTTCTCCAGACTCCATTCCCCACCAGCTCCCAGACTTCTTGCTAATTACAGTTAAAAATAATTACCCAAGATGCGAAGGGGAGGAGGCTGCCTTATTTATACTATAACTGCCCACCATCAGTTTTTGTAGAAAGCAACTTCAAAGCTTTCTACTCAGCAATAAAAAAATTGTGAATGGTCATTTCTTTCCAAAAATAAATGCAATGTCATGAGGAATGTATTTCAACTAGCAAAGCTTTGTTTCTGAGTTCTGTGCTTGTGCTGGATGGGCCAGTTAATTGAATCACATATGGCATGCCATTTAGAGGAGGCCCATTGATAAGTACTTTTTATTACAGATCTATACGTTTGTCTCTAGAATGCTTATTTTACTTCATTGATCTACTTGATTATTTCTGTGCTGGTGTCATGTTGTTTTAATTACTGAGACTTTATAATGGATTTAAATTTTTTAATATTTTATAATGGATTTTTCCATTTAAAAAAAAATCAATGCATAAAAAGAAAGAAAGAAATAAGGAACTCCTACCTTTTGTGACAACATGGATGGAACTGGAGAATATTAGGCTAAGTGAAATAAGCCAGTCAGTGAAAGACAAATACCATAGATCTTACCTATAAGTAGAATCTATTTAATAGAATAAACTAATGAACAAAATAGACCATAGGCATGGAAACATGGAGCAGACTGAAAGTGATCAGAGGGGATGGGGAAAGAAGAGGAAGGGACTAAACAAAGAACATGTATGAATGACCCATGGACATGGACAACAGAGTGGGAATTAACTGGGGGGGAGGGGCAAAGGGGGAAAAATCGAGACAACTGTAATAGAATAAACATGATTTTAAAATTAAAAAAAAAAAAACACTTTACTAAACGAGGCCTGGAGTACATTATATCAAGATTGCCTTGGGAAGCCAGGCCTTCTCTGGCACTTGTCTGAATGAGTCACCATTCTCTATGTATGAATGGGATTTCTTGTTGTCTTGGTTACAGTTAACAGTAATTCATTTCAGCATAATGCCATATATATACACATGACACCTTTATGTCTGAAAAGAAACACTGATGCTTCTCTTTGGAACTCCTGTTACTGTGTTATGAAGCCCTAGGCTGCTTTGGGCTTTTATACAATTAATCCATACTTATTGAAATCTACTATGTGACAGATACTATGCTGGCACTAGAGATACTAGAATGAGTACCTCAGTCCCTCACGATAGGGAGCTGAGAATCTGGTGGGGAAAAAATAAGACCGACTTGCTTACTACACAGTTGAGAGCATCTTGAATTGGAAGGCACTACAAAAGTCAACTCTGAAAGGATACACTGTTTAAATAAGCAAGACTGGCTTGAGTTATAACAAATGGAGTGCATTGGTTTCCTATTGTTGTTAGTAACAAATTGCCACAATATTGGTGGCTTAAAACAACAGAAATTTATTATCTTAGAGCTTTATAGGTTAGAATTCCAAGCATAGGTCTCAATGGGTAAAAATCAAGATGTTGACAGGGCAGTGTTCTTTTTTTGTAGCCTCTAAAAGAGAATTCATCTCCTTATCCTTCCTAGCTTCAAGAGACTGCCCACAGTCCTTGACTTGTGACCCCTTCCTCCATCCTTCAAGCCAGCAACATCATTATCTGTCTGACCATTGTTCCATAGTCATGTCTCTCTCTGGCCATGGTTAGGAAAGATTCTCCCTTTTTAAGAACCCCTGGGATTATATTAAGTCCACCTGGATAAACCAGGCTATTCTTACCATCTCAAGACCATGAATGTAATCACATCTGCAAAGCAAAGTAACATAGTCATAAATTCTAGGGGTCAAGACATGGACATCTTTGGGGGACATTTTTTTGCCTCCCACCCCGAGGACAGACTTAGCACCAAAGATAGTGCACATATGTATTGCTTTGGATTACTTTTTTGTCTTTGTTTTTCTAACCATTATAACTTGGGGATGCTGTTAGATATGAAAAGACTTTTTTCTGTGGTGGTGGATGCAGGAATGTGCTGGGTGGAGCCAAGAGGAAAGTTGTTTCCAAATCTCCTGGTGGAATGTGGAGTTTGGAAAAGATAACTCAATTTTAGATTTATATTTGAAAAATGTCTTTAAAAGTCATGCTCCAATAATGCAAGATACAGAAGGAATAGCTTAACCACATTACCTTGGCCAATGGAACTAAGTGAAGAAAATGTGTGACCTCTGTCATCTCTGATGTGAACAGGGCCAGAAAAGATGAGGTAGATACTTTCCTGGGGATGACATTAAACTCTAAAAGGAGATTGAAAAGCATTGGTTTAGGCCAGGATATAGTCTTCTAACTAGTCTTCTCACATCCACACTCTCCCCAGTCAAGCCCATTTTCCATTCTCCCCACCTAGTCATGCGCTCCTATGAAGAGTCCTCTGCTGAAGTGTCTTATTCATGACTGCAGCACCCAGGTTGTATTTGGCAATGCCTGACCCAGGGCAGATCCTCAGTAAATGTTTGCTGAATGAATCAAATGAATTGAATGACTACTGTTTATGTCATTCCTGTGCCAAAACCCACCATGGCTCCCTATTATCCACTGAATAAAATCTACTTGTTTCATACATGCCTCCCCTTCCCCCCACAATTCCCTCCCTTCAGCGCTATGTCCCCATGTCCAAATCCTCTCTTTTTAAAGCCTTTGTTAGTTTGTTAGGGTTTCCATAGCAAGTACCACAGACTAGGGGCTTAAACAATGTAAATTGATTTTCTCACAGTTCTGGAGGCTGAAGTTGGATGTTAAGGTATCAATAGGGGTAGATTCTTCTGGGGCCTCTCCTTGACAGATGACCATCTTTTGTCTGTGTCTTCACATGGTCATCTCTCTGTGTTTGTCTTTGTCCAGATTTGCTCCTCCCATAAATTTACAATCAGATTGGATTAGGGCAAACCATAGCATCCTCATTTTAACTTAACCACCTCCTTAAAGTCCTCATCACCAAATACAGGCACATCCTAAAGGTTAGGACTTCAACATGTACATCTGGAGGGACACAATTCAGCCCATACCAAAGTTCTATTTCAGTACTTTATCACATCTCTGATTTCTCTCTTTTCCTCATCTTCCTCCTTCCATCTTCTCTCCAATTTTCTCCCACTTCGAACAACACACATACATACAGACATCCTAGAAACCATCTCTTTCCTCTGAATAGCCATTGCAATAAATATGTTTCTTCTGGTACTTACCACTTTTATTTTCATTACATTCTCTTGTGTTATGTTTTATCCTATTGTTTTACTATAGAGGATAGGGGGAAAGTAGATTTACAGTTGTGAATATGTGAAACACAGAGTTTATCCTTGCATTATTATTTATTGATTATTGTATTATTTTCCTTATGAACAAGTGTAAACCTACTCCACCCCACCACTGTATGTATTACATGTGTTATTTCCTCACCTAAAAGTAAGCTCTTCATTGATGTGTCTTGATACAGTGCCTTGACCATAAGAGATGCCCAATAAAAATTTGATGAATGAACAAAGATGGTAGAAGATATATAAAGCAGTTACTTGAGTTTAAGATGGGGTAAATATATTAAAGATGAATTTATCACTTGCTTGAAACACAATTCTTTAAGGTCAAGGAACCAAAATTACGTGCAAGTTTGTGATTGGTAAATGCTTTCTGACAAGACTAATGGTCATACTGATAAAGCTGACTTGTCCCATTGCAACATCACTCAGGATGGCTTAGAGACAAGGGACATGAGTGTCATTGCCAAGAACCAGTTTTAGAGCTAGGCTGCCTGGGTTTGATCCTGAAAATCTTGCATAACTTCTCTGTGCCTTAGTTTTCCCATCTATGAGGAATAGTTAAAAGAAATTTAAAAAATTCTAAGTGTCACCTCATAGGCCCTTGTGATACTTGGAATAGTGCCTGGTACATGGTGAGCACTTGGTAAATATTAGCTGTTATTATTTTAATCCTCATCTGAAGATAAGGGTATTGATTTGAGGGAGAGAGAGAAAGGGAGAGAGAGGGGCGGGGGGAGGGGAATGAGAGAGAGAGAGAGAGAGAGAGAGAGAGAGAGACATCGATCAGTTGCCTCCCATATGAGCCCCAACCAGGGATCAAACCCACAACCTAGGTACATGCCCTGAGTGGGAGTTGAACCCACAACTTTTTGGTGTATGGGATGTCACTCCAACCAACTGAGCCACCTAGCCAGGTCAATGTTAGTTATTATTACAACCAGTAATTTCAGATGTTTTTGAAGTGCCACTCCTTCCGCTGCTCACATCTATCCCCAACATGGAGATCATTATATATAGGTGCATAAATATGAAAAGTTCTTCAAAAACATGACACTTCTACCCTAGGACCTGCAATTAGCAGTGAGTATAACTCTCCTCTTTGCATTACTGGATATTATGGTGAAGGTAGGTAGAACTTGTTCATGTCATGGTTGGGCCTTTGTGAAATTTGACAGCCAAGTCCTTAATTATTCCCAGAAATGTCAGGACTCACTAGAAGCAGTTGGGCTTGACAGTTCAAGGGCCAATTAACTCAATATCCTACTTTCTAGGTTGCCTCATTCACAATTCTTGATCAGTTATTTCCCTAAGTCTTTTTTAACAATGTCTTTTGCAGTTTTGTAGAAGGTAAGAATGCTGGGTGCAACCCATCAGTGAGGAGAGGGCCTCCAACAGACCCGTGGAGTGTAGAGGAGGTGTAGGTGTGCAGGGTTGTCCCTGTCCAGGATCTGACCCTGCACTGAACAGGGGGACTGAAGCATGTGCAGGACACCCACAAGGAAGTCATGCCGGCACAGTACTGAGTTCTTCTGTCTCAGAAGAAGCTTCCTTCTCCCCTCTCCCCTGGCTCTCTTAAATGGGAGCATTTTCTTAGGTTCCATTTTTTAATGCAAAAGCCTCATTAAAAGCAAAACAAAAATATGCTAAGTGCAATAAGCCAAGCACAAAAGAATAAATATTCTATGATTCCACTTACTTGAAATATGTAGACTAAGCTAATTCATAAAGACAGAAAGTGGAATAGGGGTTACCAGGGGCTGGAGGAGGGACAGCGGGGAGTTACTTAAAGGGTACAGAGTTTCTGTTGGGAGTGATGTGATAAAAGGGTTTTAAAAATAGACAGTCATAATGATAGCACAGCATTCTGAATGTAATTAATGCTACTGCTTGTACACTTAGAAATGGTTAAAATGGGAAATCTTACGTTATATATATTTTAGCCCAATAAAAAAGTGTTGAAAGGTGAAATAAAAGTCATTGTCCTCTCTCTTTAGTATCACACAGAGGACCATTTATGCTGAGACTCCTGCTGATGTGCAAGCAGCACCAAATGACAAGTAGCTCAGAGGACATGAGATGCTCACATCCAGCCTCTGTGCTGTCGCACATGCTGTTCCCTCCACCTGAAAGACCCTCTCCCTCCTGACATCTTTAGAATCTACAAGTCAATTACCCCTTCCCTGTCCGGCTTCTCTGACCCCCTCCCTTCCCTTTCCAGGAAGAGCTGGTTACTCACCCTGTGTGCCACACATTCTATTATATTTAGTTTCTTCATAAAAATACAAAGCCACGGCACACAGAGTAAGATTCACCCTGCGGAGTATACAATTCTGCATGTTTTAATAAGTACAGTTAGTGTCATAGCCAAGACCAACACAGATACATCACCTCCACAAACCCCACGTCCCTCCCTCTAACCTTGACAATCACTGTGCTGTTTTTGGTTTCTCTAGACTGGCTTTTTCCAGAATGTTATATATGTGAAATCATACAGTATGTATCACAGCCTATGATGATTTTTTAAAAAATTTCTGTATCTTTCCTTTGTTCTAGACCTGAGTTCCAAATATCAGGGACTTTGTCTTATTTCTATTTCCCTAAACCAAGCACGGAATGTTGTCCATGAGACTGTCTTGTGACTGTTGGTGAAATAAATGGATGAGAGCATGATGTTATACCCTGTTTCTAGTAGTAACAATCTGAGTATGGTGCCATTGGCTGAGGGATAATGGGAGGTTCAAGACAGGAGCAGAAATAGCTGGTAGTAAGACAGTCATAACTAGAAACCTTGTGGGGAGGTGCAGTTAGTTCACCCCTTCCTCCCAGGGTGATAGGAGCAGAATGCGGTGAGGTAATCAGCTGCCTGGTCAACACTGGTCACCTCTGAGCCAGCCCCAAAAGGCCACACCCACCAGCAGTGGCTCTGGGCTGGGCACTCTGGATCCCAGCCAGGACATCCTGTTGCAGGGCACCTGTGGGAGCCCAGGTTAGCCAGCCTTAGAGCAGCCCAAACCACACCCATCCTAGAAGTTATGAACGTTAGCCAAGCGGGGGAGAGAACACCAGGAAGCTGGGGACGGGGAGCCTCAGAACCAGCTAACCGCTGTTCTCTCCTACACCCTCCCCGATTCTTACCAACTTCTACCCCCTACACAATAACACACAGCGAGAGGATTGTTTGCTTGCTCTAAAACCAGACTGCATTTGAGGGAATAAGGCAGACAAGTGGTCATTTGAGTCGCTATTTTTCACTATGATTTTCTGTGTCCACTTCCTAGAAGACCTTATCCCTGTGGCCTTAATAGGAGCTAAAGCCTTGCATTATTATTTCTCTTTCCTTGCATGCTTTATTAAATCTTTATTAGTTCCTCAATGGCATCTCCTTGAAGGCGAGGGCATAACCTGGTCCTCAGATCATTTTGCAAGCATCTCCATTATTAAAAGAGAGATCGTAACAGAGAAGGGCCACATGGTCAACAGTAAATAAATATCTGTTAAATAAATGGATTCAATAATTCATAATCAACAAGTACAGATCATCAAAGCTAACTGCATCTTTCTCAGTCCTCAGTTTGGAATGGTCGCTTCCTCTAGATCATGTTTTGGGGCAGAGACAGGATGAAACAATTCACTCCTTATGATACTAGTCACCTTGGTTATATATTTAATGAACAAGAGGTAGAAACTTATGGTTAAAATGACATTTGGAGAATATGGTATAGATGTTAAATCTATTTCATAGTATTACAACAATGAGAATTGTTTGTAAAATTACTTTATTAATTTGTTTTTCTGTAGAAATGAAGTTAAAAAAATTCTATCATGGGTTAGAAGACTGTTTTCCAGCTATTCACATTTGAAGTGACATTTCTTTTAAAATTTGTATCTCTTGCTTCATCAATGTCACAGACATGTGTTGGCTTTCTGTAACCTCTCAGAGATTCAGCATCTCTGCAGAAATAAGGAACCGAATTGCTCCTAAAGTGTGCTGGTGGTACTGATCTGTCTGTGCTGTTCCCAGAAGCATGCCAGCATGTGCACTGTAGTATTGAAATACAACCCAATCTTCTCCTGGCAACCAGGCCACTGATCTGGGTCCTCATCTCAGAACCACTCCGCTTATAGGTGCATTTCATAGCAATGTGTTATATCCATTAGATTTCATGTATTGATCCCATAAGCATGGACATAAATCCCACAATCACAATCCTTGAAGGCTCCATAAGGGGGAGGAATGTACCAACCATCTCTTGAGCCAAAGGGAACAGGTAACAATACAAGACTATTGCCTCTCCAGAGGCCTGAAGCCATCACATTGTGTTAGCAGGCATGCCCATGGTGTGACACAGGGGGCTGCGAAGGGGTCTCTAGGTCAACCATGACTGCATGGTCAAGGGTCTCCCACCATCAGAGGCAACCAGCATGAGGCTGGGAAAGAAAGAAGGTTGCACAGGTTTCTTCCAGAGTGGGAATCTTGGTCCCACTATGGATTGGCTGTGAGATTTTCAGCAATCTTGACCTCTCTGAGCTTTTTCTGGAATAATGGCTAATATACCCTGCTTCTCAGGATGCTCAAAAGTACTCAGCAAAGTATCACATATAAAGATCTCACAAAGCATCTAGGAGGCAGAGGCACAATTCCTTTCCCTCCCCTGCCCACCTCCAAAGAACAAAGTGGCCCGCCAAAGCCTGCCTACATTACAAGGTAGGGGCAATGCAGAACCGCACTGTCACATAGCAGAGGAAGCACATTTTAATAGGGACGGGGAGTCAGAAAAAGTCTGGAATGTGGCACATTGGGACCTATGTTGGAGTTTGGAGACAAGCAGGATAATGGTTGCACCTGAGGACTCACTAAGACAGGGGAGGGTGCTAAAAAGAAACAAGGGCATTAAAATTCACCCTTGTCTCCCACCTTGACATCTGGTAACCCTACTCCTAACATGGCCCCTGAAGCTGGGAACACATGAGGCCACCTTGCTAGCAGAGCTCTTGTCTCCCTTGTCAGTCTACACTGGCTGGACACAGGGCTTGATTTCTCCCCTGCCCCTCCTTCAGACTGTTAGTCCTAAAACACTCCCAGCCAGGTGTCCCAGGGGTTCACTAAGAGCAAATCTGAGCACATAGAAAGAAGAGGTTATAAGACCAGGTGAATGGAATTTTGTGGAAGTGGTCATTCATCAGGCCTTGGAATCTAATTTGAAAAGCCACCTGCCTTAGCCTTTCATCATAATGCTGAGCTAGAGCAGAGAAAGTCCTCACAGGCACAACTCCTCCACCCTGGATGACAGGCCAGCAGACAGCGATGAGGCAGGAGGTGTGTGTGAGGTTGGGGAGCAGCCACTCTGACGAACACGAGGCAAGGGGCTTGATGTCAGGTTCATATCACAACAGCTCCCACACTGCTCATGGGGGCCTCACTTATCAACGTCGGGTCAAGTGAGCATCCTCACTCTGCTCCCTCTTTGCTTTGTGCTTTTGGCTGCTCAACTTGAATGCCAGGCCAATCATTGAAACGTCTGCATGTCCTCAGCATGACTCCGTGGGTTATTTGTTGCACTGAGGTGACTCACCTTATGCTGGGATCAGAAAACCCCCCAAGGAGTGGGATATCTCATCATCTCAATCACGGAAGCCTGAGGGTCATGATATCACTGTGATTTACCCCAAACTCAGACTTAATCATGATAAGCCAAATAACTGTATGACTGATAGTCTTTCTATCTCATTAAATCACACACATCCTGGTAGCAGCCTTAACAATTCTGAGTAGCTGGGAGGTAGTCCCAATAAGATAATGATTTCCACAGAGAGATTTTCTTCTCATCGTCAATATTGAGCTTGAAGCCTTCAGGCACATACAGACTGAGAATATTTCTTCCACCTACAGCCATAGTTGTGTTTGTCTTACTCTGACAGTTCCCAGTGTTGATTACATTAGCTTGATGAAATTTGCCCCCACTTTCCACATGAGTCCTCAGCCATTTCATCTTAAGACCTGATGTGAGACCCCCCACTGCCTCTGGCCACAGTTCTGGAAACAAAAGATGGCTGTCCCAGGGCTCTACCCACCCACAGCCCTGATGTGCAAATGTGGGGAGGAACTTCAGGGCTAGGATAAGATGCACTCTGTGTGATCAGGTGCAGCTCACAGAAAGTCTTCTCTTTTTGAGGCCATTTTAAAAGGATAACTAACAACTATTGTTCTCCAGACAGTCCTAGTCAGAAGCTAATGACTAAACTGCAACTATTACCTCCCAGACATCCTTAGGTTTCATAATATGTAGCTAGTTAAAGAGATTAGAACTCACAGAGACATGCTCTTCATTCCACACACCATAAATAAATCCGTGAAGTATCATAAAATATTCAGAAAAATTAAGAAATCCATATGCAAAGTAGATTCAGCCTATATGAGCTTCTTGGGTCCCTTAGCTGTGGGTCTAGAGCAAAGTCAAACTGCAGGGTTCCTTTAAATCTGTTCCACTGGACAGCCCTGGGAACTCCCTCTGTACTTGTCACATGATTTGGTTTGCAGTGTGCCACTGCCCACGGAAGTCAGACTATGTGTGAAATGCATTTGGGAGCAGTAACAAGTCCAATGGAGGACTAAGGTCTGAGTTTGAGGGAGCAACCACTTCTAGTAAGACAGATGGGTGAGGTTGGTCAAATGCAGCTTGGGTATAGTTTTCAATAGGTATCTATTTGTCTTTTTCTCCCTTCACAGTGTTAGTAGCATGCTTACACAAGAGGAAGGCCACCAAGGTGTAGAGAAAGCTCTGGGGGTGAAGTGAATAGTGCCAGTGCTGGTCCCCGACTGCCACACTCAGCTGAGCTGGCAGTCTGTTGGCTTCTGATTCTAAGTGAGCATCACATATTTAAAAAGCAGCTTTGCTGATGAGCTCTCTCCAATCTATTTGCTATACCATTTGTTGACAGAGTTTAAGTAGTCCTTTGGGTGGACCTATGTCTACCAAAAAGATATATTCAAATCCTAAACTTAGGTAGCTAAGACAAGGTCATGCTGGTTTAGAGTAGGCCCTAATCCAATGACTGGTGTCCTTACAAAAGCAAAATTTGGACACAGACACAGAGAGAAGGCCACATGACAGTGGAGGCAGAGGAGACAGAGATTGGAGTGATGTGTCTACAAGCCAAGGAACACCAAGCATTGCTGGCAACTGCCAGGGCTAGGAGACAGAGTCATGAAATTGACCCTTCCTCACAGCCCCCAGAAGGACCCTCCCTGCCATCCCTGTTGAAGGGAATCTTGTGTCTTCTCAGAAGAAACAACTCCTTAATCTTGGACTTCTAGCCTCCACAACATAGATTTTTGCTGTTTCAGCCCTCAGTCTGTGGTATTATGTTATGGCAGCCCAAGCAGACGAATACAGTGGTCATCTCAAACACAGGTCAACATAACTGGAACAAGCTTTGTTAGATCCTTGATATGTCAAAGAAACATATTTTGGTCTCAATGATGACAACTTTTTTACTATATTTTACTGATTATACTATTACAGTTGTCCTGATTTTTCCCCTTTGTCCCCCTCCACCCAGCAACCCCCACTCCCTCAGGCAATCTCCACACCATAGTTTATGTCCATGGGTCATGCATTTAAGTTCTTTGGCTACTCCGTTTGCTATACTGTACTTTACATCCCCATGGTTATTCTGTAACTACCTATTCATACTTCTTAATCCCCTCATCTCTTCACCATTCTCCCACACCCGCCTCTTCTCTGGCAACCATCAAAACACTACATATCCATGATCCTGTCTCTGTTGTTTTTGTTTTCTTAGTTTGTTTTGTAGATTCAATTGTTGATAGACATGTACTTTTTTCCATTTTGTTGTTCATAGTTTTGGTGTTCTTTTTTTTTTTTTAAATTAATTCCTTTAACATTCATGTAATAATGATTTGGTGATGATGAACTGTTGGGGACCACTTTGTGAGGTATTGGGAACTGCAGCCCCATGAAAGGATGCATTGTATCCCCTGAAGCTTGCTCTGCTTCTCATTGCCTTGATAAAGAAAAACCAGGTGTTTTACTTCATCATAAGGAGGTAATTCCTGAGCCTTGAAAACTGTGCCTTAATGAACATCTGGTGCAAACTTGTCTAACAGACCTTGATTTAAGACAAACCTCTGCATTTCTTCAATTTATTATCTATAGCCCTTTGAAATAAATTGATAGGCTTTGCATGCATGCTGTATACCCCCATGTACATTTCATTCTCAATAAAAGCCACTTCGAGAGAAGGGCTCAGGGCATTCTCAGCTAAAGGGAATCACCACCTTCTTTGCCTGGCAGACCGAGAAGTGTCTGAAATGACTTATTTCCCCATCTGTGGCAGCCTGGGGGGACTCTGTGGGATAGAGTACCACCCACAATGAACTCCTTTAGTTTTTTTCTTGTCTGGGAAGCTCTCTATCTGCCCTTTGATTCTAAATGATATCTTTGCTGAGTAGAATAATCTTTGCTGTAGGTCCCCACTTTTCGTAATTGAATATTTCTTGCTAATCCCTTCCAGCCTGCAAAGTTTCTTTTAAGAAATCAGCCGACAGTCCTATGGGAACTTACCCCTGTACATAACTAACTGCTTCTCTCTTGTTGCTTTTCAAGTTCTCTTTTATCTTTAACCTTTGGCATTCTAATTATGATGTGTCTTGGAGTGGGCCTCTTTGTATCCATCTTGCTTGGGACTCTCCATGCTTCCTGGACTTCCATGTCTATTTCATTCACCAAATTAGAGAAGTTTTCTTCCATTATATTTTCAAATAAATTTCCAATTTCTTGCTCTTTCTCTTCTCCTTCTGGCATGCCTATGATGAGAATGTTGGATCTTTTGGAGTTGTCCCAGAGGCTACTTATACTATCCTCATTTTTTGGAGTTCTTTTTTCTTCTTATTGTTCTGATAGGTTGTTTTTTGCTTTCTTATGTTCCAAATCATTGATTTGATTCTCAGCTTAATTCATTCTATTGCTCTTTCCCTGTGAATTGTACTTTATTTCAATTAGTGTATCCTTTGTTTCTGACTGGGTGTTTTTTATGCTTCTGAGGTACTCACTAAGTTCTTTGAGCATCCTTATAACCAGTGTTTTGAACTCTGCATCTGATAGATTGCTTATCTCCATTTTGTTTAGTGCTTTTTCTGGAGTTTTGATCTGTTCTTTCATTTGGGTCATGTTTCTTTGTCTTCTCATTTTGGCAGCCTCCCTGTGATTGTTTCTATGTATTAGGTAGAGCTTTTTGATTCCATTTCTTGGTAGCTTGGCCTAATATAGTAGGTGTCCTGTAGGGTCCAGTGGCACAGCCTCCTCTATCACCCAAGCTGGACACTCTAGGTGCGCCTTTTGTATGGGCTGAGTACACCTTCCCCTTGTAGCTGAGCCTTGGTTGCTGTTGGCAGATCAATGGGAGGGATTTACCTAGGCCAGTCAGCTGCAAGGACTGGCTCTGACCACTGACCATCAACCTCCGTGGGGCATCAGCTCTAAAGGGGCAGGGTGGTGGTTCTCTGATATAGTCCATAGCTTTCCACTGGGTGTGCAGGCCTTGGGGGTTGACCAGGTGGTGCAGGCCAAGGTCAGCTTCAACCTGTGTTTGACCAGGGCCACCCTGCCTGAGATATAAATCAACCTGAGATGGCTGCTACTTGTGCTGAACTTGGAGCTTCCCAGGTAAAGCCAAGCTGTAAATCTAAGCTGGCTGCTGCTAGTGTCTGAGGTTCACTGAGGCCAGCTATTGCTAGTTTGAGAGGATTTAGGAAGTTTTGAAGCATGAGCCAAGACCAGCCATTCATATGGAAAAATACCTTGGGTGGGCCCATAAATTGGGTAGAAGAGAGTCTCTGGGGATCTCCAACATGGGTCAAATAGTGTTAGCCAGATTGATGCATTCTCAGGTATGGCACCAGCTTGCTGGATCTGTGGTAAGGAAGGTATAGAAAAGGGACAATGGCCTCTTCTTGCCTTGATACCAGACACTTCAGTTTCTCCCAGTATGCCACTGTAGTCTTTCAAGCTGCTTTCCCGGTGCTGGAGCTCAGAGGGAGCAAGTTTGAGTAGGTGAGTCTGTGCATGGGTTCTTTAAAAAGAAGGGCTTGGGACTCCAGAATTTTCTTCCACTGATTCAATGCCCACTGGTTTTTGCAGCCAGAAGTTGTGGAGACTTATCTTCTTGGCACTGGAACCCTGGGCTTGGGGTCCCGGTGTGAGGCTGGGTCTCCTCACTCCCATTTTATCCCTCCTGATTTTTTATCTACTACATGTGGGTGAGGGACCAGTCCATTGCACGTCTGTGCCTCTCCTGCCAGTCTGGGTGGATGTGGTTTCTTTAACTCCATAGTTGTCAGACTTCCATTCAACCCAGTTTCCAATGGTTCTGAATTATGGTTGTTCTATATTTTAGTTTTAGGTTGTTCCATATTTTAGTTTTAATTCTGATGTGGTTGTGCAAAGAGGCAAGCCAGGTCTGCCAATGGCACCATCTCGAGCAGAAGTAACAACTTTTCTTCTACTAGGACTTGTGTCCTCAAAGTTTTTTACTGGGGGTTTGAGATTCTCATAAAAAGATTAAGCAACCCTGGCTCATGTGGCTCAGTGGATTGAGTGCTGGTCTATGAACCAAAGGCTCACTGTTTCAATTCCCATTCAGGGCACATGCCTGGGTTGCAGGTCTGGGCCTCAGTAGGGGCAGTGTGAGAGGCAACCACACATTGATGTTTCTCTCCCTCTCTCCCACCATTCCCCTCTCTCTGAAAATAAATAAATAAAATATTTTTTAAAAAGATTAGGCATATACATGCATGGAAACATACATTCATCCAGTAAATTGTATTTTATTTTTTAAAAATATATCTTTTTTTTAATATTGGTAAATTAAATAAATAATTTGTATTTTTCTGCAAAAAGGTGACCCATGTTTGCATTTTTAGCATCATATTTATCAATGACCATGTGATGTTATTGTGTCCTCTGAGAGTGCTACCAATACTCAGCCAGTGCCCTGTGCTATCAGAAATGTCTGATTGTCAGCTCTGGATGGAGAAGGAGATTGCCCTCTGGCAGAAATAGTGAGGCAATGCTCTACTTAAAGGCAATCTGAAGAGGAGTGGGAGGGTTAAGACTTTGATTAAAATCTGCTGGAAACTGCACATTGCTACCCACACCAGAGGACACACCTACCCATCTTGGTTCATGTTTCCCCAGAAAGAAGTAGACCACTGACAACTATTACATAATGTGTGCAAATGAAGACTCACCAAACTTGATAAATTGAACCTCAAAGTTGATCTTATTTTAGACTTATTATCAGGCTAAAGGATTAATTTTTAACTGATTGGTCTGATTTTTACAATAATGATGTCAGTTTCATTGGTTCATGAGAACAGCTTTGGAGTTGGACACTGAGTAGGATCCAGTGCTGCCTTTCACACTCTCTTTACTACAATTATCTTGTTTTGGGTCTTTGGTTTTGTTTTGTTTTCTGCACATAACTGATCTAAAGAAGAGGAATCAAAGGGAGATTTTAAAAATAATTCTACAAGAGTTTATATTATCACTGGGAAAGGAAAAAGTAGAATACAGAATCAGCTTAGGATTCTAAGTAAGCATATTTTTAATCAGCCTTCTTAAATGGGAAAATTTCAAATCTACTTTATCAAATCATTTTTTAAACTAGATAGAGAAGACTTCTGGCATCTTCACACCTGAGAACTTTATGTGTCCTGGAATTAACAAGAGAGATTGAACTACTCATTGCAGGTCAGTCGGCCAGGCAGAATGAAAAAGGTAGTCTTTAAAAACAAAACAGTCTTTTTTCTTTCTGTAGAAAGTGTGTTTTTCAGAAGATACAGATGCATATTCATCACATATATATTAAATGCAAACAATCTTGAGCATAGAAATTGACCTGAAGAGAAACACACAAAATGTCAATGTCAGCAGAGCTATTTTTGGATGGTAGGAATATGAATAATTTGTCTCTTTCTCTACTCTTCTGTATTGTCTATAGAAGTATGTTGTTATGTTCTAATGGTAATATATAATATAATCAATTGTTAAAATAATCTAAGAGCAAAGCGGATGCTATGAAACATGCCCACAGACAGCTGGGAAATAACCATGGTTGACAGAACCTGCTGTTATACTGTTGTCAAGGATGAGAAGTGGCCCGATTTGGTTGAAAAATACTCACACCAAGGCCAAAAGACAGGGTAGTAGCAGCAGGTGCTCCAGGTGAAGTCCCAACTGGCCAGTGGCCCAAGATCAGCCTTCTCAAGGCTGAGGTGTCATGGTGTCCAGGCTGGCACTATTCTTGTAGCGTCAAACTCATCTTTAACCCCAGCCTGATTTGATGTATTCAAATGAAATGCTGAGAATTTTTAGAGCAGAGAAAGCAATGAAGAGTCTGGCTCCTCAATCTGTCCATCTGGATAGACACACTTTGAATACAGAGAACTTCTGGCACCTTCACAGTTGAGAACTTCGTGTGCCCTAGAATTAGTGAGAGGGACTAAACTATTTATCATAGGATATTTGGCCTGGTTAGATGAAAAAGATAGTCTTCAAATCGAAAAACAATAGCCTTTCTTTACTATAGGAGGTATGTTTGGCAGAGGAAATACCTATAGCACAAAAACATCAATCCTAAATATCTAAGGCACTGCTAAGAAGAACTTTCATTCATTCATTCATTCGTTCCTCATTCATTCATTTATGCAAGGAATCATCAATGCCAAGGAATCATTAACACAAACCATTAACTCAGTGGTTATCAAAGTGTGGGCCCTGAAACCAGTAGCATTAACATCAGCTGAGACTTGTTAGAAATGAAAATTCTAAGATCCAACCCCAGAACTACTGAATTACAGTTTCTGGGGAGTAGAGTCCAGCAATCTGTGTGTTTGATAAACCCTCTACGTGATTCCCATGGCTGCTAAAGTTTGAGGACTGCTGATCTCGTACAAGGATGTGTACCAGTGGGGTGAGGAGGAACTACTGATAAGCATTTCAAGTAAAGAGACAAGAATACTCTGTGGAAGGTGCTTATTATTGTTCCAGGTAAGCACAATGTGGGCTACTCTCTTACCCTCTGGACAGGGCTTTTCAAAAGCGATTTCCTTGTACTAAATGCCTGATTCTGCGTTTATATGTGTGAGATTCAGTGATATCACTCTCAGGATGTCAGACAATATGTGGCCTTCTTAGTGCAATATGGTATTGATTTGAAGTATTCTTTTTGATTGGTTTCTAGAATAAAGTCAAAGGACCAAAATAAAAAATTTCTACTCTTTCTTACTGATGTTCTCTGATCAGAATGTCTTTGTTTGCACTTTTATGAAATGGCTATACTCCAGTCCTCCTGGTCCAACGTAGGTTTGCCAAAATGTGTTCTGGGAACCTTAAATGGCTATCGAAGATGTCATCCGATAGGTGCTAGAGCTACATGGCTCACTTAGAACAGTCCTTACCTATTTACAAATGCATCCATTATTTTCTCTTTTCCTCTCCCCTTTTCTTCGTTGTTGCACCATCCTTAGCCAAAAAGTAGTAATTCTGCAAACTGGCCTTCTGATAAACCCGAACAGTTCTGTACCCAGCTATACGGAAAACGATGCTGCCTGGGATGGAAACCACTTCCAGGATCTTCCGGGTCAAAAAAATTTGTTCTGCTGTGGAATCAGTGTGTCTCATGTTTTCAGTTTCTGTGGAGAGGATTTTCCAAAGGGGCATGGCTGAGCATAAGCACATATACCCAATGAAAACTGGCTGCTTACTTCATTTCCTCAAAGGGAACTTTGGATCCTGTCCAAAAAGCCATTATTGGGATAGAAGGTGCACACACAATTCATTTGAGGATGCTTTTTTACCCCTATGGTGGACATCCTCATTGTAGATGTCAAATGGAGGACTGAGGTTCTGTTTCCACTTGATAATGCACATCTTTATTTAGATTCTATCACAGGAGAACCTAATACCTACAACTAGTCACAGTAGTGGAAAGTAATGTGACAACACCATTTATTGAGTGCCTACAATGTGTTAGGCATCATGCTATTTCTTGGTGTAACCTCCAAGCAACTCTCTGAGGTAGGTTTCATTATGCCTTTTTGAAGCTATGGAAACTGCAGCTCAGAGAGGTTCATTTGTTCAGGGTTATACAGCAAGCAAGCTGTTTAACTGAGATTTGAGTTTGGGTCTTATTGACCCCCTCATGCTATGGAGCCTTTCTGATGTGCCTATAGTAAAGGAATAGAACTATGACAGTTCCTTCAGCTGAAGGACACAATATTTCTGTTGTCTCTAAATCTGCTCTGGCCAACGCTCAGCCAAAGTAGTCTAAATTAATGACTGTGTACCCGAGATTTCTTACCAGTCTAAGATTAGTTCAGGGAGAGTTCACCAATAAATGAGAGATTCCAGAGCTGGCACATAAGTTTTAACTCACTGATTCTAATTGTTAGTGGGTACCTGGACTGCTCTGTTGAGAAAAAATCTGAGGCCACATGTGAGGCCGTATGTAAGGCCAGCAACCTGGAGCCAGCCGTGCTTTGATGTTTGAGGAATAAGGGCCTGCTCTCAAGAGAGGCTACTCTGGTGAATCTATTCTATCATACTTCCTACCTTTGATGCATCCTGGTGGGTGTCAGAAGTCTTAAAATGCAGGTTCATATCTTGAATTTAAATAATATAAATTTAAGTCAGTAATTGCCACAGAAAATTAAGTATTCTGAAGATGGGCTCAGTAAAATGTGGTAGTGTTCATCATTCTGTGTGATGTGGGAACAATGACATCACAGTAGACGACATTGGAATTAACGATAGAGGCACGCCTCATTTTTAAGCCTAATTTTGAAAACCTAACTCAGAAAATTATAAATAAGTTTCTCAATTTTACAAGAGAATTGCTGGGATACTTTTAAATAGATGAACCCCACCACCACCCTTAGGCATTCAGGACTTGTCAGGGTGACTTAGAATTCCCTCTGTGACAGAAAATGGAGTCAGGCAAGAAGCTTCACCGTTGGGAAACATTCCTTACTGAAGAGCACTCAGAAATGCACATTTAGAAAACTGATGCTGAATGGAACTGTGATTCAATGTCTCAAAATTTAATATATGTGACTTTTCAAGAACACATCTATCAGAGAAAGGCTTAGCTATCAAAATTCTTGAAGAGAAGGAAAATGTCAGTGTAAGGAAAGATTTTTGTACCAAATCCTGAGAGTCTGTCCAGTTAGGCTGATTTTCATATGTGCTCAGGTAGGATGATGCTGTGTCCTCATTGTAGTCCAGCACCTCCAGGAAGCATTGACACATGCAGTGCAAACCAGTCTCTGGAATCAATCAGCACCCCAGGGACCTTTGGGCCAAGAGTGACCTGGGGTGGAAGACTTTCGCAAGGTCACTGGGGCCTCCGTGACCTACACGGGGCCATCACCTGAGACAGGCTCTCGGATACCAGACTAGATTTCGATGCTACCTATGCAAGCATGCTGGAATTAATAAAATTTTTGGGTAACTTTGCTCGGGATACTATAAAAAGTTACCCCATTTTCTGTTTTTGGCTATTGAATACTTTCAACTACTAAAACTATGCAAAAGTCACTGTTCACTGATTAAAGCAATAACTTCATATTGAGAACATCTTGCACATTCAAAATAATTTGGGGTACTGTTTATTTTTAATGAGCTTTTAAAGTATATCTCCAATATACTTTACTATGAGAAGAGGTGACCTAATGACACACAAACACAGTTTGAATGCATGCAAAGCTAATTTGATATTTTACATATCATTTGAGGAGGTACTTCTCTTCTGTCTTATGGGTAACTGTGGTGTTCCATAACACCCTGGATGTACCCAGTGGGTCACTGAAGTCATCCTTTGAACCAGCTCCATGCAAGGACTTTCACTATATTGTCAGAGTACTTACATGTCAGGCACTAGAAAGCTCATGATAACCTGATAAAGGAAGGAGAAAATGCATTTACCTTACTAGGAGTTCAAGCATAAAGATAGTTTATAATTGACACCAGAATGTGACCAATGTCTACCCTTCCTACTCATGGCCCTCAGCCCTAACAGTCATCACTGAGATTTCAGATTCTCCATGAGGATACAAATGGTTATATACACAAGGTTCACCCTAGGTTACTCTTCAATCTTTTGATAATTATAATACCTCTAGTATTAGCTCAACAGAATCTATAATATTAAAGCGTTATGCTTGGAATTGCTTCATTCATGTTGATTGTCATAGAGCTCCAAGAGATGGCATCTTGACTAATATTCTAGACCCTTATATTGAAAGAAGTTGTATTTTAATAACTTTTTGAAAAAGAAGTCATAAATATATATGTATATAAATAGTATACTTGATCTTTCTCTGGGAAGCTTTATAAAATAATAAAACTCAAATTATTTAAGTATTAACTGAACTTTAGTGTTTTCATCTTAATTTTCCCTAGAGGATCTGACAACCAGATGACAAAATTTTCCAGCTTTGCTCAAGTGTGTATGAGGTAGATTACTAACCAGGTAACAACTTAAATTTGCCCCAGCACCCTGGGTGTCCAGGTTTTGTGGTCAATCCTGATCATTCCTGAAACATGTTGAAAGATGGTAAATGACACTTTCGTAAAATTTAATTGACTCCTATAGGCCCAAAGTTATCACATCTGGCTCATTGGTGATCACATGACAGATGACTAACGAAGTTTGGCATGAGTGCAAATGTTACTCCCTCCTAACTAATAAGTAATTGTTACATAAAGCTTGATAATAAACATTCACTGTACTAGAGAGTAAGCTTCAAGTAATTTTTCTACTTAAATGTATAAATAATTGAATTCATTAATTTAATATAATTTAATTTATAATAGTACATTTATAAATATTTAAACATATAAATACTCTCTCATATGTGTAATATATTATATATTATAAGTACATAAAATACCAGACTCTTAATGTAAGTTATCATGAGAACTTCTAACGGTATCATGACAACAAAACCAATGATCTATTTATGGTAATGGCAGTTAATCTTTTCAGAGCCAAGACAATATAAGCAAAACAAACAAAAAAGGGGTTTTTATTTTGTTTTCAAAATTCAATCAATAAATACAACACACAAAATATTGGAAGTCGAATTTTGTGGTTTTTGCCATTTATCAAGGCTGATACAGTTAAAATATTTTTATATAACATTTTATTGATTATGCTATTACAGTTGTCCCATTTTTTTCCTTCCCTTTATTCCCCACTGCCCTGTACCCCCTCTCCCACCAGCATTTCCTCCCACGTTAGTTCATGTCCATGGGTCGTACATATAAGTTCTTTGGTTTCTCCATTTCCTATACTATTCTTAATCTCCCCCATCTCTTTTGCACCTACTATTTATGCTTCTTATTCCCTGTACCTTTTCCTCCATTCTCCTCCCTCCCTCCCCCCCTCTGATCTCCATTTCTGTGATTCTGTTTCTGTTCTAGTTTTTTGCTTAGTTGGTTTTGTTTTGTTTTGTTTTAGGTTCAGTTATTGATAGTTGTAAGTTTGTTGTCATTTTACTCTTCATAGTTTTGATTTTCTTCTTTTTCTTAGATAAGTCCCTTTAACATTTCATAGAATAAGGGCTTGGTGATGATGAACTCCTTTAATTTTACCTTATCTGGGAAGCACTTTATCTGCCCTTCTGTTCTAAATGATAGCTTTTCTGGATAGAGTAATCTAGGTTGTAGATCCTTGCTTTTCATCACTTTGAATATTTCTTGCCAGTCCCTTCTAGCCTGCAAAGTTTCTCTTAAGAAATCAGCTAATAGTCTTATGGGAACTCCTTTGTAGGCAAGTCTCTGCTTTTCTCTTGCTGCTTTTAAGATTCTCTCCTTATCTTTAATCTTGGATAATGTAATTATGATGTGCCTTGGTGTGTGCTTTCTTGGGTCCAACTTCCTTGGGACTCTCTGAGCTTCCTGGATCTCCTGGAAGACTATTTCCTTGGCCAGATTGGGAAAGTTCTCCTTCATTATTTTCTCAAATAAGTTTTCAATTTCTTGCTCTTTTCCTTCTGGCACCCCCATGATTCGGATTTGGAAAGCTTAACATTGTCCCAGATGTTCCTAAGCCTCTTCTCATCTTTTTGAATTCTTGTTTCTTCATTCTGTTTTGGTTGAATGTTTATCTGTTTCTTCTGCTCCCAATAGTTGATGTAAGTCCTGGTTTCCTTCCCTTTACTGTTAGTTCCCTGTATATTTTTCTTTATTTCACTTTGCATAGACTTCACTTTTTCCTCCATTTTGCAACCATAACCAATTCTGTGAACATCCTGATTACCAGAGTTTTGAATTGTGCATCTGATTGGTTGGCTATCTCTTCATCGCTTAGTTCTATTTTTGGAACTTTGATTTGTTCTTTCATTTGGGCCACATATCTTTATCTCAACATATCTGCTATGTTGGGAGGGGCAGAGCTACCCAGGTCGCTGCATTATGACACTGTCTGTGGGGGAGGAGTCTGAGAGGAAACAATGCCACTTGCTGGGCTCTTACCCGGCTTTCAGTCACTTCCCCCATGACTCACAAGCAAATTGGGCCCTTCTAGTGCTGATTCCAGGGTGGGTGGGTTTGTGTACATTCTGGGATCCTGTGGGTCTCTCCAATGAACTCTTTTGTGAGGCTGGAATTTTCTCCCACTACCACAACCCCCACAGGTTTTTACCTCCAGAGGTTTTGAGGCCTTCTTTTTCCTCCCTGGAACCCTGGGTTCTCTCCCCAGCTGTTCCTCCCAGTTTATCTGCATGCAAATGTGGACCCACCCAGTCCTCTAGCTTCCACCTGCAGGTGTCCTCTCCGCTCCTGCTACCCATTTCCACCCCTCCTACCAGTCTGGATGAATGTTTCTTCTTTATCTCCTTTGTTGTTGGGATTCCATACAGTTCAATTCTTCTGACAGTTCTGGTTATTTTTTGTTTTTAAATATGTTGTTGTCTTTCTTTTGGTTGTGCAAGGACACAAAGTGTATCTACCTATGCTTCCATCTTGGCCAGAAGTCAAGTTACCTAGTTAAAATATTTTAAATTAGTAACCCTGAAAGATTTCACCTGATGATTTATAAATTCTTGGTTTTCATCACACTTCCTTTGGCACACCCCCCTTTTCAATTGTGTTGTTAATGCTGTCAATTCAGTGATATTTGTGACATACATGAAAAATGAGATTGGGAGAATGATAAAGATGAGTTTAAACAAACTTGGCATCAATGATAACTGTAGGTCTTAGAAAAATGCTTTCTTTGCCAAGAAAAGGGAAGCTATTAAATTGTGAATAGATATTAGAGTGTTGAAAATCAATCTGACATGGGATAGTGCAGCTACAATCAGTTGGGAAACCAAAAAGTTTGCTACTATCAAGAGCAGTAGGGGTTAGGAGTCAACTTGAACGATATGCCATCAACCAGGTCTAAGGCCATGATCACAGGTAACATTAGGCCATTTGAACAGACAATGACTAATAATGCCTTATGAAGGCTTCACATAAACCACATTAAGCAGAAGGACCAGGACTTGTTTTGAACAATTGTCTCCATACTCATGGGTCTTAGAAGTCAGGAGCATGTTGTTCTAATCCAAATATCCTTTTCTTCTTCTGATTTCCAACCTTTTAAAAAATGATTTTATTTATTTACTTTTAGAGAGGGTAAGGGAAGGGGAAAAGAAACATCAATATGTGGTTGTCTATTGTACGCCCCTTACTGGGGGGACCTGGCCTGCAACCCAGGCATGTGCCTTGACTGGGAATTGAACTGGTGACCCTTAGGTTCACAGGTCGGCACTCAATCCACTAAGCTACACCAGCCAGGACTCCTTTTCTTTTTCTTAAAACTGACTATATCCGTATGCTGTACCTTACATCTCTGTGACTATTCTGTAAAAAACAATATGTATTTCTTATTCCCTTCATCTTTTTCACCAAGCTCCCCAACCCCATTCCCATCTGGGAACCATCAACATGTTCTCTGTATCCATGAGTTTGTTTCTTTTCTGCTTGTTTATTTTGTTTTTGAGATTCAATTGTTGATAGACATGTATTTATTGCCATTTTATTCATTTTTTAAATCTTGTTTGTTTCTCCCTCTTCTTAAAAAAGACCCTTTAACATTTCATGTAATACTGGTTTGATGGTGATGAAGTCCTTTAGCTTTTTCTTGTCTAGGAAGCTCTTTATATGCCCTTCAATTCTAAATAATAGCTTTGCCGGATAATCATGTTTATAGGTCCTTGTTTCTCATCATTTTGAACATTTCTTACCAAGCCCTTCTGGCCTGAAATGTGTCTGTTGAGAAATATGACAGTCTTATAGGAGCTCCCTTGTAGGGAGCTAACTGCTTTTCCCTTGCTCTTCTTAAGATTTTCACTTTGTCTTTAACCTTAGGCAATTTAATGTTCATGTGTATTGGTGGGGGTTTCTTCGGGTTCATCTTGTTCTCCAAGTTAGGGAAGTTTTCTGTCATTATTTTTTTTAACAGGTTTTCAATATCTTACTCTCTCTCTTTTCCTTCTGGCACTCCCATGATGTGAATGTTGGTACACTTAAAGTTGTCTCAGAGGCTCCTTACACCATCTTCATTTTTTCAGATGCTTTTTTCATTGTTGTTGTTGTTGTTGTTATTGTTGCTCTGATTGGGTGTTTTCTGCTTCCTTATCTTACATCATTGATTTGATCTTCTGCTTCATCTGCTTGATTCTCTGTAATGTAGTCTTCACTTCAATTAATGTAGTCTACATTTCTGACTGGTTATTTATTTTTTCTAGTTCCATTTTTATGTTTCTTGTCTCTGTGTTGAAGTTCTCACTGATATCATTGAGCATCTTTATAGCCAATGTTTTGAAATTTGCATCTGGTAGATGATTGGTCTCCATTTTGTTTAGTTCTTTTTCTGAAATTTTGTTCTGTTCTTTCATTTGGGACATCTTTGTTTGTCTTCTCATATTGACAGCCTCCCCATGTTGGTTTCTTTGTATTAGGAAGAGCTGTTACATCTTCCAGGCTTGGAAGACAGGCCTTATGTAGTAGGTGTTTGTAGAGTCCAGTGGCATAGCCTTCCTAATTATCCATGGTGGGCACTGTAGTTATGACCCTGTGTGAGATGTGGGCACCCTCCTGTTGTAATTGAGCCTTGATTGTTGTTGGCATGTCAATTGGAAGGATATATCATGAGGTTGATGGGCTATAAAACTGGCTGCGACCACCAATCACCATGGGGGATCAGCTGTGCAGGAACAGGGCTTAATTCAAGGTGCTTAGTTCAAAGAGTCTGCCCTTTGAGCATGTTGCATGTAGAAGTGTTTGGGTGGTGTTTCAATGTGGTCTGAAGCTGTCCACCAAATACACTGGTTCTGAGGCTTCTAAGGAGGTGCAGGCCAAGTTCAGCCTCCACCCGTGTTCTGTCCAGTGCCATTCATCATGACCTACAAAGTGATCTGCAGGTGGCTGCTACTTGTGCTGAGCTTGGAGATGCCCAGGTGAGGCCAAGCTGTCAACAAGGCTAGCTGCCACCAGTGCCAAACCTGGGGACACTTAGCAAGAGGTACGGATCATTCTGAGGCTAGATGCTACTTGTTTGAGAGATTTTAGGAAAGTCTAGAGCATGAGCCAATACAAGCCATTCATATAGAAAAGCCACTGGAAACTTGGGTGGGTGGAGCAGGTCTCAGGAAACCACCAGAGCAGTGTGAGACAGGTTGATGGAGAGTCAGATATGATACCTGCCTGGGGGCTCTATGAGGGGTGGGTCTCAGAAAAGGAACAATGGCTTCTGCCAGCACTTTTGTCTGGCAGAAAGCTGCCCACTAGCTCTTGCCCTAATGTCAGACAATTCAGTTCCTCCCTATGTGTCCATGGTTCCTTTCAAGCTTCTGCCCCAGAACTGGAGCTCAGAGTGGGTGATTCTGAATAAGTCCATGCAGGCCCTTTAAGAGAAACACATGGGACTCTAGCCACCCTTCATCTCACTCATCCACAATGCTTGCTGGTTTTTATAGACAGAACTTATGAGGATTTCTCTTTCTGGCACTGAATCCAGAGCTAGGGGCCTAATGTGGGGCTGGGACCCCTTTTTCCTTAGGGGGGACCTCAACAGCCAAGACATACCTCCTGATTTTTATCTACTACACATGGGTATGAGACCAGCCCATTCCACAACTCTGCCCTTCCTACCAGTCTCAATGTGTCTTCTTCTTTAAATCCCTACTTGTAAGATTTTCATTCAGCTAGATTTCAGGTGGCTCTGAATGATGTTTTTTCTGTAGCTTAGTTGTAATTTCGATGTTGATTTCCAACATTATTAAAGCAACATTGTAAAAAGACTGATTAACAATTAATATTGCATCCCTTTCTATTGGCATTCACAAAGTTTCATTGAAGTTTTTATCTTTTCAGGAAGGAAAAGAGCTTCTCAAAAAATGTAAGATTTTTAAAAATACATGTGAAGGTGAAGATAGAGTGAGATAAAGATGTACTTATTGTCTTGGTAAAGGACACAAACTATGTCTATACCAGGCCAACCATATGACAGAAAAGAAGAAATTAAGTATTCGAGATGTTTTATCTGCATAACATGAAAAACTACTTTGATGGAATTTTTCCCTTTCATTTGTGTATTTGATGTTGTATAGAAAATTCACAGATAAAAGAATATGAGAAGAAAATGAAAGGTGTGCAAAAATAAAGCATTGAAAATGCTTTTTGATGATAATAAAGTCCCCCTTTAACGTTTTAGAATTTCCTTTCAAGAAAGATTTAATGGATTTTATATTTATATAGGATATATGCTAGCATGTTTTGGGCCTTTAGGAGCTGTTGATTTCTATGCCTAAAAACCAAAAAGGAGAAAGCCACAGACTAAATTTTTAAATATCCTCATCATAAAAACAACAACAACAACAAAGAAACTTGTTTCTGGTGGTTATTTTAGAAAATAAGCTGAAAAACCAAAGTAAAAGTTAATGTAGAAAAACTGAGATTAAGGGGGAAAAATTATCAAGTCATAGGAAATGAATGTAACAAAGTCAGCAGAAGTACGAAAATAGACATGCAACTTTAATGGCCTCGAAAGGGCCATTGGTTTGAGACTGTATTGTAGAGTAATCTGGATGCCAGGCTGAGGATCATGTATTTATGTCCCTAGGCCCTTAGAAGGCACTCATTACTTATATTTTATTTATTTTTTTTGTTTATTAGTTGCCAACAAGAGAATCCACTCTACCAGTCCACACTAAAGGAAAATTTATTAAACAATATTAGTAATTTATAGAATTTTTGGGTGGGTCAAACAACCAGACTCTGAAGTTAGATACAGGAATACTCACCATCAACATTCCCGAGGCTCCAGACACTTTCCATACTGCCTTTGACAGAAGACTGGATCCCTATACACAGTAACCTCAAAAGGTTACTCACTTTTGGTTTCACCTCTCTTGCAAGAATCTGAGGTACCCGTGATTCACAGAACTGAAATCATAAACCTGAACTTTAACTGTAAGGGAGTATGGGAGAGGTTTCTACTACTGCAAGGCATTGACATAAAATATGCAAGGATGTTCAATGATATTGGGTGCCACTAATGACAAATGTCAACTACAGGGATGACATGATGGTAGCTTTGCTTTAGAAAAACTAATTCAACATGATTTGTATAAAAGAGTCAGAGTTGAAAAAGCACAGATGTGAAGAAGACAAGTTAGGAGCTGGTTGTAATTGTCAAAGGAAGCAGTGAAAATGTGTTTCACAACAGTGCTAGTGGTGGAAGCATAAGTGAGAGGAAGATTCTGTAATAACTAAAAAGATGGAATTGACAACATTTATCAATGATAGTTGATGCCATCAACAGAAATAGGGAAGCCAAGAAGAGGTGCCATTCTGAAGGGAAAGGTAGAGTTCAGTCGGGGACACATTCAATTTGTGGGAAAATGAGAAACACCCCAGTGGACAAATCCAGTGGGCAATTGGAGAAAGAAATCAGGAGCTTTAGAATTTAAGAAGCAGAAGCAAAAAGAAGAGTCTTACAAATAATGGTAAGACAAAGAACAACCCCTCAATCGAAGGGAAAGGAGGAATCCCCAGAAAGAGAACTAAATGAAATAGAGGCAAGTAAACTATCAGATATTGAGTTCAAAACAATAATTATAAAGAAGCTCAATGAACTCAATGAGCTCAGAGAGAATTACAAAAAACTACAGGGAAACTACAAGGAACTCACTGCAAACCATATCAGCATGAGAAAGGGCATAGAAACTATCAATAAGAGACAAGAGGAAATGAAGAAGACAATTTCTGAATTGAAGAACACAGTAGAAAGAATCAAAAGCAGGCTAGATGAAGCCAAGGATCGAATCAGTGAGCTGAAGGACAAGCTCCCAGAAACAGCAAGAAAATGAAAAAAAGACTCAAAAAGAATGAAGAAGCATTTAGGGAAATGCAGTACAACCTGAAACATAATAAAATCCATATAATAGGGATATCAGAAGGAGGAGAAGAAGAGGAGGAATGGATAGAGAACCTATTTGAAAAAGTCATGATGGAAAAACTTTCGTAATTGGAAGAGAGAAAATTGGAACACAAGCTCAGGAAGCACAGAGGGTCCCATTTAAGATGAACCCAATGAGGTCCACTCCAAGACACATCATCATTAAAATGGCAAATAGCAAAGACAAACAGAGAATCCTAAAGGAAGCAAGGTAAAAAGAGGTAGTAACACGTAAAGGAGCCCTGATACAGCTCGCAGCTGACTTCTCAACACAAACACAATAAGCCAGAGGGAATGACAAGAAATATTCCAAGGAATGAAAAGCAGAGGCCTGCAACCAAGTCTACTCTACCCAGCAAGGCACTCAATTAAAATGGAAGGCAAAAGAAGGAGTTTCCCAGGCAAAAGGCGGCTAAAAGAATACACCTCCACCAAACCAGCATTGCAAGATATGTTAAAGGGACTGCTTTAAGAAGATGAAGAAAAAGAGTCTATGAACACCCAATTCCTTTCACAGTCACCAATAATTGATAATACCAATAATTTTAATACTTAGTAATCTGCTTGTGACAATGAAGTGTTATTTTAATTGTTCATTTATTATTTGTTGAAACTAAACTTGTTTTTGTATATTTCTTGCCTATTTTTATTATTTTTAAAAAGCTTTAAATGTCTTTTTAGTATTCTTTATCCATTTTTTGATTAACTGTTTGTAGAATTTTCCCCTAAAAAACAAAACAAAACTATTAACCATTTTATAGATGTATTGCAAATACTTTCCTATTCTATTACTTGTCCTTTAACTTTTTTTATATGTATATCACTATATGGTCTTAAATGTTTAATATAGTTGTATTGTCAATATTTTACTTTATAGCTTCTGGGTTTGAATATTTTACTTTAGGATAAGAAAATATTATATTGTAATTTCTCCTAAAACTCCTTAGATTTTACATATTGATTTTTAACTCACCTGAATATTTTTTGTATAATGTGTGAAATAGGGCTCTATATTTGTTTTTGTTCAAGTAATAGTGGTCCATGCATCTTATTTGTTGAATAAGCCTTATTTTCCCCATTGATTTGAAATATCAAGTTAATCATATATTACATTGTTAGACAGACATATACGTTTGTTTCTAGAATGCTCATTTTATTCATTGATCTGTTTGATTATTTCTGTGGTGGGGTCATGCTGTTTTAATTGCTGAGACTTTATAATGGATTTAAATTTTTTAATATTTTATAATGGATCTTGATATTTAAATAAATAAATAAATGAATAAATAAAATCTGCCTTTTTTTAAAAAAAAAAAAAGGAAAGAAGGAACTCCTTCCTTTTGTGACAACATGGATTGAACTGGAGAACATTATGCTAAGTGAAATAAGCCAGTCGGTGAACGACAAATGATCTCACCTATAAGTGGAATCTGTACAACAAAATAAACTAATGAACAAAAGCCACAGGCATGGAAACATGGAACAGACTGAAAGTGACAGGAAGGGATGGGGAAGGAGGACAACGGTGGAAGGAAGGAGAAAGGATTAGACAAAGAACATGCATGAATGACCCATGGACATGGAAAACAGTGTGGGAATTGACTATGCGGGTGGGGGAGGTGGGGGGCAGGGTGGGATGGGTGGAGGAGGACAAAGGGGGAAAAACTGAGACAACTGTAGGAAAAAAAAATCGGGAGCTCTGGAGAGAGAGGTATTAAGACATAGGTATTAGAGTCACCTGCAGAGAGATGAAAGTAGAAAGGATAGGACTTAGAGAGTGTAGTTCAAAGTTAGTATTTCCATTCCTTTTGAAATTGGTTTCTTTTAGGGGGGACAATGTTTCTGCTATAGTGATATAAGGAAACCTTGACCTAGAGCATTTTTCCCCCCAGGAGAAAAAGAACAGTTGAAGTTTAACTCTTACCCAGATAACACCTTCTTTTCTGTTTTGAGGAATGTTCTCTGTATAACTATATCTTGAGGATGTGAAGGCTTACTTGTTTGTGTCCAGGTGACAGAGTGTATCATGAATAAGGAAAGCTAAATCTTGTTTTCATAGCAGTCATTTTTCAACCAGTCTGAGAAAAAGACTATGACACACTTGGCGGATCAAAAGAACCCACATCACAAAACAGAAAGTTTCTGAATCTGTAACCTGAACAAGTTTCTGTCTGTGAGGAAAGGGGGGCTTGTTTCCAAGGATGTAAGTACCGTAAGAGCTCACAGCATGGGGCCTCACTGTCCCACATTTCCACTTTGCAGTTTCTTAACAACGAAGCCTTCTCTGAGGCCTCAGAGAGAGAGACCGTCTGCAGAGTGAATGGGAGGCTTGTTGCCCACACAGAGTAAACTAAGTTGGGACCAGCATTTTCTTTTAAATCAAGGGACACTTTTGTTTTGAAGAACAAATCTGTCTCAGAGTAGCCTGAGCTGCCCCGTGGGGAAGTAGCCTCAGTCTGATCAGGGCTGCAGGGCCCCTGGCACTGGCCAGAGTCAAGATGACCAACATCCCTTGAAGGATTCTGAAATGGGAGCCAATCACCCACTCTGGGTCATTGACTTGGGCACCATGTCATAGGCACCTTCCTTCCGTCTGAGAACTCACCTCCTGACGTGGAATCTGTGAAGATGCCAGAGAGAGACAGAACTACACACACAAATGGATGCCTGCTTCAGAGCCAAGCCTCCTAATATTGCCATTTGTTTTCTGAAGAGTAGGAGGATCTGCAGTTCCCCAGAGGGGAGAGAACCACAGACCTCCCAGTCACTAATACCAGCAGTGCTTCTGTGTAAACCACCCAGTTCTCCCCATGTTGAGCAGTAAATAGTTGAGTCAGTCTTCAGGACTCCATCTTCCTAAGAGCATCAGGGGAAGCAGGGTGTCATTTTTTAATATCTTGGGACACCACAAGTGTGTATTTCTCTGAAGACTAACTGACATTGTCCCTGAGACAGAAAGAGTCCTTCCTTGGACAACCCAGGTATGGCAATCATGGGGGTTTCCTTCAGGAGATCAGAAGACTGAAGGGGTTCAGGATGGCATCTTAGCTCTGGTTAAACTCAAATGTCACACTGTCCCTGGGAGGGGCATTCTGCTGCACAAGTTTTGCAGATGGTTCTAGATGTGGCAACAGATTATTAATAGGAAAAATAGACTTGCTTGGTGAAGCTTACACTTCTCAAGTGTTGACCTGGGTTGTAGATTTTGCAACTGTAGTTTTAGCGGACATGGGACACCCACAAAGTCTGTCTTGGATGAGCAGGAAGACAAAGAAAGAGGTGCTGCAACTCAGTCCTCAGCACTGAAGGCTAGCGGTAACGCCTGGGGCAGAGCGCCAGGAGCAGCCCAGTCAGTGTGTGTGATTCAGTGTGGATTCTTTCCTTCCAAATGGGACATATTCTCAGGCCTTTCTGGAGGCCTCAAGAGACCCCAGTAGTGACTGCATTAACATGTTGGCCCCGCTGTGTCCCAGGGCACTGGAGGATGAGACTCTCAGTGCTTGGATTCAGGAGAGCCCTGGGGGAGAAACAATGCGATATTTGCTGCAGAAACCTTCATTCTCCCACCAGGGAAGTAAATCCAAGTCAGCTTTTCTGTCCAGTAGGCACTAAGCTACAGAGAGAATGTCCAAAGTGTTTTATCTGTCTCTAGGTCCTGAAAACAACGCAAGGTATCCCAGACACACTTGGCTGCATCCTCAGAGGGAAGCCAAGATTGCAAAAGGGACCAAAAGTGTCAGAAGAGGGGAAGTCTGAGGTGTGAGCTTGCTCGAGGATAATCTAGGAGTAAAAGAAAAAGGAAAGTCTCTAGAACAGAGCTCCAGAGTGGTAATGCCCTGTTGCTCCTTGCTTCACACCAGACAACATCCAACAAAGAGGTCATTTACTCCCCAGCTCTGAGCCAATGTCCCTTCATGGGTGGTCTGACCCAGTGGAGGTGGAGGTGGAGAGAAAAGACAAAAGACAGGATGACATGAGCCCACTGACTTTTCACCTTATCACACATTTGACAGTGGTCTGGTTCTCACTGGGCTTCAGAAAAACCTTGGTGGTCCCTGCCCCTCCTTAGGATTTACTTTCTTTCCAGGACTGACTGGAAGCCTCACCTCCATACCTGTCCATCTTCCTCTGACATGCTGTTGACAACAGCATCCTGACACTGTAGAGACCTTTACAGACCACAGAACATGTTCCTGTTAACCCACATCACAACCCAGGGATTAGTTATTTTTGTCCTCATGTTCTCAGTGTGGAACTTAATGTCCAGAGGGGATAAAAGACTTGTCCAACACGGTGCCATTCAAAGAAAATATTCCTAGGATGTAGTATTTATTAAGCATTTATTACCTTTCAGATAAATGTTTTAATTGGCTTTATGATTTCATCCTCATAACAGCCCAGAGATATTATTGTCCACAGTTTACAGAAGAGAAGCTGAGACACGGAAAGCATGCATGAATTTTGCCCTGAGACTCAGCATTCATGGGTTGTCAGCATCTGTCATGTCAAGGCAGTCTGGCCCCAGAGCCTTGGTTCTTCACCCCAGGGTGTGCCTCTGACATAACTAGAATCTGAGCAAGGAAGAATTTTAATGTTTGTCCTACTTTACCTTTCCAAGTACACAGGGGATCTTGTGGAAATGCAGGTCCTGATCCCACAGGTTTAGGATATGGCCCCCCGTTCTGCATTTTTTAGGAAGCTCTCAGATGACATTGATGCTGATGGCTTGCAAACCCCACTGAGTGATGGCCTTCTGTACCCCAGCAATTTTTTATTGTTATCTTACCACCAAAATCCATTCATTTCTGACTGCCACAACCCATTACCCTGTCCCATACTACCACTGCCATACCTATTCCTAAACGTACCTTGTTCTTACAATTGACCTATTCTCTGGCTACATCGTTGGGACAATGGCCCTTTACCAAGAATGAAATAATCATTGGGGAGCTATTTCAATACAAAACACTTTCCCCTCAATTGCAGACACTCTGAGAGTACATCAGTAGGGCTAGGGGTTAGCCCTTTCCAATATAAGTTAATGCATCCTTTTCCTTATCCTTTCAATTTACCCATTACCCATGTAATCTAGGAACAAAACCCAGAAAGAGACTAGCAAATCCTAAGTGCTTGTTCTTCCCCACTATACCTGGATAGGTTGAATTCTCTGCCAATCATGCCACGTACATGCACAGAATTGGCTCTTCTGCCTCCACCCCACTCCCAGAGACACAACTTCCTAACCAAAGACTTCATACTCCTGCCATGTATTAGCCTGACCAATATACATAAATCTGAGCCTTTTTGAGAAGGATCAGAATCACTTCTGACCTCACAAGCGTATGGTTGAAGGAGCAAAGGTGTTTTAACTCTTCCCTCAAGCTCTGAACTCAGTTGTCTAGCTGTTCTGGGTCTGGGCTGAGAAATCAGCTCTTCAAGAAGAGTCCTCTCACTATCAGGATTTTTAAAGACCGCCTCCTTCTGTGATTAAGTTTCTCCTGACTTTTTTCCTACAATGCCAAAGAAAGCCTCACATTGAGGAGAACTAGAAAAGCCTGATTCAGGCATGTAAAATGCTCAGGATTCCTTCTTCCAAAGTCTTTGTTAATTGTACCCAGTATCTATAGTGATAAATTTAAAGGCACATGAAACAGCAGGATCCCAAAGACACTGAACTATTGTGTTGTCCCATTAAGTGAAAACAATAGGGCAGAGTCTTAAACCCATCTCCAGGGCAACAGAAAATGCCAGTGACAGTCAGGTGGACTTTCTGATGAATTTTTAAAAATAGAGTGTCACATACTTTGTTATTTTAAAGATGGGAAAGTTATCTTATAAGGATTTACATAAAATTGCAAACCAAAACTGTATCTTTGATTTAATCCCAAATTTTCTCTTTTGGTATTTTGTTGTTTTGAGGCAAAATAAAATTTCTCATATCAGGAGCAAAAGATACCATGAAAAACCCAAAAACAACATATTAGCAAAAAAAAAATTTTTGTAAGATTTTATTTATTTATTTTTAGAGAGAGGGGAAGGGAGGGAAAAAGAGAGAAAGGTCAATGCGAATGGGAAACAGAGTGATTGTGTCTCATAGGCAACCTTACCAGGAAGCTAACTTGCAAATGAGGCATGTGCCCTGACTGGGAATTGAACTGGTAATTGGACACTTCATGGAATGATGCCCAACCAACTGAGCCACACCAGTCAGGGAAGCAAAAAATAAATAAATAAATAAATATATAAATAAATAAATAAATAAATAAATCTATTTTAGCATCTAAGTATCAGCAGATCAATTGGCAACATACTGTAGTCTGCTGATGTGCTGACATGTGGCCTTAAAATCTCTATTACTAAACAATTTCACTTTGCTCTGGGGACCAGGCCTGGGCCTTCTGAAAAGGTCAGGGCAGTCAAATACAACTTAGGAGCTCTTTAGTATGCAGCTGTAGACAAGGGGTCTCCAAACTTGTCAAGGGGAAACTGCCAGTGCATCCACTGGGGACTCTAGTATGAGTTTCTTAGTTTGGCCTCTTCTCTCCCTACCCCCAGGTGATCCTCAACACTCAGCTTTGGTTCCTTGCCATCAACTGTCCTGTATGACCACCCATTCTGGCTTTTTTCTGGCTGACCTCAGTATCCTCCTTTGAGTATGTTTTTAAGTCCTTTTTCTCTGGACACATTTATGATGACAAGGAATAAAAAGTTCTAGAGCTGGCCTATCCAATATGGTAGCCACTAGCCACATGGGACTATTTTCATGTTTTTAAATAAAATGTAAAAAGCTAGTTCCTCTGTACCACTAACCACATTTCAAGTGTTCAATAGCTACATTTTCTTTATTGCAGAAAGTTCTACTTTACAGTGATTTAAAGACATTCTTCCTCCCATTCTAACCCCAAGGAGATGACGAACTAAGATGCTAAGTCAACTTTAACATCTTCCCAAAATTCCCCAAACCAAGAAATATGAGACTGAAGTCAATGAAGTCTGAGATAATTTTATTAGCCTTCTCTTGAGATAGTTTTAGGAGTGGTTCAGAGTTTCTTCAGATGACTCCAGGATGCCTGTAGCACCACTATCTCAATCTCCCATAAGTCACAAACACTGGGCAGAGGGATCACTAATGAAGAAGAATTAAGTTGAGGAACTCAGAGAAGCATGGGAATGCTGATTCTAGAAACAGCAGAATACCACCTTCATTACAATGCATTTCTTGTAAAACTATATTAGTCTGCTGCCTTCTTGTCTTCTTATTTGGTGTAGTGTCTGCCATTCCAGCCTTAGAGGTTTATTCCTTTGAGTTTCATAGGTATCTTCTTTAGTCTCCATACTGGGTCAGGGAACATGGACTACACTGGTGGCAGGAGAGAAAGAGACAGATCTGTAGGAGACTGGGTGTAATTGTTAATGATCTCATTTGACTTACCATTACCTCCAAACAACCCTATAGGGGAGAGAACAAGAATGAGGTTCCAGGGTGCCTCATCCTATATCTCATATCATACATGAGGAACAATTTTAAATGTTACCTATTATGTACTCAACATAGTACTGGGCCCATTAGGTGTTCAATGCATATCTGATTAGCATATTATAGATATTTAATTTTAAGAATGGTTTTAGTAATACTTTAGCATTAGAATCACTCCAAAGCATGTTCACTCATCATAATTTTTTTAAAAATTAAGGCTTCCAGTCAAGACGATGGTATAAGTAAACACAGTACTCGTCTCCTCCCACAACCATATCAAAATTACAACCAAACTACATAACAACGATCATTGAGAACTGCCAAAAATCAAGCTGAATGGAAGCCTACAACTATGGAATTAAAGAAGAAACCACATTGAGACTGGAAGGAGGGGCAGAGGTGCAGTACAGGCTGGTCCTAGACCCACATGTGCTGGATAAAAATTAGGAGGAGTATCTCAGTTACGGAGTTCCCCCCTGAGGTCCCAGCCCCACACCAGACCCCCCAACCCAGGGCTCCAGTGCCAGGAAAAGAAATTTCCATAACTTCTGTCTGTAAAAAACAGTTGGGATTGAGCCCGAGGAAAATGGAAATTTCTGGAGTCCCAGGCATTCCATCTTAAAGGGCTCATCTACAGACCTACTTGGACTCACTCCTTCTGAGCTCCAGCATGGGAAGCATCAGCTTGAAAGACACCAGAGACATATGAGAAGGAACTGAATTGTTTGGCATTAGAGCAAGAGCTGGAGGGGCAGCTCTCCTCCAGACAGAAGTGCTGGCAAAGGCCATTGTTTCTTTGCCGGCCCCTCCCCCAACAGAGCCAGCAGGCAGGTGCCATATCTGAGATTGCATCAACCTGGCTCATACTGTTTGCCCCACCTTGGTGATTCCCTGAGGCCCTGCCACACTCATCTTCTGAGCCCACCCAAGCTGTTTCCAGTGGCTTTTCCATACAAATGGCTTATCGTAGCTCATGCTTCAGATTTTTCTAAATTCTCTGATACAAGCAGCATCTGGTCTCAGTGAGCCCCACATCCCTTGCTAAGTGGCCCCAGGCCTGAAACTAGCATCAGTCAGTCTTGGTTCACAGCGTGGCCTCACCTGGGCACCTCCAAGCCCAGCAAAAGTAGCATCCATCTGCAGAACACTTTCCAGCTTATGCAAAGTGGCCCTGGGAAGAATTCAGGCAGTAGCTGACCTTGGCCTGCACTTCCCAGATGGTATGAGAGCCCAAGTGCTCTGTGGACAGCTTCAGACAACATCAAAGCACCACCACTCATCCACCTCAACAAGTGACACACTCAAGGGTACCCAGCTGATTAGCTGGGTAAATCTCTCCCATTCACATGCCAGCAGCAATCAAGACTCAACTATAACAGGGTGTACATAGCCTACATGCTGCGTGGAGCTTGAGTACACAGTTTGGGTGCTAAAGGAGGCTGTGCCATTGGACCCTACAGGACACCTACTACATTAGGCCACTCTTCCAAGCCTGGGAGATGTAGCAGCTCTACCTAATAAATAGAAACACAAGGAGGCTGCCAAAATGAGGAAATAAAGAAACATGGCACAAATGAAAGAGCAGAACAGAACTCCAGAAAAAGAAGTAAATAAAATGGAGACAAGTAATCTACCAGATACAGAGTTCAAAACACTGGTTATAAGGATGTTCAATGAACTTAATGAGAATTTCAATAGCATAAAAAAGAACCAGTCAGAACTGAAGGGTGCACTAATTGAAAAATAGAATAATTGACAAGGAAACAGCAATAGAGTAGATGACGCTGGGAATCAAATCAATGATATGGAACATAAAGAAACAAAAAATACCCAATCAGAACAGCAAGAAGAAAATAGAATCCCCCAAAATGAGGATCGTATATAGAGGCTTCTGGGACAACTTCAAGTATACCAACATTCACATAATGTGGGTTCCAGAAGGCGAAGAGAGCAAGAAATTGAAAACCTATTGAAAAAAATGACAGAAAACTTCCCTAACCTCATGAAGTCCCAGAAGCACAGAGAGTCCCAAACAAGAAGAATCCAATGAAGCACACATCAAGACGCATCATAATTAAAATGCCTAAAGTTAAATACAAAGTGAAAATCTTTAAAGGAGGAAAAAAAATCAGTTAGCTCCCTACAAGTGAGCTCCTATAAGATTGTCAGCTAATTTATCAAAAGAAACTTTGCAGTCCAAAAGGGAATGGCAAGAAATATTCAAAGTGATAAAAAGCAAAGACCTACAACCAAGATAACTTTACTCAGCAAAGCTATCATTTAGAATCAAAGGATGTACAAAGAGCTTCCCACACAAGAAAAAGCTAAAGGAGTTCGTCACCACCAAACTAAACCTATATTACATAAAATGTTGAAGGTCTTATTTAATAACAAGGAGATCAAAATTATAAACAATAAAATGGCAATAATTCATATCTATCAACAATTGGATCTAAAAAACAAAATAAAAAAGCAGAACAGAAATAGAAACAGATACAGAGAATGTTTTGATGGTTGCCAAATGAAAGGGGATTGGGTGGATGTGCAAAAAAAAGGTGAAAGGATTAAGAAGTACGAATTGGTTGTTACAGAATAGTCATGGGGATAGAAAGTACAGATTAAGGAATACAGTCAGATAAGTGAGATTTATTGGGATGATCACTTATTAAGATGTGTAATGTCTAATCACTGGGGTGTACAACTGAAAATCATATAATAATGTATGTCACCTTTAATTGAAAATAAAAATGATTAAAAATTTCTTAAATATCTTAAGTATCCATAGCAAATTTTCTTCTGCATTTTTGGCTTAATGAACTAAAATCATCCTTTCTACATCCTTGCCTTCATTTTATTCATTTGTTTATTTATTCATAATACAGTTATTTTTTGTGCCTACTCTGCATTGTCATCTCTGCATAGGTTACAGAGTTGAATAATACTCCTTAGACTAGAAACTTGAGAGGTGACTACAGAGTCCCAACTGGGGCCCAAGACTTCTAGAATAGAAGACCTTGGTCTTGCTGTCTTTGACTTGTAGCATCCACCTCAAATTCCTGAATCCCACTCTGTTGGTTAGAATTCATCTTTGGTGCCTAACTGAGGAAACCCTAAGTAGTACTGGCTTATGCAAAATGGAACTTAATTTCTCTTTCAGGTAAAAAACCAGAGTTAGCCTTCTGGTCTAATACATGGCTCCTCTGCAATCCAGGCTCCTGCCTTCCTCTGGTTTTGCCACCCTTACTTAATCACTTCTCAGTCTCAGGCCTGCTTCCTATGTAGCAGAAAGAAGGGAAAGAAGAACATCTCTTCGCACTTTCAGGAGGCTTCCTCTTTACATTCTGGGCATAATTTAGTCCCATGGCTGCACTGCACTACAAAAGAGAATGAGCAATTTCATCTTTCCACCATCAAGCTTCTGATCCAAAAGGAAAGTCTGTCATGGATGGTAGGGTGATACTAAAAATCTCTGCCACCTGTCACACACTGTGCCTAAGGCCCTGTCCTACTCTAAGTGCTCAGCCTACAGGTACAAATGTAATAATCCATACCCTCTGGTGATGGAAACAAAAGCCATTATGTTTGAATATCATTTATATGACCAACTTTCTTTCAATTGTATATAGTGCAAAGTCCTAATCTCGTCTTTTGCATGCTTACTTGTTACTGTAAAATAGGAATAAAATGGATGTCAGCAGACACCACTATTAAAACTTTTCTTAAAAATTAAGACAAAACACTTGCAGAGGCAATAACAGAGCCATACAACACTAAAAGCTATAAAATTAGAACATCTAAGTTTTTATTAAAAAAAACCAAAAAAACCCAAAACATCAAATTGGTCATATTGACAATGGTGTTTTAAATTTCCAATTTGCAAAATCTTAGAATAGGATATAGAAATAAAATAGGGAAATAAATTAATGTTACCATGAGAACCCAAATATTTTAGACCATAATTTTTAAGTAGTTTCATGTATAAAAGGAAGAAACAGAGCAGAAAATGCTGGCATCTGTAATACTCATGGTGACAAAGTCCATGGAGGCTTTGATGTTAATATCTGACAGTTATAAAAAGGACCAGCTCGGCCTCACCTGCTGCTGATATTCAGTTGGGGATAATTAAACCACCATCAGGTTTCCCAAACAGAGGAGGGACACTTTCTCATGTGAAGTAAAGTGGCTCTCTAAGTACTGCCCAAATTATACCCTAGACACATGGAGAAAACTTCTCTTTAAACCAGGATTTATTGAAGGTTTTAACTGTTTGTAACCAATGTTTCATTTGCTTTTGACCCATTGATGAATGTAGAATCCTGGTCCAAAGTAAATACCTTTCTGTCCAAGTGTTTCTGACAGTTCTTCTGTGCTCCTGGAAAACCTAGTTGAATTTTAAGAGGCAGCTGTGGTAGTGTGTTTTCACGCTCTCGTGTCCTGCCCTTTCCTCCCCTAAAGAATGCCACATCTGCAGGCCAGTGGCTAGAGAGCACGTCCACATGTGCTGTGGTTCCCAGAGCACCCCGCCAGCTCTGCTGGTCACTCACAAGCTGTCCAGTCCTCCACCTCACTGACACAAATCATAGACTTCCAGCCAGCACTGCCTATAAAATTGATAGAAATGCTGACACATGACTGAACCCCAACAGTGGAACCATCATATATGGGAGCTGGAATCCAGTGGCAGAGAGTCTTGTCTCCTAGCGTGCTTTCTTCCAGTATTCCATAGTTGTAAAATCCATAATTTTTGTAGTACAAAATAAAGACAATACTTTCTAGCTTCTCCTGCAGTTAAATATAAGAGCACATGCCTAAGCTTTGGCCAAAGAGATATAAGTGAAAATGGAAGAGAAGATTTATAGCCTTCTTTTCTCCTTTCTCCTTTCTGTTGGTGAGAATATAGATGCAATGGCTGGAGCTCCAGCAGCAGTCTTAAGCCATGAGATGACCCTGGAGAATGGAAACTATATATGCACAATCAAAGAAACAAGAAAAAAGTGTTTGTGTTCTTCTGACACTATCTAGTGTAATCTAGCTCAGAAGTAATTGTCTCCAGACTTACAGACATAAGAAAAATAATCTCCCTTCTTGCTTAGGTCAATATTGCATGTTACTCAGAGCCAGATTTGATCCTAACTATGTGCTACAATTACAGACTAGCTATAGTCAAATAGTGACTAGGTGAATGGGTTTTTCATTTTCTGGGCTCTCTTTTATGATTCTTTTCGCAGAGCTCACTGTCCTCTGATGCCCTCTGCCTGCCTTGGCACTAATACCCTGTATAGAAACACCCATGCTCTGCAATTTTCCTAATTACTCATCTATTTAGACACCAATCTTATGTCCCACCGCCTTTGGGATATGGCAGGTAACTGACTAGGTGCTGTGATAATGAAATGCATGCTAAGTTATTCATGGGAAATAATGAGTGCTTTTATTTTAATAAAGCATTCTAACAGGGCCTGGGGTGACTAGACCCTAGGAATGACTAACATGGGTCTTCCAGCAGATAATTATGGCAAGTATTTTTAGGCAAGCAGACTTTTTGAAATTTGATATAAAAATATAGTTTTGCAAACTGTCAGGCAGCTCCAAGTTTACGTGCTATAGTAGGTCAGATTCAATTAAGATTCCCAGATACTTATCTCAACTTTCTCCTTATATTGCTTACTTGTAAAACCATACAAGTGGTGTTCAAAATAAGACATGGAGGCTAGGTGAAAAGAAGTATATAAGTTTAAAAACATTTCAAGTTTTCAGAAATGGTATTCCTTTGATTTTCTTACTATCAAAGTTGGAAACAGGTATTTGAGAAAGACCCCCATGTCCAACACAACAATGTGTGTTGAAAAGTCTTTGGCTTTGGCCCCCCTTGTGATCTCCATCAGCCAGCCCTCAACCATGCCAATAAGCATACAGTCTAAGTAAGAACTATGTGCACTGTATGGAAACACCACTTGTAGACATATTCCCTGGTTCTAGTCCTTCCAACAAAATTGTCATACCAATACTCTTCAATTTGAAAATTGTGGGGCTATCACTGATTGACACAACATGGGTTTTGTTTTTGTTTTTGCTCCCTGAAGCTTCAAAGTCAAGTCTACTAATTATTTAAGAAATAGTAATGATCTGTTGTATTTCAGAAGCTTATGTATTAATAGGCTTTTCTCTAACTTTGTATAAGTCAGAGCTAGCTAACAGTCAGGGAAATATATAGTGAAGAAATACAGGAGACCACTTGAGTCATTGAATACTGCCTGAATAAACATCCACTTTTCCTTAGCTACCATTGGTCTCACTTCCACTAGAAATACAGTAATTTGAGCCTGTGTTCTGGACCCCAAAGGAACAGCTTCTGAGCGACATGTAATTGTAAACCATCTTCCTTGAAGATAGCAGTGCCTTGAAATGCAAGGCTGGCTTTGGAAAGTAGGGAGGCAAATAACCTCATGGTAATCTCTTATCTTTTCTTTCAGTGCCTCTTATCTTACCATTCTCTTCCTTCTCCTTCTGTCTTTCATCCTACTCCTATTTACGACAACGGCCCCCTGGCAGGAAATGAATTTTTTAAAAAATTATCAAAATATCTTGTTACCCATAATTTAGAAAAAAATCTTGTTACTTTTGCCCTTCACTTGTTGTCTTTAAGAAATGTCCCTTTACTATATAATTGTTGCTATTTTTTTAAAGCCCTTACCCCCTAAATTCACGAAGTTGGAGATCAAAGACCAGGACACAGAGTTGGGAGTCGGAAGCACATTTCTGGACAGATTAGCACTCTCCTAGGCATGCAGGGGAGTATCAGTCACCTGGTGACATGGCCACCACAGTTAATTGGTAGTCTTCCTGTGGGAGGCAACCCAGAATGGATGAAAACACTAGAAAGCAATGTCGATTGAAGATAATTAACAATGATGTCATGCTAGAAGTCAGCCCTTGAAATAACAATGCACATGCCTAAAAATAGCCCTCAGGTGAGTAACTCACTAAGTGGGTAGAGAACTGTCAGAACTGGGAAGGTCCACTTAGGGCAGGGTGAGCTGGCCAACTTCAGAGAGAGCCCTCAGAACTCCTGAGATCAGTGGTTTGGGCCAGAACTTGATCCCATTAAGGTCTTTGCAGAGTTTCAGTTTTGAGGTATTCAGTACTGGTTAAAAGGAAACGTACTCTTAATGGACTCTTATGCCTTTCTTATTTCTCTAGGAGTGGGAAAGCTACCAGGGTCACTGTGTTGGGATAGCCCTTAAATCTCTACCAGCTGGAAGACTGCCCACATTTTCTTCTTCAGCAAAACACTTTGGGTGCAAGGAAAAGAAGTGGGGAGAAACACTTACACTAAAAAGAGATTAGAGGGAAATAAGTGAAAATGAAATGAGGTTTTAATCTTACTTCTAAGCCATGATATAAATGAGACATTATATATAGAGAGCTAAATAGATAGACATAGATATAGATATCTATCTATCTATCTATAGGAGATCTGTATATATATATACAGAGATCTGTGCTGTTGGGCCATGCTCCTGGTCACAGCCGCCACAGGCAGCAATGCTAATTAAATTGGCATTCCTCATCACCACTGCTGTAGTTCCTTAGAACATTTTGACATGTAAGTTTGTCCCTGGAATATTATTACTGCCTTTTTGGTAATCCTTTCCTTTATATGACCAACTGCTGCGATCGCTTTAGGAGGGCAATATAGATATGTATATGTATATAGTCTAATCTTTTTATAAAATGAGCAATAATTTAGATGTACTACAGTCAATATTTAATTACCCATGAGTTCAACATAATTTGTCCCTTTACAAATGCAAAATTCTTGGTATTAGAAGAAAAATTCAGTCTAAAGTAAGATTTTGTTTCTAATTCTAGGTTTAAATAAAGCTTCCTTTTAAACATGGTTTAAATTGCTGTGTTCATCAGTTTATGACTTTGTGTTAAATGAGATAGAAAACGTCCAGCACACTGGCTGACCATAGTGCTCAATAAATATTAATTTATTATTTTTAACAAAACTGTATAATTAAGCTATAATCTGCAGTAATATGGATTTATTGAGCATTCCAAATTTTTCATGCTTAGCCCATATTTTTCCATTTAGATGAGTTTAAAATGCACAATGGGAAAATGTTCTGTTTTTTAATTTTACTGGACCATCTCTAAAACTGGTATCTCAAGGTTCTGAATTAGAACTAATTCTCCTTGGTGTACTTAAGTAGCCATATTATCTTGTTACTGAACAAAAGGACCCATGGTGGGGGCAGATGCTATTCCCGAAATGACACTCTCCTTCCCCGGGACCCCTCGGTTGTAGGTCCTTTGCCCGCCATCCTTGGAATTATGGCTCTGAATGGCAGAGTTTGGTGAAAAGGAAAAGGAACTATTTATTCAAAAGTTATACAGGTTTGATTAATGGCTAAATGTCACCCTTAAACCTCAAAATCCCTTCAAAACAACCACCAGCACACACACCGCCCTGCCTTCCCTGCTTTGCCCCGTTAGGCCAGTGAGGCCAGTCAAGGTACCGTCCTTCAAAAGAAAGAAAAGAACAGAAGTCCGGGGCTCAGCTAGGCAGGCCTCTCGCAGGTCTCAGCACCATCCACTGCATCACCGCGATCTCCAGCTCTTAATCCATAACCATGTGGCACCTTCTCCTGGCCCACTAGCAAGAGTCCTTTCTCCCCTCTTTCTTCCCGCGTGGTCTTCACACTGTTCCCCAGAGTCTGTGTCCCTTTGTCTCTCCTGCAGGCCCCTGTCTCCTCTCTCTCCCAGTTACATTCCGTATAGTCTTTGAAACCTTTCTGATTAGCTTTGGTGATATGCAAAATAACCCTCTTTGCATATGAGGAATGAAGTTATCCTGTTATTGACATACAAAATGACTCTCAATGGCCCTGCTCGAGGCTCCCATCCCCAATGGCAGCCTGCCCTGGGGTGGGGAGAATATATTTTTCTTGGACACCCCAATCTCTGGATACCCTTTGGGGGGGCCCTGGCTGTGTCCCGTTACAATTTCAGTCAAGATCTTGATTTGTAACTCATCAGTATCTCAACAGTCAAGCAGGTCTTCATTGACTGACAAAGCCATTCTGAGTCTCCAAAGTGGGGACATTGTAGTGAATATGCGGTGGATGTCTTTGTCCCATTCATTTTGAAAGAAATTTTTGCCTCACTGATCTCTGTAATGATTTTAACAGCTGCTATTTTTCCGACTTTCTTTAGCATCTTTGGCCATTGCGGGAAAACTTTGGCCTTTACTAAAAATTAAATGTAGGTAAACCAAATTATTTTACATGCAATAGGGCTTTCAAACAAATCCTCAAATTGCTCCTTTGCAAAGTGAAGAATTCTTTCACAAAGCCGATAATCACTTCCTAATGCATGGATTTTGTAAATCTGAAATTTAATCTTATCAGATTTGCTTAAAACAGGTAACCCTTCTTTATTTGCTTCTCTAAAGTTTGGACTTTTGGCTTAATTTTAACTGAAAGAATAAAAGAATCAAGCCTGGATTGCTCCAATCACATTTTGGTTTGGACAGGATTGACAACTAATATGTAAAGAGCAATTTGGAGACTGTATTCCAGGTCAGAAAGTTCAAGCTCTTAGTAGAGCTGAAGTTTAAATATCATATATTTTCTTATTAAATTATCAGGCTCTTTGCAAGATTACAGCCAACAAAAACAAACAAAAACCCTATATTCCACAACTGATTCCATACATGAAGTGGTAGCAACAGAAGAGGACGAAGTAAGCACAGAGAGACATGTAAGCTGAGCAAGGAAATGCCTAAGCTTATGTTGTGAAACAAAGCCACAGAGGTGGAAGAGGACAAAATGAGTTGGAGAAGTATGTTTTTGCAACCTGGAGAACAGAAAACTAAAAATAAGACCTCCTGCCTATGAAGAAAAGCTGGCTGTGTCCTTTACGTTTCTCCTTTATGCCCCTCACTCACATGCTTCTGTCTGGTGTGGCAGCCATCCAGTCCTCCAGGGAGAAAAAGAATCTTGCTTTGACCCTGACAGACCTTCCAAGCAAATGCAGCCCTTTGTTTCAGAGCTCTTTCACCTTCACAAAATGCTGAGACAGTTTTTACAAATCAAAGGAAATCTGATGGTGGGAGTGGGGGCAGGTATGCAGGAAAAAAAAATTTCCCTTCCTGCAACCAAGACAGGATACATTTCAAGTCACCTCCCCTGTGATAGAGAGTGACGTGTTGGTGGTCTAGAACTTACATGCTTTAAGGGCTCCTTTCAGGGACTCTATGTGAAGTAACATTGGAGTTAGAGGGGAGAAATCTATCCCACTCTATATGCTTTGCCCCTCTAGCTAAATTTTTCTCTAAGTTTTTAGCTGACTGTTCTTCAAGGTGACGCATTTTCAAAAGGAAATCTCCGATTCTGACTGCTCAGTTTAGCCAACCTCTTGGAACTTCCTTTTTGGGTTTTCTCAGTCCTCAGTGTGCCTTTCTACTTGACATTGAGCACAGGGCATTGCAGGGGTTCTATTATCTTAATAGAAGGGCTCTGAGCTTTTATAGTTTAAAAGAATGCTGTTTTCAGAAGTTATGAACAAGAGCACTATTATAAGCATTTAATTATTTTTTGAATACATTACAAACTCCTCCGTCCCTAGAATGCAATAACTAAAAATGGCCTCATAATGAAATTTAAATGAATTTCATTCCATGAAAATGAGACTTTAAAGTCAGCCAGGCAAACAATAGCATTTTCCCCTGTTGGCTCCTCAAAACTGCTGTTCCATCAAAACACAGAGGAATGTTGTTCCTGTCATGTAAGACGTACTATTAACATGACTTTCATCATAGTTTCAAGACCCTAGTTACATAATATTGCAGGGCAAGTTTGGCTACTTCAAGAATATTGGAAATCCCCCCTGAAAAAACAAAACAAAACCCTCAATAAAGTTTAATATATACTTCTACACCTTAATCAAAAAGGTAGGGAGATGGCATGAAGGATTTTTGGAGGCAGAAGCATCAACAACCAATTATATAAATATATATATTCTTTGCTAATTGCCAAGAGTCTGAAGGACTTGGATCTGAAGGATGCTAGACTGAGGTTTGAAGAGTAAAAAGCAAAAAAGTAAATAAACATTTATGTACTTTCAACTTTAACTATTTAAATGTTGATTAAACAATTTATGGACATTTTATTTTTCTTCCTGACTACATCTGGGCCTTGGGCAATTATTCCTTAAGGTCTTCTCAAGATGTTAGGCTCTGCAAGAGAGAAGATATAAAAGTTGTATTTAGGTAACTATTCCAGCTCAGCTAGAAATATTAAATGGAAATATATATAAAATATATATATTCTATATTATATATAATTATATAAAATATATATATATATGTTGTGGCATGGCCTTATGATGGAACAATAAGAAGCCATTCATCATGACATTTACAAAGAGTTGTGATGCTGTCAAAATGTTTATGATCCTGAAAACAAACCACCTAGATTCCAAATGGTATATATGAGTCCAACTATTTAAAAGAAATGTAGAAAACAAGATTAATGGGAGGAGTTAGGGGTTAAGATTATGGGTGAAATTTTTCTGGCTTTATGTTTTTTTCACATTTTTCTAATGAGGACATATTACTTTTGGATTTGCAATTTTAAAAACAAAGTCTTAAATGACAAATTCATTTCTATGCCTTCTCTGGCCACAATCATTTTTAATTTATCCTCTTGCTATTTTTGCAAAGGTTAGAGTTCAAGAAGCCCCTTAAGCATTGGTATAAACAGAGAGTCCAAACCATTGTAGTTCTGACCCAGCTTCACAGAGAGTATGGATCAGAGGCTAATTTAGGCAGGGTCTGTCGAGATACAGTACATGATACAGAGTGTGTATCTCTTAAATGGCTCTCATGATTATTAAGGGTTACCTAATGAATGAGTAAACAAAAGATACTTTTGTATTCCTCCAGGAAAATCCAGATAGCTTACAGTCTAGTGAACAACAGCTTTAAAGGGAAACAGGCAGAAAAATAGAGGGAAAAGTTCCAGAAGAGAGACTTGGTGTTTATTTCACTGGAAGCTGAACATCAGAAGAGACCTCTTTTGGGGATCAGAGAAGTTTAATTGGGACCTCTGCCAAAACCGGGACCAGAATCGAGGGCCTGGCCGAAGACCTGCTCCGGCATTCAGGAAGAGCAGCTTGGCCCAGTGGACAGAGATGACTGGGGAGTGAATGTTGGGCAGAAATCAGGATGATGGTAGACGAAAACAGTCCTGGACACGTGAGGCTGGACAGAGCTCCATGTCATGGGAGTTGAGTCATCTGAATCAAACAAGACTCTATTTTATTATGTTTTATTACATCTAACCACCTGCCCATGGACAGATTGCACCTTTGTCAATTATTATCTGGAGGAAAATTGTTTCTATCACCACACTTGCAAAGACTGGCCTGCGTGTGTATTGTGGACATGATGATGATGACCTCCCAGGGAGAAAAGTATAGGGAGGATGATAGATTTTTGGTGAAGGGCAGAAAGAAGAATTTCAAACTCTTCAAGAGATGAAAGCGAGGACACAGACATCTGTGCTGTTGGGCCATGCTCCTGGTCACAGCCGCCACAGGCAGCAATGCTAATTAAATTGGCATTCCTCATCACCACTGCTGTAGTTCCTTAGAACATTTTGACATGTAAGTTTGTCCCTGGAATATTATTACTGCCTTTTTGGTAATCCTTTCCTTTATATGACCAACTGCTGTGATCACTATAGGAGGGCAATTGGTCTGGTCCTGTCAACTCTACCTTAAAGTATTTCCAGATTCAACCCCATATCCATCTCTGCCCTCTCCCACTGAGATGGTCCAAGTCATCAATTTTTTAAAATCTAGTTTATGGTAAAAATCTCTAGATGTATCTCCTTGATTCTCTCTAGGTCCTTACCACAAGGTCCCATTCTCCATATTATAGCCAGAGGGATTTATATAAAACTTAAGTGAAATGTTGTCACCTTTCTGCTTAAATTCTCCATGTTCCCCTGCGTTAACATTAAGCCACACTCTTTGCAGGGCTTCAAAAAACCTGCACAAACTACTTCTATCTGGCTTCTTTGATTTCATTTTCTGCCAGCTCTCCAAATTCAAGCTCCATCAATCCTCTTGCCTCTTCAACTCACCAAATCTGGCTCTGTCTCAGGGTATTTGTACTTGCTAGTCCCTCTACTTGGACAACACTTACCCCTACTTGTCTGGGTTTTTTGTTTGTTTGATTTCCTCACAGGGATTTTTTTTTTTAATTACAAGTTTTCAAGTATACTATATAGAATGATAACATTTTGCTAGGCGAAGTAACCCCAGTGCTTTGGAAACATGTCAAAATCTGCAAGAATACATGGGGAGGTTGGGGACATCAAGGATCTTGCCTAGGACGGAACACGGCTGTCTGTCTTCTCACCACAATAGGCCTCTATGGAGATATCTCCTTAGCAACCTTACCAAAGTCCAGATTCTGGGCTTTGCTTATCCTTCCTCTCTTTATGTGGTTTTTCTTCTTGCCATTAGGACTCAGCACAAGAGTTCTTCCTCAGAGAGGCCTTCTTAACTGAGTTAACTTCCCTTTCTATCACTTCATCCATCTCCCTGTGTCAGTTTATTCGTACTACTTAATGCAATCAGAAGTGGCCATATTTATTTTAGTTATTGTATTAGTTTTTATGGATTGTCATAATTTAGTACCATATACTAGGTGGGTTAAACAACAGAAATTATTTTTGGTAGTTTTATTTAGATATAATATACTATATAAGTTTAAGGTGTATAGCATAATGATTTGATTTCCTTATATCATCAAAAAAAATCAATTTTTCACAGTTCTGGAGGCTGGATGTCTAAGTTTGCGGTATGGACAGGTTTGGTTTCTTCCACGGCCTCTCTCCTTCCCTTGCAGATGGCTGCCTCCTTACATGGGCTTCCTACTATGCACACATCCCTGCTGTGTGTCCTAGTTTCTTCTTAAAAAGTCACCAGTCAGCTTGCTTACCTGTTTATTTTTTTCTGCCTGTACTAGAGTTTCATTATTGCAAGAGCAGGAATTTGTCTTTTGCTCACAGCCTTAATGCCACCAATATGCTGTTTCAAGGGGAGTGCTCAGGGTTTGCACTAAAGCAATAGTCAGTGATTTTGCATAATTTTTATTACCTTTCTCAATATACTACATTCTCCTGAAAGATTTTTATCTCCTAAGTTGCATTTATTAGTAAGTTTTTATTAATAGATTCCCCCATGAGATAATCAATGCCATCATCTTTGAGACCAGATCCAAGAAATCTGACATTTGAGTCCCCTGAGCAACCTTATGTTATAATTATACAATTTCTATTACCCTGTTGAAAGCATTGAAAGTATCTCAAGGATTCCTTCCTCTTCTCTTCCCCATCACCATCTTTTCAGATCCCTGGCATGAAGAAACCTAAGCTGGAAACCTACTGGATTAACCCTTATGGATTTTGCCACTCCAAGTTTTTCAGATTCTATGAGGCACTGGAAAATGTCAAGTGATCAAAACCTCAAAATGTCACCCTTCACTCAGGACCATGTTTTTCTTTACTTGTCTGTGTGGGTCAAGTGAATTCCAGACCCACTGCCTGTCAGGTTAGTTGAGCTAAAAGCAAAGGCTGAAGTAGCATATCAGCTTTAGCTAGAGAGTCCATGGTGAATCGTCTGTAAAGAATGATCCGTTACAAATGGTAGGTCCCTATCCTTGATATGAAAGCTTTGTCATGTCTTGCAGTCAGTAAAAGTTTTTACAAGAATGAAAATAAACATACCCATGGTGCTTTCAATAAAGGGTGAACAGGGAGCCAGGTCAAAGACAAACCATCCCACAAAAGCATGGGGTTCACCAGGCAGCGCTTCTGAGAACCGCAGTACACTCTGACAACAAAGCTACCCATGATTGATAATTAGGAATTTTAATTTCACACTTAGCTTCATGAGAATCCTTGGTAATCCAATTTCTTTGTAAACTGGAGACTTCACACATTTGATTTACTGCAAGAACTAGGACAAAATAGCATATGCCCATGTGAAAAGAATATCTACAATCTCAAACATAATTGGAGTTTAAAAACAGAATTTGAAAGAAAAAAGACACTCCAATGACAACAAAACCTCTCCCAAATAGTTGTATAAGTGTTATTTGGTATATTCCAGGAGAATCATCTAATTTAGAATAAATTGGTCTGTTAATTTAATGACCATGCAGTATAATCTCCCAAGAACTGCCAGGTTGGGGGAGGGGTAAAGCACATTCAAGCTTCCAGCACAGTCACCCTTTGTTTTGTTCATTGTGCCTCCTGAAAAGAAACTTGAATTTGAAATTTGACAAGCACACTATTAGGACCCTTTAAAAAAATGCAATTTAGGCCATGTGATTCCATCCTAAAAGTATGGAACTTGCAGGAAAAGAAGGGTAAAAATTCACAGGACCTGTTGAGGCCACCAAGCATTCCACAGCCTCAGGACATGTGCTTAAGGTTGTCATTGTTGTATACTAATCATGTTAGTAGTGGGAGCTGTTTTTAAATAAATGGTAAAATTTTATTTTGATTTCTTTTACTATTTCATGTTGCACAAGTACCTGTAATCATATTTGCACAGAAAGTAGGAATACCCATCCAGGAATAAGGCAAATCCAAGAGTGAGTTTGATGGATAAATTATAGTTGTAGAAGAAAATAAACTCAAAGTCCATCATTTTATTAAACCAATAACTTATTTCTCTAAACTTACTTATCTCTAAATAAGTCTCTAAAGTTACTTATCTGTTTTTGCAGCCTCAGAAGAAAGTGTATGTTGCATAAGCTAAGAAGAGTGAAGTTTATGTTATTCTAAAGTCTCACATCCACTTTGTATTAGTGAATTGGTGCAAACTGTCACTTGGTACCTTTACTGATTGTTCCCTTCTCAGAATTAAACAGATCTGAGTATGAAGCCCAATGACATTGAGAGAGTTATCTAACTCATGAGCTTTTTTCTTCCTCTGTAAAAAAAAAAAAAAATAATAATAATAAAAGGGCAAGACCTCATGGGATTGTCTTAAAGATTTTATAAAATAAAGGATATGAAGCCCTATATGGCTCCTGATACATGGAGGTCACTTGGGGGAGGGCAATGCCATCCAGCTGCCCTTCTGCCACCCTGCCTGTTTTCCTATTTCCCTCTTGTCTTTTCTTTCTGTTCCCTTCACCTTTTATATCCTTAAAACAAGCAGATATGTGGAAGAGTCCAGGAAGACTTTTAGGAGGGATAGTTCATATTCTTTGTCCCTTCTACTACCTGATTAAACCACGTGCAGTCTGAAAACTTAGAAGTGAAAGAGCTTCACAAATTCATTGATGCTCAAGGATTTGTAATTGCTATAATTCCCCCTGGGCAAGTTGACTAAACAGCCCAGGAATAATTTACAAATGCCAGAGTTGAAAGCTAGGAGGACATGGAGAGGGTCAAGGACACTTGCCCTGGGTTCCTCCTCAGAAAGAAACCCCTCAGGGAGTCTCTCTGCCATCCTCTGCCTCTTGCCCGGGGCACAGTATCTGTGTTCATTGGTCCTGTTTTTCTGTTCACTTACTCTGTCAGACTCTACATCTGGGTGTACTGCCTCTGTCTCTTCCATTTCTCTTCTGCTTATGTTTGACTTGTATACTATACTATGCAGCACTTCAATGTATTTGGGATGAAGTGTGCAGTGAGTACCCTAAGGTTTAGGAAAAGACGACTTTGCTGAAAGGATCATGAATAATGGGAAATGATGGGATTCACCATTCAAATCTTCAGACTACCACCCAGCATATTGAGAACATCAAGTACATTTTTGTTCAAATTGCTGCAATGTTTTTGAAGTACTTGAAGAATAAAGCATTTTGGGGAAATCTCTTGTCTTAGATTTTCTCTGAGTAGGAAGTAACCTTTTTTCTCAACTTTGAAACTGGTTTAGAACCCATGTATGCTTTCATTTTCATGCTCGATCTGGGCGTTTGTGATTCTAGTTCTGTTTAAAGATGGATGGCAAGATGAAAATTCCACTAAGCAGAATTGTGAAATGTGCTCTGGGGCTTTACCAGATGTAATGAGATTATTGTGCTACTTTGTCTTCCACAGGATCTTGATCTCACTGAAGTGTGTATATTCCCACATTAATGTCACTTGGGCTCAGGGATGGGAAAGTCACAGAAGAAAAAAGAGTAGTAGGAAACATACAGATGAACTTTTCATAAAATTCTTGCCACAGAGACAAAAGAGAAAATTCCTCCCTACATCCCTATGGAATTTAGAAAACATCAGAACTGCCCATACCCAGGAGCCAGGGGCATCTTTATTTACAAGTCAGAAACACAAAACTCTCCACTATTTTCCTGGCTTACCTAAGACAATCAGAGGACTCTTGTAAAGCTATCTTTTCCAAGCAGAGAGATGCTAGGAGAGCCCTAAAAGATTCAGAGGCCTGCTCTGGAACCTTCCCAGTTTCTTCAGTTTAACAATCCAACCCAGCATTTATTGAGCAGCTACTATGTGCTGGAATCTGATGACATGCCACCTAAGGTTAGGATTTTAGATGTTTACACGTGATGCTTCCTTTAAGTGAGAAAAACCTAGAGGCTTATGTCCCCTAACTCTTCACTTGGCTGGCTCCATCTTTGTATTCATGTGTCAGCTCAAATGCCTTCTTTTCTGACTTCTCTGACCATACACCCTAGAGCTGCCTCCAACCTCTTGCCCCTTCTCTTTTTATTTTATTATCTTATTTTAGTTTTATTTTCTTTAAAGATTTATGATGATGTAAAAATAATCTTGTACGTTTATTTCTTTACTGGTTGAGTTTATTGGCCATCTTCCCAACTAAAACACAAGCTGTGTGTGAGCTGGGCCTCTTTTGCCTTATCTGTGCATTCACCAGGTGCCTGCCACACAGTGGGCAAGTGGAGGAAAGAGCAGAGTACACACCTACCAAGGCGGTATCATTCAAGGGATGCTGCATGGCCATGACTGTCCCCAGTGTCTTCCCCTGGTCTTTCTGAGGCTGACACTATGCTGGAGGTTTGGGTGGAGTGACAGACTACTTCCCAGAGTGCACTGAGTTTCTGAGCATCAGTGGTACTAGCCAGGTGATGACCTAGGAAAAAGATACACCAGGTGGAAGGAAGAGCTCATGCGAAGTCACAGATGCCAGAAAGAACTCACCAAATTCTCAGATTTGTAAGTGTTTTGGTGTAACTGAAGCAGACACTTAAGGGTGAAAACAGGTTAAAAAAAAAAATCAAGCGAGAGAAGTTACAAGCCAAATACTGAGTAAGGCAAACTAAAGTATTAGGGGTATAACCGAGAGATTTTTAAGCAATGAGACAAAGAAAAGTACACTGGTGAAGGCCAATCAGTGGGTTCTGAGTGAGTGAAGCCCAGGTCCAAGTGTCAGTTCCAGTACTTAAAAGCTATGTAGCCTGCTGCTTGTGCCATCTCTAAAACAGGCATAATAATAAAGCCCACCTCACACATTTGTTGTGATGAAAGTTATTGTGCCCCATGCTACACACATGAAAATATGTAATTGCTTTTAAATTTGGTGATATCAGGGACAATATGATTGATTTACACATTTTATAGCCTTCTAGAATCAGTGGAAAACAGATAGCATGAGCTTTCAGATTTCATGACCTGAAAAACATTTTTTAAACTTTATTGAAATACTGTTGATGCATAATAAACTGTATATTTTAAGTATACAGTTTGATTAAAAAAACACTTTTAAGAATATTTGGAGACCAACATAGAATGCTAATTTGTGGGGGAAAAAATGATGATGATGACCGATTATCAATCATTTCAAAAGCAATTATTTTAACACCATAAAAGTAGGAAGAACATTCTCACCAAACAAGGGTGACATTTAGATTGGGAAAAAAATTACTTTATGAAAAACAACGCATTATTTTTGACATTTTTTCACAGATCTCTGAGAATTCCATCATGTACTGGTGTGTCGGAACCTCTCATATTTGAATTTTATTAGGAGGTATAAGCCTGGATGTGGGAAGGCCATCTGGGTGGCAGCTGGTTCCGGGAAAAACTTGTGAAGAGATGACCTAAGGTTGTGGGACTGGGGACAGAAATGTGGATGATGATTTAAGAAATACTAAGAGCATAGAATCAGTAGCACTTGGACGTTGGGAGTGAGAAATGGGAAAATGTCAAGGATAGACCATGAGAAAGAGGAGGCACAACAGGGGAGGGGGAGGAGGTTTGGTGGAGAAGCAGGTTATGCTTTGGTTTATAATGTGCTAACTTTGGAGTTACTGTGGGACATCCCAGGAGAGAGGTCTAATAGGACAGTTGGGATGGATGGATCTGGAGCCTGGGGAAGCAGTCTGTACTTGAGAAATTGGACATCATCCATTCAGGAGGGAATTTGAAGCCACTGAAGTAGAGGGTGTGCAGAGTAGAGAGAGGAGGAGGTGGACGGGAAAGGAGGAAAGAGGATAGGAAGAAGAGTTTTGGTATTTTTTTATTTCCTCCCTCACCTCAGGGAATTTTAATGAGCAGTCAGGGCACAAAAACACTGTTGGAGGGAACTATGGTAAGAACACATTATGTTTGCAGAGGAATTGAGAGTTTACAAAGTTCTTTTGCATATAATTTTTTTATTGAATGTTTGCAATTATTCTCTAAGGTAAGAAGTATACCCAGGTAAGGAAACAGGCTAAAATCAACAATTAAGAATCAGATGCAGTATAGAAATTAGTGAAAAAGATGGAAAGGGAGCAAAGAGGTAGGTGGAAATCCAGGAAAGGATGATATTGTAGGAACTGTGTCATTTATCAAAAGATAATGATAGTGAGCATTTTTAGAGTGATCTATTAGGCATTATGCTAGGTGTTTTACAACTATTTCATTGGGCCCTGACAACAACTCAATGAAGATGTTACTATAATTAACCATATTTATAGATGCAATGCTCCCAATTTACACAGATTAAGTAAACTTGCTCACAGTGCTATGGGTGGTAGAGCTGGAATCCAATTCTATGAGGCCTGACTCCAGACCCATCCAAGAACAAGAGAGTGGCCACTAGGGCCAAGGACTTAGAGAACTGGTTAAGTATGACCAGGCCTAAAATGTATCCATGGCATTTGACAGTTAAAAATCTTAGGCTGAGAGTCTGTGTGAAGTGTGAGAGAAAGGGTGGATAAGGTTTCCTTCACCATGTGTTCATGTGTGGTCTGGATAATTGTGCATCACACAACTCCAGAAGGACTGACTCCTGTCATAATCGAGGTAAATGGTGCCTCTGATTATGACAGTGTACGATCAGCACAGCCCTATGTGACAGCTCTGAGTGAGGGTTGAATGGTGTCTATGGGACATGCTCCCATGTACTTGAAAGAAGCTGATGTTAAGTGGGTAACAAGACTGGGTAGGAGTTAGAGAAGAACACTGAACAATGAGACAGCCTGTCTTATTTTTGTTTGTTTTATAATATGAGATAGAATAATTTGAGCATATTTCTATGGTAAGGAGAAGTTTGCCTGGCATAGTCCTAGTTTCCCTGAAGAATTATTTTTAATGCCCCTTTTTCTTTGACATTTCCTGGCTAAGACAACCTATTTTACAGTCACCCTAAGTGGAAGAACTTTGGAACAGGGAGAGGCAGAAGATGTAAGAGAGAGGAAAGTTGTTTGTTGGGACAAGTTTCTAGAGACAGAAGGGGTGGTTTGGGGGCAGGCAGAGAGCTGCCTTGCGAGGAGGGGTATAGGGCTTCCCCTGAAGCAGAAGGGTGAGGAGGGAGCGTAAGTGTGGGTGCTAATGAGTTAGGGACTGGAGACAAATTTGTGAAATTTCTTACTTGACTCCTTTTTTCTGTAAAGTAAGAGGCCATGAGGTCACAGTTAGGGTTCAAAGTCTACTTTGTTTGGTTTATTCTGTTAGCCATTTCATAAATGTGGTTCCATTGGTCTCCATAACAAAAGGCAGACAATGTGGATAGATCTGAGTTCAGTACAAACAAATAGCTGAAAACACATGCCCAAAGAGAAGTTGGTTTATTCCTGTCACTATCACATATGAAAAGGTTAGCAAGCAGGAAAATAGAAGGAGACAAATCTATACTCAGAAGCAGCCACCACTGTATCCCACTTAATTATGATAATTATAATATAGTATGTTATTATTTAGAGCTCATGTGCAAAAAAGAGCTGTTTTAAACTTATATACTTTAATGTAATATTCTAAAGTATGCACTTTTCTACTTTTTTGATTCCTTTTTTTAAATTTTTATAGATGAGAAAAGTGAGTAAGTCACCCAGATTTACTCATCCAGTAAATGGCTGAGCAGGATTTAAATCCAGGATTCATATTCATAACCAATATGTTATTTTCTCTCTCATCTGTTGTTTTAAGTTCATTTCAGGCCTTCTCTTCTAAGTCAAAGTTTGTCATTGAGATAAATTAATCATGCCTTAGTCTTCCCAAAAGGATGATATGGCTAATCTGATATGAGGGCTCCTGGAACAACAGACTAGACACCTAGACAAACAGAGGAATCCGTTCTCTAACTGCTGCTACCCCAGTGAGACAGTTAGGTGGGCTCTCCTGTCAAGTCTCTAATGGACATGCTAGAGGAAGCACCTCCTAACTGGATTACTCAATTTAGGAAACACGGCCATGAAATTCAGCCACATGGACAGTTGCCCAATAAGGCCTGACTCAAGAACTGAATCAGCAGCAACAGAGGCCGTTCTCCAACTGTGGAAACTTTCCTGTCAATGTGACACACTGGAAGGCATCAAGAGCAAACATGAGGCTTTGGAGAAATTTCTCCTTGATTCTTTATTCTGCTCTCTTAAATGTCAATGTAATGTACAACATGTTTATTGAGAAACAGTGAAGCTATTTAGGTGAATAGAAAAACCCAACTTGAACAGTGTGAAATAATTATGGGCCAATCAATCAATCAATCAAAAACTAGTGTCAAAATGACTATGGTAAAGGTTATGGAGTAGAGGAAACAAAATTTACAGTTCATGCCAAGATTAGTGCTAAGGAGAGTTATCTTGTCTCTACTGATAGGGATATAATAGTTATACATGATTTGTTTTTATTTAGTGGGGTTGAATTTCAACTCTTCCCATTCAAAAAAATTTTTTTCATTGACTAACCGTATGATGCAGGGCTGATTTCTATAACAATGAAAATCAATAATATTGACTGTGTTTTAGGATATCAGTTTGATAATACATTTTATACTTGAGATAGTTATCATTTCTTAAGACAAAATTATCTAGTGATTCAACAATTACATAAAGCCATCAGGAACCATTCTGTCTTTTTGTCTCTCGGAATACCTTAGAGAAAACTCATTCTCATGTTCATTTGAAAATTATGGCGAGAACATGGCTGTTTCTCAAGAAGTTTCTATTTCCTCATTTGTTCAAAAATATGGACATAATGTCATGTGTAAAAATTCTTCCAGCTTGAGCATTGGCTGATTCAACAGTGTGGGAAAAAGTGGGGTCAGGTCACAAAGGAAGACATTGCAGGATGTCAGCAAGAAACAAAAACACAAGTGTTACTTTTATGGTGGCCTATGAATTTAGACTGCACAACAATCATGGTTGAATACTTGCAAAAAATTGCTTAAAACTTTTACCATTAAAAAGGTAACTTTTATTTTTTCAGAAGTGAACTCCAGCATTCACACAAAAATTGTCTTCCTTTCTCTTGGCATATTTTTAGTCACGGGAGAACAACTGAACTAAGCCTTGAATATCATTTCTGTGTTCATGAGACATAGCTCTAGGTCTGAATATAAGATTAAAAGGTAATCACTGACATTACAGAATCACAGAACTGGGAAAAGAATGTAAAAGGCTCCAATGCGCTGTTGACAAGTTTTCTTGGGTGTTATTGATTCACTATGCTAAATTCTGGGGATACAAAGACCCTTAGAACTCCAGGGTCATGACAGTGAACCTAGATTCTGAGAACAAGCTCCCAAATGAGTGGTCTTTCAAGGGAACCAGCAGGAGAATGAGGAAGGGCTGCTGCTGTCCTTGCCACCAGAATCTCGGGCCCATGCCCAGCAGGAGCCAGGATGCACCCACCCCAGCTGTGGCCCAGGCAGGCCTTCCGGGTTTAGTCCCCCACCGGCCTGGACCTTACTGTGCTAAATGCCTGATTTCTGCTTGCTTAGGGTCAACCATTCAAAAATATTTATTTATTATGAATAGAAAAAAGGTTCAATCTTATAAAAATTGTCACAGTGCACAATGAACAACTACAAAGTATGGGTTTTTTTTTTAAACCTAATATATGACTACAGACAGTCAGGGACAGCTCCAAAATTTCTAAATATGAGGGGTTTTCTATCTGGTTAAAGTGTGTGTGTGTGTGCATGCCGATGTGTTTTGGGATGTGGGGTTTTTGCTGAAGCTGTGCTTGTATAGCAGACACTGTTTTTTATTTGGATTGTATCTTTACTCAGAGCAGAGTTGGTGAGATTATTGGGGAGGGGCTCAGATTTTCCCCTGCCATCACTGTACATCACTACTTTTTCAAGGGTGTATGAACATATTATGCAGATAGAGCTACAGATACATGGAAGGGTTGGGGTTAGGGTGGGGATGGTAAGTTGGTATTCTCACGTTTAGGTAGCATTCTAAGCAGGGAAACCCTTTTGGAAAATAACTTGGCTGTGCCATCCAAGAAATGCTTTGACTTTAACTCAGTGACAACAGTGTCTGGACTCTGTCCTAAACAACTAATTCAAAGAGCAGACAGATTTAGATGCACAAAGAGTATGAAATTGCAAACAATCTTCATGGCCTCCAAATGGAACATGATTGCATGAATTGTAGGACATTGAAGCAGTGGAATAATATGCAGCCTTTAAAAATGAAGAGTTAAAGATTAGATAGCCATTTGTAAACATGCACATTCTTTAATGTTTAAAAATGAGTTCTGATTTAGTATTTTGAAGAAAAACTCAGTATAGCATAAGTATGTGATTTCATATACACCAAAAACCTGGAAAAAATATACAAAAACGTAGTTTTTCTAGTTTCCAGAATTTCTATATTATCAGTATTACCTTTTACTTTAAAAATAAAAGAGAAAATGCATACTGGGTTGAATATATTATGCAGCAGACTGACTAAAAATTCTTGTTTTTGGAAGTTTGTTGGCAGGAGAGGAGGTAGTGGAACCAGGTCTATATTAGGAATCAGCCTGGTCTCCTATTAAACTGAAGGTTACCTAATCTGTAAAATAAAGAATTGGGGTTTGATCATCTCTAAGACCCCTTAAGAACTTTTAAATTATGTGGGTCCCAGAGGTTGCACCCAGGACAAATAACCCGCAAAATACAGACAAAAGCTATTATTGGAGTTCACAGGCCTTTTTCCATCCTGTAAAAACAAACTTTATCACAACACTCCCCAGTTTAAAACTTTTTAATGGTTCCCATTTGCTGTCAGAGTAAATCCAAACTAATTTGCAAAACCAAAATGGCAAAGCCCTGGGTGACTGACCTCCAATGTCTTTTTCCTACCCTTTTCTTATCCTACCCCGATCCACTCCCATGCAGTGCTCTGAGCTTCAGCTACTTTCCTTCCCTGCACCTTTCTCCTTAGTCTCTTGTTTAGGGTTTGACCCATGTGTTCCTCTTTCTGACCATGCCACTGAATTGTGCGCCTAAGAACATAGCAAAATTTATATTATGTGTATTTTACCATAATTTTTAAAATAAAAAATGAATTCACCATCTAAAGTGTTCAATCCAATGGCTTTTAGTGTATTTATAGAGATGTGCAACCATCATCATAATCTAATTTTAGAATATTTTTATCACATCCCCTTTCCACCCCCGCTAATAAAAACCCCCTTCATACTCATGAGCAGTAACTTGGGTGGGGGGAGATATTTTTAACAGATCATGGGTGCCATGTGCCAGTGTTCTGGGACCTGACACTCAGAGGCTCTTAGAAGTGACCTTAGAGATGTAGTTCCACCTACTCAGACAAAGGAATGGATGTTCAGGGAGGAGGTACCTTGGCAAAGGTCACATAGCTGATTTGTAGCAGAGCCAGGTCTTTTGATTTCCCATGAAGTTACTTTTCCTAATTAAAAAAATGCCATGTCACTCGCTTCCTTCAGATTGATGCTGACAATAGATTAATGGGATCAGAAAAATGCTACCCTTCCCTGTTGTAGACAACCGGGCTCTTTCTGCAGCCCCCTGTCTCGCTCGTCTGAGTCTGGAAGCAGAGAGTTAAGATAAGAGAATCTACACAGTGTTCAGTAATGCTCTCAAGCCTCTCTCAGGGAAGAATTACAATGAGTTTTACTGAGAATAATGTCTCAGCCTTTCTTACAAGAGTGATTGGAAACAGAGCTAGGTGCAGTGACTTTACTTGAAGTATGTGGTCTTTTGCAGTGGTGCAAGGGTAACTGGCAGCAAACAGTAACATTATGTCAGAAATGCCAAGGTCATGGCCTTGTTCCAGCCTTGCTGTATGGCCCTTGGAAGGCAGAAGAGGTGTGAATTGATACTTGCATGAGTCCTGCCATCTTACGCTCCTTGCCTTCCTTCTTGCAGTAGCCTGGAGGCCTGGCAGAACCTTGGTCAGGGCAGTCGTTGGATAGATAAAAAGTCAGTGTGAGGGGTATGTTGGGGAACTAATTTTGTGAGCAAGAGCCTTCAAAATGTGTTCCAATATTCCTTCTGAACTTATTGGTCAATTGAAGCCCTTTCACTGCCCTTATTTCTGGAGGAATGAGAAGGTTTCTACGGTTTGTAAATGTGGAGAATGAGTAATCAAGTACCAAGGCCATGGAAAATCATGGAGCTACAGACTCAGAAGTGTCTCGACAAAGTTCTGAGGCCTAACTGTGGTGTGATTTGAGCCTTGATTTCCTCTGTCCTTTATTTTCTCTGGGTATTTGCTCAGTCGTCTTCTGTTTACCATCCTAACTCACCAGAGGATGGGGTAGCCCGGAGCAGTGCTGGGAATTTGCCAGGCTGCTCAAGAGACGTGCACTCTATGTGCCCTGTGAGTTATCATCCTGAAGAGACAAACCTGACTGGAGAGGTCGTTGTGGGGAATGACAAGCTGCCGGACAGAGCATTCCTTGTGGACAGTGCCCGGATTACCCATTTTAAAACTCCTGATGCCTAGCAGTGCCTGGCATAGTTGTTTGCTGAATGAACAGGTACTAACATTACACACCAAATGATGCATTAAAACTTACAAAGCAATCTATTTCTCCTGCATGAACTCTTTCTATTTTAATGGTGAAGGTAGTCAAGGCAAGACTTACAGATGAGGTCACAGCTGTAGGTTGGAGGGGTGGCTTTCAGACTACAAGACTGTTGGCATTTTTATACATGTGTTGTATTGAGACTGCCCTTCCTAAAATATTCTGCCTAAGCACCGAGAGACATGAATATGGAGTCAGATAGACATTTGTGGTTTCTGCATTTTGTTCCTAAATCTGGAGTAGACATTCTTCATATATCTCTAATGGTATTATTTCGTGTTATTTGCTAATCACTGCAGGTTTATAGGTTTTCAGTTACATTTTGAGTTAATTAGAATCTAAAGGCTGGCCTGGTAAACTAGTGAATTCCCGTGTAGTTTGTAGTAGCTATTTTCATGATGTAGATTTAGCACTATTCACTATTGTATCTAATACAGTTTTTGGTAATTTCAATTAACTATCTTGTAGTTTTATGGCTTTGGGTCTTCAGAAAACACATGTTCAAACATTTTCGCTTCTTAATAAGATCAGTGTTCCTGTTGAACTTGTACGACCTCATTGGAAATCAATGATTGCTTCTGATCTTCCAACTGTAATGTTGAAGGGACAAAGGAAATCACTGCACAAAATACTTTGCAGAATATGGAGAATGCACTGTCATTAAAACGAATGATTCTGCTTAGAAGTAAACCATATTCTAAATATGTGTATATATTGTACATGAGGGGACTTCTCTGTGCAGAATTATTCCCCCCTAAATAATACGCCGGATCACACATGACGCCAGGGCAGAGCCCTGGCAAAGCAAGCTTTCCTTTCCTAGCAACTGTTACTAGGAGGGGCGTGGCTTCGAAGACGGGCGAGAACGCAGAGACTACACTTCCCGTGTTGCTCCAAGGTGGACTCCGTAGTGACGCACTTGGTGTCCGCGAGGGGGTGCGCGGGGGTGGCATCCGCGAGTAGGTGGGGGTGAGCTCCCTGTGTCCCCGGCTTGCGTTCCGGCAGCTGCCGCCGCTGCCCCGCCGCTACCGCCATGTTGGCTTGAGGGACGATGACAGGAGGCGGTTGTGGCGTTTGGGACTGAGAAGTGGAGGAGAGACAAAGATCTGAGAGAAAGCCGTTGCCAGGCTGAGGAGAGGGAAGACCGGCCTCTTCCGGGGACCGGCCGGACTCGGCGTCGCTGGAGCTTCCGAGGGAGGGGAGGGGAAGGCCGGAGAGGAACGCGGAGGAGCGGAGACGATGCGCCCCGAGAGCCGCTGCGGCCCGGAGGCGCTCGTGGCCTGAGCCCCGAGGGGCGGTGGGTCTGTCTCCCTGGCCCGAGCTCCGCGCACCGCGCGCGCCGGCCCGGGCTTCGGCCTTGGCTACCAACGAGTTAAATGCCCTTAAGAGCGGTTTCGGGCGGCCCGGCCCCCGGCCCTGACGGCGCGAGGTGAGCCCGTTTCTCCCCGCCGGCCACTCAGCTCACGCGTCCATGTGTAGTCGCATAGTTATCTGTGTACCGGCAGTCGGGGCATTTTGCTGCTTAATGAGGACTCGGGCGCGAGTGTGAATCACTGCCGGCCCGCATTTAACCCCCTCCCACCGCTCCATGCCCGTGTGTCACTCGGCTTGGTCCACCTAGCGCGGCCGGTCCTGGGGCTGCTGCTGCTGACGACGACGACGACGACGACGACGACCACAGGCGGCTCCGCTCCCGCTCCCGGAGTGCCCTCCGCACGGGCTTCACGGCTCCTGGGGATCGCTCTTCTCTGCGCAGAACCTTGGCCAGGCCGCCACTTGGGCTCGCAAATCACTTAGTTTTTGGAAAGCACATAACGAGCTAATCGAGATCGTTAACGTTGATTCCTGTGGCTTGAAGACTTCTCCTTCTTTTTGTTGTGTATTTTTTTTTTTTTTCCGTGAACATCTGGGTGTAAATATCAAGCGGCAAGATGTCCAGTAATGTCCCGGCGGATATGGTGAGTGAACGCTAAGTTACGACACCCCTTGATTTAATCGTGGTTTCCAATCATATTTAATCAGAAAGAATGCAGACGTGGGGCTAGGGTTTGCTGGGGACTGTTGAAAAGCCACCGCGCTGGGAGATATGGAGAAGTTGGAGGTTCTAGTTTCCCCCTTTTAGAAAGTACCGATTTTAGTTCGGGGTTTCTCCTTTGGTTGAGGGGTGTTGTGTTTGTGTGTGTGTGTGTGTGCCTTTTTTTTTTCATCAAAGACACAAGAAAAGTCGGAAAAATGTAGCGAGGTAACTTGAAATGTAGATCTTTCTCTGCCAGAAGTCTGAACACTTGTAACTTGTATCTTAAAGCATCGGAAAACGACAGTTGACGGTGGGCAAAGCCGAGGACGAGGGTCCCTACTAGATGGAAACGCAGACAGGAAAACGGGAACCTTGCTCTCTGACACTGACTAGCTCAGTCATGCACTAGGTACAGACTTGATCTTTGCAGGTTTTATTAATAGCTGCAAGAGAAGAGGGTCGTATATCTCTTCAAGAAAAAGTCCACGAGAATTTCCGGTGAGCTTTTTGAAGTATCTAGGTGAACAAGTATGGCAACAGAAATATTAAAATGTTTGGGAATTTTCACAAATCTAAGCTGACTGTATATTGGGACTTTTAATGAATATTCCAGGATTTTTAGCACTAAATATTTGGTAGTACATATTATATCATTGGACTTTTAAAAGGTAATAAAACACATTATTGAGCCTTGATCTTTGAATGTTGAGAACGCAGAACAAAAAGTATTGTTTATCAGTGCTTTTGTTTTTGTTTGTAAACGTTAAGGTTGCGAATTTGTTGAGTAACTGTAGTAACCGTGTCAGCTTACAGGGTACTGGAAGTAGGTTTGTGTAAGTGTGAAATTACACTTTGCGGTCCTAAAGACAAACATAATACAATTAACAACAAGATGAATAATCCTGTTTATGGAAGAACTGATATTAACATAGTTACATTTTCTTTCATTTAGTTTACATTTGAGTGTTCGTGTATTACAACAACAACAACAAAAAAACCAAAATCGAACTTTGATAATCACATCTTAAAATGTCAGATGTTTTTAAAGGAGCAAAACTCATTTCTAGACTTTAAAATAATTTTAAAAATTAAATGACTCTAAATGGCATATTTTGACCTTGGTTTAAAGACAGTTTGCTTATGTTGGATTTCCCATTTAATGTGCTATTTAAATGCGAAGGAACCACAACATTCTGTCGCTTGGGTGGCCACTCAACAACCTTATACTCTCCTTCCTGAGTTTTAAAATTCATACATTGTCCTTTTAATTTTCCGTACCGTCCTGCCCACTTAAGGAGTTAGCTGAAAATGGTTTCCTTAATCTTTAGAAGTTGCCTGGAAAGGTCTCTGGACTGAGCTGGCAAAATGCTATTTCCCATTTGTTAAGTGTTTGAGCTCATCACTTCCAGCAAAAATTTGCTCTCTATAAAGCCACCATTTTATATGATTCTGCACACTGCAAGATATTTGCACTATTCTATCACAGAATTAGATCGAAGTAGATTTGTGTCATTAAAACAGTCCCTCTACTTTCTTTGGGCCCAGTGATGAGGGAGAGCTGGAATGTGCGTAGCATCAGTCACAAAATGAAATGATTTGGGGAGTACTGTTCCCAAGTCAGAAGGTTTGGAAGCTAATGTTTGGATCACAGGACTGGGAAGTAGTGGCAGGTTTTATTAATAGCTGCAATTATAAAATATAACTATTTCTATTTTAAACCGTATTTTAAGGCCTTAATGATTTTGTGGTGCTTTGAGATCCCTTGATTAAAGGTGATATGCAAGGGCACAGCAGTGTTATGTAATAAACATATAATATCCTGATGGTGCTATTTCAGAGTGTGTCTAGGGCACAACTCAGATGAAATTGTTCTGCTTATTTTTAATGTTTTCTTTTTTTAGCTGTTTAACTTGTTGGAAGTCTTGAGATTCCCCCCCCCCCATGTTAAAGTTTTTTAAACCTTATTTGCTATTAGCATTTTTAAGAAGTTGCCTTCATTTGAAATGCTCCTAGAATTCTCAACTTTTGAAATATAATAAGGTAAATAGTGGTTAGAAGTTGTCCATCAAGTGCTTTATATTTTTAAATTCTTCACAGCAATAATGACAATTTGTGTTTCTTACTCATGACTTAAAATGAGAACAATTTTGCCATTCTGAAAAGTGTTAGCCTTCCCACCCCACCTCTTTCTAGAATTTGACATTTCCCTTGCAGAGTACCTGTAAAGTGATCAGGATAGGTGCTTTTGCAAGTACGAATACACACTTTTTTTTGCGAGGTGTGGTACAATTTTCAGCTTTATAAGTGGTGATAGCTTTTATGTGCTATTCAGAAAGAAGTGTTGTGCTTTTTTCCGTGTTAAAGATGCTCTTGTCAGTTGTATAGGAAAATCCTATTTGGCAGATGAGGTGGGGGAATGAAGTTACAATCTCTGTCATGTTTTTATTAGAGATCATTTATCCTTGAGCTACAGTCATTGCTAAATCAATTGTTGTTTTTGGAAAGTCTTATAGTAGTGATTGTGACTCACTTTAAACTCTATTTTTAGCATATTTTTTGTTTTGTAAATGTAACTCATTTAAAATTTATTTTTAAACATTCAGTTTTTATTTACCATAAAGTGTCTTTGTTTTTTAAATAATCCAAATTTAGCAAGTTGATTTTGGGGAGGGGGAGTGGCACCCCTAGTGAATGGATTTGCTATACTCTTTAAAAAATAATTTGCAGTTGATACTTTTCCAATTAACATTCTATACATATGACATAAATAATATAAATGAATTTACATAAAATATTGGCTTTTCTTTTGCTAAGAGTGAATTTGAAGTAAGATTTACTACCATTCCAGTGTAATAACTTACTTGTGAAAAAAATCTGAGACTGTCTGAACAAAATACCATTAAAATACATTGTATTTAAATGATTCACTTCCTTTTTTTTTCCCTCAGCGGAAATCATAGGTCAAGATGGGGCATTATGCATTGTTTATAATTGTAGCATAAATTATGTTAATGACTGTAGATATCTTCCTAAAGATAATGTTTATCTGTTAATAATAAGGCCTAAGGCTAGATAAATAAGGTGGTAATTTTATTTTCTGCAATAGGAAAGTTATGAAGAAATAAATTGTATTTATAAAAGTATTATATAAAACATTTGAGCTACTATTTAGAGCTTTGGATTTAAAATTTTATTTGATGATATCTATAAAATTGAAAACCCTACCTAAAAGATAAATTTACAATTAATGTGAGAAAAATGGCAAAGCAGTTCTGATATTTGAAACACTTTAGACGATAAAACAGTTAAAAGCTCTGTATCTATTTCAACTGTTAATGTAGAAATTGTAGCAGATGTAAAAATTTTTAGTCTGGGGTTAAATGAGATAATGATAATTTAAATGTTTTCAGCCCTCAATGACTATTTTTATCTTAATATTATATCTCTTCCATTTGTGGAAGAAATATTGGAGCCCTCTGGTGGATGGGAAATTACTGAAATGAATTTCCTTTCAAAGTGAACTTCACCACTTTTCCAAGTTAAAGTAAAATGGCAGGTGTTGAGTATACTTTGGGAAAATGCTGTGCTAGAAAAAGGTCCAGAGAATAGAAAATCTTTAACTTTGACAGAAAAGTATATTAAGATCTGGTGCCCCAAATATTCTTTTCTTACAGTTCCTTTTAATTTTTCTTTTGCTAGAGCTCTTATTTTAAGACCAAATTGGGAGATTTTATGAATGAAGCTAAAGGGTACTAGTTCCATAAATGAGTATAAGTATGCGACTTGATGAACAGCTTAATAAATTATGTATCTCTAATGGAAACTTTCTCTAAATTGTTTTACTTGACTGTCTTATTTATTCTGAATTAGACGTTTTTATTAAAGCAAATAACAAATTGTTTTCCTCAGCTTTCAGTGTTCCTTTTTTGCTCTGAATCCTCCTTCAGTTCATGTCCCTCTCCTGTGAAAACAGTTTTTAGTTCATTCTAGCCAACAGAGGGGGAAAGGAGGGAGAAAGAAAGGGAGAGGAATGTTGATGTGAGAAGAGAAACATTGATTGGTCTTCCATATGTGCTTACCTGACCAGCAACCTTTCACTCTACAGGACTATACCCAACCAAATGAGCCACACCAGTCAGGGCTAAGCATTACTCTGTTACTTATATACTTTGTTACTTTGTGAGCTAGGTTTTCAATTATGTCTATGACAACTCTTAAAAACCAAGTGTCAAAATACATTGAATTTTGCAAATTGGCAAACCAATACATTTTAAAAATAGAGAAGCATATTCAGTAACAGTGCCCTCACTTAATATATTAATAGTATTTTTAGTGATTGCAAGATTAAAACAAATTAATATTTAAAATAGTTAATGTAATTAATATACGATTTATAAGTGAGTATATCAGAGGTATATGCTCAAGTATTTTATAGTTCGAATTTTGAGTCAAAAAAATTTAGAAGCCATTGCATAAAATAACAAGATTTCTGAGCATTTAAATTTGTATTTGATAGTTTTTCTGTCTCCTGCCTTGTTGAGTAATTATATTTTTCTGTGGTCAGTATGCCTACTTGTCCCTTGCTAACTATTTACAGTTGCTGATTCTTATTTGCTCTGGGTGTAGAAACTAGGTTTTCAAATTTACTAGAATAAAGTGTGTTAAAATGGGCAAATGGTGTCTGAATACGATTTTTAGGAGATGCCTATGTAAAGTATGATCTTTATTTCATGGACTTGGTCATGTATGATTTGGTTGATAAGAGTTTTATTTACTTGAGGGGCTTATTTTCTTGTGTTTAGCGTGTTTTGCAGAGATGTAGATTCCTGATAGTGAAGAACTATGTAGATAATTAAAAAAAATGACATTTATAGCTTTATTTTGTAGCTCATAGAGGACAGAAACTAATAGTTGTTTTGTGCTTGCTATTTACCAGTCAGATCCTGAGCATTTTACATGATAACATTTAATCTGATCCTCACAGTGGTCCTGAACAAATACAGTTGGTATATAGATAAAACTGCTGCTGCCCACCAGGGACAAATTAAGTTTGTTGATTTGCAGCAGCAAGGTAGATTACATGACTGAGGAAGCCTGTGTAGTCTCAGGAAGAGGAAATGAGACTTCCGTTTTTGGTAACATTTGGGCAGTGCAAGATAATTCTAATAAGAGACCAGGGAAAGTGGATACTGGCTCTGGATAGAATGCTATCACACATGAAGTGGAAGGAGGTTAGTGATGGGGTGTCTTAGCCATCTTTGTTGAGGAGGCAGGAGAAATGAAGGGTGTTGGGGGAGATCTTTAGTCATTTTGGAGCTGTAGCATGGCCCTGGGAGAAATTGTTATTTGTGGCCTTCTGTTGACCTTGTCCGTGTTTTTTAGAGACAACATAGTATGATTATCAGCAGAGACGAATTTTACTTGCTCACAGCCTAGTTTCAGAGAAGGTAAAGGAGGTAGGGTAAGAATTTGGGTCTGATGACAATACCCATACCTGAGCAAATCTTGCTAAATCACTCAGGCACACTCTCCTAAGCAGAATACCTCAGATTCCTTCCCAGATCTTGTTTTACAGTCACTGCTGGCTGCTCTGAGCTAGCATATTCCAGTAGATATGACACTTATTTAAATATGTTTGCAAAATACTATATATGACCTCTGGTTGGAATGATTTTAATGAAAGTGGATTGTCTTATTAATTGCTAAAATTAAAGGGAGTTTTTTTTTATAATCTTTGGAACTTTGAATTTTCTTGTATTGGGTTGGCCAAAAACTCCGTATGGTTTTCTCCCATAAAATAAAAGACACAGTTTTCATTTTTACCAATAACTTTATTGATTTGGATATTTTGAATATGTTGGCTCTCTACCACATGGTATAATGTTGACTGTTTTCAATTAATGTCTGCATTTGATCACTATCAACTTCAACTGGTCTACCAGACCGTGGAGCATCGTCCAGTGAGAAATCTCTACCACAAAACTTAGCAAACCGTTTTTGACAAGTTCCATCAGTCACAGCAACTTCTCCACACACTGTGCAAGTCTTTTTTTTGTGTCTTTCAGATGTGTTTTACCTTTCTTGAAATAATAAAACATAATATGCCGAAAATGTTGCATATTTTCTTCCATGTTCAGTATTAAAATGGCTACACAGAAATTCACCCATTTTGATGTTTTTTAAAAAATGTACAGCTATGACAGCTTTCACAATACAAGATAACGAAATTGTTTTGAATAAAATTAAAGACAACTAAGCTCTAATAGAGCCATCTTACCAAACAGACTTTTTGGCCAACATAATATATATCATATATAAAATAGAATTTTTTCCTTTAAACTTACCACTCTGAATGCAGACACTATGTTGCTTTATACATGAAAAACAGCTTTTGTTACCTTTTAGAGCTTTCAAGGTATTTTGTTTTTGCCTTAATAATATAACTGCTTATGTCAGATTCTCTATTGATTGATTTAAATGTATTTTGTGGTCTAAATAAAATACACACGTGGGCAGTTTTCTGTGACTGGATTTTGAGAAGAAAATGTTCTTTTCTTTGAAGAAAATTGTCCAAGTTAGGCATTATATTTTCTGTTGTGAACTTAAGACGACAATTCATTGTGTCTAGAGAAAATATTCTCTCATGATATATGTTTAATTTTCTTTATTTTCAAATAAAATTAGTGTCTTTGTCTTAGAAATATTCCTCTTCTGTATCCTGCATTTTACATTTAGTCATATGTCATGAACAGCTACCATAGAGATAAGTATAGACCCATATAATTTTCAACTGATTCTGAGAAGTACATAAGTTGTTTAGCTGATTCCACATTCATGGGCATTTAAAAGCTATTATAAACAATGAAATAATGTATATTTAAAAACATTTCTCTATTCCTTGTCTAATAATTTCTTTAGAAAAATTCTTAGGAATATAGTTGCTGTATTAGAGATTTGTTAAAAATGTGGTGGGTGGGAAGATGCATATTTACTAATCTTTAAAGTATCATTGAATTTCTGGATTAACCTTACTTCATTATGTATTATCCTCTTAATATCCTAGATTATATTTCATTTACAATGTTTGCAGTTTTGTTCATGAGCAAGACTTAACTAGTAATTTTAATTTCTTATAAAGTTTTTGATTTAGACATCAGGGTTATGCCAATTTCATAAAATAAGCTGGGAAATGTTTTTTATTCTGTGAAGAGTTTGTGAAGGTCAATTTTATTTCAGCCATAAATGTTTGGAAGAATTCACTGGCGAAGCCATCTGGAGTTTTTTTGGGGATTATTGATTCTATTTCTTCAATACATATAGGACTATTAACACTTTCTGTTACTTTTTTTAAAAGTCAATTTTGACAAATTTTGGTTTTCAAGGGATTTGTCCATTTTTATCTGAATTTTCCTGTTTGGCTTAAAATTTTTCACAATATTTTTATTATCTTTTTGATGTTTGTAATGGTATCTGCTTTATAAAATCTGCTTGTTGGTAATTTGTACTGTTTACCTCAATCAGTTTTTTTAAAAGCCAACTTTCAGATTTAAAATTTTTTTAAATTTTGTTTTGGGTTCTGCTTTTACCTTTATTTCTTTTCTTCTGTTTTTAAAAATTAATCTGCTGTTATTTTGCAAGTTTTGGAGATGGATACTCAAATCATTAATAATCAGTCTTTTTTATATATGCATTTAATTCTATGATATTTCCCTAGAAGTGCAATTTTAGCTGGATCTCACAAGTCTGATCATATTTTTGTTTATCACTCAATTCAAAATATTTTTTAAAAATCCATTATGGCTGCTTCTCTGATCCATAGGTTATGTAGATATAGTATATAGCATAATAGCTAAGCATTTGGGATTTTTTTAAGCTATATTTTTGTTGTGGATATCCAGTTTAATACTACTGTGTTCTCAGGATAATTTTTTACATGATTTCAATTGTGAGTAATTTGTTGGCACTTGCTTTGAAGTTAATTTTAGAAAATTCAGTGTGGTGTGCTTAATATTCTTTAAATCAAGTTTATTAATCATGTTCACAGACTATAACTACTGACTTTTTTGTTTTTTTAATTACTCAATTGAGACAAGTGTGTTAAAATCTCCAATTATGTGAGGATTTGTTTCTATGTTCTTTTATTTCTTTCAAATGTTGCCTTATATATTTTCAGGCTAAGTAAGTGGCTGCAATTAAATTTACGATTGTTGTAGAGCATCTCTTGATCACATCATTTCCTCTCTCTCGTGCTTGATTTAATCTTGTGTTATTTTGTACAGTAACATGCTGTACAGGCTTGTGGCATAGGAGGAATAGACTATACCATATGGCCTAGGTGTGCAGTAGGCTGTACCATCCAGGTTTGTGTAAGTGCACTCTGTGATGGTCACACAATCACAAAATCACATGATGGCACATTTCTCTGAACTTATACTGTGGTTAAGTGGCACCTGACTGTACTGTGTGCTTATGTGTGGCTTTTATTGTAATTCTGCATAGTTGTACAATATCTTGAATCTGTGGTTTGCTATCTTTTGTCACTTTGACAGTTTTCTTAGCTAGTATTCTTTGAATACTGATTCTATCCAATTCTTGCCTTTCCTTCTGGGACTACAGTTACATGTAAGGTCACTTTACAGTACTCCCCCCCCCCCCCCCTTTGCCAGTGTATCAGGTTGGATATTTTTCACTGACCTATTTTCAAATTCACTTATGTCTTTTTCTGTCCATTATCCAAGTATACCCAATTACTGAGTTCTTCATTTTTGTTTTTGTATTTTCAGTCCTAAAATTTACACAGATTCAAGTTCTCACAATGTTTTCATCTATTTTCTTGGTTATGTTAATCATTGTTGTAATGTTCCTATCTGATGACTCTAATACCTAGGTCACCCGTGAACCAGTTTCTGTGGTCTGATTTTTGATCATTTGATCCTTTTTTTTTTTTAAATGAATACCTGGTAATGTTTTATTAACATTGTGATGAGAAATCATAGAGGATCAAAATGATGTTATCTTTCTCCAGATAGGATTTAATATTCTCTGGCAGGCAGTTACTAAAACATGGATCACTTCGATTCATCAGTGACTGATATGACATGAGGTGGAATTCAGGGCAATCAAGGCATTTAAATAACCTCACTCTTAGTGCATAGTGCTTCTGAGATTTCACTTGAAAGTTAGGAGTATTCGCTAAGAAGTGCCTTCCTTGGCAAGCCCTGAATCCAAGTATTTTGAAGCTGGTGAAAGCTCTGCTCAGCTTTTTAGCCTCTTTGCAGCATCTTCTTATTAGGTTTTCCTGTCTGCCAATCTTGTTTTCAATTCAGCACATTCCTTCTGGGAGGGCAAAAACTGAGCAAAATGTGGGGCTCATTCTTTTATGCGGGAGCCTCCATTCCTGCCTACTTTTTCCATTGTTGTCTTCCCAGACCAGTGAGACTGTTACCAGGGCCAGGATGCTGCTTTCTGTGTGGCTGTGTGCCATGTACTGGTAATTGGCAAATACCTCAAGAGGAAAAAAGTGGGGATATTCTCAATCTGTTCCCTTTTTTAGGGGCTATTTACCCCTAATGTACTGGCTCTCTTGGTTGCTCTCTCCATGCCCTCAAATAATAACAAGGTTTTTGTTTGTTAGTTTTCTATTTTATCTCACTTTTATCGTTGTTTTCAGTGGGACATTTGGTCTGATATTGCTCTTCCCTTATACCTTGACTTAATTGGCCTTTCTTTTTGAATAGCTAAAATGAATTAAATAATTAATTACGTTACTTACCATAATACCATCAGCCAAACAGTTTGGTTAAGTCAGACATCTAGGAGTCATCCTTGATTCCTCCCTTTCTCTATCTCCTGAATCCAGTCTATTTCAAAATATATCTGAAATCCATCTACTTTATTTTTATACTACCACCCTATTGCAAGCACCATTTCTCTCTCCTGGACTTCACTGGTCTTGGAACTAATTCTTCCACTTCCATTCACATTCCCCTGTAATACATTTTCCAGAAATAGCTTGAGTGATCTTTATGAGACATAAATTGAATTATCTTTCCGTCTGAAAAACAGGAAACTTCAGCAGGTTTCCATTGAAGAATAAATACTCATGGCATAAGATCACAGATCCTTACCATGGCCCTTTAGAGCCCTGCATCATCTGGCTCCTGTCTGTCTCTATGATCTTACCTCATTGGTGTACTATGTTTCCGTTATAGTGAGTTCCTCACAATTCCTCACATAAGCCACAAGCTCCTCACATAGCTGGGCTGAGCCTTTCCACGTAGCATCGGTCTTTTTGCCTATAACAGTTAACATTATCTCTGTGTGTGTGTGTGTGTGTGTGTGTGTGTGTGTGTGTGTGTTTTACATTTAGGTCTAGGACCCACTTTGAATTAATTTTTGTTATAATTCTATACCATCATTTGGGTAATGCCTTCTTAGCTTTTCCGTCCTCAAAAACACTTTTTCTGACCACATCTAAGGTTGAATTTTCTCACTCCCTTGGTTTCTGTTGCATAAGCCCTATTGGCTTCTTCCATAGCACTTGTCATGCTTTGTAAATCATTTGTTTGTCTTTCCAGTAGGCCATAGATTCTGAGAGTAGTTATGTCTCTTGAATTTGCTGCTTTAGTCAGTACCTGGAATAGCACCTTCTGTGTAGTAGGTTCTTCATAAATATTTGTGGATTAAAGGAGTAAATGACTGTGATAGTCAGTATGTCAAGGTTATTATGTAAAATAGATTTGATTCTACAAAAAAAAAAAGTCTTAGAACAAGACTATCAGGTAGGTAGGCACTAGCGTTAGCTGAATTTTATTAGTGAGGAAAGCGAGGCTTACTCAAATTTGGGAAGTTTCCTCGAACCAGTTTTTTTTTGGTGTGTTCTTGGATTTTTTTTACTTTTCTAACTTTTTACCATTCTTTACGTTCCTTATGGCATATCCTTTTCCCTGTATCTTAAAACTGATGCTGTGATTATACTAATTATGCAGTATTTCAATTTTAGCTTCCTGCCTTGCTTAACATTTAATAATAGCTAAAATGTCAGAAATGGAATTAGAAATTTGTAATGGAAATTGAGAAAGTGTCAATACTTGAAGTGATAGATTCGTGTTGTGGTTATCAAGTATTGTGAATTATTTTTTCAAGCTATAAAATTCTCATTACTTTGTAACTGTAAATAGACTTTTACAATTAAATATATATTTGAATATATTATATAAAATATGTATTTGAAGAAAACTTTTTGAGTCTTTTATACTTAAAGGACTGTTTAGTGATACAGATTTTTAATTTCAGCACTCTAATCAGTAGACTTGTTATGTTAGGTATTATTTTATATGCAAAGTCTACATGTAATAATCCTGCTCTTTTTATTTCATTGCATTATTCATTCAAGCAAATCAACAAGTATTTGTTGAACATATACTATATGCCAGGCACTTTTTTAGTCTCTGGTGTACAGTGGTCAATGCAACTAAACAAAATACATAAGTAAAATACATAGTATGTTAGATGCTGATAAGTACTACAGATAAAAATAAAGCAGGAAAAGATTAGAGCGTGCTAAGAGAGTATGTCTCTATTGTTCGATTTTAAATAGTATGATCAGGAAGAGCTCACTAAGATGTTGACATTTGTTCAGCGATCTGAAGGAGATAGGAGCAAGCCTTCCTGGGAAATTACTTCTAGGCAGAGGGAATATTGTCTCAATTGATTTCTTGGTTTGTTTTCAGTTTCTCTCACTGTTTCTTCTGCCAGTCCTCCCCTTAAATTTTTGTTTCTCATGGTTTTTGTTTTCTCCTCATCTCTGTGATCTAAGTGATCGTTCCTCCTTCAGTAATTTATGGAACAATTATTGGATGCCAGTGTGCCCGATAGATTCTGTCAGTAGTTAATCAGTTTTCCCTACTGTCTCTCTAATCAGTTTCCTCTTTACCTTTAACCAGGTCTTCATCCAGCTATGTTCCCCTTTATTTAGTCACAACTATCTGACTTTCACCTGTCCCCAGGTTTGTCTTTTGAAAACACATCAAAGGTCAAACTCATCATTTAACTGTTTACTTAATGAAGATTGGCTGTCACTGACAGGCCTGGATATCCAGGCCGAGTGCTTCGGTGGTGGTGTTAGGTCCCTGAGGAGTTGGGCTGAGATTCAGCTTCGTCTTCTACTGTTGTCCCCTTATATGTCCCCTATGCTTGAGTTGTAATGAATCCTTTGCTTGCCCACAACTCTTTCCATTAACTTTTATGCTTACCTCTTTCATTCTGGTTTCTTAGCCTTCCCTTTCTGCTTAGAACTTACCTCTCCTCTCCCTTCTTGTTCATTTGACACTTGAGACTTGTTTTCAGTTTCAGCATTAATTCCTTGGTCATGCCTTCACATTTTGCCAGGCCCTTAGCCACTGTAGGTATAGCATATACTGGGAGCTTCAGACCAAAGTGACAGTTGAGACAAAGCTTTCTCCTAGGATGGAATAAGGGAAGATAGCCAGAGTGGCATAATCTTTTTTTTTTTTTTTTTTTAAAGAGTTGCCAGCAATGTAAGGCATCAAGTCCAGAGGAACATAGCTAACTTAAATCTTGTGTAGATCTCATGATCTCTGGTCCTGACAGCCCAGAAATTTCTAGGTAGTGGTGAGTCTTGCATTACTTGCCATCCCATTGTAACACTTGTAAACATGGCCATGTCCTCAGTAAAAGCTAAAGAAAAGGATTGGAATCCTAGCTAATTGGTCTGGAATTCAGAGTAGAACACCCTTAATCAATTCTCTCTCAGCTGTTATTATCTCTACTCCAGAACTTGTAAGAACTTGTAAGAACTTTTATGTTTCCTACACTACACAGATACGTGTTCTTTGAGGGTAGAGAGAGGCCTTTCTTACTCATTTTTCTATATCTTTGTGCCTAGCGTGATGCCTACACAGAGAGAATACTCAGTGAAGGTTGAATAACTGCTTCAGGTTTGTCCAGTAGAACTCTGTGTGATGATCAAAATGTTCTTTTTCACTGCTGTCTAGTAAGGTACCTGTGGCCATTGAGCACTTACAAAGTGGCTACTGTGACTGAGGAACTGAGATTTTTTAGTTTAATTAACTTAAATGTAAATAGCTACATGGGGCTAACGGGTACTATGTTGTATAGTGCAGTTACGCAGTTTACTTAAATCTCTCAGTGAACTAAAGAGATCTCTGCATTTTAGAGGGGAGAAGGGTACTTGGATCCCAAATGGTCCTGGATTGCTAAGCTTTAGGTTTATTTTATGATTTTATTTTTGTTCTCTCAATGTCAGCATCCATCTTTTTCTATTATTATTATATATATTGTCATCAGTGTGTTAATTTTTCAGATCGTAGTCTACATGACATAGAAAGATGTAATCAAGTTTATAGGATTCTCTTTTTTAAAAAAAGCAAATAGTCTAAGAACCTGGGAGTCATCTTTGACCTTCCTTTAGGAGATTAGCCCTCAGGAAAGAAGAGAGGGCCGAAAATATATATTAGTGTGGGCATTCAATTGAAGAAAAAAATAATACCAATATGAGATTACATGAAATCACCAAGAGAGAGGGTCAGCCCCAGCAGTATAATGCCTCTGTTTAGAGGTAGGAAAATTTTAAAAATGACAAAAGGAACACAGTTACAGGAAAAGTTTTTTTAAAAAAATTTGATTATCTTGAAATCCATTTAAGGAGAAACCCACGGAGAAAGAGTGGCTAGGTATAGCAGTTAGTGAAGGGAGGTGAAGAAATAAGGACTAAAATCCATCGTGCATAATCTGTTGAAGGCTCTATGGATCTTAACTCGTCAGCTGTGGTCAAAACAGTGTTTTTGTTATAATTCCCAGTTTTCTTCCATATTGAAGTGCGAGGCATATAAGAATTAAGTATGTGTCCTTTTCCTTTTTTTTTTTTGGAAGTTATTACTGTTTTCAGTGTCTGTGTCCATAGCTAATGTTTCTCATCACTTTCTATTTGTCAGAATGTTTTGCTTTGCTCCTCTATATAATCTGGTCAGGTATTAATAGTACTTGCTTTTTTGCTCTGAGATTGAGCCTTTTTAATCCTGCATAGGTGAATCTCTATCACTAATAGTAGAGTTGTTGATTCAGTAGCAACCATTCAGTTCATGTTTTGATTCAGGGTTTGCTAAGAGAAGTTTCTTGTTAAATTCTCCATACCCAGAGAAAGACAGTTGTACTAAAAAATTGGGACATCTTGCCTCTCCGAGGTCTTGTCAGACTTCCAGCTGGCACAGTGAGCAGCAGGAGGCTCTTTTTATTTCCCAGAGTACCGTCTACCTTACTCCTTTGGGACTTAGGACAGGCAGCCAAGAAAAATTTAAAAACTGGGAAAACATTTTCCTTAAATATTTTTATTATGAAGTAGAGATGGGTTCACTCTTAGGTCATGTATAGTGCAGATGTAAACCTGTTATTATATTTTTTTATTTTAAAATTATGCCAACACATGAGTCATTTTTGAAATCTCATTTCTTAATCAGAACCACTAGGTATACAGCCGAACCTTCCTGTGACCATTCCAGTTGTACAAAAGGGAGAGCATTCTATCCTAAAATTATAAAATTATTTTCTTGTTTTCTATGTGACTTGAATAATAACTATGTAAGTTGTAGTTACCTGAGAAATGCACCAAAGATAATCACAAGGGCAAAAGGAAGATGTCTCAGACCAGATATATCAGATAGCACAAAGGCTAAGAAAAGCAGTATCCCTTCTACTCTATTTGAAAACATAGTCACATATGTGTTCATTCATTATCAGTTTTTGCTAAAGGGTAACTTTCCTAATTTGACCTTCTTTGTTGTGTTAATCTTAGCATCTGATATTTAAAAAAAATAAACTATTTAGAAGGAAAAGTAATCATAATTATGCATTGTGAAGTAAGTAGGTTAATGTGATTGTCATTCAACAATAAGTGAAATGTAAATTATCCTTCATAGTAAATTGAATGACATTTATCCTTTCTATGATGTCTCGATACCAGTGTTTTTTAATAAAGGAAACTGTTTATTTGGCTTGTCTTATTTTTCCCTGTCATGGCCATGGTCTATTTTTTATGTATTTGTATTTAAAAATCAAAACCTTATTTTTTTATTTTAATTGTGTAACTGATTAGAAAAGCAATAGGATTATTGTAAAACTTGTAAAATAGAAAACATTTTTACAACAAATACCACAATTTATAAAATTTTGTTATTTAGTATATATGCCGCTAATGTTTTATTCTGTTACCCTCTAGACTTTGTCTGTGGTGTGTGTGTTTGTGCAGTTAATGATTCATTTTGAAATGTTTTGATTTGGTGAGGTCTTAAGATTGGATTTAAGTATGTGTAGGCGGTTAACATTCACTCATAAGAAACTTTAAGTCTTTTGAGTTTTTCCAAATAATAAAATAGGTTTCTTTTTAGCACATCTTATCTGTACCATTTTTCCTTTTTTTTTTGTAATCCTCACAGGAGGATATATTTATTGATCTTAGAGAGAGAGGAACAGGGGTTGGGGGAGAGAGAAACATTAATCAATTGCCTCCTCTATAACCAGGGATCAAAACCTCAGTCTAGGTGTGTGCCTTGACCAGATATAGAACCTGCAACCTTTTGGTGCACGGACAATAGGATGATGCTCCTACCGAGCCACCTGGCCAGGGCCCATTTTTCCTTTTTAAATGCAGTCTTTTTCCTGGGGAATTCTATAAAGTCTAATGCGAATGTGCCAGTGGCGAGAGACATTTTACTAATTTTAATTCAGTAATCCCCCTAAAGTTAAAAGCAAAACACTCACCTAAAATGGAGTACTTTATTTCAGTAGAGTTAAAAGGAGGAGGAGTTTGGGTTTAAAAGAATCTTTTACTTTAAATTTCATTTATAGTTTATTTACTCCCCTGTCATCCTGTCAATAGTTAAAAATCTGTAAATGTATGATTTACAAAATTTATACGTTTTGTTTAGAAAGTCACCCAAAGAAATTAGCATGCTCTTTTGGAAAGGGCAGAGCCTTCAATGCCAGATGAAATTAATTGTCTGCAAAATAAGTAAGTAAAGTAAGTAGTACAATCTAACTTTATTTTTAAGGTTCTAAACAGTATTCAAACCCAGGTATTCTGCTTCTAAAGCCTATTATGTGACAATGTAACATCTCTGGAATTCTGGGAAGGTGTACTGTATGTGTTATTAAATGTCACATATATTAGACACGAGGCAGTTCATTTTTCGTATACGTGATAAAATTATAGAGCAAAAGGCAGCATTTATTGAACAAATACTAGTATATAAGAGAAAGAGTTGACTTTTACTATCTTTAGTATGCAGTTTGTATCATTGGCTGTAACCTAACATGCTGATTTGAACAAAGTTCATAAGTTGATTCTTTAGACTGAAAAATCAAGAAAGTAGAGTGGAAGACAAACTCAAGGTGGGCAAGGGGGTGTGGGGAGAAACCCTTGAATATACCATGTTTTGCCTTATAGAATGCACACTTTTTTGCCCAAATTTTTGAGGGAAAATAAGGATGCGCATTGTACACGAGTATAATAATCACATACCATGGGTATAATAATCTTATGTATAATGTGCACAAAACCAAGAGTGTGCATTATACACGGGAGCCCATTATACACAGTGAAATACATTAAATGTCCAAATTATAAAATAGGCTTTTGATATCTAATAAAATAGGTTAAATGACTAATACCACTTCAAATATATCAACCATGGATGTACAATAAACTCTAGGACTGCAAGGAATCTGGAAGTAGTCTAAATCTAGAATTCATTCTGTGTTACTATATAAAGTCTAAGGACCTTTCAGTCAGATTCTGCTAATTTCTGGTACTTTTTTGCAGAGTCACTAACATACCATTATTGCTTTGGTCTTCATTAGAGAAGCTTCTACCAGAAACAAAGCAAAATACTACATGTTGGGAGTTAAGAGACATTGTTAGGCTTATTCAAGCACCAGAAATCATTCCATTAAGCTTATATGTAGAATCTGTTACATTTCCAAAGTGGTTGACATTTTATCCTTGTAGTTGTCTGTAGAAAAATTTTGGGGGTAGGGATTATTATCCTTGAGTTATCCCTTGTAATGGATGTCTTAGGTTTTTAATCTGCCTTTGACATTAATGAAAGTTGCTCATCGCTTCTCTTTTGGGGGGGGTGAGTTTCTTACATTCTTTCAAAACTGTCTCTCCAAACTGCTCGTATGATTCTCTTTTCTCTCCATCTCCGCTTCGTTAAGTGTTGTTCTTTTTGATAGAGTGAGCACATTTTATTTTTAAAAACTGTTCATAAAAAAGAACTAGGCATAATTTGTGGTGCCTTGGTATATTAATTCATTATTATAACTAAACAGTAATTATCCAGGATTGGTTAGTGAAAACATGACTGCTTTATTATATCAAATCTTCTAATACAATGAATAGGTAGGTTAAATTTTCCCAGATATGCAGTAGTACTATTATTTATTCCAGGACTTCTGCTATAAATAGATACGGCAACAAAACAATCTTACTTGGCTTTTTCCATCTTATACTGTATATTTCTTATTTTCTGTCCCAAAGCTTACATGACCAGTTTTACAGTTGTACTCAACTAATTGTTTTTTCAATTATAGTTTACATTCAATATTAGTTTGTATTCGTTTCAGGTGTACAGCATAGTGGTTAGACAAAATGTTCTACCTGATATTTCCAGTACCCACGTAGTACCATACATAGTTATTACAATTTTATTGACTATATTTCCTATGCTATACTTTGCATCCCCATGGTTATTCTGTAACCACCACTCTGTACTTCTCAATCCCTTCACCTTTTTTGCCAGTGAAGGCAACTCTTTTAGATTATAACATTGAGAGTCGCTTGGGTGGGATTTTGTAAACCCTTATTTTAAGCTGTATGAAAAATTTCAGACATACACAGAAGTGGACACAATAGTATAATGAAACCTCATGTATCCCTGTCCCAGCTTCAATAGTTAACAACTAATGTTCAGTATGATTTAATCTGTAATCTGCTGTATTTCTCCTGGATTATTTTGAGTCAAATCCCAAACATTATATATGATTTTTGATATATATGTATGAGATATGTACTGATTCTTTAAAAACAACCACAATTCTCATCACAGTTTCCAAATTAACAGTAATTACCTAATATTATCAAACATACAGATTATCACAGTTTCAGAATTGACAATAATTACCTAATATCAGACATACAGATATCAAGCATGTAAGACAAATTTTTATGCTAACTTTTAGAAATATGAACTGAAGGCACTAAAAAATTAACATTTCAAAATGTATATAGCATTAAAGTGGTTTTGTCTTATGAACGTTGAGAAGTAGAGAAGGCATAGGAAAGTTCTTTTTAAATCCTGCCTTATACAGTATTCTTTAGTTCTCTGTTTTTCTATTTCACTCTAAAAAGAAATAAAAAATATTCTGATTTTGCTGTCAGAATTTTCAAACTTTTATACATTGACCACTAATGTTGAGTACAAGCCCACTTGTAACATACATATTATGTTAATTATTTTAAAATAAATAACTTTTTGAAAGGTAAAAATTTCATCAAGACAGAGTTTTTGAATAGAGAAATATCATTCAGGAGATTGATTAGCTTTAATTTGGGAAATCACTATCTTGCTGTCTTCCTCTTTTACTGGAAAGGAAAGGAAAGAAAATAAATAGCATCTGTACATCTGGTCAAGTGACCTAGTTTGTTCTTTTTCCTTTGCTCTGTAATAGATTAGTAGTTCTTTAAATAATTGATGTTAAGTGTCTCTGAATGCCTGTGGTTTGAGGGCTGTACAGATACTATTAACTTTCTCTTCCTGACTGAAGAGGATATGTTAGTATCTTTTCTTTCCTTAATAAGTCTAAATTTAGATTTCTTGATCAAGAATTAGAAAGCTTATTGAGTGTGCTGAACTAGAGGTAGAATATGGCTGTTTTCTTATTTTTTTAGCTTTTTTGCTTCTTCATTTCTTCACTCTTTAATGCAAATAAGGGTGAGTAGAGAGCTAAAAATAAATGTTTGCAAACAGTTCAAGCTAGGAGGAGGTATTTTTCTATTGCCCTTGAACTGAGTAAAAGCAAAAGTTTAAAAAATTTCTCCAAGTCAAATTTCATTTGAAATCTTTGGCTCACAGAAAAGGCATTTCTTTATTTCAGGCTGCCATTTACTCAGCTGGCCACTCCCATCTCTCAAAACCCTGGCCCAGTTTTGAATTAGAGAAAGGATTGGCTGCACACAAGTTTACACATACATTTATACTTGTTCGTGGGAATTCGCACTTGAGTTTCCATTTAAAACAAACTCCATAATCTTATGCTGATTAGAGTTTCCTTTTGTTTCTGTTTTGTTTTTTTAATCTGTGATTACTTTTTTTAAAAAAAAATATTTTATTTATTTATTTCTAGAGAGGAGGGAAAGGAAGGAGAAAGAGAGAGAGGAAAACATTAGTTGCCTCTCTCACTTTCCCAACTGGGGACCTGGCCTTCAATCCAGGCATGTGCCCTGGCTGGGAATCGAACCTGCAGCCCTTCGGTCTTCCGGCTGTCACTCAGTCCACTGAGCCACTCCAGGCAGGGCTATGATTAATTTCTGCTTTTAAAATTGGATTACAAGATTGACATTCAAAAAATTAAAACCTCTAGAAACCATGTCCTTTCTAACACGTTTAAGTTATCTCATTTATGGCCCTTTTCCTGTTCCTTCCCAACCCATTCTCTCATCCCTATCACTGCAACTAGCCTTATTGTCATGATTCTGCACTCCTTAACCCCAAAGGGTGGGGAGGGTCTAAAGCAGTAATTAAAACATAAGAGCAAGCATACATGGCTTAAATCGTATTTTTAAAAACTCAAGGTTTCTGTTACCTCTACAGATCTGTCAAACAGGAGGCAAAGTAAACAGAAACTAATTTAGTTGTTACAGTTTATATTTCATTTTAAACATTATAGCATACTGAGCTAGTAGCCTTTCTCCACATTGAAATTCAAAATCTAAATTTAAAAATGCTTTTTTGCTCCTTTATTCCACAATGAGTAAAATATAGCCAATAAGAAAATAAATTCAAGTATTCACCTTCTACTTACGATTTCAAGGATTAACGTGTTTTAGCATTTAGCAATGTAGCTTGAAATTGAACAGTCCTCAGCCCAACATGTTAGGAATAAAGAAGAAACAGCACATCAGCATTGCTACAGTTTTGGTCTTTATCTTGATAAAGATAAAGTTTTGGTCTTTATATACAGCCAAGATAATGTGTGTTCCATATCTTGAGTCAAGACTTGATATAGTTTAGGCTAAATAATCCTTAATTTAGCTTGTGGTTATCTGTATAGCAATCCCTACTCCCTAGACCTTAGCCAAGACCAAGAAAATAACAGTCACCAAATAGCAAAAATATCACATCAGTTCTCCTAACCATATTGATACAGTTTATTCCTAGAAAATTTCCAGAATTCAAAATTAGCAGAATAGTTGCTCTTAATTTATATATAATTTAAAACTGATTAACTCAGCCCGTAGCAAGAGATACGTTCCCTAAGGAGCCACAACTGGCAGCTTCTTTGATAAAACTTTCTTACTATTAGTTGGTTTCAAAACATTATTCATAAAATAAAACTATACCAGTTGCTTAGGAACAGGAATTTTTTTTCCTAACACTGAAGTCTGAGAGAAATTTCTTGCATAGGCCTTTATGAGGAGGCTTTGAGTAGTATAGTAGTTTTCTCCAAGTAAACACAGTAGGGAGTTTTGAAGGGTATATAAAACTTTTAGTCACAATTGGGTAAAAAAGTGATTTCCTTAAAGAAAAGTGCAGTCCAATAGATACACAATGTAACTATATATATAATTTTGAATTTTCTATTAATCACATTAAAAACATGAAATTAATTTTAATAATATATTTTAACCCAACATATCAAAAATATTTCAACATGTCATTAATATGTTATTAATGGTATTTTACATGTTTTCATACCAAGTTTTTGAAGTAGACTTACAGCACTTGTCAATTCAGATTTTAAATTTTCATTGGAAATGCTAGTAAAAGATTTTATAAAATTTATAGTTAAAATACAGAACCAAATTCTGAACATACATAAAGTTTTACAGTAGATGAATCTCACGTATCATACTTAAATTTAAACTAATTTCAAGTGCTCAGTAGCTGTAAGAACAGTAGCTACCATATTGACCAGTACAGCTGTAGAATAGTAGAGTAGAAAAATCTCACTCAGAGGTACACATCAAAATCACCTGGGGCCTTGAACATGTGTGCCCTTAGAAACAATTCAGTTGGTCTGGGGTAGTTCTTCAGCATATGTAATTTGGAAAAGTTTCCCAGGTATATTGATTTATACTCTTAGTTAAGAATCACTGGTCCTGAAGAGAGAATGTGTTGCATGTATATACTTAAAGTAATATGACCAGCAACTAAGGCTATTGGCAAGGGTTTCAGGAGTAAGAGTGCAAATGTTGATATTCTGCATTCCCAGCCTGAAAACTCTTAGAATTGAATTTTGAATTGGCTAAATACTTGCCAATTTGAAAATGAGGGTTTTCATGGAGAATAGAAAAAAAGGAGATGGAGAATAGTGACTGACTGTCAAAAAATGGATGGAGAGAATTGTGGACTTCATGATGTAATTCCTATGGCTTCTTGGGAAAGGTCCTAGAGGGCCACAGGAATTAACTGTGGCCCGGCAAGAATTAGTAAGGAGAGCATTCCACGGACAGAACTAGTACAATTTCAACTGATATTGGAGAAGACATTTTCAAATGAGATGCAAAGCCATAGTAAGGGAGGAAATTTTGTTTATTCTGAGGGTAGCGTGAAGACACTTGGGATATTTGAGAGAAGGTAGGAATGCGTTTAGCAGGGGGAAAAAACTTTAAAATACAATAATAGTGACTATCAATAAAGACATTTATCTCATCTAACAAGAAATCTGGAGAAAGGCACTCTGGGTCTGGTACAGCACTTAATGATGTCACCAAGCAGCAAGGTTTGTTTTTTTTTTCATTATTGGAGACTGGCTTTTCACCCTTGTGCTTTTTGCCCTGTGGTTTCAAGGTGGCTATGTGGCTCTGGCTATCACAGCCGATTCAAAGGCCGGAAGGGTAGAGGGCAAGGATTGAAGTTGAAGGTGTAGCAGGGACAGCCCAACTACCATTTTCCTTCAGCTGTCTTATCAGCAAAGGATAAAATTTTCTAGAAGATGCATCAGTCTTTCTTGTATCTCATTGTTCAGAACTAGATCACATAGCCACTCCTAGTTGCAGTGGAATTTGCTGTAGTTCTAATGTTGTCTTGTATTAAACATTACTTCATTTAAAAACATTGTTATTTAGGGAGGAATGAAAAAAATTACCATGATATATATCTGTTCTGTTGGTATTCTTTATAGCGCTTTCCCACAAGTTGTTTTTTGTTTGCTTGCTTGCTTCCATACCCATTATGTCTACAGTAGGTACTAATTTTTTTTCTGAGTGCATGATTAATACCTTGGAGAGATTCGTATAGAAAGAACATTTATGTACTATTGAACATGATTACACTTTGTTAAAAATGTTGATAGTCTTCAGATAGTGGAAGTGTTTTTATTTTTTAAATTAACTTTCCTAATAACAAAACTTAAAAAACTCTTCTGACTTGAACTTCTAGATATAACTTTAGAAATCATTGAATACAATTACCTCCCTAATAAGGGAACACAGATAATAACATGCTACTTTCCATGTTTACGAAGAGTTTAGAAAATATATTCACATACATATTGTCTCGTTTGAGCTTCAAAACAGATTCTGATAGGCTATTATCTATATGTGAGCCCTGGTCTTGCCACTAGGCATGTGACCTTGGGTAAGCCATCTGCAAAATGAGAAAATGAGGGTGGTATGGGAGTATCCAGTGGATTAAAATATATGAAAACATTTTGCAAGCTCAATTGTGTGAAACAGATGTTGGTAGTAATGGTATTAGAACTGAGAAACTTAGCTCCCAGAACAGTCAGGTAGGTAGTGTGTCCAGGATGTCACAGCTGTTAAGTGGTAGGGCTGATAACCAAAGCCAGACTATATAGTAAACTGGAAAAATCTAGGGTTTTGAGTGGTAACATATCAGAATGTCTTCACAAACTTTGTGTGTGTGTGGATGCACACATGTGTTTTTTGGACAGGCAATAATACCATGTACTTTTCTAGAATTCATACAATAAATTGGAAGTTATTTTCCTATGATAATGACATCATTTTTGCATCTCCAATTACAGACTCAGTATAAAGTAGCAAAAATATGCCCAGCAATATGTCTTAAAGGCAAATCTACAGCAATTGAAATTCTATAATTATTTAAAGTAGTAAGATCGTGCTTTAAATTTATTAAATGGGCATATGTGCACTATATGCATTGAGCATACATAGAGAAATAAGCAGAGCTTAACACCTTTTAATAAGTTTGATGCTAAGTTAATTTGCTAGTTATACATTAAATATTTAATATTAAAAGTCACAAGGGCTCTGGAATAGATCATTAGTTAAAGCTGCCTACACAGTGGCTTATTTTCCCTCCATTTTTTCTTTAGCAAACAGGCTTTCAGAGTTCCATCATATACACCTGATACCTCCTAAAAGAACTGTAAAAGCTGTTTAATGCACATTTGTAAATGATAATTGTCGTTTTTACCTACTATAGACAATTCATAAAGTAGACTGTTAATTGCATAATCCATTAAAAAGCAATAGCTAATTCTTTTAAAAGTTTGGAAAATATAGAAAAAAATTTAAAGTGGCAGAAAAGTCATCCATATTGTTCCCACCCAAAAGATGACCAGTGTAAATATTTTGGTTTATTTGTTGCTAATCTTGCAGGTAGTAATTGTTAAAAATAAATCTTGAATAAAGTTTGCCATCTGTCTTCAGACTTTTTCGGGGTTTTTTGTTTCCTAAAACTATAAGCAGAGCTGATTTATGTTAGGTCAAACATAGCCTTCAAGGAAGCAGTGATACTATTAAGACTTTCCACTTGACACTATGTTCACAATTATTAAATTAATTCATACAACAATAAAAATAGTTACTACAGGGAAAAAAAGCTTCAAAAATTCATAGAATTTGTCCTGGCTTGTGTGGCTAAGTTGAGTGTTATCCCACAAACCGAGAAGTCACTGGTTTGATTCCCAGTCAGGGCACATGTCTGGGCTGCAGGTTTGATCCCTGGTCAGGGCACATAGGAAAGACCACCAGTCAATGTTTCTCTCCCTTACATCCCTTCTTTCTAAAATAAATAAACAAACTAACTTCAAAAATTTGTAAAATTAATATGGCAAACTGGATGTAGAATTTTGGTTAAAAACAGTAATTAGGTGGGAGGAGAAAGCGAAGTGCTAAAGGCAGTTAGAACTAAAGTACGGGATACTAGAATCACAGAACTCAAAAGCAGTATAGGAAGCTAGACCCAGCAAGCTAGATTCTTCTCCAGCTCCCCATTTTATTAAGACCTGGGAATCAGGCCATATATAGCCTAAAACTATACAGCAAGTTAGTATAAAAGCCAGAAATAGGAGAATCCAAGGCTTCTGACTTCCAGTTTATTCATCAATCTCCTATACACAAAAACAGCAAAAGGTGGCCCTGACTTAATTGAAGGTGAATTTATAAATTGTTAACATCGGTGGTGCCCATATTCTTTTTTTAAAAGATTTTACTTATTTTATTTTTAGACAGTGGGGAAGAGAGGGAGAAAGAGAGGGAGAGAAACATCAATGTGTGGTTGCCTCTCACGTGTACCCACTGGGGACCTGGCCCGCAACCCAGGAATGTGCCCTTGACTGGGAATAGAACCGGCGACCCCTCAGTTCACAGCCTGGTGCTCAATCCACTGAGCCACACCAGCGAGGGCCCCATATTCTCTTTAACAGTAGTTGAGTCTCTGTGGAAAGAAAATGAGAATCTCATGAACTTTCAGGTTCAAACCCCTAAATTCAAATCCTGACCAATTACTTTTTGATATCATTGATCTTTCTTTGTGATGTCATCATTTTAAGGTATACTACATGTTACAACCACTGATAATTGAATTGATAATATATGTCATATATTAAAAACTAATAGGGAAATACAACTCCAAAGTTCAAAAAATAAAAGGTTATTATGGTAAGACCTAAAAACTCCTCCTTTGATGCACAAGCTACTGAAGAAAACATTACTGATCACACACAAAAAAGTTATGAATATGCAGACATATCACTGGGTTAAAGAGAATGACAAAACCAAGACCAACAAATCTTTTCAGACAATGGCCATGTTATATACACAGAAACAACTTGTGGAATAAAGTAAATGTTTTTAATACAATCTATATTTAAGCTGAAGAACAACTCACTGTTAGTATTCACAATGAAGAAAAGATCTCGCTACAACTCTAAAGGCATTAGACTGGAGTCCATTATACTGGAATCAGTAAATATTGGGGGTGGCCAAAAAGCCCTTTTAGTTTTTTCCATAAAATAAGATACACTTTGTATTTTCACCAATAACTTTACTTTGATTTGGGTATTTTGAGTATGTTGGCTACCTACCACATGGTATAACATTGATTGTTCTCAACTAATGTCTCGATTTGTTGGCTATCCACTTCAACTTGTCTACCCAACCATAGAGTACTGTCCAGCAAGAAATCTCCAGTACAACACTTTGCAAACCACTTTTGACATATTCAGTCAGTCACAGCATCTTCTCTGAACACTGCACAAATCTTTTTTTGCATTTCAGTTGCATTTTTACCTTTCCTGAAATAATAAAGTGTAATATGCTGAATATGTTGCCTTTTTTTCCATTTACAACATTAAAATGGCTACACAAAAATTCACCCACTTTGGTAATATCTTTTTAAATGCACGTTGATATGACAGCTGTCACAATACAATCTAACAAAATTGTTTCGAAAGAAGTTAAAGACCACAAAGTGCTACTAGAGCCATCTTAGGGGGCAAAAACCAAACATACTTTTTGGCCAACCCAGTATATAGCACCATTGCACCTTAGCTCTGCCCACCCCCTCAGTCTCCAGCCCTATCCTTTGCCCATGACAGACATGGATAGTTAATTGCAAGCATATTTCTCCAAGAACATGGTTTTGATGTTTCAACAAGTTAAAGAGTTTAGCCTGGTGTTTCTTAACTAAGATGATTTTACCTCCTGGAGACATGTAGCCATGGCTAGGGATTTTTTTTTTTTTTTTAATTGCTGGGATTTGTTGGAGGGTAGAATGCACTGACATCTAGTGGGGAGAGACTAGGAATGAGAATACACATCTGACAGTGCACAAAACAGCCCCCACAGCAGACTTACCCAGTCTGAAATGTCAGTCATGCTGAGGTTGAGAAACGCTATCTTAGTTTAAGGTCTTGGACTCAGAGGTAGTCAGATCTGTATTCATTCTTCCAGTTCACTTTGGTGAGATGTTTAACCTCAGTTAGCCTTAGCTTCCTCATCTGGAAAATAAAGATAAAGTCTGCTGTGTATAATTGTAGTTAGCACAGTTTCTGAGACACAGTAAGCAGTCATTAAATCTTATTTTTATCACCACCAAAATTAATATAAAGCATGTCAAAAATTATTAGAATGATAAAGTTTGATGAGTACTATAAGACTCTTGAGGTTTTTCAATTTCTTTGCCAAGTTTCTCCATTTGAGCAGTAATTCATGTATACTTTGTGTAATAGCTGTGCTATAGCAGAATAAGACCACTTAGAAGTTTTTATTTTCCACGCATTTTCTAATTTTCCATGTTCTGGGTACCTTATTCAAATTTACATAATCACAATAATAATGGTTTCAAGACTAAAAAAATTGTAGAATGATTGCAGACATTCTGAGGACCTTGAGTCTTCTGACTAAGAATTGTTCATAAGCTGTACCTGGTGCTTTTCAGGGTCAGCTCTTCAGTAGTTGCTGTGGCTTTTTAGTGACTGCATTGGTGATCATGGAATCATGGTATTTTCTCTTTCTCTCTAATTGCCCCCAGTGATTTTATTGATCCACTAGGCAGGATGATCAGCTGGTTCAGTACATGTACTGTGCCTTCATTAAAGATACTTAATGATGCTACCATAAATACCCGCTGTGGAAACTTGGCTAATGGTGAGAGGAAGCAGAAGGAAATGAAGACATAGGAGTACAAGGCATTATGATTCCTGCCTTTGAGGAGTTTACCATCTAATCAAGGAGATGTAACTTACATGTTTAATTAACACTCAAAGGATTTATAGGCCTAAATATATGGCAGACTTTGTGTATAAGCTAGGAAACAATAGAGCAGAGTTAGGAAAAGTACAAATTAAGGATAAGCAGTTCATTTGATTGAAGCCAATTACTGCTTACATATAAATCCGAGACTTACAGCACTTTAAGGTCTTATAATTTACAGTAAATGTCCACAGTTATTTTATTTGATCTTTGCAGTAGCCAAAAAAGTAAAGTAATAGTTATTAAAGTGCCTGCCAAATGCACGTAGGTAATATATGTACTATAAATTAAACTATAGATTTGAAAATATACTGGGGAATGTCATTGTAGAATTAGAAGAGTAATAGTCTATCTCCAGCACTATTCTGGCCAGTAGACAAAAATGTGTTAGAAGACCTTGAAGATTAGAGCTTGTTTACCTGATAGAAACATCATATAGAGACATTACATGCCTTTAACTCTAAGGTCCTGTCTGTACTTCTCAAACATACTTTACTCATCAGCTAAGCCTAATTTCTTTACTATCAGCATTATGTTTTTTTCCACAAGTTAGCAAAGCATCTAATACACTTTTCTGTCTCCTTTTTCTGACCTGAAGAAATGCTGTTTTGATGGGAATACAAAAACCAACAGAACATAAGTGCTAAAATATAGAGAATAAGGAAACTACATTGCAAATTGCTTTTCTTTAGAGTCTGTTTGATAAGGTGTTTTCATTAGATATTTATACTAATTAATTTGTAAATAATTAATTTATAAATATATTGTTTATTCCATGGCACTATAATTGAAATGTCAGTGGTTAAAGAAGAGAGACACTAAACAAACCATGTTCTCTTACATGATAGAGAGTCCCTGTCCTCAGTTTTTTTCTAAGGGCAAACTCTTCCTGTAATTTCCCTAAATCTAGAATATTAAACACTTGGGGAATAGCAGCTGAATTTAGAACAGTAGCTAATGAAAAAGCTGAAAGAATCTGCAAATACCTTTCAGTGGAATGGCCTTACCAGTTGCGATCAGAGTTAAGACTAAGTCATGAGAAGGATTCAAGATTAAATTACTCACTATTTTATCATGTAAAACAGTTATATATAGCCCAAAAGGTAGGAAGTATATGAAATGATACATATTCTGCCAAGTTTGAGGTTCTGGTATGGTTGTATGAGAAGACATTTACACATCTTAAGTTTTGAATAAATAGAAATCTAATCAATGTTGTATTACCTGAGTAAGTGTAACAGATTTCTTTGAGAGGCAAATAAATAAATAAATAAATAAATAAATTGGTTATATATAAACATTAATAATAAACTTGAATTTTAAGGGTCAGAATTTCTACATATAGTCATTCAGGTTGCCCCACCCAAGGTAAATGCACAATTCGTATAAAATGGATCTTTGATTATTTTGAAAGTTTTTAAAATTTTTATTATAACTGTTGACTGCAAAGATGGGTGATTTGTATATACTTTTTAAAAACTTTCCGGCAGGTAATAATCAAGTGTCTTGTTTGGAGGTCTGTAAACCATCATTTAGGTTTGAGGGAGGTTTCTGAGGGACCTGCCCCTTCAAGTTATGGAGTCATTGATACAACAGCTATAAAAAGCATGTTCAGCCTGGTGGTTGTGGTTGCAGGCAGGAATCCATCCTTGTCCTACCAGGGCTTCTCTAGTCTTGAAGAAACCTCAGCAGCCGAGAGGTAACCCTAAAAGTTTCATGGGAAAGTTTTCCTAAAATTCTTAGTGATAATATAAATGTTTTATTAGAAAAATTTCTTTTACTTCCTGGAAGATTTTTGAATTAGTTTTAAAAAGAATGCACAGGTAAGCAATCTGTATATTTAGTAGTATATATAGTTTTCTTGTTAAGATAATTTGACTTCTTAGAGTAATATGACAGCCTTATAATTATCATTTTAAAAAACTTTTTATTATAGAAAGTTTCAAACCTTCATAAAAGTAGAGAATATAGTCTAAAAGACCTCTATGAATTTACCACCATGCTTCAACAATTAATAACATAGACCATTCTTGTTACATCTACTTAGCACCATCCTCTCCCACCATTTTTAATAGAGTATTTTAAAACAAATCTCAGATACTGTCATTTCCCCATAAAACTGTAGGTATGAATCTTTAACAGATAAGAATATATATAAACATGATTTCATTATGACAGTAATTCCTTAGTAACATTTAATCCCCAGTCCATATTCAAATCGAGATCTAAAAAGGGTTTGCACGTTGCATTTATTTTATTTAAATGTCTTTTATTCTTGAGATTCCATCTCTCTTTATGCCCCCTTCCCCACCTTTCTCTCCTATGCCGTTGGTTTGTTTGAAGAACAGGACTTAGATCTTGTAGAATATACTACATGTTGAATTTGGTTAAGTTTTGCTTTTTCATAGTGTTTTTTATTTCTTCTTCCATTCCCCAGTTTTCCTGTAAACTAGAGATTCAATTAGATTCGGGTTTACTATAATTCCACTTCTTAAAAATTGAGATATAACACAATACCATAAAATTCACTCTTTTAAAGTATACAATTCAGTGGATGTTTAGAAGATTCATAGAATTTTACAAACATCAGTTTAAGGTTATGTATTTATTGGTCGATAAGAATGTTGTGACCACAGACTCAATCTAACCCTATATGGTATCTCATTGTGGTTTTAATTTTTATTTCTTTGATGACTGACTTAAATGATGCTGAGAATCTGTTCATGTACTTATTGGTCAATGTACTTCCACTTTAATATATGTAATTGGGTTCATTTAACTTGAGATTCTTAGGATAAACACACTTATTTACATTATTGTAATGACATCTGAATTTAAGGTTCACCATTTTTATAAGTATATTTTATTAGTTTTATAAGAATTACTAAGTAACTGGAAAGATTTGCCATCAGGTAGTCAAAATAGCTAAAAAGGAAAAAGAATCTATTTAATTTATAATTGCAGTTTAAAATGTAAAGAATTAATGGAAAGCTACTCAAAAGTGATATACTTTGACAGATTTGTAAATTGAATAAAAATTAAAGCTAACTTTAAAAGCTAGGACTAATAAATCAAATATTAATTTAATAAACCAAAACTGAAGTAAACTTCTGTGATTTTCTGAGTACAAAAACTATCCCTGGCACAAAAACGCTACCTCCGAGGGCTCCAAAAGCAACTCACATCTTTAGCTTTTTAGCACATGGCTTAATTTTTATCATCTAATTGTTTCTATTAGGCCAGCTCTAACATGCCTCTTCCTTTACAATGGATCTTTATCTTCTGTTCTCATTTCTGCTTCTCTCTTAAGAATTGACCAGCAGAACTAAATTATTTTTAATGCCATTGAAAATAAAAAACTTTGAAGTTATTTGCTTTAAAAAACAAAAGACCAACCACCACTACCACCACTCACACACTTTAAAAAAATTGTCCTTGGTATTGATTTTACCTCTAATTGGAAACTCTGACTTGGTAGTGACCTTGTAATTTTAGTTTAACTTGTGCTTGGCCCCGTTGCTTGGAGCTATATTTGACAAGTTATTTACTAGAAATACAATTTCAAAAATACCAGTATGATTCACAAGGAATTACATACTATTTTTAGATAGATAGGATTATTCCTAAGTTCCGAGTCAAGGAAGAGGGAAGTGTCCCTAAATTGAGGGTTCTTGTAGTGTGATCACAGCCATGTATTTACTGCTGTTCCACAGGCAGTCTCTTTGCTTACACCTTGGTCAAGAGCTACATTTTTATTTCACACTGTTGCTCCCATACAAGGTGACTCAAGCATCCAGGATTGTTGACCTCAATTGTCTGCAAGTTATAGGGTAAACAAATAGTTCTTATTTCACACTTGGTCTTTGAACCAAAGATTTTTCCTTTTTTCCCCTCTTACTTGGACACTGTGTCTCTTCATTTCTTTTCACTCTATTTTGTATCATCACTGAGCTTTCTCTTCATCCCCTAGTCCTTCAGCCCTCCCCAGTCGTCTTGTCCTCAGAAAAAAACTAGTCTAAAACTAGTTCTATACACACAACAGTGAATCTTCCTAATTTGAACCTATGTTAGTAGTTTCTTTGAATCTTTGTTTCTTGGAGCAAGGAGATGATGATACCAAGATCAGTATTGCCAAAAGCAGTGGTGGAGAGAAAGTGAACAGATGAAAATATCAAGCTATAACTTTGTCCCCAGTAAATATAACATACAAGACAACACTAAAAACTGCAATCATAAGTTAATTCAAGGTATTTCTTACGTGATTAGTAAAAGTCATGGCCTTGCATTTAACTCCTGATCAAGGTTTTTGTTTTGTGTTATTGTTTTTGTTGTTGTTGGTTTTTGTTTTTTTAAAGCCTGACACTCAGGCTTTATTTATTTATTTATTTAGGAAGCATATTTCCTGGAGACAAATGTAGCAGTCCAAATGTTTCAGCTTATCCAGGGGCTGTGACTGTATAGACTGATCCTGGAGTAAATTCTATATGTGAGAAATTCATAAAATAACAATGATTGAGTGAAGTAATAAAACCCTTAGACTTCAGAAGAATCTTAAAGTAAGAGATGAGTCATTTGAAGTAAAACCATGATGTACTTTTAAAAATGTGGCTACTCTGTGAAGGACCCTAGCTCGTGAAGTCCCCTGATTAGTCATGGATGGAAGAATCGTTCCAGACACAGGTTGCCTGTTAAGGAAAGGAGATGTTAATTCCCTCTAAGGGCCCCAAGCCCCTGTACTCAATGGCTTTTATTTAAAGAGTTATCAGTGGGGGATAGGTAGCAGCAATGTACAGGTAATCTCATTACATCAGTATGTAAATGCTTACAGAAAATAGGTGGTGTGTTGAAGAAGACCAATGGCAGGAAACACACCAAATTGCTTGGTTCTGAGAAGAGTGTAAACATAATGGTGCCAAATGGTTTAGGGTCAGGGTCCATGAATAATGTAAATTTCCTTCCCAGAGTGAGCAGGTTATCACAGCTTGAGGGAGAAACAAAGCATGCTTCAAGGAGTTTAATTTTCTAGGCCTGATTTCCCCGAGGCAGCAAGGCGGGGGCACCAACCCAGTTTAGGACTGTACCTGCCTCTAGTATTGTTTCAAACCTGAGCGAGGCCGGTGGATCACAGCAGCTAAGAGATAAGGAGGCTTCTTTCAGATAGAATGAAGACTCCGGCCATGACAAAGCTGCGGGGTAAGGGTCTTTTGCCCTTTCTCTGTGTCCCCCAAGTCCTTCCCATCATGGCCCCAATGTGACTATGCCTGTCTTAGGTTGCCCCTGCCATTGAGGGGTCTTACCCATCATTGACCAACCAGCCATATTCGGGGCCAAGCAGAGTGATGTGAGGGAGACAGGGGCTGTACCCCTGCCAGGGAGACAGGTTTTGTCTCCTCAGTGGCCTATTTTCCCAAGGCTTCCTTGCCTAGCTCCAGCCTTGGGACCCCTCTCGCCTGTTGGCTAAGCTACAGTTCCTGAAACCAGGCGGGATGGTTCCCAATATACTCTGCATGGTAAACTACCTACAGCATTTTAGTGGTTTTTGGCAATTGAACATAATGGCTAAAATGTACAGACTCTGGACCCAGGATTGGTTGGAGACCCTGGTCAGGTATGTGTAACCTTGTTGGCCCTTAGACCAGTTATTTAGTCTCTGCTGTAGTTTCCTATAGTATAAATATGGGTGTAATAATAGTAATTTTCCTGCCAGTTGCTATGAGGATTAAATGAGTCAATGTATGTAAAATACCTAAAAGAGAATCAGGGTATTCTCTTTTAATATTACAATGCTTGTAATATTAAAAGTTTGTGATTTTTAATAATGTTACTACTTTTCACTGAATATTATGTGTATTTTAGGTATATTATTAGATTAAATAGATCTAGGAATTCCCTGGGAAACTGCCATATACATATAGCCTTTTTTCAATAGAAATATAATCTAGGTTACAAACAATGGATTTACAAATGTGAAGCCTTGGGACATAAAAGTTTATAACTTAGAGTTGGTTTAGAGTCCAAAGTATTCAGTAGTTGCTAGATTAAAACCATTAGTAGTTTAATTGTTCCTGGAAGGCATTAAGTGCTGTGCATGTAAAAGCTTATGTAAATGTGATCAAAACTACTAACTCCATTCATGAGTGAATAGTATGGATATTGGAATGTGAAATGAGTGTTTCTAGTCTTATCACTTAGGGTTGCTAAGAAAAGACTATCTTGGCTCCAATAGGCAATAATTATAACAGTATGTTTGAGTAGAATTGTGTGTGTGTGTGTGTCCAGATATAATTAGATCTTCCCCACAACTGCTGCTAGAAAACATAATCAGATGCATAGCCAATTTCATGATCTCAGAAGCACATACAGAAGTTTACCTTCTGATTTCTCTTGCTTTGGTAGATCTCATATATTTAAGCATTCACATAGTAGGCCCATGATAAGTGCCTGATAAACATTTGTTGCATGGATGAGTTATAGTACACAGGGATTAAATAGAACAAAATGTATGAGAGAAGGAGTACAGAATGCCCAAGAAGACCAATTAGTAGATTACTTAACTAATGAGAAGGGTCTAAACTAGGATCTGGACAGGTGAATATGGATTGGGGGGAAGAATAGATGCAGAAGGAAAATTATTAACAAAACCTGATAACTGTGTAGCTACAGAAAAATAGTTGTGATCAAAATACTATTTAAAATCATATCCAGTAGCAGCCTCTTTTGTTGAATTCTTCTTCTTCTTATCTTCCTTCTGACTTCTAGAATCATTATTGAATTATCTAAATTAAATTAATATTTACCTGGGTACTTAGTTTCCACCTGATAAAAATAACTAAGCTGGGCCAGGAAAGGTCAGCATATATACAGGCATATGCATGTGCTTATCTGGTGTCATTACATATTCTTTCTTAGTATTGTTGAATTACTTTGGAAGAAACTGGGAAAAAATAACTTTACTATATTCCCTAAGAAAGCATTTTATGCCATAATCATACTTTCTAAAACTTTGTAGATAGAATAAGGACAGTACCTTAGGGATTGGTAATTGTTCAAACACTAATATCATGAATATTCTGACACTAAAAATCTAATTCTTCTAATGAGAGGTCCAAAAACTCACTGAATATCTTTACCTGACTTTAAATCTGTTTTATGGTGTTAGTTATTCTGAGTTATTGTTGATATAAATTAGCAGTCTTTGAAATTCTTCACATATTCTTGCAGTTTTGTTAATATACATAAACATAGGCTATTGTATTGATTAAAAGTTAGCATATTGTTCATCATATAATCCAAGTCAGAGGGTTGTCATACATAACTGACCTGCATCAGTTTAGTTGGGTTTCTAGCTGTTTTCTAGTTTCTTACAACTTGAGATAATTTTTCTTTAACTTGAAACCTAAGTCTAAATTTGCAAAAAGTATATCGTGATATTTTCTAACTCAGTGCCTTGATCCTGTAGTTCTTGAATTGTTTCTCTGGCGACAGTGCATCCTGGTCTTTTCATGTCCATGTCTTTAGGTAATTGTTTGGTCTGCCCTTAACAGTCTCTCCTGTTTACAAATATTCTTGTTTTGTTGTTTATTAGACATTTACTTTTTCCTAGGAGTTCATCTGTTTTTCTGCTTAATTATTTCTTTGTCAGAATTTTCCTTTTAGTTTTAATTTGTACTTTACTACTCTGTAGTTCTCTTTACTTCCGGTCTTTGGAGTCATTTTGTGCCATTTGTTTTGCTTTCTTTGTTGCAATACTAAATGTTTTCCTGCTGTTGGATTTATATTCTGTAACCATTTTTTATGAGCTTTCAAGGTTTTGTTTTTTCTTTTACAATGGATAGCACCCAATAATTATATTAATTAACATTCTTAGTATGTGCTGCATAGTTGCAGGATTTTATGCTATACACTTATACTGATGTGTTTATCATATTTGCCCATTTCATTCCTTGTTTGTTGTGCAGAGCTCTCTGCCTCTGAGTAATTTGCCATGCTAATCCTAAGTAATTTGATACATTTTTTTTATCAGGATTTTTAAATTTAATAAATAATAATTAATAAAATGCAGTTGCATGCAAGTATTTCATGAATTGAAATACTCAATTCATTAGTATTTCAGAGACACTACTTTATAAATGAGTACCTCAATATTAAGAGCACATGAGGTCATGGCCATCTGAGACACCACTAAGGGACAGTATCACTAGTCACAGGTTGATGCAAATTGTCTGTGCCATCTGAATAGGACTGTAGAGCACAGGCAGCCTAAAACAATCGTTTTCTTCATAGTCAGACAGAAGGTATTCTTCTTAAATAGGAGAGCTTGCTATCTCTTGAATAATGAGTGAACTGACAAACATATTGTAAAGAATAGGATGATTTTTTAAATGTTTCTTCATTCTTCAGGGCAGTTGATTTTCATTATGACTGTGGTCTGTTTCAGAGCCTGTATTCCATGATAGTTGTGTATAGAAAATAGTGTTTCATCACCCATGATACATTTATGTATCATACAGATACATAACAGCTCTGTATAACAGTAAAACATTACAGTGCATTTTTTTCTTAGTTACTGTTGGTAGATTCACTTCCCGGTTGTACTTAAAGTATCCTTTTACATTACATTATTGAAATACTGTAGGAATGTTGGCTATAGTCTGGAATATTCTGGTACATTGTTCATTCCTCTTCCAATATATTAAATATCTACTATTTTTCAGGATCAGGTAACTATACATTCAATTAACTAATGCATTAATTTAAAATGTATATTTTTCCTCTTTTGATCTAAAAGCAGGATTTAATTTGGAAATAAAACATAGCCAAAGACATCTTGTTTCCAAAATCATTTTGTAGGCTCACATGCAAGAGACTGTACTGATGATATAAGTTAGAAGAGAACTATTAAGAAATGTTAGGGTTAATTTTTAACCATCAAGAAGAATGATTTAATTGCAGGGTTAAGACACATATGTAAACTTTCGTTTTAATAAATGATATGATATGTACAGGATGGCCTTATAATTTGTCCAGATTGAGATACTTTTGAATGTAAGAGGCGACCCTGTTCATAATAGTGAGACAACAAATGTAAGTCAGAATTGTCCCAGGCAGCCCTGGCCGGTGTGGCTCATTTGATTGGAGCGTCGTCCCATAGACCAAAAGGGAGCAAGTTCAATCCCTGGTCAGGGCACATACCCAGGTTGAGGGTTTGATCCCCAGTTGGGACATGTATGAGAGGGCAGCCAATTGATGAGTTGATATTTTTTCACATTGATGTTCCCTCTTTGTGACTCCCTCCCCCCTCCCTCCTTTTTGCTCCTTTCCTCCTAAAGACAATGAAAAAACATTCTCTGGTGAGGATATATAAAAAGAAGAATTGCCCCAGGCAAACATGGACACTTAGGGTCATCCTGATCCTCTCCTGTGATTGGATAGGTTATCTGAGGGAGGAATGAGCAGTATCAATCAGAGTGGTCCCATAGGCTTCAAAGGAGGAATTAGAACTTCAATAAGATGAAGTCAATGAGGAAGTCATTCTTGTGATTCTTGCTAAGATAGGATTAATAATGAATATATCAATTTAGCTGGAATAGAAATTTGGGTAGGGAAATAGTGGTTGGATTGGACTGAGAAGTTTGGGGTATGAACTACATGATCTTCAGAAGGTACTTAATCTCTGTCCTCCAGTTTGCCATCAGCAACATGGAGATAGTACCTATTGTATGACAGTTAACTGTGTACTTCATGGAAAGTACTGTATTAGCTACCTTTGGCACACTGTCAGAGTTCTAAACTGTTGAAAGTGTTTGGCAATGTGCAGGATGGATTAGGAATGAAGGGCCAACAGAGAGAATTATAAAATTTTAGTAACTGATGAAGGGGGGATGAGAAAAAAGGGCAGAGTAAATGATGACTCTGAGCTTCCAAGCCTGAGTGACTGGGAAACCAGGAGAATTTAGCAGAAATAATAAGTGAGGAGAGGTTATCTGTTACTTAGGAAGAAATAAGTTCAAATTTAAACATAACAATTTTGAAGGGAGAGCAGGCTATCCAGTAAGAAATGGTCAGCTGGCAGTGGGAAGAATGAAAGTGGTGTTCCATGGAGAATGAGTTTGGGAATGTTCCAAATAGGTAACAGTTGAAGCCTTGGGTGTGGATGAGCTCTCTCAAGTACAGAGTGTTGAGGAAAGAAAAGATTGATGAGGGAATCTTGGAAGTCCATATTTGGAGAATAAGAAGGGGGGAAAAACAACTAAAAGAAAGGATCAGAGAAGCAGGTATAGTATTTCCCACAGTATATTTTACCAAACACTAGATCACTGGTATGGTTAATAGGGAATAGAGGAAAGAAAATTGGTTCTCTCGTTAAACTCTAAAACTCTGTTGAAGTTAAGTGAATTTGTTCACTGCAAGAATTCTCTGGGTTTCTAATATGTTAACAAACATGGCAAATCTCCAAGAGGGGAATATATGAAGTAATGGTTTGCAGATTTATTCAATTGCTGAACCTTCTCCCCCAGAATACTTCATGAAGGCTAGTGTTCCAAAAAACACATTTGTGGAATTACAGAAACCTAGTGAGGAAAGATTTTCAAGAAAGAAGGACTTAAACTTGTCAGATGTCGTGGAGAGACGAAGGAAGATGAGAAATGAGAAGAAGCTATTTGATTTTTTTAAAATTAAGTGATTATACATGACGTTTAAGAATACAGTTCAGTATTGTGGATTCATTAGACACTGGTTTGTAGGAAATTTTTTTCCTAATTTTTTTAATTTATTGATTTTATTGAGAGGGAGAAAAAAATCCCATTGATTTGTTATTCCACTTATTTATGCCTTCAATTGGTTGTTTCTTATATGTGTCCTGACCAGGGATCAAACCTGCAACCTGACATATAGGGACAACACTTTAACCAACAGAGCTACCTGGACAGGGCTTACAGGAAATTAAAAATAATTTAGTGATGAGGAAATGAAAGCACTAGGTTAACATCATTCCATTACTATTAATTCAAATATAAAGTGTTATTGATAGGAACAATTTGGTCATTACTGAATATTTATGTATCCTATGTACAAGGTCTGTCCAGAAGGTATGCAGCTGCATAATATGAAAAAAGGAAGCATTTATTGAAGAAGATACTAGATAAAAGAAACATTGTACATAGGACAGTGATGCCTCAGTCCCCTTCAAAGTAGACACCTTGGGACCTCACACAGTTGTCCCAATTGCCATCAGTTGCTGTGTCATATTTTTCTGAATCTCTTGGGCAGTCTGAAATCTCTTCTCTTTCAAAGGTGTATTTAGCTTTGGGAAAAGCCAGAAGTTGCAGGGTGCCAAATCCCAGCTGTAGAGGGGTTGGGTCACCGGGGTTTTGCCAAAAGACTCTGCATGAGGCATGATGCGTGAGTGGGCGTATTGTGATGAAGCTGTCAGTCATCAGTTGCCCATAGATGTGGCCTTTGAATCATTCAAATAGTTTCTGGGGAGGAATGTTCAAGCTTAATGCAAAATTGAATGCAGATTCATTCCTGTACTTGCTTAGTCATTTTGAATGCGACAGCCACACAGTACACACGCTCACTCAGTGGTGTCCCCCACTGACTACTAAAGTCGTCATTGTTCACACATGCACATTCCAGTCCACTCTCCTTGGCTACCAGTTTACCATGTCACACAAACCATTCTCATTGTATTAACAGTGGCTGGACTTTTTCTGAACAGACCTTGTATATTTTTTATTATGCATAAAAAATTGTTATATTTTTAAATAACATGGCCTTTTAAAAATGCTAATTAGATTATATTAGAGCTGGAAGGAACTTAACAGTCAGCTAGGACAATCCCTCTGAGAATCATTAGTTTCCCTCGCATAGGGCAGAGGCACTCATTAAAATTTTCTAGCCCTGGCCAAATGGTTCAGTTAGTTGGAACATTGTCCCCTACAGCAAAAGGTTGAAGGTTCGATTTCAGGTTGCATCTCTGGTTGGAGTGCATATGGAAGACAATCAATCAGTGTTTCTCATATCGATGTTATTCTCCTTTCCCTGTTCTCTAAGAAAATCAGTAAAAACATATCCTCGGGTGAGGATTAAAAAACAAATTATTTTCTATCCATAGCCATAGCATTAAGTCTAAACTAATTTTTCATCTTTAGAAAAATATATGATAAAGATAAGCCTTATCAATTGTGTGTTTTTAAGGTATCCAACTTATATGAATTTTAGTCTAATATTAAAGACTACCTTTGGATATAGCCAGTTCTTTCATGCAGCAGTAATACAAATATTTAATTCACAGTTATGCTATAAAGAGGAAAGTCACTGTGACACCCTCTAACATTAGGCTGGTGTGGCTCAGTTGGTTGGAGTGCCATCCTGTAACCCAAAGGCTGGGTGTTTGGTTCCTGGTCATGGCACATGCCTGGGTTGTATGATCAGTCCCCAGTTGGGGCACATACAGAGACAACTGATCAGTGTTTCTCTCTCATCAATGTTTCTGTCTCTCTTCCTCTCTCTAAAAGCAATGAGAAAATATGCTTGGGTGGGGATAAATAGTTTTTTAGATTGTAGTAAAATATACATAATATTTACCATCTTAACCATTTTTCTCAATTCTTGCCAGAGGATATGTTTTTACTGATATTTGGGGAAAGAGGAAGGTGAGGGAGAGAAAGGGAAAGAGAGAAACAGTAATATGAGAAGAAACATGAATTAGTTGTCTTCCATATGTGTCCCAACTGGGGACCCAACCTGCTTAGATGTGTGCCTTAACCCAGGGATTAAACCCAAACCTTTTGGTGCACACAACGATGCTCCAGCTAACTGAGCCACCTGGTCAGGCTTAATCATTTTTAAATGTACAGTTCAGTGGTATTAAAGACATTTATAATCTTGTGTAACCATCACCACCATCTATCTCCAGAACTCTTTTTTCCTTTGCAAAACTGAAACTGCTCGTTCAACAGTAACTCCCTGGCAGACACCTTGTTTTTTGACTTTTTTAACCTGGCATTTCCAAACTTATTTTATTGAAAATAAGGACTCTTTCTCTCTTAACATTTACTTATATTCTCTAGAAGTTCCATCACTCAGAGAAAAAGGCAGGATTACTTTTTAGTTAGTATGTAGCAGATTAAGGGATATTTTTCTCAAAAATTTTATGAATCCTAAGAGAAAAGCAAGCAAGCCCTTCTGAAGTGTCTAATTGGGACATGAATTCAAAGTGTAGCAAGATTTAGGGGGAGGTTGAGAGAGTATTTTGGGAAGACATTGAGGTATGCTAGAACAAACCCTGATCTAGGAGAGAGAAGAGAACTTGGTTTTCTGTTCTACTTTGTCTTTAACTAGCTAGCCTCTCAGGGCCTTTTCCCTTGTCTGTTCCCTATCTCCCTATGTACTGGGAATGCTTGTAATATTAAAAGTTGAGTGGTGAAGACTATTGTAAAAGATACGGAATTTAAAGTAGTTCTGAGAATTTGATAATAGCATAAAAGAAATAGGAAGGAAAGGATCTGAGAGTTGATACCCGCAGCAAAAAGGCAAACGCTTCTCAAAGGTAATGTGGTAGAAGCCTCAAATAATGGCAAAGCCAAGACAAGAAAGTAAAGTACAGACATCTAAAAGTTTCATTCTGTCTCCTGCCTGGATTTATTGGAGCAGCTAGGTGATTAGAGGGAAGAGAAAGTACTGTATGAGATAATATATGTAAGCAAAATTTCTGCTAGATAGTTGATATTCAATAAATATTAATTTCCTTAGCCAAAAAACTCATACCATAATATTTCCACTAATAGGAGATGGGCATAGAAAAGAACTGTCATCTTTCTGAAATACATGAAAATATACTATGAATATAGAAAAAGCTACTCTCTCCCTTCCCCCGTGTTCTCTTTATTGCTTTGCCTTTGCCAATTTCCTGTCTCCTATCTACAATTTAATGTTGCAGGGGCTTGGGTGACAGATATAATTGTACTGAACTTTTGTTCTTTATATGAGTTCTTTATATATTTTGGAAATTAAACCCTTGCCCGATGTATCACTAAATAATGTTCTCCCATATGGGCACTTCCCTTTTCATTTTGATGATGGTTTCTTTAGCTGTGCAGAAGCTTTTTAATTTGATGTAGTCCCATTTGTTTATTTTCTCCTTTGTTTCCAGTGCCTTAGGAGATATATTGGCCAAAATATTGCTGCATGGGATATCTGAAATTTTATTGCTTATATTTTCCTCTAGGACTTTTATGGTGTCATAATTTACCCAGCAATTCCACTGCTGGGAATATGTCCTAAGAATCCCCAAATACCAGTTCAAAAGAACTTAAGCACCTGTATCTATGTTCATAGCAGCACTTTTCACAATAGCCAAGTGCTGGAAACAGACTAAGTGCCTATCAGTAAGTGAGTGGATAAAAAAACTGGGGTACATTTACGCAATGGAATACCTTGCCACAGAAAGAAAGAAGGAACTTCTGTCTCTTGCGACAGTGTGGGTGGAACTGGAGAATATATGCTAAGTGAAATAAGCCAGTTGGTGAAAGAGAAATACCATATGATCTCACTTATAAGGGGAATCTGATGAACAAAATTAATTAATAAGTAAAAGAGAACCAGAGACATGGAAACATGGAACAGACTGACAGTGATGAGAGAGGAGGGGGATAAGGGTGGAAAGAAGGGGAAGGGACTAATCAAAGAACATGTATGAATAACCCATTGTCATGGACAATGGTGTGGGGATTGCCTGTGGGAGAGGGGTATGGGCTGGGTGAAGGAGGCCAAAGGGGAAACATTGGGACAACTATAATATAATAACAATAAAAACTTTTTTAAAATAAATAGAACAATTCAAAATTTCAAAACACCCCACATTTACTTATAGTGCCATTAGATATTTTATGTACCTTACAGAAAATAAAATATCATGTCACGTATTTAAAAAATAAAAAATAACGAATCCTGAGGTTCTACATATAAAGATTTACTATTTTAAATGAATTCAACAAAGTAGCAGGATACAAAATTAATATCCAAAAATCAGTTGCATTTTTATATGCCAATAATGCACTAGCAGAAAGGGAAATTAAGAAAACAGTCCCATTCACAATTGCTTCAAAAAGAATAAAATCCCTAGGAATAAAGCTAACCAAGGATGTAAAGACCTATACATGGAAAATTATAAGACACAGAAGAAAGAAATTAAAGAAGATTACAGGTAAGTGGAAGTACATACCATGTTCATGGATAGGAGGAATTAACATCATTAAAATGTCCATACTACCCAAAACAATCTTTATTATATTCAGTGCAATTCCTATCAAGATTCCAATGATGTATTCCACAGAACTAGGACAAATACTTTAAAAATGTATATGGAATGCCAAAAGGCCCTGCATAGCAACAGCAATCTTGAGAAAGAACAAAGTTGGAGGAATCACACTACCTAATATCAAACTACATTGTAAGACCACAGTATTCAAAAGAGCATGGTACTGCCATAAAGACAGACACACAGATTAAAGGAACAGAATAAACAGCCCAGAAATAAACCCATACCTTTATAGTCAATTAATATTCAACAGGAAGCAAGCACATACAATGAGCTAAAGACAGTTTATTCAGTAAATGGTGTTGGGAAAATTGGACAGACACCACACATAAGAATAAATTCAAAATGGATAAAAGACTAAAATTTTAGACCTGAAACCATAAAAATTGTAGAAAACATAGGCAGCAAAATTTCAGACATTACTTGTAGCAATTTTTTATCAGGTCTGTCTCCCCATGCAAGGGAAACATAAGAAAAAAACAAATTGGACTACATTGAACTATAAAGTGTTTGCATAGCAAAGGAAATCATCAACAAAATAAAATAACAGCCCACAGAATGGGAGAACATATTTGCTGATACATCTGATAAGGGATTAATACTCAAAATTTATAAAGTACTTAAAAAACTCAATACCAAAAAAACAAACATGCCAATTAAAAAATGGGCAAAAGATCTGAATAGACACTTCTCCAAAGAGGACATACAGATGGCCAAAAGACATATGAAAAAATCTTAGTGTCACTAATGATCAGAGAAATGCAAATTAAAACCACAGTGAGATGCCATCTTGCACCTGTCAGAATGGGTATCATCAATAAATTAACAAACAAGTGCTGGTGAGGATGTAGACAAAGGACTGCACTGTTGGTGGGTATGCAGCCTGGTGCAGCCACTATGGAAGGCAGTATGGAGATACCTCAAAAAATTTAAAATGGACCTGCCTTTTGACCCAGGATCCCACTTCTGGGAATATATCCAAAGGAACCCAGAACACTAATTTGAAAGAACATACGCACCCCGATATTCATTGCAGAATTATTTACAATGTCCAAGATATGGAAGCAGCCCAAGTGTCCATCATTAGATGAGAGGATAAAACAACTATGGGACATTTACACAACAGAATACTACTCAACCATAAAAAGGAAGAGAATTTTACCCATTGCAACAGTATGGATGGACCTGGGGAACATAATGCTAAGTGAAATAAGCCAGTCAGAAAAAGACAAATACCATAAGATTGCACTCACATGGGGAATCTAAAGAACAAACAACTAACAGGGAAAATTAGGACAGACTCATAGATGGAGAGCAAGGTGACAGCTAGTGGTGGGGGGATGTTAGGGGTGGAGGGCTTGATCAGAAAGGAAAAGGGACTCATGGACATGGACAACAGTGTGGTGATTGCTGGGAAGAAGGGGGATAAGTGAATTAATGGTAATGGGAAAAAAATTAATATTTTTTATATATGGGAATTGACATGCTAAGTACCAAAAAGAATGTAGAGAAAGATTCCATAGTTTTAATCCATGTAGCAAACCTTAGTGTACCTTAGTTTATGACTCCATACTGCAAGTAAATTCATATACAAGAAATCGTGTGTGTTTTCTTAGAGGTTAAAACCTGTTATAGGTGTCTTGTAATAACTTCTTCACAAATAGGACTGCTGCTCCTTTCCAGTGGGGAATAGGAATGTTTTCCAGGCTTCTCTAATTTTATTTTGAAATTCTTTTCCTACAATTAAAAAAAAATTAGTTGTTATTTATCCAGGATGATTGGGCTCTGGAGGTATTATTGATGTGATCTCCTCTCAAACATACCAGCCAGAGTGTGTGTAGATGAGGGTGGGGAGTATAGGGCACCAGCCATTCCAAGTAGAAGGAATAACGCATTATGGCATTGAGGGACTGAAAGAATATACCTGTGGTTGAAGCATAGTGGGGGCAAAAGTGGTTGAGATGATGATAGAGAAATAACAATGAAGATGATGGTGAGGAATTTGCTGGGGCCACCTGGTTCACTCTAGCCGAGTGGTGAGCAGCAGGTATTGTGTTATTAGCACATCTGACTTCAAAACTCACTCAGCTTTCTTTACTTACTGAAGTCTTTAAACTCATTCCTGCAACTCTAAAATGGATATAGTAATACCTGCTTCAGAGCCTGGCTAGGTGGAGTGGTAATCAAGTACAGTAACTGAAATATAGTAAGCCACACACAACAGATGGCAGGCTATTAGCATTTTTCTTCTTTGTTCACATCACCACACATACCTCACTCTGGATTCTCAAACTCACAGGCTTTCCTTCTGTAACTTTTAAAATTCATTCAGCAAATATTTATTGGGCACTGAAAATTTTATATCCTAGCTACGCTTCTCTGCCGTGCTTATGTTTGTATGTCTCATACCTTCGAGGTATGTCTCTCTCATACTTTCAAGATATTAAATCTTTTGTAATCCAAGTACCAAGTATAGTGTCTACTTCAGAAAATGTTCAAATAAATGGACACCTAAAAGAGTTTATGAAACATATGATTGCCATATTTTAGCACTGCCGTTGCTTGCATAATTTGTTTTTAAATCAGTCCTATGTAGGAAAATGAACACATTTCTTGTTGCCCTCATTCCATTTTTTCTTTAACAATAATTCAAAATAGGTCAGTTACAAATCTGTAGAAAAATAGAAAGTATGCTTGTCCTGGCTGGTGTGGCTCAGTTGGTTGGGTGTCATTCCACAAACCAAAAGATCACCGGTTCAATTCCTAGTCAGAGAATATGCGTGGGTTGTGGGTTTGGTCTCCAGTTGGGGCACATACAGAAGGCAGCCAGTCGACGTTTCTCTCTCCACGTAGTTGTTCCTCTCCTTCTTCCTCTCTTCCCCTCTTTATAAAAATTAAAAAAATAATAAATTTTAAAGGAAAGAAAATAAGCTTCTCTATTTTCAAATTTATACATTGCCTCAAAATAAGTCGCTAAGTTTTTATCTTTTTTTCAAGATTAAGTAGCTATTTTAATACAATATTATTACCTTAAAAAGAACTATTTATTTTCAAATGCAAATAGGAAAAGTAAAGACAGACGTATAATACCATATACATTTTTAGCACGTTTAATGTTTGCTTTTAAAAAAAAAAACTTTATTTTTAGATAATTATAGATTCACATGCCTTGGTAGGAAATTGTAGAGAGAGATCCCATATACCCTTCATGCAGTTTTCATTAATGGTAACATCTTATAGAACTGTGGTACAATATCCCAGCAGGAAATTAACGCTGATAAAATCCACAGACTTTATTCAAATTTCTCTAGTTTTCATGCAGTGATTTGTGTCTGTTTATTTAGTTCTCTGCAGTTTTATCACATGTGCAGATTCATGCGACAACTTAATTCCAGCACAAGGATCCCTTGTAAACACAGTCACCTTTGCCTCTTTCTCAAACTTGGCCACCATCATTCTTTTCTCTAGTTCATAATTTTGTCATTTCAAGAATATTATATAAATGAAATCATAGCAGTATGTAACTTTTGGGGTCCACTTTTTTTACTCAGTATAATCCCCTTGAGGTAAATTGAGAGCTTTTAAAAGGGATTTGCAAAGAAAGTGTAACATTTTTTTCCACTGGACCTGTTGCTTGCCCTTTAGTTAAAAAGGTGGAATCAGCATCACAAAGGCAAAGGGTTTCCCTCTAATGTGAGGTAGAGTACTCCAATACTCAGCTTCTTCTTCAGAGACTCTCAGAGAAGTTGTCCCTCTTCTTATATACAGCTTGATCTCTTGGTAGAAAACAGTAGTATTTCTTTTAAAGGGCATGGTCTACCTCCACAATCATCTCTTTTATGTCCAAAGACCATTCCAGTTAATTCCATCTTTCATTCTCTTTTTCTTCTTTCTCTTATTTTTTTTTAATCCTGACCAACTGAAAACAAATTGCTATGTAATTAAGTTCTAGATGAGGTTTCTGCAAATCGATATAATCAATTTGACTGAAAACATTTTTTTAAACTTTAAATTACATGCATTGAAGAGTTCTTGTTGTTCCCATTGGCTTTACAGGAAATGATCATGGTAGTTCTACCTCACTAATAGTCTTGTTTTGATTTGTTTGCCTCAGAAATAATTATAAAACATGTAATTCATTTGGATGATCAAAATGGCACCTCTTGAGAATTTCATTACATAATAGGAGCTCCATCTCATATTAAGCCATCCAGAGTCTTGATTAATAGTTTTATCTTTTAGACAAATATGTATATGTAGTATATCATATTTTAAGGTGTAAATAGGAGTCTTGTTTTTAACTCATTGTTGATATGTCGAGAATCCCATTACCTCACAAGCAGGGGTTCTTTTAAGGTGATTTATAGGTTGACTTAGCTCGACTTCAAAGAAGTAAAAAGGCCTTTCATTAATAAATATTTAGATAATTAGTACATAATCTTTTAAAGGGAACTAGCTCATATTTGGAATTATATCTGCATCTCCATATCACTACCAAAAAATTACTGTTATCAATTTCCATTCTACATAGTGCACTTACCATTTGATAAAATGCCCAGAATGCTAAAACCTCGATTTAAATTTCAGTGCTTCTCTTTCCAGTCTACATTTCCACTTGTATCTTGAAACTAAAGAAACTGAAATATTATATTAGTCAACAAATATTGATTGAACACCTACAATATTCCAGGCATTGTTACAAGCACTGGAAATGTTTTTTAGGCAATGTATTACTTCACTTATCAACTTAATTTTTTATATTTATTACTGTTATTTTAAGTTTTGGACATAAACTTCCTTCCTGAAGCAGCCTGTATCTGTTATTGCCAGTTTAGGTAATTTTAACTATAAGATTGGTAAATTCTTGGATTTATGTATTTATGGGCTTGCTTTTGCATTGTCATATTTCCTTTTTTCCCCATCCACAGAGGTGATTAGGTTTCCTCTAAGTACATTTTAAAATCTTACCCTGTTTTTTGTTCTCATTTTGTAGCCCAAAGCACTTTCAAACTCAGCCACGACTTATAAACTCAAATGTTTTCTGGGGCCAGGCAGGTATCATAGGTACATGAAGCAGAGTAGTGTAAGTAAGTAGGGATTGGAAAGGTCTGTGTCAAACTGAAAAATTCATACCCACCTGTAAAAATTTTAAAAAACATTTTTAACCTATGTCAAACACATCTACAGCCTAAAAGTTTCCAACATTCTGAACATCTAAACAAATTTTGTTAGACCATTGATTTTCAGATATGAAAGGGAAATATCAATGCATTGGTGATGTGACGTGTACCAGTTTTAAAACAGGAAATACCTAGAACTTTGCAGTATGAACCCAAACCTAGTTAGTGTTAACATATTTATTGGGTGAGCTGTATATGTTGTTTTGTTTTAACATATTGTGGACATCTTGTCAAATCATATAAATCTGTATTTCATGTCATTTAACAACTGTGACAATTTCCATTGTAAGGATTTATGATCATTTGTTTTCCATTTCTCTATATTAATGGATATTAGGAAAAATACAAAATGTTCTTTGATGTCACTATTACAGATTCTAAGGATTAAGTCTTTTTTCTTTGTTATTTTTAAATATTATAATTTGAATAAAAACACAATAGAAATTTAAATTTAAAAGATTATTCTAAGAAATAGTAGGTTCATATCATTTATATAACTCTTAGGAAGCTTGAATTTAGTTATATTTCTTTCTGGTTAAACAAATATATTTGGCTGAACTGTTATGGGAGTCATAATTGCCTGGACATTAAGTAGTTTGAACCTTTTAGAAGATGCTGTGTAAGTTCAGAGCATAATATATGTATTAATATTCACACATAAAGAGACAGCTATGAACAGTGAGGTATCTGTTAGAACTAAAGTCCACCTTGTATTGAATAGATAGTTATTGGGTTCCTTGATTTAAGAATCACTCATTACTTGTTTATTACAGGAAAGAAATAAGATGGTTATTCCTTACAGTTTAATCATTTTGGCAAACCACTACTTGAATGTAGTGCAAGTAGAACTTAAAAAGTTTCTGGATCATGTCACTTCACAGCAGTGTAGTTTCATCAGATTGCTTCCTGTATTAAGTTCTTTGGTCTAATTTCATTCTAGTTAAGAAAGAAAGGCAGCAAAAAATTCTTACTGGACATTAGTAGATACTTGGAATATAGATTTCTGTTTTTAACTATAAAAGATTTTTTTTTAATTGAGATAGACTGTGCAGTACCATTAGAATACATTTTCTAATATGGAATCCAGTTTCCTATCTGATATGGAACCCAGTTGCACCCCAATGAACATAGAATTGTCTGCATGTAGCATTTTTCTAAATGAGATATTTTGTGGCTTTCAGCTCATTTTCAAAGTGGTGAAACGCTGGGGAGTGGCGCTGATCCTGGTGGTAGTAGGTAGTAGATCAGTGCTCTTGTGTCCTGATGGTGCTGCATCAGCCATCAATTTATCATTGTAGCCTTTGGCATCTTACAGATTTTCTGGTAATTTTTTTTATAAGAAAAAAATACTGGTAATCGAAGATGAGAGATTGGGTAATGTGGGACCTGGCACAATTCGAACTGGTACAGTGACATTCTTTGTTCTTTATATATAAAAATGCAGGGTATAGTCCCAGGGCTCAGCTCTGGACTGGACCCACCTTTTAGGAGGGTCTTCTTTGCTGTCCTAGAAAGGCCCAAAAGTATAGGAAACCTTGCTTGTATTTCTGTAACTTATAGGGAAATGAATGGGTGTTGTGATTTTAAAAAATAGTAACATTAATTATAGGTAAAAAGAAAAATTAAAAAGTGAACATTTTGGAAAATGTGTTAAGAATGGCATATTAGCAAATACCTATTTAGTGAGAAATGTAAACCCAATGGATCTCAAAAATTTTAATTCTGTTTACACTTTAGGTTTTTCACTGAGAATCTATGTTCTTTGTCATACATAGCTCCTCCTCCCTCTCCCAAGAAAATACATAATCATGCATTTGGGATTAAAATAACTGCTATCATTGATTTCTCTATTAACTATAATAAAGTTCTTTAAAATTATAGTTTCTGATTAATTCGTTTAGGTTTAAATAATTGGAAAGAATAAAAAAGTTTTATATAATTTATTTACTTTATTTTTTCCTAAGAAGTAGATTAACAACTAAATTTTTTTTTCTGTTTAGTGATCTTCAGGGTCACCATTTTTAGTAGTTTTGCAATGGAAAATACACGTTCTGTAGTAACAGTGATAACCTGTAAGATTCCATTTCTGAACATTGTTGGAGTAAAGACGTGATGGATTTTTGGTTTTCCTTTGTTCATTTATTATGGCATATCTATCCGCTCTTCCCTCATACATATTAATAGTAGAAATAATATCATATATCAAATTTCCATTTTCTAAAAATGTTTTACAGCCCTCACTGTTGTGGCTTACTTGGTTTGGTGTCATCCTACAAAGCGAAAGGTTGCTGGTTCAGTTCCCGGTCAGGGCACATGCCTGGGTTGCTGGTTCAGTCCCTGGTCAGGGTGTGTGCCAAGAGGCACAGTCTCTTCTCTCTCTAAAATTAAATAAAATCTTTTAAAAAATTTGTATATAATTTAAGTAAATAAAAATGAGAAAACAGTATTAGTAAGGATTTAGAATGTGATTGAAATGAAAAAGTAAGTCATATTTTACTTTAAAAATTTCCAAGTTTATATTAAAAGCATCATTGTCTTCTTTCAGATCAATTTGCGCCTTATCTTGGTAAGCGGGAAGACAAAAGAGTTCCTGTTTTCTCCTAATGATTCTGCTTCTGACATTGCAAAGCATGTGTATGACAATTGGCCAATGGGTAAGTGGTGTTTTTCTCTTGAGAATGAATAATGTTAATTCTCCGTACTTTTACCTTGTTTCAGAAACATTTTGAGAAAGTTTTAAATATATAAGATATAAAAAAGCCTCACAATTAATTGAGGGTATAAGGCTCAAAGTTAAAGGGGGGCCACTGTATGACCTTCCCTATTTTGCTTGTCAACTACCTCACTGAGAAATGGTAAAGGAACCACTATACCAAGTCCCTGTTTTTGACTTAGCTTGATGTAAATGAAAATTATTTTTTAAAAGTAATGTACAATACAGCTAAGATATACACACTTTCAATTAGTAAACCTATTAATAACAAAAAAAGGAAAGAAAACCACCTTTAACAAATTATATTCTGTTTGGTCTGTTCTTTACAAAAGCTATTTAAAATTGAGTTTGACACAAAGTTAATTTCTAATTCATGTCACTTAATGTGTTCTCTGAACTACTACAAGTCAAGAAGATATAAAACCCATTTGTGCTTTGTATTTTTAATCCAGTGTCCATGACACCAAAATTTTGGGAGGAGTGTGTGTCATTCCTCCCTTCCTCTGGTTATTTTCTGTGTGAGAAGACTGTCTTGCCATCCTAAAGTGAGTCTTTAGCCTGTGTTCTTCCTTTGAACTTTCTTCATGTCATCTTGACCCTTTTATAGCAGGCACCATAGTGATATGACTGTTTCAGTTGATTTCACTTTTACTAGGTAGCGCAATTTGGACTTTAAAGGACAAGACTTGTTTCAATAAAGAACACAGTGTATTAAAAAATGAATCAATTAAATCAGTATCTCTTAACCTTAAATAATATATGGAACTCTGTTAGAGGAAGAAAATTCTTGTAGATTCCCTAGTACTGACTTGACTTATTTTTAGCACAATGTTTATTTTTAAATGTAAAAACATCAAACCAACTTAAAACTCTTTATCCTTATTAACTCATGTACAACTGTAAAACTAAAAAGAGCTACAAGGAAAATCCACACATAACTCTAAAACCAATAATATTAAAATTAACAACAAATTAACTAATCTCTTCCAGGTTATCATTAAAATGAAACAAAATTTAAAAATTCTTAAAAAGGATTTTCAGATCCTAAGAGCATGTTTTTGGTGTTCATAGATCTGAATTTAAGAAAGACTGATTGAGACAGATACTTTCAGATAAACTAGATCTTCCTTCACACTGATAACTACAGGACAAGTCAATGTTAGTCCTAAATCAGAAAGCTACTGAAGCTAAAGGTGATAGGTAGAAAGAAGTTCCAGAAGAGCTGAAGTGGGCTAAACTTGGGGCTCTTGGAATATTGGAATTTCTTCATGGCCAGAGAGGAGAGATAGCTATCAGTATGAAAAGCATTTTTAAAATTGAACACTGATGTTTTGCTAAGTATGACATTACTTTTTGTGATTTTGGAGGGAAGGGGGTGGTAAAGGTAGCTTTTGATATCTATGGATATTGTGGAAAAGATTATACAAGACAAAAATTGAGTAATCCTCAAAAATTTATTTTTGGGGGCAACATTATAACTTGAGGTAAGAGAAATATTTTTACCTTCATAATTGTTTGCATTGGATATTAAAATTAGTTTTAATTCCTTAAAATATCCTGACTAGTGATAAACAAAGGTAAGACTCAAGTGCAGGTCTTTGCCATAAATAATTTCCCAATTGAATGAACTATATACCATTGCTAGGAATTAATTGTATTAATCCTGTGGTACTTATTTCCACAAAAAAAGTTTTTGAACCCAGCCTTTCCTCAATTTGCCAGTTGTACTCTGCAATTTTAAACAATGTAGGGAATAAAAATACATCATTTAATTTTTATTTTACATAAAATATTTAAGTTAAAGATCTAGTTCCACATTGTATCACATAATGCACCAAAGGTCAGCAAATGTAAATATTTATTGGTGCTAATAATAAAAGTGTAGTAAATATTAAATCTTCAAAGAGTACTTTGTACAGTATATTTTTGGAAGGAATTGGTTTTCCTTACAGTTTAGCGGAATATTGCTAATGGGTGGAACAGTGACACATGTAGCTGTTACTGGGTCAGAGGTCCAAAATATAATTCACTGAATGTATGTTCCTGGCAGCAGAAATTGCTCCTTGAGGCCATTGTTTTTCTACAGGCCTCCACGTTTCAAATCCTCTGAAAGAGAAGGGGAGCTCACATATTAAGCCAGTGGTGTATGCAGAAATCAGGACACTGTATAAGATAATTAAATCTGTGTTTTTAAAGTTTATACAGCTCAGAAAATACTTTAAAAGTTTTTAGACTATTTTTCTCTGTGAATTAGATAATCACGGTCATTTGTCTTTATGGAACACTTCTATCTTGACCACAGGTATTCTTTTAAACAGTAATTTTTGGTGTGATGAGTTCAGAGTAAGCCATACAAAACTGTTCAAGGCCCATTTGACGTTTCTTCTAGAAGAGTGATCTGGGAGCGCTAGAGTCAGAAGGAAGGAAGGCATGCCGCAGAGGAGGAAGAGGGACAGGAGAAAAGGCACGAGGGGCCTCGGTGGGGGGAGGGAAAAAGGAGGGGGGAGAAATGACTTGAGATTTATTTCCCCACTACACCTTTCTGCTGAGCTGAGTCACTGGAAAGCACTGGTTTTATCAAATTCATATTCATCATTTTAAACACTAAAAAAAAAAAAAAAAAAGGCAAAAGGAAAGTGTTCCACTTACCCCCTTTTTCTTCTGTCACTTCCTCTTCTGGATATTTTAAACTAGTTTTGTGTTAATAGTTATCCCCTGATAATAGGAGCTTCTATAGGAAATAAACACATCATACTAGAATTGCTGAGAAAGATAATGATGGAATTCTCAAATCTCAATCAAAATCAAAGCTTAAATTACTATATCCCCAAGCTAGTCAAGAATTACTAACGCCACACCCAGTGTCCTCACACCATTATTTTAACAGAGCGATGTATGTATGATAAGCTACATGCTAATGTGAACTATTCCATTACTCACCTCGCCCACTAGTTTATCTTTTGATTTTCTTTGTGTATTTTGTTAGGTTCCACAGTATTTTTTTGTTAGCTGCTGAGTATTTTGGGTAAAGTGAATTAAAGTTGTATCTTCTGTAATGTTTACCAAATGACTTCAAAAAGATAATAAAGCAATAAATCACCATTGTCCAAAAGTATACAAATTTGTTTTATTATTCTCTTTAAAAATTTTTTGTTCTCCACAGTTTTGAGGTATAATTTTTTTTTGTTATTCTCTATATCAATATGTTAATTATTGTTAAAATCTTTGTTAAACATATTGTTTCTAGCCTCCGACATACTTAACAGGTATAAATATCGGAATATTATATTCTCTGTTAATTATTCGTAATTAAAATTAACTTCCAAATGACATTTCTCTTTACCTAGGATTAGATTTTTCATAGCTCATTTGATTTAATTTTTAAGCTTCAGGACTCTATTTTGGCACATTTAGTGTTCTTAAAAAGCAAAAACTAGTCTTTCTGCAGCTCCTATTTTTAAGGAGAAGAGCTAGCACGAACCGAGACTGCAGTGGTAGTGTGAGGAGTGCCTGTTTTACTTAAGTGGAAGGTCCAAGTGTCGTCTTTGATGATGTGCTCTATCTGATTTGGATCAGAAGTTTAGAACAATGCAGTAATACCTTAATTTTGTGTTGAAACACACCTAACAAGTTCACTGGTTCTTTTCAGACTGGGAAGAAGAACAGGTCAGCAGCCCAAATATTCTACGACTTATTTATCAAGGACGATTTCTACATGGAAATGTCACACTAGGAGGTAATAGTTACCTTTGTAATGGGATTTAATGTCTCTCTCATGGCAACATGATCCATTTGTTTGTTTAATGCTAATGTCTCATTTTACTAAAAAATTATAACCTCAAACTCAGTCTGAGTTCTGCCTATTATTTGATGTCCACTTCTTCTACTTGTGGATAATATAATTTATATGTAATATTTAAAGTTAAAGCCAGATACACAAACTAGGGAAGATGTATGATAATTGGTTTTCAAATATAATGATGAAGCAGTGTTTTCAGTTTGACTTTAACTGATGTTTAATAGCCAGTCATGCAAGAATAAAGAGTTACAGTAAAGAGACAGTATCGTATAGTGACTGAGAGATTTTAGAGCCAGACTACGCAAGTTGCACCCTGGCTTCACTGCTTACTGGCTCTGTAACCTTGGGCAAGTGGCTAACTGCTTTGTGTCCTAGTTTCTTCATAATAAAAGGAATAGTCATTGTGCCTGCCTCCAAGGTGGGGACGGTTAAAGCAGTTTATACACTCAAAGCAGTAAGAACAGTGCTTGGCATACAGTGAGCACTTGTTAGCTATAATTGCTTTTTACCTGTGATTGGGGAAACGTAGCTCAATGGTGCCCCCTTATGGGTACATTTTCTACTATCTGCAAGGTTGGTTTTGTTTCAAAAATATTTTGATAATTAGAAATTTGTAGGCAAATGAATGATTTATTTTACTATATCTTTGTTTAAATATAGTCTGACTTTTTTTCTCTAAACCCAACATGAAATGTTTAATTTGGTTTTCCTTAAAGTTAGAGTATTTTCATTCATTCATTGAGCATATACTTCCTTCTGTCCCAGTACTGTGCTAAACAACGGGAGATACAGGATTAACAAGATTGAATCTCTTCTTTCAAGGTGCTTTAATATGATATGGAAACAGACCAAATCCACTGTGTGGTCAGGGCTGGGGTAGATGAGTGCAAGTGATGATTATTACAATGTCGAGTAGGTAGAACTTTTCAGGATATAATCTCACACATAGCCAAGGTCCTTTGTTCTTGAATGTAGATAATGAAGGAGACAACACACAAGCTCATAGCAACTACCTTCAAAGATTCTAACGGCTAGTATGGAGAAGGCTTAGGCCTGTGACTTGCTCTATAATGCTGTTAATTAGAGGTAGGACCAACAGCTGGAAGTCAACGGCAGACACATTTCTATTCACTACTAGAAAGACTATTTGAACAGGGTGAGCTGCCCAAATAAAGAATGGACCTCCGTGGGAGTGAGATCCTTGTTATTGGTGATGTTCAAGCAGTGGGTGAATACAAAGTGGGGATACAGCCATGGATAAAGATCAGCCATTGTGTGGATGTTCAACCAGGAGACCCGGGCGTTCACTGCCATTCTTGAGATTTGGTGGTTTAGTAAGTTTTTGGTTAAAAATTTCTTAAAACATAACCGTTTGAATCTCCTTTTTTGATCTTGGTTACAAAGAATGTCAACCTACTAAAGAAGAGGTATGATAACAGCCTTACCAACAGGAAGATAAAAATCAGCTACAGGATTGATGTTCATATATTCCGGATCAGTGTTTCCCAAAATATGGGTGAGACAGTGAGCATGAGAGTCACTTGGATACTCATTTTAACAAGCCGACTTCTGCATGCCCTCTCTCCCCGTCCCCGTCTCCCAGTCGTCTACCAAACTGAAATCCTGGGTGATGTTTCTATGAAGGTGGAAAACCTCTGTTCTGGATATTGTGTAGTGTCATAGCAAAAGCAGAAGCGTCCTCAGTGAAGGAAAGTGGAAGCATTTCAGATCTTTGTACGCTCTTCCTTCAGCTTCTTTGATGCAGTTGGTATTGGTGTCTACAATTTCTAGTTAAAATTCAAATGGAGAAGGAAAATCATAGCCCTCATCAATCCAAATTTTAGCTTCAAATGGCCAGCCACTCAGCAGCTTTCCAGGCATGTCCAAAATTTGCCTAAATGGTCATTTCAGTTCTCTGCCTGTGTTCTGAGATCCATTTTCCTTGCTGTCTGAGGACATCGATGTTAATGATGAGCACGGCTAACATTTACCGAATGCTGTCTTTGTGCCAAGCCCTGAACTAAACACTTCCCTTGGATTGTTTTGTTTAATCGCTAGAACTGTTAAGGGGCCAGTGATAGAATTACTATCTCCAATTTAGGTGAGGGAAACGGAGGCTTCCTAGGGAGGGGTCAGTAACTCCCCACTCCTTTCACAGTTGGTGAGTAGCAGAGGTGTGATTTGAACTTGGGTCTGGCTGACTGGAGTCAACAACATGGTGTGACAGAGATGCCCAGCGGGACACGTGTCCATTTTAAATTCGGTCAGCATTTCCTGTTACATTCAGTGAAATTTTTAATAACATAAAGTCTTACTGGCATTTTAATGTTAAGTCTGGCCTAAGAGATTACCTGAAAAGGTCCTCCTCTTTTTCCATCATCGCGTTTATGGGCCATTGTGCTTCATTTGAAATTCAGAAGTTAAGAGAATAGACCAAATATTGGGTGGCTGATTTTAAATAAAATGGAAACTCACCTTGAATACATGCAGTATTAATAATATTGAAGATAATCAGCATTTTTTTTTTTTTTTGTTAATCCACATGTTGACCATCATCCAGCAGAGTGAGATTTAAAAGGCAAGTAGCAGAAGGATCATTCTTGCTAAGTAATTGTTGTAAGCCTGCCTCCAGATGGTAACTGGTGAAAAGCAAGTACTTGGGGATGTCAGAACTCAAAGGTCACAACAGTGGAAATAACTCTTGAAGTTAGATATGTCAGACCTTCTAATTATATACACAGAATAATAAAGGAATTTACCATGAAACTTGTTGGTGTTGGCTTAAGTGGCTCATGGATTCATGGTTTTTATATTAATCTCTATATGTCTGAAATATTTCATATTCCTAAATCTTTGTTATTTATGAATGAGAACCTTTTAAAGACTTGATTAGAAAATAATGATTATTAATAATGTCAAGAGAGTGATTCTTTTAAAGTAACATTTTAAAGAAATTATTTTGTAATAGAAGAATACATGGTTGAGATTAAATGTTCACAATTAAATTTGTCATTTTTTTCTGTTTTTACATTGTAGTGGCCTGTTTGGTGCAGTAATTTTATTAAGTGACTGGCATATAATTAGATTTAGAAACAGCTATCTCTTAATCTAAACATCTTCCCATGTCTAGGAAAAGTAGTCTTTAAAAGGATTTTTTTCTCATTCTAGTTTATAAAGCTTTTTTAGTTAAAGTATAGTTGAAATTCAGTATATTCCATTAGTTTCAGTTGTACAACATACTGATTTGACATTTTTATACCTTATGAAGTGATCACCATGAAAAGCCTATAAGCATCTTACACCACACAAAGTTACTGTTATGCTATTGACTATATTCCCTGTGCTGTACATTATGTCCCCCGACTTATTTGTTATAACTATAACTATAAATTTGTACCTCTTAATTGCCTTCACCTTTTTGCCCCCATCACCCAATTCTCTGGCAACCATCAGTGTGTTCTCTGTATCTATGAGTCTGTTTTGTTTTGTTTGTTCATTTGTTTTAATTTTTTAGATTCCACATATAAGTGAAATGAAACAGTATTTGTCTTACTATGACTTATTTCACTTAGCATAATAATTCTCTCTAGGTTCATCCTTGTTGTAAATGGCAAGATGTCATTCTTTGTTATGGCTGAATAATGTTACATTGTATATATGTACCACATCTTTATCCTCTCATCTATGGTTCGGCACCTTGGTTGCTTCCATATCATGTTTATTGTAAATAATGCTTCAGTGAAATTAGATGTGCATATATCTTTTCAAATTAGCGTTTTCATTTTCTTTGGAAAAACACCTAGAAATGAAATTGCTGAATTGGCTGGTAGTTCTATTTTTTAGTTTTATTAAACCTCTATACTATTTTCCATAGTGGCTGTACCAACTTACAGTCCCACCAACAGTGCATGAGGGTTCCCTTTTACCTACATCTCACCAACACTTGTTTTTTCTGGTCTTTTTGATGACAGCCATTCTGACAGGTGTAAGGTCATATCTCATTATGGTTTTTACTTGCATTTCCCTGATTGCTAGTGATGTTGAGCATCTTTTCATGTGTCTGTTCACCATCTATATGTCTTTTTCAGGAAAATGTCTGTTCAGGCTTCCTGTCCATTTTTTAAATTGGGTTATTTGCGGTTTTTGATGCTGAGTTTTATATATTTTTGGATATTAACCCATTATCAGTTGTATTATTTGCAAATATCGTCTCCCATTCAGTAGGTTCCATTTTCCTTTTGTCGATGGTTCCCTTTGCTATGCAAAATATGTTTAATGTAGTCCCATTTATTTATTTTTTATTTTATTGCCTGTGCCTGAGGAAACACATCTGAAAATATATTCCTACGACTGATGTCAAAGAGTTTACTGCCTGTGTTTTCTTCTAGGAGTTTTTACGGTTTCAAGTGTTAAATCAAGCCTTAAATTTATTTTGCATTTATTTTTGTATATTGTATAACAAAGTAGTCTAGTTTTGCTTGTAGCTACATAGTTTTCCCAACATCATGTATTGAAGACTTTCCCCTATTGTATATTCTTGCCTCCTTTTGTTGTAAATTTAAGTGATTATGTAAGTGTGGGTTTATTTCCAGACTCTTTATTCTGTTCCATTGACATATGTGTCTGTTTTTAAACCAGAACCATAATGTTTAGATTTACTATAGCTGTGTAGTATAGTTTGAAATCAGGGAGAATGAGGTCTCCAGCTTTAATTTCATTTACTTCTGCTCTGGTCTTTATGAATTCTTTGCTTCCTCTAACTTTAGGCTTTGTTGCTTCTTTTTCTACTTCCTTTAGGTATAAGATTAGATTGAGACTTCCCTTGTTTCTTGAGGTAGGCCTATATTGCTATAAACTTCCCCCTTAGAATGGCTTTTGCTGTGACCCATAGATTTTGTAATATTTCCATTGTCATTTGTCTCAAGGTATTTTTTGATTTCCTCTTTGATTTCTTCATTGATCCATTGGTTGTTTGGTAGCATGTTTCTCAGCCTCCACATGTATTCTTTTCGGTTTTCCTCTTATAATTAATTTCTAGTTTCATATCATTGTGGTTAGAAAAGATGCTTGCTGTGGTTTCAGTCTTTTTAAATGTATTGATTTGTTTCATGGGCTTACATGTGATCTATCCTGGAGAGTGTTCACGTACACTTAAAAATAATGTGCATTCTACTCTTTTGGGATGGAACATTCCATACATATCTCTTAAGTCCATTTAGTCTAATATGTCACTTGAGGCCAATGTTTCCATGTTGATTTTGTCTGAATGATCTATCCGTTGATTAAAGTGGGTGTTTCAGCTTCCTGCTGTTACTGTATTACTGTCAATCTCTCCCTTTACGTCTGTTAATATTTATTGTATGTATTTAGGTGCTCCTGTGTTAGGTGCATAGATGTTTAAAATTGCTATGTCCTCTGGTTGGATTCATCCCTTTATTATCGTGTCATACCCTTATGTTTTGTTACAGTGTTGGTTTTAAAGCCTATTTGGTCTAAGTAAAGCCACTCCAGCTTTTTTTTTTTTTTAAATTTCCTTTGGCATAGAATATCTTTTTCCATACCCTTTCAGTCTGTGTGTGTCTTTAGATCTAAAGTGAGTCTCATAGGCAGCATGTGTGTGCATCTTTTTTTTTCCTTATCCATTAACCTACCCTATGTCTTTTGAATGGAGCACTTAGTCCATTTACACTTAGAGTAATTATTGATAAGTATGTACTTATTGCCATTTTAATTGTTTTCATACTTGCTTTAGAAGTAGTTGGTCTACTACCTTTATTACATGTTTGCCTTTACTAATGAGATTTTCTTTTCTTTCATATATTTTCTTATTTCTAGTTCTGGCCTTTTCAGCTTAAAGAATTCCCTTTAACATTTCTTGTAATGCCATTTTAGTGGTGATAAACTCCCTTTAGCTTTTGCTTATCTGAGATACTCCCCTTCAGTTATGAATGCTAACCTTGCCTAGTGGAGTATTCTTGGTTGTAGGTTTTCCCCTCTCATCACATTAAATATATTCGGACCATTCTGTTCTGGCCAGCAAGGTTTCTGTTGAAAAATTAGCTGACTATCTTATGGGAGCTCCCTTATAGGTAACTTTCTCTTGCAGCTTTTAACAGTCTCTGTTTATATTTAACTTTTAACCTTTTAATTATGATGTGTCTTGGTGTGGGTCTCTTTGGGTTCATCTTGTTTTAAACTTTCTGCTTCTTAGAACGCTGCTTTCTAGACTTGAATGTCTATTTCTTTCACCAGGTTAGGGAAGTTTTCAGTCATTCTTTCTGCAATAGGTTTTCTGTCCTTTTCTGTCTCTCTTCACCTTCTGAGACCCCTATGGGTGCAAATGTTAATATGCTTCATGTTGTTCCAGAGGTCCCTTATACTATCTTCATCCTTTTAAATCTTTTTCTTTTTGATCTTCCAATTGGGTGATTTCCACTATCCTGTCTTCCTGATTAGGGATCCATTCTGCATCATTGAATCTGCTGCTGATTCCCTCTTAGTGTATTTTTCATTTCATTTGTTATATTCATCAGTTTTGATAGGTTCTTTTTACAATTTTTAACTCTGTGTTGAAGTACTCTACTTGTTTGAAGAGCTTGAGGAGCATCTTTATGACTATTACTTTGAACTCTTTATCTAGCTTACCTCTGTTTTGTTTAGTTCTTTTTCTTTTTCTTTGGAATACATTCTTCTGTCTCTTCATTCTGTCTGTTTCTATACATGAAGTAGATAAGCTGCATATCCTGGTCTTGAAAAAGTGGCCTGAGAAAGTGTCCCGTGGGGCCCATGGGTGGAATCTCACCTTGTCACCATAGCCAGTTGCTCCAGGAGCGTTCCCTGTGTGGACTAATATGGCCTCTGGTTGTGGTTGGACCACAGCTACTAAGGACACTCAGGCAGGTGAGGCCGGTCCCTGGCTCTGCTGGCTGTGAGGCCTGGCCACAACTGTTGTGGGCATACTGGTGTGCAGGGCAGCTCTTTGGTGTGACTGAGTGCAAAGCCCTGCCTCAGCTGTCGCAGACACACTGCAGTATGGTGGTGCCAACCAAGGCTGCCCACTGCTGTGGCAGGACAGGAGCCCCTTTGCGGGGTGGGCAGCTGGGTGGAGTCCTCAGAGAAACACCAGAGTGGTATGAACATTGTTAGCAAGGTCAATGGAGAGTGTCAGAAATGGCACCTGCCAGCATCAGACAGGTTAGGTGGAAGGAGAGTAAAAAGGTTGGGGGAGGATGGCACCCACCAGTAATTCTGATTCTGGAAATTCAAAGTTTCAACAGATCCCTGTCCACCTTCACGTCTGACCAGGTGCTTTTCAAATTGCTACCTCTGCACTGGTTTTCTACAGCCCTTTGGTTCTCCAAGGCATAAGCCCTGCTGGTTTTTAAAGCTGTATGTTATGGGGGAATCTCTTATCGGTGCGAGTCCTCCAGGCTGGGGCTCAGACTCCTCACTCTTCAGGGAGGGGCCTCTGCAGTTGTGATATCTCTCCCGCTTGTCGGTCATTGCACAGGAGGTGGGGGGTAGGGTGGGTCCTGAGTAGACTGAGTCTCTGCCTCTCCTACCTGTCTCAGTGTGGCCTTTTCTTTATATCTATAGTTGTAGAAACCCGTTCTTCAGATAATTCTTAGAGATAGTTGTTCTATATGTAGTTGTAGTTTTGGTGTCAGTGAGAGGAGGTTAGCTCAGGATCTCCCCTCTCTGTCCTCTTGTACCTGGAGCCAGGAGCCTTGCTCTTGAATGCCAACTTGGCTTGTCCGTGAAATATCATTTCTTGTGGGTGGTGCACTGTCCCTGTAACAAATGTAACTCCAGATCACCAAGTCACTTCCCACCCCAAAACAATTTTTTAAATTCCTTCTCTTTTCTATAGGTTATCTCCAATATTAACCAGTTATGTGTTTTCTCTTGTCCCTTCCTTCAACAATATGGTATGTGTGTCAAGCTAATGCCATGGCTGAATTTCTGAATTTTAAAAATTGTTTCCGATAATATTAACCTAATTCCATTTTTTTAAAAGATGCTCTATCCAGGAAGCAGTTCAATCTGTTGAGGAAGTCATACAAAAAACAATCAGTCTTTTAAATGGTTTCAGTTCTGGTTAATGATTTCAATAGCTTGATGTATATGTAACAAATTGTTTTCTTTTTACACAGCATTAAAACTTCCTTTTGGTAAAACAACAGTGATGCACTTGGTGGCCAGAGAGACATTGCCAGAGCCAAACTCTCAAGGTAAGCCAGGCCCTGGGGCAGCACCCCTCTTGAGCCTCAGAGACAAGCATTCAAATATGGCTCTTTTTCTTGGACAAGAATTCTTAGGGAAAGGAAGTTTTTTCATATTTTATGAATAGGCGTTGTTAAGCAAATAACCAGACATTTTGGAAACAGACTAAAATTAAAAGCATTTATTTAGCTTTTTAATTGAAAAAAAATGCAAACATTAAAAAAAACCTCTCTGTTATTAAGCTTGGGTGCTCCCCTTCCCCCCACCTCCAATTGGAGCATTATTATAAATAAAGCTTTTCTTCATTTTCTCTAGGTCAGAGGAATCGTGAGAAGACTGGAGAGAGTAATTGTTGTGTAATCCTGTAAACACTGTCAGCTAAGTGTGATGTGATGTCGTCCTTGTCTTTCATGCTGCTGGGACAGAAGAGACCCAACATTGCTTCAGAAACCCTTAGAAAGTCTGCCTGTAAAGCCATGGAACTGAATGCTCACATGAACACTGTTCGTCTTCTCTCATGAAATTCAAAAGAACCAAGGACACTTTCACTATGATTTTTATTATTAATATTTTTGTTTCTGTTGAGCAGTTTTAAAATATTGGGTTTTGAATGCAGTCAATCTCCAGGGAAAAAGTTAACAAGTCACCTTTCATAGCAGAAACCATTTTGCTACCACAAAAATTTTACCACCAGAACTAACAAATCAAGTGTTCCAAATATAGTCTGCACTAAAAAAGTTTGACGTTTTTTTCATCAGCAGAATTTATAGCATACTTTATGGCACCTAGAAATACTCATGCACAATTCCACACTGAACAACACTCAGCAATTAATGACGTTAATAACTGGGCCAACTGGAGAGGGGAAAAAAATGGAAAAGAAACCAAAATGTTGGGTGATTTCTACCCAAGTCCCTGTGGTGGCTGCACTGGCACAGATCCTAAACTGAGTGTGACGGTCTTCACTGCAACAGTGAAGAAACAAATGTGCCTGTTTGAAGCACTCAGTGGAGAGCTGATGAGCGAATTGTTTTCCTTTAACGCATGCACTCTTCAGTCATAAGTAACCGAGTGCTTGTTCACACAGCACAAAACGGGTGAATGCGTTTTCCTAGCCTTAATGTGGGGGGTGGGGGGGCGGGGGGTAGTAAGTTCCAGTCATTCATAGACTTTCATAGTTGGGCAGAATTATTAGAAAACCTCATTTACTGTTCAATTTTATGTATTTGAATATCAGTAGACTGAATTTTTCCATAATTTTTGCTCATCTGTAATTGTGTCCAGTGTCACACTTACTCATTAGAGAGTTCAGATGAATTCTTACAATTAAAAAATTCTCCATAATTCTCCATAACTGACTTGTTTCTTTATATAGTTTGCATTTGATATTAGTGCTTGCAATTAAAATCAGTTCTTTTGTTTTAAATCAATAATTTAAAAAATTGATATGCTAAAAACAATTTGCACAGTACTAAAGCATGAGCTAGTTTCATCTAAACCTGTAAAAATATAAAAGATTTTATATTTTTTTCACTGGGAAGAAATTCTTCCTGGATGAAATTACAAATATGTGTAGAATATATTTAATAAAAAACTTATAAAATACCTAACTATAGAACTTAAATATAGATTGGCGTGTAGTATATAGAACAATATTCCATATAAATAACTTTAGCCTTTATAAAAATGAAGTTGCAGGCTGACATGTTCTGTACTTTTAAGCGTCCACGGTCCTTACAAATATTGTGTAAAAGGTTTCAGATGGTCAGCTTTGTTTAAAGGTAAGCAGGTTATTTTATTCATTGTTAATGCATTGATAAAAAGGCTTTATATGCAGTAGATCTACAAAAATATTGTTCATACTGACAATTAAATTTGTATAGAGCAGAGTTTTAAAAATGAATGTAAATAGCACTAAACATTTCCTTTCTGCAAGCTGTACTTATAGATTTTTTTCTCTGTAAACTAAAAATATATCGTAGTGCATTTTGTTCATTATTTTAAAGGTCTTGATTAGGTCGATAATTGTTTAAGCACTGTCTCATTCATGTTACAGTTTTCTACTTTTATTTCTTAATCTTTAAAAGTTTGTTTAATATTCTCTTGTTTTGGGAGTTATTTACAATGTATCTTTGATATTTAACCTGGTTAATTTGTGTACAGTCAAAACAATGGATAGAATTATGTAGTCTCTGTTATCACTAAAATGTTATATTCAAAAGATGTTAAATATTTATATGCCTTGTTGACTAGCTCAAATGTGAGTTCTGTTATTGTTGACTAAAGAAGAATCTGGTAGTTACTTAATTGGGCAATTAAGTCATTTATAGCTCTGTTCTTCTTTTGTAAAACAAACTACTGGTAATTATTTTTAATAACTATTTTAATTCTACTTACTCTTCTGTTTTCCATAGTTAAAGACTATCAGGTAATTGTGATTGAATTTTTATGATGGTTAAAAATACTCTCTACTGGTTTTCAAAATATTTTTCTGTATGTTTCCACATTATACATTACCCTTTCACAAGACCTCAATTTAGAGTTTGCAGAATGGATAAACTTGTTTATTCATAGAGAAAGAATTATGTCACTTAATATTTAATATCATTGTGCAGAATAAAAAAAAACAGTAAAATTCTATACTGAAAACACCAAAAATTTAGATGCCTTAATAGTGTATTTGTGAAAATACTCAATTATCTCTCTAAAATAGTTCCTTGGACTGCCTCATGGCTGAAATATGACTAGTCATAGCCAAGGCTACCACTGAAGGTCCCTCTGCCAAAATGACAGCTTACTTACCAAAAGGTGGAAGCTGCATAAGACCCAGTGTCGTAAATAAAGCCTGACTTGTGGGCCTCTGACTCTGTCCAGCGCGTGGTATCTAATGCACCCCTTTTACCTAAATTATGCAAGACTTCATGTGTCCTGCACAAGGCAAAGCTTTCCTTCTGTATTAAATTCTCAGCATGTCTCCTTGACCTGAGCTGTTTGTTTTCTCTTCTAGGTAAGTTGTATCTTATCCTGTCATGAAAAGTACAGTATCTCACATCGTCATTCACATTAAATGAGGTTTTCTCATAACAAACATATTCTTAGTTTTATGTCATCTTGACCTTTGTTACAGTAATTTCTATTAGCTGATTGTGGTAAACAATGTTTAATGTGAAAAGAAATTAAAACTTTATTCATCTGTTGTAGAATACTTCCCTTTTTAAAAAATGATTTCTAATTATAATTTTGGTGTATTTTCCTATTCTTTACCTCTCTACTGTTTTTTTCCTTTAATTTCTTTTATTACATTCCTCAGTAATACCAGTACTGTGTGTGCCAGCCTTTATGCTAGGAAGAGAAGGGATCAACCAAAACTTAGTGTGCCTCCATTCCACCCTTATTGGTAACTCACAGGCATGTCTTCAGTTTTTCCACTAACATTTCCATAATACTATTTCGTGTTAGTGATTGGGTGAGACGAGGGCTTGAGAGAAGAGTGTAAAACTTAGATTGATGGTGGAAACACAAGTGCTTTTTATCTAAGGCTTATTTTTAAGGTCTTCCCGCTTCTTGTTTCCTTCTAAAAGCCTTTGAACATAGCATCACCCACATACCTTCTGACACTTTTATAAGCTATATTTGTAAAGTCTGGAGTACACATTGATGCCTAGTGCTTAATTTCCAACAGAAAGCCTTTGACAGGTTTGCCAGTTTGTGAAATGAGTCCTTGGGCAAATCAGTGCTCTACATATTTATTTTAAAATAACCCTTCAACCCTACAAAAATAGGTAAAGATAAGTTGTATCTTATTCTGTCATCCAGGCCCACTTTTCTGGCCAAGGTGAAGTGGGCTTCTGGGACATGGACAGTAGGAGACTGGCTGTGACCCTCCGCCACTTATCTCCTCTGGCCACTTAGTGCCCTTTCTTCAGAAGACTGTACCATATATGAAGCTCTTTTACAGACATGGTAGGAGGGAGGCGACTTCTAAAAGAGTTCATGGGCAAAGTTAAGTGAGAAACATCTAAGGTCATTTTGTGGTCTTTGATCTCAAAATGTTCTATCATATTTTTTATGTTCCACCTTTTTTTCAAAATGACAACTTTAAAGAAGAAATACAGAGTAGACACAGTAAATCAACACTTGGGGAAAGGGAATGTCAGTGTTTCCTACAATTAAACCAATACAGAGGAGTAGGGTAAGCAAACATAAATTTCTGAAGATGAGTTAGGAAGGGATTTGTTCCAATGGTCTCATGCAGAGACTCTAGTTTCAGAGTGTAGCTGTCAGCATTCAATCATCATTTAGTGTCTGATTTTTAATTTCTGCACATTCTGGAGCCTTAAAAAGAAACTACCATGTACTGAGAGAAACTTCACTCCATTTAAACAACATGAAGAGGGAACAGACTCCAGAAGGCAGTAGTGACTGACCATCAGCGGGCAAGAACCTCCAGGTTCTGGTTGGTACTGCATTTGTGCAGACAGTCCGTGTGGTCATCAAATGTGGAGATCAATTCAGTCTCCAGTGGTCTGACTTCACAAGTTTCTCCAGCATTCTGGAGCCTGGCTTCCCTCGCATTCTCCTTATCTGATTGGGTTGGGGGAGTGGGGAGCTTCTACTGGGGGCATGCTTTCCTGAGTTCCACTAATTTATCTGCCGTTTTTTCCCCACCATCGTTTCTCAGAAGCTTTTTTAAAAAATAGGATTATTTGAACAGTCTGTTTTGACTGACAGTCATTTGGTCCTTGAATTTCAGAATCCCACAAGAATAGCTGGGCTTGGGAGTCAGGCCTGGTTTCAAGCTGGGTGATTTGAAAAATTACTTAATCTTTGAAGTTTATTTTTTTACATAAAATATGAGTAATACCTACTTTTGTAGGGTTGAAGGGTTATTTTAAAATAAATATGTAGAGCACTGATTTGCCCAAGGACTCATTTCACAAACTGGCAAACCTGTCAAAGGCTTTCTGTTGGAAATTAAGCACTAGGCATCAATGTGTACTCCAGACTTTACAAATATAGCTTATAAAAGTGTCAGAAGATATGTGGGTGATGCTATGTTCAAAGGCTTTTAGAAGGAAACAAGAAGCGGGAAGACCTTAAAAATAAGCCTTAGATAAAAAGAAAAATAGAGGACTCAGTAATACACCACTGAGACTGCTTCAGATACAGATTATAGACAGGTTAAAAAGCTTGGACAATAAACAGAGAATTGGACATGTTAACATGAACATAACTCGGTCAACATCTAAGACAATTTATTGACCAAGATAGAAAGATAAGAACTATGCATCGTTCAAATGAGGTCTGATCAGAGTGGGGAAGCAGCACTAGGGCAGGAAAAATCCACGTGGAGCTTCGTAGGCCTGAGAGCTGATGTGGGTGAGGAGAAGCTGAATTGTGATTGATAACAGAGACAAAAATGTCATGGCATACTACTGCATGTTTCCTCAGATTCAGGCATCCGTTTCTGAATTACCTGAACAAAGCCCTGAGACAGGTGTAATGATGAAATGTCTTACTTGCTGAGAGAACCATTTACCCTTGACTTGCTGATTATGCCACCCCATAGGTTAACAGAAGTAATGGAACTGCTGCACCTGGGTTAATTTGCTCTCAGAGAGAATGAATGATTCCAGTGGAAATGTTAGGAGTCTGCAGAGGAAACAGTTGTGACCTCTTAGATCTACATGATGACACAACTGATGAAGGTCTACCCTGGCGATTGCTTTCCCAAGTTCTTTCTTCCTTGCTGTCTGAGCTCTGATTTTCTTGGACGGAAGGGGACAGTTTGCCCTGCCCCACTTTCAGAGAAGTACGGCTTTATCACAGCCCCAGGGCCCAAGCCCATAGCCTTTGGTGTGGTTGGTTTAGGAGTGGGCCTGGGGCCCAATCCTGGCCAAGGATACTTGAGGGGAGCTCCCCTGTGGAGGCTCTGGGGGAAAGTTCTCACTCCCGAAAAACTTAGAAGAGACTTTGTATTTCTCCTCTGGACATTGTCTTGTCTGGAAGTGATGATCGAAACTGCCACACCCACCTCAGGACCCTGCTGGAGCTAGCGTGAAGGCAGAGCAGAGACACTGAAGGTGCAGAGTAAAAAGATAGAAAATACCTGGCCCCTGAGGACTCATGGGGCTGCTGGTTCTGCCCAGCATGAACCCCCCTTCTCTAGACTACTGGATAGGTAATCTCGTGTATTTCTTAAAGTTCTTCCTACTTCCACTCAAAAGCATGTCTAATGATAACCAGAAGGGAGAGTTACACTTCAACACATACTTCAAGCTTTATGAAATTAGCTTACAAAAGGATGAGGAAGATGATTCTGTATTCATATCTCCCCAAAATAAATCTCTGTATGATCACAAATTATCTTGGTGATGAATGAAAAAGGCATCTAAAGAGACCATTGTGGCTACAAGTCAGCTATCTAATCTCATAATTTTAAAAGGCATGAGCAGAAAATGAGAAGTAGGATCTATAAATCAGGGATGGATAGCAAATGTCAAAACAACTCTTGAAAATAATGTTAGGAAGGCTTCGAATGAGCGCAGTTGACAGAAAATAAAAAGTACGTGTTTGTTGTGTTCAAAACAGAAAAGCAGTGCTGGGCTACACTGCTAGTTGTCCACACCGCTGTGCGTGGGAACCCCTAGGGCCCTTTAAGGTTTTACTTCTCAGTATTGAAACCTGAGCCTCTTCCATCCACTGAATTAAAGCTGAGCACTTGTGACTTGGAGCAGTTGCCTTGGTTTTTGCAGATGACCAGAAACAGAACCACATAAATACCAAGAATCTGGAATACAGCGGGGGACACGTAGTTAAAATGGTGTTGGACACCAAGCAAGATGATGGAGACAGGAACAGGGTGCCATCTACTGTGGGGTCAGGTCTCCAGACCCAGAAATCTTACACGTCGGGGTTCTAAGAGAACTCATGTGCCCTCCAAGCAGTATTGTCTTGCCTGCCTCCCAGGGCCATTGTCAGGAGAGAAGGAGGAGCCCAGACCCTCACCTCCTTACGACCTACACAGCTCACCACCACCAGCTGCTCTGAGACCACAGAAGGCCCACACAACCACGTCCCTGCTTGGTGTCCTCACCATGACTCCCAATGTGGCCCTAGGGAGTCCCTTTCTGTCCCATTTTCTACCACTCATCCCCCCGCCCATGCCAGGAACTCAGGACCCAGCAGAAACCTACCATTTGGGCTCAACCTCTTCTCTGGGAGTCCCTTTCATTCTCTTGCCCTGACCCCAACTCTCCTCCAAGGGCACTCCCATCCCTGCAGTCCTGGGGGTGTCATGTTCTCACGGTCTATCATCTACTGAATGCTTACTTGGTGACAAACACTGTCTTAGGGTCATGACATAAGCCTGTTTACAGGTGATAAAACAGGCCCAGAGAAGTACAGCATATTTTCGAACAGAGAGTTTGTTTTCTCAGGCAGAGGCCATTCTTGAAAATACTTATTCGTGAACATCTCATGATTATGTAAAAGTACGAAGAAACAGAAACTAATTCCTCCTCCAGTATCAGCTATTAATATCTTGGTGAATGTTTTTCTAGTCCTCTTTATTAACACCTATACATTAAAATAAAAAGTGCACTATATACTGAGTTTATATACTGTTTTTCATCCTTAACATATCAGAAGCATATCCCCACTATTGTCTTCTTTAACAACACACTTGTTTACAGCTGTATAATACTCCATTTCACAGGCATACCATTTTCATCTGTGCATTGAATAAAAGTTTAATGTTAAAGCTACAGTGCAACAGCACTACCTCCTCACTAGAATGGCTGAGATGAAAGGATTGACAGCATCAAGGGTTAGCAAGGATGTGAAGCAACCAAAAAGCTCGTATATTCCTAGTGAGAATGTGATTGAGAAGAACTTTTATAAAACTATTTTGTAGTATCAACCAAATATGTGTCTATTGTATGACCCAAACATTTTTCTCCTGGATAAATATCCAACAGAAAAAAAACAAAACAAAACTGTGCCTGTCCATAAGCGACATCTACATCTCCACAGCCACTTTATTCACAAACAATGAACAAACTCAATGTCTATCTATGGTAAAATGGACTTTAAAATTGTGTGAAAATGATATTAAGGGAAGAAGCCAGACATAAACGAATACATGCTATATGAGCCCATTTAAATCAAGTTCACAAACAGGCAAAACCAGTCTATTGTGACAGTGTCAGAATAACAGTCACCTTTGGTGGGGAGGAGTGCTTTTGACTAGGGCTGCTATTGGCTAGAGGGGCCTTCTGGGGTGCTGAAAATATTCTATGTATTTAATTACATGGGGGTTACATGGGAGTATACATATGCATATAAAAATTAAGCTGTACACTTCAGATTTGTGTTATTTTATTGTATGTAACTTCTGGATATAATTTAGACTCAAGAAAAATAAAGGGAAAATAAATATTTAATGTGCCACGAAATAGGTCACCTACTAGAGATACAATGGCAGTAGCCCAGGCCACTTCTGAGCTCACTATATTTTACCCATGTACCTAATTGTGGACACCTAGACTATTTCAACTATTTCTACACATAAATCAGTAGAAGTTATTTTAAAGAGTCAAATGCTTGACTACATGGTAATTTTAAATATTAAAATTTTTCTTAACTTTATATTTGAAAAATTCAACATCTACAGAAAAGTTGCAAAAATAGTGTAATGAAAACTCATATATCCTTCATCCATATATTTGCCATTTGTAAACATTTGTCACATTTGCTCTCTATATGCAGAGAGAAATAGATACAAGTAATATAAAGAGAGAGTTGGAGAGTGAGAGCTAAATCTTTTGAAAGGGCAGATCTCGTGTCTCTTTACCCATAAATCCTACAGCATATGATGAGGTCTGTCTGGAAAAAGTCCAGGCATTATTAATATAATGAGAATGGTTTGCAATACATTGACGTAAACTGGCGGCCAAGGAGAGTGGACTGGAATGTGCATGCATGAACAATGACAACTTCAGTGTACTAGTCTGTGGGGGCAGTAGACACTGTTGACTGAGTATGTGTACTGTGTGGCAGTGGCATTAAAAATGACTAACCCAGTAGGGCAACAAGTCTGCATCAAATTTTGCATTAAACTTGAACATTCCTCCATGGAAATTTCAGATGATTCAGAAGGCTTTCAGTGATGATGCAATGAGTGCAGGGCAAATAAACATGTGGCACAAACACTTCAAAGGTAGCTGAGAATATGTCAAAAGTGGTCCATGTTCTGGAAGGCCTACAATAAGCAGAACACCTGAGAATGTTGAACATGTATGGGCTGCAATCAACAAAGGTTGGCAACTGGCAGTGCAAAAACTAGAAGCTGATCTGGGGATTCCAAAAACTACTGTGTCCAAGATTTTTATGCAGAATCTTGGCATGAAATGGGTCATGGCAAAATTCATTCTGCAACTTCTGCTACCAGAACAGAAGGAACATTGTGCTGCAATTGCTAATGACTTGATTCAAACTACTACCAAGGAACCATATTTCCTTAAGAAGGTCATAACCGGAGATGGATCATGGGTCAATGACTGTGTTCCAGAAATGAAGGCCCAGTTGTCCCAATGGAAGTCACCTGGTTCTGCATGCTCAAAAAAGTCACAGCAAAGTCTCAGCAAGATCAAGACCATACCAACTGTGTTTTTTGATTGGGAAGGTGTTGTCCATCACGAGTATGCCCCTCCAGGGGAGTTAAATTTTGATGGAGACAGAATTTCAATTTGAGAAGATGAAAAAAGTTCTGGAGATGGATGCTGATGGTGGTTTTACAACATTGTGAATATACTCCATGCCCTGAACTGTACACTGAAAAATGGTTAACATGGTAAATGTCATGTTTTACTATATATTTGACCTCAGCAAAAATAATAATAATTTTAAAAATATGAGTAGGCATTATCCAGGAACAGGAGCATAGATGGAGGATCAGAAAGAGAGGGCAAAGGGTTGTACAGCCAGAGCAAACAGAAATGCAAAATGCCAAAAATGAGAGCAGGTGAACTGGCCATGAAATATGAGTAGCTTAATGTGAGGAGAGTGTTCAACACATGACTTTGATGAGGAGGAGGTAAGAAAGCTGAGGCTGGAAAAGTAAGCAAGAAGTGTGATGTGAAGAACCTTGGAAGCCTGATAATGACTTTGAAGTCTGGACCTTTCTGAAGACAGTTGCACAACTAAGTATCATCCACATTCACATCACTGGCAATGAACTCTGCATGTCATCTTAGCATATTCCCTTCCAGTCTTCCTCTTGTAATAACTTATAAATTATTTTGATTGTAAAATGTGTATAATAAAGAATGCAAACAGTCCTGAACATGAAGAGATGAAAGTGTTTTATACCACCACAAGATCCTTGCTCATAATTAAGAACATGGTCTGAATATATTCTATTCATATAGATAGTAGAGAAGGCTAATAAGCAAAGTTGGTTTTATAAATCATATAATAGAAACTGTAGTTGAATTTAACAAAAGAAATTGAAGTAAAATGAAGGAAACTCGCTGTCACATACAAGTTTCTTAATCACAAGAGGGTTGTTTCTTAAAGATCTTTTTAGAGGATTAAAGAAAGTAATTATGAAGAAAAATGAAAGAGGTTGTTTATTTTTATAACTTTATATCTCAACTTTAGGCAATACTGATCAATTTATCTCTCTGAAAGATGAAACTGTTAATACTGCCTCCATTTTGACCCCCTCTGAATTTGGTAAGCCATACAAACTTTAGTATTTTCTGGCTTCTAAGTCATATATTGTGCTCTATAATTGTGTTCTCACAATTATTTAGTTTGGCTCTCTAAGTGGACTGTGGATGGCTTTTGTTTTTCAGTTATGATTCATCTATCAATTGGTAAGCTTTTCTTGCAAAATATATTCCTTTTTTTGCTTTGAATTTTTTTGAATTTTATTTTTAAATCATGTTTATTCTATTACAGTTGTCTCAATTTTTCCCCCTTTGCCCTTCTACACCCATCCCACCCCGCCCCACTCTCCCACAGTCAATTCCCACTCTGCTGTCCATGTCCATGGGTCATTCATACATGTTCTTTGTTTAGTCCCTCCCTCTTCTTTCCACCATTGTCCTCCTTCCCCATCCTCTCTGGTCACTTTCAGTCTGCTCCATGTTTCCATGCCCATAGTTTATTTAGTTCATTAGTTTATTTTGTTGAATACATTCCACTTATAGGTGAGATCGTATGGTATTTGTCTTTCACTGACTGGTTCATTTTATTTAGTATAATATTCTCCAGTTTCATCCATGTTGTTGCAAAAGGTAAGAGTTCTTTCTGTCCTTCCTTCTTTTAAATGCAGATCTTATTTATTTATTTATTTATTTATTTATTTATTTATTTTTAAATGTCTAGACCCATTATAAAATATTAAAAAAATTAAATCCATTATACAGTCTCAGCTTTTAAACATGACACCAGCACAGAAATAATCTAGTAGAAATGAAATAAAATGAATAAAATAAAAATAAAATGAAATAAAATGGGCATTCTAGAAACAAACATATATATCTGTGAAACAATGTAATATATGATTAAACTGATATTTCAAATCACTGTGGAAAATAAGATTTATTCAACAAATAAAGTGCATGGACCACTGTTACTTAAATTAAAAACAAATATAGAGCCCCATTTCACACATTATACAAACAATATTCAGATGAGTTGAAAATCAATATGTAAAATCTATGGAGTTTTAGGAGAAAATGCAAAATAATATTTTCTTACCCTGAAGTCAAATATTCAAACCCAGAAGCTTTAAAGTAGAATATTAGCAATATGATTATATTAAACATTTAAAACTGTACAGTATTATACATAAAAAAAGTTAAAGGACAAGTAATAGAATGGGAAAGTATTTGCAACATATCTAAAAAAGGATTAATCGGGGCTTTTTTTAGGGAAAAAAAATCTACGCACATTTAATCAAAAAATGGATAAAGAATACCAAGAAGACATTTAAAGCTTTTTAAAAATAATAGAAATAGGCAAGAAGTATACAAAAACTGGTTTAGTTTCAATAAATAATAAATGAACAATTAAAATGACACTTCATTGTCACAATCAGATTAATAAGATTAAAAATATTGGTAATATCAAGTATTGGTGACTGTGAAAGGACCTGGGTATTCACAGACTCATTTTCTTCCTCTTCTTAAAGCAGTCCCTTTAGCATATTTTGCAGTGCTGGTTTGGTGGAGGTGTGTTATCTTAGCCTTCTTTTGTCTGGGAAACTCCTTATTTCCCCTTCTATTTTAATTGAGAGCCTTGCTGGGTAGAGCAGTCGTGGTTGCAGGCCCTTGCCTTTCATGACTTGGAATATTTCTTGCCATTCCCTTCTGGCTTGCAGTGTTTCTCTTGAGAAGTCAGCTCTTCGCCATACCGGGGCTCGCTTGTATGTTACTACCTCTTTCTCCCTTGCTGCCTTTGGGATTCTCTGTTTGTCTTTGCTATTTGCCCTTCTAAGGATGATGTGTCTTGGCGTGGGCCTCATTGGGTTCATTTTGAATGGGACCCTCTATGCTTCCTGGAGCTGTGTGACTTTTTCTCTCTTCCAATTAGAAAAGTTTTTCATCATTACTTTTTCAAACAGGTTCTCTATCCCTTGTTCCTCCTCTTCTCCTTCTGGTATCCCTATTATATGGATATATTTACGTTTCAGGTTGTCCTGCGTTTCCCTCAATGCCTCTTCATTCTTTTTGGGTCTTTTTTCATTTTCTTGCTCTTTCTGGGAGCTTTTTCCTACTTTATCCTCCAGCTCTCTGATTCGTTCCTCTGCTTCATCTAGCCTGCTTTGGATTCCCTCTACTGTGTTCTTCAATCCAGAAATTGTGTTCTTCATTCCCTCTTATCTCTTATTGACAGTTTCTATGTCCTTTTTCATGCTGATGTAGTTTGCAGTAAGTTCCTCATAGTTTCCCTGTAGTTTTTGGTAATTCTCTCTGAGCTCACTGAGCTCATTGAGCTTCCTTAGACCTGTTGTATTGAACTCAATATATGATAGTTCACCCGCCTCGATTTCATTTAGTCCCCTTCTGGGCATCCTCCTTTCCCTTCAATTAGGGGGTGTTTCTTTGTCTTCCCATTATTTGTGAGAGTCTTCTTTTATGCTTCTGCTTCTTAAATTGATCAGTCTTGATTTCCTGACTTTGTGGTGTGAGCTTCTATGGTAGGAGACTGCTGTTTTTTCTTTCTGGATCTGCCTCTGATGATGTCAGATGTTGTCCCCGTCTGACCTCAGGCAGTCTGACTGAGACTTCCAGGAATCTACTGTCTGTGGCTGTCTCCTTCAGCTGTTAATATTGTCACTCTGCACTCAGCTGTGAGGCTTAGACACTACAGGGTGGGGCAGAGTCCCTCCTGAGGGCAGGGTTATCATGTTCTCTCAGGTTGTTGCCATTCAGGGGAATGGTCTGCCTGAGCCAGATTGCTGCTGCCATATGGGGGAGGAGTTAGCACTGGTATACCGCTGGCTACTCTCTCCCTAAAGCCTCCATCTCCAGTCTCTCCTCAAGTGTTCTAGACCACGCTGCACCCCCTTTAGCCACGGATCGACTATCTGTGGCTGCCACTCTGTACTCAGCAGGCCAAGTCCTTCCTGGGGATGGGGCTATTGTGTCATCTCACCCTGCTGCCATACGTGCGAGGAGTCCGCACTGGGATCCTGCCGGCTACTCTCTCTGTTCTTTCCCCAAAGCCTCCGTCCCCTGTCTCTCCTCAAGTGTCTCCAGACCTCTCTGTGCCCCCCTTAGTGAGGGACGTACTATCTGTGGCGCCACTCTGCACCGAACAGGTGGCCGAGACAGCACAGTGCAGGGTGGAAGCCCACCTGAGGGTGGGGCAATTGGGTCCTCTGACGCCACTGGCACTCAGGGGAGTGGTCTGCCTGAGCAAGATGTCTGCTGCCAGATGGGGAATGAGTCAGCACTGGGGTCTCACCGGCTAATCTCTCAGTTCTCTCCCCAAAGCCTCCTTCCCCAGTCTCTCAGTCTCTTGCCCACTCTGCCCCAGCTTTTGCTGGAGCCCAGGGTAAGTGGCTGAAAATAAAAACGTATGCATTGGCCCTTTAAAAGGCTCTTTGCCTCTTTACAAATGTTGTTCCCTCCCACGGGAAGAATGTCCTCCGTGGGGCACACCATAAGTGCTCCTTAAATCATAGCAAGTGATATACATAGAGAAAGCCTATAAGTAGTTATTGGCAATGTTGATAATCAATACCTGGGAGCCAGTTTTATTTTAAAAGACTCGACCTTCAAGGTTCGCCTATGGTGTTGGGAAGATTGCTGGTGACATTAGATCCCTCTCTTTTTCAGACCCTGGGACCAAGGGCTCCTCTGGGGTGACTTGGGTCAGAGTGGAACTATGTTTCTCTGCCTACATGTAACCTTGTGGGGGGAGCAGCGCTCTACATGACACCTAGGGGGAAGCATGAAGAACACCAGTGTTTGCAGCTAAGCATCGTGGCAGACAAAGGGAGTCCCTGCCAAAATGTGACTCCCTGCACCCAGTTCACCTGGGTGCTTGCTTACAATGCAGATTTTATGGGCCCCACCTCCACGCCACCTCACCAAGCTGCCTGGGGCAGCTGGGAGTCCTTTTGCGTGCTGAATTCTGAGCCTTGCTTTCCACTTGGGAAGCCGGGGAGACCTTGGTGGGAGTAGGAATGGCAAGGAGGCATCTGCCTGTAGGCAGCTCCTCATTAGCAAGGAATCCTGACCCATTTGTATTTTTCCCAGTGGCACATGCACCTGCTCTGTAAGCACTCCCCAGGCTCCAGCTAAGGACTCGCTTATCCTTGCCTGATGGTGGGATGACCGAAGCTCTTTCCTCCGGGAAATACCACACACACTGCTTCAACAACGCCTTTCCTGGAGCTCAAAGATGAGGCAAGAGGTGACCACATTTTAAACATGCCATGTACCTTGAAAACATGGCGGCATTTCTACAAACAGCATCCGAAAAAGCAACAAAGCGAGGGGCATACAAAACAACCCAACTTCTCAGTGGAGGGATCCAGTGGACAAATGCTGGGAGGCCTCTCCATGGCGGCTGACCCTGCCTAGAAGTGGGGTGTGACCAGCTTGGGAGGAATACTGTCAGCAAAGAGCCACAGAAGATCTAGGTCAGGTCTCCTGGCTGCATGAGAGACTGGGTGCTCTGACCTACATCTAAGGTAGTTTTCCACACTCTCAGGAAATCCATGCCCCCTCCCCGGCAATGAATTGGGGACTGTGCTAGGATCAGAAAAGTCCCTGTCGATTTCTAGAGTTTTAAGGATCTGGAAATCCTGCAGCTGGCTGGGAACCAATGCTGATTACTTTAAATGAAGAAAAGGGTGCATCTGAGCATCTGGCCTAGAAGTCAACTTAATCTGTCTGTAGCATAATTGGTTTGGGAAGACCTGGAAGACAAATTGAGGCTGGCGGGTGTAAACAGAAGAAAAGGTGGCAGAAGGGGAGCCAGATGGATGACCTCAGACATGAAACACACGAACAAAAGCTGCTTGGGAGAGCAGAGGATCTCATTTGCGTCTGGGCCCAGAACCGGACCGGCATGAGGGGCGTCCTTGGCCTGGAGGCCTCTACACCCAGTGTCTGGCCCCCAGCACAGAGCCTGCCCCCGAATAGCAGGAACCAAAATCACCGTTCACTCAATCATGCAATCCCCTGAGCACACTGTGACAGGTGGCCCCAAATTGCCCTTGTTAGCGGATCAGGAACACAAACAAATCATGAACAAACTCACGGTCCCTTAGAGAATTTAGGCTCAACGCTGAGGCAAGGGTGTGAGCAGAGCAAAGATCAGGGGAAGCTGACTTCGTGGTCACTGTATGTAGTTGTTCTGAGGCAGAGCGTCTTGTATGTGGTGGGCCAACAGAGTGCGTTGATGACAAGGATGCCTGTGGTTGGTGTAAAGACATCTCCTTTATCTGATGAAGCCTTAGTGCAGCAAGGAGGGAACCAGGAGCTACAAAGGTCAATTGCTGAACCAAAGGTCATCTGTCAGCGGAAGTCAAACAGGCATGACTTCTATCTCTCCCCAACAGGTACTTGCAATGAAAAAGGAAAACTTTCATTTGCTTACAAGCACTGAAAACATTTTCCAAGAATATCCCAAAGAGCCTGGGACAGACCGTGGCAGTGAGAGGGGACACTCAGCCAGGCACATGGAACAGCACAGCGGTGAATAATTACACCGCTCCTTCCAAAGCTGAAATATGTGACCCCCCAAATAAGCCTCCTTGAGTCTCCTTCTGATGGCCCCTGCTTTAGGACATCCCTCCCACATCTGTCACCACAGCTTTGTTTTCTGAGTCTTCTTTCTTTTGCAGTTTGCACCCTGTGCAGTCACATTTCATGCTTCCAAAAATGAAAAATCAAAATGCCAGCTTTCATCTCGTTGGGGGAAATTAGTTTTGTTTCTCCCATAACTCATAAGCAAGCTTCAGCTGCAAACAGACAATTAATTAGCAACTCCAGAAGCAAATGAACTTCAGTTCCTAAGGCTACCGAGGGAGATTTGGCAGTTCTGATTTTGGGAAGGGGAGGTAGACACCCTCAGGGGAGTGTGAGGTGCAGGTTATTTAACCATTTTCGGTTGAAGGAAGGATGTCCACAACTTTGCCAGGTGTGGCCCCAGTTCATGCCAGTTGTCACAGGGTAATTATTAAGAGCACCCTCTCACTGTAAAGTGCCCCGGTTTGGTTGGTAAACAATATCATGACTCAAATAAGGGTGAAAATGAAATAGGAGCAAAAGCTTGCTTTGTGAAAGAAACCAGACAAGAAAAGGCTGCATATCACATGATTCCATTGTATGAAATGTCCAGAATAGGCAAACACATAGAGACAGAGAGCAGACTCGTGATTGCCAGGGGCTGGAAGTGCATGGGGAAGAATGGGGAGTGACTACAAGTGGGTAAGAGATTTCTTCTGGGGGCAAGAAAAATGTCCTAAAGTTGATCATGGTGATGGTGGCAAAGACTCTGTGAATACACCGAAAACCATTGAACTGGAATTGTATGCTATGTGAATTATAGCTCAATAAAACAACTATAGTAAAGCAAAAGTTTAAAAGAGTTCAACCACAAAAATAGAAGGGAAAAACAAAGGAGCTTGTGCTTTCTGCCATCGAGCACTCCAGAAAAAGGCTGATTGTTCGTTTTGAGGGGTGCGATGACTCCGGTTGGCCTCTGGAGGGCCCCTTGCACCCAACTCCTGCAAGTTCATGAGCCTTGTTGGAGCAAGAAAAGCAGGGGGAGGCTCCGCAGGGTCATTGTTGGGAATCAAGGTATGCGGAATGGCCTTTAAATGGGGGAGGGTGTCGGTGGAGCATCAGCATCCTCAAGGCGGAGACAGGCGGGTGCATTAGGAGCAAAAATGATGGGCTGGAGGGAAGATGGCAGAAGGTCCTGAGTAAGACCTACTCCACCGTTGTCATGTTCATTGTCAGTGGGTCCCCATTTAGCGGGGAAGGGAGAGGTTACAGGGTGAGAGTGGAGGTAGGTGTGAGGGTAGGACTTCATCCCCCAGAGGAACGAAGCCCATTATCCCACATGTAGGCCAGGGTGGGGACGGGACTGCCCACTTACGTCAGGAACTCTAGGGAGCAAAAGGCCACCGTGAAGCATTCACCTGACAGGAGTACCCCTCAGCCCAGGTCCTTTGAAAGAGACTATGGGACCTAGAGAGCACCCCATTCCCAGACTGTCTGCCAGCACTGGGACCCTCATTCAAGGGAGGGGGAGTTGAGCTTGAAATTTTGAAAAGACTGAAAATTTGCTTTGTACATTTTTATATCCCCAGCCCCAGGGGCAGGGTCTGACTCGGAGCAGGGGCTTTTTGGGTGGATGCATAAATGGGCGTGGTGGGGGGAGGGTGGACAACACACACAGGGTCACACGAGCCACAAAGGAGTTTCCCAGTGCGGGGTCCCCACCCAAGGCCAGGGCACTGGGTCGAGGCCACCCACAGAGGGTGTTCTGTGCCTGAAAGAGCAAGGTCCAAGGCCAAAGAGGTAGGTGATGCAGGGGTGACAGGGGTCTGCGCTCTTTGCAGACCAGAGCCAGGGAAGGCGTTCTAACCCAGGAGCTGGGTCAGGCACTGAACCCCAGTGTCCACGCACTCAGGGTGGGGAGGAGACAGACCTGTTCTCCCGCGTGGGCCTTTCCTCAGCACGCGGAAAGGAAAACCTAGCTCTCGGGTGAGGGTAGGATCAATGTGAATTTTGTTCATCACTCTACCCGCAAGGGTCCAGCACAATGACTGGCATAGGGAAGGCACACAATGAGTGCTCCTAGGAATGAATGAATGAAGGAATGAATGAATGAATGAGTCTAGGAAAACCAGATCTGAGCTGGGCCAAATGATTCATAGGCTACATCTGAATACATGCATTCTTAGGCTATAACGCTGGCCTTTGCCTGGTCTGTCTGGAACCAGAGTTCCACATAAATTCCCATAAACCACCCAGTGGCCTTTCCCCTGGACAGCGCTGAGAGCTGACAATGGCGAGCCCGGCTAATTTCACAAGGAGGGAGATTTCTGGGAGCTCCATCCCCACCCCCTACACCACGTGCACGAACTCGGGGCAGACAATGCAGAGAAGGAACAGCATGGAAACACAGAGCACAGCCCTCCACAGAGGCCGGCATGTTAGGCCACAGTGACAGTGTCCCTCTGACACTTGGAGACCCAGAAGGGTGTGTTGGGCTTAGGGGTGAGTCCAGGAATGAGTGATATGGAGCTGGAGAATCTGCAATTGAGCAACTCATCAGACTGTTTCCAGCTTTTTCACATTTGTGTATCTACTTTTTCCTACGATGCAAGGTCTTGGCCTCACTGTCTTTTTTTTTTTTTTTTTTTTTTTTTTTTTTTTTTTTATTGGGGTCAAGGGAACCTGCCAAGAAAAGGGCAGTTGGGACTGGGTGGGAGGTTGAGCAAAAGGAGCCGCGGTGCCACCCCGCGGGAAAGGGGAAGGAGATGCTCACAAACCCGTCCCTAACCCTAAGCCCCTGCCCACAGTGGTTGGTCTCACCTCCTGGGAGGAAGAAGGTCAGGAGGGTTTCTTTTTCACTTGTGGGTTTGGAGTTCTCTCTAAGCTCAAGCTGTTGAAAGCACTTGTGAACTTGTTATTCTTTGTTTTAAATTCTCTTGAGATGAACTCCACGGAATCTTAGGATTTTATAACAAAAGGGAAAAAGGATAAGAACTTCAAAGTCCGTCTCTTCATTTAGAGTTAGAGGAAGAGATGGCTAGTGATTGAACTCCCAGCCCAACACACACACATGATCTGTCTCTCTCTCTCTGTCTCTCTGTGGGTCTGTGTGTGTGTCTCTCTCTCACACACACACCGCCCCCCTACAGAAAGTAAACAGTAGGAAGGACAAACTTGCCTATGTTAAAGACCAACGAAAGGCCACCACTTTGGCATCCTGTTAATGGCTGCTCAGCTCACATCAAGAGGGCCAGCTGTGCCCCATGGTTGGAGACCCCAGGGGAACCCTGTCAGCTTTTTGCCACTGTGTGTTGGAGTCCCAACCATGAGGTGCCTCCCCACTGCTGGAGAACTTGGGAATTGTTCTTGGAGTAAAACTAGAAAAATCCACACAAAAAAGATGGGAGTAGCCATGTGCGGGAATTGTTGGTGGAATGTGTGACCAAAGAAATTGGAATTATCCAAAACTCAAAGCGACTCATGTTGGTGGGCAGGGTTTTGATCGTGCTGCTTGCAGGAGGGCAGCAGACTCCCCAGAAGACTGTGAGGCCTGAGGCCCTGTGGGGAGCGGAGAGGTCAGGACGCCAAGCTGGCTGTGCACCGCCAGTGGGAGGGAGGTGCTCCAAGAAATCCTAAAGCTGCCAAGCCAGGCTGCTCCTGGAGTCGGGCTCGGAGAAGGGGGCCCCTCTCAGTGCCTGAGCTGGACGACTTTCCCAAAGATGCACTACCGCCTGCGCTGGATTGTCTGCCGTGGGGCTCTGCCTACACAGGGTGTATGCACAGTGCTGGTGGTGGCCTCCCTTTCTGGGTTACATGTCTCATTGTTAATATATAACTTCTTGCTTTGGGGGTGGAGCCAGGTGGAGTGTAACTAGCAAGAGAGAACCCAAGACAAGGAGCTGTGGTCTCCTCTCTGTTTCCTAGGGAGCGTTCACCAATTATCACAAACTTGGTGGCCTAAACAACTCTCCTGTGGCCTCTCAGAGTTCTGGGATCCCAAGGCCAAAATCAGGCTGTCCGCAGGGTCACGCTCCCTTGGAGGGCTCCAGAGGAGAATCCTTGTTTTCCTCTCCCAGCTTCCGGTGGCTCTAATGTTTCTTGGCTTGTGGCCACATCACTTCAGTTTCTGCCTCCACCTCCACGTGGCCTCTTCTCCTGTGTGTCTGGGTCTCAGACCTCCATTTGCTTCTTTCATTAGGAAGCTGTTGGTGGATTTAGAACCACCCTAAATCCAAGATGCTTTCATCTTACGAGCCTAAGCTTATTACATCTGCAAAGACGCTTTCCCCAGAGAAGGTTACATTCACAGGTTCTGGGGGTTAGGACTTGGGCATATCTCTTGGGGGTGGGGTCACAACTGAGCCCACCACACTGACACACATCAGGGTCCCAAGCCTGCAATGTGGTGCGAGTGTCTGGGGGGTGCAAACTTCCTCAGGGAGAGCCAACACGTGGGACCTCCTGGGGCAAACTACCTCCACCAAGGAATCCACCAAGGACTGGGTAGTGGTGGCTTGTGATTGCTTGTTAGGATCAGTCAGATGTCAGCATTGGCTGCAGTCATTTGAAGGCATAACTGGGTTTGGAGGATCTGCTTCCAATGTGTCTCGTTCATGTGGTTGGCAAGTGGGTTCCTCTCCACAATAATACTTCAGTGACTTTCTTACCTGCAGCTGACTTCCCCGAGAGTGCCTGCTACCCACAAGATCAAGTACCTGCAACGCCTTTTATGACCTCGTCTCAGATGTCACACTTTGTCACTTCCGCAATATTATATTAGACACAGACAAATCTGATCCATGGGAAGGAACTACACAAGGAGTGGATTCCAGGAGGTGAGAAACACCTCGGAGGCTGACTACCACAGCTTCAAACTTTCAAATGAACTATGGAAAAATGGAGTGTCATGATTAGAGGGGTAGATTCTAGAGCCAGATTGTCTCGTTCAAATCCTAGTTCATCCACATATAATGGTTTCCTGAAATGTCACCATGTATATAATCTGAGTAGGTACTTAACCGATACGTATCACACTCTCGCCGTCTATAATATGAGAAGGAAAATAGGAACCAGCTTACAGGGCTATTGTGAGCTTTCAATGAGTAAATGTATACGAGGTGCCGGAATACAACCTGGCCTAAAATAAGTGTTATATAAGTAAGAGCTATTATTATTTTTAATATTGAAGTCAGAAAGCTGACTAATGAAACAATTATTTAACAGTTGGTGACATAGTATAATTTGAATCGTGTAGAAAACTATTGATATATATGAACAAAAAGTTAAATATTTTGTTAATGTCATTGGTTTCTGGGTCATGGTGTTATGAGGGGTGACTTTTAGTCTTTTTCTTTCTACTTTTATGGCATTCATGTTTTCTGTTGGGAGCACTATTTGTTGTATAATCAGAAAAATAATAAATTATTTTGTAAACATTCACTGTGTAACAGGAAATACTCAACCATTTCATTTGTTTACATCAACAAATATGTAGAGTCACTACCTTGGAAATGATCTAGTTAAAATATAAATACTCGTTACTTCCACCTCAGACTTAAAAAAAGACCCATGTAACCAAATGCAGGTCCAGCTACCTGCCGCTTTGAAAGTCAGCGCTCTACAGGCAGGTGCTGATGTAGAGGAAACTGGTTTTATTGAGATGCCAACAACCTGGGTGATCAGAGACTCTTGTCTCAAAGCCTATCTTAGCATCTCAGACGTCCCGGCTAGTTAATATAGGGGAACCATGGGAAGAGAGGAACTAAGGAATTTCTGGTGGTCTGCAGTTTCTCAGCTCTGCTCTTGGGTGTTCCAAGAGTATCGCCTGCGTGCATGATCATGCAGTTTCATTACTCCATGGGCAGTTTTACTGCTGATACCTGGGAACACAGCATGCAGGCAGCATTTCTCCTGGTTCTGATATGAGTCACGGATGCTTGCCCAGATTCTTGTGGTCGGGGCATTCCTTGGTTAAGGAGGAACTTCAACTGCTGATGTCTACAACGTACTTATAAGGAAACTTTTAATACATGAATGGTTTATGAGTTTGTTAGTACATTTTATTCTAATTCCATTTTATGGTAAATCAGAGTAGTATGAAGTTTTTATTGCCTCTTTCAGTCAAAGCCAGCATCAGGGGAGAAAACTCAAGCTTTATTTACTTTGGTTATATATTTTCCCATCTAGGTGAGTATGGGCAACCCTGAACTGGCTTAGAAACACCACTGGGCAGGGCAGAGTCCCTCCTCTATTTTTTTAAAATGACTCATGATATTGTCTGAAAGTGTCTGTTTGTTGTCTTTACATTAAAATGATATCTTGACAGAGTATAATAATTTTAAGTGTCACTTTCTTCCAGAACTTTGCTAATATTGCTCCACTCTTTTAAGGCATTGATGACTGTGAATAATTCTGAAGTCAGTCTAATATGTTGCTTTATTAGTTGATTTGTGTTTTTTGGGGAACCTGAAGATTTCTGGGTTTGTGCCTGAAGTTGAAAAGCTTCTCTGGGGTCTACACTGGAACAGAATCTCCATGATCAAAATCTCTAAGAACACAGAGTGTGTTTTCATCTTCAGATTCAATTCCACATGCAAAATTTTTTCTATCTACTTTGAATACATCATTGCTCCACTTGTCAATCCTCTCCTCTGGGACACCATTTGTTATTATGTTGGATTATCTTCATCTCTGCACCATGTCTATTATTTTCTCCTTTTGTCTGAACATTTGTGTCTTTTCCATTTGCATTCACTGAGATTAGCTCAGGTCTTCCTTCTATGTCTGCACTTGGATTTTTAGCTATGTCTAGTCCTTCGAATTTTTAAAAGAGTTATACTTTAGTTTGCTAATTATGATATTCTGGATTTTGTGGAAATAAGCAGGGGTAAAGGATGGAGGAATGGGAGGAAAGAGAAGGAAACCCAGGTACAGTTATGTGCACCTGTGCTGGAGAAGCTGCACCCTACACTCTGCTGACCAGTCCCTGAATGTCTGGGGCCAGGATTCCTGCCACCTGGTTGCAGGTTGCTTACATTCCTCCACAGGGTTACCCTCAGGGGTCAGATTGTTCTTTCAATTCAAGGATAGTCCTCAAATCCTCATTTCTGCTAAAGAATTAACTCTATTTTCATTTTCTCTTATTCCTCAGTCTCCCTCTTTGTAAAGTGCTCTGTTTTCTTCTCATGCTACTGGTCACAAAGAGGGAAAAACAGCAAAATCTATTGACTCATTGTTTTAAATAGTTATCTAATCACCTGCCTTTGATAATTACCTACCATCTTTCATGCATCCTTCTCATTCACTTGTTAGTTATTTACTGGGTGCCTACAACAAACTGTGCATTGGGAGGCACTAAGAGTTTAAGGACATGTGATATAGTCTCTGCTTACAGGATTTATGGTTCATGTCCTTGCCCAGCTCCGTAGTCAGCAAATACTCTCAATTTCATCTTAATTATGGTTCCCTTTCCTCTCTTCTACTACCACCCATGCCTTCCTTGTCTCTGCCATCAGCATAGTACAGCCACAGGCTCCTACATACTCTCTACCTAAGACTTCCTGGTGACAGATCCAGTCTTGATAGATAGATCTTTTAATAATCACCTTCTTCAAGGTGCTTCTCTGGCTAAGAACTTATCGGTGACTTATTATTTCTGACCCCTTAAATCCAAGCTTCCATGCCCAGGGTCTCCATCCTGTGGCCCCAGCTCTTCCTCTGCAGTGAACACAGAGGACTGGCTTGTTCAACATCTCTTCCAAATTAATTCTAGGATTCCTTCGTATGCTGTGCAAGTGAAGCAAAGAAACACCTTTCCTGACTATCATGGAGCTATAGTTCCAGCTATAATTTAAGTGTCTCCTGTTGGCTGCACCCACACTGAGGTATGTGGAAAGGGAAACTGGGCATGAGGAACCCATGTCTCTTGTCTGGATTGCGGCAGGGGCAGGGGCTCTGCTCTGGAAGTAGCGACTGCCTGGTTTGTAGACAGTGTCTTAACCTGACAGCTTCCTGATCATGACAGAGGCCTAGCTGTCTTGGCAGCCCAGCTTTGCAGAGCACTTGAGGGAGCCATTCTAGAGGCTCAGCTTAGAGACTGTTTGTCTTTTCTGTTCTCTGAGTATCATACTGCTAAGCCCTTTCTGCTTTAACTAGTTAGCGTAGCATCTCGATTCTGCAGTCATTAACCCTGACCAAGGTACTGCCTAACTTTAATTCTCATTTTCCCCCAAAGCTATCAGGCCAGTCTCCTCTTGGGCTCCAGAAGGCCACCCTATTCATCCCTGCCTTGTACTTTACTCCCCATCTCACTCTCCCCTGACGTGTAACTATGCCCTGGGCCTTCCAATTCCAGAGCAGTTTTTCTCATGTCTCCCCTGGAGTTTCTCTGATCCCTGTGGTCCTCACTAGTTCTCCTTAGCACACTGGGCAGCACAGCTCTTAGTCAGAGTGGCTTGTGGTCTCAGCTCTTCTACTCAAACTGTGATCATTGAAAACCTAGTCCTCAGTCTCCTGAGGTTGGACCACATGAGCACTGCCTTCTTTTTCAACTCCTGAATTGTTAAGACTCTAAGAAAAGCTACTTCCCAATTCAAGAGAGCCCAGCTGCTCTTAAACACATTTGATTTCAAACACTGGGGTCTCCCTATCTATTGGTCCCCACAAAGTTGACCAAGCACATGTGGACAGTTAATTTTCATTCCTGGAAAGCAGGCAGTACACCTGGCAGAGCCGACTCCAAGGGACAAGAAGCACTGATCCTCCTTAATAAAGTGTGGTATCTGCTTTATGGGCAAAGTGAACAGGTTGTATTTGTTCAATGACCCAGCCTGTCTGCCTAGACCTCCAGGCCACAGCGAAGTCCTGATGGGCGAGGGGCCAAAGACAGCTCTCAGCACAAGTTCCTAAGAAAGCTGACACCAGGCCCGGGGAACAAAGTACTCACAGCACTGGAGCCTCGGGGTGACTGGCCACTTGGCAGACACCCAAGGCCAATGTGACAACCCTTCTGCTTTGGAGAAACCAGCCATGCTCATTCCCATGCTGCAGAGGCTGTGGCATCAGGCAGACCCAGCTTCTGGAGGAGGAAACCGGTTCAGTGGCAGTCTCAGGGCACAGGGGTACTGGGGTATGCTCCACTGCTCCATACCTGTCTGTCCCTGGTCTGCGTAGCCCACTCTTCCTCCAGTAACTAAGTTCAGTGCTTGAACCACCCACAGAAAGGCTCTCCTAAAACCAGAATAGGGTCACACCTTTAATCAAGGATTGATAGAAAAAGTGGCCAGTTGACAGTTTGTGTATATAGCCTTACACACACAGCCCAGAAGCTGCAGGTGCCACTTTAAAAAACAAAGGACATAAGCAGTTTGCTTTTGAGTCAGGGATGACTCCACATTTATTCTATTGCCAGCTGACTTTGACCCCTTCAAGCACTTCTTTCACATATACACACACACTCACAAACACACACACCACTTGCACACACTGACACATACTCACTCCTGCATACACTCATGCAAATACACTCCCACACTCTTACACACACACACACACACACGCGTGCGCACACACGCACATGCACACAACTCATGTCTTGGAGACCTGATACTGGCATGCTCATTTTGGTTCTGTCCAGGCATCTCCTTGGTTCCCTGTTTCGAGTAATGGTCACTCATGTCCCCACGCTCCCCACACCCCCAGACAAACCCCACTACTGAACCCATACCATCTTGACCCTTATTTTACAAGAAAGGGAAATTGGGCAGCTCCTGAAAGGTGGGAGACTTTGGACATAATTATATTGACCCCATAATTACAAGAGATCTTTGTAGCAAATTTTCCAGAAAGTTTCTTTTCTTGATAAATCACTTTGACCTATTTATCAGATAAAAACCCAGCCGTCTGTTCCTTCGTTGCCTGGAAACTCTCAGCTGTGCTCTATACCCATTTGCAGTAGCTGTCCTTAGCCTACTTTTTTGGGTATTGTCACCCAGCTGCCTAGGCTCTATGTGACCCCTGTTGGTAATGTGGAAAAAGCACAAGATGGATGTGGTTCTGAGTCCCAGGCCTACCATAAACTAGACAAATGAATGTGGACACATAAGCGAACTTCTTCAAGCATCAACTTCTTCATGTGAAAATAGAGATTATACCTTGTGTCCAAGCGAGTTTTATGGTTGAGGTTTGCTGAGCTTGCATCTGCACAGAACCCTACACAGGGTAATGCTTCAAAGATGTGAGTTTCCTTCCCTTTTTCTTTTTTTAATTGACCTATCCTAGCTCCTTTTTGCTTGTGGATGCATGGGAGGCAGGCCAGGTATTCACATTGAACAAAGAGATAAATGTTACAATTGGGCCTCTGTGGTGCCCAACCCATAGCTGCTAGGATGCCTGGATTTGAAACAACAGGGCAATCAGAATCTAGCGCTCGACAGGGTGGGATCAGAGCATAGACCACAAATGCAAATTTGTTCTCTGGTTTCAGTTCCCGAAACTGCTCTGGGGATCCCCAAGACCAGCTCCCCAATAAGAAATGTAGCTGTGGTTGTAAATAGTGGAGAATAGCCCAAGACCATAAACAAGTGTGACAGCCAGAAACGAATGTCACTGTACCACTTGCGTCCAGCCAGAGACAGGTGCTGCGTGCTTAAAAATATACACCTGCAAATAAGTTTTTGCTTTTAGGTTTGAGGTGCATAGTTGCCATGCTTGTTAAGCTCGTTTCTTCTTTTCTGAACTTTTATTTTAAGTGTCTGTTCCTTTAAGCAAATGACAACTTCAGCAGCACTGGAAAAGAATTGATTCATTGGCAGAGCAAGCAGCAGGCCTTATTCCTGTCACTTACCAACCTATGCAGTCTTGTCAGGAAGAGACAGTAAAAAGGGAACAAGAAACTAAAGAAAATCAAATTCAACAAGTATTTACGAGTAGGCAAATTACATGTCTTAGAGATGCCTGTTGTTTAGGTATAGTTTTAATAGAGCACGTTTCCACTCTGTTTATTGATATCCACTCTAAAGGTTTTCTGGAGCTGCCATAGTAAAGTACCATAATCCAGGTTCGTTAAACACAGAAATGTGTTGTCTCACAGTTATGGAGGCTGGAAGTCTAGCATCAAGGTGCCAGCAGGGTTGGTTCCTTCTGAGGGCTGTGATGGAGAATTTGTCTTGACCTCTGACTTACCTTGTGATGGTTTCTGGCAGTCCTTGACTTTTCTTGGCTTGTAGAAGCACCACCCTAATATCTGTCTTCATGTTCACATGGTGTCCTCCATGTCTGCATGTCTGCGTACAAATCTTTCCTTTTGATAAAGATACCAGGCATATTGGATAGGGGGCCCACCCTACTCTAGTGTGACTTCCTCTTCTAATTACATTGGTAGTGACCCATTTCCAAATAGGGACACATTCTGAAGTCCTGGGAGTGAGGACTTCAACATATGAAGTTTTGAGGAACACAATTCAACCCATAACACCTACTAGGTGGCATATCTTTGCTAGATGCTGAGAGATGGAAAGATGTGTTCATGCTGACTCTGTGCTTGATTTAACGGCAATCCAGAGTGGGCTCACCCAGTAGAGCATTCTGCAAACTGGGATACAATTGGAGAGTGGGACATGGAAATGTGAATCAAGTTCCATGGGAACTTGGAGGGAGGAAACTTAGAGAAATAAAATTTGAGTATTGGATTGGGAAACACAACCTTTAAATTGCATTCTAGTGAAGCTGAGAAAGACCTGAGGCTTTGTTTACCATTTTCAAAGTCTGACATTTGTTTGACATTTTCAGAGTCATCTTCAGTGTGTTTTCAGCCTATCTACAGTGTGAAACTCTACAGTTGTTGTTAAAACTAATATACTGTGTAGCATAAGCAGCCTGGCCTAGAATTTTAAATGAAAATACTTGAAGTTTCTAATAATAAGTTATGATAAAACTATAATTCTAGTTTAAATTGTTTAAGAAATTTACTGAATTATCAGTGTTCATATGTTCATGAAAAATTGCTCTCTTAATGTGGTTTATTAATATTGTATTATGTTTAGTAAAAGAGGCATTAATTCCTATAAAATAAATAATGAAATGAAAATATTGAATTATGGGCCAAATTGTGACCCTCTCCAATGCGTATTTTGAAATCTGAACCCCTAGTATCCCAGAATGTAACTATATCAGGAGAGAGTGTCTTCAAAGAGGTCACGAAAGCTAAAATAGTCTTTGGGGTGGGCCCTAACTCAGTATGATCAAAGTTCTTATGATCTCAGTATGATCAAAGAAGAAGAGATTAGAATATACAGAGAGAGAGCCCTGGCATGTGTACACACAAAGAAAAGGCCATGTGAGGACACAGAAAGAAGGTGCCACCTACAAGCCAAGCAAAGAAGCCTCAGGAGAAACACAACCTGCTGACACCTTGATCTTGGACTTCCAGCCTCCAGAACTGTGAGAAAAAAAACCCTCTGCTGTTTAAGCTGCCCAGTCTGCAGTACTTTCTATGGCAGCCAGAGCTGACGAATACATACTGTTTTACATATATAATCCTCAGGGTTTCTGTATGTTTGCTGTTTTGCTATTTGTATTTGGTTTTGTTTGTTTCTTAATGTTTAATTCAAAAATAACACATGAATACGTATCCTTCCTACTCAAACCTCATTTCCTCTCCCATGTAGCCCTCATTACAGTTTAGAGTATGTGAGTATACATGCCTAGAGGATTCCTTTTTATAAATTATATGGTAATGTCCATATTATTTTGCAACTTATTTCTTTTACTTAATTATATAGCCCTGAAATATTTCTGTATTTTGACATTTCCTTAATGATACACTGTTAAATTATTTCCAGTGTTTGCTAGTAATGTCTTTATTTTAAAAAAAAACCCTCTGTAGGTCTGGTCTGCAGTTTAAATAGTCCAGTTTCTTTAAACTTATATAAGGAAGAGGAATGATTCTATCAACTTGAATAAACTGTCACACCTCTGATTATTGCCAAAATAACAAAAGTCCTCAGTTTCTTAAGGATTCAGCAAAGCCATATTCCTTAGTTTCATGATTTCAATGAAAAAGAAAAATGCTCCTATAGAAAAATTTACTTTTTCTAACACAACTTACACCCACACCTAAGTGGGTTTCTGATGTGTTAGTGCTTAATTCCCGAAGAAGACACTTGCTTGTTGGTGGAGCTGTACTTCTTTGGGCCTTAGCTATAGTTTTGGGACGGTGCCAGGCCTGGTGACCATTTGCATTTTATTGTGACTTGGTATGAATCTGATTGTTTTCAGTTAAAACCAACCCCTAAGCCAGAAAAAGCTGATGGCATTTATTTCAGGCATTGAATAACATGCCAGATATAGTGGACCTTCCAATTCGCTGTGCCATTTGAGAGATTTAATTGTGTGCCATAACACTTTTGATACATACTATTTTAAAAGTCCTATTTCCAAAGAATTTTTACTTCACCTGTAATCATGGATGCTTTGTCAATTATTATTTGTATGTGTTACCAATTCAATTTAATAACAAGTAGCAATTACTTGAAGTCTAAAGCAAAAGCAAACACAATAATCTGAAAGGACAATTGCTGATTTTAAAATATCTATGAATTTTATTTAAAAATCAATTTGAGGGAAACAGTGTGCAGAATGTCCTAATGCAAGCTGATGTTAAGTACCTATTAGGTTGTGGGTACACTACACAACTTTAAATACAGTGATAATGTAAAGATCATTTTTTTTTCAGATATTCACAGTACCAATTAAATTGTGAACTCTGTGGTTTTAACACACAAAAAAATGAAAGCTTCTATTTTAAGTTGTTATCAACACTCCCACACTTACCTCTGAAGCTCCACCAGGTTCTCTGCAGATGACAAATCCACCATGAAGCTGCTCTTTAAATTAGTAGAGCAGATCTCTGAAACCCCTAACCAGTAGCAGTAACACAGTGGTAGAATCAACAGTAACAGCATGAGTACTTGTTATCCAGCTTCCTAAATGAGACATCTGCAATTAAAGTCTACAGGATTTTTGGTGTTTATAGGAATTTGAACTTGAGGAAAGCCTCCATAGGTGTTCTCATAGTTGAGGTTCTCCTTCTCCTGCTGGATCAACTGTCCTTGTAGGCAAGAAAATCCTTCTCCATTTATGCACCAGCTGCAGAAGGTAAAGCACCTCTGTTTGGTGCCCAGCCCACTTGATGGGACCACTTTCTAACCTTGTAGCCAAGGATTTGGTTCCAAAATTCAATCACAACATCACTTTGGCTCTCCTTTTTCTCTTAGGAAGTTTGGAACTGGGATCTTGCAAAAGCACAGTGTCTGGTGGTTCCTTCCATGAGGGCAGGAGGCACAGCAGAAAGGGTTTAGGTGCCAGACTGGCATGGGCTCAGTTCTGGGTTCCTACACTCACTAACTGTGGAATCTTGGGGAAATTATTTAATCTCTTTAAGACCTAGTGTCTTCAACTGAAAAATAGCCCCAATGCTACCCACAGCACAGGGTTATTGTAGTGATTAAAAAATACACATACTACATGCCCCAGGGAGGTTCATTTTCTTCCTCTGGATGAGTAAGCACAGCGCCTCCATTTAGGTCAGGCTCACCAGCCCAGTCAGAATCAGATCCAGTGGATCATAAACACCTTGATCATCAAGGCTTATCACAGTCAAACTCCCCGTGAACATAAAACATCATGTGACAAACAGGGCACCCAATGGCTGACCAGCCACCACTCTAACTGCTGCTGTCTGTGGATCCAGACAATTGTAGTGACTGCAGAGCTAGAAAAAAATGACACATTGCCATTATTTATTTATTTATTTATATCCAATCTTTATTATATTTTTTCCATTACCATTTAGTTCCCTTAGACCCAGCAATCACCACACTGTTGTCCATGTCTATGAGTCTTTTTTCCCTTCTGTTCAATTCTGCCACCCCTCACTCCCCACTAGCTGTCATCTACTCTCCATCTACGAGTCTGTCCCAATTTTTCTTGTTAGTTCAGTTTATTCATTAGATTCCACATATGAGTGAAATCATATGGTATTGCCTTTCTCTGACTGGCTTATTTCATGTAGCATTATGTTCCCCAGGTCCATCCATACTGTCGCAAAGGGCAAAACTTTCTTTACAGTAAAGTAGAATTCCATTGTGTAAATGTCCCATATTCGTTTTATTCACTAGTTTAATAATGGATACTTGGGGGGCTTCCATATCTTGGAGATTGTAAATAACGTTGCAATGAACACAGAGGTGTGTATGTTCTTTCAAATTAGTGTTTTAGGTTCCTTTGGATATATTCCCAGAAGTGGGATCCTGGGTCAAAACGCAGATCCATTTTTAATTTCTTGAGGTATCTCCATACTGCTTTCCACAGTGGCTGCACCAGTCTGCACTCCCACCAGCAGTGCAGAAGGCTTCCCCTTTCTTCACATCCCCACCAGCACTTGTTGTTTGTTGATCTGTTGATGATAGCCATTCTGACAGGTGCAAGATGATATCTCATTGTGGTTTTAATTTGTATTTCTCTGATGATTAGTGACATTGAGCATATTTTCATATGTCTATTGATCATCTATATGTCCTCCTTGGAGAAGTGTCTATATAGATCCTTTGCCCATTTTTTAATTGGGTTGGTTGATTTTTGGTGTTGAGTTTTGTAAGTTCTTTATAAATTTTGGACATTAACCCCTTATCAGATGTATTGGCGCTTATGTTCTCCATTCTGTAGGTATCTTTTAATTTTGTTGATGATTTCCTTTTCTGTGCAAAACATTTTTAGTTTAATGTAGCCCTATTTGTTAATTTTTTCTTTTGTTTCCCTTGCCTAGGGAGATAGAGTCAACAAAAAATTGCTACAAGCAATGTCCAAGATTTTGCTCTCTATGTTTTCTTCTACGATTTTTATAGTTTGGTGTCTAACACTTAAGTCAATCATGCATTTTGAATTTATTCCTATGTGTGGTGTAAGACGGTGGCCTAGTTTCATTTTTCTGCACATATCTGTCCAATTTTCCCAACACCTTTTATTGAATAGACTATCTTCAGACTATTGTATGTTCTTGCTTCCTCTGTTGAATATTAATTGACTATAAAGATGTGGGTTTATTTTGGGGCTCTCTATTCTGTTCCCTGCTATGTGTCTGTTTTTATGCCAGTACTATGCTCTTTTGATTACTGTGGCCTCATAGCATAATTTGATATTAGGTAGTGTGATTCCTCCAACTTTGTTCTTCTTTCTCAGGATTGCAGTTTCTGTGCATATATATTTTTGAAATATTTGTTCTAGTTCTGTGAATTACAACATTGGAATCTTGATAGGAATTGTATTGAATATATAGATTGCTTTGGGTAGTATGGACATTTTAATGATGTTAATTCTTCCTATCCATGAACATGGTACGTGCTTCCACTTATTTGTATCTTCTTCTATTTCTTTCTTCAGTGTTTATAATTTTCTGAGAACAGGTCTTTTACATCCTTGGTTAGGTTTATTCCTAGGTATTTTATTCTTTTTGAAGCAATTGTGAATGGGATTATTTTCTTAATTTCTCTTTCTGTTAGTTCTTATTGGCAAGTAAAAATGCAACTGATTTCTGGATATTAATTTTGCATCCTGCTACTTTGTTGAATTCCTTTGTCATTTCTAGTAGTTTCTTGGTGGAATCTTTGGGGTTCTCTATGTACGGTATCATGTCATCTGCAGATAAAGACAGTTTTACTACTTCCTTTCCATTTTGGATGCTTTTTATTTCTTCTTCTTGTCTGATTGCTGTGTCTGGGACTTCCAGTATTATGTTGAATAAGAGAGGTGAAAAGCAGACATTTCTTGTCTTGTAGGGAACATTTGTAATTTTTGCCAGTTAAGTATGATGCTGACAGTGGTTTGTAATATATGGCCTTTATTATGTTTGGGTATGTGTCCTCTAATCTCACTTTGCTGAGAGTTTTTATCATAAATTGGTACTGGGTTTTATCAAATGCTTTTTCTGCATCTATTGATATGATTATATGGTTTTTATTGTTCATTTTGTTTATGTGGTGAATCACATTTATTGATTTACAGATGTTGTACCAACCTTGCATTCCCAGAATAAATCCCACTTTATCATGATGCATGATCTTTTTGATGCATTGCTGTATTTGATTTGCTAATATTTTGTTGAGGATTTTAGCATACATGTTCATCAAGGATATTGGCCTATAATTTCCTTTCTTTGTAGTGTCTTTATCTGGTGTAAAATGAGTTTGGTAGCCTTCTCTCCTTTTGAATTTTATGAAATAGTTTGAGAAAAAGTGTTCTTCTCTGAATATTTGGTAAAATTAACCTGTAAAGCCATCAGATCCAGGGCTTTTGTTTGTTGGGAGTTTTTTTGATTACTTCTTCAGTTTCACTAGGTGTAATATGTCTGTTCAGATTCTCTGATTCTTCCTGATTTAGTTTTGGAAGATTAAAATTCCATTTCATCCAGGTTGTCCGGTTTGTTGGCATATAGTTGTTCATAATATTTTCTTACAATACTTTGTATTTTTTTGGTGTCTGTTAGTTTTTATTTCTCCTCTTTCATTTCTGATTTTATTTAGTTGGGTCCTTTCTCTATTTTTCTTGATGAGTCTGATTGAAGGTTTGTCAATCCTGTTTATCTTTTCAAAGAACCACCTCTTGGATTCATTGATCTTTTTTATTGTTTTTTTTTAAGACTCTGTTTCATTTATTTATCCTTTGATATTTATTATTTCCTTTCTTCTACTCACTTCGGGCTTTGCCTGTTGTTCTTTTTCAAGTTCTTTTAAGTGTGAAGTTAGATTGTTTATTTGAGTTTCTTTTTGTTTTTTGAGATAGGCCTGTAATGGTATGAATTTCCTTGCTAGGATTGCTTTCCCAGTGTCCCAAAGATTTTGGACTGTTGTGTCCTCAGTTTCGTTTGTTTCCAGGTATCTTTTGATTTCTTCCTTGATCTCACTGTTGGCCCATTCATTGTTTAATAACATATCGTTCAGCTCCCATGTCTTTGCATGTTTTTCAGTGTTCTTCTTGTGATTGATTTCTTGTTTCATAGCATTGTGGTCAGAGAAGATGCTTGATATGATTTCAATCTTGTTAAACTTATTGAGACTTGTTTTGTGCCCTAATACATGGTTTATCTTAGAAAACATTCTATGTGCACTTGGAAAGCATGTATATTCTGCTACTTTGGGATGAAATGCTCTGAAGAGAACAGTTAAATCCACTTACTCTAGCAGCCATTTAAGGCTGCTGTTTTCTTGTTGATTTTATGTTTGAAAGACCTATCCATTGAAGGCAATCGGTGTTAAAATCCCCAATTATGACTGTATTTCTGCTGATCTCTCCCTTAATGTCCATTAAGATTTGCTTCACATATTTAGGTGCTCCTATGTTGGGTGCATAAATGTTTACTAGGTTTATATCCTTTTGTCCGATTGTTCCCTTTATGTAGTGTCCTTCTTTGTCTCTTACTAATGCCTTGGTTTTAAAGTCTCTTTTGTCAGAGATAAGTACTGCTGCCCCAACTTTTTTTCCCTTTCCATTTGCATGAAATATCTTTTTCCATCCCTTTACTTTTAGTTTGTATGTATCTTTCAATCTGAGATGGGTCTCTTGAAGGCAGCATACATATGGGTCTTGTTTTCTTACCCATTCAGCTACCCTATGTCTTTTGGTTGGAACATTTAAGCCACTTACATTTTAGATGATTATTAATAGATATGTATTTAGTGCCATTTTATTGTTAGGGTATTTTCTTCTGCTTTTTTTCCCTTTCTCTTTTTCTTCTTCTTAAAGCAAGCCCTTGAACATTTGTTGCAGTACTTGTTTGATGTAAAGAATCTCTTTAGCTTCTTCTTGTCTGGTTAGCTCCTTATTTTTCCTTTGATTTTAAGTGATAGCACTGCTGGGTAAAGTAGCTTTGGTTGTAGGTCTTTGCTTTATTTATTTATTTATTTATTTAAATTTATAAATCATGTTTATTCTATTACAGTTGTCTCAATTTTTACCTTTTTACCCCCCTCTACCCATCCCAACCCCACCCCCCTGCTCACAGTCAATTCCCACTCTGTTGTCCATGTCCAAGGGTCATTCATACATGTTCTTTGTCTAGTCCCTTCCTCTTCTTTCCACCATTGTCCTCTTTCCCCATCCTCTCTGGTCACTTTCAGTCTGCTCCATGTTTCCATGCCTGTGGTTTATTTTGTTCATTAGTTTATTTTGTTGAATACATTCCACTTATAGGTGAGATCATACGGTATTTGTCTTTCATCACCTGGCTTATTTCACTTAGCTTAATATTCTCCAGTTCCATTCATGTTGTCGCAAAAGGTAGGAGTTCCATCTCTCTCTCTCTCTCTCTCTCTCTCTCTCTTTTTCTTTCTTAAATGCAGTATGATTTTGTTTATTTTTTAAATGTCAAAGTTAATTATAAAATATTTAAAAAATTATCTTCATTATAAAGTCTCAGCAATTAAACCAACATGACACTAGCATAGAAATAATCAAGTAGATCAATGAAATATAATGAGCATTCTAGAGACAAACGTATATATCTGTCTAACATTATAATATATGATTAAGTTGATATTTCAAATCAATGGGTAAGATATGGCTTATTCAACAAATAAGGTGCATGGACCACTATTACTTGAAATAAAACAAATATAGAGCCCTATTTCACACATTATACAAGAAATATTCAGGTGAGTTAAAAATCTATAAGTAGAATCTAAGGAGTTTTAGAAGAAAAAGAACTAATATTTTTCATGATCTGAAGTAAAATATTCAAAAATGGAAGTTATAAAGTAAATATTGACAATATGACTATATTAAACATTTAACTATATAGTAATATACATATAAAAAAAGTTAAAGGACAAGGAATAGAATAGAAAAGTATTTTCAACTCATCTAAAACAAGGTCAATAGGGATTTTTTTAGGGAAAAAAGTTCTACAAACCTTTAATCAAAAAATGGATAAAGAATACCAAGAAGACATTTAAAGCTTTTTAAAAATAATAGAAATAGGCAAGAAGTATACAAAAACTGGTTTAGTTTCAATAAATAATAAATGAACAATTAAAATGACACTTCATTGTCACAATCAGATTAATAAGATTAAAAATATTGGTAATATCAAGTATTGGTGACTGTGAAAGGACCTGGGTATTCACAGACTCATTTTCTTCCTCTTCTTAAAGCAGTCCCTTTAGCATATTTTGCAGTGCTGGTTTGGTGGAGGTGTGTTATCTTAGCCTTCTTTTGTCTGGGAAACTCCTTATTTCCCCTTCTATTTTAATTGAGAGCCTTGCTGGGTAGAGCAGTCGTGGTTGCAGGCCCTTGCCTTTCATGACTTGGAATATTTCTTGCCATTCCCTTCTGGCTTGCAGTGTTTCTCTTGAGAAGTCAGCTCTTCGCCATACCGGGGCTCGCTTGTATGTTGCTACCTCTTTCTCCCTTGCTGCCTTTGGGATTCTCTGTTTGTCTTTGCTATTTGCCCTTCTAAGGATGATGTGTCTTGGCGTGGGCCTCATTGGGTTCATTTTGAATGGGACCCTCTATGCTTCCTAGAGCTGTGTGACTTTTTCTCTCTTCCAATTAGAAAAGTTTTTCATCATTACTTTTTCAAACAGGTTCTCTATCCCTTGTTCCTCCTCTTCTCCTTCTGGTATCCCTATTATATGGATATATTTACGTTTCAGGTTGTCCTGCGTTTCCCTCAATGCCTCTTCATTCTTTTTGGGTCTTTTTTCATTTTCTTGCTCTTTCTGGGAGCTTTTTCCTACTTTATCCTCCAGCTCTCTGATTTGTTCCTCTGCTTCATCTAGCCTGCTTTGGATTCCTTCTACTGTGTTCTTCAATCCAGAAATTGTGTTCTTCATTCCCTCTTATCTCTTATTGACAGTTTCTATGTCCTTTTTCATGCTGATATAGTTTGCAGTAAGTTCCTCATAGTTTCCCTGTAGTTTTTGGTAATTCTCTCTGAGCTCACTGAGCTCATTGAGCTTCCTTAGACCTGTTGTGTTGAACTCAATATATGATAGTTCACCCGCCTCGATTTCATTTAGTCCCCTTCTGGGCATCCTCCTTTCCCTTCAATTAGGGGGTGTTTCTTTGTCTTCCCATTATTTGTGAGAGTCTTCTTTTATGCTTCTGCTTCTTAAATTGATCAGTCTTGATTTCCTGACTTTGTGGTGTGAGCTTCTATGGTAGGAGACTGCTGTTTTTTCTTTCTGGATCTGCCTCTGATGATGTCAGATGTTGTCCCCGTCTGACCTCAGGCAGTCTGACTGAGACTTCCAGGAATCTACTGTCTGTGGCTGTCTCCTTCAGCTGTTAATATTGTCACTCTGCACTCAGCTGTGAGGCTTAGACACTACAGGGTGGGGCAGAGTCCCTCCTGAGGGCAGGGTTATCATGTTCTCTCAGGTTGTTGCCATTCAGGGGAATGGTCTGCCTGAGCCAGATTGCTGCTGCCATATGGGGGAGGAGTTAGCACTGGTATACCGCTGGCTACTCTCTCCCTAAAGCCTCCATCTCCAGTCTCTCCTCAAGTGTTCTAGACCACGCTGCACCCCCTTTAGCCACGGATCGACTATCTGTGGCTGCCACTCTGTACTCAGCAGGCCAAGTCCTTCCTGGGGATGGGGCTATTGTGTCATCTCACCCTGCTGCCATACGTGCGAGGAGTCCGCACTGGGATCCTGCCGGCTACTCTCTCTGTTCTCTCCCCAAAGCCTCCGTCCCCTGTCTCTCCTCAAGTGTCTCCAGACCTCTCTGTGCCCCCTTAGTGAGGGACGTACTATCTGTGGCTGCCACTCTGCACCGAACAGGTGGCCGAGACAGCACAGTGCAGGGTGGAAGCCCACCTGAGGGTGGGGCAATTGGGTCCTCTGACGCCACTGGCACTCAGGGGAGTGGTCTGCCTGAGCAAGATGTCTGCTGCCAGATGGGGAATGAGTCAGCACTGGGGTCTCACCGGCTAATCTCTCAGTTCTCTCCCCAAAGCCTCCTTCCCCAGTCTCTCAGTCTCTTGCCCACTCTGCCCCAGCTTTTGCTGGAGCCCAGGGTAAGTGGCTGAAAATAAAAACGTATGCATTGGCCCTTTAAAAGGCTCTTTGCCTCTTTACAAATGTTGTTCCCTCCCACGGGAAGAATGTCCTCCGTGGGGCACACCATAAGTGCTCCTTAAATCATAGCAAGTGATATACATAGAGAAAGCCTATAAGTAGTTATTGGCAATGTTGATAATCAATACCTGGGAGCCAGTTTTATTTTAAAAGACTCGACCTTCAAGGTTCGCCTATGGTGTTGGGAAGATTGCTGGTGACATTAGATCCCTCTCTTTTTCAGACCCTGGGACCAAGGGCTCCTCTGGGGTGACTTGGGTCAGAGTGGAACTATGTTTCTCTGCCTACATGTAACCTTGTGGGGGGAGCAGCGCTCTACATGACACCTAGGGGGGAAGCATGAAGAACACCAGTGTTTGCAGCTAAGCATCGTGGCAGACAAAGGGAGTCCCTGCCAAAATGTGACTCCCTGCACCCAGTTCACCTGGGTGCTTGCTTTCAATGCAGATTTTATGGGCCCCACCTCCACGCCACCTCACCAAGCTGCCTGGGGCAGCTGGGAGTCCTTTTGCGTGCTGAATTCTGAGCCTTGCTTTCCACTTGGGAAGCCGGGGAGACCTTGGTGGGAGTAGGAATGGCAAGGAGGCATCTGCCTGTAGGCAGCTCCTCATTAGCAAGGAATCCTGACCCATTTGTATTTTTCCCAGTGGCACATGCACCTGCTCTGTAAGCACTCCCCAGGCTCCAGCTAAGGACTCGCTTATCCTTGCCTGATGGTGGGATGACCGAAGCTCTTTCCTCCGGGAAATACCACACACACTGCTTCAACAACGCCTTTCCTGGAGCTCAAAGATGAGGCAAGAGGTGACCACATTTTAAACATGCCATGTACCTTGAAAACATGGCGGCATTTCTACAAACAGCACCCAAAAAAGCAACAAAGCGAGGGGCATACAAAACAACCCAACTTCTCAGTGGAGGGATCCAGTGGACAAATGCTGGGAGGCCTCTCCATGGCGGCTGACCCTGCCTAGAAGTGGGGTGTGACCAGCTTGGGAGGAATACTGTCAGCAAAGAGCCACAGAAGATCTAGGTCAGGTCTCCTGGCTGCATGAGAGACTGGGTGCTCTGACCTACATCTAAGGTAGTTTTCCACACTCTCAGGAAATCCATGCCCCCCTCCCCGGCAATGAATTGGGGACTGTGCTAGGATCAGAAAAGTCCCTGTCGATTTCTAGAGTTTTAAGGATCTGGAAATCCTGCAGCTGGCTGGGAACCAATGCTGATTACTTTAAATGAAGAAAAGGGTGCATCTGAGCATCTGGCCTAGAAGTCAACTTAATCTGTCTGTAGCATAATTGGTTTGGGAAGACCTGGAAGACAAATTGAGGCTGGCGGGTGTAAACAGAAGAAAAGGTGGCAGAAGGGGAGCCAGATGGATGACCTCAGACATGAAACACATGAACAAAAGCTGCTTGGGAGAGCAGAGGATCTCATTTGCGTCTGGGCCCAGAACCGGACCGGCATGAGGGGCGTCCTTGGCCTGGAGGCCTCTACACCCAGTGTCTGGCCCCCAGCACAGAGCCTGCCCCCGAATAGCAGGAACCAAAATCACCGTTCACTCAATCATGCAATCCCCTGAGCACACTGTGACAGGTGGCCCCAAATTGCCCTTGTTAGCGGATCAGGAACACAAACAAATCATGAACAAACTCACGGTCCCTTAGAGAATTTAGGCTCAACGCTGAGGCAAGGGTGTGAGCAGAGCAAAGATCAGGGGAAGCTGACTTCGTGGTCACTGTATGTAGTTGTTCTGAGGCAGAGCGTCTTGTATGTGGTGGGCCAACAGAGTGCGTTGATGACAAGGATGCCTGTGGTTGGTGTAAAGACATCTCCTTTATCTGATGAAGCCTTAGTGCAGCAAGGAGGGAATCAGGAGCTACAAAGGTCAATTGCTGAACCAAAGGTCATCTGTCAGCGGAAGTCAAACAGGCATGACTTCTATCTCTCCCCAACAGGTACTTACAATGAAAAAGGAAAACTTTCATTTGCTTACAAGCACTGAAAACATTTTCCAAGAATATCCCAAAGAGCCTGGGACAGACCGTGGCAGTGAGAGGGGACACTCAGCCAGGCACATGGAACAGCACAGCGGTGAATAATTACACCGCTCCTTCCAAAGCTGAAATATGTGACCCCCCAAATAAGCCTCCTTGAGTCTCCTTCTGATGGCCCCTGCTTTAGGACATCCCTCCCACATCTGTCACCACAGCTTTGTTTTCTGAGTCTTCTTTCTTTTGCAGTTTGCACCCTGTGCAGTCACATTTCATGCTTCCAAAAATGAAAAATCAAAATGCCAGCTTTCATCTCGTTGGGGGAAATTAGTTTTGTTTCTCCCATAACTCATAAGCAAGCTTCAGCTGCAAACAGACAATTAATTAGCAACTCCAGAAGCAAATGAACTTCAGTTCCTAAGGCTACCGAGGGAGATTTGGCAGTTCTGATTTTGGGAAGGGGAGGTAGACACCCTCAGGGGAGTGTGAGGTGCAGGTTATTTAACCATTTTCGGTTGAAGGAAGGATGTCCACAACTTTGCCAGGTGTGGCCCCAGTTCATGCCAGTTGTCACAGGGTAATTATTAAGAGCACCCTCTCACTGTAAAGTGCCCCGGTTTGGTTGGTAAACAATATCATGACTCAAATAAGGGTGAAAATGAAATAGGAGCAAAAGCTTGCTTTGTGAAAGAAACCAGACAAGAAAAGGCTGCATATCACATGATTCCATTGTATGAAATGTCCAGAATAGGCAAACACATAGAGACAGAGAGCAGACTCGTGATTGCCAGGGGCTGGAAGTACATGGGGAAGAATGGGGAGTGACTACAAGTGGGTAAGAGATTTCTTCTGGGGGCAAGAAAAATGTCCTAAAGTTGATCATGGTGATGGTGGCAAAGACTCTGTGAATACACCGAAAACCATTGAACTGGAATTGTATGCTATGTGAATTATAGCTCAATAAAACAACTATAGTAAAGCAAAAGTTTAAAAGAGTTCAACCACAAAAATAGAAGGGAAAAACAAAGGAGCTTGTGCTTTCTGCCATCGAGCACTCCAGAAAAAGGCTGATTGTTCGTTTTGAGGGGTGTGATGACTCCGGTTGGCCTCTGGAGGGCCCCTTGCACCCAACTCCTGCAAGTTCATGAGCCTTGTTGGAGCAAGAAAAGCAGGGGGAGGCTCCGCAGGGTCATTGTTGGGAATCAAGGTATGCGGAATGGCCTTTAAATGGGGGAGGGTGTCGGTGGGGCATCAGCATCCTCAAGGCGGAGACAGGCGGGTGCATTAGGAGCAAAAATGATGGGCTGGAGGGAAGATGGCAGAAGGTCCTGAGTAAGACCTACTCCACCGTTGTCATGTTCATTGTCAGTGGGTCCCCATTTAGCGGGGAAGGGAGAGGTTACAGGGTGAGAGTGGAGGTAGGTGTGAGGGTAGGACTTCATCCCCCAGAGGAACGAAGCCCATTATCCCACATGTAGGCCAGGGTGGGGACGGGACTGCCCACTTACGTCAGGAACTCTAGGGAGCAAAAGGCCACCGTGAAGCATTCACCTGACAGGAGTACCCCTCAGCCCAGGTCCTTTGAAAGAGACTATGGGACCTAGAGAGCACCCCATTCCCAGACTGTCTGCCAGCACTGGGACCCTCATTCAAGGGAGGGGGAGTTGAGCTTGAAATTTTGAAAAGACTGAAAATTTGCTTTGTACATTTTTATATCCCCAGCCCCAGGGGCAGGGTCTGACTCGGAGCAGGGGCTTTTTGGGTGGATGCATAAATGGGCGTGGTGGGGGGAGGGTGGACAACACACACAGGGTCACACGAGCCACAAAGGAGTTTCCCAGTGCGGGGTCCCCACCCAAGGCCAGGGCACTGGGTCGAGGCCACCCACAGAGGGTGTTCTGTGCCTGAAAGAGCAAGGTCCAAGGCCAAAGAGGTAGGTGATGCAGGGGTGACAGGGGTCTGCGCTCTTTGCAGACCAGAGCCAGGGAAGGCGTTCTAACCCAGGAGCTGGGGCAGGCACTGAACCCCAGTGTCCACGCACTCAGGGTGGGGAGGAGACAGACCTGTTCTCCCGCGTGGGCCTTTCCTCAGCACGCGGAAAGGAAAACCTAGCTCTCGGGTGAGGGTAGGATCAATGTGAATTTTGTTCATCACTCTGCCCGCAAGGGTCCAGCACAATGACTGGCATAGGGAAGGCACACAATGAGTGCTCCTAGGAATGAATGAATGAAGGAATGAATGAATGAATGAGTCTAGGAAAACCAGATCTGAGCTGGGCCAAATGATTCATAGGCTACATCTGAATACATGCATTCTTAGGCTATAACGCTGGCCTTTGCCTGGTCTGTCTGGAACCAGAGTTCCACATAAATTCCCATAAACCACCCAGTGGCCTTTCCCCTGGACAGCGCTGAGAGCTGACAATGGCGAGCCCGGCTAATTTCACAAGGAGGGAGATTTCTGGGAGCTCCATCCCCACCCCCTACACCACGTGCACGAACTCGGGGCAGACAATGCAGAGAAGGAACAGCATGGAAACACAGAGCACAGCCCTCCACAGAGGCCGGCATGTTAGGCCACAGTGACAGTGTCCCTCTGACACTTGGAGACCCAGAAGGGTGTGTTGGGCTTAGGGGTGAGTCCAGGAATGAGTGATATGGAGCTGGAGAATCTGCAATTGAGCAACTCATCAGACTGTCCCAGCTTTTTCACATTTGTGTATCTACTTTTTCCTACGATGCAAGGTCTTGGCCTCACTGTCCTTTTTTTTTTTTTTTTTTTTTTTTTTTTATTGGGGTCAAGGGAACCTGCCAAGAAAAGGGCAGTTGGGACTGGGTGGGAGGTTGAGCAAAAGGAGCCGCGGTGCCACCCCGCGGGAAAGGGGAAGGAGATGCTCACAAACCCGTCCCTAACCCTAAGCCCCTGCCCACAGTGGTTGGTCTCACCTCCTGGGAGGAAGAAGGTCAGGAGGGTTTCTTTTTCACTTGTGGGTTTGGAGTTCTCTCTAAGCTCAAGCTGTTGAAAGCACTTGTGAACTTGTTATTCTTTGTTTTAAATTCTCTTGAGATGAACTCCACGGAATCTTAGGATTTTATAACAAAAGGGAAAAAGGATAAGAACTTCAAAGTCCGTCTCTTCATTTAGAGTTAGAGGAAGAGATGGCTAGTGATTGAACTCCCAGCCCAACACACACACATGATCTGTCTCTCTCTCTCTGTCTCTCTGTGGGTCTGTGTGTGTGTCTCTCTCTCACACACACACCGCCCCCCTACAGAAAGTAAACAGTAGGAAGGACAAACTTGCCTATGTTAAAGACCAACGAAAGGCCATCACTTTGGCATCCTGTTAATGGCTGCTCAGCTCACATCAAGAGGGCCAGCTGTGCCCCATGGTTGGAGACCCCAGGGGAACCCTGTCAGCTTTTTGCCACTGTGTGTTGGAGTCCCAACCATGAGGTGCCTCCCCACTGCTGGAGAACTTGGGAATTGTTCTTGGAGTAAAACTAGAAAAATCCACACAAAAAAGATGGGAGTAGCCATGTGCGGGAATTGTTGGTGGAATGTGTGACCAAAGAAATTGGAATTATCCAAAACTCAAAGCGACTCATGTTGGTGGGCAGGGTTTTGATCGTGCTGCTTGCAGGAGGGCAGCAGACTCCCCAGAAGACTGTGAGGCCTGAGGCCCTGTGGGGAGCGGAGAGGTCAGGACGCCAAGCTGGCTGTGCACCGCCAGTGGGAGGGAGGTGCTCCAAGAAATCCTAAAGCTGCCAAGCCAGGCTGCTCCTGGAGTCGGGCTCGGAGAAGGGGGCCCCTCTCAGTGCCTGAGCTGGACGACTTTCCCAAAGATGCACTACCGCCTGCGCTGGATTGTCTGCCGTGGGGCTCTGCCTACACAGGGTGTATGCACAGTGCTGGTGGTGGCCTCCCTTTCTGGGTTACATGTCTCATTGTTAATATATAACTTCTTGCTTTGGGGGTGGAGCCAGGTGGAGTGTAACTAGCAAGAGAGAACCCAAGACAAGGAGCTGTGGTCTCCTCTCTGTTTCCTAGGGAGCGTTCACCAATTATCACAAACTTGGTGGCCTAAACAACTCTCCTGTGGCCTCTCAGAGTTCTGGGATCCCAAGGCCAAAATCAGGCTGTCCGCAGGGTCACGCTCCCTTGGAGGGCTCCAGAGGAGAATCCTTGTTTTCCTCTCCCAGCTTCCGGTGGCTCTAATGTTTCTTGGCTTGTGGCCACATCACTTCAGTTTCTGCCTCCACCTCCACGTGGCCTCTTCTCCTGTGTGTCTGGGTCTCAGACCTCCATTTGCTTCTTTCATTAGGAAGCTGTTGGTGGATTTAGAACCACCCTAAATCCAAGATGCTTTCATCTTACGAGCCTAAGCTTATTACATCTGCAAAGACGCTTTCCCCAGAGAAGGTTACATTCACAGGTTCTGGGGGTTAGGACTTGGGCATATCTCTTGGGGGTGGGGTCACAACTGAGCCCACCACACTGACACACATCAGGGTCCCAAGCCTGCAATGTGGTGCGAGTGTCTGGGGGGTGCAAACTTCCTCAGGGAGAGCCAACACGTGGGACCTCCTGGGGCAAACTACCTCCACCAAGGAATCCACCAAGGACTGGGTAGTGGTGGCTTGTGATTGCTTGTTAGGATCAGTCAGATGTCAGCACTGGCTGCAGTCATTTGAAGGCATAACTGGGTTTGGAGGATCTGCTTCCAATGTGTCTCGTTCATGTGGTTGGCAAGTGGGTTCCTCTCCACAATAATACTTCAGTGACTTTCTTACCTGCAGCTGACTTCCCCGAGAGTGCCTGCTACCCACAAGATCAAGTACCTGCAACGCCTTTTATGACCTCGTCTCAGATGTCACACTTTGTCACTTCCGCAATATTATATTAGACACAGACAAATCTGATCCATGGGAAGGAACTACACAAGGAGTGGATTCCAGGAGGTGAGAAACACCTCGGAGGCTGACTACCACAGCTTCAAACTTTCAAATGAACTATGGAAAAATGGAGTGTCATGATTAGAGGGGTAGATTCTAGAGCCAGATTGTCTCGTTCAAATCCTAGTTCATCCACATATAATGGTTTCCTGAAATGTCACCATGTATATAATCTGAGTAGGTACTTAACCGATACGTATCACACTCTCGCCGTCTATAATATGAGAAGGAAAATAGGAACCAGCTTACAGGGCTATTGTGAGCTTTCAATGAGTAAATGTATACGAGGTGCCGGAATACAACCTGGCCTAAAATAAGTGTTATATAAGTAAGAGCTATTATTATTTTTAATATTGAAGTCAGAAAGCTGACTAATGAAACAATTATTTAACAGTTGGTGACATAGTATAATTTGAATCGTGTAGAAAACTATTGATATATATGAACAAAAAGTTAAATATTTTGTTAATGTCATTGGTTTCTGGGTCATGGTGTTATGAGGGGTGACTTTTAGTCTTTTTCTTTCTACTTTTATGGCATTCATGTTTTCTGTTGGGAGCACTATTTGTTGTATAATCAGAAAAATAATAAATTATTTTGTAAACATTCACTGTGTAACAGGAAATACTCAACCATTTCATTTGTTTACATCAACAAATATGTAGAGTCACTACCTTGGAAATGATCTAGTTAAAATATAAATACTCGTTACTTCCACCTCAGACTTAAAAAAAGACCCATGTAACCAAATGCAGGTCCAGCTACCTGCCGCTTTGAAAGTCAGCGCTCTACAGGCAGGTGCTGATGTAGAGGAAACTGGTTTTATTGAGATGCCAACAACCTGGGTGATCAGAGACTCTTGTCTCAAAGCCTATCTTAGCATCTCAGACGTCCCGGCTAGTTAATATAGGGGAACCATGGGAAGAGAGGAACTAAGGAATTTCTGGTGATCTGCAGTTTCTCAGCTCTGCTCTTGGGTGTTCCAAGAGTATCGCCTGCGTGCATGATCATGCAGTTTCATTACTCCATGGGCAGTTTTACTGCTGATACCTGGGAACACAGCATGCAGGCAGCATTTCTCCTGGTTCTGATATGAGTCACGGATGCTTGCCCAGATTCTTGTGGTCGGGGCATTCCTTGGTTAAGGAGGAACTTCAACTGCTGATGTCTACAACGTACTTATAAGGAAACTTTTAATACATGAATGTTTTATGAGTTTGTTAGTACATTTTATTCTAATTCCATTTTATGGTAAATCAGAGTAGTATGAAGTTTTTATTGCCTCTTTCAGTCAAAGCCAGCATCAGGGGAGAAAACTCAAGCTTTATTTACTTTGGTTATATATTTTCCCATCTAGGTGAGTATGGGCTACCCTGAACTGGGTTATAGTGACATGAACTTCAGCAAACATTTTTGATAATCACAGTGTGCAGAGTACTGTCTGTGGTAGGTACTGGAAGGGAATGGGGCTTGAAGTTTATTGTGATATTTATTTGAAGAAAGATATTTGATGCTATGATATTTGTGGCTCTCTATGCCCTTAATTTGCTGAGTTAACCCCAAGACTGATTTCACACTGTAGCTAGCCACCCACCCACACAAGCAAAGAGGCAGATGAACCAAGTTAAAAGAAGATCCTAGTTGCAAACCTGGTATAAATCACATGGCCCAGATAGTCTGGATCAGGCCCTTCCCAGGCTCTCCAGCAAATGTTTATTCCAACCAATATGGATTCCAGGTGGTGGTGGTGGGGTGGTTGTGGTAGGGGGTTTAATTCTTGTATGCAAGACTTCTCTTTCAGTTTATCAGGAAAAAGATTCCTCTTTATTTCTAAAACAAATCCAGTCAGTCAAATATTTACCTTTATTTTTTCTTTAGAATTATGATAATTTTACAGAAAACTTCTAAGTATAATACACAGGTCCCTTATATCCTGCAGGCAGTTTTTATCAACACTAACATATTTCGTTGCCATAGTGCATTTGTTAAAACTAAGAAATTAACATTAGCCCAAGTCTATCTAATGAATTCCAGACCTATTCATGTAGTAGGCAGGTAGGGAGGCATGAGCAGAGTAGGAACTATACACAGGTCAGGTGAGGAGGGCGACCTGGTCAGGGAGCCCTGGGTACCTCACAATGGGCCAAACTACAAGCTCTTGCACAACCACTCCTTTAAGTATTAACCCCTGGAGGTGACATCTAGGTTTCAGCTGTGTTTCAGCTCCAGACCCAGAAAAGCAGCAAAACAAGATGGGGTGATGGCTGATGTCAGGACCAGCTGCATTGATTAATGACCACTTGCCATGACACCGAACTATCTCTGGAGACCGTGACTCTAAGGAGACACACCTGGAAAGCTGTTGCATATTTCATATAGATCCTCCCCTGAGACCTCCAGATAAAAGCCCTCGGGATGGAGGGCCCAGTGTGGCTCTCTTTATGGAGCAAGCCCATGCCTTTCCCCACCCCTTACCCCCAGGCCCATTTTTCTTGCCTCTCTCTCCTAAACTCCAAGGGCCCTTATTTTGCCTTTTTAATTTGTCTTTTAAGCCCATTTCTTCTATGGCTCACGTCTTCCACCTCTGTGACTTTTAAAATAAACTTTCTCTTATAGTTTGAGTCTTGGCTCTGAATTCTTTCTTAGCCAGAACTCCACTACCAAGGTTGCTGACTGAGGTCCAGTCTGACTCTACTGGCCTAATACTTGGCTCCATCTTGCCAGTAACATTTGCATTTCACAAATTTTTCCACTCATGTCTTTTTTTTCTGTTCCTGGATCTTTTTTTAGGACCCCACATTGCACTTAGTCATTATGTCTCCTTAGTCTTCTTCAGTCTTTGACAGTTTCTCAGTCTTTCCTTGTCTATCATGAACTTGACAGTTTTGAAGAGTGCTGGTCAGATATTTTGTAGAATGCCCCTTAATTTGGCTTTGTATGATGTTTTCTTTTGGTTAGATTAAGGTTATGGGTTTGAGGAAAAAGACCTAGAGGTTCCTACTTTCAAGCCCACCTCTGGTTAGTGAAACAGGGTGTTGCAAAATGAGCTAAACCAACTTGGTTTTATGATCATCAGGTCCTTCTTAGTGGATGACTGTGGCTTCCAATGATTGGGGGTGCATGGAAGAATACACATGCCTCCTGCCGGCCCACCTCCTTACCAGGTGATGTGTTATAATGACATTGAATCTTAGGCCACATTCAGAAATGTGAACCAACTTTTGTTAGCAAGCAGGTACAAACACCTGTTCTGTAAGATTCCTTCTCTTTGTTCTTTCAAACACTCCAGCAAACACCTTGCATGAAAGTTTTACCAGAGGCAAATGTGGCTGTCTTGATAACAAGTCACCCCCATCACACCAGATGGCAGAAGCCTCCAGTGAGTGGAAGACCCAGGAATGAGTAGGGTTAAGACCTCGGGTTCTCTCTATTTAGTCCAGGAGAGCACAGAGATGCCTGATCCTCTGTATAAGTCTAGTTTGATCACTACCTGTTCTATAAATGAATGATAACTTCTATATCCCTTAACTAAGGAACAAGTCCTCTGGTGCAGATTTAAATAAGGAAGTTTGAAGTTGTGCAGTTCCCTCTAGACTAGTTTTAAAAATATTTGCTAACTACTCTTGATGTATATGAGTCCCTCATTAAGATACTTCAAACACTAACTAGAAGCTCCAGGTTGTGGATTAAAATTAATTTATACACATATTACACTGTTAGAGAAAATATAACACAAAAATTGAGGTCATTATCATACAGTATGATAGGAACAGATAAAGGTATGCATGAGGCACTCCGAGATCCCAAATATGGAGTTGGGGGTAAGGGTGAGGTTCACATTACGTGTACTAGAGAAACTTCCAGAAAAGGCAATCTTAACCAGAGCTCCAAAGGATCTCCGGTTAAGTGGATATTCTCCAGAAAGGGATTCCAGGCAGAGGGAGTAGGGCGCAGAGGTGGACAAGGCTAGAATAAGACAGCCTGAGATCAAAGAGGAGAGGATGGTGGTGATAGAGATGGGAAGGGAAGGGAGTGCATGTCTTGAAGGTCACTCCAGGCTGAGGAGTGTGGATATGATCCTATGGGAGCCATTAAATATTTTTATTATTTATTTAGTTTTATTCTCATCCCCCCAGCCCCTCTTCTTTGGTAACCATCAGTTTTTTTCTCCACATATGAGTTTGCTTCTGTTCTTTTGTTTTGTTTGTTCATTTGTTTTGTTTTTTTAGATTCCACATTTGAGGGAAATCAAATTTCCCTCAAATTTGTCTTCCTGTCTGACTTATTTTACTTGGCATAATGTCCTCTAGTGCATCCTTGTTGTCGCAAAATGGTAGGATTTTTTTTATGGCTGTATAATATGCCACTGTGTCTATGTACCACATCTTTTCTATCCAACTGTCTATTGATAAACATCTACGTTGTTTCCTATCTTGACTATTGTAGAGAATGCTGTAATGAACATAGAAGTGCATATATCTTTTCAAGTTAATGTTTTTGCATTAGAAGATTTTAAGTAGGATTTAAACTATGTGATCAGATTTCTGTTTTCCAGTGGTATCTCTGGCAGCCACGCAGAGGGAAGGTGGGAAGGAAAAGGAACTAGAATCAGGGTGGCCAGTTAGAACTTAGGGTAATGGTTCTGGCAAGAGACGTGGACAGCAGGGTTGGAGAGGGAGCCGTAATAAAGTTATTTTATTGAACAACTTAGCCCAATCAGGTTCTATGCTAAGCACCTTCCATATATTAACTCATTTCATCCTCACTACCTTATGAGGTTGGTACTGTTATCATCTCCATTTTAGAAATAAAAAAAGTGAGGCCAGATAAGTTTGCCATATTAAATACAGGACTCCCAGTTTTGAGTTTCAGATAAACAAGGACTATTTTTCAGTACAAATATGTTTTCAACTTGGCATATATAAATATGAAATACTTTGTGGAATCTGGAACCCCTAAGCCCAGAAAAGTGAAGTAAGTTAGTTGCTCAGGGTATCTTGGCTGCCAAGCGGCAGTGCCAGGATTGGAATGGGGCAGGCAGGTGAGAGCTGAACTGGGCTCCATGGTCCCTCTTCTAAGCCACCTGCACAGGAAAAAGCAGGGCAGGATCTTTCCCCACCCACAGGAATCTTGCCAAGACCATTGGAGTTAATCACCAGGAAGCTCTTCCTTTGCCCTTTTAATCTTCCTGCTCTCTGAGGGCCTATTTCTTAGATGGGCTGCAAACCACCTCTAAACCTTAAGTCTGAATGCTTAGAGCAAAACCCATGCCCTGTGACTAACTACCTCTCCCATCTCCACAACTTTCACTGCCCCCGAGGGTTCTGAACATGTGTAAGAGTTTCCATTTCCCTCTTCAAAGAAGCACTCTAATTAGGAGCTTACTCAGGCCTGATCTTCACGCAATCTGCACTTACTGCTCTGCTTACCTGTTGCTACCGGTCTGGGATATGAAACACAATTAAACAAAAAACATTTGAATAGGTTTAATGAGGTTTCACCTGAGGCACAAAAGGCAATGGTACTTTCAACATTGGAATGTTTCAAATATCCAGCAAATGAATCCTAGGTGCAGCAGTACAGCTTACCCAGGGAGGGTTTCCTGAAAAAGACCACCCTTAAGAGTTTCCTGAAAAAGACAGGAAAACAGACCCAGAACTCCTCTAAGAAGGGAATGTGGAGGGGACTGTGGGAGTCCAGAGCAGGGAGCTCCTCACTTTGCCCAGGAGGAAGGTGGGATCGTGAAGTCCTGGCTACTCCTGGTGTGGTCCTCAGACCTGCCCAATGGGCATTACCTGGGAGCCTGTTAGCAATGCAGAACTCACCCCGCACCTGCAGAGTCGACCTGCATTTTAACAAGATCTAAGGTTGGCTCCCATGCACATTAAAGTTTGAGAAGCACTACCTCAAAGAACACCAGAAAAGACACATAAAATGAATCCGGAAGGATGAATAGTTTTCCAGGTGAGGTCTACAGGGAAGGTATTGGAGGGAGGGGCCAGCATAAGCAAAGGCATGGAGCTGTGAAGAGAAGTTACAGCAGTCCCCCAGTATCCTTAGGGAAGCAGTCCAAGACCCCAGTGGATGCCTGAAACCCTATGTATACTGTATTTTCCAGTACATACACATCTTTTCACTTAACGGGAGCACTTTACGGTTTTTCTTGGGTGTATCCAAATTGCCAGCATCATTACTCTTGTGCTTTGGGATCATTATTAAGTAAAATAAGGGTTCCTTGAACACATGTGCTGTGATACCACAATGGGATGGAGCAGATGGTGTGAAAAATTATCACATTATTCAGGAAAGAGCACAATTTCAAACTTATGAATTGTTTACTTCTGGAATTTTCCATTTAATATTTTTGGACCAGGATCAAACTGCAGAAAGCAAAACCAAAAACTACTGTTTTCAGAAAATGACACGAAACTTTGGTATGTCCAGAGCTTAATCGTACAATACATGGGAGTGATGGGTAGGGGGGATGGAAAGGCTGGCAAAGACAGACTCAGAGGGACAAGACTGTGGGTGGCTTGTGAAGGGGAGCAGAGTTTTTCACCCCCAAATATGCCTTTTTGAGATTTTTTAACCTAGTGGTTTTAAGAAACAAAAGAGTCAAGAAAACTTTTGACCTTCACTGTAACTGCCTAAAGGAATTTAGACAGAGGACCTGCTCCAGGAAGGGAGCAATCCTGATAGGTAACTGTAGTTTAATTTTAACCAGTTGCAAAGGACAGAGAGGGACCCAGCAAGGCCCCTTTGATCAAAGTCCTCTCTGTGTCCCATTGTTAAGATGGCCCAGCAGACATTTGTCTACCAAACATTTGCTTTCCATCTCCATGTGAATGGTCTTCCTGCCCTTTTAAGTCCCAAACCACTTCCCTCCCCATTTTCTCGTTAGCTCAGGATGACATGTGAGCCTTAACTCCCCCATTTTGCCCCCTATCTTCTTATGGATCCCCTGCATATACATGTGTAATAAATTTGGTTATTTTCTCCCATTAACCTGTCTCATGATTAATTTGATTATTAGACCAGCCAGAAGAACTTGGAAGGGTAGAAAGAAAATTATTTTTTCCTCCTCTATGCTTTAGTGTCATGATAAGATGTATGTTTTTTTAATAAAAATTTTCAAGCATATAAATATAAATAGAAAGTATAAAATAATGAATATAAAATATAAATTAAACATTACAAATACAGCCTCCTGTGTATTCCCACCCACTCCCATTCTATTTACCTCTCTCCTTCCTGAGCCTAACTACTATTTTGAGTTTGGTGCTTCTCATACATGCTTTCATAATTTTTACACAATGCTTTTATACAGAAATAATATTGTTTTGCAACAATACAGAATATTTACAGGGAAAAAATTCTACAAACATTTAATCAAAAAATGGATAAAGAATACCAGAAAGACATTTAAAGCTTTTTAAAAATAATAAAAATAGGCAAGAAATATACAAAAACAGGTTTGGTTTCAACAAATAATAAGTGAACAATTAAAATAACACTTCATTGTCACAATCAGATTAATAAGTATTAGACTTATTGGTAATATCAATTATTGGTGACTGTGAAAGGACCTGGGTATTCACAGACTCTTTTTCTTCATCTTAAAACAATCTCTTTAGCGTATCTTGCAATGCTGATTTGGTGGAGTATATTCTTTTAGCCTTCTTCTGTCTGGGAAACTCCTTCTCTAATTGAGAGCCTTTCTGGGTAGAGCAGTCTTGGTTGCAGGCCTTTGCTTTTCATGACTTGGAATATTTCTTGCCATTCCCTTCTGGCTTGCAGTGTTTCTGATGAGAAGTCAGCTGTTAGCCGAACCAGGGCTCCCTTATTTGTTACTACCTCTTTCTCCCTTGCTGCCTTTAGGATTCTCTGTTTGTCTTTGCTATTTGTCATTTTAATGATGATGTGTTTTGGAGTGGGCCTCATTGGGTTCATTTTGAATGGGACCCTCTATGCTTCCTGGACCTGTGTGACTTTTTCTCTCTTCCAATTAGGGAAGTTTTCCATCATTACTTTTTCAAACAGGTTCTCTATCCCTTCCTCATCCTCTTCTCCTTCTGGTATCCTTATTATATGGATATTATTATATTTCAGGTTGTCCTGCATTTCCCTAAACTCTTCTTCATTCTTTTTGAGCCTTTCTTTCATTTTTTTTTTGCTCTTTCTGGGAGCTTTTTCCTACCTTGTCCTCCAGCTCACTGATTCGATTCTTGGCTTCATCTAGCCTGCTTTTGAATCCTTCCACTGTGTTCTTCCATTCATAAATTGTCTTCTTCATTTCCTCTTGTCTCTTATTGATAGTTTCTATGTCTTTTTTCATGCTGATATAGTTTACAGTAAGTTCTTCATAGTTTCCCTGTAGTTTTGTTAATTCTCTCTGAGCTCACAGAGCTCATTGAGCTTCCTTAGAACCGTTGTTTGGAAATCAATATCTGATAGTTTACTCGCCTTGATTTCATTTAGTTCTCTTTGTGGAGATTCCTCCTTTCCCTTTGAGTGGGGGGTATTTCTTTGTCTTCCCATTATTCGTGAGACTCTTCGTTTTTGCTTCTGCTTCTTAAGTTGATCAGTCCTGATTTCCTGACTTTGTGGTGTGAGCTTCTATGGTAGGAGACCACTGTTTTTACTTTCTGGATCTGCCTCTGATGATGTCAGATGTTGTCCTTGTCTGACCTTAGACAGTCTGTTCGAGACTTCCAGGGATGTACTGTCTGTGGCTGTCTCCTTCAACTGTTAATCTAGTCACTCTGCACTCAGCAGGCCACCTTAAACAGCTCAGGGCAGGGGGGAGTCTTTCCTGGGGGTGGGGTTATTGGGTCCTCTCATGCTGCTGCCATATGTGGGAGGAGTCAGCACTGGGATCTTGCCAGCTACTCTCTCCATTCTCTTCCCAAAGCCTCCATCCCCAGGCTCTCCCCAAGTGTCTCCAGACCTCTCTGTGCCCCCTCTAGCCAGGGATATACTATCTGTGGCTGCCACTTTGCACTCAGTGGACGGCTTCGACAGCACAGTGTAAGGTGGAACCCCATCTGGGGGCGGGGCTATTTGGTCTTTTGATGTGGCTGTTGCTCAGGGGGAGTGGTCTGCCTGAGCAATATGGCTGCAACCGCATGGGAGATGAGTCAGCCCTGAGATCCCACCAGCTATTTTCTTTATTCTCTCCCCAAAGCCTCCTTCCCCAGTCTCTCCTCAGGTGTCTCTAGCCTACTCTGTCCCTGCCCATGCCAGAGACCAGGGTAAGTGGCTGCAAGTAAAAATTTATGCATTGGCCCTTTAAATGGTTCTTTGTGTCTCTAGCTGTCTGTCTCTGGCAGAGAGCAACCCTGCCGCTTTTTTGCAGCTGGCTGATGTCTGTGTACTTTTTGGGCTCTGGTGCTGTAGGCTGGTGATCCCCACTTTTGGTTTAGACTCCAGTCTTCTCGGGGAATCCAACTGACCGTTTCAATATCCTTCTGGTGCTTCTGCCCATGGGTGCCTCGCCCACCTTCTTGAGTCTGTACCGCACTCCTTACCAGTTAAATTGCACTAAAGCCGAGTCTTCTGTCTCCGAGGTTACAAGGCTTCTCTCTCGCTATTGTTCAGTTGTTTGTTCCAGGTGATTTCTCCATGATTTAGTTGTAATTCCAGGTTAGTCCTGGGTCAGTGTAAGATCCACTCACTTCTCTGCCATCTTGATTCTCTGAGAAGATTAAATAAATTAATCTATGGTTGTACACAAGACAATGTTTAATTCATTTTTAACTAGCATATAGTACTTATATGTACAAATGTATCAGTATTTGTCTAGTCTCCTAGTAGTGGATATTTTGTTTCTGGTATAGACTATAGTTATATGAGGACATTATGGATCTCCCTGTATACGTACTTGCATTTTTCTAAGGAATATTTTTAAAAATGGAGTAGCTGGGTCATAAAATATACATCCCTTCAACTTCACTAGAAACCATCAGATTGTTCTTTAAAATGCTTTTAACAATCTATAATCCTATCAGGAAAGTATGAAAGTTCCCGTTTTGTCACATCCTTTCTAACATTGATATTGCCATATTTTAAAACTTTTGCCAATTTGATGAGAGTGGAATGGTATCTTATCTTCATTTCCTCAGTTACTAAGTGGAACAGTCATCATTCATTTGTTGGCTATTCAGGTTTCTCTTTCTGAATTTCCAGTTAATACCCATTGCCTGCTTATCTATTGGGTTGGTTGACTTATATTGATATATAGTTATCAATATATTCTAAACCCAACTTATTTTTTAGTTTTTTGTATTTACAATTTCCCGCCAGGCTTTGATTGGCTTTTTCATGTCATTTGTGGTATCATTTTTTATACACAAGTTTTCCAATTTCAGTGTAATTGAATGAATCTAGATTTTCCTTTTTATTTTGTGTGCATATCTTGGGCTTTATTTCCTCCCTTAATGTTATAAAAAATATTCTATTTTTTTTCTTCTAGGAGTTTTAAAGTTTTGCTTTCCACATTTGAGTTTAATTTTATTTTCTCATATTGACAATCAATTGTCCCATGGCCATTTACTGACTAGTCCATCCTTTCCCTCTGAGTTGTAGTGTCACTTCTCTCATAGGCCAACATTACCCGGATGCATGCTCCATTGTTGTTCTGCCCCACAAGCATGTGTCACTTTTCCTGTTCCTATGCCAGACAGATCTATTGACAGAGCTTAATGATAAGGGATGACATCTAGACAGTGACACTCCCAATAGCCCTGGTGATCTTGACCCTGTGTTCTTGCACACATACTTAAAGTTACCCTGTTAAGTGCCGCACACGTGTGGGCATAAAAAAGACCCACAGTAGTCATTGAAATAATGATTTTCATAATGATTTCATTTCACAGAATAATTTGAGAGAGATTTGGCATCTTTAAGATGGTCATCCCATCCACAAACATGGAATAGTTTTTAATTTGTTAGGTGTTATATCTTTCTATAAAATTGTATAATTTTCTATGTAATGGTCATGAGGATTTTTAGATTTTTTTCTTAGATACCTTATGTTATGTTTTCTATTGCTATTGTCAATGATTAATTTTAAATTATGTTCTAGATTTGTTGAGTTTGTTTTTCAGATAGTTTGTACTTTCATAACAAGTGAGTTATAAACATGAGTTGACCATAACCAGTTCTTGTTGCTGGTTTGCCTGTCCTGTGCTCCACAACTGATACAACAACACTGTCCCAACTCATTTGCTCCTGCCCATTTTACAAATCACTTGTCTCCTAGTTCCCCTGGGTGACTGATGATCCCTTTTATCCTGGAGCAGTTTCTTGTGAGTGCTAGATACATCCAAGAGCCATCTGAGAGAGCTATGCTGGTTCAGTGGACCTACTCAAGCAGTGAGGACTAAATAAAGAAAACATCTAGGTGGCTTTTTCCATCTCCAAGATCAGCTCACAGTCTTGCAAAACATTCTAGTTAACTGCTCCAAATATATACAGTAATACCAGTAAAATAAAGCGTTTTAAAACAGAACATTATTCCCTGTGAGTCTTTGATATTCACTTTAACTTCCCTGGTAATAGAAAACACTAGAGGAAGGAAACGTCTGATTTGTCTTAGTGCTGTGACCTTATCCTAGGAGATAACCCAGACTCTATATCTCTCAAAAGGGAAGATCCTACAAGAATATCAAATCCCTCTTGTCCCTTCCTCCCAGGACTGACACTGCCTGCATTCTGACTCTCTTTATTTCCCTCGTGTATTAGTTTCCTATTGTTGTAATGGATCACCATGAACAATAGATCTTAAAACAACACACTTTTATTTGTATTCTGACAGTTCAGAAGGTCAGAAGTCCCATGAATCTCATTGGGTAAAGTCAAGGTGTCAATAGGACTTTTGGAGCTTCCAGAGGAGAACTGTTTCTTTACCATTTCCACCTTCTAGAGGAAAGCATTCTTTGGCTCATGGATCCTTCCTCCTTCTGGATGTCCAGCTGCACCACTTTGACTCTGACTCCGACTCCCTCATCGCACCTTTCTCCTCTTTCTCTCCCTCACAAAGACCCTGTGATTACCTTGGGCTCCCTTGGATAATCCAAGATAACCTCCCATCCCAAGGTCATTAATGTGATTACCTGCTCATTAATCCAGGTCATTAAAATGATTAAAGGGATTTAGCACCAAATCTGCTAAATCTCTTTTGCCATGTGAGATCGCATATTTCCAGGTTCCCAGGATTAGCTTATGGACATTTTTCAGGGGCATTATTCTGCCTACCATACTCAGACCAGTGTTTTATAAAATAAAAGTTGTGACTCTTTAGTGACTAACAGAGTCAACTTAATGGGTTGGAATCAATGTTTTTCAATGAAATAAGAGTACTTTGCTTTTAGCAAGATTCATATTGTTTCATGGACTTTAGTTTTATTTATACATGTTTGTATCACTGGGTAACAATATTAATATGAAATGTTTGTTACTATGAGTTTTGATATTAAAGATGGAAAGCACCTATGGAAATATTATAATAGCCTCCTAATTAGTCTTTCTGCCTTTGGGATATCCATTCATCCTCCACGCTGCTGCCAGAAGGTTCCTCCTAAAAATACATTGGGCATATCATTTGGCTTAAAATTCTCTAGTGGCTCTCCATAGCTGAAGTAGACATCCTCTGCTTGCTCCTCCAGAACCGCTGTGCATATTCCATCATGGACTGCCTCAGCCAGACTCCTTGGCCTTGACTCCCATGTGGCTATGGACATGGGAGGAACTGTCAAAGGGTAGAGGATGGGAAGAGAGAGAAATGTAAGTAACTTTTCCTTCAGCTTCTTCTCTGCCAGACAAGACCAGGTTCATGGCCTGCAACCTATAAGTGCCACAGGCCCCATGTTCAGAAAAGCTCTGTGCTGGTTTAGTGCTCTGCTGTTGCCATCTTGGAATTCCTACTAATTTTTGAACAAGGGCCTTCATTGTCATTTTGCACTGGGCCCTGCAAATTATGTTACTAGTTCTGTTTTCAGGCCACATGTGACAGTGACAGTGTTTCTCTGCCAAAGACACAGCTCTTGTCTGAGACCATTTCCTACCACTGCAACTTACCCACTTGTCTCAGCAGTTCCTGCTACTGCTGGCCCTGGGGCACTTCACCACCCTTGTTAGTTTTCTTTAACCCTACCCACCTCTTAAACAGTCCCTCATTTAATCTTACTTCACCCCTTCCAAGAGTTCCATCTGTTTTCTCCCAGGTCCCTGACCAATAAAACAGCCTTCTGGACAATGCTCAAAGTCTTAGGGTTACTAAGACTCTTCACAATTTAGCCCCCCACATCCCTTTATCTGTAGCTGATCTGCCAGACTACCTCTTTCATGCTATGATCCAGCTCCATCAATCTTATTGTTTCCACAAATATGCTATGCATCTTCAGGTCTGCTCTACAATTTCTAAAGATTCCCCAGTATACATTTTCCCCTTCTTCCATAGTAATAAAATTTTAGTTTTGCATATTACTACCTACATTAAGATAACATGTCCCAATTTCCCTTGTAGGAAGTGTGGCCATGTGGCTAAATTCTGTCTTTATAAGTAGAAGTGCTTGTGTGGGGGTAAAATTCCAGGAACCTTTCCTAATGACTCCTGTACCATTACCCCTGTTGATTCTTCTCCATCCCTTCTCCCATCTTGTGGCCTGAAATGTCAGCTGTCTGGAATTAATGAGCGTTACTGAACCCAAACAGTGGGCGGGGGTGGGGGGGAGGGTTTGTCCTACCACTTACCACCTAACAGCCAAATCTCCAAAGATGGAGTTCAGTGGAAAAGAAAGGAATCTTTTATTTAATGGCAAGTTTTTGCCTCAATTATCTGAATAACAAAAGTAAGAGAAAAGGGAAAGTCAGAGTTTGACATCAAAAATAACTATTTAAGTATTTGTATAGTACATAACTTCAGGAACTGAAACACATGAACAAAAATCTGTTTACAGTTTTATTATTACCAAGGTCTTTGGAAATAAGGGCAAGTTTCTGCCTAAAAGCCCATCTCCTCTAAGACACCCAAATAAAAGTCACCCTGTCACCTTCTTCCAGCTCAGTTCAAGGTTGCACCAGGAACCTCTTTTCCCACCCAAAAAGTATCATAAACATAGGTGGCTTAGCTTGTCTTCAGCCACTGTCCAGCTTCAGGCATCTTTTGGAGTCTGCTCCCAAGGCCTCTGCTCACAGCCTGCAATAGCCACTAGTGGCAGACCCACTGGTGACAATTGACACAGCCTCCTGCCCAGAGGAGGGGAAAGAACCCACCGGCTTTCTGCTTTCCAGTGCGCTCCCTTTAGAAGTCCTCTCCCAGAATTCTATGTATGCCAAAAGCCAGTGGGAGTGTCCAGACTTCCAACCAATGAGGGCCGGTGTTGACCATGTTTGCTGTTTCCCCTCTTCTGGCCACCATGTTCAACAAGGAGGCAGAGTCTCCAGTCATGCATGTGCAGCTCAAACCCTTCCCCACTTCCAAGGGGGTGTGTCCCCCCCCCTTACATGAGGACAAGGAAACTTCCTCAGGGATGGTAGCATGATATGGGTAAGGAATCTGTGTCCCTGAAGATTTTATGGAACAACGCCTTTTCACTGGCTCTGGAGGAAATGCCTAAAGGACTAAGGACTTTTACATAAGAAAGGAATAAACTCTTTTTAAGCCACTGATATTTGGGTTTTTTATTTCTTATCAATGAACCTGATCATAACTAATGCTATCCCATCATCATTTGCTAATTAAATGTGCAATCCTCTTTAATTAAGAACCCCCTTTCTCAAGCGTGGGGTAAACCAGAGTGCGAAGGGTCAAGATTGTGGGTCATTTGACTGCTTGAGGTCACTGGGGTGGTCAAAATGGTGCTGCCAATAACATGTCAGAAGTACCCCTACCTAGAGCCTTAATCTCCGCCTAAGTTATCAGAGAAAAATATTCATTACATTATTATAAATGCACAGCTTTCCCAAGCCCCTCCATTCAGTCTATCATTTACAATGCAGAGTAATTACAGTGGCACGTGTTAAATCAAACAGAGGACACATAATAAGTGCATATATTTTTAGAAGGCTGCTTCAATTTCATAGGAAAGAAAATCCAGACAGCCAAGAAAGGTAATTGGAAAAGAGGTAAAATTCATAGTCTAGGCCAGAAACTTTAATTCATTCTGATACAAATAAGAGAGCAATGCTACGGCTGAAGATTTGAAGCTTCACCTTGAGTAATTTGTACATTGACTCACTTCGGGGCATTGCTGGTTCCATCAGGGATGGATTCTGAGGGTAAGGTGTTGCCATGTAAAGTCAAAATGGACAAAATTCCCATCAAAGATTCTTTTGGGAGGCTTCTGGCTGCTGGAGTGTTGTGAGCAGCCATGAAGGAGACTCTGGGGCAAGGGGGAAGGCAAGGCAGCTGGCTCAGAACGGAGCCTCACATGTCGAACACTGAATATTATGGGCTCTGAAAATAAGGGCTAAGAAACCACTCTGTCAGGAAATAACATGTCACAAAGTTAAGCTTTCCATGTAGGAAATTTGAAAATGCTTTTCTTTTTCTCTGCTGTGTTCTATCCTAAGGGGGAAAAGAGCTCTTTGGAATGTGGATACGCAGGGACTCAGAATTTAGACATGGGGATTCCGTGTCTTTTCACCTAGGTCTTTTTAAAAACATGAACTTGAACTAGCAATAGTAATGATATCCTTTAGCCCATTGGAGAGTCTTTGCTATATTCTTGGACCAGGGTTCTGGGGACTGGGTTCCCAGGGAGCCAGGGCCTTTAACAAAGCTCCCGCTCCCCATCATCACCTCTGCCTTCAACTAGTGCTTTGAACAAAGAGGTACTGTATAATTTTTCTTTGGAGGTAGAAACTGTTCAAACATAAACTGAGTTGATGGTGATGGAAAGAGAAGGAGCATACGTGAAAAGGTAGGGCAACGGGAAGTGTTAAGAACTAAACTGTGTCTCCCAAAATTTCTATGTTGAGGCTCTAACCTCTCAATGTGACTGCATTTGGAGATAGGGCCTTTAAAGAACAAATTAAGGCTAAGTGAGGTCATAAGGGTGGAGTCCTAATTCAATAGGGCTGATGTCCTTATAAGAAGAGGAAAAGACATCAAGACCCTCCCACAGAGAAGAGGCCATGTGAAGTCACAGCAAGAGGACAGACACATGCAAGCCAAGGAGAGAGCTCTCAGGAGAACCCAATATGCCAACTCCTTGATCTTGGATCATTAGCCTGTGAGAGAATTAGTGTCTGCTGTTTAAGCCCCCCTCACATCCACCTCCAATCAGTCTGTGGTATTCCTCTGTGGCTGCCCTAGCCAACTAATGCAGAAGTAACATTTATTAATCATCCACTAGATGGCAAGCCCTGAGATGAACACTTAACAACAGCGATGGAATGTAGGAAAAACCAAGGTTCAGGGAGCAGCGGCCTGCTCTAGGTCACTGAATGGTGGACTCTAGATGTGAACTCATGTCTAGTTTCAAAATTCACTGTTTTACTCTAATAGAGGTTCTCAAGTATTGGTGTGCTTCACAACTATCTATGAAGTTTGCTAAAAATTCTGAAGCCTCTATCCCACCCCTAGCCTACTGAATGAGCTCGAGGGCCCCTGGGCTCAGTGTTTTTCATAAGCCCCCGGGGGGTGCTGCCTCACCCCACTGCCCTAGCCCCTGAAGCTTGAGGAAAGTTTTCGTGTCTGGTGGTTTTTCAACATTGCATGGGGAAAAGCAGCTAAGACTAGTAAAACTGTTGTGGTGTCTTTCCTAACGCTTCAACTTTACTGGAACTCCAGGAGCTGTAATTTTCATTAGCCTGATGTGGGAGGAGTTTCCAATAACATCAATTTAAAACATCACCTCTGATTTGGCACATGATCACTGATGATCATGGAACCCTGAAAGCACTTAGTTTCCAAGGGTCCGCCTTGCTCTACAGCCTGACATATTTGTTTATGAGTCTCAGAATCTTTACCATGGAAATCTCTACAGCCTGTGAACCATTTATTGTCAGCCACATCCAATACAACAGACCTCAGCAGCATGAAATGACAAATTGTTTTGTAAAGCTAATAATACTCTTTAATTTTCATGTTTTGTGAATCTGGGATTCTGTTTATTGTATTCTCATAAAACTGCGGGCATCCAGAGTTATTTCTCGCTACTGGATTATCGTTTTGTGCAGAGAACCAGACAAATACTAGATGTTGCTTCCCTGACTAGGTCTCCTGAGCTGTCTAAGTTGTCTTAAGGAGAAAGATATTTGTATTTTCTTAATATCGGAGAATAGCCTTTCTCAGCATATGTCATATTCCAAAGATACGGACTTGTTGGGCTGTTTCACAACCAGACAGGAGCATAATTTACTTCTACATGATATTTTTGAGGCCTGACTCTTGATTTCTTCTTCACTCTTTGAGAAATATAATAAATTCAAAAACTCAGTTTGGCTTCAAGGATTGTTGGTTATTCCCTGTTTCTCAAGGGAACAAGAGGATATAGAGGAACAGAGAATATGGCAAAAACCAATGAAGTCTGCATGAGTGGATTCTGTTCCTCCATCAGCTATGAACCTGAGCAAGTGCACTCTGGGCAGGTGGCAGCCCGTGGGAACTGGGAGGCCAGTCGACCATAAGACCACTGCCAGGGGACTGCTGCCAGCTCAGCCAGAGCAGCCACAAGCACAGCAGATCTTCTGCTCTTTGTAACTCAGAGGGAACCAAATAAGGGAAGGATGTAGCTCTGTGAAAAAGCCTCTGCAGAGAGGAGCTTGCAGTGCTGGCTCTGCTGAAGGAATGCATGGCTCTTCTCTAACACCAAGAGGGAAGAGAAAGCGGGGGGCACTTTCTCTCTCTCTCTGTCGCTCTCTGTCTCTCTCAAGGAAGGGCCTGGAAGCAACAGGAAGTGGAAGATGCCACTGTCTGAACACAGGGGACCTGTTTCTAAGTTCAGTTTGCATATAGTGTGTGATCACAGACCTGCCTTATGTTAGGTGATTCCTACTCCCAAGGGTAGAAGGAAGAAGTACTTTTGTCCCCAAAGGATCCACAAAATGGAAGGGTCACAAAGATCTGACACTTATATCTTCCATTACTACCCATGGGATTAAGGGGAACCCTCTTTAGGTTGGACCACAGGGCAAGTTAAACAAGTCACGGTTCTCTTCAAATATTGCCCACTGAGATCATAGCTGTTCCTCTAATCATTCAAGTCTTCCTTTTGAACACTCCTATCCCCTCTAACTCAAGACTACAGTTCTTTCTTCTTGTTGACTTTAAGCAACCAATGCCCAGAAAAGAGCATAGGTCAAAACTAACTCTACATTTAAAAATGCAATGTGTAAAAATATGCACTTATTGATGTAGAAAATGGTCTGGACATACACTGAACCAGAGAGATTGGGTATGTTGGGGGAGGGGAGTGAAGCTAGAGCAGGGGTCCAAGCAAGACTGGTGCTTCGTCTTTGCTATTTGTTTCTATGTATATCTTTATAATTTTAAAAATGAAATGTTTAATGAATGGAGAACACTTTAATTGTACAAAGTAATTCTTGCCTAAAGCAAAAAAGGGTACACAGACATAAAAAGCATTAGAGGATTGATTTATTCCCAACACCCTTGTATTTGAGTCAACTTTTCTTTCTTTTAAAAATGTGATTTATTTATTTTTTTAGAAGAGGTAAGGAAGGGGGAAAGACAAGGAGAGAACCATCAATGTGCAAGAGAAACATCGACCAGTTGCCTCTAGTATGTCCCTAACCAAGGACCTGGCCCACGACCCTGGCATGTGCTGTAACCGGGAATTGAACTGGTGACCCTTCAGCCCACTAAGCCACACCAGTCAGGGCAAGTCTACTTTCCTTGAGAAGCATATACTATGTGATAGTTAAGATGCAAAAATAAATAGAGAAAGATAAAAGGAAAGAAAGAACAATACAATGGCTCCTATGTCCTCATCCTCTAGTTAAGAAATAAAACATTGCCACTACAGAGAAGGGGTCCTGCACACCTTCCTTGTCACTTCTATGTGGCAATTCCAAAAAAATCAAGAATACCTCATCATTCTGTGACCAGCACAGTAACTGGTGTAGTTGTCCAGATGGGGCTTCCGGAAAATACCTCTCGAGAAGCAGAGACAAGAGTTTTAGGAAAACCTTGAGCTGATACTATTTTGTGTCACTTGCGATAATGCTTTCTTCCTTTGGCAAGAAGGTGTTAGAGGAAGGCTAAGACAAAAGCAGCAGCCCCTCTGGAGCTGTGCAACAATGGCCCCACTTCCTGGGAGCATGTTCCCTATGACTGCTGTGTCCTCTGTGGCTGTGACAATGAAGAGCTTTAATCTATTCACTAGTGTGCACATCAAGCAGGCCACCCAATCAGCATGTTTGTGACCCTGTCGTTAGATGACACTGTTGCTTTCTGCAAACTATAAATCAAAGGGATCGGAGTGCTGTAAATAAAATATTTTGTGTTTTTTTTTATTAGCACTTGAAATTGAGTTTCTTTTCTAATACCATTTTTACATTCTGCAAACTCAAATGCAATGGATGTGTCTTTGAAAATTAGTGACATAATTAAAGAATCTGTTCCCCTTAGATCACTTGCTGGTGGTTCTGGTGGTTACAGATGTTCTTTATTCCTTTTTCTCAGCCCAACTGATGAAGTCTAAGTTGATTTTATATAAAGAAACTAAAGAATGTTCGCAAAGTTAAGATATAAATGAGAACCACAAACTAAGCTTTTTCCCAATGGCAAAAACTCTATTTTTGATTATTCTAAAACACCCCCATTTTTTTTGTAGCAGAGGGTGGGGGACAATTACTGTTTTGAGTTTTTGTTGTTTGTTTTTCTGAAAGAAATGACATTTAAATAATGCTGATTATATTAATTTACCTGTATGTTAGTGCCAATTGATAAGGCTTGCAATGCCCCTCAATTTTATAGTTGTGCATAGACTATGACACACCTAAATTGTCTAAGGAAGTACCCAGTGCTCTGCCAATTGGCAGCATCAGCTTTCCATGTATGTCAGGTTGAGTAAATGTGAAGGGACAGCAAACGCACACCAGAATACCCACTCATGTCCTTGTGATCAGAGAAAGGTACTCATTGGGCCTGCCTCATCTAGCCATTGCGGAGCCAGGATGGAAATGGAAATGAGTCAGTGATCAAAATATCAGGTTTAGATCCATCTGGTTTGGACCTCTCTCCTTAATACCATCCAAGGAGCTCCTCTAACTGGAAAAATTAAAAAGACAAAAGAAAACCAATTGGGAACTGAAGTACATTATCTATCTATCATTTATCTAAAGTTATAATATATGCCATATCATCACATGTATCATAATATCTATTTACTGAAAGTTAACTGAAACATAGCCAAACATACCATGATTTCAAATAACAGCTCTCTTTTTAAAATAGCTCTGCCACCAGCCCCTCCTCTCTGATCACACACTGCCCAGGCCCCTGGCCAGGTGTGGGGATGGGGTTGTGTCCTGGCTCCTGTCACTCCCTCCTTTCCCCACTCCGAGTCAGTGTGTCTCATGAACCTCTCAGTCTCAGTCTCATCCAAATTTCATGCTGATATGGTCATGACATTCGTCCTAACAAATCAGATAGTAGAGGTAAGCTGCAATTATTTTACCCTCATTTTATAGACAGAAAAATAAGACCAGAGACGCTCTAACTTGCCCAAGATCCTGTTAGTCAGTGCTCAAGTCAGAGCTAGAATTCCAAATTTCTAGGCCCCAGTGTACCTTTCTTCACCTCAGAATGCTCTTATAAGAACGACTGAAAGATGCTAATTAAAAAAATGCTAATTAACCAGTGCACTTTGGGAAAACCCAATTATTACATTCAGGAATGTCAAGAGAAAACATACATTTGCACGGGTCCCATCTTTGATATGATGTATCTCCTTAGAGAGAGTAAAACTGTATTCGTGGGATGTGTTTACTGAGATTTGAGAAATGACACTTGCTTAAGACTTCTGTTTCAAGGGATCCCAGGAACCCTGAAGTCCTATGAATTTGTGCTGTGTTTGGATTTGCCATCAGTTTCTCAGCAAATGTGTTAGCATTTCATGCCAACGGGAGATAAGCCAGAAAATGAGAAAATTAGCTAGAAGAATCCAATGCACTTCATTTCATAGCTGCACTCATGAAGTTAACATTGGGTTCTTTTTTTGCCAGCAATGATTAATTCTTGTAGTGACTCAGTTTGCTTTTGCCACAGCTTGTCGAATACAATTTTCTTGCATAATCTTCTGTCAAAACTTTTCTAGTTAAAAAAAATTAAGACAACTAGCAAATACAAAGAAAAATGTTTAGCCATTTCCACGGAATGAAGTTAAACTCAGGGTCTGGTTTCGTCCTTCACCTTGAACTGGACTAGTGCCAATGGGCACAAATCTACAAGCAAATCAGAGAAGTATTACAACATCAGACTGAGGTGACTGTCCTTTTCCAGTTGAGAGAGAGCACTCTGAAGGCAGTTGTGACAGACTGTGCTTGCCATCACTCCAAAGGTAACAACGGGGTTGATTGATCCCCATAACCAGTAGTTCCACAGCTCACACTCTGTAAATTCCCTTAAAGCTGAACTTTGAAGATAAGTCCTGCAACGGAGACCTTACTTTTCTGCTTAAACATGATGTGGTTTGTTCCTCCTGCATATAAAGCTAGTCCAGATTGTGTTTAGACCTCAGGGAGGGACCAGAGCTGAGCCTCCGGTCTCCTGCAGGCTCACAGGGCTTTGGATGTTTCTGAACTGCCACATCCTGGGCTGCATGGCCTCTTCCCTAAGTGCAATACGGTGTGTGATGCTGTCATTTCCCCTGACACAGAGGCCATGCCTACGTATACTCAGAAGAGGACAGGGGGCAGCTGGATGAGAAGAGGCCTCACGTTTACAGTTTCCTGTTCCCACTAGAGGTTCACAGTCCTCATGTCAATGAGAAGGTTTAAATAAGCCTTTGGCATCAGACAAGCAGATCACATTGTTTTGTGACATCTAAATAAATCCAGGCATTTCAACCCTCAAAATCTACTTTCACTCATGTTTTATGTGAATTAATGTTTGATTGCAGCTCTGCAACGCACGTCCTCCCTTTGGGACCACAGCTGCCATGGCATCCTGTGCTCAGGACCCTGCTGGTTATCACATCACACGGGAGAAAGGACCTAGAAAACCACGCAGTGGCTCTTATAATGGAAATAGGCTCTAGCACTTTGTTCATGATTCATTGGCCAAAGCAAGTCAGGGGACTACACTGGTTATCTGTCAGGTTAGAGAATATAAGCTGCCCCCAGGCAAAGCTAGTGCATATATGTGAACAACAAAATAATCTGTGATGCTAATTAAATGTTAGACTCATAATTTCCAAAGCTTTCAGTTCACAAGCATTTTGGTAGACCAGTGACCACTCAACCTGCTCATTCTCAGCTGTCCCCAAAACCACTATTTACTTGGGGCTGGGTGTCCTTTGAACCACATCAATTTCTTCCTTTACCCTTAATTACATAAATATTACAAAAATACATTTTTCTTGTGAAATCTGCAACAATAAAACGAGAGCAGTCTGACAGTTCTTAAAACAATTAAAAATTAAAATATGGTATGATCCAGCCATCCCATTTCTGGATGTATCTCCAAAAGAAAGGAAAGCAGGGTCTGGAAGAGGCATGTGCACACCCACCTTCATAACAGCACTAGTCACAATTGCCAAAAGGTAGAAGCAACCCAAGTGTCCATCTGTGAATAAAAGGGTAAATAGAATGTGGTATTTAGATACAATGAAATATTATTCAGCTTTAAAAAGAAAGGAAAAACATTAAAAACATTATGCTAAGGGAAACAAGCCAGTCAAAAAATGATAAATACTGTATGATTCCTCTTGTATAAAGTATTGAAAGTAGTCAAATTCATGGAGACAGAAAGTAGAATAGTGGTTGCCAGAGACATAAGGGAGGGAGGGAAATGGGGAGGTGTTTAATGGTACAGAGTTTCAGTTTTGTCAGACGTAAAGCATTCTGGAGATCTATTTCACAGCAATGTGAATATACTTAACACTACTGAACTATACAATTAAAAATGGATAAGATGGTACATTTTGTTATTTTTTACTACAATTAAAATTAAAAAAATTAAAAAACGAAAGTAAAGCAGGAGTCTCTTTGATGACCTCTTTCTAATCTCATTCACCGCCCTAGAGTTAATATGTGTTTATTTATTTGTAGTTTATCCTTACACATTTTTCTATATACTTACACACATTCCCACATACATAAAAATAGAAATAAAAATAGTTTTTCCACACAAACTCTTTTCTATTTTACATATATTACATATATTTTCAACCGTATGCTTTTTGCATGTGATAATATAGGGTTGGCAAAAGTAGGTTTACAGTTGTTCATATGGAAAATAATACAATAATTAACAAATAATAATACAAGAATAAACTGTGTTTTGCACACTCACAACTGTAAACCTACTTTTATTCCCACCCTGTATATGTCAGGTATATTTTAGTGCTGGTATATATTGATGTAGCCTTTTAAAAAATTGCTACAGTGATCAATAGCATGAAAGTATAACCAATTATTTAACCATTTTAATGAACATGTAAGTTGGTTTACAATTTTTCTCTTTGAGCTTATTTGAAAGTATTTTTCTATATTAGATAACTAAAAATACATTTTTGGATCATCAGGTATGTGTAGGTAATTTTTAAATTTATATTGCCATGTTGCTCTTCAAAAGAGCTGAACTACCCATAATGTAGGAAAATGACATTTCCCCCCCTTTCTCAACCCTTGCTACTAATGGTCTCTTTGATTTTTTGCCAAACTGATATTTGGAAATGATATTTCATTCCTGTTTAATTTACATTCCCCTTGATTGCTACTGAAATTGAGGATCTTTTTTATCATTTGCTGGTCATATCTGTGCTTTCCTCTTAATTGCCTTCTTACATTCTTTGTCTACTGCCCACTCTTTGTAGCTCTCTCTTACTGATTTCTAAGCGTTGCTTACATTCTGTCTATTCATTCCTTGCCTTTTATTACATGTGTTGCAAATACCTTTTTGTACCATTTACTTTCCAACAGCATGTATTAAATTTTTCACTTACTGGTCCAAAGTACAACTTTGGTTATTTACTAATTTGTTATAAACACACACACACACACACACACACACACACACACACACACATACACACACACACAGGTGTATATCTGGACTTACTATTGTGTTTCATTGGTCTGTTTATTCCTTCCTTTTTATGTCACCCTTTTAAAATTACTGTAACTTATGCACTTTTATGCTCTCGTTATTCTTTCATTTCAAAGTCAATCTAGAGGGCCTGGAGCAGACTCTTCCAAATGAATCTTTGATAACATTTAACATGGATTGTAAGATATGGGTTGAGGAAGTGAGTTTTGACTGATATTGCAAAGAATATATAGATTAATTGGAGGACAAAAGACATTTTAAAAATATTTACTCATCCAAACTAAGAACATTGTTTAACTCTCCATTTATTCAGGTGCCCTTTTTGTGCTTTTATAAGTTTTAATATTTGTTCTCATGAGTGCTATATTTTGCTTTTTGGGTTTATTTGTAAGATTTTTAGAGGTTTTTAGAGGTTGTGAATGACATTTTTTTCAAATTACATTTTCTAATTGCTTTTGGTGAACATATAGGGAAGCTATTATTTTTAATATGTTGACTTTACACCCATCCACACTGATGCACTCTTATTGGTTATGTCAGTTATAATTTATTCTTTTGGATTTTGTAAGTGAATAATTATGTAGTCCTAAATCAAAGACATTTTTATCTTTGCTTCCCAATATTCATGTCTTATTTCTTTTTCATATCATATTGTCTAAAGTTTTCTAGCACAATAAATGGTACTGCTGCCCTTCATTGTTCTTTTAATAGTAATGCTTCTGATTTTTATCATTTAATATGACATTTGCAGATTTCTGGCATATACACCTATAAAATCAAACTTCGAATAAAAAACAATGGCTTTTTGAGGTAGTATAATTTGATTTAATTTAACGATTTCAGTCAATTCTTATTGTCCATTATTCCATATTTGCAGATTTGCCTACTTGCTAAGATTTATTTGTAATCTTAAAATCAATACTGTGATATTTTCACAGTTACTCACAGATGTGTAGAGTCGTGAAAACTTGTCACTGATATGCAGCTTCCCGGCCAAAGTTGAACAAGGTGACAATGCCATCTTGCTTCAGCCCTCGTAATGTAAACAAGTATCCTTTTCACAGTCAACTTAGTGACATGTTTTGCATATTTTTGTGCTTTTGTTGGCAATTTTGGTGTTTAAAATGGCCTCCAAGTATAGTCCTGAAGAGCTATCTAGTGTTTCTAAGTGCAAAAGGGCTGTCATGTGCCTTACAGAGAAAATCTGTGGGTGTTATAGAGCTATTGGCTGTGAGTTCAATGTTCATGAATCAACAGTATATATTATATGAGATGTCTTTAGACAGGAACACATGTAAAACAACATTCTATATTCATGGTTGACAAAAAGGTTGTGAGCAGAGGCTTGCAGGAACCTAGCCTAGTATTTCCTGTAGGAAATCAAGTGCTCTCTGATTCATGTTCTTGACGACTTCATAGAACAGAACAACTGTACATAACATGAATCTATATTGATGAAGACTTAAGTGCAGGGTACCTCAGAGAGTAGTGCAGCAACCCAGGGTTTAGGAGTAGCTGCCCTTTCACTGCCTCTAAGTTAAGGGAATAATAGAGGAAGCAATGCCCAGGACCCAAAGGGAGGGACTCTTGCAGAGTCAGGTCACCTAAGAACTGCAATGACAACTCAGGTCACCTTGCAGGAAGAGAGACAGAAGAACAAATACTCTGGCCTCAGTCTCTCCCTTTCCTCAAACTTCTTGACAAGGTTCCTGTTAGTCCTAGCGGGAGAGGAGAGCACTTGACACATCTCTGCAGATGAATGGAGATTTGAATTTAAGAACACAGAAAATACAGCGGCATGGCTTATCAATGGAAGGAAGGGTCCCTATATTCCTAATTTACTAAAGCGCTTATTGAAGATGCATTAGGAATTATTGTGGAATTTCATCAAATTACTTCTCAGGATATGTAGTTTTCTCCATAATCTGTGCAGGTGGTGAAATACATGAATAGATTTTTTTAAATAAAAATCTTTATATCTCTTTATCTTTTGTTTGATTTATGTGTAATGTTATTTGCTTCTAAAATAAATATTTTTAATATAACTTTTTAAAAATTAATTAATTAATTTTTTTCAAATACACTTGTCTCTGTCTTCCCCCCACCTATATTTTCTAATGTTAAGCTACTTTGTATTACTGAGCTCATTCAACTTTTAATATACTGATTCAATTTGCTAGTGTTTTACTTTGGAGTTTTGCATTAATGATCAGCCAAGTTTTCTTTTCTAGTGTTGGTATCTTGATAAATCTAGCCTCCAAAAATTAAATTGAAAAGTTTCCATTTTTTCTTATGCTTTGTCATAGTTTTTATAACATAGGAATTACTACTTCCTTGAATATTTTTGAGAAATCATAGCACTTTCTTGGCAATTTCTCCTTAGAGTTTTATCAGTTTGTTCTTCATAATTGATTTTTGTTCCTTTACTTTTTAAATCACTTTTGGTGTCCTGCTTCTTTGCTATCAGGGAGAGAAGAGTTATTCACTGTCATAGATATTGGCAGACTGCTTTCCAAACACGTTATAGCAAAGCATACACCTGCCAGCCATACATGAGAAGGCTTCTTTCTCTGAATCTTTGCCATGACCACTTGTTTTAATTATTGCAACTCTGTGGAATAAAATTCTGTTGTGTTGATTTGCTACCCTCGGTGTGCAGACAAGATCGAGTATATCATGAAAGGACAGTATTTGGAAGATGGACTGGATGAAACTACTGAGACCTGGAGAGACAGAGGATGCCAAGACCTCAAAGTGAATCATTATTATCCTTTGAGAGAACAGCTCTCAAATCCATGCCATTCATTAGACACAAAGTTCTTCCTAAAAGTTCACCTTTGGAAAGGAAAGAAAATCGATCATGGTCCTAAAATTCTGAGTTTTATGATCTCATCATTATCAAGATCATGGGTACATCCAAATATTTGGTGCTCTGATGTGCACTAATATCCAGATACATCTCATGTAATCCCACAGACTTCTCCCTGCACTTTTGTTTTTTATCTTTCTCTATTTTAAAGCCTCATAATACCCCCTCTTCTTTGAGAATCAAGTTAGGCCTGTTTGTGGTTGGACAGGTAACAAGTGTCAGAACAAATGGCCCTGAAGGTATGCAGCTTTGGATAAAAGCCGGCTACAGAAGAAGCTTCCACGACATACGTATTTTCCAAAAAATGTGTCTAATTTACTGGATTTTGCAACCTGGTGTTACATGGTTTCCAAAGTCCTCCACATGTGTCTGGAAGGTAGTAGGAGAGGAAGATCTGGCCCTATGGGTCAAAATAGGCCAGCAAGTGCACCAGGAAAACAACCAGAGAAGGTTTTTGAAGAGCAAAAGTTATATTGATAGTAAGTTTATTTTATTTTAAGATTATTTTTAGTGACTATGCTATTACAGTTGTCCCAATTTCTCCCCCTTTGTCCCCTCCACCCAGTACCCGCCCAGTACCTCAGACAATCCCCACACCATTGTTCATGTCCATGGGTCATGCGTATAAATTCTTTGCCTACTCCATTTCTTATACTGTACTTTATATCCCCATGGCTATTCTGTAACTTCCTCTTTTTACTTCTTAATCTCCTCATCTCTTCACCCATTTCCCCACACCCCTCCCACCTGGCAACCATCAAAGCACTCTCCATATCCATAATTCTGTCTCTGTTCTTGTTTTCTTAGTTTGTTTTTTACTCAATTGTTGATAGATATGTGTTTATTGCCATTTTATTGTTCATAGTTTTGATCTTCGTTTTCTTAAATAAGTCCCTTTAACATTTCATATAATAATGGTTTGACGATGATCTCCTTTAGTTTTTTCTTGTCTGGGGAGCTCTTTCTCTACCCTTCGATTCTAAGTGATATTTTTGATGAGTAGATCAATCTTGGCTGTAGGTCCCTGCTTTTCATGACTTAATCTTTCTTGCCAATCCCTTCTAGCTTGCAAAGTTTCTTTTGAGAAATCAGCTGACAGTCTTATGGGGATTTCCCTGCAGGTAACTAACTCTTTTTTTCTTGCTGCTTTTAAGATTATTTCTTTATCTTTAAACTTTGGCATTTTAATGATGACATATCTTGGAATGAGCCTCTTTGCATCCTGGAGTGCTTCCTGGAGTTGCATGCCTATTTCCTTTACCAAATTAGGGAATTTTTTCTTCATTATTTTTTCAAATAGATTTCCAATTTCTTGCTCTTTCTCTTCTCCTTCTGGCACTCCTATAATGCAAATGTTGGAATACTTGAAGTTGTCCCAGAGACTGCTTAGCCTATGCTTGTTTTGTTGGATTCTTTTTTCTTCTTGTTTTCCTGATTGGTTGTTTTTTGCTTCCTTATGTTGCAAATCATTTATTTGATTTTTGGCTTTATCCACTCTACTGTTATTTCCCTGTACTTGTTCTTTATTTAAATTAGTGTACCCTTCATTTCTGACTGGATCTTTTTTATGCTGTTGAGGTCCTCACCAAGTTCCTTGAGCATCCTTATAACCACTATTTTGAACTCTGCATCTAGTAGATTGTTTGTCTCCATTTTGTTTGGTTCTCTTTCTGGAGTTTTGGTCTGCACTTTCATTTGGGTCATATGTCTTTGTCTTCTCATATTGGCAGCCTCCCCATGTTTATTTCTATGTATTAAGTAGAGCTGCTATGACTTTCTGTCTTGGTAGCATGGCCTAATGTAGTAGGTGTCCTGTAGGGTCCAGTGGGACAGCCTCTCCTATTACCCAAGCTAGGTGCTTGAGGTGTGCCCTCCATGTGCCTGAGTGTACCCTCCTATTGTAGTTTAGCCTTGATTTCTGTTGGCAAGTCAATGGGAAATATTTACCCAAGCCATTCAGCTCCAAGACTGGCTATGACCACTGACCACAAACCTCCACCCTCTGTGGAAGATCAGCAATGCAGGAGCAGGGTGGTGGTGCCCTGACATGGTCTGTAGCTGTCCACTATGTGTGCAGGCTCTGGGGGTTACTGGGTGGTGCGGGCCACTGTCAGCCCCCAACTGCATTATGTCTGGGGCTTCCTGCCTGAGCTATAAAACAGCTGATATGTCTGCTCCTTGTGCTGGGCTTAGAGATTCCCGGTGAAGCTAAAGTGTGAATCTAGGCTGGCTGCTGCTAGTGCTGGGTTTTGGGCCACTTAGCAAGAGGTATAGGGGCTGGAAGCTCACTAAGACGGACTGTTGCTTATTTGATAGGATTTAGAAAGTTGTGAAGCAAGAGCAAGACCAGCCATTCATATGGAAAAGTCACAGTTAACGTTTGGGTGGGCCCATAAGTTGGGAGGGGCAGAGTCTCAGGGGATCTCTAGGGTGGGGACAGCAGTTTTAACCAGGTTGATGGTGTCTCAGGTATGGCACTAGCCTGCCAGCTCTGTGACTCTATGGTGGGAAGGGTTCAGAAAGGAACAATGGCCTCTGCCTGCCTTTCTGTCTGAGAGAATACTGTCCCCCAGTTCTCACTTTGATGCCAGACACATCAATTCCTCCCCATATGCCACTGGTACCTTTTGAGCTGCTACCCCAAGGCTGGAGCTCAGCAAGAGTGAATCTGAGTACCGTAAGTCTGTTTGTAGATTCTTTAAGGGGAACTGTTTGGGGCTCCAGAACTTTCTTTCACCGACTCAATTGCCATTGGTTTTTTCAGCCAGAAGTTACAGGGACTTATTTCCCTGGCACTGGAACCCAGTGCTGGGGGAGCTGGTGTGGGACTGGGACTCCTCGCTCCTGAGATGTCCCTCCTGAATTTTTATCCACTACACATGGATGTGGGACCAGCCTGTTCCATATCTTCACCCCTCCTACCGGTCTGGATGAATGTGACTTCTTTAATTCCATAGTTGTCAGACTTCCTTTCAACTTGATTTCTGATGGTTCTGAGCAATGGTTGTTCTATATTTTAGCTGTAATTTTGATGTGGTTTTGTGAGGAGGCAAGCTGTGTTTACCTATGCTGCCATCGTGACTGGAAGTCAATAGTAAAATTTTATTCTTACTCAAAGGGAATAGGAAGCAAAATGTCACAAGAGATACTATGTGTGTCTACTTCATCAAGAGCCTGGCTGTTCTTTCCGGCCTTTATATATTCTGTTTCTCTCCCCAAAACACAAATTCATTCCAGTTTAACTGGGTTGAACTCAGTATGCACTCCTAGGATTCCTTTATCCCACACATCCAGGAAGACTATCCATGTTTTGCATGGGTATCAAGAATATTTCACACAAATACCATGCGTGCAGTGCAGCTTTCTCAGATCAGTCTTCTACATATCAAAGTCATGTTACTATTACACTTGAATGTAAGAAATACACATTTTCTCTTCTCTAATGTTATTTACTTACCTCTATGGCAAAAGTTAAACCCCAAGTTCTGCTGCAGAAACTAAAATAATAGAGACAAAAAGATCCAATTGTTTTGAAGGGCCATACATTATCAGTCACATTTGCTGAGGCACATGTGGCCTCTGGCCATGGTTTAAGAACATGTTTCTAACTCAGAAAAGTGATTTTGTTTTTCACACAACTGTAATCACTGATACAGTTTAGGAGTATACCTCTAAAATGAGAATACTTTCCATTCCCTGTGGTATTTATTCAGTACATTATCTGTACTATCTGGCTGGAATCCAACTTTTGTTTATTTTCACTGACAGCCATTATTTCTTCCCACTCTCCCTTCCTTGCTTCTCTCCTCCGCTGTAGTAAGGTGGATGCTGTCCGTTTGAGCATATCCCGTCCCAGCCATCCCAGGGCACAGAATGTCCATTGCCCACATTCTCTATCACCTTTGTGGTCCCTCACACTTACCCAATCTCAAAAATACCTCCTTTTTTCTGAGCTTGAACACAACTGTCCTTTTCTCCCCTTCCTTTTATCAGCATGTCTACTTACTTTTAAAAAATTTCAAGCTAGTAAAAACAACAAAAAGGACAGAAGCATATATGTGAAAGACCCTCCAATTTACTTCCCAGAGCCTCCCTATCACTCACAGGTGGCAGCCACTGCTGACTGTTCCATGCCTATTTTTTATCAGACATTTACAATATATAAACAAATGTACACCTATTTTATAGGGTTCTTTTACCCTCATGGGAACATACTTCACAGAACTGTAGCTTGCTTTTCTCCTTTTTTATTTTAAAAATCACTTGAGACCTGTGAACAATATAGAAGTATAGGTTATACACATACATCTCTGTTGGGGTATATTTACACATAAAATCATGTTGTCTTATTATCACTCTGGGTTACTGAAATAAAAAAATAAAAGAAAAATAGTTCATCATCCAAAATAATTGCAAAGCAATTTGAATCTTTATTGCAGTCTCTTTTACTCTATGTAAGTCCTTTTCTCTTTCTACACACACATGTACACATGCACACACGGAATGCTGATGGACATTCAGTCTTATTCCTTGACTATCACCAATAGTATTGCAATAAACTGCCTCCTGCATACACACTTTTGCCCACATCTGAATCCTCTAAAGCACAGATTTCTAGAAGTGCGAATGCTTTATTTAGAATGGAATACATTTAAAATTGTGTTAGAGCCTGCCAAATGCCCCCCAAAACAACTCTACCAACTTGTACTTTCACTAACAGTGAAGGAGAATACAACTGTCTTCCCATCCACATCCACACAGTGCAAATCAATCTCTTAAAAACTCTTTTTTCTTTGCCAGTCTGGTGTGTTAAAAGTAGGATCTCATTACTTAATTTGAATTTCCTTTACTGTTGCATATTTTATGAGAATTATGGATCAGCCCATTGTTTACTTTTAATTTTATTTGTGGTAACCTTCATCATGAAGAACTGTTTAACTTTTATGTAGTCAAATTTGTCAGATTTGGCTCTATGTTTTCTTGTTTTCATGTGGACACTCTATTGTGTCAGCACCATTTATGAAAAAGACCCTCCTTTCTGACTCCGTTGTAGTATCATTTGTATTGTACCAAGTGTCCATGTATATCTGATTGTGGCTGAGCATGATGTTCTTCTCCATTGTTTTATTTTGTCTGTGCTGGTGCTGATACTATGCTGCCTTGGCTCTGGTAACTTTTTAACTAGCCTTGATATCTGGTAGATCATGTACTGTGGCATTTCTCTACTTTGAGGATGACTTGGTTTTTCTCAGTCTATGATGTTCTGTATTTGTTATAGAATCAGCTTGTTAAGTTACACAAGTCATGTTGCTATCTTTGATTGGAACTATGAAACCCTACAGACCACTTAGGGGAGAGTTGATGTCTTTACAATGTCAAGAACTATGAAGGGTCTGAGATTTTATCTTGTGTGAAAGCAAACAAGGTAGCTGGTCTCAGTTTTATGGAGGCTGGCAGAAAACACAACACCTCTGGATCAGAGACAAAGGACTTTACTACTCATGGCAAAATGTAATGGTGTACTTGTTGCCAGATCTGAGTTCCAGTTCCTACAGAACAATGTAAATAAGACAAGGTGACACGTAAACACCTAGTGGACTGTGTTAAGGAGAGAACCTCTGAGTTTAGGGAACCCAAATTTTCTATAATGGGAAGTAAACAAACCTGTCTAATACACATATCCTGAGAATATTAGTCAGTGACTCTCCCAATACATGCAGATATATGAGGGACCCATGGAGAATGGTCTCACAACATACAATAATGAATCTTTCATGGAACATACCCAACCCTTTACTTATTTAGGTCTTCTTTATCTTTTTATTGCTCTTCTTCTTACTGTGATAATGCATTTATAGTTTCCTGTACACATTTTATTAGTATTATTCCTAAGCATTTTAAATTTCTAAAGTATTTTAAGTGGCATAATTTTTAAATTCTTACTTTAAAACACTCATTTGCCAGTGCATAGAAATACAACTGATTTTGGTCAATCAGTGGTAAACCTGGCAACCTTGCTACATTCACCAATTCTAATATTTATGGGTAATTTAAAATTTTTCATGGATACAATTATGCCAGTTTTGAATAATAGTAGTTTTATTTATTTCACCTCTCTCTCTCTCTTTCTCTCTATATATTTCTTTTATCACTTTACTGTCCTGGCTAGACTATCCAATATAATGATGTAGGTACAATGGGCATCCTTATCTGATCTCAGAAGAAAAGCTTTTAACACTTGACCAATAAGTGTGGTGTTGGCTGTAGGTTTTTTATAGAAACACTATATCAGTTTCTTGTATTCCTGGTTTGTTGAAGGATTTTTTCTTTCCTTTATCATTAAATGTTGAATTTTATCAAATGTCTTTTCTAAATTTATTGAGTTGGTTGTCTCATTTTTCCCCTTCACTGTGTTAATTTGATGAAATACATAGATTTTACAACCTTTATGTTAACCTTCTGGAATACACCTACCTTAGTATGCATTGTTCTTTCTTACAATATCCCATCAGGATTTGGAATTAATTTTATGCTGGATCATAAAACTATTAGATGGATCCATATGAAATTGCTGATATTCAATCATTTTTTACTTATACAAGCAGCCATTTAACAAGGTTTTTTCTAATAATGTAAAGTATTCCTACTTTTTTTAATCATCTGTAAGAGATTGTGATAAATTAACACTATTGCTTCTTCAAATGTCTGAAAGAATATATTGACAAATCTATTTAGGTTCTTAATTATAGTTCAAATTATTTAATATTTACATGACATTCAGATTTTTTGTTTTTGCTGAATATTGTTTTGGCAAGCTGTACTTTTATTTAACAAATTGAACATTTCCTCTAAAATTTAAAAGCATTGTTGTAAAATTGTTCATAATATCTAATTATGTTTTAATGTCTCTGGGTTCTGTGCTATTCCATTTTTTAAATTGTATTTTATCATTTATGCCATTAATTTTGTCCCAATTTTCCCCCTTTGTCCTTCTCCACACAGATCCCCTTGCCACTCCCTCAGGCCATCCCCACACCATTGTTCATGGGTCACACATAATGTTTGTGTGACTATCCTATTCCATATGCTGTACTTTACATCCCCGTGACCATTCTGTAAGTACCAATTTGTACTTCTTAATCTGTTCACCTTTTTCATCCATCCCCTCAACCTTCCCCCTGATCTGGCAATCATCAAAACAGTCTCTGTATCTATGATTCTGTTTCAGATCTGCTTGCTTTTTTTTCTTTTTTAGAATCAATTGTTGATATATATATATATATATATATATATATATATATATATGTATAGCCATTTTATTGTTCAAATTTTTGATCTTCTTAAAGAAGACTATTTAATATTTCATATGATACTACTTTAGCGGTGATGAACCCTTTTAGCCTTTTCTTGCTTGGGAAGCTCTTTATCTCTCCTTTGATTCTAAATGATAGCTTTGCTGGGTAGAATAATGTTGGTTGTGTGTCCTTGCTTTTCATCACTGTCAATATTTCTTGCCTATCCCTTCTGGTGTGCAACATTTCTTTTGAGAAATCAGCTGACAATCTTATTGGAGCAAGGCCCTCAGGCAGAAAACTACCACCATTCCTAAACTATATGACCTTTAAATAATCCCTTTTCTTTTCACTAAACTCCTCTTCAAAGTTATGCCTCTAGACAGTGAGCAATAGAACCTCACTGACTGTTCTGGAACAGCATGAGCCTGTCTGGTAACATCCTCATTTTTGGCAGCCTCCCTGTTTATTTCTGTGTATTAATTAGGGCTGCTACGTCTCCTAGGCTTGAAAGAGTGGCTGAAGGGGTAGGTGTCCTTTAGAGTCCAGTGGCACATTCTCCCCTATCACCCAAGCTTGGTACTCAAAGTGCACCCACTCTCCTGTTGTAGTTGAGCATTGATTGTTGTTGGCACATCAAAGGTCAGTCACTGCCTGTGTTCTGTCTGGGGTCACACAGCATAAGCTCCAAAAAGATCTGCAGACAGCTGTTACTTATGCTGGGCTTGGAAGTGCCCAGGTGAGGTGAAGCTGTGAACCAAGGCTGGCTGCTGTTAGTGCCATGCCTGAGGCAACTTAGCAAGAGGTACAGGGTTTGTTGAAATCAGATGCCACTTTTTTCAGAGAATTGAGGAAAAACTGAAGCATGGGCCACAACAAGACATTCATATGGAAAAGCCATTAGAAACAGCTTGGGTGGGCCCAAAATTTGTGTGGGACAGGGCCTCAGGGAATCACCAGGATGGTACAAACAGTGTGAGCCAGGTTGATGGAGTCTCAGATATGCTGCCCACCTGCCAGCTCTGTGGCTCTGTTTGGGTAGGACTCAGAAAAGTAACAGTGATCTCTGCCAGCCCTTCTGTCTGGGAGAAAGCTGCCCCCCCAGCTCTTGCCTTGATGTCGGACAATTCAGTTCCTCCTTGTATGTCTTTGATGCCTTTCAATCTGCTACCCCTGTGCTGGAGTTCAGGGGGAGTGAGTCAGAATGAGTCTGTACCCAGGGCCTTTAAGAGGAACTGCCTGGGAGTCCAGGAGTTCTTGTATTCCACAGCTTCTATTCCCTCTGCTTTTTACAGCCAGAAATTATAGAGACTTACCTTTCTGGCACTGGAATCCTGGGTTGGGGCTGGTGTGGGCCTGGCATTTCCTTGTTCCTGAGACACCCCTCCCAATTTTTATCAGCCACACATGGGTGTAGGACCAGCCTATACTGAGTCTCCATCCCTTCTACCAGCCTCAATGTGATTTCTTCTTTAGTCCCGTAGGTGTAGGACTTTCATTCAGCACAATATCTCATGGTTCTGAATAATGATTGGTCTATAGTTGTGTTGTAATTTTGATGTGGTTGTGCAAGGAAGCTAGCCATGTTTACCTATGCCACCATCTTGACCAGAAGTCCTGTGGTATTTCCTTTTTTATTCCTTCCTTAGTTATTTGTATATTTTCTTTTTTCTTAAGTAGTGTTGCCATGAGTATCAATCAATTAATCTTTTCAAAGAATCAACTTTTGATTTTGTTTCTCTTCTCTATTTTATTTTTTGTTTTTTATATTATTAAGTTCTGTGTTTGTATTTATTATTTCTTCCTTCTACTTAGTTGGATTTAATTTATTGTACTTTTTCTATTTTCTCATAATAATTACTTAGATAATTGAATTTCTATCTTTCCTCTTTCCTAAATATTCATGTAAGATTTCAAATTACCCTGTGAGTACATTTTAATTGCATCCTACATAGGTTGACATAAAATGTTTTCATTATTTTTTAGTTAAAAATATTTGAAAATTTCCATTAAAATGTCTTTTTGACTAATGGGGTTATCTAGAAGTTTATTCCATAATTTCCAAATATGTAAAGATTTCTAATCACCACATTGTCATTTATTTCTAGTTCTAATAAGGTTAATAGAAGAAAATATCTGTATGACATCTTTTGTAGCAATTTTTATAAATTTTCTCGTGCATTTGAAAATAATGGATAATCTGCTCTTTGACTCAATAGATTTAGAAAAGACTTTGAGCATGAGTATTCTATATTTGAAAATTAAATCAGCTTGGTTAATTATGTTGTTCAGATTTTCTGTATCTTAACTAAATTTTGTCTGTTTGTTCTACATTTATACCTGTGAGAGGTGTGCAAAATATCCTACTATAATTGTGAACTTCCCTTCTTGGGATCTGTCAATTTTTACTTTACATATTGTAAAATTATGTTATTAGGTACATACAAATTTAGAATAATTATATCTTTGTGGTGAAATATTAGACCACTTACTATTACAAACTTCTCTCTATACCCATAGTACTGCTCTTTTTGTGTGTCTGCTTTGATAGTAATATAGCTGATAGTCTTTTGATGCATGATCACATGGTGTATTTTTTCCATCCTTTTACTTTCAGTTTTATGTTTTCTATATCTCTATTATACAAGCAATAAGTGGGAGTTGTTTTTATTTTAATGCAGTTTGGCAATCTTGTCTTTTAGTTAGAGAATTTAATTTTTTATATTTATTACAATTATTGATATATTTGGGTATAAATGTGCCATCTAATTATTTAATATTTTTTACCCTCTTCCAAAAGGATTTCAGAATATTTTAACTTCATTTATTACCCACTCTGACTTCTATGTCACTGTTACTATGTATTTTATATGTAGTATATATATTTGAAAAATCACAAGACTTTTTTTATCCAGTCAATAATCAATTCAATATTCACAAAAGACTCACTTTTCTCATTGTTCTTTATTCCTTTCTACATCTCTGGCTTTCCATTTAGGATCACATTTCTTTTGCCTAAAAAAATATCTTTTAGCATTTTCCTTAGGTTAGAACATCTTGTAATGAGTTATCTCACCTTTTATTTATTATTTTTCTTTTTTTTATTCTCACCTAAGAACTTGTAAGAGAGGGTGAGAGAGAGAGAGAAACACCGATGTGAGAGAGAAACATTGATTAGTTGCCTCTCTTATGTACCCTGACCAGGGACCAAACCTACAACCTAGGTGTGTGCCCTGGCCAGGAACTGAAGCCATAAACTTCTAGTTTATGCCAACCAACTAAGCCACATAGACCAGAGCCAGATGTTTAATTTCTATTTTATAGTCCTTCTTGAGGTATGCTTTCACTGGAATTTCACAAAATTCTAAGATACCTGCTATTTTCTTTTATCAGTTTAATGATAATATTTCATTGTCATTGGTCATTCCATTCTATGAAAAATAAGAGGCCAGTCTAATTATTGCTCTTTTGAGGTAATTGTTTTTACTGTGGCTGCTTTTAAGATTCCTATGCTGGTTTGTAACAGTTTTGCTGTGTTTGTCTAGGCATAGTTTTCTTTTGATTTATCTTGCTTTGAGTATGCACAAATTTTTCAACCTGCAATTTATGTCTTTCATTAGTTTTAGAAAATTCTTTTCAAATATTATTTTGATCTCATTGCAGCTCTCACTTCCTTCCATGACTTTAATTATATTCTTACTCTATCCTCTTTTTCTCTCATTCCTTTTTCTGGATTTTTCCATCATTTGTGCTATATATGCATCATTCCAGATATTTTCTTCTGATATATCTTCCAGTTCATTAATTCTCTCTTTAGCTTTCTGTCTAAATTCCTATCAAATCTTCCTATTGAGTTCTGAAATACAGCCATTGAATTTTTCAGTTCTGGAATTTCCATTTGGTTCTTTTTTATAGTTTCTAATCTTTTGCCAAAAATCTTCATCCTGTTTGTGATTTGTCTTGAATATAGTAAATTTGGTTATTTTAAAATTGAAATATGACATCACCAATATTTGATATTGGTAGGCTGTTATGTCTTCTGGTTTGTTGTTTCTGCAGATTTTCTATCATGCCTTGTCTCTTTCTATTCTAAACATGTTTTACTGAGTGCTGAGAGTTATATTTCTAAACTATTTTATAGAATAATTTGAGGTTTGCTTCTGCCACGTGCCTGGAAGCAATAGCAATTTGAAAATATTTTAACGTAGTTTCAAGAGTTGAAATGATTTAAAGGGACTCAAAAGGGACACCGTACCTGTATTTCACCCTTATTCCTAGAATTTAGCCCTCAAGTTTGCAGCTGAAAGCAGGAAAGTGTCTCTGAAATCCCCTTCAATGTAGGCAGCACCAGGACCCCAATTCTTGTTTAATCAGTCTCTGATGCTGTGAAAATACCTCTGAACCTTCCAGTGACCTACCCCCTATAATACTGGAAAATGTCCCCAAGGAAAAAATAGCCTTAAAGTTCAAAAGGAAAAAAGGCTCACATCTATAAGCTTCCCTTTCCCCCTTAAAGCATGACTTAGTATTGTACTTTTCACTATCTCTTGCTTGTGTTCAAGCAGATACTTTTCATTGTGTCTACTTTATTGTCAGTAGACTAATAGATCTGAATTATCTAGTCTACTATTATCAGAAGCTTCAATTAAGGTTCTAAAATAATTAATTAATTATTTTATATTTATATTAATTATTTTAAAGTATATGTAACTTAAAGTGTACCGTTTTAACCATCTTAAGTGTACAGTTCATTGTACGTTCACATTGTTATACAATCATCACCACCATCTATCTCCAGAACTCTTCATTTTTCCAAATGGAAATTCCATTCCAATTGAAAAAGACCCCATTCCCTTCTTTCCCTAGCCCCTGGCAGACCCCATTCTACCTTCTGTATCTATGAATTTGACTACTCTGGACACCTCATGCAAGTGGAATCATACAGTATATGTCTTCTTGTGATTGGCTTATTTCACTTAGTATAATGCCTTCAAGGTTCATCCATGTTGTGTGAAGTGTCAGACTTTTCCTTCTATTTAAGACTGACTAATATTCTATTGTATTATACTGTACCATGTTTTACTTATCCATTCATCCTTTGATGAATGCTTGTATTGCTTTCACCTTTTGGCTATCGTGAATAATGCTGCTATTAATATGAACTCATATGTGAGTTCCTGTTTTCTTTCATCTGGGTATATACCCAGAAATACAATTTTGGGATCATATGATAATTCTGTTTCATATTTTGAGGAGCTGTCCTGTTATTTTCTATAGTAGCTGCACAATTTGAAATTTCCACAAGGATTCCAATTTCTCTGCATCTTTGACAACACTTGTTATTGGTTGTTTTCTTTTTTTGATAATAACAATCCAAATGGGTGTAATCAATTGAGTTTTTAGTATCAGTGATTACATTTTTTTTTAATTTTTAGGGTTTCATTAAGTTTTTTCAACTTCTATTTGACTTTATTTAATACTGTTAAATATGGATTTTTTTATTTTGGATGCAGATTTCTCTATCTGAAATTATTGCATATTTATTTTTACTTATCTCTTTTATACCTTACTTTAGTAATAGTGCATTTTTCTTCTGTATTAAGCTGTTTTGTTTTTATTATTCTTGTGAGTCACACATTTTCCTTAAACATTTTTCCTGTATGAATTTGAGATCTTAGTTGACAATAAATTCCTCCAGAAAGGACTTGTGTTTGCTTTTCCCAGCTCTTTGAAGGTACTGTTATAGATTCAATTATGACTTGATTTTTTAAAAAATGCAGATGATTTTATTTATTTATTTTTTAAATGTCAAAATCCATTATAAAATATTAAAAAATTTAAATCCATTATAAAGTCTTAGCAACTAAGCTGAGCACAGAAATAATCAAGTACATCAATAAAATAAAATGAGCATTCTAGAAACAAATGTATATATCTTTCTCACAACGTAATATATGATTAAACTGATATTTCAAATCAATAGGGAAAATAAGGCTTATTCAACAAATAAGGTGCATGGACCACTATTACTTGAAATAAAACAAATATAGAGCTCTATTTCACACATTATATAAACAATATTCAGGTGAGTTAAAAACAAATATATAAAATGTAAGGAGTTTTCAGAGAAAATACAAAATAATATTTTTCTTACCCTAATATTGAAGTAAAATATTCAAACCCAGAAGCTATAAAGTAAAATATTGACAATATGACTATATTAAACAATTAAGACTATACAGTAATATACATATAAAAAAAGTTAAAGGACAATAGAATAGGAAAGTATTTGCAACACATCTAAAGGAGTTAATAGTTTTTTTATTTTAGGGAAAAAATTCTACAAACATTTAATCAAAAAATGGATAAAGAATACCAAAAAGTCATAAAGCTTTTTAAAAATAATAGACATATACAAGAAATATACAAAAACAAGTTTAGTTTCAACAAATAATAAAGTAACAATGAAAATAAGAAACAATTGTCACTATCAGGATAATATGTATTAAAAATACTGATAATATCAACTATTGGTGACTGTAGGAACTGGGTGTTTATAGACTCTTTTTTTTTTTCATCTTCTTAAAGCAGTCCCTTTAGCATATCTTGCAATGCTGGTTTGCTGGAGGTGTCTTCTTTTAGCCTTCTTTTTCTGGGAAACTCCTTAGATTGACCTCCATTTTTAACTGAGAGCTTTGCTGGGTAGAGCAGTCTTGGTTGCAGGCTTTTGCTTTTCATGACTTAGAATATTTCTTGTCATCCCCTTCTGGCTTGTAGTGTTTCCGTTGAGAAGTCAGCTGCTGGCCAAACCACGGCTCCTTTGTTATGTTACTACCTGTTTCTCCCTTGCTTCCTTTAGAATTCTCTATTTGACTTTGCTATTTGCCATTTTAATGATAATGTGTCTTGGAGTGGGCCTCATTGGATTCCTCTTGAATAGGACCCTCTATGCTTGCTGGACCTGTGTGACTTTTTCTCTCCTCCAATTAGGGAAGTTTTCCATCATTGCTTTTTCAAACAGGTTCTCTATCCCTTGCTCCTCTTCTTTTCCTTCTGGTATCCCTATTATACATATCTTATTATGTTTCAGGTTGTCCTGCATTTTCCTAAACTCCTCTTCATTCCTTTTTTCATTTTTTTTGCTTTTTCTGGAAGCTTTTTTCTACTTTATCCTCCAGCTCACTGATTCGATCCTCTCCTTCATCTAGCCTGCTTTTGATTCTTTCTACTGTGTTCTTCTATTCAGAAATTGTCTTCTTCATTTCCTCTTGTCTCTTGTTGATAGTTTCTATGTCCTTTCTCATGCTGATATAGTTTGCAGTAAGTTCCTCATGGTTTCCCTGTAGTTTTTGGTAATTCTCTCTGAGCTCACTGAGCTCATTGAGCTTCCTTAGAACTGTTGTTTGGATTTCAATATCTGATAGTTGGCTTGCCTCTATTTCATTTAGTTCTCTTTCTGGGGATTATCCTTTCCTTTTGACTGGGGGTTGTTTCTTTGTCTTCCCATTATTTGTGAGACTCTTCTTTTTCCCTTTTGCTTCTTAAGTTGATCAGTCTTAATTTCCTGACTTTGTAGTGTGAACTTCTATGGTAGGAGAGCACTATTTTTACTTTCTGGATCTGCCTCTGATGATGTCAGATATTGACCCTGTCTGACCTTAGACAGTCTGTTCAAGACTTCCAGGGATGTACTGTCTGTGGCTGTCTCCTTCAGCTGTTAATCTATTCACTCTGCATTCAGCAGGCTAGCTTAGACACCACAGGACAGGGCAGAATCCCTCCTGGGGGCGGGGTTATTGGACCCTCTCCCAGTGGTGCCACTCTGGGGAGTGGTCTGCCTGAGTCAGATGGTTGCTACCTCAAAGGGGATGGGTCAGCACTGGGATCCCGCAGGCCATACTCCCAGATCTCTCCCCAAAGCCTACTTCCTCAGTCTTTCCTCAGGTGTCTCTGGCCCACTCTGCCCCTGTTTTTGCTGCTGACCAGGGTAAGTGGCTGCAAATTAAAATTTATGCATTGGCCCTTTAAATGGCTCTTTGTGTTGCCAGGTGCCTGTCTCTGGCAGAGAGCAACCCTGCTGCTTTTCGCAGCTGGCTGTTTTCTGTGTACTTTTTGGGGTCTGGAGCTGTAGGCTGGAGATCCCCACTTATGGTTTAGATCCTGCTCTTCTCAGTGGTATCCAACTCACCATTTCAATACCCTTTTAGCGCTGCCACCCACAGGGCCCCACCCGCCTTCTCGAGTCTCTACTGCACTCTTTATACCAGTTAGGTTATGCTAAAGCTGATTCTTCTGTCTGTCCGACATCATAAGGCTCCTCTCTAGCTATTGTTCAGTTGTTTATTTCAGGCGATTTTCTCCCTAATTTAGTTGTAATTCCAGGTTGGCCCTGGGAGGAGGTCAATGTGACTTTCACTCACTCCTCCGCCATTTTGCTTCTCTGGTGTCTTTCTTTCTTTCTTTTTTTTTAAGCTATCCACTGTGTTGTGGCCTCCATTGTGTCTGCTGGGCATCCTTGTTTTTCACAGTTGTGATGTGTCTTTTTTTCCTCTGTCCACTCTAAAGAATGACTCTGGATTTCTGCTGTTTGACTATGGTGTTTTCATTTGTATCTGTTCTGTTTCTTCTTTGCTGAGATTCTTGGATCTCTAAGTAGATAATTTTTATCAAATTTTAAAATTTTTGCAATTATTTCTTCAAATATATTTTCCTGCTAAGTGTGTGATTTTAGGCAGAAAAGAATTTATCTTTGGGCCACATAACACAGGCCTGTTTAGAAATGTGAGGCTTTTTGGGAAAATCAGCTAAACATTCAGGACTTTATTTCCTCTTCTATAGGAGAGGAAATTAAAATCCGCACACTGTAAAATTTCTTTGAGAGTTAAATGGAATTGTGTTTTGAAGGATTTAGAGGGTGTAAGTAAACGATGGGGTTTATTTGGTTTAAAGCATTTCTCCAGGAGGACTCAGTTAAAATGTGCATATGGTAAATAATACTCTAGTAACATTCTAAAAGGCTCATTTGAGTTACCTGGCAAAGAGTAAGGAACATGTATAATCTTTGGCTGTGTTTTGAGGGAGGAAGCACAGGAATTTCCCAGCACGGATACCAGGGTTCCTGGAGAGTTGGCAAAGGTGAGTGAACACATATTCCATCCTGTATTGATCAGCAGCCTGCTTTTCCCCAGCCACTGATCTGTGGGCAGGAGAACTGGTTCATTCATCCTTAACATCAAATGTGTGCCATGCATGAGAAAATGTGCAAAATTAGTGATTTCCATGTTGTTATATATTCTGCTACAGCAAAACAAAACAGTAGAACCGATGTACTATCAGAATTAATGTCTTTTGGGCTTCTCAGTTATCATTTGTTTAATCTGACAAGTGTTTCCTTGTCACACTCATTCAGTTTGCACACTCATTTGCTCATTATAGTAAAATGAGTGTAAGAATGTATTGAAATTCTGCCATGGGTATCAGCCAATTTCTACTTACATATAGTTGTTCCTTCTGATTGCAATCTGTCCCATTAATGAGAAAGAATCTTTGGCAAGACAAAAGTTCAGGCACTGCTGAAATATACTTAGTCACTGCAGAATCAATCAAGGTATTTCTCCTTCACTTAAATAATTTTACCTGGAGTCAGTTAGCAAGTTAACAGTTACATTAACTGTTACATCAGTGTTTTATGTATTGGGTTCAGAAAACTTAAGCTTTTTATGTGGGAAAAGAGGTAGAAAAATAGAAGCCCCTCTGCCCCCCAAAGAAAGAAAATTCCAACAGGAGAATTTTTGTCCTTTTGATAACCAATTAGAATACTACCCAGCTAACCTGTTGATCGATAGTGGGGCAACAGTTGTTCATGTAAACTAACAAATAATTCTGATGACACTTATATAGAAAATCTAATAAGAATAGGATGTTCTTCTTAAAATAAACCTAGCAGCAATCCCAGTTATATAGTATGCTGAGTTATCTAGCTTGATCTACTGGGAGAGTTTTGGTCTGCCTGAAGCTGGTTGGCATTAGAGAATGGAAGCTTCCAAAAAGGAACTAAACCTAAGGGGAAAAAGTCTATGTCCACATGTTTTGTTCAAGGTCAGTATCAAAGGGAAAGGGAATTTCTCACTAGAGCTGGGTTGCTCCTATTGCTTCCTTCAGCCTAGTTCTGAGGATTTCATGAGGTAGAGGAAGGAGACTAATTGAAAGAAAAGGTAAGACATGACAAGTCTTTCTAGGAAGGAGAGCACAGGGCAGTGTGTGTGTGTGTGTGTGTGTGTGTGTGTGTGTGTGTGCATGTATGGTGTTGTGCTGCTGCATGGCAGGTTTAGCATAAGTGGGCATTAAGCTTATTGTCCCTACCTGGGATAAGACTGCAGCACAGGACAGTTGTGGCTGGAGAGATCACTGGAGCCAGGTGGGATGTGTGGTAACTGATCAGGATGCAACTGAGTGATTCTTGATTAAACAGAGAGAAGTGTTTTTTTTTGTTTCTGTTCTTGCCCATTTAAAATTATAGTTGGTTGTGAGCCCTGGCCAGTGTGGCTCAGTTTATTGGCGCATTGTCCTGTAAACGAAATAGTGGCAGTTTTGATTCTGGGTCAGGGCACATACCCAGGTTGTGGGTACAATCACAGGGCGGGGCACATACAAGGAGGCAACCAATTAATGATTCTCTCTTATGTCAATGTTTCTCTCTTTTTCTCTTTTTCTCTCCCTTTTTCTATTGTTAAAGGCAATAAAGAATGTCCTCAAGTGAGGATTAAAAGAATAAAATTATGGTTGGTTGTGACCTGTGGAAGCAGGTCACAAAGAAGTCAGGGACAGCTTATCCTTTCCTTAGTCTCATATCCAATGTCTCTTACTGTTTTAGGGAATTTGTTAGAACATCAATAGTTATTCTTAGAAATTTTCTTTGGAAATTTTCAGAAAGTTGATGGTTTGATGAAATGATAATTCATAAATATTATGTGCACAAGAGTACCTCTTCTGACATTTTTCCATCTCCCCTCTCTTGAATTAAGCCTTCTATTACAGGGTTGAAGGCCTTGATTTCAACAGACTAAAATGATCTCATAGCATCTGTTTCCCTGATCAATGAAGGGAATGGGAGATAATAAAATGGGGAGCCATTTTCTGGGGCAATAATATTTCTAGTCTGTGTTTAGCTGGGTAGAAGTTGAGAAAAGATAATGGGACTCTATCCTTTCTATCATTGCTTCATGTAGAACTTTGATTCTCATCTGGAATCCCCTCAGATTACTTATCATCCATCATTTAACAAATGTGTGAATGCCTTCTCTGGGCAGACACTCTGCTCATCTCACAGTGATAGACAAGCATGGCAGGGCCTTGCCATTATGGAATTTCAGTCTACTTGAAAGGAGATAGATAATTAAAAAACTAATTAGGATGAAGTGTGACATGTGTTATAAATGAGAAATAATGGTGTGTTAATCAAGACTTTAATAACAAGTGAGAGAAACCAAATTCAAGCTAACTGACAGCATGTAGCTGTGGGAACATCTATCTTGTGGTGTGGCTGGATTCAGGGTTCCAACAATGTGATCCTCTCTCCCTGCCCCCATCATCCTCATCCCCCTAACCCCCTCTCCCTCTGACCTTTGCTTTTTTCCATATAGTCTTCATTCTCATGCAGAATTTCCTGCTGGCAAAGATGACTCCCTGTTAACTCCAGAAAAGCATCATCCTTAGCACATGAGATCTTATAGAGAGAGATAGCTCCTCTTTCTCCCAGTCTCCATAGAAATCCCTCAATTTTTCAAATAGTTTTTTGGTCCCTGCTTATCACTGTAACAATAACTGTGCACAGAGTTTTGGGCTTTTATTCAGGCTAGTCTTGTCTGTGTGAGTGTCTTGAAGCTGTACTAAGGATCTGAGAGGTATATTCCTGAAGACTTTTGGATCAGTCCCTAAAGATAACATGTATACTGCATACCATGTGCTATGGAAGATCATAATGGGAAAATGACTTGGTTAAGAGTATCAACAGACATTTATTGGAGGAAACAACATGTGAAGGGTTAGTAACAATTCCTCTAACAACAGCTAACATTTATTGAATGCTTGCTATGAGCCAGGCACTGTGCTAAGCACTTGGCATGTGTTATCTTGTTTCATTTCCACCATAACTCCTAGGTAGGAATGCTGATTTTGTCCACTTCAGAGAAAATAAAATTGAGGCACAGAGAAGTTAAGTAATGTCTTCATAGTCACACAGGTAGTAAATAAATAGGGCGTTAAGAAAGTGAAGTCAGAGGGAAGAATTTTCCAAGTGGCAAATAGCATGTGGGCAGACCCTGAGGCACCTCTGAGAAGGTGGCCATCAGCTGGACAAGGAACCCCAGGAGCACAACCTTGGTGGTAAACATAAGCAAATTGTGACTTAGCATTCCTGTTTCTCCGCTGCCTTTAAAGTATTTCCAGAGCCTTTTTTTCAGAGACTGATAAGTTCATTCAACTTGACCAAGAATCTTGATGATAAACCACACCAAATTCCTGCTCCTATCTAGAAACTTGGCCCAGTGCTCTGACCAAAAAACAATCCTCTATCAAAATTGGTCTTGTTGAGAAGGTTCACTGTGGGTAGCCCATTATTCCAATGGCTTTAACAGCATCGTAATAATGATGTCGCTTATGGCAGGTATATGACTTCACTTGGCAAAATGGACAAATCTTAGGGAGTAACCCAGCCTAATTTATCTGTAATCTTTCCTTTGGCCTGATTCGTTGGTACTCCAGTTATCTGGTTGTTTCCCCTCCCCCATATCAGAGTACTCTTCTGGACACAAGTCAAATACCATGGCAACACTTTTAGATGTCTTCTGTTTTGATAACAGGTCACCATCCTCACTGCAAGCACTCTGGGACCCAAAGTCTGAAACAATTCTGTAATCCTTAGGGAAACATAGTATGCACACATCACCTGGAGCCTAAGAATGCATTATCAAATGTGGTATGCTTTGATTTACAGAGACATTTGGAGGAGAATTGTCTCTTTAAACCTGTTCTGAAAAAGTCCAGAACTAGATAAGTGGCTTGTAGTTATCATTAAGGTCAAGCAGTCTGAAATACCATTCTGTGCTATGATTGGGAAAGATGGACAAGAAGATAATGGTGAGGGGAATGACCATGTGGGCACGTTGTTGGAAGTCTTTAAAGTAAAATAGCTCCCATCTGACTACTTTTAGTCACCATGATGCTTTTTGAATGAATTTTGTCTTTGCTACCTGAACAGTTAAGGGCTTTAATCTTTACTTCTTTAAAAAAATCTCAGCCTAAAGCTCACCATGATGCAGGAATTATATTAAGCATATTTAACAAAAATATGATATAGGCACCAACCAATCAGAACAGTTGCTAGACTATGAACAATGATTTTGTGTTAAACAGCTGGGGCTCAGCCCTGCCTGTTGGGATCAGGAAGTCTCTTTTCACCCAAGAGACAGTATTAGACACCCAGTGCAAGGCAGTCAGATGTCCCTCTGGACTAGTGGGTCTCAAAGTAAGGTGATTTGCCTGTTAGGGGCCATTTGACAATGTCTGCAGACATTTTTGTGGGAGGGTACAACTAACGGGTGGAGTCACAGATCCTGCTAACCTTCCTGCAATGCACAAGGCAACCCCACAGCAAAGAATGATCTGGCCTAAATGTCAGTAGTGGAGAGAATGAGGAACCTGTGCTAGATAACACCCTGTCTGAGCAATAGCAGCCCCTGCATGCTCTGAATTATAACAAATATTTTGCAGATGGTCTTGTTGACACAGTCCTACTGTCGATGTAAAAAATACCCAAACCTGTAGATAATTTTTTGAGCCAAACTGATGACATATGCCAGGCAACAAGATCTCAGATGCTCCAGAGAATAACAGTTTTGCAGTTTCTTTTACGCATTTGAAATTAAACAGGGAAAGTAAGGAAGATTATGAAGGCGGCAGAAAGCCAGGAGGATTGGATTACAGATTAGCTAAGAGTATGTGCTCTCTTGAGGATGGTCATGCCTTCAAGGGGTATTACTCCTGGCTTTTCAAAGGTGTGTTAACTTGCATCCACAGGAACAGTGAACAGGGCTTGGTTAAACACCTTTCACTAAAGAAGTTATAGGCCTGGGCCATGCCTCCTCACCATAACCTGCCCAGTTAGGGATTTATGATTTATTACAGCACTCCTTTTTTGTCCACACTACCAGCTTGTCAACCTGGGCATGGGTGCTGTCCATTCACAATGAAAAGCTATTTATGAAAACAACTGTCCTTGTGGATTTTTTTTCCCTTGCACTAGCCTGTTAGTAGTCAATACACTGATATTTCCTTCGGCTAGCAGAGCATGTGTTAGGTGAAAACTGTGATGATGATAATAATAATAATATGTAGCCTTGATGGAGTCATGATTATTGTTATGTGTCACGCACTGAGAGAGATTTTTCAGGCTTTATCTAAACTCTTACAGCTCATTAGATTTCCCATTTTTTAGATAAGGAAACTGAGGCTTAGTGAGGTTAATTACATGCTGGAAATCCCACAGATAGTTCTGTCTCTATTCTCTGTGTTCTCAGCCACTGCATTGAGCTTGCTGTCCACTGTTGTGGGAGAAATGTTCAGTGTGAGATGCAAACAAAGATACCTCATTCCAAGACTTGTGGTCAGAGTTGCTCAAGGCAAGAATGGGATGACTAAGGATTATGGGTAAACTGCTTAGAAGCCCAAAATGTCTTTGCACACAGGTTGTATTTTTCCTTAACCAGGTAGAAACTTCTGGGGTGTTTAGGTTGAGTCAGGACGATAAGAAGCTAGGGAAATTTCTTGACAAATGGAATAAGGGAAACTGAGACAAAAGAATAAAACAAGGCCAAATGATTTGAGCAATTTACAGTCAGCTAATGAGTCACAATATTTTATCTTCCCTAACCAAGGACACTTAGGAGCAAATGGTTTACATTTTCCAGACCATCTTGGGACAGAACAGCCTAGGTCTCTGTCTCTCTTCAATGACGTTCTTGATGACATTCTTTAAAAATGAAACTAACCAGAAAATAACCCATGACCCCTTTATAAGTACATTTTGATGATCAACATATTGAAGGACACACCTGAAGCACTAATGAATATTCTGTTAAGACCCTCCCTTGAGACCTCCTCTAGGATTCCTGCAGCCGAAGAAAGATAAAAAGCCTCAAGGCAAAGGACAAATGGAGTGCTCTCTTGCTAGAGCACACCCATGCCTTGTATCTCTGCTCTTTTTCTCCTAAACTGTAAGGGACATTATGAGACTTGCAACTAAGGGAGCAGCAGCCAGTGGCAGCTCGCCCCATGCTTACCTCCTGAACCTGTCTCAAGGGTCCCCTTTCTCTCTCACTTTCTCTCACCTGTTGTTTTTTCTACCTTAAGCCCTTCCTTTGTTTCACTGCCCCAGCTTTAATAAACATAATCTAAAAATCACCTCAACTCATGTTGTGAAATCTTTCCTACATGAAGTGAAGAACCCACATAACTACCAGCAGACCCAAGGGAGACCTGCTCTGGGCCCAGACCTCTTCCAGTAACAGGGTAAGCTGAGATCTCATGCCTTTTTTCCTTTTTCTTTCTTTCTTTCTTTCTTTCTTTCTTTCTTTCTTTCTTTCTTTCTTTCTTTCTTTCTTTCTTTCTTTCTTTCTTTCTTTCTTTCTAAATTTTAGTGCAGCAAGAAAGGATTATCTATAATGAACATTGCCAGAGTGCTAGAACCACTGTAGACTTGGCTAAAGCTGGCATATCACCCAAGTGGCACACCTTTTTAGAAATCCAAAGAAAAGAGCAATTTCTGCCAAAATGAATTTCTCTGTAGAAATCAACTAAGCCCTGCAGAAGGTGATAATCTGGTAAGCTGTCTCCAGGTACCAAACAGCCCTTGGATCCCACAAACAGACCTTTCCTGGCTGAGTGAGACAGGTGTGTTACAGTAGAAAGGACAATGGAATAGAGTCAGAAACCTGGGTGGTAAGGCCCAGTACCCTTTCTCTGATTTCGTTTCTTCCCACCAGGAAGGGGAGAGGAAGGAATGGTAGGGGGACAGAGGAAAGAAGGCAGGGCAGTGGGGAGCCTGCTTTGTTGACACCCCCCTACCATACAGTATCTCATTTAAGCCTCACAACAGTCAGTCAAGGGTAGATATTGTTGCACTCGTTTATGGAGACTCTAAGAGGTTCTATAACTTGATCAAAGTCACACAATTGACTAGTGGTGAAGTCTGGGTTCACACTCATGTCTCTCTGATGACACAAGTCCATTTTTCTACTCTACCGCATAGCTCACAGTGAGAAGTAACCACTTTCTGAGGCTGATAGCTTTGTACTCACATCAGTTCAGAGAAGTGGGCTGCTTGTTTGGCAGCACAGCTACTAAACTGCAAATGACATAGACAAGGCTGACCTAGGGTTGTCCCAGGCTTTCCCATCTTCCATATTAGGTTCATGAGCCCATAGCGAGCAAAGTAACTGTGGGAAACACCATAATAGCAACTCAGTTATAAGTAACAAATGGGGGCCTCAGTCTCATGTGGGAAGGGTCCTGCACTGTCAATCCCAGGACCTGCCTGTGCCTCTACTTGGTCCTGAGACCCTGAAGACAGCACGGTGCCTCCCTGTTGCTATGAAACCAGGGGTTTGCTCTGGTGGTGTTTAGATTGTGTTTTTTCCAACTCTGAGGGCCAATCTTTTTATATATGGTTACCACCATATATTGGTTTACTAGGGCTGCCATAACAGAACATCACAGACTTTGAGCTTGAACAGCAGAGATTTATTTTCTTACAGTTCTGGAAGCTGAAAGTCCAAGATTAAGGTCTTAGAAGGATCTAGTTTTTTTGAGGCCTTACCTCTTGGCTTGCACATGATTGTTTTCTTACTGTGTCAGCACATGGTCTTTCTTCTGTGCCTAGATACCCCTAGTGTCTTTGTCTAAGCCCTAATCTCCTTTGCTTATCAAGATATAGGTCATATTGGATTAGGACCTCATTTAATTTAATTACCTCTTTATTTAAAGGCCCTCTCTCCAAATAAAATCACATTCTGAGTTAGTGGGGATTAGGGCTTCAACATATGAATTTTAGGAGAACACAATTCAGTCCCATAACATACTACATATTACAAAACATTCTCATGTGTTTCATAAATTTAAATGTTAATGGATATGGCATTCTCATGTTAAAGTACATAACAAATGTATGGAAAATTAGTTAAAAGCTAACAAAACACTTCCAACACCATGGAAACCCACTAGGAAATATGTATCACTGGCCTTCAAATTTGAAGCAAATTTCAACTGGAGAGATGAGTAAAGAGAATCGTCTCAGAGGTGACTCTGGCCAGGGCTCAGGTTAGAGCTCACTGTCAATGCTGGAGTACCAGCCTGCAGACCATGCCCATGTGTGGGGCCCCAGCTGTGCAAAAGATTTTCCTTCCAAAGAATTTCATGTTAAAGACAAAAGTATTGATGGGAACCAAGACAGCGTGGAAAAACAAACAGGTTGCTGGGCTTCCCCACACTTATTTTAATATATTTACTTTGAATGCTTATGGGGAAGATAGAGCATCATCATCTTTTCAAAAATCACATCCTGGTCACCTGGTGCTATTGGTCTAAAAATCTTGTCAATGGTTGCATGCTAGGCCTGAGCTTCTTTCTTGACAAAACCCCAAGGGAGCATGGGAGTTGAAAGTGAAGATGTGGGTGTTCTTTGGCTATACAGATTTGGGGGTGGGGGGATGGAGTTGGTGGCAGAATTTTAATTTGTTATTTTGGAGCTATGGTCCCAATTTTAATACCATCTATTAAGATTATTGTAAATTTTCAATGTAGAAAATTGAGGTAAGTATACAAAAAAACTTCATACTCCTTCAAGGGACATTTTTATGTTGCTACCCTGACTATATATAGTATTATAATATATATAGGGCCAAAGTGCCTGATTATAAGAACACTCTTTATTATGGAAGAAGCAATGCTCCCATCTTAGCATTTTGTGAGACCCCACAAATTAGTCAAGTGTTGAAGTCAGTAAGAACACCCTCTGGGCCTTTGTCATGTGCTACCTATGGTGTCACATGTTTTACATGGATATTGTCAGTTATTCATCATGAGCACTATAATTCCTGTCTTAGAAATGAGGAAAGTGAACCTGAGAGAAAAGTGAAGTAATTTGCTTAAGTATATGTGGCTTAGAAGTTGCAAAACCAGGAAATAAAGCCATGTTCTCCAATTCCAGAACCCACATGCTTACCCTATCCACTCTACTGCCTTGAAATACTTTAGCAAATGGAGCAGCTCTATGATCTGCTGAGTAATAACAATTATTAAGAGAGTGTATATACAGTCAATTTTGATTCATTATTATTAGCTAAATTCCTTAGGCTACAATGGGGTTCACTTTTTGTGTTGGGCATTGTGTGGGTTTTGACAAATATATAATGACATGTATCCATCATTCAGTATTAATCAGACCAGTTTCACAGACCTAAAACTCTCCTGTGCTTCACTTATTCATTCCTGTCTCCTCCTGCCCTGAAAAAACCCTGGCAACCACTGATCTTTTTACTGTCTCCATAGTTCTGCTTTTTCCAGAATGTCATATAACAACATGCATTTAAAGTTCACATCTTTTCATGGCTTTAGAACTCATTTCTTTTTTATCAGTAAATAATATTCTGTAGTCTGGATATACCACAGTTTACCTGTTCACTTATTGAAGGGCATCTTGGTTTTTTCCAGTTTGGCAATTACAAATAAAGCTACTATGAACAGTCATATGAACAGTTTCATCTGGACACAACTCATCTGGGTAAATACCAACAAGCATAATTACTGAATTGATATGGTTAAACTATGTTTAGCTTTGTAAGAAACTGCCAAACTGCTGCCCAAAGTTGCTGTTCCATTTTGCATTCTCACCAGCAATGAGTGAGAGTTCCTGTTGCTTCACATGCCTACCAGAATTTGGTATTGTCAGTGTTTTGGATTTCAGCTATTTGATAGGTATGCACTGGTATCTCATTATTGTTTTAATTTGCAATTTCCTAACAACAAATGGTGTTAAACATCTTTTCATGTGCTTATTCTCCATCTGTATATCTTCTTTTTATTAAAATATATTTGACACAGAACACTGTAAATTTAAGATGTACAAAATGTTAATTTGATACATTTATATATTATAGGATTAATTTGATACATGTATATATTACATGATAGAGGTGATAATTAGCACCTCTATCACATTACATAGTTATTTATACCTTTTTAGTAGTTAGAAGAATAATTAAGTTCTAGTCTCTTAACTAGTTTGATAATTATAATACATTATTATTGTCTATATTCACTGTACTTTAAAGTTTATTTACTACTACTAAGTTTGTACCCTTTAACAACACCTTTCCTGTCTTCCCACTTCTATCCTCTGGTAACCACTATTTTATTCTTTGTTTTTATGAGTTTGGTCTTTTAAAATTCCACACATAAGTGCTAACATATAGTACTTGTCTTTCTCTGACTTATCTTACTTAGCATAATGTATTCAAGGTCCATCCATGCTGTCACAAATGGCAGGGTGTCCTGCTTTCTCATGGCTAAGTAGTATCTATTGTATGCATAGTCATCTTTCTGTGTCTGCAGGGGATTAGTTTCAGGTCCTCTTCCTTACTCCCTCCCCCTCACAGATACCAAAATCTAAGGATGTCCAACTTCCTTATATAAAATGGCATAGTATTTACATATAACTTGCATAATCCTCCATATATTTTAAATCTTCTCTAAATTACTTATAATAACTAATAACTAATACAATGTAAGTGCTATGTAAATAGCTCTGGTATTATTTAGGGAATAATAACTAATACAATGTAAGTGCTATGTAAATAGCTGTGGTATTATTTAGGGAATAATGACAAGAAAAACAAATCTATACGTGTTCAGTATAGATGCAACCATCATAAGCCTAACTACATAGTAGTACACATCAGCAACAGTGTCACTTTTTTTCCAAGTATTTTTCATCCCTGCTTGGTTGAATCCTTGAGTGTAGAACCCATGAATACAGAGGGCTGACTATATGAAGTCTGTCTGGAAAAAGTCTAGCCATTGTTAATATAAAAAGAACGGTTCACATGACATCGATGTAAACTGGTAGACAAGGAGGGTGGACTGGAATGTGCATGTGAGCAATGATGACCTCACTATACTAGTTGGTGGGGGCAGTAGACGTCATTGAGTGAGCAGGTGTACTGTGTGGCCCTCACATTCAAAATGACTGAATGAGTAGAGCAACAAATCTGCATCAAATTTTGCATTAAGCTTGTCCATTCCTCTGTGGAAACCATTTGGATGATTCAGAAGGCCACAGCTATAGGCAACTGGTGATTGGAAGCTTCATCATGACAACATGCCTCCTCATGCATCACGTCTCATGCAGAGTCTTTTGGTGAAACATCATGCCACCCAGGTGACTCAGTCGCCCTACAGTCCAGATTTGACGCCCTGTGACTTCTGGCTTGTCCCAAAACTAAAATTACATTTGAAAGGGAAGGGATTTCAGATCATCAATGAGATTCAGGAAAATATGAAGGGGCAGCTGATGGCAACTGGGACAACTGTGTGAGGTCCCAAGGTGCCAATTTTGAAGGGGACTGAGGTGTCATTGTTTTATGTACACTGTTTCTTTTATCTTGTATCTCCTTCAGTAAATGACTGTATTTTCATATTATATGACTGTACACCTTCTGGACAGGCCTTGTATGTACCACATCTTTATCCATTCATCTATTGATGGGCACATATTGTTTCCATATCTTGGTTATTGTGAATAATGCTGCAGTGAACATAGGGGTGCATATGTCTTTTCAAGTTAGTGTTTTCATTTTCTTCAGATAAATACCCAGAAATGGAATTGATGAATCATATGGTAGCTCTATGTTTAATTACTCAGGTAATCTTCACACTGTTTTCCATAGTGACTGAACCAATTTACAATCCCACCAACAGTGTACCAGGGTTCCCTTTTCTCCACATCCACACCAGCACTTGCTTTCTCTTGTCTTTTTGATAATAGCCATTCTAACAGGTATAAGGTGATATCTCATTGCTGTTTTAATTTGCATTTCCCTGGTGACTAGTGATGTTGAACATCTTTTCATGTACCTGGTGGCCATTTGGATGTCTTCCTTGGAAAATCTCTATTTAGCTTTGTGCACTTTTTAAATCAGATTTTTATTTTTGTTTTTGTTATGAGAAATGCATTCTTTATACATTTTTTTATTGTAACCCCTTATTGGATATATGGTTTTCAAAATTTTCCCTTATTGCATGATTACATTTTCATTTTGTTAATTGTTTCTTTTGAGATGCAAAGGCTTTTAAGTTTGATATAGTCCCGATTTGCTCATTTTTGTTTTTTGTTGTTTGTGCTTTGTGTCATATCAAAAACTCTTTGTGAAGACCAATGTTGAGGAGCTTTTGGTCTATGTTTTCTTTGAAGAGTTTTATAGTATCAGGTCTATGTTTAAGGCTTTGATCCATTTTGATTTCATTTTTGTGAGAGCCTTATGTATATTTTTCTTTCAGCTATATTTTTATTGAATATACATTTTTTCATTCTCATCATGAAGTTTTTTTCTTTTCTTTTTACTTATTTTTTTTATTGTTCAAATATGTTTGTCTCCACTTTCCTGCCACCACTTTCCCCTGCCCCTCCTGCTCCACCTCCCTCCCTCACTTGGCTTTGTCCTTGGCTTATACATGTTCCTTGACTTAACCCTTCTCTTCCCTTTCCCTGCCCCCCCTTCCCTCTTGATTCTGTTGGTTTCTTTTTTCTTTCAATGTTCTTGGTTATATTTTCCTTCCTTGTTTGTTTTGTTGGTTAGGTTCCACTTATAGGTGAGATTATATTGTATTTGTCTTTCATCCCCTGGCTTATTTCACTTAGCATAATGCTCTCTAGTTCCACCCATGCTGTCATGAAGGGTAGTAGCTCTTTCTTTCTTTCTGCTGCGAAGTATTCCATTGTGTAAATGTACCATAGCTTTTTGATCCACTCATTTACTTATGGGCACTTAGGTTGCTTCCAACACTTGGCTATTGTAAATTATGCTGCTATGAACATTGGGGTGCAGAGGTTCGTTTGAATTGATGTTTTGGGATTCTTAAGATATAATCCCAGCAGTGGAATGTCTGGGTCAAAAGGCAGTTCCATTTTTAGTTTTTTGAGGAAATTCCACACTGTTTTCCACAATGGCTGCACTAGTCTGCCTTCCCACCAACAGTGTACTAGGGTTCTCTTTTCTCCACAGCCTTGCCAGCACTTGTTGTTTGTTAATCTGTTTATGATGGCCACTCTGACTGGTGTGAAGTGGTATCTCATTGTGGTTTTAATTTACATTTTTCTGATGGCTAGTGATGATGAGCATACTTTCATATGTGTCTGGGCCCTGTTTATGTCCTTGGAGAAGTGTCTGTCCAGGTCCTTTGCCCATTATTTAATTGGATTCTTTGTCTTTTTGGAGTGGAGTTGTGTGAGTTCTTTATGTATATTGGAGATCAAACCCCTATCTGATGTATCATTGGCAAATATATTTTCCCATACAGTTGGTTCCCTTTTCATTTTTCTGATGTTTTCTTTAGCTATGCAGAAGCTTCTTATTTTGATGAGGTCCCACTTGTTTATTCTTTCCTTTATGTCCCTTGACTTAGGGGACATATCAGTGAAAATATTGCTGCATAAGATATCTGAGAGTTTCCTGCTTATGTTCTCCTCTAGGACTTTCATGTCACAACTTATATTTCAGTCTTTTATTCATCTTGAGTTTATTTTTGTGTATGGTGTCAGTTGGTGATCAAATTTCTTGTTTTTTGCATGTAGGTGTCCAGCTCCCCAACACCATTTATTGAAGAGGCTATTTTTACTCCAGTTTATGCTTCTGCTCCCTTTGTCAAATATTAATTGACCCTAGAGACATGGGTTTATTTCTGGGCTTTCTATTCTGTTCCACTGATCTATGTGTCTGTTCTTGTGCCAGTACCAGACTGTTTTGATTACAGTGGCCTTGTAATATAGTTTTATGTCCAGTATTGTGATCCATCCTGCTTTGTTTTTCTTTCTCAAAATTGCTGAGGCTATTCGGGGTCATTTATTGTTCTATATTAATTTTTGAAATGTCTGTTCTATGTGTGTGAAATACATCATTGGTATTTTAATAGGGATTGCGTTGAACCTGTAAATTGTAGTATGGACATTTTGATGATGTTTATTTTTACAATCCATGAACATGGTATATGTTCCATTTATTTGTGTCTTCCTTAATTTCATTCTTAATTGTTGTATAATTTTCAGTGTACAGGTACTTTACCTCCTTGGTTAAGTTTATTCCTAGGTACTTTATTTTTCTTGTTGCTATAGCAAATGAGATTTTTTCCTGATTTCTGTTTCTGGTATTTCATTGTTGGAGTACAAAAATGCCTTTAATTTCTGAATATTGACTTTGTATCCTGCTGTTTTGCCAGATCCACTTATTAGGTCAAGTATTTTTTTTTGGTGGAGTCTATAAGGTTTTCTATATACACTATCATATCATCTGCAAACAATGATAGTTTTACTTCCTCCTTTCAAATTTGGATGCCTTTTATTTCTTTTTCTTGTCTGATTGCTGTAGCAAGCACTTCCAATACTATCTTGAATAGAAGTGGTGAAAGTGGACAGCCTTGTGTTCTTCCCAATCTTACTGGGAAAGCTTTTAATTTTTTCCCATTTAGTATGATGTTGGCTGTAGGTTTTTTAATGTGGCTTTTATTATGTTGAGGTATGCCCCCTTTATTCTTATTTGGGTGAGGTTTTTTTTTTTATCATAAATGGGTGCTGTACCTTATCAAATGCTTTTTCCACATCTATTGAGATGATTATGTGGTTTTTGTCTTTCCTTTTGATTATGTGATGTATTACATTTATCGATTTCCATATATTGAACCGTAACTGCATCCATGGGATGAATCCCTCTTAATAATGATGGATGATCCTTTTAATGTATTGCTGGGTGAGGTTTGCCAATATTTTGTTGAGGATTTTAGCATCCACGTTCATCAGCAACATTGGCCTGTAATTTTCTTTCTTTGTTGTGTCTCTATCTGGTTTTGGATTAGGATGATGCTGGCCTCATAAAAAGAGTTTGGGAGTCTTCCCTCTTCTTGGATATTTTGGGATAGTCTGAGAAGGACAGGGGTTAGCTCTTTCTTAAATCTTTTGAAAAATTCTCCTGTGAAACTGTTCGGTCCAGTGCTTTTGAGTGCTGGGAGTTTTCTGATTACTGCTTCCATTTCCCCAGCTGTTGTTAGTCTGTTCAGGCTTTCTGCTTCTTCATTTGGTGTTGAAAGCTTATACTTTTCAAGGAATTTGTCCATTTCATTGAGGTTTTCAAATTTCTTGACATATAATTATTCATAGTAATTTCTTACAATCTTTTGTATTTCTACGTTATCAGTTGTAATTTCTCCTCTTTCATTTCTGATATTACTTATATGGGTCCTCTCCCTTGTTTTCTTGATGAGTCTGCTTAAAGGCTTGTTGATTTTGTTTATCTTTTCAAAGAACCAGCTCCTGGATTGGTTGATCCTTTGAATTGTTCTTTCAGTCTTTATGTCATTCAGTTCTACTCTGATCTTGATTATTTCCTTCCTTATACTTGCTCTGGGATTTGTTTGTTGTTTCTCCAGTTCTTGAAGTTGTAGAGTTAGGTCATTTATTTGAAATGTTTCTATCTTTTTTAGGTAGGCCTGTGTTGCTATGAACTTCCTTTTCAGGACTGCCTTTGCTGTGTCCCATAGGTTTTGGACTGTTGTGCGTTCATTTTCATTTGTTTCCAGAAACTTTTTGATTTCTTCTCGTATCTCATTATTGACCCATTCATTGTTAAATAGCATGCTATTTAGTCTCCATGCGTTTGAAAGTTTTTGAGGTTTTTCCTTGAGTTGGTTTCCAGTTTCAAACCCTTGTGGTCCAAGAAAATGCTTGTTATTATTTCAGTTTCCTTGAATTTGTTGAGGCTTGTTTTGTGTCCTACTATATGGTCTATCTTAGAAAGAGTTCGATACGCATTTGAAAAGAACGTGTATTTTGCTTCTTTGGGATGAAAGGTTCTATATATGTCAGTTAAGTCCATTTGATTTAATGCATCATTCAATTCCACAATATTCTTGATGTTTTGTTTGGAGGATCTATCCATTTTTGACAGTGGGGTGTTAAAATCCCCTATCAGTGTGTTGCTGTCTATATCTTTCTTGAAGCTCTCCAAGAATTTCCTTATATATTTGGGAGCTCCCGTGTTGGGTGCATATATGTTTACAATGTTTATGTCTTCTTGATGGATTCTTCTTTTGAGTATTATAAAGTGTCCTTCTAGCTCTCTTTTTATGGTCTTTGCTTTGAAATCTATTTTGTCTGATATGAGTATTGCTACCCAGGCTTCTTTTCCTGTCCATTTGCTTGGAATATTTTTTTCCATCCCTTTAATTTCAGTCTGGGTAGGTCCTTGTTCAGAGGTAGGTCTCTTGTAGGCAGCATATGTGTGGGTCATGTTTTCTTATCCATTCAGCTGTTCCGTGTCTTTTTATTGGGGCATTTAATCCATTTACATTTAAAGTTATTATTGATAGGTACTTATTCATTGTTTTCATTTTGTATCTGTGTTATCTCTTTCTTACTCTTTTTCTTCATCTTCTTAAAGCAGTCCCTTAAGCATATCTTGCAGTGCTGGTTTGGTGAAGATGGATTCTTTTAGCCTTCTTTTGTCTGGGAAATTCCTTATTTCACTTTCCATTTTAATTGAGAGCCTTGCTGGGTAGAGCAGTCTTGGTTGTAGGCCCTTGCTTTTTATTCCTTGGAATATTTCTTGCCATTCCCTTCTGGCCTATAATGTTTCTGCTAGAAGTCAGCTGCTAGCCATATCAGGGCTTTGTTGTATGTTACTAGCTGTTTCTCCCTTGCTTCTTTTAGGATTCTCTGTTTGTCTTTGATATTTTTCATTTTAATGATGATGTGTCTTGGAGTGGGCATCATTGGGTTCCTCTTGAATGTGGCCCTCTGTGCTTTCTGGACTTGTGAGACTTTTTCTCTCCTCTAATTAGGGAAGTTTTCCATCATTACTTTTTCAAACAGGTTCCCTATCCCTTGCTCCTGTTCTTCTCCTTCTGATATCCCTATTATATGGATATTATTACGTTTCAGGTTGTCCTTCTTTTCCCTGAATTCCTCTTCATTCTTTTTTACTCTTTTTTCATTTTCTTGCTCTTTCTGGGAGCTTTTTTCTACTTTGTCCTCCAGCTCGCTGATTCGATCCTCTGCTTCATCTAGCCTGCTTTTGATTCCTTCTATTGTGTTCTTCCATTCAGAAATTGTCTTCTACATTTCCTCTTATCTGTTATTGATAGTTTCTATATCCTTTTTCATGTTGATATAGTTTGCAGTAACTTCCTCATAGTTTCCCTGTTCTTTTTCATAATTCTCTTTGAGCTTGCTGAGCTCATTGAGCTTCTTTAGAGCCATTGTTTTGAAATCAGTATCTGATAGTTTACTTACCTCTATTTCATTTATTTCTCTCTGTGAGGATTCCTCCTTCCTCCTCCTTTGGGCAGTGTTTTTTTTTTCCTTCCCATTATTTGTGAAGACTCTTCTTTTTTCTTCTGCTTCTTAAATTGATCTGCCTTGATTTCCTAACTTTCTGGTGTGAACTTCTATGGTAGTAGACAGGTCCTTTTTTTCCCTTTCTTTGTTTGCCTCTGATGATGTCATATGTTGACCTTGTCTGACCTTTGGCAGTTTGTTTGAGACTTCCAGGAATCTACTGTCTGTGGCTGTCTCCTATTGCTGTTAATGTTGTCACTCTGCCTTCAGCAATCAAGCTTAGGCACCACAGTGTGGGGAGGCGGTTCCTGAGAGCAGGGCTATTTTGTCCTTACAGGCTGCTGCCACTCAGAGGAATGGTCTGCCTGAGCAAGATGGAAGCTGTGGAGTGGGAGGTCAGTCATCAGTGCGGCTCCGCTGGCCTCTGTTTCAGTTCCCTCCCCAAAGCTTTCCTCAGCAATCTCTCCTCAGGTGGCTCCAGCCCATTCTGCTCCTGACTCTGCCCAGAGACCAAGGAAGGTGACTGCCACTGCAAATTTTTGTTTTGGCCCTTTAAACATTTCTGCATCTCCAGCTGCCTGTCTCTGGCAGAGAGCACCACTACGCTTTTTGCAGCTGTCTTTTGCCTGTGTGCTTTTTTGGGTTCTGATGCTGTAGGTTATAGGTCGCTGCTTATGATTCAGACCCTGTTCTTAGGGTGATCCTACTGGCCATTTCAATATCCCTCTGGCGCTGATGCCTGTGGGTGCCCAGCCCACCCTCTCAAGCCTCCACTGCACTTTTCACCCATTAAGTTGTGCAAAAGCCAATTCCACTGTCTATATGAGGCTCCAGGGCTCCTCTCTATCATCCCATTGTTTTCCAGGTGATTTCTCCACAATTTAGTTGCAATTCCAGTTTGATCCTGGGAGGAGGTCAGTGTGACTTCCACTCACTCCTCTGCCATATTCTCTCCTCACTATGAAGTTTAAAAGAAATTTTTTTTTTGTTAAAGTATATTTGTCTCCACTTTCCCCTGCCCCACACACCCTCACCTCCCACCCTCAATTTTTCCCCACTTTGGCTTTGTCCATGGGTCTTTTATACATGTTCCTTGATTTGACCCTTCCTCTTCCTTTCCCTTTTACCCCTCTCCGACCTTCCCTCTCGTTACTGTCAGTTTGTTTTTTCTTTCAATGTTGCTGGTTATATTTTCCTTCCTTGTTTGTTTTGTTGATTAAGTTTCACTTAAAGGTGAGATCATATGGTAATTGCCTTTGAACCCCTCGATTATTTCACTTAGCATAATGCTCTCCAGTTCCATCCATGCTGTTTTGAAGGGTAGTAGCTCTTTCTTCCTTTCTGCTCTGCAGTATTCCATTGTGTAAATGTACCATAGTTTTTTGATCCACTCATTTCTTGATAGGCATTTAGGTTACTTCCAGCACTTGGCTATTGTAAATTATGCTGCTATGAACATTGGGGTCCATAGGTTGTTCTGAACTGGTGTCTTGGGATTTGCCAATGATACCTCAGGCAGGGGTTGATCTCCAAAATATATAAAGAACTCACACAACTCTACTCCAGGGGCATGAACAATCCAATTAAAAAATGGGCAAAGACCTGGACAGACACTTCTCCAAGGAGGACATAAACAGGGCCCAGACACACATGAAAGGATTCTCAGCATCACTAGCTATCAGAGAAATGCAAATTAAAACCACAATGAGTTACCACTTCACACTGGTCAGAATGGCCATCATAAATAAATCAACAAACAACAGGTGCTGTGGAGAAAAGGGAAACCTAGTACACTGTTGGTGGGAATGCAGACTGGTGCAGCAACTGCGGAAAACAGTGTGGAATTTCCTCAAAAAACTAAAAATGGAACTGCCTTTTGACCCAGACATTCCACTGCTGAGATTATACCCTAAGAATCATTCTCACCAGGAAGTTTATACCTATCCAGCAGGTAGTAAAATTCTTTCTAGCTGAGTCTAAGAGATGACAAGCACAATTTCCCTAGGCCAGCAGCTGGCAGAAAACATAGAGTTTAAACCACATCTGTATGGCTGATTCTGTGCACTTTCTATACACCCATGCTACCTATTGTGCTGGTCTGGTACTTTGTCTGTCAACCTGAACCTTAGATGGTGCTCTCTGGGGCTTAAATTCTAGCACCTCCATTCCTTAATCTTCTTTGGAATCTTGGCTCAATTGTCCCTTGATTCTAATCAACGTTGCCTCTAACTCTAGACCAGCAATGTGAATCCTAACCCAGCTAGAATTTAGCTTTACTTAAAGTATTCAACTAATTTTTTCATCTTTTTTTCTAGTTTTTTGCAGAGCCTTAAACACAATTATTTTTTCTTAGTTCACACTGAGTTCTTTTTGATGGAAAGTGGCTTGCTTATGGGCCTTGTCATTGAGGGTCTCCTATTGTCTTTCTGAAGATGAAACCTGCTTGGTGGGATTGCTAATCTGAGCACAGTATTAAAAATCCCCTTGTTTAAATTCCACTCATATTCCCATTAGGGCCCAGAAAATGCTCTCAGAATTTACGAATATTAACTTTATGTTTCTTTTCTGTGTTGCTTAAACAGGGCAACTCTACAATCTACTAAATTATCGCCAAGAGTATTTTTTTTAACTCCACAGTAATATCTCAAACACTAAAAGACAGCCTTTTGATAAAAATATACATGGTTTCTTCCACTCTACTGTTGTTTCCCTGTAAATTGTTCTTTATTTCAGTTAGTGTATCCTTTATTTCTGACTGGGTCTTTTTTATGCTGCTGAGGTCCTCACTAAGTTCCTTGGGCATCCTTATAAGCAGTGTATTGAACTCTGCATCTAGTAGATTACTTATCTCCATTTTGTTTAGTTCCTTTTCTGGGGTTTTGATCTGTTTTTTCATTTAGGCCATGCTTCTTTGTCTCCTCATTTTGGTAGCCTCCCTGTGTTTGTTTCTATGTATTAAGTAGAGTTGCTATGACTCCTTGTCTTAGTAACATGGCTTAATGTAATAGGTGTCCTATAGGGTCCAGTGGCACAGCCTCCTCTATTACCCAAGCTGGGTACCCTTCATGTGAACTGAGTACACCCTCCTCTTGCAGCTGAGCCTTGATTGTTGTTGGAAGGTCAGTGGGAGGGATTTACCCAGGCCAGTCAGCTGCAATGACTGACTGTGGATAAAGCAGAGAATCAAATCAATGATTTGGAACATAAGGAAGCAAAAAACAACCAAAAAAATAAGAAGAAAGAGAATCCCCCCCCCCAAAAAATGAGTAAAGTGTAAGCAGCCTCTGGGAGAACTTCAAGCATTCCAATGTCCACATCATAGATGTGCCAGAAGAAGAGGAGAAAGAGTAAAAAATTGGAAATCTGTTTGAAAAAATAATGAACGGAAAGAGACATACAAGTTCAGGAAACACAGAAAGTCCCAAACAAGATAGATGCAAAGAAGCCTACTCCAAGACACACCATAATTCAAGTGCCAAAAGTTAAAGATGAAGAGAGAATCTTAAAAGGAGCAAGAGAAAAGGAGTTAGTTACTTGTAGGGGCATCCCTATAAGACTGTCAGCTGATTTCTCAAAAGAAACTTTGCAAGCTAGAAGGGACTGGCAAGAAATACTCAAAGTCACAAAAAGCAGAGACCTACGGCCAAGACTACTCTACCCAGCAAAGATATCATTTAGAAATTGAAGGGCAGATGACGATTTTCCCAGGCAAGAAAAAAACTAAAGGGGTTCATCATCACCAGACCTTTATTATATTAAATGTTAAAGGGAGTTATTTAAGAAAAGGAAGAAGATCAAAACTATGAACAATAAAATGGCAATAAACACATATCTATCAACAATTGAATCTAAAAAAACAAACTAAGCAAATAAGAAGAACAGAGATAGAATCATGGATATGGAGAGCATTTTGATGGTTGACAGATGGGAGGGAGTATGGGGAATGGGCAAAGAGGTGAGGGGATTAAGAAGTACAAATAGGTAGTTACAGAATAGACATGAGGATGTAAAGTACAGTAAAGGAAATGGAGTAGCCAAAGAACGTATACACATGACCCCTGGACATGAACCATGGTGGGGGGACTGCCTGAGGGAGTGCGCAGTGCTGAGTGGAGAGGAGCAAAGGGGGAAAAATTGAGACAACGGTAATAGCCTAATCAATAAAATATAATTAAAAATGTAAGTTCATATGAGGTTTTTGAGCTCCAAGCACAGGCAGAATAGCTTGTAGAAGACCACACAGTGATGAGGTGATAGAGTTCAGATTCATATATAGATCTGGTGCCAAAGGTAAAGCAGCTGGTCCTTGAGTTGAATGAGAAGGGGACATCCTTTGATGGTAGTGCTGCAGGTGAGGGAAGCTGTGTGGAACTCAGGAAAAGCCCCAGCAAGGTAGGCCTTCTCAGTGCAATTTGGGAGCATCATTTCACCACTGTACAATTGAAACTAGAATATGTTGTTTTAAAACAAGGCATATATAGTTGCTTATTACAATGCTAGACACAGTCAATGTGCTTTATAAATATTAGCCCCTTCTTTTGTTTCATTATAACCTTTTCCCAAGCTAGCATGTGGATTTATGTGTTGTATAAATTGCCAGTGTAATTACAGGAGGGTATATCATGTGCCATGGTTGACGATGCATTCCCATTACTGACCAAGGATTTGAACAGGTAGGAGATGTGGAAAGGATTTAAAGGCCATGGACACTGACGTATAGGTTTTCAGTTTTCCTACAAAGTCAGGAGGCTGGCAGGATGAATCAGAACAACTCATCTCTTGTGTCACAGATTACTGGATCTCTTTAGATTATGGTCCTTGCTTGTTTTTTTGGAGTGAAGAGAGACAACAAATAGGTGGCCAGTCAGTTGAGTAGCATGGGATTGGTGTTCAAATATCTGCCATCTTTGGTATAGTGACTGGAAGAAAGCCGCTTAACTAGCCCTTTGGCTAGGTGTGCTAGTTCTGCCTACCTGGGGCAAAAAAAGACAGTGGGAGGCTTTGGGAACTTTCCTGACAACAGGCCAGGATGTTATCTATAAAAAGTAAGGGCATAGCGATAAAAAGAAAGAAACGAAGATGTATAATAATTTTTTAAAAGTCATTGAAGCTCTTCCCAGACCCTTTACTTTTGGAAAAGGAAAATCGGTATCGGCTCCACAGGCGGAAAAATAGCAACACTCGGCCCGGAAATCCCACGTGGGAGCGTGCAGTCGCGCGGTTGATGCCACTGCCGTGCGCTCCCATTGGTGCACCGTTGTGACGCGATGCCCTAACAAGCCCCGGGGCGGGTGCGCGGCTGATGAAACCAGGCGCAGATCCCGCTCCCGCCACTCTATTCTGTCGGCGCAGGCAGGTGTAAGCGGTACACGCGCGGGCGGAGCCACGGGCATCCGTTAAGGGCAGTCCTACTCCAGCTCCCCGCGCGCTTCCTTCCGCGCCTCAGTCCCTCCAGCCACGGTCCTGCCTTCATCCAGCCGCCCGCCAACTCTGTGAGTGCCTGGCCCTGCCACGCCAGGGCAGCTCCTGGGACCGGGTCACCTTGGAGAGAACCCCGGGGACCTCGTGGGGCCGTGGGAGGGCGGCGCGGGTCTCCACGCGGCGGTGCTGACATACTCCGGGTGGCGAGGGAAGGGTGGCCCGGCGATCCGCGGTTAGCGCTCAAGCAGCTTCCCCGCCATCGGAGTCCATTTTTATTTCACAAGGCCGTGGTGCATGATGCAACACTGAGTGAGCTAGCGTGGGCCACCTGGTACCGCGGGGCCAGACCGCCGACTCACTGGGCACCGCGACCCTTTCCGGTGGTCTATGGGTAGGGGGCGGGGAGCAGGCACTTGTCGACTGGAGTACCAGCGAACTTCCCCTACATGGCCCGGGGCACAGAACCGCACCCGCCACGAGGTCTAAGTTGTATTGTCCGCTGCGGGTCACCAGCCTGCCCGGTGTCCTGGAGAGTGGTCCCACGGCAGGTGGCCAGCTGGGGATAGTGCTGCGCTCCCCAGCACACCGGCCGCAGTGCCCACCTCCCTTCTCCCCGGGATCCCCGGACGCATCCTGGCTTGTCTACACCCTTTACCTAGGGCCCCAGGGCATTTCTTCTTTGAAGTGTCGCCTGGGTGGGCTTTCTTGGGACCCGGCTTGGCCTGAAAAGGCCGAGTTCTTCAAGCATGGAGCGGGAGGAATTTTTTCTGTCATTATAGCGACCAAATCTTCTCAGGACTTTCTTAGGCTGGCAGGTAAGGCAGTCTTTCCAGAACCCGTGTATATGCAGAGCAATTGTACTTTGGTACTTTTGCGGCGTTCTTCTAGTATTTTACCTTTTTCTGTGGATGTGGCAACAGCTTGGAGTAGCGTTTGACTAGTATGAGTAGGACAGGAGTAACCTGGAGTTGGATTTATTCTGCTTTTAGTTACAAGAGGCAAGGACTGAGGTTTCAGCCCCAGGTGTATGTCCCTAAAATGTGCTATTAAAAATTTAACCAGTAGTAGTGCGTATGTTGGCCTTTGGCTGAATTCCTAATTGTGTTTAATATGAATTACAGTTTATTCATGACTTGCCTTAAGATTTGTCTTTCGTGTTTGGTTCGGATCATAGGAAATCATGGTACAGTTATGCCCCTGATTTTTAAGTTGGTCTCAAGGGAAATTATTATTTTTTACATGAATAGACCCTTAGGTATTTAAAACAAAAGTCCTTATTTAAGTCACACGATCAGAACAGAAATTTAGGAGATAAAGTCAACAATGGATTAAAATAGTTTTAAAATGTTCAGCATATGCAGATTATGTTTAATTGTGATACATAAATTTTAAAAGATGTCAAAGGAGCTTGACCAAATAAACAGGACAAGACTTCATAGAGATCAGAAATGTACTCATTTGTTTGAATCTGGATTTGAGCCTCAAGGGTACTCCTAGGTATTAAAATTATTTGCTTCAGAGGAGGAAATAAAAGGCTTGAAGGACAAGATTGCTAACCATGGCAGCTTGAATTCTAATTATTCAATAGTGTTTTCCATTCCTTAATGGGACTAAATACATGTTTTATTGATTTTTCTAGTCTAGTTTCTTTCTACTAAGGCCTGTAAAAATATGTATCAGTGTTGGAGGGCCCAGCATGATGTCTAACTGAATTGATCCCTGCTGTGAGCAAGGGAGCATACCAGAAGGGAGTCACTCACACACATTTGTGTCTTTCCATGAAGCCAGGTCTAATAGGGGAGACCTCCCCAATGAGCCAGTGGGGTTACACACAGGGTACACACAGAAGGAGGGACCTTACAGCAGTAGAGCTCGAAGTGTAGATTACTGGCAGCCTCTAGGGATGGAGAGGTGGGCAGGCATCTCAAGCCAGGCAGCTACAGTGGTAGCACGTGTCTGGTGGGACTGGAGTCCTGTTGGGCTCCAAGCATGGCTGGTGGCATAGCCAAGTTCAAGTTGGGGATGGTCAGAGCTCTAAGTTCTTAGTAGACCACAGTGGGTGGTGGTCCCACTCATATCAGTCAGTGTCCATGCAGAGTCCTTATCCAAGTGCCCACTCTTGTGCTTTTGGTTACTCCAAAAGTTGTTTCTGTTATACCCCATTACCTCAGTCTTGAGCATATTGCTACTTGACATAACTATCATGGCTGACAAGTGACTCCGTATTGGACCGTTGAAAGGTGTCCAGTCCCTTTTCAATACTAACTATATATTCAGAGGTATTGGTTTATTAATTCAAGATAGAGATTTGGAACAGGCATAACTGTATTTTTGTTACGGAGAGAACTATTTTCCTCTAACCATGGAGTTGTCTGGGCCAGAGACACTTTCAGAGATGTCCATCATTCTGCCTGGCTCTTGGTCCTCATGCCAAGAGGGACCTGCTTTGGGACCTTAATGTTTTCCTGTGTGATTGGCCTCTTCAGGCTTGAGGGCCCTCTTACCACTGTGGGTGCCTTAGGCCATGAGGCTTTGCTTTTACTTTTAGTGAATGTAGGGAACCATCGAAGGCTCTCATGATGACTTCCAGCCCTGTGCAGAGAAGAGATGAGGGGGAGGGGCAGACATGGAAGTAGGGAGACAGTTTAAAGTCCTGTAACTAATTCTGGAATAAAACCTTAGTCCAGGCTTTCTACACAGTGGAGAGTGACCATAAGTAATTTTGGTGAGAGACGAGGGCAACTTAGAATGGGGTAGATGTGGTAGATATGTGTGGAGGTTGAATTCTCCCCTGTAGATTTTAAAGATAGACACTACATGATTCACCAGTGGAGTCCATGTGAGGTATGAGTAAGGCCTACTGTGATTCCAAGAGGAGTAGAGTCATCACATTAGCGAGGTGGAGGAGGCTGAGGAAAGAGCAAGTGGGGAAGGATTTAAGTCCAACTGCCACTTCCATCCTCAAGGGACAGAGCTGAAGGAGAGGTACTTTCCCTGGGGCCCTTCCCAGGTTCGTTACTGCCTTGCAGCTACCTGTCCTAGATTGGTGGCATCTTTCTTCTCACCCAGCTTTTATGCCTCCTCATATCTGACTGGCCAGAGGGTCTCCTGGTGCCTGTGGCCTCCTGTGCTCCTGTGTCTCCCTTCAGTGGGCAGCTTGGACCTGGGTTTGTCCTCTTGTCAGAATGGAGACCACTTGAAATTGTAAAGCCATAGGGTGTGCCTGCTTTTTCATTTGTGGGTCTTCAAGACACCTACCTCCCAGGGGTTTCTTGGGCCTTAGGCAATGGGCATTGGATCCCAGGCCAAGGTTCCATCTGCCCCGAGGTTTTAAGTTTCTTCTAGTCAAGGAATATGGTAGTAGGATCTTCAGTGGGAGACTGCCAGCCTTGTAGCTGTAGGAATTCTTTCTTTTTCTCCATAATCTGCCCTGCCTTCCTCCCCACCCCTCCATCCACCACCTCAACTCTAAAGCAACTTTGGGAATACTGCTGCGGTTCAAAGGGAGTCATAATTTATCATGGAAGTGTTAGTGTGTTTGCCAATTACCTGGGATTCTACTAGAAGGACAAGCAGCAAGTTGGTTAAATTTTCTGGTAGACAACTAAATATGTTCATTTTGCTCTGAAGGTGCTCTTCCAGATACCTGGTGTTGGCTGAGCTATGGGGGGAGAATTTACCTCATGTGTTGCTCAGGATTTGTTCATCCTGGGAGCACAGGCTATAAGAATGACATTTCTGGACATAAGCATAGATATTGGCATAAGGCCCACCCAAGCTGCCACATCCACTGTCCTTCACTTGGCTTTTCCCCTTGGTTACTGTTATTAGCAGTTGTACATTTGCTGCAAGGCCTGGAGTGAGAGCTCTGTGATGAGGGAAGAGGCCCTCTTAGTTCTAGTGTGTCTGAGATAAGCCACTATGGGACAAGGGCTCTTCTAGGAGCTGAGGGCAGTGGGACCTGTGCTGGGAACAACACAGCCTTAGGTTTTGTTGCTGTCTCATTGAGACCTCCCAAGCCTGGTAGATCTCTGTCTATAGGTTGGAGAAGCCTTCCCGCTCAACCTCATAATAATGAAGCTACTGAACATAAGGTCCTTAGGATTCTGTGAAACAAAAAAGCAATTAAATCAGTACATTTAGATTCCTTTCATGAAATAAGTTCTTTCTGTTGCCAGCCTACTATTCTGATGATGGCAAACAGAAGCCCAGCTCACAGAAATCTTTAAAGGCCATGATGAGGTGGACTTGCGTGGAGGTAGGGAGAAAAGCCTCACTTCCCTTAGTAGGACTGTGCATCATTTCTTCCTTGTTCCTGAGTGGATTTTTCCCTCCCTTTTCTGTAGGAAGGGTATGGGCAGTTTTGTTTCCCTAACATTCCATATTCCCACTCTGGTGCTTTTTACATAAGATTCGGTCAGATGGTTTTGTGACTGAGAACAATGGAATACATCGTTTGTTTAGGAGCAGGTCTTACACTCCCTGCATGCTCCATGTGCAGTGAGCTCTGTCTGCATCACAGAGGCCATCCGTGCCGAGTCTGAGCTGCAGGGGAGCAGCCTCTGCTCTTTGTGGCCAGCCTGAGCCACTCATAGAACCATGCATGGTGGGGTCCGAGGAGATGTCATGCTCCCCACCCCGCCAAAAAGAGAACCAGTCCCAAGCTGGGTTCCACTGACAGGATGAGTGCCTGTTCTAAGATATCTCTCAGAACCACATTTAAGTTCTTTTCCATATTACTTGCATAACAATTGGCTTCTAGTGCTTTTTTCATAGGAGCGAGAGGATTTGAATGAGGGAAATACACTTAACAACTTCTGGCACAGACTAAGTGCTTGCTATAAATGTTAGCTTGTTTTACTGGAAAGAAAGCCCAGTTCTTTGATTTAGGTATGGAGAAAAATCATTTTATGGCACCTTTACCTTGCTGTCTCATTTTGCCAAGGTGCTAAAAGGTAGACCCATTTCCTTGGACTTGCGTGTGTGTTGTAGGGGCAGTATAGTGCCAAGGTATTGTGGGGACATTGAGCCTCAGCTGCATCTGCCAATCCCGGTCCAGGGTCTGTGGATGTAGCTCTAGTTCTTTCACTATTGTCCCCTGTAGACCTGGAAGGCCCTCTTTACCAATGACTTTTCACAGTTGAGGTCAAGGAGGGCATTCTGTGGCCTTCTTGCTGGGTAAGGAAGGGAACACTGGGGAGGAACCACAGTTTCTGGGACTGTGTTGGCTTTGACTGCCGGGATGACCTTGAAGCCATTCTCTCTTTGGAACCATGTGCTTCCCTGGGTGTGGACGATAGGTTCCCTTAGGCCTTAGATCCAGACATCTTGGGTTGGGCCCTTTGAACCTCTGCCAAGCAGAGCTCACAGCCCCATTCTTAGTACCTGCCTGCGTGTGTGGGAAAGTGTGTGCGTGCCTGTGTTTTTTCGGGGGGTATCTGCCTTTGTCATAGTCACCCTGGTCCCCAGCCATTTTGTTTAAATTACCCTGAGGGCTCTGGGTTTAAAAACCAATTCCCAAAACCTAGGGCCATCTCTGTTTTCCACCTGATTCCTTCTTCCCGGAGGTGGTAATGTCCAATCATCTAATGTCTTCGGGTGTGAGGTGGAGGTGTACCTGGGGTAGCAGTGAGAAGGGAGAGGAGCAAAACATTGTCTCACTGATATTTCTCCACACTGTTCTGTTACTTTCCTACCTGTGACAAAGACGCTGGAGTTGATCTTGTAAGGTTGGGGTGCACGTGTTCTGTTTCTCATATCTTCTGATCTGCCTACCAAGGACCATTGATCAGAGTCTGGTACACAATTGGGAAGGAAGGGAGCTCCCTGGGATGAGATCAAGAATCACAAGCACAAACCTGGAACTCACTGGGATCTTGACACTTATGTTTCCATTTAATTTTCATCACTGCTGAGAGGTTGGCACTGCTGTTTTGACTGATGGGGACACGGAGCCACATGAGTAGGTAGTGAGTGGCAGAGCAAGGAGTTGAACCTGGTGGCCTGGCCTGAGTCCCACCCACCAAGTGTGCTGTAGGGCCATGGGTGTTAGCCTTACCTGGAGCCTGGGCCTACTTGGGACGTGTTCTGCATGCCATGTGCATGGCGCGGGGCCAGGCACCGAGGTTTCAGCACAGGAACCTGAAGAGGCTCTCCCTCATGCCCCTCCTTGTTTCTGAGTGAGCCCTGGAGGTGCAGTGGTTGGCTGCTCCACCTCTGGACAGCCCTGCTTTTTACCTTTGCCTAGATTTCTCTCTGAGACCTTTGAATGCAGGTCTTTCTTCACTAAGCCCCAGCAGTAGAACCCTGAGTACAGTTGGCACTAGTGTCCCTGGGACAGCGAAGCTGGACAGTGGCCAGAACCAGGTGCTGGCGCGTGTGACAGAGGCTGGACTGCATTCTTTTTTGGTCAGTAGTTTGGCTTTCACATCCCCAGAGTCAGGCTGAATGGAAGGACTTCCTGCCCAGGCCACAGGTGAGCCCTGTTCCATTTGTCTACACCCAGTCATCTCCACTTGGGGATAGCCCTGTGCAGGGTGTCTTGTGGGAACTGGACTCTATCTGTTGGGAAAATTCACTTCTAGACTGTACTCCATCCTTCTCTGGCCAGTGGCAGGAGTGGTCTTGCCCCCAGACCTGTTTTGTTGATTGCTATAGTGTGGTGAGGTGCTAAAGTGCCTCCTTCCTTGGAAAACACTTCTTTGACACCCTCAGAGAGTCTGGGCCGTCTGTGTCCTGGGGTGACTCTACAGCAAGTCCAAGTGCAGCATAGGTGCTGACAGGTAAGTGGGGAAATCTCTCCTACCCTTTCCTGCCTTTCCTGTTTTCCTTTTCTCTTTTAGTTTTCTTTTTTACAATTTTTTATTAGCATTTATTTTATCCGAATTTACTCCTGGGCCATAAGTTTTTGTTTCTTCAGTTTCTTCTGTGCAACCCCGTCTTCTGGTTTAGGAACAATCCCTTCTTTTCCAGTAGGGATCATCTCGGTGTGACAGGGAAAGAGCTCATGTATGGGTTAATCTACTCATGATTTGTTTAAGTTCTGTGCTCCATATCATGGGCACTTTGTTCACCTAGATGTGCTCAATGACCAGAGAATCTACATCTAAAGCTTAAGTTCAGCATTACTCTGCTTTTTTAACCATGTACAGAAAAAACTCAGCACTCGTTTTGGGACACTGACCCTGTGTCCAGCCCCACTGTTTGGCCTGGGCACACCTACCAAATCCACTAGTATAATGATGGAACGGCACACATCACTTCTGTAAGGTGCCATCCTTCATATACTTGGTGACTTTGCAGATGTGTGTGTCCCGATGGCCTGGACAGTTTCAGGAATGTTCTTAAAGTGAACATGAAGATTTGAACCTCTTGATTTGCATGATTTTGTGAGATTTTCTGGGTCAAGTGAATAGAGAATCATTTTCAGAAGTCGCCTCAGGCTGCTCAGGGGAAGAGTTCTTTCAACTTTCTTTTGGATAACATTTCAGACTTAAAAATTGCGAGTGTGGTACAAGGGATTCCTATGGACCCTTTTCTCAATTCACCAGTTTTTCGTACTTTGTTCCCTTCGTTCTTTCGTTCTGTTGCTTGATTGATCCATCTATCTACACACACTCATGTACATGTGTTCTTATCCTGAGCCATTTGGAGGTAAGTTGAAAACATTATTTTATTTATGGAGACGCACTTGACTGTGTCTCTCTAAGAACAAGGACACTCTCTTACTTGATTTTCCTTATCAAATCAAGAAGTTTTTTTTTAAGATTTTACAGAGAAAGGAGAAGGGAGGGAGAAAGAGAGGGAGAGGAACATCAGTTGGTTGCCTCCTGCTTGCCCCCAACCAGGGACCTGGCCCGCACCGCAGGCACATTCCTTGACAGGGAATCGAACTGGTGAACTTTCGGTTTGCAGGCCAGCACTCAATCCACTGAGCCACACGAGCCAGGGCCAAAATCAGGAAATTTAACATCGAGCCAATGTTGTTATCTAGTCCATGGTCCATACGCCACTTTCAGTTCAAATAATGTTTTTTACTGCCATATATTATGTATGTAATTTGTTTTTTGTGGGAGTAGATCTTCCTAAGGAATGAACTATGGTCAAATTTCCTATCTCACTAAGAAAAACAGTTTCTCAAAGTTAGAATGCTCATTGTAAAAATTTTGGAAAGTACAGCAAAGTAAAAGAAGGAAAAAGAAAAACCACTCACAATTCCAGTACAAAGGTTTAGTGCTGTGTCAGTTGGAAGGCTTGTGAGAGGTGCTGGAAGACTCCAGCGCAGGGTGACCTGGTCGCTCTAATCTGCACCCACACATCCAGGCAGTAGCCCAGAGCTGGTCCTGGGCTGTGGGGAGGAGGGAGTGGGCTCTCACCTGGAGCCGACCTTCTTCCTGCCCCTGCCCACCTCTCAGGCAGCTGCCAACCTGAGCAGGCAAACTGAACCTCCTTGGGGTGAGGAAGGATGACGGTCATTATTAAATACCCAGGACTTGTTCAAGACCTAAGGAAAAGTGTTGCACTTGTCTGCTCCATAGACCTGACTTTCTAGACTTCACAGAAGGCCAGGATGGGCATGGAACCTTGGTGGGAAGAAGCAGCATTAGCTCCTGGCAAATGTCTCTTGTTTTTTTAATACTACTTTTGTTCACCCTTTTGGCCCCCTACCAGTGGGCCAGTGGAGAAAGAAGCAAAATTCTAACTTGTTAATTTTGTTTTTTGCTAGTGACTGTCTGCTAAAAGTTTCCTAGGGGAAGGTTCCAGAACTGTGTTTGAAGTGTGGTTCTTCCTCTGCCTTTCATGTACCAAGGTCATCCCCTCTGTCATCACCTGCAATAACTGAGGGGGGCTTCACTTCTTCTTGGTCTGGAAGGGGTCTTAGGCACTCAGTGAGTCTTGTTTCAGGAATGATTTTGCTCTCAGAAATGGTCGTGGCATTGTCCACTGCACCCTGTCCTCTGTACCTCAGTTTCCCTGAGCTGGGAATGTATATTGTGTGTGAAAAGGGACTCTTGAAAGTCGTGATCAAAAGCCTCAAGTATACTCCATGTGTTTGTTTGTTCTTCCCCTGCACCAGGCCCTCCCCTTGAAGGAGCTGGCCTTGAGAGTGACTAGGTGGGCAGCCGCCCTGCTCCTGCACCCCCAACTGTGGCCGCGGGCTCCTAACCTGGTCAGGCCAGGGTGGCAGGGCTGCTCTTCAAAGAAATCCTTTGAAGTGCAAACATTTCCTTTCCTGAAAAGAAGGGAAATTGAAATTGTTCTTTGTAGACAATGTTCTCTTAGATCAAAGAGAGAGTAGGGCTTATAAAATAAGGGAGATTCAGAAATTAGGCTCTACCCTGTGGCACGGGGAAGATGTGACTGTGTTGATGTCCACTGCCCCTCGGAGTGTGAGTTCTATTTTCCTTTTCTTATTTATTTAGTTATTTATTTTTGAGATCCTAAGTCTAGGTCTAGCATTTTATATCTAATTGTGTCTCTCTTTCATGTTTTTATCTTGTGGTAATAAGCATTTAGGAATGTCTTTTGGGAAATTATGACGCTGTCCTTAATGGAATATTTGATAGCCAATAAAAATGGCGTTTTCCAAGGACATTTGATCTTATGGGGAAAGCTTTACTGTTAAAAGTGAAAAATATCTGGATGGAATTTTTCATATTGAGTGTTATCTTAATGAGATATATGTATTTGCACAGAAAGAAAACACTGTTAAAATGAACTTTATTTTGTTCACTGCTGTGTATGTGGTTCCTAAATTAGTACTCAACAAATATTTGCTAAAAGAATATTTTCATAATCAGTGGAACAAAAAGATATTTTGGAGGACAGTCTTTCAGCTAAATAGTAACATTCTGGCAGGTAGAAAGAACCAGAGTTATTTTAAATTTCTGTTATAATTCTGCCCTGACATCTCATTTTGGGGTTTATTTTGTTTCTTGATACAAACATGTACCACCGTTTTGTGCTTTGTACAAATCATTTTGTGAATGAGTGATTCTGACATTTCTGTTTTAGGAATAATCTGGTTTATTGAAATCAGAGTCAGAATGTTAAGAAGTTTCTCCTGGGTTGGTTAGTAGGCGCTTTTGCAGGTGGGATAAAATGGCAACTTCTCATGAACTCTTCGGCTTATGTGCCATTGGACCAGCTTTTCCTGTTCTCTTGCGAGAATTTTTGCCTGATTTGCTAGGATTCCTCATCTTTGGGCCTAAATAGTACCAGGATTCTGGCTAGACCTTGTCCCCATTTCTAATGTATGAATTTATTTGCAAACACAGCCTCTCATTCTGACCTGCACTGTGGCTTAGGTTTGGAAACAGCCCTGACCTCTGACTTCATGTCAGGAGAAGGAATGTCGCCGCCACCTTACTTGTCCCTGGTAAAGGAGGTCCTTCAGAAACCTCCTTCAGAAGGACACAGGCACTCGGGTCTCAGAGCCGAGCAACAGCCTGTCCACTCTGCCATCAGCGCAGCGCTCTGGAAGCGCACTCTTTGGGAAGCCTTGCTTCGGGTTATGTGTGGGGCGGCTCCACTCGGGTTTCCCAAGTGTGGTGGCTTTCAAACTTCTTCGGCTGAAATGTACAATAAGAAGTATGGTGACTCCAATTAAGCACATACAGAGGACATCCATGTTTCTATAGAGATTAAAATGAGAGTTTTTGATTCTTTTCTATTGAGTTTAAAAAATCTTGGGTGCCACTCCAGTCTGCAAACTCTGCGGGGCTGGGGCGTTCTGGCCTGCCTCCCTGCTGCCCCTGCTGCCCCTGCTGTGCTGTCCTGAGGGTCAGGTTGGCTGGATGAGGGGTGGGCATAATTCTCTGTCCAGAACAATTTGGGCAAAGATTTTTAGGAGGGTGTAGGTTTTTTTTTTTTTTTTTTTTGTGGTTATCTGAGGGTTTCTGACTGAGGTGGCCATTAATTATCCTGTGTGGTGGTTCCCAGGAAGCGAGCAGGGATTCGGGGGACAGCCCTGCGAGTCCTGGTGTGGTCCTCCGTCACCGGTGAGGTGAAGGTGGCCTGGGAAGGCTGTGTGTGATTTTTTAAAGATGGGCCAAACACTTGTTAATTTCAAAACTGACCTTGTTTTGTTTTGTTCTTTTTTGAATTTCTTTTACTCAGTTATTTTGCGGGAGAACCTATCTGAAAGGTGAGCCTTCTCTTTCAGAGATAAGGATTTGTGGGAAGAAGAGAGTGAGAAGGTACTCTTATAGAAATATACATTTGTGGACTCTTGACTGATTCAAGGTGTATAGAGTATCTAAAACTTAATATTAGCAATAGCAACCATACCATTAAATAGTTCTCTTTGAAAGGTGGAATGGATTTTACATAAATTTAAACATTGCGTGAGAAGTGTTTGAATGGCTTTTTAGTTTTGTTTAGAAAACAAATAGTCTTTAACAATTTTGTGTGTATAATTCTTAAAATAATTGTAAATAAAGGGAGTTGATTCTACAGAACAAGAGCCCAGGGATGTAACAACTGGAATCAGATAAAGTGCCTCCTTTATTGAAACAGTGTACCAATCTCTGTCCTTGTTTCTTATAAATTTCTTTTATTTAACTATTTCTCCTCAATAAAAATAAATTTATTTTAAGAGTTCAGAGTACTGCCCTGACCAGGTAACTCAGTTGGTTAGAGCCTTGTCCCAATACTCCAAGGTTGTGGGTTTGATCCCCAGTCAGGGCACATATAAGGAGAAACCAATAAATGCATAAATAACTAGAACAACAACTTGATGTTTCTCTGTCTCTCAAATCAATAAATAAAATTTACAAAAGAATTCAGAGTACTTAATTTACAGTCTCTTAAAAATTTATCTCTGAGTTACAAGTATCACCATCACTGTTAGTATTTGAGAAGATTCCTCTAGAATTTGATTTTATACTCTTATTAGGTTAATATTCTGTGAAATAAGGGATAATGTCATTGCTATTACATAACACATTGCCCATAAACCTATAACCTCACATTATCAGCAGCTAGTTTGGTTTTTAAAACAAACTTTGGTTGGAAGACATGTCTTTCTCTCTAAACAGTGATCTTGGGCGACGTCAGGGAAGAACATTCCTTAATTATTTTGAGTAATCTGTCCTGAACTGGGAAGATTATCTCCCTAGTCTGAGTTTGATACAATCAGAATTTGGGAAAATTATCAGCCATAATTTGCACTAGGATTCAGGCCTAATCACTCTTGGGTCTGTGGTCTGGTGAGTGAGAACATAGCCTCCTTGGGCTATTTTGAGTGGGGGCTGTGCCTGGGCTTGGGGGCCAGGGCTGGAACATATTCCCACACCGCCTACAAATTCAGGGCACTTCCCTGTTGCACCGGCTTCCTGTTAACAGCCTGCCTTGAGGATCTGCAGGGAAGTTCCTGCTGAATCGCCCTGGAGAGCCTTTGAGATGGTGGGAGATGTATGTGGAACAACCTGAGTTGGCTGGCTCTGACAACCCAGCTGGCCCCTGAAAGGCCCAGCAAGGGTCTCTTTCCTGCCAGGTGTGTGACTAAGTAGTAAGGAAACACCATTTGCCCTGGAGAGGCCCTGGGAGCCAGGAGAGAGGAAGAGGAGCTTTCCCTCCACACTTAAGCCACGCTGCCCCAGAGTTAATGAGTAGATGACTCAGAAATTGTTGTCCTCTTCCCTTCTTCTGTGGAATTGTCCTGCTGCTAGACTCTTTGGAGCTAACAGGACTTCACTACTTATCTGGGCATGGGGAAGGCTCCTTGAAAATTCTGTGACCTGAGGGCCTGGGGCCTGGACCTCAAGAAAGGCCTGCAGCTACAGAGGGAAACAGTATACCGATTTAGAAAATGTAAACCCAGGGGCAGGACTAACCATGTTGTATTTTGTTTCTGGAAACGGAGCACACAAAACAGGACCCCTGCATAGTGCATCTTGGGCAGCTTTTGTCATTTGCCTCTTCATTATTGCCATAGCTCCATTAGTATCTAAAAAGCATACAGATAGGCATGTATAATACATGGATTGGGCACCTGTGGCAATAGAGGCAGGCATTAAGGATAGACATTTTAGTGAGTCTCTAAGTTCAATAATGTACATAATGTAACAGCCTTTCAAATCCTGAAGTCAAACTTCAGATGTCATTAAATAACCTAGGCCAGGACATGCCTAGGATATAAACCCCTGGGGATCTCATCTCCTTAGACCCCAGAGCTGACTCAGTGGGTCTGGGTGGGGCATTCTGACCAGATCCTGGGAGCCCTTGGAAGAGCAGGCACCTGTAACACTGCGAGCCACCCACGGGAACAGCTGCCTGTGGGACTGCATGCTCCCTGCAGACAGGGCCTAGGCCATGCATCCGTGTGGCACCTGTACTCAAGCAGTGCCTGGTCTAGAGTAGATGCTAAAGGTTCTTCTCAACAGAACTGAAGCCAGTGAAGCCCTTAGCACCCTTGGGATGGGAAGGGGCACGGGGCCCACTAGTGTGTTCATTTCTAAGCAGCCTGTTATCTCTCTGCAGCTGGCTTCTGATAGAAAGTGTAAGTTAGTCTGCAGAAGTTTTGGGAGGCCCTACCAGTGGGGAGAAGTGATAGTGGAGCCTCTCTAACCCCACCCTGCAACAAGGACAGAAAGGGAGCAACATAAACAGAGATGCAGGAACTAACTCAGCTTTGGTTTGGGATTCTCAAGTGGATGACTAGCGCCGTCACCCTGGCCTCTCAGGAGGTCTCTGTGCGACCTCCTGGAGCCCTGTACCTTAGGTACATTTCGTGGGTCACAGTGGGTGTTCAGTAAATGCCAGCTTTAATTAGGATTGGTGAATAAAGGGTTAAACTTCAGCCTTCAGGGAGATCTCTGCCAAGGGAAACATCCCATTCCTGAGGTTGCACTTGTGTATGCTGTTCTTGGCTGGTGGAGGAGGAGGTGTGAATTACCATGCTAAGTGATTCCTCCAGAAGGCTGAGGAAGGTGAACAGGCTCAGGAGAGCTTGCTGCTTGCCCTCCCTTGGGAAATTTTTATGGAAGAGGCGAATGTCAGGAGCTTTCTCATTAACGAGGGGCAGGGTATGGCAGTGTCAGAGCTGGAGTAGGAGGTGAGGTTCCAGGGCCTCCTGTTCAGAAAGAAAGCTTGAAACCAGGATGCCACCTAGCAAGGGCTGGCACACATTTGGGTGGACGCGCAGGTGTTTAAGACTGTTCGCAGTTTACTTACAATTGTGTTATGGAGAAATTTTAGAAGTGGATGGCTAAAGGTAAAAGGGCAGGCCCACGTAGGTTCCAGAAGTTCTGGACTCTGCCAGTGGGAGAAACCTGCCTTTGAATGGTCAAGAAAGAACTTGACTGTGTTTGACTGTCATTCAGTTAAAAGCTTTGTGCCTAGTGTGTATATTTGCCTGGGGAACTTTAAGGTAAGAGAGAAGATGGAAGAGCAGACAGTGGTCCTGCGTCCCCAAGTGCTTTACTGGAGATGCTCAGAAAATGTCAACAACTCCCCTGGAATTCCTTGAGCTAAATGTAATTCTTGTATCTTCTCACATGGGAAAGAAGTGGGGAGAAGTAATGGGAATGGAATGATATTACATTCAGTCGTATGTGATTTTTATTTTTGCTGGGTTGTCTGGTTCATTAATTCATATGCTCATTAGAAGGCTTTCTGTTAAATGACATACAAACATCATTGACATTGTTCTTCAAAATTTGGGACTTGTGATCCCTTTTGTAAAGGATTGGGAACCACGACTGGAACTTCTGGGGAGCTCTTTGGTTGGTGAGGTCAGGGTGAGGTCCGTGAAGCAAGGACTGACCCGTGCGCTTTCCTCTGTGCCTGGTGATGGCTTTTTGTTTTGCACCCTGTGTGCAGTACCCTTATGAAATCCCAGCATAACATTGTTTCTTTGGGAAAACCAGGCTTAATTCATGGCACCTCATGTGGAAACGTAGAGGCTAGCTTATAATCACCTTGTTTACACTTTTCAGTCTAGAAACTCGCACATAATAGATTTGTCTCACCAGGTGTTAACATGAGCAGTGTGTTGCATGGGTGAAACTTTGCAGTTCGGCCTGTGAATAACCGTGCTGTTTATAACACTCACGTTGGCAGAGAGGAAAATCTGTCGGCTAAGGGAACGTGCCTTGATGGCTCAGCAAAACAGCCAGGTAAGGATATTTTAGACACATCTTAAGGTGTAAAAAAAGCCAGTAAAGGAGAAAACTGTGCTATCTAGTGCAGGAACCGCTCCATGTGTGTTTGTAGATTGTCTGAGCAGGGCAAGGGGTAACCTGTAGAGGAGGGATGTCTGAGGAATGTGCTGGGAAGTCAAATGGGGTGAACGTGGCTTAGAGCCTGGGGCCCTCCGTCCCCTGCTGCTCGGCCTTGAGGTTGTCCTGGGACCTAACACATCCTCCTATCTGAATGTTACCAAACTTGCCTCCTCCTCAGTTAGATGGCCTGGGAGTCCAGAGACCTCGGTGCCACCAGCCTAGCCATGGACGAATGTGGTCCTGTGCCAGTCCAAGGACTCAGGGTCACAGTTTTTGCTTTTGGACTTTGAAGACTTTGCATTAGGATACTTACTTTGGGTTTTCCAGACCTACATAGGAAATTGATGACATTCCATGATTTTGTGTCCACTGAAGAGTGCTATGTGGTTGGTGTCCATACTATGAAAATGGATGTTGAGTGGGGAGCGGCTTTAATCTCATATAGTAGAAACAGAAAGCCTGGTTTAGGATGATGACAAAGACTTTGATGGAGAAGTGTCACTGTGCCTGTATTAGTCCAGAAGTGTTGAGCAAGACTACTACAAAAAGGAAAGCCCCTGGACCCCAGCATCCAGGTGATCTACTAGACCCATGCCCCATCCTTGGAATGCTCTGGAAGAGCTATGCTTGTCAGAACAGTGTGTTCCCTAGTGCTTCTCTGGGAAGAGTGAGCAGTCTCGGACCTGGCCTTTTGTGGTCTGATGCAATCTCATGGGTGCTTACCCACAGAGGAGGCAAAAAACTTCCTCCCAGGGACAGCCAGTGGCTGGGAACAGACCATTGACGGCAGTGTCCTGCCATGTGGGGCGGCTCCTGCTGAGGTTTTGGAAAATGGGGATAGACTCTGAGAAGTTCCAGTCCCAAACTATCTCACCAGGGAAGAAACTTGAGAGAGGTTATTTTTGAAAAGGATCAGCCAGCCATACACATCAAAATATATACAGGTCCCACCAAAGGGAAAAGAAAGCAAGCTGGCCTGTGGGAGGCCCCGACAGGAATTTAGAGTGAAGCCCTTCTGTAGCAGTGCTTCTAGAAAGAGCTGCCTCTTGCCAGAAACATTTCTTTTGGAAAATCCTTTGGTGTTTCTGCCTCTGCTTCTCCCTGCCTCCTCTGAAACACACACTTCTGCCTGCCTAGTGGGATAAAGACAAAGTTGAGGTTCAAGGTGTGAGAGAGAAGGGGAGGGGTCTTGCCTACAACCAGGTACGCGTGCAGACCTAAGGGCAAACGTGAGTCTGTGAAATTCACTGCCTTTGATGGGCTGAGACCAGGAGCCCATCCCAGGGGGTGTTAAGGGTCTTTGCTGTTCTGTATTCTGGGTAGCACCTTTCCTGGGTCTCAGTTTTAAGGACCCCCTTAACGGCATTCTGCCCAAGCCCTTTAGATGTGCCCTGTTGGACTGGATCCCCTGATGGACCTGATCTCCTGATGGCAGAGCCTTTTTATTTAGATATGCAGATGTGTGTGTATGATATTTGCATATCCCTGTATTGAGTTCATGGAAGGTTCAAAGGAAGACAAAGGATGGCAAGTTGTCAGATTTGCAAAAAAGACTTCAACTGTGCAGCCGAAGTTCAGATGTCTTAAATATCTGCTCTGTGGACAGAAATCTGATAAGGGTTGTATTACAGAAGAGGGAACTTTCTGGTTTGCCAGTCCCAAGGAAACCTTCGCTTCTGTTTGGGGGTGGTGGAGAGTTGATATAAGGGGTGACTGAAAGATTTGGGACTTCCCAGTCTGGCAATACCAAGAGAGAGAAATGATCACAGTTTAAGACTTTTTCTAGGTTGTGGTGGGTCAAACCACACTTGTCCCTTGTCTGGACTTTCAAATGTTTTAGAATAAATAAAAAGCAAAGAATGCTTTCCACAGCTGGTGGCCAGCTGACAACAAGAGGGAGCAAAGAATGTCCTTACTGATAGCATGTGGGAACCAGGGCTGTTTGGGGTTTACCTTCTAAAAATGCTATATGGAGCATGTCTTCTCACAAAGGTTGCTTTGTGAGCTTCTCCAAAGATAGGACTCTCGACCAGAGCAGACCACGTTTGACCGAGATGTATTTATGTTCTCGGCATTTCAGAGAGGAGCAGGATACCCATCCAAGTTGTCTTGTGTACATTCCGTGGACATTGTAAAGCGAGTTGCAGCCTCAGGCTAGACACAGCCCGGTTGTCTGAATTCAGAGCCCCACTTGGAGCTGAATTCCTGGAGCTTCCCGGGCTCCCTCTGGGTTGTCCTCTTCTAACCCCTCTGCCCCTTACTCGGGACCTCTGCGGGCCAGCCCCCAGCTCCTTCCAAGCCTGACATTCTGCACAATGTATATGTTTGATCTGAAATGGGTATTGTTGGTGTTAGCCTTTGGAAAGTGGGGAGAATTGGGGACCCCAGGAAACAATGGCATGATGCCAGGGACCCCAATTTTAAGGCCATGTTAATTGCCCTAACTAATTCCCTGCTGTTGGAGAACTGGTCCGTCTCCAACATTTGAGATAGTTGTATGGCCCTTCCTGCCTACAGGAAGCATCCTGTTTCTTGACTGCCAGTTACCATGAGTTTGTGCTCTTATTCACGGCAGCATTAAGGAGCACTGAGCATTAATGATGTTTGATGGGAATTAATAATAGGAAGAAGTATATCTCCAGTCTGAAGGGGGAATCATGGGTGAATAGGTCCTTCCTTGGAAGTTGCAAGGTGGTGGCAGGTGACCAGAGCTGGCACCAGTGTCCCCACATGAGAACAAAGATACATTCCTTTGGGCCAAGTTTGAAAAAATTAGTACTAAGAATGTAGACTCCATTTGGAATTTAAACTTTTCAGGCATTGGTAGGAAAAACCTTTGGTTTAATTTGTGCGTATAGCACATCCAAAAGACAGCTTTTACTTTGGCCACCCTTGATCTGTTTGTAGATTCTAAATTTGCGGCCTTTGAGCAGAATGGAAAGTTGACAGTGGCAAAGCAAATCAAGTTTTCTTTAAAAAAAAATTCAAAATATACTGGGGATTTATCCTAAGTCAGAGACAGGATACAGTGTTGTATTTTTGAAAATATAGGTCGTCATCTTTTTTGAAGTTTATTGTTTTGATAAGGCGTCCCTGGGATTTCTTCCAGCACAGATCAAGGGAAATTGGTACAGGGTTGAATAATACTTTTATGTATAAATAAGAAAATCGTGGTGTTCTTAGATGTTTGTTTGATTAAGTGCTCCCATAACTAAAGAACAGTTGCAGCTGTTACACAAAGGGACATAGAAAAAAAATGTGTCTGCAGAGACGTCACTTCAGTTTGGGAGGTGATAGCCTCTCTCCTCTGCTCTCTTTCTGTGAATCGGACCATGTGCTCCATTGGGAGGGATGGCAGGTGTTTTTGCTCACGTGTTTGGTGGAGGCCTCACAAAGACACTGGTGATTCCTGCTCCAGATAATCATCTGGCAAACTGGTAAAAGGGCAAACAGCCTTTGCAAGGGCCAGGGTAAGTACCATAGAATGCCAAGATATAAGCGAGACTCTCATATAGTTATACAAGATTTCAAATTTCAGAGCAAAGCTCTCCAGGAAGTATAGTATGCATTCATATATTCATTCATTCAGTGGATACTGGTTGGGCGCATACAGCTGCTAGCACCGAGTTACCCAAGTGCTTGCTCCTGGAGGACATAAGTCCGTGTGGGTGCTGTGAAGGTGCAAGCAGTTGGCTGAGAACCCCATTCCTTTATGGTGAGGCCAGCCAGGGAGAGTGCCCATCTCTTTCGACCTACCTTCTTCCCTCTGAAAAATAAGCTGCTACTATTACACTAAAACTGCTCATAATTGCCTGTTTTTTTAACTAGGCAATCTTGTGGTCTGTCACCTGTCCTCGCCCATCGTCCTCGGGCATATTTCATCCTGTGGGCCAGACTCTTTTTCTTACAGCTTCCCAATCCTCTTATCTTTCTGAAGTCCCACGTTTTTGGATATGTCCTTTTTTGTTGTTGTTTATGTTCTTTTTTCCCTGTTTTTGAATATTTTTGTATGTTTTTGTGTCAGTCCTTTTTTGGGTATGTCCTTTCTCCCCTGTTAAACTGTAGGACAGGGACCACATAGCTTTTTCTGTCACCCAAAGTTCCTAACAGTGTAGGTGTAGTGGACACTCAGTACACAACTCTTGAATGAGAGATCCTGGCCCTCTGTCCTGGGGGCCAGGGGACCGGAGCCTGGGGACCCCAGTACATTGGACTTCTCTGGGCGGGGGTGGGATTGGTGTCAGGTCAGGTGGTCCAACTGTGGCGCCTTTCCCACCTGCCTTTGGTAACTGTGCCACACGCCCCACAGGTGGCCTCAGCTCTGGGAGCGGGTGCCCTCCTGGCCGCAGGCCGTCTGTCATGTTTGCAGGTGACGTTTCACTTTGACCTTTCCTTTGAAGAAGGGTTTTAAAGCAACATTACACATGTCAAGATCAACAAAGAAGAGTGGATGATCCGTAGACTGAAAGGCAAGTTGAAAGGCAGGAAGTGAGGCTGCTTAGTATGACCGGGTTGGAGGGGATGAGCGGAAAGAAATGTCCTTGAAATTATTCTTTAATCATTTGTCTTTAGAGACGGAAAGTGGAACATGAAAAACAAACATTTTTATTTAATGTATACACACTTTGGCAAAATAAATAACTGGGCTTTGTGAGTGTCTAGACGGCTAGGCAGCCTTTTTCCGTTAAATTCAGAGTGGAATAAATGGGAGAGGCCGCCCCTGTGGCAGAACAGGTAAAGCAAAAGCATTTCATTTGTGAAATGTAAGGTAAAAACTTCCAAATTTGGGATTGCGAGTCAAACAGATGTCAAGACCTCGGGGTGTGGTGGAGTCGTCCAGGGGAGTGACCCATAGCCTGCAGTGTGTGATCATCTTTTTAAAGGAGGCACAGCAGTAAGCAGTTCCTGGTGCCAAAATGACACTCTGTGACCCAGGATATCCATGGTTGCTGCCATCCCCCCGACACCTCCACCACAGAGGACTTTGGCTGTTAGCTCTACAGAAGCTGGGATAGTTAAATATTCTCTCTCTCTCTCTCTCTCTCACACACACACATACACACACACACACAATACTGTAGTTAAAAACTCAATCATTATGAATTGTATTGTTGATATATATGTTATATTTATATTTTTAATAGGTTTATGTCAATTTAAGCATTTCTAGGCAATTGCCCTCAAATCATCCACCATCTGAATTAGCACATTAACACATATGGAAATAAATTAAACAATGAGCTTATTTTTATTTTTTAAGGTGTATATTTGTATAGTCCTTTGTCAGTTACAGAACATCGTCATATAATAATCTAGTTACCATTTTGAGTATCTGCTTAATCTCCATAGTGCTTTATAAGACCTCTTATAGATTAAGAAATTAATAATAATAATAGCAAACATATATCACTTACTGTGTGCCAGGTACTCTTTAGTGCACTGTGTGTATTTATTCATTTGAACCTCTGAAACTCTGAAGTAGCTATTACTATTATTATCTTCATCTTGCAGAGGGAAAAAGGAAGCTCAGAAAAGTTAAGTAATTTACCACCATATACTGAGTCCAGTTTTATCTGAGATTTTTGTCTCTATCTTGCCTTCCCTGATCTTCACAATGGGGGACAAGCAAGGATGGGGTGAGGTGGAGGTGAGGTAAGCGTGAGTACCCATTTTCAGATGGTAAGACTGAAGCAGAGAAGCCAGATGACTTGCCTGGGATTGCACAGCCAGAAGCAGGCAAGTCCCCTGTGTCCTCATCAGCTCAGTGAGCAGATATAAAATGTTTTCATTCAGTGTGTACTTAGTTCAGTGAAATCAGTAACGTAGCATGCTATAAGAGGCTAGGCCTTCCCACTCAGGCACCTGGAACCCTGGCATTCTTTTCCGTACCAACTTCAGGGAGGAGGTAGGTCAGAAGAGGGAACTTCCATGTTATGTCAGAAAACCTCCTGCCCCCCTCCACCTTGTATTGCCCTTTTATCTCATTTGACTTAATTTGTGTAATGTCACTGGGATGTCTATGGATAGACTAGCTGAGGCCTTGCTGGGTTCATGGTTGGGCTTGGTCAGCAATAGAGGTGGATTCTGGGGGAGAACTGGCCCAGGGAAAGGGGTTTGGGAAGAGGCCACATCAGTCACTTAGAGCGAGAAGCACCATTGAGATTCTCTGAGGCTCAGTCTTCTCATTTATAAAGTGAGGATTGATTGTTGGTTTTCTCTGCATGTGGAAGACTTAGCAGTGTCTAAAACCTTCCAGCTGCTCAGATTTTACTATATTACATTGAGGACTTTTAAAAAAATGTGTTTTTACAATACAGTGTGTTGTTGTAACTGGTCCCTAGAACCTTTCTGTGTATTTTTAATAGTAGGGGAGGTCTCTGTAGCTCGCTGTAGAGGGAGGACAGTGAGTCCTTAGATAGCTCAAGGCCCTGTCCAGCTGTGTAGGTATATAATAGAGGCATTGTGCTTGACTGGGCTGCCTGCATTCCTCAGGTGACATCAGCAGCCATGACATCCAGAGCTCACTGTCCATAAAGCTGTAGCCCTTAGGGCCTCTGCAGGGAACAGATGGCTCTCTCAAATTAGGTGGTCTGAGGTGAGTTCATAAAGGTGCTGTTTACAAAGCCCGTGGGTGGTGAGGGAGGACCCTGAGCAGCCCTGTGCCCTCAGGCCGGAGGGCACAGCTTCCATCAGGGATGCCCCCTCTCCTGCTGGTGCTCAGATTGCTCAGAGCCCCTAGTGGAAAAGGGTGCAGAGTGGCTCTGGGAAAATGGGATGTAACTTCAGGCCTCAGAGGACAAGGACCAGGAGGTGTGCAGCTCCACATTTTGGTTTGTTTCAGATAAGCCCTCAGTTCTTAATATGCAGTCTGTAATGTTTGGAAAGAGGCCCGTTTTGCAAGTGTTGAAGGTGATGGTTTCTTTGGTAAAATTCCTTCAGTTACTTAGAACACGTTCGTCCAAGTCATTTGGTGTTACTTTGATTTCTGTGACCTCAGTAAAATAAAGACATAGATTATGTCAGGGCTTAGGTAACCTGATTTGAAAAGGGCCAGACAGAAAATATTTTAGGCTTTTTGGGCCACACGTACTCAAATAATTGGTCTCTTCCTCCTCTTCCTCTCCCCCCTGCACCAAACAAACTTAATAAACACCATTCTTACTTAACTTGTGGTCAATACAAAAATGAGCCAGGTGCCATAGTTTGACAACTTGTGGACTAGATATTTTGTTTCCCTAAGTGTGTTGTGTGCCATAGGATTTTAGGGTGTTTTACACACCTTTTTATCTTAATACAATAATATGTTAAATGGGAATGCATATTAGAAAGGGCAGTTACCTGACACATCCAGAGCTCGCTGCCCACAGAGCAGTGGCCGTAAGGGTCTCTGCAGGAAACAGGTGGCCCTCTCCTTGGCTGATGGAGCCATTTAATGTCTGGTTTCAGATCATTTTGATAGAGCTCCATTTATGAGAGTAATATAAAGTTTCTTCAAAAAATTTAAGTTATTCAAAGGTGGATTCCTTTAAGGAACAGTATTAGGAGTAGCTGTATGCATCACTTCTTGGCCTTTTGGCGAAGATCAAGTGTAGGAATGACTGTCTGCATGCTGCCTGGGTACATCAAAAACTCATGAAGGCAGTATGCAGGTAGGATGGTTTGGAATGTCCTAGATCATCCTGCAATTCCTTCTTACCAGCATGAATGTTCCTTGATTAGTTCATATTAAAATGTGGCCTGTTGGGACCATTTTATGAAGATGAAAATGTTCATGAAGAAGAAATCTAGTGTGAGTTTAGAGAGAAAAACAAGTGGGCAAAGCCATCTTTAAATTGAGTCCCTACGGCTAATTTGCAGAGGTGTCCTGGGTGGGAGCCCTTTGGTGTTGTAGATCACTCCCTGCACATTGCCTTTCCTTGGCTGTGTTCATGTGTAGAATTGCAGTGACACAGCACGGAAACTCAGAGGCCAAAGCCTGCAAGTGCTTGCTTATTAATTCTCTTTGGTAATTGCTGGGCTGGTGCAGGCAAGCTTCTCTCTCCTGAACCTGGCTGCCCTTGGCAGCTCCTGGCCACATCCAAGGCTCATTTGTCTCCACACGCTGCATCGGAGCTGCCACACCCTGGGACACGTCCATCCATGGGAGGACAGGGCAGGCTGACACCTGCCTGCTATGAGTTGTACAAGAGCTTGTCAATGCCCAGGAAAGTAGCATGAACTCACCTGTCGGGTGTGCCTTGGCAGACAGAGGGCTGCCACCAAGCTTCCTGAGCATTCAGGACTTTCAGTGGGGGACACATATCCAAATTTGCTTTCTATACCCCTTTCCTTTCCATTTCCCAAGCTGGGTACATCTAGCTGGCCTGCCTGTGCACAGCAAAGGATTCTGTGGCCTTCGGAGGAGTATATTACATCTCAAAGGTGGATGAATCACCACATTGTGAAGCCAGTGGTCCTTTACTTGGTGTAGAGTGAGCTGGAGTACTTTTAATTGTTGAAGGGTTTGGCAGTAGGAAGAATATCTAGCTATTTCCTTGACCACATTTCCGTTCGAGTTTGTAATTTTTCTCCCCTATTAAGCATCGTAGAACCACAATGTCTGTCTGTTGTGCAGTCTTTCAAACGGCTTTTCTGTTTAAATGTTATTGCTGCCTTAGGGATTGGACAGAAATTGGTGTGGGTCCCAAATAAAGGTAGAAATCAGGGTATATATGTTGGCAACAGGGAGAAGAGGTGATTCATTCATGTTCTCAAGTGGACACAGGAGTCCATTCTGTGAGTTTACCTGGGGACCATGAATAAGAGCTATAATATCCACTGTCATCAGGCAAAGACAGTACGTTATCATTGAGAAACTGGTGAGAATGAGTTGTGCTTCATAGAGCTATGGAAGTCAGAAAGTGCAGGTAAGATGGGAGTGTAGGGGGACGTGGTATGTAAAAGTATTTTGATTTCTGGCACCGTCCAAGCTTGCTCGTTGTGAGTTTACAGGAGTCTGGTGATTTGTAGAAAAATCCAAAGCACAGAGTTTCAAGACTGGGAGGCGAATAAACAGAGGAGATCACTCCTAGGTTCCTGTGGCCCAGAAAACCATTCTGGAATCACATACTCTTGGTGTTTTGCAGGTGCAGCCACTGTGAGGTCTGTTCTTGACACTGTCCCCACAGCGCCCATATTGCAGGTTCATAAAGAGAGGGGAAGAAAGTGTGAGTGTCAGGACAGTTCTGGATCCTTTGGTGGTGCCTGGAGGCCTGCTGGTTCTGGGGACATTGTGGGCTCTGTTCTGCACTTCAGGTCTTGACGCTGTCGTCTGTCTCTTTCCTTGAACAGGAAGGCTAGTAACTCTTTCAGAGTCCTTTCCAGCCTCAGTCCATGGTCCCTTTTAACGAACAGGCTCAGGTTGAAATTCCAAAACTGTTTATGCCAGAGAAAAAAATTAATTATGGTTTGTTTTTTCAAACTACAAATGCCCTCCTTCCAGAATTCTGACACCCTGCCTATCCCTTTGGCTGTAGGAACTTGGCCATCCCCAAGGAGCTCTGTTCTTAGCACCGTTCTTGTTTGGAGTCCGCGGTCTTAAGAGCCGCCCCTGACTGCCGTGAACAGTGTGTGCTTCCTCTTGCAGCTTCATTCCTGACAGTAACCCTGATATCTGACTCTCTCATGGGATGTCCCTAGAGCTTATTTCTAATTATTAATGGAATTGTGTTAGGGGATCAAAAGTGTGCTGCTCCTACTTAATGTTTCATCCATTCTTATTTTTTGAAGAGATGTTCCCAGTAATAGAATTTAAACTCTGTCAAGACAGGTATTTTGGCCTAGTTAGTTCACTGCTGTGTTCCTGGTTACTTGTGGAATGAAGGACAGTACAAAAACTCATTCATGGGCGAAGCACCTATTTAAGTTGCCAAAACATTGGGCATTATGTTTAATAAAATTTAAAAAAATTCTTTTTGCTTAATGGAATGTACGGAATGGACATATCTGATTACTTTTGATTTGTAAATTGTTCAGTAGAAGTAACATTTGCAGATGTTTTTAGGTCATTTTATGTACATTTCTCTCATCAGTGTGACAGTGTCACATGGTGTCATGGCAACACCTCAATGGCTCCTGTGTGCTCTTGGAAACCCATCACAGGTGGTATTGGAATACTGTTCGCAGCATTTATAAGATAAATGGCATTGAGTTCTTTAGGCATGCGGCGTATGCAGCATTTTCTTCCTTTGTTTTTTTATTTCTTTTCTTTTTTTAAAAAATTTTTCAAATACATTTGTCTCCATTTACCCTCACCACTTTCCCCTGCCCCACCCACCACCACCTCCCCCCCTCAATCCTCCCCCACCTTGGCTTCGTCCATGTGTCCTTCACACCTGTCCCTTGATCTGACCCTTCCCCTTCCTTTCCCTGCTACCCCCCTCCCGCCCTCCCTCCCGTCCCCATCGGTTTCTTCTTTCTTTCAATGTTGCCAGTCATATGTTCCTTGCCTGCTTGCTTTGCTGATTACGTTCCACTTACAGGTGAGATCATATGGTATTTGTCTTTCTCACCGCCTGGCTTATTTCACTTAGCATAATGCTCTCCAGTTCCATCTATGCAGCATTTTCTTTACTCTGTTTTTAGCAAGTTAATTTTCAGATCTGAAAAAATGGAATTACTTGGTTGGAACATTGTTGGGTTAAAGAAAAGCAGTGCTAATGAATTGATTGCCAGGCATTTGGCCCCAGTAATCCCGATGAGTTCACCCCAGATGAATGTACAGCCTTTCTTTCTTTAAGACTCGTAAGTTGAGCGTGAATTACTTCTAATAGGACAGTGCAAACAGATCAGGAATCACTGTCATCCTCGAGCCTGGAGAAGCTGGCAGTTGCTTTTCTGACTAAGTGAGGGTTAGGTTTTGGTTGTGCTCACGTCACTGGGCAGCCCAGACAAGCAGCGGTTCTCAAATTGTTTGGTCTCAGGACCCCCTCATGTTCTTAGTCTATTGAGGCTTACCCAGAGCTTTGGCTGAAGTGGGTTGTATGTATCAATATTAATTACATTACAATATTTATGTATTAATCCACTTAAAAATAACATCAACAAACCATTTTATGTTAACACAATAACATTTTAATGAAAATAACTTTTTAAAAGAAAAAAATTTAATAGGAGTGTTACTGTCTTACATATTTGCAATTCTCTTTAATGTTTAGCTTAATAGAAGGCAACTGGATTCTTATGTCTGCTTGTGCATCAGTTTTTATTGTATTTTATTGATTTTAGAGAGAGAGAGGAAGGGGGGAAGAGAGGGAGGGAGAGGGGGAGAGAGAAACATTAATGTGTTGTTTTACTTATTCATTCATTCATTCATTCATTCATTGATTCTTGTATGTGCCCTGACCAAGGATTGAACCACAATTTTGGCGTATTGGGATGACATTCTAACCTGCTGAGCTACCCAGTCAGGGTGCCTCAGTCAGTTTTGATGTCTTGTTTTAGTTGTAGTGTATAAAGAAAAGATGGCCTTGGGGATGTCACTGAAAGGGAGGAGTACTTTAGAAGCCTTTCCAGATAATCGTGGATATTCTTTTTTGATACTACATGAAAACTCAGGTGGTGGTGGGTTCTTCTGCAGAGTCTGAAACTACATCAAAACTACACGGATCTGTTCTACCTTTTGAGTCAGTCTGTCACCCAGGTATGATCTGTTTTACTGCATTACTATCCTAGCTGAGTTATGCACATCTGACAAGTTGACGCATTTCATCATGTAATATTTTTCTAAAAATCACTATTGTTAATATCACGACCAATGACATGAGAGGTCATGGTGATAGATGCAAGTTTTCCAAAGTTCTGTTTTTTGTGGCGTTTTTTTGTTTGTTTTGTTTGCTTAAAAGCTCTAATTTTATCATTGACAGCAAAGACTACCAGTTGTTTGCCTTCTTGGTTCTGCTGCTTTTACTCCCCAAGTTTTCTTCCTAAGGTACAGGTCCAGTCGTGGCTCCTGCCTGTCCTTCACTGTCCCCAAGGATAAAAGTGCAGTTTTCTTGGCTTGGACACAAGGACTTCAATGACTTCATCTCTACCCCCAGCTCTTTGACAGTTTCCAGACTTGTTCCTACATTTTTTTAAGGTGTTTAAAACAATGCAGATTTATTACCTTACAGTTCTAGAGGTCAGAAGTCTGAAATAGGTCTCACTGGGCTCCAATCAAGGTGTTGGCAAGGATGAGTTTCTTTATGGCCCTCGAGAGAGAATCTAGTTCCCTGTCTCTGCCAGCTTCCAGGGGTGGCCGGCTTTCCTTGGCTTCTGGTCCCCTGACAATGGCTGATGGAGTCTGTCTCACATTGCATACCTGGGACACTGACTGTCCCACTCCCTCTTCCATCTTTTAAGGACCCCTAGTGATTACATGAGACCCATCCAGGAAAATCTCCACATCTCAAGGTCAGCTGATAAGCACCTTTGTTTTTTTGCAACCTTTATTCCCCCTTGTCATGGAGCCTACTGTAGTCACAGGTTTCTAGAATTGGGTTTTGGCATTGGGGTTTGGGGCGTTATTCTCATGGTCACACTCAAGCCTCTACAGTTTTACATTTAGCTCCCTGCCCCCCAATATGCTGGGTAAACATGTCCTCTCTAAACAGCACGTCATTGCATAAGCCTTTCCAGAAGGCTCTAAGTGGAGCTAACTCCTTTCCCTTCTAGCAAGTCAAAGCCTCAAACACGAATCAGCACCTACACACCTGCCTCACAGTACAGAGTGTGTGAGTAGGTCACAAGTAGGTCACAGTAGGTCAGTCTCCTTTGTTGGACAGTGAACTAGAGCCTTATTCATCCTTGTTTTTCTCAGTGCCCTTGGCATATGTGGTACTTGGCATATGATAGTGAATCAAGAAATAGCAAAATATTGATGATTTTGGAGGTTTGATTATGGGCTATATCTGAATGAATGTTGCATTTCTTTGCTGTGATAATGATGCCACAGTTATGCAGGACAGTGTCTCCCTTGGGATTTACCAAAATACTTAGAGGTCAAGTATCTTGGTAGCTATTATAGCTTACTAGCAGATGATCCATGAAAAAAGGGTATATTTCTATAAAGATAAAGCAAACATGGAGAAGTGTCAAATATTGGTAAATGTAGATGAAGAGTAGGTAAATGTTTATTTAACTGTTATGTAGGTTTAGACATTTTCAAAAAAGAAAGTGGAAAAGAATGAAATATTAACATGGAATGAATGCATGGATGATGTAGGCTGGAATAAGATTCCCATTGTTGAAGAGGTAAAACTAGCCATTGATTGCATTTTCATTGTATTTTTGGCATAGCGACGATCCTCTGTGGGTTCACATTAGTTACAAATCATATTCAGGAAGCCTAATTAAACCTCCCCAGCTCTTGGGTGAGTGCGTACGTGCAAAGTAGAAATGATAAGATTGAGAAAGCAAAGGACTTTCTGTGCCACTGGGAGGTCCTTCCTGGCATGCCCTCAGGGAAGTGTGACCTCTCTGCATTCAGACTGGTCCCCGTTCCTTGTGGGACTGCAGGCCATTCCACCAGGCATATCAACAGTGCACATCCTACATTGACTGCAGTCGGCCCGCCTGGGTGCCTGCTCAGTGCCCATGTGTCAGCTGGTACGGGAGGCTCCCTCATGAAATGGTTGACTGTACAGATTAGAGTGCAACTGTTCCCTGAAGGAACCGGCTAAGGCTTTCTGCCCCTGCTGACCTCAGTTCTCAATGTCAGTGTCAGGAAAGGGTTTGCTCCCCTTCCTGGTCCCTAGCAAGGGCCTCCGGCTCTTGCATACCCACCTCTATGCCCTAGATTTGTGGAAACTGCTTGTGAGTGGGACGATAGCATCCTTATTTGAAATTCGATCTTCTATTTGTAGAGGTGATGGGGTAGGATCTCTGGGTCTGAGGCCATCTCATCCTGTTTCCTGTCTTTTTCTGAATTCCCTTGCTGATGCCCCTCCGTGATGTCACCCCGTATCTACTCAGCCCCTGTGGCATGACCTTTGCCTCCCAGCTTTCATCTGATCCTCCACTGGTATTATAGCTGGGATGTCCTTCCTGGTGCTGAGCCAGGTGGAGTCATTCTTCTTGTAACAGCCACAAGCATGGAGATTCTGGGGCCAAAATATATTGTGTCTGATGTCTCTTCTTTGCTTCTCAGGAGCCTGAAACCCCCAGCTTATCCCTCCTGAGACGTCTTCACTCCAAGACCCAGGCGATTGTTGGGGGACAAGGTGACAAGTCCTTGCATCATATTCCAGGTATAGTCTGCCCATCAGCAACTGAGTAGTAAGGTCATCACGTTTGTGCTAGAATGTATTATTCACTTAGACCTTTAGTCAGTTGTTGACTTTTTAAGCGAACTGTCAACTAAAACCCTTGGTTGTTGACCTTTTAAAATTTATGGCTGCTGTGCTTTTTCAGAATCATTTAGCACTTGTGGCCCTGGCCAGGTAGCTCAGTTGGTTAGAGTATTGTCCCAATACACAAAGGTTGTGGGTTCAGTCCCTGGTCAGGGCACATACAGGAATCAACCAATGAGTGTATAAGTAAGTGGAACAACAAATCAGTCTCTTTCTCTTTCAAGTCAATAAATAAAATTTAAAAAAATAAAGAATCATCTAGCATTTCCATCTCATCAGAAAACAGGGTTGCCTTTTCACGGTGGTGGGTTTCTTAAGTTCCTATATTTCCTTGAAGCAGAACTCTTTAATACCTACAGATGGTAAGGCCTTCTGCACAAAGGCCTGGTCCACAGTGCCTGCATGTACCATGTGGTCAGCAGCATATGGAGGGGGCCTGTGCCCTGCGTGCTGGCTGCTGGCTGCTCCATGGTGGTGTGCACAGCGTGCCAGTGATGCGTTGGGCTGCATTTCTGCCTTGGACTCTGGGGGACTTTGCATTTCTCAAAGTCAAGGGCAAGCCCTGATTTCTTTCCTAGTCTTAAATTTTTCCTCTTGTCCCCATTCCTCTCCCTCTTCTATTTTTCACTCTTTTACTTAAGCAGTCTTCTGTAGCTTGTTCTGCGGTGTAGGTGCTATAATGATCAGAGTGTGTCATGTGGGTCACAGGAGCCAGGCGGGGTGGTGGGGTTGGGGAAGACGAGGCTAGCTAGTGGGCTGTTAAAACAGCAGCCCCGCATCTCTCTTACAGTAAGAGTAGCTCCAGTTTATCAGACTCTTGTATTTGGGTTTGGCACGGGACACAGTGAGGGAAAAAAGGGTTCTGCTCTTGAAATACGTGAAAGCTTTTGTTTGTTATTATTCAATTTAATTAAAAAAAACAGGTTTGCCACATAGACACTCCATTATTATCACTATTTTATTCATCACAAAAAATGGAGGTTGTATTTTTCAGGGGTGTGTGTGTATGTGTGTTTGTATAAAGAATGTTACCTGCCTTTTATCCTCCTCTCACATTCTTACTTTCCTCAGGGCCATCTATAGTCTTAATTCCAAGTGCGTAGCTATGTTAGTGCTCACATAATCCGGGAACAGGAGCCCACATGGACTCTTTCATCAGAGGGACTTTGCGGGGATCTAGTCATTACTCTTTGCCACATGTCAGCATCTCCAAGCAGCTGCCTTGAATAGAAGGAAGGAGGAGGGGCTCCCAGAGCTCCCAGTTCCCAGGTGGGGCGGGGAGGGTTAGGGCTATAAGTAAGCACCTTATTTTTGAGGCTGTTGCACCCTTGTAAATGTCAGAAGCAACCTTGTAAATACTAGGTACACTTCTACAAAGATGGTAAAATTCAATCCTTGCCAGCATGCATTGCGGAGCGGGGTATTCTGTGGAGTGCCAGAAGCTAGTGTAAGCCTCAGATACTTTTTTCCTTTTCCTTCTCGGAAGTTATTTAGTAACAGTGCTTAAATCAGGGTGAGCTCATTCTGCATTCTTCTTCCTCTTGCTGCAGTTAGTCACATGTGTCTCTGCTGTTTTAACAGCCCATTGTAGAACCTCTTCCTCTGTTCCCTAATACAGGGCATGGCAGGGGCAAGTGTTCACGCCTGAGTGAAAGGCCGAAGGCAGGCTGTTTGTTTCTCGGGTGGACAGTGCTGGGACAAAATGTGTGGTGAATCCCTTGACAGTTCTTAGGTACTTGGGCACAGGTCCTGAGCTGAGGCTAAATCAGAGGAAGCCACAATCTACTGGACACCACCCTGATGTCGTCCTTCTTGGGTGAAAACATGCAAACCAGGTGTCACATGGTGACAGAGATGGTGCATCTCTTGGAGGCTTTGAGGTCTCTGCCATACCTGTTTGTGCTCTTTGATTGATCACGTTGTCTCTGCTTTCACGAGGGTAGGGAGCTCTGTTCTACTCCCTGCTGTGTCCTCAGCACCTAGTAGGGGCAGCATGTGGTGGATGTGAGATAGTATTTGCTGATGGGATGGATGGTTGCTTGGCTCTTCCTGTGCAGCTTCTGAGCACCCTGAAAGCAGGGACAGTATAGTAGAGTGGCACAAGGTAGACACACTATTTTTAAAAAACAAAAAATAGCCATTTAATATATGCCATTCTTCCAGAAGGAGGGAAGTAAAGATTAGTTCAGCTACCAAAGCAGAGGCAGTTTAAACCTTGAAGGATTAAAGAGAGAATGAATGCAGACCCATTATCTCCTAGTCATAATACATCTCCTCAAACTTAGCAGCCATGACAATACACATCTGTTTTCTCGCAGTTTCTCTGGTGAGAGCGTGGTGCAGTGGTGCTGTCCTGAGTTCCCTGTGGCTGCTCTCAGGAGCTGACTGGGGCTGGGTTCTCATGTGGAGGCTCGGCTGGGGTAGAACCTGCTTCCATGCTCCTTCAGGTTATTGGCCAAGTGCAATTTCCTGTGGCTGTAGGACTTGGGGCCCTGGCCTCCTGCTGGCTGACCTGGAGGCCACCTGCATGGCCTCTGACTTCGCTGAGCCGGCAAGGAGAGTCAGCCAGCAAGATGCAGCCTCACATGACATAACGTAGTCACAGGAGAGATGTCAACCCCACTGTCATATTCTGTTGATTAGAAGCAAGTCCCAGTGCCCACGCACACTCAGGGGAACACTGGAGGTGGGCCTAATGGGGGCACCTTGGAGTGCCCACCAAGGTCACCTTTCTTGGCCCTTTGAGAGGAGGCACTGAAGAGTGGCTGCCACCTGCTATCCATGTTTGTAAAAAATTGTTTTGCTTTTTTCTTGTTTTTCCCCAATTATTCATGATTTTAAATCTATTAAAAGATCACAGCTCTCCAGGATCCATTTATCCTTCCCGCCATCATGGACCTGTTGGGTAGTATACGGCTCCAGAGGGCTCCCTTCTGCTTGGGGACATTGTGGGTTAAACCGCTTTTTGTGAGCTGCCTTAGCACCCAGTGGCAGCTTTGTCATGTTGTTTATATAGGACCCAGTGGCCTTGAGTCTGAGGTGGCTGATGTGTCAGGGAACTTCCAGGAGGAGAGATGCCCTCACAGTGTTTTTCAGTGGCAGCGGGCCATGTAGAGAGCATTTTAGTGGCATAAGCTGCAGTGTCTATTTTCAGCCTTTAAAAATTTCTCAAAAACAGCAGAAGTCTGTGCTGTGTCTCCTGTTTCTCTGAAGGCATGGAGTCGTAAAGCAGTAACCGCAGGAGGGAGAATTCCAGTTAACTGCAGTCCGGATAACTGAGGGTTGGCATATTGAGAGCCTGGGGGTCAAGTGCCGGGACATTCTGGAGTGATAGTCTGTGGCTGGCTATTGCACTGGAGCCTTCTATTAAAGCTGAGCACGTGGCACACTGCCTGTGATGCTATGATGTATGTGCCAGTATAGTCCATGTGATGTGCTGAAAGGGCTCCTTCACATCTAATGCCATAGCCTGGCTTCACTCCTAATGCCATGGCCTGGCTCTGGTCTAGTGGAAGGAACTGCATTCATTCATCTCTGGCTTCAGCCCCTCCCTCTGGTGCAGTCCTCTCCTGGTCTGTGATTGCTCTGGAATTCGCAGGCACTCGTGTAATTAGCCGTTTGTTTCTGATGCCTCAAACTCATTTCAGACAAATGGAGTTCTTTTCTACTCTCTAATAGAGACTGTTCTGTGACCGCCTACCAGGATGTTTCCTCCAAGTGTATTACTGAAAATGAAATCTCACAGTGGAAAAGCATGGCAACTAGTTGTTGGACTGAGCACAGGGAAGGTGGTGAACCACAGCAGGAGGCTGTGACGTTGCTTTCAGTCTTTAGAGCTTTTCTTGGGGTGTCTGAAATTTTGGCCACCCGTGAAGTATGGTTGCAAATAAGACAGCAAGACCTCTGATAAAACGGGGCATTGCCTGCCTAGGGATGGTGTGTGCATGACACACACCACAGAGATAAGCCGCATGATAACCACGGGGCTGTGCATTATGTGTTTCTCAGAGCTTTTTGAGGAAAACACAGGGATGGGGAACAAGTGGCAGGTGACTATGAAAGGTGGTAGCTTGGCTTGTGCAAAAGGTGCTTTAGCTGTTGGGTTGAAATACCGTTCTCAAAGGTGAACATGCTGATTTGCTGTCCCGTAGAAGAAGGCTGACCATGAGACCTGGCAGTTCTGGTGTCACTTCCTTCTGCAGTCTGTCCTTCCCAACGAGACCAAAGTAGTCCTCTCAATATTATTGGGTTGGCCAAAGAGTCTGTTTAGTTTTTTCCATAAAATAAGAGCCACATTTTTCATTTTCACTAATAACTTCATTGATTTGGATATTTTCAGTGTGTTGGCTATCCCCTGCTATTGGCTTCTAGTGGGGAGTGTCCAGGGTGCTGCTAAATATCTTCCAATGCATAAGACATCCCCACAGGAAAGAATTAATTGGCCAAAATGTCAATGGGACCAAAATGTCAATGTGCCCACTTTTGACACATTGGATCAGTCACAACACCTTCTCCAAACACCGCACAAATCATTTTTTTGCATTTCAGTTACATTTTTACCTTTCTTGAAACAATAAAGCTTAATATGCTGAAAAGATGTATTTTCTTTCATCTTTAATATTAAAAAAAATTGCTGCACAAAAATTCGCCAATTTTGATGTTTTTTTGGGATGCATGCTGATACGACAGCTGTCACAACAAAACCTTAACAAAATTGTTTCAAATGACATTAAAGACAAGCGAGTGCTGCTAGAGCCATCGTACAGAAAAAAACCAAATGAACTTGATGGCTAGCCGATATTTTGTTGATGCTTAAAAATTTTACGTCTCAGTGAAGTGTAAATCACTCAGCTGGCCATTCAAGACTCTCCTGCTCCTCCCCGCACACCTACACTCCAGACTCACCTGGCAGTGTCTGATGGGTAGCCCCTGTGGCTTGGCTGTGTTTTATTCCTCCCACCTCCCTTTAGGGTATATTGTGCTGAAAGGTGATAGGTCACCACAAAACTCCCTGTGTCCTTCATGATATATAGCACAAAAACGTGTGTGTCTGTAGGTTTCTCTCCCTGAGCAGCTGCTGGCTTTTGAATAACCTATGAACCACGCTTTTTTTCTTACATCTGTTCTTTGGAACTCACATTGTTTTTCCTGATTTCAGTCTCATTTTGCAAGTGATACAGTTAATAAGCTTAGAGAAGTATCTAGAGACACAGCCTGTGAGAGGTGAGGCTACAACTGCCTATTACAAATCCTTTATTCTTGGCCATTTTTCTTGGTAAAAATTGACCATATAAGGGCAGTTCTATATGGTTCAACCTGATTCCAGTGTCCACAGAAGACTTTCACTGCTGTGCGGCTGTGGCTTACAGCTTTGTGGGGTTATCCTGGCCTAGGCTGTAGGTTGTAGAAAGAGTTTCCTCATTGTTTTCTGGGTCAGCCCTAGATGAATTTCTCTTCACATTTACCTCTGGAAATTTTCAAACATGCACAGAAGTGAAGAGGAAGCAAAATAAACCCCATGTACCCAGTTATCCACCTCTCCTAGATGGACCCTTGACATGGGTTTGACTTGTCTGTGGACTCTCTGGCCTGCCTTTTTCCCACTTGCTGCTGCTTTGGTTTCATCAAAAGAGATTTTCTTCCCTTTAATTCAGAAGCCATACACACTCATAGAAAAAAAATGTCAAAATGCTGGGGGAAAAAAATGCCCATAGTCTCCTATTCAGAGATAACCACCTCAATTCTCCTTCTGGACCATTCTTTACATGCACTTACATTCATATATGTTATTATTTTTAAGGGATTCTATACATGCTATGTTGACACTTCCCTCCACTTCTATCAGAGACATAGTATCTCCAACATAATATTAAATCATCTGCTTTGGCCCCTGTCCCTCCACTACCTTTCCAAGCCTCTGCTCTCTCTATGCTTTCTAGAACTCTTCACTGAAGTCCTGGTTGGGCTTTGCCACCCAAAATATAGTTAGCCATCGTATCCACAAGTTTCAAATCTGCAGATTCAACCAACTGCGAATTGAAAATATTTGACAAAAAATGTTATATTGTTTCTGACATGTATTATGTAGTTAGGCCTACAATGAGTGCATCTCTACTGAACATGTACAGACATTTTTCTTGACACTATTCCCTAAACAATGCAGTATAACAGTTATTTGCATAGCATATACATTGCATTAGGTGTTATAAGTACTCTAGAGGTGGTTTAAAATATATGAGAGGATGTGTGTAGGTTATATACAAATGCTACACTATTTTATATAGGAGACTTGAGCTTCTTCAATTTTATTATCCACAGAGGTGGGGAGGAAGTCTTGGAACCAGCCCCATTGGATACTGAGGGATGGCTATACCTACTTTTCCTCAGTCCCAAATAAAGCCCCATGTGGACTCTAAGACAATGGGCCTTGTTCAGTGGCTAGAGGGAAATGGGCAGGTTACATTAATTAACTGCACCTTGTGAATAACTAATTGACTTAATTTTTACAAGGGTATTGGCATTCAAGAAGCAGTTGTCCCTTAACTCATGTCAATCTTTTATTTGTAGGATTTCAGACAGGGTGACAAACAAAGGAAGAATTGCCAGGGAATAGGGAGAAGAAGGTTGGTCAAACTTGAGTCCATTTGGCACCTGGTATGGAATAGTGCTTTTGGAATTAGATGACCCTAGGTTCACGTCAGATCTGGACTCCACTACATACAAGTTATGTGCCTGTGGGCAATATTAGCTCAGTGGTTTGTTAAGCCGAGTGTGAATGCCGGGCACCATGGGGTTCAGCCACTGTGCTGGACTATGCGCCTGCCTGTGCCACCAAGAAACCACAATGCCTGTAGGCTGTGGATTTCAGAAAAATGTTAAATGTCTTTACAACTGAGGCTTCCGACTAAATGTAGAGATGTGCCCAGGTAGATTTCCAGACTTTCTGTCTCTGTCCACACTTGATGAAATTAACCTTTTTACCCCATGAAAGTAGCAGTCTTTGAAACAGACAGTTAAACCTTCTGTTGGTCCCACACTCCTCCTGTGAAGCTCTGTCACCCTGTCAGCCTCCCCACCCTGACACTCTGCTTCCTGGGCGTAGGACTATGGATTTATGCATGTCCTTAAACCCTCGCTGTGTCAAGCACATGGGATGAGTGATTTTTGTTCCTTGGGGCTTGGGGTCAGACATATGTAGACCCTGGAGGGCTTTGACAAGCCCAGGTTGCCCCATCATATTTCCCCCAGGCAGAGGACTGCTGCCGCCCTGTGAGGATGTATGGGTGTGAGCTGGCCCCTGTTTCAGCTCCAAACTTTGACCATTGTTTTTGTAGTTTTAACACCCGCTCCCAATTTTTGGTTCAGTTCTGTCTTTTCTTAACTCCTTTTTGCAATGCCATGCCTACCTCTTGGGTCACCATGTTTAGTGTCTGTCCTCTGATTTTTTAAAAATTTAGGTTCTTGCACCTGGGCCTTCTCACATCTGGGAGGAAGTGGAGATCTGGCTTTGAGAACACTTCCTTCAACACAGCTTTTTTCCTTGCCTCGAGTCTTCTTCTCCTCTCCCACAATGGCCAGTGTCCTAGAATGCCCTATTTTGGACCCCTCCTACCACCTGGTGGCAGATCGCTCAGTCACAAGCATTCTGCTTCCTTCCTCGTTACAGCTGTATGAGCTCTAGAGTCCCACAGGTGCTTCAGGGCAGCCACCCACAGGCAGCCTCTGGTCATGTGGCCAGCCCGCTGCTTGTGCTGTAGGGAGCTGAAGTGACTTAGCTGGTTGGCTACATATGCCCACCCATTAGTGGGATCTCATAAGGCTAACATCCAAGCAAAGACCTGCTCTCTTTAGCCTGGTGAGCTGTAGACCACAGTGTATATCCTGCCGGCATGGTAGATTTTACTCTAGCTGGCTCCCACCAGGTGCCTGGCAAAAAGGCTACCGGGGCCTGGGCCATTCTAAAGACTGTCACTCACTTCAAGGAAAAGTCAAAGTTTTGACAAATAAAATGTCAATATTAAAATTTTGAGCAATGAATGGCATTTATGAACTTAGTATATATAGTAGCCTATGTCAGACCCCTTCAAGCCATTAAGCTGTACTTTTTCAGTGGCAAAACTAAATATGATTTAAAATATCATACCATTCACTTCTGCTACCTTCATCCAGAAACCTTCACAACAAAGCATAGAAAAGTCTTTATCTCTAAAATCCTGGCCATTGGTTGATCAATTTATTGCGATTGTTGTTATAGAGTAATTACTAGGGGGGAACAAAACCTTGGAGTTTGGATTTCTGTGGGAAAGGAACAGATTTTCCTTAGATTTTTCTAGAAGGATGTCACAGAAGGTAAGTGTTTTTTAATGATAAATGTCCAGGGAGTACAATGGGTTGGAAGCCATTGAGAGATTTCTGTCAAAACCTCAAATAAAAGTGGATGTCTACCACCGTATACATCCCTCCCCACAGAAAGGATAACCTGATTTCCAGCCTTCAGAGCCTTCTGACAACTTCCTGCTTGTCCCCCTCCTGCAGGAAGTCTGTGTAAGCCTGGCGGTGCTGGGGCTGGAATGTGGGGTTTGCCTGCATGAGAGTTTTCGTGCAGTCTCACTGCAGGTGGAGCCCCCGCTTTGGAGTCCCAGCGTGAGTGTCAGGGGTGGTATGGTGTGCATGGAGTACTGACACATGGTGCCACTTGGAGGACACAGTTTTGCATTACTTCGAGGAGACAGGAAGGATATTTACTAAAAACAAAGACAGGATATAGTGACTATCACATTTTCTCCTACCTCGGAAGCTAGACATGAACACCTAACTCAAGACAGCAATGCCCTCCTAATGATCAGCTCTGCACCTCTCAGCAGCACTCGGTGGCATTTTTGTTCCAGTGTCTTCCAAAGGAATTGAGTGCCCGTTGTACAGATAGCAAGCCGCACTCGCTGAGGAACCAAGGCGAGAATAATGGGCAGTTGATCTGTGAAGCTCCTGCCCTGCCTCCCCCCACTAGTGCACAGAGCACTTTGCCCTAGGGCTTCCATGGGGAGCTGTCCCTGAAGAGGCCGGACCTCTGGGTCCCCAGTGGACTGCATCTGTGCAGTCACGGTGTGTAAGTGCAAAGAACTCCCTTTTCATGTGATGTGTGAAAGCTGCCACCTGTATCTAATTTGTGGATTTCAATAATCTGCTCCCTTTATTTTGAAAATAGTACTGAGCCTCCCAGTATTTGTAAGTGGGTTCTGTGAGTGGGTTTCTGCTGGTGGGAGCCCTTCCTGGGCTGATGACACACAAGCACATGTGGCTGTGCATGTCCAGGTGGGTCGCTTCTGCCGATTGTGAGGTCACTGGGCTCCTACCTGCCTTCTGCCTTAAGGTGGCTCAAATCTGTTCCTGGCCAGTCTGGGTCCCAGTGTGCCTTTTGCCAAGAATCCCGGTGTGGCCGCTCTTCTGCTTCAGACAACAGCACACTTTTGAGAAGGGACAGAAGTTTTGTCTTTTGTAGGAAGGCAGATGGCTCATCCTGCCTTCTGGGCCCTTAGCTCACTTTACTCTGTGAGGCCTAGCAAGGAAAATGCTATTTAATTGCATTGTCTCTGCCTTGCACTTGGCTTTTATTGTCTGAGTGGGAGAATCTGGTTATTTCCCTGAAACCTTATGTAGGAGAGCATGGGAAGAGGTAGGTTCTCAAAGTGCCATCCTATCTACCAACCAACTTAAAAACAACGCAAACAATAAGGAACTTTCACATCCTACTTCCCTTTAAAATTCCTGTCTACTTAAAAATACTCCCCTCCCCACCAAAAATGGTGTTGAGTTATTTTACCATGATTTTTTACACATGCCCTAACAGAGTCAAGGGTTGTGGTGAAATGTGCACCTTCCCTTTTAACTCGTTGTCAGTTTGCTAATGACATTGTTGTGATTTACAACTTCTTGGAACAAATCCAGTTAAATCTTCTAAGGAAAAAAAGGCAGTTTGTAGGAGGAATGACTCCCTGGGCTCCCTGGGACAGTCCTGGGGCCTTCCCCCCTCCCTGCTGTCCCATGCAGGTCCTCACGTACCTGCTCCCCCTCAAGCCACTCTTGTCTGGGAAACCCACTTCCCTGGACCCTGCTCCTGTCCTGAGAGCTTCTGGGAACAGGCCGGTGTGCTGCTGAGGGAAGCCACTGACCTCGGTGCTTCTTCCTCTCTCATTCCGGTCACCTGCCCTCCTTTGCACTTATTGAACCTTTGTGTCTGATTTTCCTACTCCACAAATAAATCATCTCTCCTCATTTCCTCCCCATCTTGAGACAGTGAGATAATTTCCTTCCTACCTGAAAAGCCAGAGCCCTACATGGGGACTTGGGCTGCCATGCCATCAGAGCTCTGTGACCTTGTGTGATACTTGGCTCTTGTAGTTACTTTTTCTCACCTGTGTAACAAGGAGATCAGAGCGGATGATTTTTCTTTTCCCATTCTAGCTAAAATCTGTTGGATAAAATGCAGAAAGGATTGTCCCCAATCGGCATGACCTGGACCTGGCCAGTGACATGACCCATGCAGAGGGGCCCTGCCTTGGGACCAGGAGAATGTGGCAGGAAGTTGAGTGTTCTGGGTGGTTAGTTATGGACTTTGCTGTACTGTGATCTCCATTTATACTGTTTTGTTTTCCAATGGCTTTATTGCAGCAAAGTTAGGTCAGTAGGTATCAACTGATGATAAAGATGAAAAATCTGTGGTATTATTTTGTATCTCAGTAGCCAAAAATAATGATTGTAGCTTATCTCTGCACCTGCTGTTTTTTTTTTAAATAAACTATTTTAGAACAGTTTTAGATTTATAGAGAAATTATGAAGGAAATTCACAAATTGTAACAGGAAACTGTAAAATCCTGTTATAAACATCCTACATTAGTATGGTATATTAGTATGAACTGATACTGATACAAGTAAAGGCCATACTTTATTCAGACTTTCCTGTGTTCTCCCTAATGTCCTTTCCCCCATCTAGGATCCCACATGGCACTTAGTTGTCATGCCTCCTCAGGCCCCTCTTGCCTTTGACAATTTCTTGGACTTTCCTTGTTTCTGAGGACTGAGTATTTTGAGGAGTGTTGATCAGGTGTTTTGTACAATGCTCCTCATCTGTGATTTATCTGGTATTTTTTCCTGATACGTCTGGGGCTCTGGATTTGGTTATGAAGAGCACCAAGGTGAGGTGTCTTTCTCATCACATAATACCATAAACATGACTGTTGCTGTTGATGTTGACCATTAGTTTCTCCACTGTAAAATGTCTCTTTTTTTTTCTCCCCTTTCTAGACTGTCCTTTTTGGAAGGAAGTTACTATGGGCAGCCCACACTTCAGGATGGGGAGTTTAGTCCCACCTCCTTGAAGGTGGGAGTGGGCCTGACCCAGTAGGCAGGGTTGGCCCCTACGTTACCGGAAAGCCATTTAAATGCTGACCTGGCATCCCGGGACCCTCGTGAGTGTGTCCCATGTGAGGGATGGGTGACATAAGCCGTATGTGAACGTATGCTCCCTCTCAATATGTGCTCCGAAGTGTCTTATGCACCTAAGGCTAACACTTGGGTCCCCCTCACCAAAAATAAATAAATAAATAAAGGAATTCCTGGAGTAGTAACAGTTACAAAATGTGCAAACATCTAATAATTCAACATTTTTGTACTCTGGACCTAACTCTGGATTAACTTAAAAGTAGAAACAGCTACTTGGTCCTTACCCCCAAGAGAATTCCATAAAGGTCTGAAAAACATTGCCATTGCCACTTGAGGCCTCTGGGTTTTAATAATAAAATATGGCTTGGTTTGCCTCCTCTAACAGTACACTGAGAATGACATATTTTTTTTTCTGGTAAATTACATGATTGTCGGGGGCAGGAACAATGTCAGTAATGTGTGTTCCCTGTACTCCATAGTTTCTGCCCGTACAAGGTTTCAGTTAGGAACTGAGAGAATGCGACTGCTCAGAGACCCCATGGTAAGGTCTGCTGGGTCCTGGCCCTGGGAGTGTCTGTGTGCTCTGGCCAAGCCTCAGGCTGGAGAGCTCCTCGGTGGGTGTTCAGATTGGGGAATTCTGAGATTGAATACATTTTAGTAATAAATAACAATAGGGACCTGGTTACACTATGCTGTGATTAGAAGGGTAAAAGGAGTGGCCCTGACGACATGCTCTGTTCTTCCTCTTTGGCAGGTTAGATCAGCAGGATGGGGTGCAAAGTGCTGTTCAGCCTGGGTCAGCAGATGCTGAGGCGGAAGGTGGTGGACTGCAGCCATGAAGAGAGCCGTCTGTCCCGCTGCCTGAACACTTTTGACCTGGTGGCGCTGGGGGTGGGCAGCACGCTGGGTGCTGGCGTGTACGTCCTGGCCGGAGCCGTGGCACGTGAGAATGCGGGCCCTGCCATTGTCATCTCCTTCCTGATTGCTGCACTGGCCTCGGTGCTGGCCGGCCTTTGTTACGGCGAGTTTGGTGCTCGTGTCCCCAAGACTGGCTCAGCCTACCTCTATAGCTACGTCACTGTTGGGGAGCTCTGGGCCTTCATTACAGGGTGGAACCTCATTCTCTCCTACATCATTGGTAAGTCCCCCTCTTCTGTTGTTCCCACCTCCCGATCATGGGCAGATGGACCACTTTGCTCTCAAATAGACCAAATCTAGCTTCTACCCAAGAGCTCCCTCTTTGCCTGACAGTTGTCCATCATCCCTTTTCTTTTTACAAAGGGCAAAGGCAGCCTATGGACACCACTGCCCTGCCCCTCCAGTCTGTGCTCTTGGTGTTCATGGTCAAGTGTATCAGGGCTTAGTGGGGACAAACAGTTCAACAAGGAGGTCATTCCTGTTAACATGAGAGACATAGAACCAGTGGGATCTTTCTAATTAATTAAAAAGGGTTTAGTTTCTTTTAGATAGCTTTTTTTTTTTTGTAACTGCTAGAATAAATTTGTTATGGACACAGAAAGATGAGGGGAACATTGAAAAGCACAAAGAAGAAAGTAAAAATCTGAGAACTGGAACTCATTCATTCATTCATTCTCAATAAATATTTACTGAGCACTTGCTCTGTGCAAAACATTTTGCTAGATATTAGGGATGCAATAGAGGAAAAAGACAATCTCTCTTCATGAGATACGTGTTTTTGTCCTAGTATGTCTCTTCATTTATAAAACAATACATAGTAAACATTTTTCACAGCATTAACTGTTTTTCCATAGTAATATTCCTAATGGTTGCATGTCATTCTGTTGAAACAAACACATGAATAAAAGAATAACCAAAGAATTTGAATGACCAGTTTATAGAAGTAGAAATACGAATAACCATTAAACATTCCATTTATATTTAATAGGCTTTTTGTAATATTGTCAAAAGACAGCAAGGTGGGGTAGGTTGAGCCCTGTGGGTCCTGGGAGTGTCAGGGGCCGTGCTGTGTGTGCCCATTGCCATACACCCAGGCCACCTTCCCTTTCAGCCTTGAGGCGTCTGCTCAGAGCCAACCTGGCTTACTCTTCTAACTTCCAAAATACAATTCGCAACCATGGTTTTCTCAGCCCAACACCGAAACATAAATGCAGATACTCACACAAGCTGGGCTCTGATGCTGGGAATGCACCTATTTTAAATGGGCTGTTGTGTTTCCAGAGGATTTATCTGGGCACAAGACACAAGAGAGCATGAGTCCTAATAATTTTAGACCACAGATGATGCTCCTTTGCCAGAGCGCCACTTGCTGGTGTGGGATGATGCATGTGTCTGTCATTTGTTACTGTAGGAACTTGTCAGCCTTAATTGTTGGGGAGGGCAGTTTTTTCAGCCAACATGGGGTTGTAAAGCCCTGACTCAGAACTGGGGGTCGGGGAGGGCAGGCAGCCCCTCTCAGCCAGCAGGGTGGGATTTAAGATCTCGGTCAGCCCCTGGGATCTTAAGAGAGCTGGCCCCTGAGCCAAATGGGAGAACATGTTTCTTTACTGGGTCATGTCCTTGATGGACAGATTTCATAATAGGCAGGCTGCTCAGTATGAAGAAATGTGATTAAACTTTTGAGTTGTTGGAAAATTATTTATCATGAGACAAAAATAGCAGAAGTGAGTCTCAGCAGACCACTCTGGAAAACCCCTGGGGGCAATCCAGACTGCAGTCACCAGCAAGGCCCTTTTGAGAAAATAAAGGAAATGCTATACATGAATATTGGAATTTTAGCGATATTTCCTGAGGAATAGTGCTGGACAAGCAGGGACTTTATTCAGATTGAGACAGAGAAAAAGGGAGGGGGGAGGGAGACAGTGCGTGCACACAGTCAGCCGGGACTGGCAGTGGGAGCGCTGCCTCCTTCTGCGTTCCTCATGGCTGGGGTGCGGAAAGAGCATAGAACACTGTCTGCTGGCAGGCACTTGGGGGCCTCTGGGTATGAGCCCAGGATCAGGCAGAGTGGCAGATGGCAGAGGTGAGGGTCAGCCATGTGCCATGGCCCTGGTCTCCTCTGCTGAGAGGACAGTGTTCCCTAGGAGGGTCTTGGAAAACAAGCTTCTAAGCAAGATGCACGCTGCTCACTGCAACCCATGAGTGCATTGTGCCCTCAATTCCACGGCTTGCCATCAATGTTTCTTTTTGTAATGAAATAAAATAGGTAGAATTGAATAAATACTGAGTGCCTCTCAGGTGCAAGGGTAATGTGTTTTATAAAACTTCTATTAATAACTCAGTTAAATATTTGAAACACATATGCATGTATATATTGGGTCGTGGTGGATAATGCACTTTTTTCCAGGCCCTAGAATCTTGCTCGAACTTTTCGCTTCACCATGAACTTCTGAATTCATGCATGCATGCTGAGGTCTGGCTGCTGCTGCAGAATCCTGTGCACCGTCTGTGGTCACACATATGGATGCTGTAAATGTCCAGCTTGATGACAAATGCTTTGGTAATTGCTTTCTTTCACTTTATTCTGGTGTTTGTTTTGTGACAGGTACTTCAAGTGTGGCACGAGCCTGGAGTGCAACATTTGATGAGCTGATTGGCAAACCTATTGGGGAGTTCTCTCGGACACACATGGCTCTGAATATCCCCGGAGTGCTGGCCGAAAACCCAGACATCTTTGCTGTGATTATAATTCTCATCTTAACAGGTACAGCCAGACAGAGAGCCATCAGGTTGGAGGGAGGGGTCCAAGCTATAAAACCTAATGGGAGAGGTCCCATTAGGTTTTCTTTTCCTCTTTCTCCCTTCCTCCATTTTCTCCTCCTCCTTTCCCCCTCCTCCCCCTTCTTTTGCAATTAATGCAGACCTCTTGTTTTACCCTAATGGCTTCTGATAGATTCACACAGGTTTGCTTATCATTTAACTAAAAGAGAACCCTCAGGCGTATATGTCCCAGGTGACTGTGGAGTAAAATGTGTTAGTACTGCAGGCTTTTTTGTGCTGGTGACCCAGGAATACACTCTATTGACCCCGTGATGACCACTGGGAAAGGAAAGTTGGTGTGCGTCCTCCAGGCCAATGTGGAAGAATGAGGTCTGTCTGGAACACTAATGGGTTTCTGGAATGTCTAAGACGTCTCCAGTGGTTTCACACCTACTGGTCGTCAAAACACCCTTTAAGTAAATAAGTTTCATGACAAAGTTGTGTGCATAGAATTGAAAAATTTCAGATAGTGCTTTCCTACAACTGATGGCAGCTTCCTCTTAACTGACATTTCTCAGTGTCTCAGCCATTAGGGTGGGAGTTTTGCTGACATAAGCATTAAACTGAAATATGATAACTTCTCTTTTGAGGTTAAGAAACCTTGTATGGGTTTTAAAAACAACCTGTGCAATTTTGCCCACTATGTAATTGAAATCATTTTGCACAGGCCAGTCTCAGCAGTATTTCTGGTCCAGTTGGCAGGAGCATGTATCAGAAATGAAGTTTGCACTACTCAGATTTTCATAAACACGAGAGGGAGGGATGTGAAAGGAAGAACACAGCGTACTGGGGTGTCCTGTTCTTTGTGATGAATTACTCCATTCTTTTCTTATGCCTGCATTTCAGAGTTCAGTCTATTGCATGAGCATTTTTTATTTTAAAATGTATAAAAGACATACACAGCACACTAGTGATCTCTAATCATAAATGATGGTCATGTTCCCCAAGCACCTTTTCATGCATCTTTTCTTGCCCAGCTGAGAGTTTGCCACAGATCTCCCCAGATGGTGCGTTTACCCCAAGGTGGTCCTGCGTCATCATGTGGTTCCTGGGCATTTTTATCACTTGGTGTTTTTCCCTGTGTGAGTTTACAAGCTAAGCTGGCTTAGTGTTTGTCATGCACCGATTTCAAGGGGACCGTAGATGGTGGTGGCTTCACAACCACAGACACTTGATATTGCTGGTACTGCTAACATCCCCAAGTCAATCTGAATAGTTTCCTCATCCGAAAAACTCATTCTGCCAAGGAAACTGAGGAAAGGGTCTACTCCTTGGAGAAAATAAAATCCTGCTCCTGAGGGCAGTTCTCAGTAACATACTTTAGTGAGGGGGGAGGGTACAGGGAGAAGTGCTCACTTCATCACCTAGGGGGTCTTGATGTCCCCCTACTCTGCAGTCCCCTGATGCCCCCTGGATGGCATCCTCGTAGTGTTATTAAACACCCCAGGACTTTGGTTGTTTGATTACTGACTCTAGAAAGGTCATGAATTCAACCCCATCCCCAGAAGCTCACAGAAGTCTTCCAAGATTTGATGCCATGTGGATTCTTCTTAAGTCATTGTCCTCGTCTCTATCCCCATCCCAGGAAGGATTTGCCTGGTAAGAGGTTAACGCTCAAAGTTTTCTATATATGCATGTTTTCAGGACTTTTAACTCTTGGTGTGAAAGAATCGGCCATGGTCAACAAAATATTCACTTGTGTCAACGTTCTTGTCCTGGGCTTCATCATGGTGTCAGGATTTGTGAAAGGATCACTGAAAAACTGGCAGCTTGTGGAGGAGGATTTCCAGAACACAACTGGTCACTTGTGTGGCAAGTGAGTTGTTTTTTCTGTTCATAACCTTGGCATGTGACAGTTTGTGTGTTTGGGAGATGTAATTGGCTAGAACTGTACGAGCTTTTCTTCTAATAATGCGATTTGAATTTGAATATTTTGTTAATTTTTTTTGTAGTGAAGTAGCTGAGTATGTTTTATTGGTTTGAAATTTGTGTTAAGTTTTATTTCCTTCTTTATTTGAACAGAACATTGTATGACAGGGTGCTACTGAGCAAAACAAAATCTTCACTCTAATTCCAAAATGTACACAGTCGAGGATCACTGTCAGACTCACTAAGTAATCGCTTTTTTCTCATATTCTGTTTCATGACCTTCTTCTGAGTTTTGTGATCAGAAAAGATTTTCTCTGCAATACCAAGGTGATACCACTTCATTTTGAAATATTTAATGATAATATGGAAAAAGAAATACATGAAACTTTTATTGTGGGCTTTTACAGAGGTTTTCAGAATTACTAATGTATCAAAATGTGATTATAATAATCTCTTTCTCCCACACATGACTTGGGCTGCATCAGCCCTGAAAAGCAGTGGCCCCACCCCCCTGGCATGTCTCTGGCTCAGGGTCCCAGGGTTAGAGGAAGGTGACAGGTCTGCTCCCACCCCCCTCCCTTTTTAGGCCTTGCAGTGAACTCTCACTGACAAACTCGTATTATCTAGGACACAAAGCCACACAATTATAATGTATCTTTTTTATTTTTTCGTCAGATTTTTGGGTGAAACTTAGGGTCCTGGGATGGAGAACAGGGAGTTGATTTTACCTATAAGTCTATTTTAATTATGGCTGAAGGTTAAAAACTGCTCAGATAAAGAGACTCTTCTAAAATGCAGTGGGTTTAAAATGATGTATCAGGTCCTGAACTGAGCAGTTTGGTTGGCTGGCCAGTGTGGCTGTGCATAGGCTTTCAGGGGCTCAGACTGTGCATCTGGTTGTCCTGTCATCTCTGAGGATGTTGCCCTCATCCACCTGGTCAGAGCTGGGTTCTGGGTGCTGGCACAATCCAGCTGTCCCAGAAAGGGGACGAATGTGGAGCAGCATGTTCCCAGTGCTTTTAAGGACAGAGCTTTGAGATATACATCCCTTCTGACGACACTCCCCAGGCCAGAATTCAGTAGATGGCCTCTACTGAAATTCTAGCTGCAAGGGAGGCCGAGATGCTGGGATGTGAGTGGTCACACACCAACTTGGCTACTGGTAGTTAAAGGCTAGGTGTCCAGTCAGTGGTCTGATTAATGGGCAGGCATTGATGTGTGGCTAGTTCATGACCAGAACAAAAACAGGAAGCTATTGAATTAAATGCATGAAACTTCACTAACTCTCACATTATATGATTAACATTTCAAATAAAAAGAGCCTTTCTTTTGGGGACTAAACCCTATTACAGAGGAATGAGGACTTTTAATATATTTTCCCAAGCATTCCTGCCAAATCTATGCCAAACTTCTTGGTGCTCATTCACTTAGAGTATAGTAAAGCCAACTCAAACATGCTTTGAAGAAACAGTCAACTTTGAAAACTTTGGGCACCTATCTTACTGGTTGTGTTCACAGGTCAGGAATTAAATGTTTCTTGGTTAGCAGTCAAATTTCATTTTATTGTTTTTATGAAGAGGTTGTTCATGCCAGCTGTGGTATTTGCTTTCGTTGGTCATCCTTACACTCTATGTCCTAGCAACGATGAACTATACTGGCCTCCCAGACAAAGTGGCGCTTGTTGCCCGGCCCTGGGGACACAGTCATGGAGGGCAGCGAGCCAGCCACTTTAAGAGGTAGAGTGCATTGGGACAGGGACATAGCTTGCTTATGCATTTTATTAAAACCTGTAAGATTTTTCCTTTTTTTAATCAGCTGTAGATTTGTTTCTGACAATGGCCACACAGTCTTACATGAAATTGTTTGTCTCTCTGAAGTACTAGAGCCTTTCCCAGTGAGATCAAACAGCATGGAGGGGCTTCATCCTGCAGGGGCTCAGAGGCAGTTCCCACCACACTGTGCTGTAATTGTAGAAGTCATCTCACCAGCTGTCCACTTTCTTTGTGATTCATGGACCCAGGAGCGGCTGCCAGCGGGGCACCTGGGAGACAGCGCGGATTGTGGGACTGTACCTTGCTGACTTATCTGTCCTGGGCTTCCTTTTTTTGTACCTGGGTTGGCGGTTTACTTAAGTAATACTTTAAGATGACAGGGTTCCATTTGAGTCTGGTGAAACTTTACCGACATTGATCACTTGTGCATTTCTTGGGGTTTTCCTCACGTTGCTACTAAACCACAGTAAGTCCCAGTGGCTCCATAGCGGCATCTTCTGGAACTGAAAAATGCAATCATTTCCAAGGAATCAGGAAAAAGGGTTATTCCTCATTAGAAAATAATTGGGTCCAAATTGTTTGTCTGTTTTATTAGCCAGTTGATAAATCCCACTGAAAGCAAATTTGCCAAAATGAGTTGCTAACCCATTTTGTATTTATAGGACTGGAATATTTTATCTCATTCCTGTTCTCAGGCTGGGAGGTGAAGTGTTCTGTGAATGGGCTGCCAGTCAAGGGGGCAGGGCCGATGGGGAGGTGTGAGCGTGCTGAAACTGCCCTTCTCAGACTGGAAGGAGTGGGGCTGCTCTTCAGGTGGCTGAGGTTTAAGATTACTTGGTGTCAGGCAGGGCCCCCGAGGTAGACTGATGTCACAGACGGCCCCCCAGATGGGGCCTGGCAGGGGTGAAGCGCCCTCTGTTGAAGCTTAGGGTCTAGAGTCAGAGACTCTATTGGGCTGTTTTCTGGATCTTCAAGGACTTCGGGGTTCACAAAACATGCTTGTCTTTGAGTTCATTACGTCAGCAAATACTACTGAGCACCACCCATGAGCACCAGTGTCCACCCATGAAGCATCCCAACTGCTTATCTTGTGCACATGGGTGCATAGGAAGCATTTTTATTGACTAAAACAAATCACTGTTCGAACCTCAGTGTCTTTGGAAATGCTTGCTTTGAGACCTAAGTAGCTGGTAAATATGGAGACTTTTTGCATTTTGTTTCTAGCTCTGGGGCCCTGAACTGCCTGGCTTCATTTCTCTCTAGGGTTCTGGGGGAGAGGATGAGTTGTTGGATTTTCCTCTCTTTCCTGCTGGACACCCTATCACAATTCCTATATAACAAACACCCCCATTCCAAGTCAATGTTTAAAAGATACGCCTGGAATGGGCTTACTATACACCACTGTGGCTTTCTCTGGGCCATGCAAATCAAGGGGCCTGTTGCCCACAGAGTTGGGATGTGGTGGCTGGTGACAGCTGTCAGGGATCATGAACTGAGGGGTTGGAGCAATAGGCATAAGTCAGGTGGTGACTGTTTGGATCCATGAAACTGGTGTTGTGATCTTTGCTATGGCTCTTTTTTTTCTAGCAACACAAAGGCAGGGAAACCCGGTGTCGGTGGCTTCATGCCCTTCGGGTTCTCCGGTGTCCTATCAGGAGCAGCTACCTGCTTCTACGCCTTTGTGGGCTTCGACTGCATTGCCACCACAGGTATGCCTACCCACTTCTGGTCCCCCAGAGGTGCTTCCTGCTAATCTTCCCTGCCCTTATCACTTCCCTGAGGTGCAGTTCCTGACAGGAAACTGCATCAGGAGTGTGACTAACTGACCTGCCAGAATGAGTGGGATAGTGACAGCCGAGGCCATAGCCTGACTTCTTATCTGTGCATCATCCAGAGACATGAGGCCATTAAAAATACTGTCATCCTGGCAAATTGAATAGTCTAGGCTCCATCACACCTCCCAAATCTCCCAGCCAAAGGAAACAAGTCTTTTCCTTGGAGGAACCATGGCATAACAGCCAAGAACACTATCTGGGGCCTAGAGGTCATCTGGACTGTGACCCCATGTTTCAAGGGTCACCTCATGTTTCCAGAACCGAAGAGACCCTGGTCCCCAAAGAGCCAAGTTCTATGGGAATCATTTGTGATGACACAGACTCCCTGGATGCTGAAAGGTCTAGGACCTTGTGGTTCGTGGGGTACCCCTCACCACCTCCCCGTCCTGGGCTGACTCCTGGCTGCTTCTAGGTGAAGAAGTCAAGAACCCTCAGAAGGCCATCCCTGTGGGCATCGTTGCCTCCCTCCTGATTTGTTTCATCGCCTACTTTGGGGTGTCGGCTGCCCTCACGCTCATGATGCCGTACTTGTGCCTGGATAAGGACAGCCCCCTGCCTGATGCCTTCAAGCATGTGGGATGGGAAGGCGCCAAGTACGCAGTGGCCGTCGGCTCCCTCTGTGCTCTGTCTACCAGGTGAGGATTCTCAGGTGTCACATGCGGAGGGCTATGTAAAGATGGACATGCAGATTTGCCGTTAAAATTACTTTTTTTCCCCTGGAAATGGAGCCCCAACCCTGCTTCTGTGGTTTCTCCCTTGTTGTTGCGATTATTCACCCAAGAATCAATTATGTTATTGATCTTCTTGAGGAAACCAAAGCTGTCATCTGTTCCCAATTTTGGCTCCTGAACACTGCATGGCCTCAGTTTAGCCGTCAAACAGAGGCATCCTTGAAAAAGAGAGTGAGTGCCTTTTAATGAGGGGCATTTTGCCCGTGCTGTTTCCTGCCAGCCTGTACAAACAGTAACTATATGGTAAATATTGATTTACTATAGATACATCTTCATGGATGTTGGGATTCTTTTATTTTCTGCTTGATTTATTTGGAAATAACTAAGAATAAATATAAAATTTCCCTTCCAGGAAAGTGATAACATAGGTTTGTACGGGTTTGTTAGGCCTCTCCCAATCTTACACTTACACATAATCAGAATAAGTGCTTTTTGGGGGGTTGGTTTATAGAATTCTGAGTCTTTAGCACGAGGCTCACAGCCTGGCTGGCACCAGTCCTTGGGGAGAGCCCAGGTCTCCTGCTCCCAGAGGTCAACGGGGCCTGGTTGGATCCTGGTGCCTTGATCCCTGGTAAGCTCATCTTATTGATACTTTTGCCTTTTCCTTCCATCTAGCCTTTTGGGTTCCATGTTTCCCATGCCGCGAGTTATCTATGCCATGGCTGAAGATGGACTGCTATTTAAATTTTTGGCCAAAATCAACGATAGGACAAAAACACCAATAATTGCTACGTTAGCCTCAGGTGCCATTGCTGGTAAGACCTGGAACTAATTTTACACGCAAACATTTCAACAGTTGAGTTATTATTATTCCCTAGGGAAATATCTTGAATTGCACTGTGGCCCGTGAGAAGTTTTAACTGGTCTTTTTAACATTTGGATTTTACCCTTAGGAACTGGTTTACTGCAAGGTAACTGACCTTTCGACGAAAGGCAGAGGCTAGTGCTACAGAGATGTGAATGGAAGTCCCAAATAATTAGAATTCTGTTATTATTGTACTCTCATTGGCCAGAGCTTAGGTCCATGGTCTCTCAAAGCCATTGGTCTTCTCTTTTCCTGAGTGTCCCTGAGTAGACTTCAGTGAGATGACATCTCCATGCATTTACAAGCCAAGTGAGACTTTGTGTTAATACTGTAAATTTAGTGTCCTTGTATCTTAGCTGGTGAATTCTCTGGGAAATGAGAGTCCCTTATGAAAAGTGTTGTATAAAATGTACTACCTCTTCCCCAGGAGATATTGAAAGTGCTGCTGCTGAAGCTATTTGCCTAAGTAATGGCAGGCCCAGAGGAGATTTATCTTACCAAATATGAGGTTCCTCACCAAGATGATGATTTTGACAGATAGCATCCATGGACTGAAGAGTGCTTTGAGTCTATGTAAACAGTCCCCAACCTTTTTGGCACCAGGGACTGGTTTTGTGGAAGACAGTTTTTCCACAGACTGGGAAGGGTGGGGATGGCTTCATAGCCTGCCACCAGATGCAGCTTAATTGTCACTTGCCAATCACTGATAGAGTTTTGATATGCGTTTGAAAGCAATTGATTTATTAGGGTCTCTGTGCAGCCACACCTCTCTGCTAATGATGATCTGTATTTGCAGCTGCTCCCCAGCACTAGCATCACCGCCTCAGCTCCACCTCAGATCATCAGGCATTAGAGTCTCATAAGGAGCGCGCAACCTAGATTCCTCGCGTGTGCAGTTCGCAGTAGGGTTCGCGCTCCTGTGAGAATCTAATGCTGCAGCTGATGTGACAGGAGGCAGAGCTCAGGCAGTAATGTGAATGATGGGGAGTGGCCATAAATACAGGTGAAGTTTTACTCGGCCTGCTGTTTGCCTCCTGCTGTGCAGCCCCATTCTTAACAGGGGTTGGGGACCCCTGGTCTGTGTGATATTCCAGGGGCCTTGGATTAAGGAGGAGGGGCAGAAACTTATTCACACATGCACTGCATACTGTCTGTTGTCTATGTTTCCTCCAGAGGCAGTGTGATCCCATTGGGTAGATGTGGAAGTGGAGGCACAGAGAGGTGAAGGCAGGAAGCACACCCATAGTGTAGAGCTGGGTCTTGTTTTGTTCCTAGTTTGTTTTTATGCCAAAGAGGCTCTTTACAGGATATGAGTAGAGCAGCAGTGTATTTCGTAAATTAGGACACATAACACCAGTCACAGTTTGTATCACACGGATTTATCAAATGGCCATTGGTAAGGCATTTGACTATCTTAAATGAATGAGTTATTAGTAGTATTTATGCCCTTGGCAAAGTGTGCTTCATTTTGTAGATTAATATTACATAATGAAAGAAGCCTAGTTTTTTATTATTTACCAAACTTTTCCTGTAATTCTACATTCTTGAGAGTGATGGCAGTGGTCACTGTATGTGAGAATATGACCGTATATTTAAGGGATTAAGGCATTGGAAACTGAAGATTTTTTTAAGTATTTACATGTCATTTGATCATATTAAAGACTGGCCTTAATTTCCTTTCTGTGCTGATGAGAGGAGATGAAACTATAATCATTAAAGTGACTACAAAGTACATTCACCAAACCAAGGATTTGCTCCTTCTTTTTATTTGGTGTGGGAGTGTAAAAAAAGTATTAGGTTTTCTGAAATCACCTCACATTGAAGAAATTTGTCTGGAGTTTTTCTGTGAGGAGGAATGCAGGCGTTTGTACATGTGTAGCTAGGCACTGCTCTAATTATCCAGAAGGTTTATCTGCTCTTAAATCCTATTATTTATTCACAATTTACATTTGTTTTAGCTGCAACAGGGGCGGATTTACAGGAGCTTGAGAAGTATTGGTGGAAAAGCACTAGTTTTGTGTTTATACTTTAGCTTGTCTCAATTGTGAATGATCTGAAAATACCCCAAAATAGACCTAGCAAAGTTATGGTTTGAATGGGAAGCAACCTGTGTACTCACCTAAATACATATACACACTCTCAAAAAGTACAAAGGATTTTAAAATAACCATGCATGTGTTACTTTTTTTTTTTTTTTAAGTGTGGTCATGGTGAACAACTGCGATTATTTGAAAGTAATGCTGACTTCCATGCTCAGCTGTCTGGGTCAAAAGCCTCATCCACCCTCATCCACCTCCTCATCACTGTTGCTGCTGACCGATTCATATATTTTGGATGATGTGCTAGATACTGTTCTTATCTCTTTAGTGGTAAATACCATGCTCTCAGTGAGTGCCAGGTGGATGACAGGTGGATGGATGGATGGATAGATGTACATGATTTGTCTCTGAGCCAGTATAATGGAGAGGAAGAAACACTGGACTCAGAGTCACAAGCACCTAGTTCAAATTCTCCCTACTAGCTATGTGACCTTAGGTGACTTTTCCAACCTATCTGAACTTCAGTTTCTCTGTCTGTAGTGTTGGGATAGGTTGCAAAGTTACCATCTTTTGAGGACTATATATGATTTAATCCTGACTTTTCTTCATTTAAGCATCTTTCTATGGAAAGGGTTGGGTGTGTGGGGGGTAAGAAAAAAACAACATCTTTTAAAAGCTCTGGATCACAGGTGGGTGGTGGTTCTGGGTGTCAGTATGTGTAGAGGACCATCCATGGATCCTGATGCTTTTCTCCCCAGCTGTGATGGCCTTTCTCTTTGACCTGAAGGACTTGGTGGACCTCATGTCCATTGGCACTCTCCTGGCTTACTCTTTGGTGGCTGCCTGTGTGTTGGTCTTACGGTACGTATGGCTTTTCTGGGCCCATGACAGAAATGCACGCGATTAATGCTAGCCTCGTAGCAGTTCAGATTAATGGTTTAGACAGTGTAAATTTTAGGTTGTTGGTAGCTCCTTTGGGAACTGGTCAGGAGAGGATGGGTTCTGGTGGTTGAGAACCTAGTTACAGAGAACATCCTTGCAAAGAGTCAGGGGTGGCCCCACCTCCCTCTATCTTGTGCCCTCATTTTTCTGGCTGGATGTTGGGAGAGTAAAGACAGGTTCTCAGCCCAACTGCTGAGCCTGGATCCTGGGATCAGATTTTTTGAAAACTTGGGTAATGTTTTCAGTGTGATCCAGGTTCTTGGGACAGAGGAGACTGGCCCTCGTAGAAACTGGGCGAATTCTATGCAACTTAGGTCACTGTAATGACTTTTGAACTCAGGTTGCTGTGATGCTTCACTGCACTGCTGCTGGAGGAAGCAGTCCTAGTATATAGTGTAGGAAGCAGTCCTAGTATATGGTGTAGGATGGCTAAGGCTGACATTCAGGAAGACTTCCCAGGTTCTAGCTGTTCTAGCCTTGAGTGCCCAGGCTAGCCCTGGGGTAGAGATAATTAAAGCAGCGCCAGGTTTAAGCTTGGTGTCTCAGGTACCTCCAAAGCATACCTTTGGGTGCCAATTTTATTTTGCTCTGGAAGGACAGCATTCTGCTTCCGAAGTCCAGAAATAGCTCGAGGTAGCATTTATCATGCTAACGTGTACTCGTGGAGACTCTTAGTGTTGGTCACCTGGCAAGGGCCTCTTTATTTCTTTTCAGGTATTTCCTACTTCTAATGCCACTGATCCCATTTTTAATGTGCTCAGCAGCTAATGTATATAACACCTGGATTAAGCCTTGGTAGTGACTGTGTAGAATTAGCTAAAACTAGTTTGCTAATGGACTGAATGGTGTTACATAAGTGAGTCAGTGAAAATATAGTGAATATCTTTATGCTTACTCTTAGACTATATGCAAAATAATTCATAAGGGATCCTATTTTTCAAGGATGGTGGAAAAGATTTGAGTTCTGTTCATTCTGAGTGAGAAGATAAGGAACCTCATTTAAAATGACTGCTCCATTTGCAGGTAGCTTGTGCCTTGGAAATCATGCCATAGGCTCGGTCTTTCACCCAGCTCTGTAGATTTATTTATACCAAGGCAGTTGGAGCTTTAAAATAAATTGATCCAATTAAGTCTCACAAACAGATTATCTCAAAGCCATCAGCCTGCAGACACATTTCTCCAGTTCTCTGCACCAAATAGGATCTTAATGTTATTGCTTTCTATTTCTGTCTGTGCATTTAGCTTCCTGCAGCCTAGCTTTGCTGGAAGTGGCCTAATATCTGAAGCTCCGAAGGGCCAGTGTTACTCTCAGAGCCAGAGAAACCATCTCAGGACATTTCTGTGGGCTGGTTTATGGCAGAGGTCAAGTTGTCTCAAAACAGAGACACCAAGGAAGGTGTTGCCAGGAGCAGGAGCAGAAGGCGAGGACCCAGTTCTCCTCCTGTGTTTACACTTTACCAGAGAAGGCATCATTCTGACCGTCTTTTCATATGATGCCTTATATCCTGGGCAAAGTACCTGTGAAGGCTTACTAAGAACTTGAATTATTGTGCATCCTTTTGCATGTCATGATGGTCACGTTTGTGTGCAGGTATCAACCAGAGCAACCTAACATGGTATACCAGATGGCCAGAACTGCCGAGGAGCTGGACCAAGTAGACCAGAATGAATTGGTGAGCACCAGCGATTCCCAAACAGGCTTTTTACCAGAAGCAGAAAGATTTTCTTTGAAAAATATACTTTCACCAAAAAACATGGAGCCCTCCAAATTCTCTGGGCTAATTGTGAACATTTCAACCAGCCTCATAGGTAAGAGCCTCCCCTTCCCTGTAATTTTTGTGGGGTCCTGTTTATTGGTACTTCATGGTTTCTTGTTGATGGGTATGGGTGTGGGTGTCTTCCTGCTGGATTGTGCTGTCAGTTATTCTGTCCTTATTGTAGGCAATGCCTACAGATATAGAGCCTCCCTCTCCACAGGTTTTGGGGAGAGCCATTTCTCAAGTATCTGTGGGAACTTGAGAAATGGCTGAGACATATCTCTCCCATTCTCTCTCTGTGTCTCTCAGCTATTCTTATCATCATCTTCTGCATCATTGCTGTGCTTGGAAAGAATGCTCTGACAAACAAGAAGTGGTGGGCAGTCTTTATACTCGTTGGTTCTGCCATCCTCTGCTTAGTGGTCACGGTCATCATCTGGAGACAGCCTGAGAGCAAGACCAAGCTCTCATTTAAGGTGAGCGACTCTGCCCGATAGGCCTGCAGGGGACCGCCTAGTGGGACAGACCCTGCATGGGCTCCCCTAAGCCTGAGTGTCTGGCAGGGAATGCTTGCTGGTTGGCCTCAGGAGAATAGGGGCCCATGGAGACACGGACAATACTTGCCGAGGACCTGAGTGTGGAGGAAGACACCCCTCCCTGCCCCTGGCTCCCAGGTGGCGTAGCGCACCTCATCCCCAGGGGCTTCTCACAAGTGTTGTCCGAGTGGATCACATATCATCACCAAGGCTTGGAGGTGACTAAGGCTTCTGTGCTTTTAGATTATACAAATAAGAAAGTAGTTCAGTCTTAGAGGTAAAGTGGAATTCTCCTTCTAGCCTCCCCTTTAGTGGAAAAACAGCATGAGCGGAAAATAGGAATAGAGCTTACTTTGGCAATTAGTTGCTCAAACCCAAGTTCCCACCTGTTAGAATTTGCCCACATATGGGTGTATTTGTGTTGGAGGGGGTTGGCAGCACAGGAGTGGGGTTGTCACTCATTTCCTCTTCCCCATATAAATATGGCAGTCCATACAAATCTCAGCGATCCACATGAATGTCAGGTACTACATGATGTTTTCTAGGTAGTTTTACTAAATGATTCAAATAGGCACCAGCTCTGTGTTCTTCACTCTGTCAGAACTGACACATCCGCCTTGTGTTTTGCAGGTGCCCTTACTGCCAGTCCTTCCTGTCCTGAGCATCTTTGTGAACATCTATCTCATGATGCAACTGGACCAAGGCACGTGGGTCCGGTTTGCAGTATGGATGCTGATAGGTAGGTCAGTTCATTGGTTCCACCGTGACCAACATGTCCCATACTCCAGTGTCTCCTGAGGCTTTCCACCCCTGCTGCCTACTCATGTCCCTGCTCCTTGGCTGGATGGCTAATGTCATCGAGCCTCCCTCAGTTCAGATTTCAAAACACAGTGGAAACATAGGTAGTCAGCAGTTTTTCCTCAAACAACAAGGAGTTCCTGGTAGGTTGTGGGTCCTTTCCCCATTTCAGGTACTCTGTGTTTTAGTAGCCTCTTGCCTGACCTAGTTATGTCTAGTTACTGAGAAAAAGCTTGAGGTTAATCAGAACAAATCTATGGGTCTGCCATCGATAAAGCATCAATCCAGCTCCCCCCCAGTAGGAAAGCTGGGCCCTTACCTTTCCACATGGGCTGTAGGCACGGGCGGGCCTTCAGAGGCTTGGGTGTCACCATGTGGATGATGATCCTGTTCTGGGCCTGACCATGGCCTAGTCTCTCTCTGGGCCTCTAACTCTGGGGGACTGCAGGAAATTGATTCAGTTTTCTTCCTTAATGTCTAGGCTGAGTGCTGAGGCAGGGGGACTGGCTTTGACCTATGTCCTTCAGTATCCATGAGAAGAGCAGTAATCTCTGGACCATGGTTCTGCCAAACCTTTCAGTCCTGGATTGCCACACTTTGGGGTAGACGGCTATAGCTGCACCATCTCTAAGGGGTATTTTGCTACCGCATTCTCTGCAGATCCCTCACTTGCCTTGAAGTCTGTGAGGCTGGACAGGCCACTCCTGTAGAGCCTTTTTGTGAGAGACCTGGCTCAGTCTGCATTTAGCCCACTGTGCCCACTCCTTGAGACTACAGGGCTAGGTGCTCACTTCCTGCCAGAGGTACAGGGTGCCTGCTTCTGAGCATCCCTGGTATAAGCTTCTGGCTTCCGGGCATTAGCTGCTTTTTTTACTTTCCGTAGCTGAGTCCTTCCTTTAGGGCCTGCTCTCCTTAATGTTACCAGCATAAGGGTGGCCATGGGGGCCACATGGATTACAGTCACAGGATGGGTCTGGACCCAACCACAGACCTTTGGCATGCCCAGCACTGGATTGGACTGGATTCCTATGATACATACATTCCCAGGTGACCTGAATGCTTCCTGCACTGTGGCAGTCACACAAAGGAAACAGGCAGCCAGGACTGTGGAGACAGCACAGAAACCCAGGGCAACCCAGTGGCCGCTGGAATCCCACCATGGCAGGGAACAGCACAGCTGTGCAGCTTCTGCAGTGTCTTTCCTGGCTCCTTCCAGCAGCCACACGCCCCCCAGCCAGCTGGTCAGTGGATGAAGCTGAGGGACTAATGCCCCTTTCAGGGACCTCCCACTGAGCTGTTCCCTCTGCTGGGGAGCTTTCCTGCAGTGAGGCTTTCCAGTTGGGCACCTCTGCTGGCCCTGTTTGAAGAGTCCTGTTGTTTCTCCAAGTGTAGAAAGGCTAGGTGCAGGCAGTGTGGCAAGGTTTACTCTGCCCGGGGCTGCTCTGCCTGATTCCCTAGAACCCTAACTCCAACCCCAACACTGCTCATTGTGCTCTGCCCTTGGCCTGCAGGTTTTGCCATCTACTTCGGCTATGGACTGTGGCACAGTGAGGAAGCATCCCTAGCCACTGGCCAAGCAAGGACTCCTGATGGCAATTTGGACCACTGCAAGTGACACACAGCCCTGTCCCCCAGAGGTGGCAGCAGCCCTGAGGGATGCTCACAGGGGACCCAGAAGCACCTCACTGTCTCCACCAGTGCAACAGGACCCACCGACAACCACCAGGCCCCCAAGCAGTGGAAGGTTCACTACCGAGACTGCAGCCTCAGTCCGCAGCACATGGGGCCTGCCCAGTCTTGCTCTATGGCAGGCTCAGCCAGCCCTGGTCACCTCTGACAGCTCCCTGGCCAGGGCCACTTGGCTGTGGCTGGCCACTACGCCTCAACTTCCCTCTTCACAAAGAAAACGGCTCCTCTCTTGCTGTGCTGCCATGGCCCCAGGCAGAATGGAGGTCACCAGGGCTCTGTTGCCAGGCACCGTTCTGGAGTTGGACATGTACCTACTCCAGATTCACAGTGGCCATCTCCCTGCTCAGCCCCAGACAGCCGGCCATAAATGCAAGATGCGTACCACAAAATAGTACATCCCCACAGGATCACCCCAGAGCCAAAGGCTAGATGTTTACTCAAACAGGAAAAACAAGACTAGTTTCCTTCTCCTGTCCCTGCTCTCCAAGTAGCTTCCACAAGGGGCCTTAGGACTGTAACCCCTTCTCCACTTCCCCTTCATTCTGCTCTGCCGCCTTGACAGACCCCCGCCCACTCCACTGCAGGAGGGCCACTGTGGGAATGAGGCTTGGGCTCCGTCTCCATTCCAGGGCACCTCCTTCAACCACATTCCCTCCGGCCAGGCCTGTTCCTGCTGCTCTGGCATCTCTCATCACTGGCTGTGTGTCCTGAGTAACTGGAACATGACACTGTTTGTGTATGATCAGCCTCAAATTAGCAGAGCTCAAAACACCTTTTCTGTGGGTCTCTGCCATTCACTAAATCCTGCCCTCTGATGCTTTTGGGTCAATGTCTGGGGTCTTGTAAGGTTCCCAGGACAGGTATCTGTTCTGAGGTGATGGTGACCAGTTGTCCCAGCCACTTGTGACTCCTACCATGATCTGTTTGACCCCTCTCTTAAGTGTGATCAAATTGACTCCTCCTGTTAGTTTCTGTGAATCACTCCAACAAATATGTTGGTGCTTTATGTTAACTTGGAAAATGGCCAAATAATTACTCTGTGCCATTGGCATGTTGTTCAGAGTGTGAGACCCACACATGGGACATTTGAGGTTGTATTGCTGTTCCTCTCGTATGTATCCAAACGTACCGGTTTGTATACAAGTTTGTAACTCTGCCTGACGCCATGTACCCATAAGTCTCTCTACATAGCACACTCCATGCCCTGCCCCAAAACCCCTGTGGTGCTCTCAGATGGAAGCCAGAGGGAACAGTAACGCTAGTCGAGTCCTCCTCCAGTCAGAGTATGATTCAGGAGACAGAAGGTTCCATGCTGATGGAAGCTGAGGGAGACGGGGCATTTTGGACACCACAGACTTTCAAGCTTAATTTCCCATTTCTTACCTGCTCCCACCCCTGCCCCTCAGCTTTTGCACAAATCTGGTAGAAAGACGCCTGGTAAATTGACAGCGCCTGTCTTTACTCTGCCCCTGAAGGTTCCTGGAGGAAAATTTAAGAATTTGTAAAATAGCCAAATGGCTGGGTCCACCAGTGGAGGGCAGGCAGCAGGCAGCCTAAGGCTGAGCCATTGTTCAGACCACAGATGGAGGATCCCAAGAGTTCGAAGCTTGGTTTTCCAAAGAAAGATATTTCAATATATGTAGGTCAGTGCTGTAAACTATTTTGATAAGTATTAACTTATTTTGCTTGGGTTTGGGTTGTCTGCTGTCTTTGGGGCCTGTTAGCTGTTTGCTCAATTTGTCTGGTATTTTTCCACATAAGCAAAAAACTGGAGGGAGACTAAGAGAATTTTTTTTTTTTTTACCTTAATTTCCCTTCTGGCTGAAATTTCTGTCCAATACAGTGCCCAAAAGACTGACTATAGCTGACCTTTTCACTAACAAAGTCCAGTCTTCCCCATACCGAAAAAGGTGCGTTTCCCCTGCACTGTCTCATGAATGAGACCCTCCCAACACGCACCTCCCCTGCTTCCTCAGCCCAGAGCCAGAGGTGCTCACAGAAGGCGTGCAGCTTAGTCTAAGGAAAAGCCCCTGCGCCCTCCCATCAGAGCAAGGGCTCCTGAGGGTGACTCGGACACAGTGCACATGTCCCTGTGCTCCTGTTTAGGGCAGTTTGTCCTCTGTGTATGAGGGCCATGCTGTAGGGAGGGTGTGGGGGTTCACCTCTCAATGCACATACACTTCTTATCACACCCCTCATTACTGTCCCTGAAATACACACACACAAGCAAAAAGAAAACCCACCAAAAGTGCCCCTACCCCCCACCAAACAAGAACAGGATTGTCATTTTCATGGCTAAGCCAGTACTTTCCTACATAGTCAGAAATTACACACATCTAGAGATACAGCCTTTGGGGATATTGTGTCTACTCATCTTTGCCCCAGCCCCAAATGCTCAGGATGGACAGACCCATTGTGATGAGTAAACGCCCCTCCCTTCCTGTCCAAAATCCTGCTGACATGATTTTATGACTTCACTCCCCAAAACAGCATTGGAGCCCCAGGACCTCAAAGAGGGAGAATGAAGGAGGTTTCCAAGGAAATAGCCAGGCCCCTAGGGACCTTCTAAGAGGGGGACCCTTGGCCAGTGCATGTGCCCTGCCCCACCCCACCTCACCTGCTCACACCCTCTCAGCCGGATTTTGGGCTGAATTTGTTTTTCCAGACCAAGAGGGAGTAGTGATACAGCCATCTTTTCCAAGCTGTTTGGGAAGGACTGCTGAATTTAGGCTGTAGTCAGAACTCACATCTCCCTGACCTTTGGTTTTGTTCCGTTGAGACCATCAGGCAATCAGCCACCTGGCCCCATGTGCTGATGGGTGGTTTGGACACCACAGTCTGCCTCCCAAGGCCCAACACACTCCTCTGTACCTGTGGCATGGCGTAGATTCACACCTGGGTGAGGCACCCGGCCCTGCTTGACCCTTGGCCACTGCATTTGTTGTGCTGCGTGCATGGGGATGGGAAGGTGGGTTCTGCCAGGTCTTCTCCCCTCCGCCCCCACCACTAAGCAGACATTCTGAATTGACTGGGTTTTGCTCTCCCAAATAGGATTGCCTAACATTGGAGACAGAATTATGAGATCAGGGTAGGAGGCTGGGTTCCTTGGGTGAGTGGACACACCTCACAGGGGCCCTACCCACATGGTAGGTGAGCTCACTAACATTCTGGGCACCTCTGCCTGGCTCTGTTCCAAAACCTGTCTTTTCTGATTTGCATGCCCTACTATTACACATCTAGTAAGAGCCATCATGGTGACAGGCCTCATGACTGGTGTGTTCCAGGATGGATGGAGAGGCATGTTTGTGGGCACATCCACACTGCTGGGCGTAGGTATGTCACACGTGTGTGTGGAACTGTTAGTGTCTGGTGGAACTAAATATATGTTACGTGTTATTGTTATGTGTAATTTAAAATATATCTATTTGCCATCATAATGAGTATTGTATGTAAGGCTTCTTGGGGAGAGTGAGATTGTGCATTTTGTCGGACTCTCTTGGACTTTTTTTTTAATGAAATCTTTATTGATCCAGTGGTGTAAGAAACTACACTCTTTATTCCATCATCGTCGTTATGACGCCTGATGGAGTTTTTAGGTTAAAGAAAAAAATGTCGACTAACTTTCATCTTCGTCACTGTAGTTGAGTCTTTGTGCCCGTTGCTTTGTTGAGGTTGTGCTCTCTTTCAATGGGACGAGGGCTGGCCAAGGGTCTCAGGGCACAGTTATCAAGGAGCGATCCTGGATCATTCTCTAGGTTTTGAGCTGCTGGCTGGAAGACCCGCGTGAGATGGACGACCTTGGCTGTAAAGTCCAGGGGATTTTCTCAGGGTGTGAGAGTGTCCAGCAGGCTCAGGAAGCAGGGCTCAGAAGATGCACTCGGACTTTGTTAATTTATTAACAAGGTATATATGATCTTGTGTTTCTTGATGACAGACTTTTTAATTTTGGGACTTATTTTCCCATTTGAGAAGTTATAATATATATATTTAAAATAAGTTTCCTGCTTAAGTTGTGCCTTTCAGCATTAGTGGGTGTGAGGAGCACCAAGGGGCATGACCCCTGTGAGGGTTGGTTTATTACCAAACCCGAAGATCTGTAGTTTCTCGGGTAAACCTTTTCTTCTACTGAACATGGAGCCATTGTTAAATGAATTGTGTTTTTTATTATGTAAATTGTAAAATATTTTTTGCTTGTCTGATGCTCTATTTTTCTAATAGTTTTCTTATAGTTTCTTACAATTGTGATACTAGATTTAGATTTTGACACTAACTACAAATCAAATTGGTATCTGCTGTTCCCCCTCGTTTTTATTTTATTTTAAGGAAGAGCATAGATGTTGTCCATCGCCTTTAAAAAATGTGAAACTCTGTATTCAATTTTGCTGACAACACTGTATGTCAGCAACTTCCTACCATACTTTATGTTGTACAACCAAACTATTCCGTGGTATATAATCTCATGCTTCCACAAATTCCAATAAATTCTTTCTGTGGCTTCAATGTACATGGTATTCATTTCAAAAATTCTCTTGGCTTGGTCCCTGGGAGTGGCAGTGCCCCACAGAGAGTACCAGATCCCACCCAGCTTCCTTAGAATCTTCCTGCCTCCCTGCAGGCAGGTGCTGTATTGCCTCTTCAGTCATTTGGAAACCCTTATTCCAACAGTTTAGCAGGAGAACCCACAACCAGGGAAGCCCTTGAGCCCTCCTTTAGGATCCTCTGCTGCTCTCTCCCACCTCTCATTTTCCAGACTTGGCTTGGGTTTGGGCCCCAGAAGTCTCATTTGCTGATGGACTTGGGTGGGGTGCAGTAAAACCCATCACACCAGAATATTCCTCTACGGCCACCATTCCATAGGGCGGATGGATGCCTGCTGGGCAGGGAAGATTGTAGCAGTTCTTAAATTTGATCTTTCTGTCCCCATTCCCCCTTGAGAAAGGAGTATTTTCTTGTAAGGAAGGTAAATTCAAATGGGCCTTAGTTCTCAGACACTGACACAGATAATGAGTGATTCCGTGATCAAGCAGGATCTGTTGCCTGAAAGATAAGGCCTAATCTGTGTCCTCTTAGCTGATAACAGTGCTGGAGGGGACACCCAGGATTAGAAGGTCAGAGAGCTGCTGCTGGATCTGGCGTCAGCGGCTTGTCATGGGGAATAGAATAATGACGACTAGGATTCTCACACGGTCACCAAACTGTAAACTAGACCACAGACCCTGAAGGTGTTTCCAGAAGTGTCCTCAACACGTCCCCAGGGTGTGCAGTGTCTGGGGACACGAGGAGGCTGGGGTCCATTGCGTCCCTCAGCCGGCTCCACCAGGGCAACTACTCGGTTAGAGGTGGCCAGTGAGCCCTGGCATTGGCCTTCAAAACTGGACGGCGTCACAAGTGTGTTCCAGAGAGCCCAGGACCACGATGGGGCAGAGGGTGCGCACATTCGCCAAGTACCAGCCTGGGCTGAGCGGGGGCGGGGGGCGGAGCCTGTTTGCGGAGCCTGTTTGCGGAGCCTGTTTGCGGAGCCTGTTTCCGGAGCGCCACACTGCTACCTGGTGGCCAGCAGGCAGCCGCCGAGTCACTCCGCAGATTTTCAGCCCTCTCTCAGGAAAGACACCCTGAGCCCTAGAAGCCATCCAGTCTGCTGACCTGAAGGGGAGTCACTTGGAGCACCTTCTCCCTGCACGGTTAGGTCATGATACACTTCTGGTAAATCCAGGGCTGCACCATCAGCTTGGCATTCGCAGTAACGAGAAATCCCATGTAGGCTCTTCACGAGGTGACAGAGGGGAACTGTGGCCACTTTGCAAACCCTCCGTTCCAGCCCAGCTTGGCTCATCCCCAGAGCTGGGCAGGGCTGGAAGACCTGCTGGGGGTAACATTCATTGCCAGCCCCTATTCAAAGATAACAGTTTCGTTAGAGCTTATCAAGCTTGTCCACCAACTTATCAACACAGTCATTGAAAAAATGCACTGTTAGAAAAGGATTGTGGACCAAAACAGGCAGTTCCTTGGCTAATGAGGGGAGCCCTTTAGTTTGCAGCTCAGTGTGCTCAGCACCTCATCCCAGGGGAATCTGGCTCATTTGGGGAAGGGAGAAGCTGCACAGGTTTACACTTTTCCATGGATGATTTAAAATTTTACTCCTGCCCTGATCTGTGTAGCTCAGTTGGTTGGGCATTGCTCCGAGAAGCAAGAAATGAAAGACAGCCAGTTGATTCCCAGGCAGAACATATGCGTGGGATGCAGGTTGAGTTCTGGGGGGTGGGAGGGAGCATCCAAGAGACAACCAATTTATGTTTCTCTCTCACATCGATGTTTCTCTCCCTCTCTTATTCCCTCCCTTACCCTCTCTCTAAAAATAAATATATAATTAAAAATTGTTTTACTTCTTAAAACAATGCAGTTACTTGTTGAGTGCCTACTCAGGTACCAGCTGTGTACAGACACGGGAAACGGGATGCGAGATGCCCTTTCTGCATGAATCTGGGTTCAGGGAAGATGGAAGCCTCCACACACAGAGTAGCAGCTGTGCCCAGCGGCCTGCTGGTAGTCTGTGCAGTGGGTGCCCTGGCATGCTGCACCCACGCAGGGTCCTCAGTCACATGTGGCAGGGTGACCCCAGCTTATAGCTGCATAGCATCCCATTCCCCACACGGCACCTGTGCTGGAAAAGCCTTGCAGACTTGGTGAGCTGGGCCAGTTAGCCCTGGGGTGGATGTAGGGGGGAGAGGGAAGAAGAGAGCTGGGTTGGCAGATATGCCAGGGGGTTTGTTTTTTGTTTTGTTGTGGTTCAAAATATACTAAGGAACAAAATAGAAACAGAAGCACAGATACATGGAAGAGACTGACAGCTGTCAGAGGGAAAGCACAGAGGAGCTGGATGAAAGGAGGTAAGAGATTATCCAAAAAATATATACCATATTTTGCCATGTATAACGCACACTTTTTTGCCCAAATTTTTGAGGGAAAAATATACATGGGTAGTGCTAACTCTGTATCTATACAAATGTATTTAATTCTTTTATTTATGCTTATATGTTAAAAGTGTAACTCTAGAAAGTAGTAACAATATCCATATGCAAAATAATACCTTGAATATGATAATAGGTTTTGTTTTTAAATATAAATAAAAGTGAATTAGAAAATTGAAATATATTTTTTCATGAAAGTTTGGCCCAAAAACATGGGTGTGTGTTATGCATGGGAGTGCATTGTACATGGCAAAATACAGTATATGGTCTGTCCAGAAAAAGTCCAGCCATTGTTAATATAACGAGAATGGTTTGCAACACATTGATGTAACCTGGAGGCCAAGGGGACTGGACTGGACTGTGTATGCAAGAACAATGATGACTTCACTGTACTAGTCAGCGGGGGAGGTAAACACTGTTGAGTGAGCAAGTGTACTGTGTGACCGTCACATTCAAAATGACTGAGTGAGTAGAGCTACAAATCTGCATCCAATTTTGCATTAAGCTTGAACATTCTTCCTTGGAAACTATTTGGATGATTCCAAAGACTTCAGCAATGGGCAACTGGTGATTGACAGCTTCATCATGACAATGCATCCACTCATGCATCATATCTCTTGCAGTCTTTTGGCGAAACGTCCAATCACCCAGGTGACTCAGCCCCCCTACAGCCCACATTTGTGTCCTGTGATTTCTGGCATTTCCCAAAACTGAAATCACCTTTGAAAGGGAAGAGATTTCAGACCATCGATGAGATTCAGGAAAATACAATGGGGCAGCTGATGGTGACTGGGAGAATTGTGTGAGGTTCCAAGGTACCTACTTTGAAGTGGATGGAGGCATCATTGTCCCATGTACAATGTTTCTTGTATTTTGTATCTTCTTCAATAAACATCTCTATTTTTCATAATGTGTGGATAGATACTTTCTGGACAGACCTCCATAACACACAGACACAGACAACAGTGTGGTGATAGCCAGAGGAGAAAAAGGGTGGGGGTAGGTGAAAGGCAACAGAGATGGGCGGAATGGGAACAGAAAGAGACTTTACTTGGGGTGATGGGTGCATGGTGCAGTGTGCAGATGATGTTTTATTGAGTTGTACACTTGAAACTTGAATGGTGTAAACCAATGTAACCCCAATGAATTCAACTTTTAAAAAAGAGTTTTAAGAGAAGCAAACTTAAAAGTGATTTAATTCCCCTTGTCTTAACAACCAGGACAGCATACCAGCCTTTGGGGGTGTTTTTTGTTGTTGTTGTTGTTGTTGTTGTTTTGGGGGTTTTTTGTATGTATTTAAGCATTTGACCCAAACTCTCTAGTGGACAGAACCCTGATTCTTGCTAATTGGGTACAGTCCCAGAGATCTGGCTTGATGCCTATACTTGGAGGCAGCACCAGCTGTGCAAACTGGTAAGAAGTACAGGCACATCTCATTTTCCATGTGCTTTGATTTACTGTGCCTCACAGATGTTGCATTTTTTTACAAATTGAAGGCAAAACCCTCCACCAGTTAAAAGACCACAACTTGCTTTACTGCGATATTTGCTTAATTGTGGTCTGGAAATGAACCTGCAATATCTCTTAGGTATGCCTGTACCCATTTCTGGGCTTCTACCAGAGTGAGCATCACTCCTTCCTGCTGAGATGACCCAAGTCCCGCATGCAGGGAGAGTGGGCTGAGCTAGGTTCCTTTGCAGCGATGGTTCACAGAGGAGGTGATGGAGTTGTTGACTTTGGAAGTCCCTCTGCCTGCTGCAAACTGTCTGTGGGAGCAGACAGCTCTCTGCAGAGAGGAAGAAGCAGCTCTCATGTTGCTTCTTACACATGCCAGTGACTGTGTCTCCCATCTGCTCCTCTGTTCAGTGAAGGCGAGAACTCACGTGTGGGGGAAAGGAAATGGAAGACGGTTATTATAGAAGTGGAGGGCACAAGACACCCCAAAACACTAATAGGCTGGGACATGTTGGCAAGGGAATCATTAATAAATAGGTAGGCACCATCAGCAGAGATCCTGTGGTCCTCGCAGGTCTGGAAGTGACTTGAGGTGATTTGTTCAGCAGTTGTTCAGGAAAACAGACTTGCTGCAGTCTCCCTAAAGTCACTGCCACTCCTGTATGCCCCACAAAACCGCCCCAGGGAACTGGACAGCTAGGGATCTCCCTTGTGACCCTAAGCAGGGGTAGGCTGACCAAACTGGCTGCAACACAACCTGAAGCCAGGAGGGAGAGAGCAAGTGCTTTCACGTTGAGCAGGTGTGCTGGCTGCACGTGGAGTGTTGTAGGAAGAGCCTCAGAGCTGTTCAAGGTCCTGTGTTGTCCTGTTGGCATGAGAAAACCTTCCAGGTTGTCCGTGCATGGTAAGGAACTGCTGTGACCGAGGCAACCACACCAGGGCACCCCCCTTGCCTCTCGTGAGAGAGCTCTGTGGCCACCCAGGCAGGAACTGATGGGACTTAGGACAGATCGAGCTTTCACTGGGGGTAGAAACGGACCTCCATCTAGGTCTGAATTTGAACTTGATGGTGAAAGGATTGTTCTCAATCTCTTGTGTCCTTTTCCCATGGACTCCAGCCCACCCAGCCTACTGAAGACAGCCGCGCAGAGCAGAGTCACTGAGCTCCCCAAAGTTAGGGCTGGGCTGCTGAGGATCCTGGGCTGCAAATATAGGTGTGGAGACTTCAGACCTGCTGAGTCAGGGCCAGGGGCCTGGACACTCGTGACTGACCCTGGCAAACAGAAAATAAACCCAGCCTGCCAAATGCTTCCCTGGCTTCCCTGCCTCAGCTCCCACCCTAAATTTCCTGAAGCCTGAGCCAGCCAGGCTATGTTACATGAAACGCATGTCACAGGAGCTCCTTCAAATTGATTTTAATATGTTTCAAACACAAATATGCAACACAGGAAGTGTAAGGGCCAGATAAGAAATGTGTGACCCCATTCAAACAATCACACTCAGTGTGCCAGCCGACCAGCCCTTCTCCCACTCTGACACCCAACCAGAATTCTGCCCCAGCTTTGGGGACTAGGGGTGGGGAAGAGCACCAACTCAGCTCTCAAATGGCAAGAAAAGGTTGGTGAGGTTTAGTGGGTTTGTCTGAGGCAGGCGGGGGGCTGCAGCATCTGTACGTAGAAACAGCTCCATCCTGGGAGGTGGACGACAGGACTTCCATGTTGAGAGAGGTCCAAGTCCTAACGACGTGGGGGTGGAGTGGCGAAAAGGGGCACAACAGCTGCCATGCCTCGTGTTCCAGGATAAGAGCCAGACAAGGTGGGTGTCCATGACGAAGGGATGAAGCCATGGCAATGTAGAAATAAGCACAAGTGCCCAAGGTGAGAGCTGGTCAGGGCAGAGTTCCAGTCCACCTGGCAAGGGATTACTTAGTGCCACAATCACTGCACCTTTGACCGCACTAGGCTAACATTCTGTAGCACATCCTAACAGAACACTGGAATCTGTATTGCTGTGTAACTGCATTTAGAAGATGCTCGTATGGACACAGTTCCTAAGTTGGAGAGCTGAGCTACCACTGAACCTGTGTTTGCAGGTGGTGCCACTAAAAGAAGATGTAACTGTGTACTTTGTCAATGTGGCATGACCTACTTTAATGGAATGCCCAACTCAATATCATAGCATCATGCAGAGCACAAAATGCAAAGAGAGATGTTTCTTCAATGGCTACCTACTGTGTATGTCCCCATGGGATGGGAAAAGTCGCTTGGAGGTTTCCTAGAAATGACATGGACCTGAGGTCAGGAAGCCCAACCTTAACTCAGGCAGGGAACACAGACCATGTCTGTCTTCACGCCAGCCCAGCAGGCAGGGCCTTGGATGGGCCAACCCTTTCCTTCCGTGGACTGTCTCTTCCCCACCATGGATGTCCCTGCATAAGTCTACTTGCCTTGGTCATGCTCAAAGATAGCCCTGTGCTCACATCAATTTCCAGGGGCCTTAGGGAGGAAAGTACAGGGTCTCTGTCACAAACAGCAAACAAAGGCATCATCATCATCACCTTATCAACTGTTAAAACTACTTCTCTTTTGGATGTCATGCTCCTAATCTTCCATAGCACTACAGGAACACCTTTCACATTCTAATTCTATCATTTCAGAGACAGATGCCAGTCCAGTAGCCAGTGACCACTGGCTGGGTGTTTCAATGGGCTCTTCTGGTGGAAGAACCTCCTGGGTCTAAGATCGGACCACTGTCAGCTGTGGCATTGCTCAATGATCCTGCAGAAAATACACCTGGGTTCCTGGGAGGTCACGTGATGGTCTAGCACAGTGTGGAACTTGTCCCCCAGGATGGAAGAACTGCTTTTTTGGAAGCCCCTGCTAGAACCCCTGAGCCATCTCAAGGTACAGTGATGGGCCTGAGTTATTGAACCAAACTGAAGGGGAGGTGGCTGTGAAATGGGGGCCCAAAGGTCATATTGGTGGGTTGACCATTTGCAGCGTCAGATTGGAGCAAATCACATAGAATGCCAGAGCTTCCCTATTCTGTGCTTAGTCAAAGTATACACCCTTTCAATCTTTCTTGAGGCCAGAGGGCAGATGGTTTTGGTCAACTGCAAGGCCATCCTCACCCTCACTCCAGAAGGGCATGCTCTTCCATATTTCCCAAGGGTGCAACAGCTGAATGACAGATTCCAAGATGCCATTTGGGAAAAAAGCAAAACTTGTGTTTACAAGACTATAGATGATTTGCTGTCATGAATAACATTCAAAAAACTGCCAAACCCCACAGGGTTTCCCACTGCTCTCTCCCTTATCCACTCATGACAGGAGCATTAGTAATTAAAACGTGTGAATGGAATAATGGTGACTTCACATCATGTTGACTGAGAAGCTGATTGTGATTGTTCCAAAGGCAGTTACCATTCACAAGTCGCTGGTGTTTGTGTTAAATACAGTACCACTTGGTGGCAGGTTGAAAGGCGCTTCTGCTCTGTATCTTTTTTTTTTTCCTTTTTCTATTTTGGGTAGAAATATTCTTGGGAAGCTAGATAGAAATGCATTTTAATTTCCCAATTATTCTTAGGCACAAGTTAGAAAACTGCTGACCTTCACCAAAATATGTCAGCATTTCATGTTATAAAAAATGAAATTCAGAACCATCGCATGTGCAAATACGTACATCTGAGTATACACACACATTGGTGCAGTACACAATGATTATTCAGTGTAGATTTCAAACTGAGCTATTTGTCACTAACCTGAAATTCTGCAGTGAAATTCATCATTCAAGAACAGTGAGCATTTCTTTCTTTTGGGTCTAACTACGGTCAAATGTTTGCACATTGGACAATACCGTGAATGCTTCCCTAAATGTGAATACCAGGGCAGTCTCACACCAGGATCAGAAGAAGAGACTCCGTGAGGGTGCCGCTCTGCAGCTACTGAGCATGCGCGCAGGGCTTGCTACTGGGGGCGCCGGTCAAGACCCCCTTCAGTTGGAAGCGCAGGGTGCACGAGGAGTCGCAGCTCCGGAGGGTTGTGTGATGGCATCATCTCAGCGTCGTGCTGACTCTGGCAGGTGAGGAGGGCCCGGAGGAGGAGCTGCGGTAAACAGGAGATGTCGGGGAGAGCTTAACTGGGCTGGTTGGATCCCCAGTTTGGAGCTTCCAGAGCAGCTCTTCATTGGTCCGGCTCAACCTCTTCTTCTCCTGGGTCTCTTTCTCCACATACTCCTGGAGATTGGCGTTTTCCTCTGACAGCTGTCTGCATGGGGAGAAGACACCATCAAGTGGCTCATGCCAGAGTGCCTGAGCTTGAAATTTGCTAGACCAAGGATGCAGGGTAAAGGGAGAAGGTGGCCAACGCCTCCGGGGACAACGGGAATAAGTCTGGCCACCATCACACACAACCTTGGTGAACCATGGTTGCAGCTTGTCCTGCCAGCACATCCACTCCCAGAGCTTCCCTGCCAACACTGGATCTGCTCGCATCCCCCTTCCCCCATCAAGGAGGTACCAGCTGTCCAGTAGACAGAACAAAAGCTAGAGGCAAAGAGGGAAGGAAGGGAGAGGGAGTTGGTGCAGGAGGGCCGTGTGGGAAGCTTGGAGAGAGTGGTATTGACAGTAACGATAGCACAGGCGTGGAGACTGTCAGCTCTAAGAGACAGGAGCCAGAGACGGCTTCTTTGAATCCCAGCATCCAGCCTGGTGCCTGGCACGGGTCTCCCAGGGGCCCCTCAGCCCTCGTGGGCATATATAATCTCCAGCTGGCTGCTGAAGCTCCAAACCCTGTTTTATTGCTCACTGACAACAGAACGGGGTATCCCCACATTCTCCCTTGAAAGATGGGGGACCTCAGAACAGGGGACCAAGATGGAAACAATGCCACTCAGGAAGAGCTGCATTTGGCTACACAGCTTCTCTCTGACACGTTCCACCCCTGCTGTCCTCTGGTCAGGGCTAGCCCTTCGCTGCTCTGGCCAGGCTGCCCCAGGACAAGAGATCAGCACCCCAGGAAGACATGGGTCTGCATTGCTGAGCTAATAGAGTGCAGGGACAGCTCACATGGTGGTTCCCTTTTGCCTGGGAGCACCCAGCTGACCCCCATCTCCAAAATATTCTCCAAGAACAAAGCCATTCAGCAGCCAGCTGTGTCGGAGGCTCCTGCCACATGTTTTTGGACTGTCGGGGAAGCCACACAGCTCAGAGGAGTGAGGTAAGTTGGATGTTGGGACAAATACAGAGTCCTCAAGCTCAAGAGCAAGCCACTTTGTGGGTGACCTATGATTTGTAAGTTTAGATATCCAGGTCCACCTACCTCGTGACCATGGTATTCTGGTCAATCCTTGCTTTGAGATCTTCATTCTGCTGCTGGAGTACTTGGATCTTCTCCTCCAGGAGAATGTTCTTTTCTGCCTGTAAAGGGTGCAGTGTTAAGAGGTTCTCAGCAGGGCCATCTGATGAGAAGGAGACCAGTGCCTTTGGAGGATTATCAAGAAGAGTGTTTTGCAAACTACAGTGTGCAGTGCATTGGTGGGTTGTAAATCAGGCCAGAGGGAAGTGGCCAGCATTTTTAAAAAACAAAATAAAGCAGAAGAGAGAATACCAGAATACACTACATATAGTAAAAGGAAGTATTGTTATATATATTTTAGATAAACACTTCTATTTCACACATATTATACATATGTGTCTATGTATATACTGGAATCCTGTGTAGAATGTATTTTTTATAATTAGAGTCCCAGGCCCTTGCCATGGTCAGAGATAAGCCATAATCAGCACCAAGACCTAGTTTGGTTAATGGGTCCCCTGGTCCTTCCCAAAGGGTAACCTGTGTTGTATCACCCTCCTTGGCTGGACGTGCACACAGCCTATGACATTCTAAATTAGGAGAGATGGAAATATAATGTGCACACATTTTTTCCTTCCGAGGCTCTGGGCAGCCAGGAACACAAAGCACAAGACCAGTTTGGCACATTATCAGAAAACCACATCCAAGGCTGTTCTTGCCCTACAATTTATGCCATTCTCTCTGTCAGAGGGTCCCGCAGGGCCTGAGATGAATTTAAAAATAAATTATTGTTTGAAAAGAATGTGGCAAATTCACTATGAATGTAGTTGATCTTGAAAGAAAACTGTTACCTCTCCAAGAATAAGGGTTAGGAATCAGAACCGAAGGACTGGCCTCTGTCCCTGCTCTGCAGCAAGGCACTTCCACCCCAACCCTCCTCTGCTCCCAGGAAGTGAGAAGTGATTAGATAGGCTTTTATTTTGGGGGGGTCCGGATTGGTTTCTGGAATAAGTCACACATGCCTGCAGAATGCCTGGAGCGTGGCTAAAAACAGCCACATCAACCCCAAGGATTGTGGATGATCTCACACCTGGATGCAGATGGCCCAGCCAGGGTGAGGAGGTGGGGAAGCCCTGGGCTGCTGAGTCCTGCCAGGTGGCCACCATTAGCCAGGATGCCTGTAACAGACACTCACACCCAGGTCTACCCCCTCCCTACTGGTAAGCAGCAAGAGCAGCCAGAGATACCTGCAGAAAGGGACATGACAACTGAATGCAACACATGGTCCTCCATCAGCTCCTGTTTTGCATACACCAGCTTCAAGGACATTTCAGAGACAAATGGAGAACTTTAAGGGTTAGACCAGACAATCAATTATTGAGATGGTGCTTACGAGAAGTAACCAATTGATATTTCTCTCTCAGATCCATGTTTCTCTCTCTCTCTCTCTGTTCCTCTCTCTCTAAAAATCAATGAACATACCCTAGGGTAAGGATTTAAAAAATTACTGAGATAGTAAATTAAAGCATTTCTAACTGAATGAAAATGGAACACAAAACACTCATATGTGTGTAGGGGATGTCTGGGGTATGTATACATGTATAGAAAAAAGCTCTGGAAACTGTCAACAGTGATAGATATATATTTTAATTTTCTTATTTTTGTTCACCTTATCATTGCCTATAATGCACACATTTTCCTCTTATAATATGAAAAGTTTGTTGTACATATAACAATAAAGAAAGGGAAAAAACCATAATCTGTCTGAGAGCTTTGGGCCATCCTGATGTGTCAGGATGGTATCGCCTTGGAAACAGGCTTCTCTGCTACTAACTTTGGACAACTCTCTCCACCTCCATCCTGGCATGACCACTGCAGGTAGGGGAGTGAACTTTGGGGCGCTCCATTCCACCAAAGGGGTGGCTTTGCTGGTTCTGTGGGATCCCAGCTGACAGGTGAGGTGGAGTGCCAAGACAGTGCTGGGCCGGGGCTCCTGCCTGGGCTTGGCCACTGACAGGCTCTCGGTGAGATGCCCTGTCCCCAGGCCTCCACCTCCATCCTGTGAAAGGAGGTTCCTGATGGCACTTCCTGAACAGCATTGCTGTCGGAGTTAATGAACAAATGCACGAAAAGTGCTCTGCGTGGTATCTGGCACATGCCAGTGGTGCTTACCTATGCTGGCCCATCATATGTGCCCCCGGGGAGGAGTGAGGGAACAGCACTTCGGAGCGATGGGTCAGGGATGGAGGCAGGCAATCCTGAGGACTGCAGAGGTATACAATGGGGCTACCTCTGACATTCCTCATTGGAATTCCTTGGCTTCCTAAGAAAGGTCTTGAAGCTCATTGATGGAATTTTTGACTCAGGTTAAGGACTCACGTCCTGAAAGGTGTCAATGTTGACATTAATGACAACACTGAGGTTATTGGGCTCTCTCCAGGAAACAGACTAACTCACCAGCTTTTCCAGCTCAATGATCTTCTTTTCCTGCTGGTGTATTTGCTGATTCTTCATCTCTAAGACCTGCTTCAGACTCTTCATGTCTTCTTCCAAGTGTTGATAGGGAGCCAGTGCTACCTACAGGGGCAGAGAGCAACAAGCTAGTTACAGGGTCTTGGCAAAGGCCAGTGTTCATCAAGTTCATGGGTTTCACTAAAGCTAGTTGATTTTAACAAGCTGCCCAGTAGACACCGGAGCATGACAGAGAGAGAGAGAGAGAGAGAGAGAGAGAGAGAGAGAGAGAGAGAGAGAGAACATTAGCTCACACATCTTTCCTGGTAATATGCCCCCAAGTTCCCTATTAGGAATGCTACTAAAAATCTAACTCCCTGGGGAAAAAAAGAGAGGAAGCCATCACCCCTGAAGAGCCCAGATGCTAGAATGGCTGGATACTAGCAGCCCATCCCCAAAAGGGAACTCGTGAGGTAAAAGGAGTAAATTCAACATTGGCTTTTGATGGTCACACAGACCACTGTATTCAGCAGACAGGTGGAGATTTCTAGGTCCCACCTGTGCCCATGGAGAACCCCTACCCCAGTATAGGAAATTAAAAAAATGGTTTAAAAAGCAGAAAAGACATTTCAGAAAAGGAAATGTTAGATAGAGCAAGGTTGCCAGATGTAAATATATATATATATGTAATATATATAATACATGTAATGATATATAATTACATTGTTTCAATTTCAGATAAACGACTTTTATTTTGGTTTAAATATCGAAGGGGACATATTTAAATGAAAAGAATTCACTTATCTGTAATTCGGATTTAACTAGTGTGATGTGTTTTATATGGCAACCCTACAGAAGAGGGAAGGAATTTTGCTGACTTCTGGAAAAAACCCCTCAGCCCCCTGACTCGGGCTTCAGTGGAGCCTCCTGGTCCAGCCTCACGGAAGCTGGGCGAGGCAGGTGGATGGGTGGTCCTGGCCAGGCCAAGAGCTCCAGGCTGAGCTTGTCACAGGAGCCCAGGGGCAGTGGCTGGGGAGCGGTGTGCAATGTGGCAGGAATCACATTTAGATGGAGAAACCCACAGCTGTCCTGTCCCAGAAGAGTGCAGACAGGGACATGTTTGAAATCCCAGGGAGGCCCCAATCCACTGTTACTTTGGTAGTGGGTTAGTGCAGAGGTCCTGTCACTGGGGAGACTGCTGAGGCAGCCATGCGGCTTCCTGGGGTGAGGCTCCAGAGACCTCTGGGGAGGCCCCGTGGGTGCCGGAGGCCTGGGAGCTTGACTACCTCCAGCTGCTCTTCAGTGCTTTTCCTCAAAGCTTCCTCGAAACGCCTGGCTCGGTCCCGCAGAGACTGGCTCTGGAAGGTCAGCGTGTCTACCTGGTCCTGCAGTAATGACACAAGAAGCCCAGCTCAGTCCACTGCAGACACTGCAGCCTGCAGAGCACAATCAAACGGGCCCTGTGTAAAACGCTATGGGCATCAAAATGAGGCACGTGCTCCCGGACCTCTTTTTGCCAGACCCCGTGGTACAAACTCCCACTGACAACTCCACTGCCTGGACACACCAGCCTTTGCATTTAATGGCACTGGGGGCAGGGGGGCTTTCATTTCTTAAAAATGAAATGGAAGTAACTGGAAACAAACAAACAAAAAAGAGGATGAGCGCTGACTGGTGTGGCTCAGTGGGTTGGGCATCGTGCCATGGACCTCCCACATCAACCTGGCCTGTCTCCCAAGCCTTGGTCCTTGCTGCCCCTGGCCCATCTCACATCCCAGCTCTCCCTGGCTTCACCGGCCAGCTCCCTCTCGTTCCAGGGCCCCCGTTAGCCTCCACTTGGCCTCCCTGGGCCTCAGGGCTGGGTGCGTGTCCCGAGGGGAGCTGAGTCTGTCCCTTCTGTTTAGACCTCTTTCTTAGACCGTGCTCCTGGCCCCCAGCACACACCAGCCTCAAGGCAGCCTCCTGTGTGCAGGCTGAAGGAGGGCACGCTGAGGGGACACCGCACGTCTTCCCTGGCTCATGCCTCCCTGGCAACTCCTGTTTGCCTAAGTTCTCTGCCCAGTGACACCATTTCTGTAATATTGGGGCCTAGGGTCTTCCAACGAACTCTTCTCAAGAGAGAAATGGCCTCTTCACTCAGTATGAGGAGCTGGGTATCGTAAATTATGTAACTGTATATAATCACACTGTAATGTATGAAGTGCTTGCTCGACTGATTTCTTCATCACAGCAGATGACCCTTGGCAGATTTATCATCCTTTTTTTGTCCTTGAGATTTTATTTATTTATTTTAGAGAGAGGGGAAGGAGGGGGAAAGAGAGGGAGAGAAACATCGATGTGAAAGGGAAACATTGATTGGTTGCCTCTCACACGCACCCAGCGGGGGAGCTGGCCTGCTACCCAGGCATGTGCCCTGACTGGGAATCAGACTGGTGACCTTTTGGTCCATGGCATGATGTCCAACCCACTGAGCCACACCAGTCAGTGCTCATCCTCTTTTTTGTTTGTTTCCAGTTACTTCCATTTCATTTTTAAGAAACAAAAGCCCTCCTGCCCCCAGTGCCATTAAATGCAAAGGCTGGTGTGTCCAGGCAGTGGAGTTGTCAGTGGGAGTTTGCACCACAGGGCCTGGCAAACAGAGGCCAGAGCACCGGGCAGCCCCAGTGGAGCAGCAGCACACCCCCAGGGCACCGGGGCAGCGGCCCTCAGAACGTGACTGTCAAAATGCCCACATCACCGTAGGGCTCCTACATCACCGTTGCCGGCACCATCAAAGGAAGCATTTCTTTCAAGCCTCTCCTCCTCCATTAAAAATCAGAAAAGCAAAGAAAGCATCAAGCAGCTACCACCTAGGGTGGGTTTCAAATATCAGACTGCGGTTTTTCTGCCGTATTCACCATGACTCAAAACCGACCTAAGGCACACGGGTGCGCAGCAGTCAGACAGCATGGACTGTTTCCCAAGCCGGGTTGGCTCCTATATGTCAAGTGAGAGGTACAAAGACCCAGCTGGTGACAGGCCCAGCACTGGTCACTTAGGAGCTAACTAATGGCATGATAATAATAGTGATGATGATAACAAAATAAATATAACAAATAATAATATATGTAACTATTAGAATAATAATGGCTGCTACTTACAAGCATTTTGCATGAGCCAAACTAGTGCTGCACACTTTACACACATTACTTCCTTTAATCGAGGAAGGTGCTGTTATCACCACCATTTCACAGACGAGTAAACTAAGGTTTACAGAGCTTACACACTGTCCAAGATTTCAAAGCTAGTTAGAGGGATTGCCATGGGGATTTAAACCCAAGAGCTCAAATCTCTTACCAACAAACCTGTTTCTCTAGCTGCCAGTTCCTCAAGGAACTTGGCTTGAGCAACTCCAACCTCCTTGTACCAAATAACCTTCAGCCCTAATGGATTCTGCTTGTGGGGTGTCACAGCTAAAATATGCGTGGTGCCTGACCGTGAGATGACAGGGGCAGAATGAAGATTCACTCAAGGATGAAACAAAACTCTTGTTTCCTTGTGGTTTTGGGCTGGATGGGGTTTTTGTTGCATCACAGCCTGGCTTCCACTTCCCTGGTGTGCATCCCTCGAGGACAGCACACCCAATGGTATGAGAGGCGGGTGTGCAGGGTAGGATGGGTAGTAGGGGGAGAAGGAAGGCATGTCTCTCCCATCGATTCAGCAGCCCTGAGCCTGGTCTGATAAGATTGTTGGGCATTCTGAACATCACAGGCAAGGATAGTGCAGGAGGAAGGGAGTCCTTGAAACTGTGTACCAGTAAAGGGGGCCTCTGTAGCAATTCTACTAATCTCTGTAGCAATTTCATTAACTAAGACAAAAGAGTCGTTATTAGCTGAGAAAGAATGCCTTGTAGCTGTACATTATTCCCTAGGTTTAGAAGAGGGAGAAGGAAGGGGAACCTAGAAGCTAACTAAGGTACATAACCCCTGAACTCCAACGGCCAGGGCACTCACATTAGCTGAGTGCCCACTACAGCCATGTGCTCAAGTGTATAAGAAAAAACTTACTAACAAACATATTAACAAACTTACTAATACCTTCTTTTCTCTACATACTTCATAAATAAACTTATCTCATGCTTACTCTACATGTTGTCTCTCACTTGAATCCATCTCTTGCGAGGAAGACAAGAACTGAGGCAGGGAACCCCTTAACTCCGGCCTCCCCAGTAACATCTTTTGGTGCTGTGACTTGGATTCCACCCTTTGTCTCCAGTTGCCAGGAACAGAGTGAGTATGGACGGTCTAATCAACGATATTTTATTGCCTGTTCCACCCACCTTCAGGGTTAAAGGAGACACAACAGCACTGTGGAGGAGGGGTATTCAGACATGCTGGGCTTGTGTTTGGGCTTATCCTTAGATCCTTTAGGTCTAAGGATAAGATCTAAAATGATTGCTGGGGTTCTCCTGGGCTCTGAAGACTGAAGAGGCACATCATCCTGCTGATCCTAGTTTTCAAGCATCTCTATGTGAGTAGGGGTCTCGTGGAGGCATCTGGGGTTAATCTCTAAGACATAAAGGGGCCTCATAGGGCACCCCCATCACTGTAATGTACCCACTACACAAGTTCCTAGTCTTTTCTTCCTCTAAACCATGACCAGGGAACGAATAAGTTTGAATCGTTAACCTGTTGTAAGTCTGCTGTATCTTTTCCCCCAAGGACACTGTTGTATCTGCCAGGGGAGTGTCTCACTCTCTCACCCTCTCGAGAAGTAGCTGTGCCTCTTCTTGGGCATAAACCTTTTTATCTCCTCCTAAATTCTAAGGGTCCCAAGGTAACTTACAGCGAGGGGAGCAGTGGGCAGTGCAAGCCCAACCTGGGCTTACCCACTGATCCTGTCTCCAGGGCCCCCTTTTCCTCTGACTTCCAGGTGAACCAAGGCAGCCCTGCCTTGGCTCACTCCTCTCCTATAGCTTTTCTAAGGAGCCAAAGCAGTCACTTAGACTGTCTCCTATTATTTCTTCCTCACTAAGTCTTTGTTTCACTGTCCCCAGAAGCAATGGCTCCCCCTCCCTCAATATAAAAGAGAAAAACTGGTACTTTTAGAACTGAAATGGCTGAAGGTCACCCAAGCCTGAAATCTCCCCTCTTCTTCTCCAGTTCCTTGCAGTTGTCAAAGTTGCTAGATAATAAAGCAGCTCACTTTTGAGCACTGTATGTATCTGCCTATGGGGAAAAGAACTGTTTCTAAAAGTTATAAAATGTAGTCATAAATTTATTAATCTAAAGAATGCTACTTACTTACTCTTGGTTGTCACTAAAAACTAAAGATTCTATTCAAGTTGGGAAAGAACATATAGTTTTAGTAATAAAAGGTAATATATAGAACTAAAACTGGGTTAATAACTTCTAGGTAAGTTAAAAGGGACTAGGAAAGTTTCGGAGGGTTTATGTAAGTTGCAGAAGGATTGTCTATGTAACAGAAGGTCTGAGTATGTAAAAAAAGGGTCTATGCAAATTGACAAAGGATTATGTAAAGGGAAGGAAGAAAAAGAGAAGGAATTGAAGAAGTGGGGGAAAAAAGGAACAAGACATACAGGAAGAAAGGACATTGGAGTAGTAAACTCAAGATGGGAAATAGAAATCAGGAAAACTAGAAATAAAAAAGAAAAGGAAAGGCGCATAAATAAATAGTAAAGACAATTTTAATGACAACTGAAAAAAGCAAAAACTCCCTTTGATTTTCCAAAATCAATTGTTATTTCCCAACGGAAACCCCAGGTACAATTAAACAGTGGAAAACAAATTAATTAATTCAAAATAGTTTTACAAAAAGCAAATTGCTTTGTCAATTGTATCGCTGACTGATGGCCTAACTTGGAGGGAGTCACAGATTGCTCTCCTCCGCTGCTGCACTGTAGATGAAAAGCAGTGCAAAGAGGATCCGCCTCGGCTTATGCTGATAAACTAGCTGGCCGTCACATCAACAGTGCACAGCAACCAGGAGGAAATGCCATCCCAGATTAGGACCCTAACTGGATCTGTCACACTGGGACCGACAAGGACAAGAGGGAATAAAAGTCCTTTGTAGTGACTGAAAGCACACAAACATCAACCCTAAGAGCACATCTGGGGATACATTTTATCCAGAGGACAATCTGAGATATCAGGAGAAAGTTACAAAAGCTAGGCTTAGAAGCCAAGGCCCCCACTGAGCAGCTGGCAGAAATAACTTCCAGTATTTTTAACAATTGAGACAGGGCAGAGGAAGAGCAGAAAACCACTACCCTGTGGAAACAAAAGGCTCACTTGCCAGGCATAGCTTTAAGCCCTGTGCTATTTCAGGGTCACCAGGCCCCAGGAATCCAGAAAAGGGGCAGGACAGTCTTGCCGCTGTCTCAAGGGGCAGTCCTGCCTCTGCCCGCCCTCTTCCATGAGACAGTCTTGCCACTGCCCATGTCTTACGTTTTTCACTTTTCTGAATGGTGAATTGAGAGTCCATTCCCTCTGGTACCCCCTTGTGAGGCAAAGCCAGATGACAGCTGTGTGGCTTAGCTCCTGTACCCTGAAGGACTACTTAACACTCAATTGGAAGATTCGTTATAAAATTCCAAACATCAAAAAGCTAGCCATTCTGGAAACCCAGTATCTGAGGGGTATGCCTTTAAAATTTCATATAACTGTTCCCCACAAAAGAGGGGTGGGCTCCTGCACACTTTTCCAAGATCCCACCGATTGGTAAGCTCCTTCTCGCTGGCTTCACTGGTTGAAGGAAGGTAGAGACACTCTCATCCCCTAGAAGGACTGGTCCATAACAGAGATGGAGATGTCTATTCTGGGTACTCAGAGCTTTGGGTGCCTGGATCCCAAACCCCCAGGTTATGACCCCAGGACACTGGGCTATCTAACCTTTGTGTTTCCTCCTTCCAGATGGGGACAGAACTCGTCTCTACATCTATCCATAATGGAGACGTCCGTTCTGGACACCCAGGGCCTCAGAAAATGCTGAGCCCTCAGGGTATGACCCGAGGATGCTAGGCTGTCAACCTTCTGGTATTCCTTCCATCCAGATGGGAAATCAGGAATCCATTCCAGGCAGGACCCGACTGGGCTATATCCTTTCCAATTGGTCACAGTTTGATCCCCAACTTCTAAAGAAGAAAAGACTAGTCTTTTTTTGCAATACTGTTTGGCCTCAATATCAGTTAGCTGATGAGAAATTCTGGCCACTACATGGAAGCTTAAATTACAGTACCGTATCTCAACTTGATCTCTTTTGCAAATGCCTAGGCAGGTGCCCAGAAATCCCCTATGTACAGGCATTCTTCTATTTGAGGGGCAGAAGGGACCTTTGCTACCAGTATAAGCTAATTCCTTCCACAATGCCATCTAGTGACCCTTGTAGGAGCACCTCCTCATCCACACCCCCACCTTTGGGAAAAGCCCCTTTAGAAGAGGCACTATCAACATCTTCATCACTACTGCCTTGTCCCGGACCTCCAGCTCAATTAGCAACCTGCACACCTTCCATTGATAGGCCTTTTCCACCGACTAAGCTCTTACCATTGATCGTGGCTGCAGGAGAGCATGGTCCTCAGCTAGTACATAAGCCCTTCTCTCTTGCAGAACCACAGCAGATTAAGGCAGACTTGGGAACCTACTCCAGCATCCCAGATAGGTACAGAGATGCATTCCAACACCTTACCCTAGCCTACGAGTCAACCTGGAAGATCATTATGGGTGTCTTGGGGCAGGCCTTACCAGATCTTGAGCAGGAAAAGGTAATCAAAGAAGCCAGAAAGTTTGCAAACAACTTACTAATGCCTTATTTTCTCTCTATATTTCATATATAAATTTCTCTCATTTCCACTATATGTGTTGTATCTCATTTGAATTCATCTCTTGCAAGCAAGACAAGAACCGAGGCCAGGAGACTCCCACATGGGTCTCCTTGGTAACAGGTGCATGGGGAAGGCAGTTTGGGGTAAATTTGCCAAGGATGAACCACGTGAGGGCCGCATATTGCAGGTCCATCAATGGGTTAGCGGTGGGCTCACTAACACACTGCAATGGGAGGCTGTTTCCCATTGAAAATTGTTGGAGAGTAAATTCAGTGGCTATGACAATAGTACCAATCTTGGATTCTGTTCTAGGCAGGGTCACCTCTGTGCAATGAACATTGCCAGGGGAAAGTGACCATTAGAGAAGCAACATTCCTGGCTTTGTATTAGTTATGGAAATCAGTGGACATTCATTGTTATCATCATCACAATGTCCAGGTGTTAGTGTCTCTAATATTTAAAAAATAATCTTGGTTTGATTGCAATGTTCATAGCTGGGAATGGGGGCAGGGCCACCAACCTCACCCTAGCTTCCCAGGCAAGAGGGAGGTGCCGGTGATCTGGGGGACCCTTCATTCTCTCACGGGAGGTCAGAAGGAAGCTGGTCTGCTTCCTGACATCTGAGACTCACGTTTTCCATAGACTGGCAGCAGGAGGCACAGAATAAGACTGCTCCCATCCCCCTACCTCCAGGTGATTACAGTCCTTTTTATAATTTTCAGACACGTCCTATGGCGTCTGCCCTTCACAACCCTCCTTACACCATTCCCCAGCCTAGAATGCACTTCTCCCAAGTCTTTCCCCTTCCTCATACACAGCTCAGTGAATCCTCTGGCCACAGCAAGGGTGGAGCAACCTCTCAGAGCTCCTGTGGTGCTCACGAATGGTATTATTCGTTTGGTGCAACCATGCATCATGCATTATCTTTTGTGGTTGTCTGTCACTGTTTGTGTCACAACTTTCTGAGTAGACAGTAAATGCCTTAGGACAAGGAGAATGTCCCATCTCCCTCTACATTCCAATGCTCAGCACAGGGCCTAGTACATAGCAGGTGCTGGATAAATGTTTGTGGACAGGACTAACGGTGTTACCATTAACTTGACATCAGAGTTAAGGAGATATTAACCTGTAAGGACAGCCGTAGCTTTTCAAAATTGTCTTCCAAGTCTTTCTTTTCAAGCTCGTGTGTAGACATCAGTTCTGGAGAGAAGACATCAGATTGTTAAGTTGGTATTTCTTCTGAAAAGGATCAAACAACACACTTTTGCCAGACCAAATGAGAGGCTTGGGTGAAAAAGAGACACTGGTATACTGCAGGCTGGAGCCTAAAGAGACTGCTCCAGTACTTTGGAATTGGATGCAGTGTTATTTAGGAGAGGAAGTGAATAGGAGAAAGGGAGAGAAAAAGGGGGAAAGAGGAAAAAAAAAAGAGGGAGGAGCAAATAGAGTGCACGCGTGCACGTGTGCGTGCGCACGCGCACACACTCATTTCTATACCCTGCTTTCCCACCATCCTGGCCAAGGTAGAGGCTCCATCCACAGTCCTCATTGATTCTCCAAATTCCCCTCACGGTAAAACAACTGGATGATCCATGTGAAGTCTCTTTCTCCTTCCCTTCCCAGGGTCACCCTTTCTTTCCACCACAAAGCAGCCCTCAGGGCTGAAGCAGGGGGCTTCCAGGGAGAGGGTGCAGTAAGCAGCCCCCATGCTGCCCGTGTTGCCGGAGGACGACAGGTGAACGGGGCCAGTGATGCATGCACCAGGCCTCTGAAAACCACAGATCTCTAGGATTTGCTTGAGCAAAGACTTGATGTGAAGACACTCAGACAGAAGGGAGGACTAACTGGATTGGTTCCTCTTGGAGAGTTTGGAACCATTCTATTGTGTGCAAAGTGGCATTCCAGTAATAATTTGCAAGTTAGGTAGGAAGAGAGGTCATGTAAGACTTATTAAGCAAATGGATTCAATTTTCCCCCAGATGGGAACAGCCTTATTAGCTGGGTAAAGCCCATCTCATTCTGGCAACACAAGCACATTGTTCGCACGTTATAAATGGAGAGGGGGAAGGTCTCATTAATCAGCCTGGGTCACACATGCGGTGGACAGGAGAGTACTAGAGACCAACAATTATCATTCTGGCTGGCCAGAGCTGCCATTCAGAAAAAATTTGTGGCTTCCATTGATCCAAATCTTTGAATTAATGACAGTGAAGGTCTCTAAGAAATCCAGTTATTATAGCTAAAATTTCCATTAAAAAAAAGTTTGTGCCGATTTCATTAACATAAAACCATGTAGCCTTCTGTCTACCTGCCTCTGTCTAAACGACTGGTTTTAATAGTCATTGAGAACATTGTCCTCACCATAATACTGAATTTTTTGCTACTATTATATATATGTATATTATATATAATTCAAAGGCCTTGGATGTGGTGGTCTAAGCAAGGTTTGCTAGTGAGGAAAATCCATTAGGTATATGTACATGAAAATCAAGAACGAAAAAGTGACACTGTGGCTCACTGCACCACTTCCATTCATATTCCCTTTCAGAGGCCTTTCTACGGCACAGTGATGGGCTTTAGGATATTTTCAGATGACCCCAAACCCCAAGAAAAAGGCAGGCAGTATCTATTCTGGACATGGTATAAACCACAGCTAATATCTTAATGTGCTTAATTACTTGAAGGTCATGACACTCTACTCCATTCCCATACCTGGTACTGTGCTCTAAGACAATGGTTCTCAAATTTTGCTGCATATTAGAATTGCCCGGGTAGCTTAAAAAAAATCCTGATGCCTGGGCTGCACACCAGAGCAGTTAAATTGGAACCTCTGAGGTGGGATTCACTCATTAGTGTTTTTAAAAAAAATTCCCAGGTAGTCCCAAAGGGCAGCCCAGGGTGGGAACTGGCACATATGCTGTTTCTGCCACAGACATTGTTGCTGATATTTTTGCGGTATAGCTAAATGGCTGTAAGGCTATTTTTCTGTAAACAAGATAAAATAACTGGATGACAGTTTAGGGTCTGAGAGTCTGTCGTCCCATTTCTCCACTGATGAGTCTCACCGTTACTCTCATTTTAACATTCTATGTAACTGCTAGCGAGCCCTCATACTGGCCTAGGCAGGGATGAGTACACAGGTAGTGCCGATCTTACAACAGGTAGCATTTCTTCCTGATAGGATGATTTGCACCAAGAGTTGGGTTGTTGTTTTGAAACCCAGTGCACTGGGAGGAGAGAGGGAGGCTGAGGGCCTTCTCTGAGAGTGCAGAGCTGAACCCACATCTCCCACAGAAGGAAGACAAGGGCTTAGGACGACCTACAAAATAAAATCAGTTATTTGAGCAGAATTACCATGAATCTATACACATTTTAAATAAAGTCTTACTTTTCTTCATGTTTCATTATGTTTTCTTTAATGTTCCTCTATTTATTGTGATTTGATTTTTTTTTTTTTTTACATCAAAATTACCTTAAGGCCAATTAATTATGTGTGAAAATGTGTGTGGCATGAATGCCTGCAGCAGAGACTCGCCCGCAGGGCATTTTTCATGCACTAACAGCTCCCAGAGGGCGGGGCTGGTGCTTCAGGGAGGCACCTGACGGGAGGACTGATTACTGCACAGTGGGCTTGGTGTCTGCAAAGAACATTTGAAAATGATAGAACACTGAAGTTAATTTTTAAAATTTTAAAATTTATTAATTTTAAATTTATTAATCTATTGTTAAGGAAGGCTGGGAGAAAAGTGAGAGGAGAAAAAACTGAAAAATAGGTTGTATATTTAGTAGAAACTCAGGTTAAAACTGTAAAAAACCTCTTTCACAAAGTCAAAATCTTAGCAGTATAGTAAATGTTGCTGTTGTTGCTATAACCTCCATAGAACCCTAAGTATCCAAAGATAATTTAAAGTTACCAAAAATATAAAATGAAAGATCCAGAGACCACTTAAGCCCTTGGTGAATATGGTCTGTGGGCTTGAGGGGTGGACCCAGGCCCACTGTGACGTTGCTGTGGTTCCGAGAGCACTGTGAGTGTGGGGAAGGCGTATTTTTTCTGGGGACTGACATTTAATTTCATAAGACCAAGACAAAGCCCAGACTCCCATGCCTACTTTAGAACAGTGGTTCTCAAGCATGGCAACCCATCAGGCCCCCCTCAGGAGCTTTATAAAAGCTTGGTGCCCAGGCTGTTCCCCTGGCCAGCTGCTCACGACCCTGGAGTTGGCCCTCAGCTGGCACCAGCCTCCTGTTACAGCGCCACGGGTTCCGACATCCAGGCAAGGCTGAGAGTAACTGCCTCGGAGGGAAGAAGGGCTACCTGGATCCTGGCTTTCCATCTTCCCTGTCCTCAGCAAGCAACACAAAGGACACATCAGGAAGGAAGGGAGGAAGGAAGGGAAGTAGAGCAGAGAGCAGGAGGTGCTCCTTGCGTCTGCAGCGGGAAGGTTGGGCTTGCGGGGCCCACCCCTGCTGGCCACACACATCTAGGATGGCAGCTACCTTGCATTTTGTGGTCATGGTCGTCCTGCAGGATTGCGATGGCCACCGTGTGGTTATTTTCCATCTCTAGGAGGGCGGCCTCATGGCTGGTGGTGATATCTTCTACCTGTGGAAGAGTCACAGTTACGGCTACGCAGAGCGGGGATGGGTGGCAGTGATATCCTCACTGCTTGGAGAGCAGAGATGAAATTCAACGAGTAGAAAGGTCAGTGGTCCAAAATGCCAAGGACAAGTCATTCTACTGAGATGAGAGCTGCCCTCATCCATGTGCCAAGGCTGGGGAGCCAGGATCTGGTGGTGATGTGGCAGCCCCTGAAGTCAGGTCATCCGCAGGGGGATGACTGCTCCCAGTCGGGGGTGGCTGCCTGAGCCCCCTCTTTACCATCGAGGCCTGGTTTTGGACCATCCACTCCCCACTCCCACTCCTTCCCTTCCTACCAATCACTCTGTGCAGTGATAGGGAAAGGAAGAGGGACCCCTCTTCTAGATGGTCTGTCTCTTTCCCAGTGGCAGGTGGGAGCATAGGGCACAGGACAAGCGGAGGGAAGGAACAGTTACTAACTAAGTTACCTGCTGTCAGATACTCTATTTAACCCTCCCAGCAACACTGTAAAATAAATATTTATGCCCATCTTATGGGAAACTGAGGCTTATAGAGGTTTGAAATATTTTGCCCAAGGCCTAGTAAGGGGCAGTGCCAGAAGGCTGGGCCCAACCGGGTATTTCTGACTCCAAAGGCAAAGCTCCCTCAAACACACCGCTGCTGTCTTCCCAGCAAGGCCACACCCAGTGCCTAAGGAACCTCTCACCAAGGTCAAGGCAGAGGGAGACTGTGTGCTCCCTGTACCTGCCTCCTAGCCGTGAGCTTGCAATCTGGGTTTCCGGTCCAGCAATGTGAGCTGGGTCCTGGCTGGGGCTGCTGCTTGTCTGGCTGCAGATCATTTCCAGTAGTTTAATAATCACAAGTAGCGAAGCCAGCCTAGGATTTTTTATTTTCAACCTTCCTCATCTCTACCCCAGCCCCACTATGTGTACTCTTTTTGTTATTTTGTTGTTGTGGTTATTGCTTTAACTTCAAATGCATGACTCAGATTGCATAAAACAACCCCTCCCTGCACTAGCAAACCAGAACAGTGTTTTTCCAAGTGCTTTGTCAGTGAGCATTGCAAAAAATACTCTTGTACATTGTAATACAGCACACACAAAACCAAAGTGTTGCAAAACAATACTTTTCCCTCCTACTTGCAATGTTCTGGTTAATTTTTATTGCGTTTATTTCAAAATGCTGGTAGGCTTACTAATGTGTCAAAACCTGGAATTTGAAAAACATGGTAGCAGGAAATGTGTCCAGGTCCCTAAGCTGCTTAAGCGGTGCACCAGTTAAACATACTGCTTCCAGCAGGTAATGTTCAGCCGCTGCTGTGGAGTCCTTTGTTTCTCTGGGGATAATTCATAGGCTGACCTTTCATCTGAAGGGAAGGGCTCTCCAAAGGAAAGGAAGCCCACTTGTGGGATGGATGTATGGGAGTATTTTTATTTTAAAATGGGATATATTTTCATTCTGGATACTATAATTGCATGAAAAATTTGCCTAACTTCTCTCTCCTAAGATAAATGAGAACTTTATCCATGAAAACAGAAATATCACTGGCAAAACCAACAATGAACTCCACTTTCAGTGTTACAAAAGCTGCATCACAATTTTAAAATGAATGTGATATGCAATGATTCACTTTTACTTCCTGGCCATTCTTGAATAAACAATGTTTTACCTAAGGCTCAGAACTATGATTCCATTCAGCAGAAAGGCTGATTACCACAGTATATAACTACCCAATTCCTATTTATATGAAGTTTTTATAGAATCTTTGTCTGAAATGTTTCAGCTTCTTAAAAAATAAATCACTGGTTAAAAAAAATGAAACTGTATTTTCTTTCTGTTTCATTACTGATGTCACTTGAGCCAAGAATACCCTGTCTGTAGACATAAATACCCACACAATATTTGGATGTTTGTTACCCAGTTCAGTCTAAAGAAAAGCCTTTGATCAGTCCTTGGAGTGATTCCAACTTATTGGGCTCTTACAGAAATTGCCATGTTCCAGAAGAGTCTCATGTGTCCCTGATGGTGAAGACACCCTGACTGGCAGCACTACATTATGTCTGAAGCTCAACATACGCCTTTCTGGTTTGTTGGGAGGCAGGCCTTCGATTTAGTGACGGCACAACACCATGTCCAATATATTTAGCATGATGGAAGGATATGATCTACCTGTTCCAGCCCCTCAGAGGTGCTTTTATGAGTGAAATACTGATACCTTAACTCTGAAAGGCCATATGTAATAAGAGGAAACCAATGTGAGCTGATGAGCCATGATTTGGGCACAAGAATCCTTACTCTTCAATAGTTAAAGTTTCTATACATCTTTATGGTTTTTAAAGAATGTTCCTTCTATGGGAGAGAGACTATATACTATTGGCCATACTCTTTCCTGTCATACATACATAGTATCAGTTGCCATGACTGCTCCTCCCATGGTCCTTGGCTTCTTTCCAGAGCACAGCCTCACACGCTGAAGCAGCCAGTGAGAACTCTCAGCCCAAGGGGACCCTGAAACCTTCTGCAGACATTTGAGGGGATTCAAACAAGCTGACTGAAGGGAAACACCAGGTCATTTGATTCATTGTCAGGCCAGGGCAAACTTAGGCTGGGTGAACATCCTTCACTTGGGGCCCCTTTCCACCACTACTGGACCGATTTCCCTCCTCCTCCTTCAGGGAGAGAGAAGTGTGGGTTTCACCAGGGAGGAGTCTGTCACTGTGCCCAGTAGCCCCCATCGAGTGGAGAAGCAGCTCTTCCCACAGCAGACTCCATTCCCGCTGGGCCTTTCAGTTCAGCTGGTCTCAGCAATAGCAGATAAAAAGATTGGAAAGCCACCCTCTCAGATGGGTAAGGATACAGCCGTGGGCTTCCTTCACTCAGCCATTTGCCAAGTGCAATTATCTGAGGCTTTGGCAATTCACTGAGAGACAACTTACAAAGCAATGAAGATGTATGTGCTTTGTGTCATCTTAGCTTTACTCATTAAACACATACCAGGTTAAACTCCCAGTTACCTCCCTTCCAGACACATATCCTATCTGGTGGGATAGAGAGAGCCACCCATCTACTCTCTGCAGGGCTCTCTTACTGAATATCCTTTCCTTCCCCTCCATGACTGCTCACAATGGTCTGTGTATCTATCTCTCAGAGTGGGCAGCCAGGTGTCCTGGAGCAGCCAGTCCCACTTTGCCGCATTCCAGGATGTACCTTCTGCCCCCTCTACAGCCCACCACACAGAGCAAGCAGGCGTTCGCAGAGACCCCCACCTTCCCACAGTGCCTCCTCCCAGGGGGCTGGGACTGTGGGCTGTTCTGGGTGGGGATCTGGTGCTGGAAGACTGAGGGTCCCCAGGACCTCATTCTGTTTGATTAGAGAGAGAATGATTTCTGTTGGTGGCAGCTGTGTGCTGGTCGTGTGGGAGGACTAAGGAGATGCAACGCAAGATGATGAACGAAGTGGTCTCTGTGCATTCTGATGAAGCGCGGGGATGTGGAGCCTGCTAGTTGGTCTGAAAGGGTGATTTCCTCAGAATGAGGAGAATGATGTTCTGAATATGACACAAAGCAAACGCAAATGACCAAGGAGGAGCAGTGCTGCTCCCGGGGGGGCGAAGTCACCTCTGTTCAGACTTTATTGAGAAGAATCTACAATGACTTCCTAGACTTTGACCACTGGGTCTTGGAGGAATGGGGTCAAAGATCATGAGTCCAATCACTGAATGTCAGGCTCTGTGGCTGAGTATCTTTGGGAACAGCCAAAGGCAGCCGGGGGAGGAGAACTGGAAGGCACTGTCTTTGGGCAAAAAGGGAAAAACCTGTGTGTTTACAGTGAAAATCTGTTTTGTGTGCTGGCAATTAGGCTTCCATTAATGCAGAGTTAGCTATGACATGAGAGCTGAATCCGATTAGACATTTTATAGTTATAGTCTTGAAATAACATTCAGACCCTATCTGTAAGGCGCTAAAGGAAGCCAGGAAGCCAGGCCGTGCCCCCTACTCATTTCCCCAGGACTGAAGAGCAAGGCTCTGAGTCTGGGGACACTGCAGTTCTAGACGCCATACTTGGCCCTGTCAGCGATTCTGATTCAATTAGTGTGGGGTGAGAATGAGGAGGGGTGTTTTGCCACAAGTTCCCCAAGTGTTCCCATGTGTGGGCAGAGGGAGATAGTCTTTGTCCCTCCAGGTGACTGAATGGCTGGATTTGTCATGAGGGAGACTCTGCACCACAGTCAGGTCAGCCCGTGGTGCGTGAGCTCCCATCCCAATCTGAGTAAAGCCTGCACAGCTGGTGTGGGACCGCGGGGGTGAGAAGAGGCCAGCTGGTTAACTTGACTTTAAAGCTTAGAGAGCATAACTTCTGACAGAGATGTTACTATCCATAAAGACAGCACTGCCATATGCAATTGTTCCTGATAAAGAAACCCGAGTGTGGAGATGCCGCGCACCATACCCATCTCCATTGCAGCCTGCACGTGAGTCTCCTCCTGCACTAAGCCAATGAGCATTGATTCTACAGGAAAGTAAAACACAGATGCTGTGCCCTACCTTTTCTCCCTCACTGCCTTATGCCTTCTGCTGATGAGAAGCTGATGGTCGGGCCCCCAGCCAACATTTGGCAACAGGGGCAAAATCAGGGGCCTGAATAATTCACAGATTTAAATCACCCACACCCCAAACCAGTGGGTGTCTATAGGCAAGGTTTACTAAGACCCAAAGCATTCGGATGTTATTTCTAATATAAAGTGTCCCCTATCATTACAGTGAGACATAAACTCTCAATCCCTAAACACACCATCTGTGCTTTTCACCCAATATCATAGTTTCTTGAGCACTTTCTCAGAACCTCCCCTGGCTGTCAACTGAGACATGGACCAACCAAGCCACGGTTTATAAATCTTCGTATCTCTGGCAGGGCCCTAATATAGTGCCTTCTGTACAGTGAGCATTCCCTAAATGTTCTTGGCATAGGTGAATGGATAAATAAATGAATCACTTTTGATGTCATAAAGGACCAAAAAACAGAACTCAGAACCCTCATAAGACACGGCCCTTTTTAAAGTATGCATAGGTAGCTTCCGTAACTCATTCTCAGTGTCAGGGCCTTTCCTTCAATGCATCTGTGTCTCAGCTTAAAGGTGGGTGAGAGCTCATCTCCCAGCTGTGCTCCTGCACCGATGGTGCTGAGGCGGTGTCCTGCCCCAGCCGCACACCACTGGTGGAAGGCTGTGCCCAGCAATGGCCTCAGCTCCGTGGTTTCCATACATGGCACCTGCATGGGAGCCTTCACTCAGAAGCTCCCTCAAAGCACGTTCTCCTGCCTGGCAGCTAACCTCTGGTGTCCATCCTCCCCTCTTGGCACCTTCTCAACCAGCCCAGAACTTTGGACCCGAAGACTTTTAGTGAATACAAGCATAAACATGTTCTCTGTGTAAAACTGGGAGTGAATGACCCAGGGACGCAGACACACAGTAGGCTGATACTTGCACCAGGTTTCGGATGTAGCAGGAACCACGCTAACACTGCAGACCGCCGCAGCACCAATGTCTGCTTACAGAAGTCATGCTCCTCTTTGAGCTTAGGAGGCAAGATGCTGCAGGTTCAGTTTCTGACTTTAGCAGCAGCGGTAACTTTAGCTGTAACTTCATCTGTTTCCTGGCCTCTAAGTCTAAACAACCTCAAGCAGTCAAGCATATCTGGTTTCCACAGGCCTCTAGAAAAGGAGATGCTGGATAGAATAAAATGCATCAGATACGAGATTTCTCATTACCACAACAGGTCTTATTATTACTCTGAAATTCTCCTTGTGCCTCCTCAGATCCACAAGCCTCTGGGGACCGTCACCGTCCAGGGTATCTATTTGGAAACTATCTGAGGAGGGCAGCCCAAATGTTCATGATTGTGAAGGGCCACCCACCACAATGTGAGATTTAGAGGGCTCTTTGCAAAGGCCAGTTCCCCTTAGGAACATTATAAGCAGACCATGAGAAACAATATATTGCTTAGAAGTTGGGTACCATGGCAATATATCTTGGGGACTTAGAAAAAGAAGAAAAGAAAGGAACAGAACTAGTTTTCATGAAAGCAGAATCACCTCTGGCTCTTACTCGCTGTCACCTGACAGGCTCCCTGGGGATTATTCTCAACTTCTTCCAGATGAACTCCTTCTCTGGTAAGACTACCCGGCTAGCTAGCAGCACTCATGCTTGCATTCGGCAAGTACAGGCTGACAGACTGCTTGGTGCAGGCACACTCAGGTACCAAAATTCTAGCTGTAAGCCTGGAGACAACTTCAACTCCATGCTGGAAAGCGTGGCTCTGCAACAGATTGTGTTCAGCCCTGGCTTTCCTGTGAGCAGCTCTGAAAATTCTCACAAGTTACTTAACCTTCGGGTTTCAGTTTTGTCACACGTAATTAGGGATAATAATGATACATACTCTGCAGGGTGATTGTGAGGATTAAATACGTTAGTACATGTACAGGGTTAACAGAAGTGCCTGCTGCTCAAGTACTAAACACATGTTTGTCTCATGGAATGTGCAGGTGATAAATAGGATAGAAAAGTAAAATCCATAATACATTAGACAGTGGTAAGTGTTGAGGAAAAGCCATTGCAGGAAGGAGGAATAGGAAGAGTGTGTATGTGGTAGGGGGGAGGAGCTGTAATTTGAGATGAGGAAAAGCCTCACTGAGAAAGTGACTTTTGAGAAAAGTCTGGAAGGGAAGGAGAGAGGGAACCATGGAGTATCTAGAGGGAGAGCATTCCAGGCAGGAAGTAGAAGCCTGCCTCGGAGGACACGGAGAGGGAGGTCAGAGGGGCTGAAGGGGAGGAAAGAAGGCAACAGGAGAAAGAAATGAGGTTGGAGAGGGAACTTTACAGGATGCTCACCCAGGAATAGGACTTCTGGTTCAAGCAGTGCTGCTCCCTGCCACCTCCCCCACGCATGCCCCCATAGCAGAGGCAGAGCACAGAGCCCACACTGACCTGCTCCTGATGCTGACGCTGGATCCGCAGCAGCTGGGCACTGTGCTCCTCCTGAAGCCGCGTCACCTCTGCCTGGAACTGTAGCTGCAGCCGCCCTTGCAGGTCCTGGAGCTCAGCCTGCTGCTGCCAGCCCAACTTTCTCACCTCATCCTCAAACCGCCTCTCCAGCTCCTCCTTCTCCTTCTGTAGTTTCTCACACTTGGCTGTGTTGAAGGCTGGGAACAGAACAGCATCTTTGTAAAAACCAGGAAGGAGACACCAAAAGGCTTGAACACCCATGAGAGGGCATCAAGGTTAATGTCATAATGGGGGCAAGACCCTCTTGTTTTGGAAGGACCTCACAGTTTGTAAAGGGTTTTCCATTCTACCACACTGAGCATTGAGGGGAAGCCCAAGGTCTCCTGGTGCGCAAAGAGCTGTGAAAGCCAATTTGAGCTTTCCGACCGCCAGACTTATGGTCCTGCCATAAAAGCAGGGCTCCTCTGGGGATCCCAGAGACCACAAGCATCAAAAATATTGGACGTTTGTTCAGCAGGCACCCTTCCAGTCTCACCCTGGGTAGGTCAGAGCCCCTGGGGCAGCAGCTCAGGATGTAAACTTTTCACAAGGCCCTTGGTGACTCTTCTGCCAATCAGGGCTTGAGGCCTCTGCACTTCTGGGAGCTGAGATGGGATAGGGGAGGCACCAAGCTGAAGGCTGTTCTAACTGGACAACTGCAGAGTAAGTGCGGGTTTCCTGTCAGGGGACCGAGGCTGCACAGTAACCATGCAATACCCCCTTGGATGGGCATGCCACTCTGTCCCTGTCCTGGTTTGCTTCCTAGGCCACCAGAGGGGGATGAGCCAATGACAGCAGCCCAGTGATCCACCTCCTTATCTGTGCCTCTCTTCCCTAGGTTGTGGGCAAGAGCAGACTGCTTTTGTTTGCAAGATCCCTTTCTCAACCGCAAAGTACTTCCATGGAGGAGAACAACATCTTGACAATCTACTATGCTTAGGTCAAGTGATGCTGATTACACACGCACATGGCACAGACATCATGTCACACATCATCTATGGTCCACAAGGATGGGTGCTGCCATGCTCTCTGCTCTGTGCATATGCGAGGAGACCTCACCTATGTCCTTAAAATAGAGTGAGTAGGTAAATGATCTGGTTCATGATAACCAACACCCTAGGGGTTCTTTGTTATGATCAGAAGTATATATCCAAAGTAGTTGGACAGCTTTGGACACACCCTGATTGGAAGTCTCATCCTAAAATAGACTTCAAAATAGGGGCCATAAAAAGAGACACAGAAGGACACTTCATAATATTCAAGGTAAGAATCCATCAAGAAGACATAAACATTGTAAACATATATGCACCCAACATAGGAGTACCTAAATATATAAGGAAAATGTTGGAGGACTTCAAGAGAGATATAGACAGTAGCACACTTACAGTAGGGGATTTTAACACCCCACTGTCAACAATGGATAGATCTTCCAAACAAAATATCAACAAGGATATTGTGGCACTGAATGACATACTAGATCAAATGGATTTAACTGTTATATACAGAACCTTACATACCAAAGAAGCAAAATACACATTCCTTTCAAATGCACGTGGAACATTTTCAAAAATAGACCACATGGTAGGTCATAAAACAAGCCTCAACAAATTGAAGAAAATTGAAATCATATCAGGCATTTTCTTGGATCACAAGGGCTTGAAACTAGAAGCCAACCTCAAGGGAAAAACTGAAAAACATTCAAATTCATGGAGACTGAATGGCATTCATTAAACAATGAATGGGTTAATAATGAGATCAAGAAAGGAATCAAAAAGTTTCTGGAAACAAGTGAAAAGGAACACATAACAGTCCAAAACCTATGGGACACAGTGAAGGCAGTCCTGAGAAGGAAGTTCATAGGATTACAGGCCTACTTAAGAAAGACAGAAATATTTTAAATAAACAACCTAACCCTACAGCTTCAAGAACTGGAGAAACAACAGTAAACACAGCCCAGACTGAGTAGAAGAATGGAAATAATCAAGATCAGAGCAGAATTAAATGAGGAAGAGACTAAAAAAGAACAATCCAAAGTATCAATAAATCTGAGAGCTGGTTCTTGAAAAAGATAAACAAAATCAAAAGCCTTTAATCAGACTCATCAAGAAAAAAAGGGAAACCCAAATAAATAAAATCAGAAATGAAAGAGGAGAAATTACAACTGGTACCACAGAAATACAAAGAATTCTAAGAAATTACTATGTACAACTATATGTCAAGAAATTTGAAAACTTGGGTGAAATGGACAAATTTCTAGAAACATATAATCTTCTAAAATTGAATCAAGAAGAAGTGGAAAGCCTGAAAAGACCAATAACAGCTGGGGATATCAAAGCAGTCATCAAAGAACACCTGGCACACAAAAGCCCTGGACCAGATAGTTTCACAGAAGACTTTTACAAAATATTTAATGCAGTGCTAACCCCTATCCTTATCAGACTATTCCAAAAAATCCAAGAAGAGGGAAGACTCCCAAATTCTTTCTATTAGCATCATACTAATCCCAAAACCAGATGAAGACACAACAAAGAAAGAAAAGTACAGGCCAATATCACTAATTAGCATAGATGCTAAAATCATCAACAAAATATTGGCAAATCATATCCAGCAATACATTAAAAAGATCATCCACCATGATCAAGTGGGATTCATCCCAGGGACGCAAGGATGGTTCAATATTCACATATCAATAAACTTAATACTTCACATAAACAAAAGGAAAGACAAAAATCACATGACCATATCAATATATGGGGAAAGAGCATTTGATGAAGTACAGCACCCATTTATGATAAAAACACTCAGCCAAGCGGGATTAGAGGGACCATACCTCAACATATAAAGGCCATACACAAGAAACCTACAGCAAACACCATACTCGACAGGTAAAAACTAAAAGCTTTCCCACTGAGATCAGGAACAAGATGAAGATGTATACTTTCACCACTTCTATTCAACATAGCATTCAAAGTCTCAGCCATAGTGATCAGACAAGAAAAAGAAATAAAAGTCACCCAAACTGGAAAGGAGGAAGTAAAAATGTCATTGTTTGCAGATGACATGATGGTGTACATAGAAAACCGAACAGACTACTTGGCTTCGTAAGTGAATTTAGCAAAACAGCAGGATACAAAATCAATATTCAAAATTTGAAGGCATTTTTATACACCAACAATGAAATATCAGAAATAGAAACTAGGAAACAAATCCCATTTTCTATAGCAACAAGAAAAATAAAGTGCCTAGGAATAAACCTAACAAAGGAGGTAAAAGACCTGTGCTCAGAAAACTACACAACACTGAAGAAAGAAATTAAGGAAGACACAAATAAATGGAAGTATATACCATGTTCATGGATTGGAAGAATTAACAATATCAAAATGTCCATACTACCCAAAGCAATTTTTAGATTCAACACAATCCCTATTAAAATACCCATGACATATTTCACAGATATAGAACAAACATTAAAAAATTTATATGGAATCATAAATAGCCCAAAATAACCTCAGCAATTTTGAGAAAGAAGAACAAAGTAGGAGGGATCTCAATAACTGATATCAAACTATCTTACAAGGCCACTGTAACCAAAACAGTCTTGTACTGGCATAAGAACAGACACATATATCAATGGAACAGAATAGAGAGCCCAGAAATAAACCCATGTGTCTATGGTCAATTAATATTCAACAAAGCAGGCAGAAGCATAAAATGGAGTAAAAATAACCTCTTCAACAAATAGTGTTGGGAGAGCTGGACAGCTACATGCAAAAAAATGAAACTTGACCACCAACTTACACCATACACAAAAATTAACTCAAGATAGATAAAAGGTTTACATATAAGTTGTGACACCATAAAATTCCTAGAGGAGAACATTGGCAGAAACATTTCAGATATTCCATGCAGCAATATTTTCACCAATATGTCCCCAAGAGCAAGGGACATAAAGGAAAGAATAAAAAAATGGGACTTCATCAAATTAAAAACTTCTGCAGAGCTAAAGAAGATATCAGCAAAATGAAAAGGGAACCAACCATATGAGAAAATATATTTACCGATGCTACTCAGACAGGGGTTTGATTTCCAAAATATGTAAAGAACTCACATGACTCCACACCAGGAAGACAAATAATCCAATTAAAAAATGGGGAAAGGACCTGAACAGACGCTTCTCCAAGGAGGACATATATAAGGCACAGAGACATATGAAAGGATGCTCATCATCACTAGCCATCAGAGAGAGGCAAATTAAAACCACAGTGAGATACCACTTCACACCATTCAGAATGGCCAGCATAAACAAATCAACAAACAAGTGCTGGCAAGGTTACAGAGGAAAGGGAACCCTAGTACACTGTTAATGGGAATGTAGGCTGGTGCGGCCACTGTAGAAAAGAATATGGAATTTCCTCAAAAATCTAAAAATGGAACTGCCTTTTGACCCGGCAATTCCACTGCTAGGATTATACCATAAGAACCCCAAAACATCAATTCAAAAAAACCTATGTATCCCAATATTCAAAGCAGCGTTATTTACAATAGCCAAGTGCTGGAAACAGCCTAAGTGCCCATTAGTATATGAGTAGATAAAAAAACTGTGGTACATTTACACAGTGGAATTCTGCACAGCAGAAGGAAGGAACTCCTGCCTTTCACAACAGCATGGTATTATGCTAAGTAAAATAACCTAGGCAGCGAAAGACAAATACCATATGATCTCACCTATAAATGGAACCTAATCAACAAAACAAACAAGCAAGAAAAATAGAACCACATACATGGAAATAAAGAAGAAACTGACAGTGACGAGAGGGGAGGAAGGAGAGGGATGATGGGGGAAAGAAAGGGAAGGGAAGGGTAGTCAAGGAATATGTATGTATAAAGGGCCCATGGACAGGGACAACGAAGGGGAAGATTGAATGTGGGAGGTGGGGGTGGGTAGGGCAGGGGAGAATACATGGGAAAAATGAGGACAACTGTAATTGAACAACAATAAGAATAAAATAAATAAAATAAGGAATATTAATATTCAATAAAAAAGAAGTCCTTCCTTATAAGGAGCTAAGAAGTCAAAGCCTTCTTTGCCACATTTGGCTCTAAAAGGGTTAGTTAATTAGCGCAAGAGATGTTTCAAATTATTTTTCCCCTGGTGAAATGAGTTGTGGGTTGGAAGAATAGCACCTTGCCCTGTGTGGACAGTGTAACAACCTAACGCTTCCCCAGTGGCCTTTTTGGTCAATGTCCCAGTGTTCCCTGGCCCAGCCTTGCATGCGGGATTCTGGCACACAGTCTGGCAAAGTTGTTAGCAGAATCTGCCACTGTAATCAGGGTGAACCAAGGGGCTGGATGGTGGGTGCTGCCCCCACCCCGCCATGGGTAGGCAAGAAGAAGAGGCATTGTCTGCTGAGAATTTCAAAGCCATAACCACGTTGACTTGAAAAGTCCTCTGCTTTTTATTACCCCCTATGCCAGCAATTCAAAAGAATGTAGGTGAAAAATACTTCTCAAAATAGTTGTTTTTTGGTATAAGTTTTAAACAATGGCTTCAATTACTGCTGCGGTTTTTAGCAATCATTTCCGTATTTAAAAAAAACTACAGAGAAAAGTTGGAAGTATGGTACCAGGACATTATTGTACAAATGAGTTTATCACCCTGAACCATTTGAGAGTAAGATGCTGACCTGTTGTCCCATCAATACCAAATTCCTTGGTATATATTCCCTACCAACAAGGACATTTTCCTACATAATTACAATACAGTTATCAATGTCAGGGAGTCAGACTCAACCCAATAGAGCCACCCAATGCTCAGACCTGGTTAAGTCTCACCAATTGCCCCAATAATGTTCTTTCCAGAAAAAGGATCCAGTTCTGAATCACGGGTGGCATTTAGCTGTCCTGTCTCCTAATTCTCCTTTTATCAAGGACCGACCCTCAGCCTTTCCTTGAATTTCAGATCCTAGACACTTTTAAAGATGACAGGCCAGTTATTTTATAGCAGCTGCCTCCAACCTTTTTGGCATCACGGATCAGTTTTGTGGAAGAAAATTTTTCCATGGATGGAGGTGGGAGGGTGGTTTCAGGGTGATTCAAGTGCATTACATTCAAGATCACCTCTTGCTGTATGGCCCAGACCAGTACTGGTCCATGGCCTGGAGGTTAGGGACCTCTGCTTTATAGAATGTCTCTCAATTTGGTGTGTCTGATGTTTCCTCATTCCTAGATTCAGGTATGTTGGGCAGAATGTCAAAGAAGTGATGTGTTCTCTTCTCATTTGAATATTCATAAATTTGAATAATCTTTAAAATGGAAATTTCTTCTTTTTAATTGTTTATGTAGTGAGTCAGGAAAATCATGCTGAAATCATCATTTTTGCAAGATTGTACTGAAAATGGTTTTGTGGTATGGAGAAGGGAGTGTTACAAATGGTCCACCTTGTGTATCAAATGTGTTAGGTATATTGCTGAATATAGACATTATTGTCACATCTTTTAAGTGAGGGACAGATTTCTGGACTGCACTGGGCTTCCCACCACAGGTAGTGTGACAGCATTTTGCTGGCTTGCTAATAAATACGAATGTGACTAGCAGAGTCAGGCTGAGGTTCTCTGGTACCTGGTAGTAAGGTAGTGGTGGGGGAGGTCAGCATCCTCCCCTCCCTCTGACCACTGGAGGCTACAGTCTCTACAGAAAGAACCCAGCAGTAACTAATGGCCAAATGGGTCAGACCTGGTGGCAGAAGTGTGGAATACTTGTACCCAGGAGTTCTGGCCCATGAGCCTTAAGAAGTCCTAGCTTTTCCCAGACTATCCAACTAGGGAAAGTTACTAGAGATTTTACCAGGGACTTTAGCTAGAGAAAAATGCTACCAGGATCCATAGACGTGTGTGTGCGCGCGCGTGCGTGTGTGTGTACACATATATATATCGTATCCCAGTATGACTGGACTGTACACACACACACACACACACACACACACACACACACACAGCATGACCCCCATGTCCTACCCTCCATACTCACCCTATCTGTCCCTGAATGACTGCTTTTTTTTGTTTTCCTGGATGAAAAAGTCCTTAAAAGGAAAAGTTTTGCTGATGTGGAAGAGGTGAAGCAAAAAATGGCAGAAGCACTAAAAGACATCAAAATGAACGAGTTCAAAAAAAACTGTTTCGAGCAGTGGGAAAAACATTTCAGTAGGTGCATTGCATCAAATGGGGAGTACTTTGAAGGTGACTGAAGTTTAAACATGTAAAAATAAATACACACTTTTTTATAAATAAATTCCGTTTTTCTGAGTCCCCCCTTATATATGTGCCAGCTTATCCTGGTGTGACTGGACTGTAACACAACAGAACAAGTCCATTAAAAATAGTGATTGATAGACACAAAGTCAAACTGAGGCAAATAGAGGAGCAATAATTTCACCCAGCTGGAGGAAGGCAGAGAGCCATCCTATAGACAACAGACAAGGGCAAAACCAGGTGATGACTGGGGGGCCCCAGGTAATGAGTCCCAGGACAGGTTCCTGGTGTCCAGGGCCTTTTCGGAGGACACTTCTGTTTTTGTAATTCAAGTTAACTAACTTCATAGTGACCTTTGCCCCATGTATTATGCACTGGCACATGGAATCAAAATAAAGCAATGACAGCAATATGTTTGCTTGTATTTAATATAGGTCTGCAGTGCAGTGCCCAGACAGGAGACATGAATGGCCAAGACACATGAGAACAGGTGGTCAGCTCCATTCATGATCAAACACATGTAAATGGAAACAAGACATTTTTATCTAAAAGACTGATAAAAATGAAATATTCTAGTAATATAGAAGGGTATCAGGGAAATGGCATTCAATGAACCATCCAATGAGCCATAAGCTGCTTTGAAGGGCATAATATTTTTAAAAATTTAAATGATGGGGGGACGTAGGTGAGAGGGTGGAGGGATTGAGCAAAAAGGAAAGAGGACTCACGGACATGGACAACAGTGTGGCAATTGCAGGGGTGGGGAGGGGGGTATAAGGGGACTAAATGGTAATGGAAATAATACAATAAAAAAGTTTAAAAATTTAGATGATAAGGATGGTGGCATTAAGGGGAGACAGCTAAATAGTATGGGTTTTTTGGGGGGGGAGGTGAAATATTCTAGAATAAACTGTAATGACAGTTGCACAACTCTGTGAAATACTAAGAACCATTGAGTTGTACACTTTAGGTAAATTGTATATAGTATGTGAATTATATTTTACAGTCTTCGCAAAAAAGAAAAGGAGATTTAAAATATAACATGATAGGAAAAGTGACTTAAAGGATTAATGTAGATGTTTCTATAGAAGGAAAGCTCATATTATGATTTAAAACTGTATAACAATGTGAAAATAAATGATGGCAAAATAAAACAAAAGTGAAAACCCTTCCACTATGCTGTTTTACACACACACACATTGCATCGAACCTTAGATGGAATAAAACCAAAAAAAAACGGTTTAAAAAATGAATAAAAGCAAATCAGTTACAATGGAGAAAAAAAATTACATGACACACAAGTTTTAACCCAACAATTTCACAAGTGCACACAAAAAATTTTGGTCAAGGATCATTACTGTGTGATTTGCTTTAGGGAAATACCAGGGAACTAGTTAAATAAATTATAATAAATCCACACTATATAAGGGTGGGCAGAGTAGGTTTACAGTTGTAATACAAATAAATGATAATACAAAAATAGACTCAGCGTTTCATGTACTCACTTTTGCCCACCCTGTATGTATAGGACAAATCCTATATACAATGGGCTACAGGCAATCAGTTTAAAAAAAAAAAAGGTAAATGTTTTCATGTTATCATGGAATGATATATTGTTAAACAAAAAAGGTAAGATGCAGAAAGAGAATGCTTGCATTGTTCTATTTGTAACGGCAATGTATCTATATTTCTGTCTCTCCGCCCTCAGAGGCTTGTGCACTTAAGTTACAGGACTCACTGTGCAGCAAACACCTACAAATATATGTATTTAACAAAATTGTACCACTGGTTTGCATGCTTTATGAGTAAAAACATTTGTAAATTACTACCATAATTAAGGAGAAGACGGGGTTTGGAAAGGTTATGGTATCTAGCAGTCAGGGACGCCATGGCTCTTCTGTCTTGCCTATGGTTTTATTCACGAGAGTGGCAGGACGATTTACAGGCCTGGCACTGTACCTGGGGGCCCGGCTTCCACCCTCAGGCTGTTCCTGAACGCACTGCTGCCCTCGATCAATCGGGAGCAGTGTAGACCTCAGTTTTGCTGTTTGTAAAGAGGCCAAGTAATCCCTTTTTTACACATAGCTCCCGTCTCCCGGGTCCCTGCTGCTCTCCTGCTTATCTCCATCCAGTGAGCCCACCCTGGAAGCCCCGGGCCTGCAGGAGACACTGGCCGAGAAGAGCAGCTGGGGGCCACGGGTGGGGCGCTGAAAATGGAGTTCCTAGAGAAATAAATGTCCTCTTGCCTCTAGTAAATCTTCAAAAATGTATCTGTTCAGATATTTGGCAGATTAATGGAGGCTAATGTAATAATAGTAGACAACACCTGGACTCTTTCATTTTCTTTTCTATTCATGTGAAAACATTTGGTACTTTACCATGAGAGGCCAACACCACAGTAATAAATCCCTAGAACCCAAAATGCTGAGAAAATAATTTCTAACAGGATTGTTAGTAACAGGATTGTGATTGACCAAGAAAATATGACACTTTCAATTGATGAGCATAAGTTTGGAAAGGAAAAACAGAATCTGTTGTATACATTAAATAATTGAGCATATGTATGTATGTGTATGTAAATATTCAGTGTGTGAATATGACATTAAAATACCTAAAATGTTATTACAGCTGTATTTAGAACACCTTCAGACATCATATGTGACATGAAGCTACCAATCCGCTAACCTACGAGCGTAAAGCAGGAGGATGGGTCCTGGCCCTCGGCACAGCGGCAGACAGCGATTGCTGCAGGGCCGTTTGTAAAGCAGGCTTAATTGCAACAACGGTTCATAAACCACGTGAGAGGGGAAAATTCAGTGAATAAGACCAAGTTTCTTTAAACGAACACTCCAAGTATCTGGTGAATAATCACAGCTTTTTATTGGTTTACCAGTGAGGTAGCGAATTTGGTGGTTAATTGCACTAGACTTAAGCTGGAGAGAAAGATTTGACCTGGCAACTCACTGATAAAAGCATAAGAAATGATATTATGTTGCTTTTTATGTCTCAGAGTGTGCTTTGGATATAACGATTATAAAACAAATAATTTAAATATGATAACATGATACTGTACATAACTAAGTGGTGCTATTACAGTAGTCACTGTTAAGAGCCGAACTGTGTCCCCCTCCCTCTGGAATTCCTATGCTGAAGTACGAACCCCCAGGACCTCAAAACATGATAGTCTTTGGAAAGGATTTTTACAGAGGTAATTAAGTTAAATGAAGTTGTTAGGGTAGATCTTAATCCAATATGACTGGCATCCTAATAAGAAAAGATTAGAACAGATACCTAGAGACAGAAGAGGACGTGAGGACACAGGAAGAAGATGGCCATCTATATGCCAAGGAGAGAAGCTCAGAAGAAACCAACCCAGACAACAATTTGATCTTAGATTTTAGGTTCTGGGATTGTGAGAAAATAAATTCATGTTGTTTGAGCCTCCTAGCCTGCGGTCTGGTCACTGTTATTACATATTGATGGCAGCAGATCTCATAGTTAGGTAAAAGATTAAATTGTTTCTTTGGGAGATGGAAGTAAATAAAATGACAATGCTTTCAAGGAAAAAAAATTGACTTAAAAATTACTCCTTATCTCACTGAACAAAGAAGAATGAAATTTACAATCGCATAATCCCTTCTTAGCTATTGAAGTTGTGTGAATTCTTTATATCGTGCTGGGAATTTCCCATGTCTTCCTACCGAACATTTTGATGGGCACCTTATATTCTCATGTCGATTCACTATAAATCATATGCCCTTGTACTGGACATTTAGTTTGTGTTACTCATATATTGTTTTGTTTATTTTTTTTTTCATTAGGCTATGTTCCTAGGTGTTAAAGATTAGTAGTATCTTTGTGTTGTGGGTTTTCTTTTTTCCTTTTGTTTTTGTTTTTGTTTTTTGATGCCAGAGATCCTGTAACAAATCGCTTGCCTGAAAGTGCCCTCTAGTGGCAATGTCTTTGTTCAAACTTATCAGAGCTCAGTGACATGCAGGAGGTGAACAGGGTCAGTTTCATGAAACATGCTACCTGGGACCAGGCCACATTGCCCTCCGCAGCCCTATTCTTTGTTTTTCTTTCCTTAAGACTCTTTTTCTGGTTGAAAATGTCAAGAAGGAGGGGCTGAAAATGGACTATGAAGGGATCATGGACCAAGAGTAGAAATGGGAGTGAAAGGCCATCTCAGCAGGTCCACGCAGCACCTCCAGGGCCTTGTGACCGAACAGGAACTTGCACTGCGAAAACAACAGCTTGTGTTTATAGCGCTCTGTGGGTGCCCACCACCTGGCACACCTTGCCCACCTAGACGGGTAATGTCGCCCACTGTGGCTACCCTCCTAGGTGTCCGGTAGGTAGCCTTATCTCCATTGGCAAGGAGCAGAGAGGACTGAGAAAGGGTAACTAACTGATCCAAGCCACTGAGCAGTGGGCCAGGCCCTGCAGGGCAGGGGCTGGGGCCCAGGCCCAGGCTTCTCGCTGTCCTCCACGCATGTTGCTGTGGAATAATCCTCTGGTCCACGGTCCCAGGGAGAGCCTTTCTGGGTGTTGTCAATTAGTATGAAAAATAGGAAATTCAAGACTGCTGCATTTTGTCACTTTAATGATTAATGATGAGATTCCATTTCCCATGGTTCATATGCTGTTGTCTATTTTATAAAAGTGTTGACGTCTTCAAAGCATGAGACTAGTCATTAAACTGCATGCAGTGACATGGGGATCGATGCCACGTGTATTTTGCTCCCTGCAGGCATGTAAATGGCTTGTGCAGAGACATGAGATGTGGCTGCAGGAAGATAAAAAGGCTTTTTTAGCTACCAGGAGTTCTGAATGATACATCACAAAACAGAAAGTTTTCTTATCATGACCGCGTTTGAAGTACATGAATATTTTACTTACCTGTGGCTCAAACTTTGGAAACACAGCTCCCAAAATGGATGACTATATGTAAGAGGCTTCAAGGCTCCCAAATACATGTCATAATATGCAGCAATGAAGGCCCAACCCTGACTACCGAATATTCCCTGTGAGAGGGATATTAAATAACTCACTGTACACTGACTCTTGAATGATAGTGTTTGCAGACAATGGAGATTAGATGGCACAGGGGTGGTGTGGGGGAGTGAAAGCCCAGGAAGGGACAAAGCCAGGTGACACTGGGACAGGAAGGGAGACAAAGGCAGAACCAGGAAGGCCAGGGAGGAACTTGCAGCCCGGGTCCCCAGGCCTGGCCCCTGTTCCAAGCTTGTGGGCACGCTGAGGGCTCTTTCTCACCTGTGAAAGGAGGAGGCTGGGGACACTGCTATGGGCTGAAATGTGTTCACCCTAAATTCATATGTTGCCTCCTACTCCCCAGTACTTCCCAGCACCTCAGAATGTAACCATATTTTGAGATGGTGACTTTGAAGCTGTGATCAAGTTAACATGAGGGCTTTAAGGTGGGACTCTAATCCAATATGGCTGTGTCTTCCTAAGGCAAGGAAGAGACGGCAGGGATGTGTGTGCTCAGAGGCCATGTGAGGACACAGGGAGTAGATGGGTACCTGCAAGCCAAACAGAGAGGCCTCAGCAGAAACCATCCCGCCAGCACCCCGATCTGGACTTCCCGTCTCCAGAACTGCAGGGACAAGTTTCTGTTGTTAAAGCCTGCTGTCTGCGGTGTGTTAGGGCACCCGAGCAGACTGATGTGGGTGCTGTGAGTGCACGCTGCCTCTCTGCTCTGCGTACCAGGGCTCCATGGACACTGGAGCGCTGACCCAGGTTCCTCAAGAAGAGTTTCTATCACGTCCGTAGTCTTCTCTAAGAGAAGACAGGGATGGGCATCCCATTGTTTTTATTATGATTTCTTCTCCAAAGGGACCCCTACAAAGATAAGCTTCACCTGCAGAGGAAATGTGCTTTTTGTAAAGTCATTCATTCCCCAGTGATGTGAAATATAAATAGTATTATCAATGTTTGGCATTCGTATGCATTTAGTTTAGAATGTTCTTCAACAAACGATATTACTCAGAGGGGTTAGTAACTTGTCTGAGGAGACCCAGCAGAGGGTGAGAGCCCGGGCTCCATCTGGGCATTCTGAGGCTCAGTAGAGCTCTCTTGAATAATAGGACCTTATTCTGCCTCATGTTTGGGAAGAAGCAAAGCAAAGAAGTATAAGGAAAAACATATACAGAAATCCCAATTAGTTTAAGTTCCATTTTCATAATAAATACTTTGTGCCACATTTATGTGTTCTTTAAGACAAAGGATGAGCATTTCAAGAAACATAACTGATCCCACGTGTGAATATAATTGTAATGTTTCTGAGTAACTCCCTCCTAGGTTTGGTAGGAGAAAAATACATGGATGATTTATGGGGTCAAAGGAAGAAGAAGGAAATGGACTTAAGAGGGTGGTAATTAGATGTTTTGAAAAGAATAGAAAATACTGTCTGCATGAAAACTAATAACTACTGCCTATAAATAGGAAATGGCTTTATGAGGAAATGGTTTTGCGTGAGCTTGTTGCTTCCTTTCTTCCACATTGATTTGGACTTACAGTGTTTTAAAAGCATCTCCACGGCACCAGCTCATTCAACACAGTGCCCCTGGGCACCCTGAAGGCCAGGTAATGGCTCCATGTGGGTGCACTGAGTAGTTACTGCTCTTACATATTTTTCTCCTATGAAAATGGCATCAAAAAGGTGACCTATTTGTTACAGAAATTGTATCAGTAACATCATCCCCATGTTGAGCATTCCTTTTCAAAGGGGCATTTAATAACTTCCTCTAAAATGTTTAAGCAGAAATATAAGTGGAGGTTCTGGGCCCTTCTTCACTGTAAAATTGACACCACAGAGTTCTAAACACTGAACTCCCAGGACCCTCTCACTGAACAAGCTTCCCAGCCAGGGGTCCCAATGCGCAGCGCACTGCTGACCTAAATCTTCCACCCATAGTTTGCCATTTGGATACGGACACCAAGGGGATGCTCAATAATAAATGTTATGGCATTCAAGGGTCATAGGGTTAAATGCTGTCATTTCTTCTTTCAGGATGTGAAAGGTGTGGCCTGAGGTGTCTGTGCTCTCCATAGACGGAGGTCTTCCCAGGCTTGTGATTGTTTTTTGTACAAGGGTTTACTGCTTTTAATTTTACACAGCAGTGAAGGATTAACGTTTTTAATCTTCAAACCTCGTTGTTTTAAAGGTGTGCATTTTCCCATAAACACACACCAGCCTCTCCCCATCACGTCCAAGTACATCAAATTGATTCCAAGGAATAAAATGGACCGCCTTAAATGGTTTCCACCCACTAACTTTTAGGCATAGACTCAGAAGAAGCAAAGTTGGTAGGCAATCTGTTTATGATTAGCAAAGATATTTGTCTAGTGCCCTGGATAAATCCCATGCTGCCTTCATCCATGGAATCCTGTCACCTAGCACAAGGCCAGGACAATCTCCACAAAGATGCACTCAGTGGGAAAAAGCCAGACTGTCACTTCCAGTCTTTGAGAAGAGAGGCTGCTGGGACTGCAGCATGGGGAAGCATACCCCCTCCAGAATACCTGGAGCTTCTGGATGATGGGTTTTTGTCCCCACTAAGGAGTGGAGACCATTTAATTGGTAACCATTTCCTCCTGGGATATGTCCAGAACAGAATCACCCCATCCAAGGTGGCAGGTTCTCTGTGGAAGCCCAGCTTCCTGCCAACAAGTAGACTGTTCTGATGTATACAGTCACTAAAACCAAGTGACCTTCAACTAAAAAATGATGACAACTCTACCTCATAGAGTGCAGCCAGGACTTAATGCATTCATGGCCTCTGGCTGGCTCAAAGCAGACCCGCACCAGCCTGGAAGCTTGTGAGCAATGCAGAAGCCCAGGTTCACCCTGGACTCCCTGAATCAGAATCTGCATATTAACATGAGCCCCCTATGAGACGCACCGTTCTGAGAGACATGGGGGTGCTGTTGATGCATGGAGGTGATACCTCATCTCACAGTGGCCCCCTCTCTCCAAGCCCACAGCTTTAGGTGGATGAGGCACTGCCTTCAAGATTACTAATAAAGTAAAAATTCTCAGTACTGAAAACCTAGAAGGACACCCTTCTTCCCCAGTGAGCATTCGTGCCCAGTGAGCATTCAGTGAGAGCACCCGGGTCCAAGAGACCTGGGTGAGGTTGAAGGCTGTGGGGTGGGCTCAGGATCAGTGTGGAGCAGCAGGAATGGGTCTCGCGTCATGAGATGGTCAAGGGAAAGGAGGAGTAACTGAGGAATATTAGAATGTGAGAACAGGAAGAAGGGCAAGTTAGAGAAAATAAAATAAATTCCAACTGAGACTGGATGAGGAATCATGCTGACCCCTTTTCAGTGCAGGAAATAGGGGCCAGACATACAACCCCCAACAGAGCCTGAACAATAATGTAAAAGATTCTCGGGGTAGCCTGCCTGGTTACCCGGTGTGAAACATATAAGCAGAGACACTTGTACCTGTGGCATTTCTTAGTACTACCCAGAAAATACCAAGGCAGCTCTATTGCTGGCAGAGTAATGTGAAGGGCTGGGTTCTTGTTTTGGTTCATTGCCCTGCCTCCTTCCGCTGCTTTGGGACTGTGAAACTTATGTACATTCAGTTAGAGACAGGAGACTCCCTGGTGACAGAGACATAGGGGATACACAGCACTTGCTGCCTAGGACAGGCTTCTGAGGGAGGCATGTGACAGATGTAAATGGCCTTTAAAGTGACTTTGAGCAAATTCAGCAAATTCAGACAAAGAGACTGCTGACTAGAGCCTGTAAGGAAAAGAGTCCATGCACACATGGGCACCAGGACGACTGCAGGGGCCCGGGCACTGGTTCCATGCAATCGCAGCCATGCCGGAGGGCAGTCTGGCTGGCCCACCAATGCTGCGGGTGTCCTCAGTGGGGGACATCTGGAGAACTGTCAGAATTCCACCTCGCAGCTCTTAAGACAAGTTACACCATATCTGCAGTTAGGACACTCTGGTCATTTGGGAGAAAGGGGCCAGTCATTCCTACTGCCTTTACACACAGTGAGTAGAGCTCCTCCAAGTGCTGTGGCAAGAGCACAGGCTGTCGTGTGAAACGGGCACGGGCTTGATGCTTCGTGCAGGGAATTAACTCCCTCTGAGCTTCGGTTTCCTCATGTGTAAAGTGCGGGTGGCAGCAGGACTCGCCTCTTAGGGCCAGGAGGTTTTGACAGGGTAATTTGGAGTTAGTTCTTAGCATTTGCCCGCCCTCGGATTAATCGTAAGCATTAGCTGTGGACTGTTTTCAAGGTGGTTCACAGAATTACTGTAGTTTTAATGGAACTACTTCCACCCTTCCCGAACACTAGGGTGGGACCAAGCATAAGAAACACACATATCGCTCACTGGGACTCAGTGCTGCGGAGAAGGGGCTGTTGCTGGCGCTAAGCATTCCTTCTGTGTAGTTATTATGCTTCGGCCTGGTGCACCTCCAAGCCCATGTCTGTTGTTTCAGGAAACAGTTATTGGATAAGGACCTGTGACTATTGTCCTGAGTCTCAGAGACTAGGGAATGGCTGCTTGTATACAACCCAAAGCCTGAAATAACCATGTCCACCTTATGTTACCGGCACAAGAGTGGCCAAAGGTGCTCCTTGGCAGCAAAGGCTTGTGTGATTGTGATCTCTATCAGAATCCCTATGAAGGCTAGTTCCCGTTTATTTACTGGCTGGTTAGAATAGTACATGTCTGTTTTCTGAAGTATAGTCACAGAGAAGCAAGAGGGTATCTATCACTCTAGGTATCAGAAGATGCAAACATTTCTTTCTCTTCACAGTTTTCTGGAAAAAGGCCTTGGGCAGAGAGGAAGGACAGCAGCTACACTGTACAGGGTCTGAGACTCTCTGTGTGCTGGACTCTCTACTGAGCACTCCGCGTGCAGAGCGTCATTGAACATCACAAGAACTCTGCAAAGTGGGGGTGATTTCTACTTAATGTTCCCATTTTCCCTAAGAGAAGCCTGAGCAGCAGAACCAAGTCAGTCCAGATCTGTGGCTTTCTCAAAATCACACTCATAATGGTGACGTGATCTCGCCCTAAGCGGGCATCAGAATCATGTGTGGGTGTGTTAAAGAGCAGACGGCTGGGCCCACCCCACAGCTCCTGATTCAGTGGGTTGGCTTTGGTAGCACAGTCTGAGAATCAGTGTTTCCAACAAGTTCCCAGATGCTGCTGCTGGTGGTGGCCCAGGGACCACATACTGAGAACCACCCCTGTAAGCAAAGACAGATTATCTGAAGTCCTGTTACAGTGCAGGCACTGCCTCAGAGGTGGGGTGGAGCCTGAGCGTGTGCCTTTAGAACAAGCCCCGGCTGGTCCATGGACCTGTTTCAACAGCAAGGCCCCAGTGCTTAGGGCTCAGGTCCCGGAGCCCTGCTTCCTCTGCTGTGCAGAAGATAGCGTGTTGCAGCAGGTGGCAGGCAATGTCCGTTACTGTCAAGAGGACCTGCCCGTTGTTCTCACTCTGAATTCTAGGCCTACCTGTTCATCCTCAGCTGGCTTGAGTGCCCAGTATGACCCTGAGTCTGTATGTGCAGTTTACTCTGGGGATGTGCCTTACTGGAGAGGTTGAGTCCCAGGACACTGCATTTCCTTCTAGGTTCCTGTGCAGGGCTTCACATCCTCCTCACCTTTTCGTTGGATTCAAGCCCACTGTTTCCCAGCTCCGCACCCCACCCTCACCGTCATGCCTCCAGGCAGTAAGGAGACTGGCACTGCTCCACAGCCATTCTCTCCTGCCCAAGTCCTTCTTGACTCCGTATCATCACTGAGACAGATGAAGCCCTTCATGAGCTCCCCCTGCTGGGATAACTGTGGAAGAACAAACAGGATTTGGGGATAGAAAAGGAAAATAGAATGGGCGGCAGAGCAGGAATAGAGAGGCAGTGGCACTGAAGTTTTGATGGGAAGAATAAGCTGAAGAAAAGTAAATTTGGACCTAAATGCTGAGCCATTTGGGGGCAGGGAGCTGAGAAACAAGAATGAGGGGCTGATGGCTGAGAGGTAGGGCTGTCTTGGGAGGAAGAGGTCACCAACAGGTATAGTCATAATACAGGAAACCATTACCTTTTGGATGGAGTGGCAGGCAATAAAACAGAACAAAGAAAAAAAAAACACTGTCTCTGAGCAGGCATGAGAGGCTGAGTGCTTACAGGGAAAACAGACAGGGTCCTGGGACCTGACAGACCTCCATTCAAACCCCTGCTGCACAGCTCATAACCCTGGGTGAGTCAACAACTTTTCCTGAACCTCCATATTCCCTTCTCTAAAAGAAGCACAATACAAGCAGGCTTGCACAGTTATTGGGAGACTTAGAAACATGTGTTTACACTCCCAGACATCTTGTAGGCATGTGGTAAATGGCGCCTTAATTTTGAATGATATACGCGCAGTCCTCAAGCATCTGGTGAAAATCCCAGGAAGGGGAGTCTGGAGCGCCTCCAGGGAGGAAGGGGTGGACAAAGAAATGAACTTAAATGCACAAAATGGCATAATGTTATTTTTATTTAGTCTGCTACATTATTTTATTTTAATAAGTACAAAAGTATTTTTAAGAGTTTTTCTTGTAAGCTCTGTCTTCCCCAATAATTTTTCTCAGGTGGCCTTACTTAAATCCCTGGAATGCCAACTCTTGCACAAGGTATTCAGGAAACTAACTTTGACTACTAATTACAGCTCAACCCCCTAAGGGGCCTTGGTCTAGTGGCAGAAAGGGAGAATCAGATGGATAAATGAACGATGACAGCAATGTGACAACTGCTATGACCCTGTGTGTATGGAAGCAGAGAAGTGCTATGAAGCAGGCGTTCCTCTGAAGAGGAATAACCCTGCTAGGGCATCAAGGAGGTGATGACGGACTTTAGTTTTCCAGGAAGCTTGGGGAGGTTTGTGGGGTTGGGAGAGGGAGAGACCAGCTCAGGAGGAGGCAATGAAATGGGCAGAACTTCTGCGGAGGACGTGGAAGGGGCACAGCAGGGGAGCGTATGGGAGGGCAGAGGCAGTCCCACTACACCATGCAAAAACATTTGAATTCTACTTATCCTGTGAATGATATAAAACTACTGGAGGATCTTTATCATAGTATTTTGATTTTTAGTTTTTGCATGTGACAAAAAATTCAAGCAACATGAAAAGGAATGTAGTGCTCAGTAATTTCTCCTCCTACCCTAGACTCCCTAGCTAGGGACAACTGCTATTCTTGTCACAGGCAGACATGTTTCTGGTTACTAACGGATTTTAATCATGGAAGTGACAGAGGATGGACTTACGGGAAAGCAGAAAGGTAAGGGGATTAGTGAGGGGGTTTTAGCAAAAGGAGAGACTAAGTCACTACATAAATGAGGAGGAGAGAATGGAATTAGGATGGACTTCCAAATTCTAATCAACAGGATCTGGTGACTCACTGAACAGCAAGTATGAAGGAGAGGGAGAGGGAGAGTCGATGATGACCTCCAGCTTTCTGGATCAGTTTACTCTGGATTGAAGTCTCAATAACTGAGCTGAAGATTATGGTTTAGCCTGTTGTGTCCTATCTCCTTTTCTGTCTTTTACTGAAGCGCTCTTCAAGTTTTAACTCACATGGCTGTCCTGTTGGAAGCTCCATCTTCCACCCTCCCAAGCAGCTCCCTCAGGCCCATGACTCTGCTTGGGTCAAAGGGAAGCGAAAAAGTGACGTGGCAACACCTGAATCACATTCTATAAGGAAGCTGCATGCCCTTTACTTTCTCTCCTTCTTGTTCCCTCAGGCTGAAATGTGCTCCTGTCTACATCATCCTCGACCACACAGGCAGGGACAAAGGGTTTGGGAACAGTAGAGCAGAGACAAATGGCCATCCATGGGCCTTTCATTTTTGGACGATTACATGAAAGAAAAATATCCCTCTATGTAATTTATTCCATATTCCATAGGAGGAGGGACCCCAGAAAACGTAATTTATTTATAAAAAATTGTTATTTATTCTTACATGTTTAAATGTCAGTCACTTTCAAAGTGCTCTCAATTTGATGCAATGCACCTATCAAAACATTTTTTTTTCCACTGCTCAAAAGAGTTTTTGAACTTGTTGATTTTGATGCCTTTTAGTGCTTCTCCTATTTTTTGTTTCACCTCTTCCACATCAGTAAAATGTTTTCCTTTGAGGATTTTTTTTTCATCGGGGAAACAAAAAAAGTTGCTTGGGGTGAGATCTGGTGAATGGGGAGGGTGGGGCACAGTGGTTGTGCTGTTTTTGATTAAAAACTGCTGAAAACTCAGCGCAGTGTGGGCAGGTGCACTCATAAATGACCCATCGTTGAAATGGACAAACACATTGAAAGAGTCTTCAAAAACAAATTCACTGAAGCTGAACACAGCCTCCCACAACAATGCCAGCTGGTACACTGATACAGCTGGGTTCCTAGAACACTCACTGCGTGAAAGAAGCCTGTACTACAAGGGGCCTACCCTCCAGAAGATAATTCCTGTATTTTTGGTCCCCCCTCATATAAACTCCATACATTGAGGACCTCTTTGTTAACAGCAGCTTGACTGGGACTTGAACTAATTTAGGTGCATAGGAGAAGTTGAGATTTTGTTTTGTTTTGCTCTGAGGTGGGGAGTGTGGAGCAGGTGGAAATAAAACTCTTAGACCATGAAGAGTTGTACTGCCTGTGGTTCACCAAGAGGTGACCTCAAGAGAGACAAGGACGAGGGACATGGATTTGGGGGGAGTGGCTTAGGCAGTAGTTAAAGCCATGGCAGTAGATGACATCAACAGAGATCATGGAAAATCAGAGGGAAAAAAGCCTAGAGCAGCATCCTGTTTTCTCAACTGATTATAATCTTTGAATTCATGGATAATAGCTTTCCCATACCTGAATAACACACCTGGAATGTGTTACTTATGCAGACAAAACATTCAAAATTCTCTTAAGAACAGCACTCTTGAAAATTTTTATATTTTAGCAGTGGATGTACTTTCAGTTTTCCTGCTCATGACTGTAGACTCAGGCCATCCCAAGTCTGCCTTTAGGTGCTAGGATTTGAAGGCAAAATCACAAGCACAGGTGGGCCGTGGGCCCAGGGGACTGTGGCAAACTTGAGAGAGCCTGTGTACTCAGGTGAAGAGGCAGTTACCATTCAGTTGAAAGAAAAACAACACAATAAAAAATGGGCAAAAAGACACTTCACAAAAGAAGGCATCCAAATAGACAGCACATAAAAAGTGCTCAGCATTATCAGTGATCAGAGAAATGCAAATTAAAACCATAGTGAAATACTCCTCACACCTACAAGAATAGCTAAAACAACAACAACAAAAAATATTATCACAATACCAAATGTTGGCAAGAGTATGGAGGAAGTGAAACTCTCAAACATTGTTGAGGGCAGTGACAAATGGTACAACCATTTTGAGAACAGTTTGTCAGTGACTTCTAATGTTAAACTCACATCTGTCCTATGACTCAGTAATTTCTCATGTAGGAATTTACCTGAGAGAAATGAAAACATCTCTGTCCACAAAAAGACTTATGTAAGAATATTCATAATACCAAAAAAAAAAGTGGAGACAATCCAAATATCCACCAGTAGATGAATTAATTTGGGTATATTCATGCAAATAGAACACTACTAAGAAATAAAAAAAGGAACAGCTTACTGATATACTCAGCAACCATGGATGAATCTCTCACATGGAACAAAAGCATCTAGACACAGAATACTCTACACTGTCTAATCCCATTTATATGAACTCAAAAAGCAGGCAAAACAGCCTATGGCATGGGAAATAAGAAAGTGGTTGCTTTAGAGGTAGACCCTGGAAAAAGATCTGAGGGAACTTTCTGGAGTGATGCAAATATCTGATAGGTGTATGGATGTATTCATAGTCAAAGATCATCAAATGGAATGTTTAAAAATAAATTTTTTTAAACAACAAAATAGTCTTTTATTTAATTTTCCCTCTTATTTGCCATTTTGATCATCTTAATTCTTTCCTATAGATCTAAGTCTCTCATTTTTAAAGGATATATTCCTTGGATATAGAATTCTATGTTGACAGTTACCCCCTTTTATAGCACTTTACCAACATCATTCCACTGTCTCTGATGCCATTAACGATCATTCACATCCTTGTCCCCTGTATATGCATGTGTCTTTATCTAGTTGTTTTCAATATTTAATCTTTATTTTTGTTTCTCAGCAGTTTGACTATGATGTGTGCAGGAGTGATTTGTCTATTTGTATTTATCCTGTTTGAGGTTCACTAAGTTTCTTGGGTCTGCGGGTTGCTCTGTTAAAAACAAATTAGCAATGTTTTGGCCGTCATTTTTTTCCAAATATTTTTTCTCCCCAATCTCTCTTCTCCTTCTGCCAATCCAATTATGCCTGTATTAGACTGCCTAATGCAGTCCTAAGGGTCACTGAGTCTCTTCCCCTCTCTGTTCTTTTGATTAGATGTCTGTTGATGGTCTTCAGTTCACTGAGCTTCTCCTCTGCAGTCTCCAATCTGATGTAAAGCCCATCCAGTGATTTTCCATTCCAGAGGTTCTGCTTTTGGGTTCTTACATTTCCATTTGGTTCTTTTTTAAAAGTTTTAATTTCTGTGTTGCACTTCTCTACTTTTTTATTCATTATGTTCCTCTTTTACTAGAAGTGGTTTAACATGTTTGTAACAACTTTTTAAATATCTTATTTGCTAGTTGCAACATCTGGGTTATTTCAATACCTGCTTCAGTTGACTTCTTTTTTCCTTGAAAATGGGTCCTACTTCTCTGTATGTCTAATTTTTAAAATTATATGTTCAGCATTGTGGATGATATATTATAGGGAGCTTGTATTACAATGTCTTTCTTTAATAGGTATCAGATTTGTTGACAGGCAGGTAAATTATTAGACTCTTTTGATTCTGTCAGGTGTGGTTTTATTTTTGTTAGGGTCTGTAAACTTCAGTTTTAAAGAAAACTTTAGTGCTGGAGAGACCCTTATGTTGGGTCATGACTTTTCCTTGTTATGCCTGGCCTTTCTCAGTCCTCGACTGATTGCTCAAGGTGCTCAGGGAGAGCTCTCCACCTTGGCTGGGCTGGAATTCTGTCCCGCAGCACTGCACAACCTCTGGTAGTTCCAATGAGCTCACAGTCCTGCAGCAGCCACCCTCTGCCAGGCCTCTCTGTGTACCTACACACAGCCCTTCATCTAAGAACATGGGGGAACCCACCTCATGCAAATTCTTGGGGCCCTGCTCTGTCCAGCTTACTCCTTCTTCAGTGGCTGGCCCCACAGTTTCTAGCTACATTAATCACCTTGAACTCTGGTATCTACTTCTTCAGATCAGTGAGATGATGGTCATTTCCTAGAGCACCTCTCTGTGCTGAGGCTAACATGGGACTCAGTGTGTTGCCCTTTTCTTAAGAATGGCAGGCCTGTGGTGTCCATTGCCCAGTGACTGAAAACAGTTGCCTCATCTACTTTGTCTATTTTATAGCTGTGTAGAGTGCGATGTTAAGTCCAGTCTTAGATGCTCTGTCCTGAGTGGAAGCAGAAGTCTGGGCAGGAGTAATTGGTAAAAGCTCCCAGGTGACTCTAGCAGACTTCCAACCCCTCTGTGGGAACCCCTGACAAAGAATAAAGGTCCCCAGTAAGCAAGAATCATGTGGATGGCTGCCCAACACTACCTCAGGAAAATGCCATTATTATTTACAGCACATGATTAATTTTGGGCCACTAAGCAGTGTTCTGATTACAATTTTAGCTTTCTGGGTAGATCTGCCCATAAGAAGATATATTTCTCATTATGAATTAATAAGTTGGTATTTTCCTTTTCTAGATCGGCTCTAGTAAACATAGTTAAAAGATGTTTCTCTGACAGTCAGAACCATTCTTGGTGTACTAATGAGGAAAACAAAAGAGGCTGGACCACAGTGACTCCACCAAGGTCAATGCTCACACTTTGCTGCTAGCCTGGGCTCCCCCTCTGGAACCGTTATCTGATCAGCTAAACTCTGATCACATTCTTCATCACCAGACATTTTTTTAAAAGAAAACAGTGTATTAAGGACCAGATTGTTGAAACCTAGGAAGTCTTTACAGAGTTACTTGCAATGTAGAATTGGTCTAGTTATCATCTTTGTCAGAATTAACTTCCCAAAGACTTGACATTTGGCTGAAAAACTGCAATTTTGGTAAAAAAAAAAAAAGTGACCTGCATATCACATAAGCATATATTGCAATTTATATATTATTTTGTTTAAATAAACTGACAGATTAAGCAAACAGATTGTCAGTACCTGTGAGAGCCTGCATATGGCCTTGGTGGTATCTGTGGTTGTCTGAATGAGTAATTCATAATGGCATTAGACAAGAAAAATCAAAGGCTAACCATGACGTGGTTGCAAATCCACCTCTGAACTCCTAAACCTCTAGCAGCTTACTCAGTTCACTTGATTTAAATTATCTGGTTATGTGTCTATCTTTCCAATCATAGGCGTTCCCTGAGGTCAGAGACTGTGCTGCATCTGTTACTTCTGGCACACTAACGGGAATGTCTCGTGGGTTCAAGCAAGTTTACAAAATGAAGCAGTAAATGCTTCACATTCCATGAGCTCAGCCCTGGGCTGGGCTCATGATACAAAGAAAAAATAAAAAGGGGATCCGTGTGCATGAAAGACTCACAAGGGGAGATGATTGTATCTGCATCTGCATAACTTGTATGTGATTTTCATTGAAAATACATATTTTGCAAGATGCTCTTCAGCAATTTCCAAGTTAGATGTATATAGCATGTCATTTTTTTCTCTTGCTTCTTAGTTTCTTCCTGAGATACCAATTGAGATCTTACAACACAAAGGCAGCACGTGGTCATGGTGGAATGAGATAAGGACCCAGCTCCGTTATTCTTCACAGTTATGTGAGATGGGTTTTGCTCTTAGTCTCCATAAACATGGTTTATTCATCATTAAAATGGTGGTGGTGTTATCTGGCTTACCTTTCTCCTAGGGTTATTGTCAAGATCAGATGAGATAAAATGTGAAAGGGCCTTGCAAACTGTATGCCACTGTAAATATTAGATTTATGAAGTTACCATAAGTCTAATGGAGGAAGCTGACTTAAAATTTCAAGAAGCTGCTTGTCCTCAGGGTAAGTTAGGGGCAGCCCTTGGTATCCTGAGTTATTCTAATCAGTCAGTTCAGGTTAGTTAAGGACTAAACCCACAGATCTAAAATATCAACATTAACATATATCAGAAAGCAGAATTATCTTTATTCATAAAGGAATGAATATTTTAGAGGATCACAAAACAGACATCTTCACATAAAATAACTAAAGTGTGCTATGTGTATAGATGTCACAGAATTTTATAAATATCAAAAACATGTTGCTGCCAAGTAGAATACATCACTGTCTCAAAAAGAGTAGCAGTTTTGTAGACTTGTAGCTGGAAATGTATTTTCCATAGCAACCAACTCTGTCTCTGGTATGTGTAAGGGAATTTGCAGTTTTGGTGTTACTTTGCATGGGTAAGCACCTGCTTGGGATTGAAATTAAAAGGACTTCAGAAAATTACATTCATTGAGGGAAATCTAATCATGGCAGGTGACATCACCAGTGTGAATTTTGCCCAGCTCACAGGGAACATCATTTCCCTAAATGTGGGACAGGCAATTCCCAGGCCTAGCCATACTGAGTGGTCGATCCTGCAAAGAAAGCATTATATTTTAAGCTATATCATCACAGTCAAATTTCTGACAGTACACTACATCTACTAGATCATACCTTCTTTAAAACAACACTTCCTGCCTCCCCACATAAGAGGCTAGGACAGTGATGGTACGTATTGGGTCCCTGCCCCTGCCACCAATGTTATTGCACAACTGAATGAGAAGATTCAACTCTGCTGATCAGAGAATTTTGCATTCCACAGATTTTGATATGCTGGGTTTTTATTTTCACTCAAGTCACCATATTTTCTACTTTTCTTGGGGTTTCCTCTTTGACCCATGTAATGTTTAAAAGTATGTTGTTTAATTTGCAAATGCTCAGAGTCTTCCAGGTATTTTCATATTATTGATTTATAATCTGATTCTGTTATAGTCTAAAACATTTTGTATGATTTCAATTCTTTATATTATCTGACGTTTGTTTTATGGCTTAAAATGTGGTCTATGTTGCTCAGTGTTCTGAGTACATTTGAAAGGGATGCTGTCGTTGGATGGAGTATTCATAATGTCAATGAGGTCAAGTTGGTTGATAAAACCATTCAGGTATTTAAAAAATCTTTTTAGTCCTCACGTGGACATTTTTTCATTGCTTTTACAGAGAGAGGACAGGAGAGAGAGAAACATTGATGTGAGAGAGAAACATAAATCAGTTGCCTCTCACATGGGTCTGGATCAGGGATCTTACATACCCCGCACCAGGGATCAAACCTTTATCCCAGGTATGTGCCCTGACCAATAATTGACCCACAACCTTTCAGTTACCAGACGATGCTCCAACCAATTGAGCCAGTGGCCAGGGCACTGTTCAGGTCTTTTACCTCCCTCTTGACATTCTGCTTGCCTGTTCTATTGATACTAAGAGAGGAATGCTGAAGTCTGCAGTCATAATTGTGGTTACATTACAGGTTTGAAGTTTTCTTTGTGTGATATTAAGAGAGATACTCCAACTTTTCTTTTGATTGGTGTTAGCATAGTACCTCTTTTTTTCTATTCCTTTACTTTAAAGTTATCTTTCATTATATTTGAAGTGGGTTTAACAGTTGTGCATAGAAGATATGTTTTTATAAATCAGAAAATGTTCATTATTTTTATGATCCCAAAATTAGTTATTTTTTTTTCTGGGGTATCATCTTAGTTTTTGATTTTGAGTCAGATTTTTTAAGGCTATGAGAGAAAGGAAGATAGGAGAATCTAATTTGAAATTTAAGGGAATTAGCACATACCAAGTCCTGTCTATTCTGCCAAATACTCTGTAGACCTTTTGCTCTCATTCGTGTTACAGGACAATTCTCTCCAACTTACTGACAGAGGCAGTTCTGGCCCCATCACACAGGTTGCTAGTAACCCCCCTTTTCACTCTCCCTTCCTTCCATAGTAATAGAATAATATCTGGGCAAGATATTAAAGCCATTTCCCAGTCTCCCTTTTGATGAAAAGTGCCTTGAGACTTAGTTCTGGCCAATAAGATCTAAGCTGAAGTGTAGTTCCTGGAAACCTTCCTCCAGAGAGAGCTGACCCTCTGTTTCTTTGCTCATTCCCTCCTCCACCCTACTCAACGGAATGCGGATATGAGATCTGTAGCACCACTGCCACACTGGACCATGAGGGAGGGACCACAGTCTTGGAGTGCAGAACAGTGAGTTTTAAGAACCATGCCTGCCACTGGGTGTCCCTCCTGACTTTTATATAAGAGAGACATAAAAATCTACCTTGATTTGCTACTGCTCTTTGGGGAGTTTGTTTTTTGTCTCTGAACCCAACCTTAACGGATTAGTCTAGGACCAATTAACATCATACTGTGTTATAGAATCACACCCTACTCCATGTTTGGACATATTCATACCAGCAGTTTTTATGGTTTTGTGTCAAAGTCATATAGATTTGGGGAAAAGGCTATATTATTTTGTTTACCAGATTTTTCAATTTACTAAATTAAAAATTAAAAAATGATTTGGTTGTGGGGCTGGGGTGTCATGAAAATCTTATACATTATGTGTAGAAGACATAGACTTGGGTTTAAACTCTGTCCCATACCAGTTGTGAGCTTAGGAAAGTTACTTAATCTGTCTGAAACTCATTTTCCTATAAAACAAGGATACCAACACCTATTTCACTGAGTTGTTGGAATGAATAAATAAAATATTTGTGACAGAGCTCGGTAAGTACTAAGCCCAATGCAAATATAAGGGGCTATGATAATAAAATTGGAAGACAAATTTTATGCATAACCCTGACAAGTAAAATCATCTCAAAGTATACTTACAGAGGCATTTGTAGGTATGTGTGGGTTGCTAGTTATAAATGAGAATAAATTGAAAAATCCATTGTAGTTAGTAACTTAAAAACAAATATACAATTTGTGGTATATTGACACAAACATAGATTCCTGTCATAACTCCATGTCAAAGCTATCAGAATTCTTTAATATTTCTTTGTTATATTATAGAACATCCAGGGTTTTGTGTTTTGTTTTTTTTCTCGGTGTTTCAATAGGCTGACTTTAATCAAAATGTGGATTTAACCTTTTAGTGTTCTCTATAATACCCAAGACACTCTGCCGGAATGATTGCTTTGTTTAATATTGCTTTCTATTTTAAAACTATATTTCATCCTAGTGTTTTTAAAGTATTCAGTAGAGATGAAAAATAAAAGTCCATCTTAAGTCTGAAGCTGGCAGAAAGATAAAATCCAATGGATCTGGCTTAGGGTGGGAACAGCCAGAGTACAGTTTGCAACATGTTCAAGAGAGGAAAGTAGCTAGGAGAGGGTGAGGGAAACCACCTGTTTGTCCATCAACCTTGGGGACTGGGGGGTAGTGGCAGGTAAATAACACCAAAAGGAGGACAGCTGGGGTCACTGAGAACCTCTAAGATGAGCGGCCATTTCACATAAAATTCAAGTCATCACAGCTGTGAGCACCCAGAGGCAGGTAGTGGAGTCAGTGTTGCTTCAACTCAACTCTGTACATATACCTTGACTGGACTTCCATCTGGCCATGAGAACATCAGGGCCCATGAGGAGTGTAAGCCAGAGGCTTCATCTGAATTTAACTATGCAGTGCATTTGTTTTTCTGATTGGTGAAGTTCATCTAATGCATCCTTTTTTTAAGGCTTAGATTTTCTAATAAGAGAGCTTTGCTGGAGAGAGGGTCATAAACATCCTCCTGATGGTAGTTAACAACCTGAAGCATAAGGTCTTGAAAGGAGCTCTGCTCCTTGGGAGAACTCATATAAATTTACTTCAGCATTTACACATGTGAGAGTGACCCTTTACTTATTCAATATTTGACTTCCAAATTTAGAGAATGACAGTCTATCCAAAGATCAAGGCTCATATTTTAAGAATTATATTTTCTGAGAAATTCTAAAGTGTGATAAAAATCAAATATTATACCTATTACCAGCATTTCTGCTCCTTCTTTCCTGGATTGGGCTCTGGATTATGGTTTCCTGGAGATTCACTGTGTCCTTTCATTACTTCAACTATTACAGTTGGGGAAGGCTTTTCCAAGGATGAACCCAGTGAAGGCCAACTCCAAAGACAAGGCAAGAGCCTTCGCCCTTGGAAGGTGAATTCAGGATGAGACACTTTCAAGAGGATGACCAGAGATCTCTGTCTCCATAGGGAATACAACATAACACAACTGACAGCAATTTTCAGCTGCTCTGCAAGGACTCTACTCTTGGACCACATAAAGCTCCATCCAAACTATACCCTGGAATATATCTGGATATTATCTGTCTCTTCTCAGGTGTGTGTATGAGAGGGGGGAGGTTGAGAACAAGAGAGATTGATTTAATTTCCTCTTTATATGACAATACTAGATATAATGAGATTAAACCCACTATGATCTTTTACCTTGATTTACAGAATATTCAATACTAACAACATTTCACAAACAGATGAGTTTAGAACAAATGTCAAATGCTGTCAAATGCTATCAAAGCTATTGGTCCATTCTGAGAATACATTCCAGGAAAATAATATAAGAGGAAAAAAGCAATCTGTAAATAGTACATTTGTTGTTGTATAACAGCAAAAAATGGTAAAAACCCAAATACTCAAAGAGGAAGAATAGCTTATCCTAGTTTATCAGTGTGATAGAATGTTTTTAACTATTAAATGCCAGGCTTGAAAAGCTTTTTTGATACACAGAAAGAAGAATGGGGAAACAAATAGTTTTTCCTTCAGTAAATGTGCAGAATGAGTGATGTCTGAAAAAGGATCGTGGCACCCCTTTGACCAGGGCCCATTCACTGGGGTGTCAGGTTTCATTCAGTATTTGCTCAATAGTTGTGTTCTTTGCCTTTCTACATGCATCTACCCAAATCTTAGTCATCCTACAAGGCCCATCTCAGACAGCTGCTCCTCCACGGAGCCTTTGGTTGTCAGCTTGAGGACATGAGCTGAGTATTATTCACATTAATGGTACATAGCACTGGGTCACAGCTGGCCCACATGGTACCTTTGAGCAAATAGAAAAAAAAAAGTCCTGTGTCTGGGTGGCAGCAGCCCCATGCCAGCCAGAGCACAATGGGGCCCAACAGGGCTGCGGGTTAACCCCCATTCAGAGAGCTGCCCTATTGCAGGCTACAACCTGCTTTGTGCAGCCTCTTCCCCTCTTCCATGTCTGAATTTGGAAATTCCTAATTTTTATTTGGCTTGACCATTGCTCTTTATCTATGATCATTTTAAGTCAGGTTTGTGAGCTTAATTTTGTTTTCCTCTCAAGGGAATACTGTGCAAGTCAAGACACTGGAATTTATGGATTTTCAGTTAACATCGAGCCCATATTCCCCTGTCTTTCTTCCATTACAAATGCAGTCTCTACAGTGGCTCAGGTGCTCGCTGCTGAAGTGTCTGCTGGGGCTGGATGCAGGGCTGAGTGGCTGGGGCCACGAGACTCCCAAGGCTGCCAGCCCTCCACCCCCACCCCCATGGCTTTTTCATTTGGCAGGCAATTTATGCTTCTATTCTTAGCACTGATGCAGAAATGAAATAAGACTTAAATATTTAAAAAAAAAAACCCTCAATGTAATCTTTGTGGGGTTCTTGATGCATTTAGAAGCTTCTGGAAAGGACGGGGGAAGTTGCACTGGATTCAGCCCACCTTACCCAGCTGGGTCAGGGTGCACACTCCCAGATCCAAAGCTTGGCCACTGGGATCTGCATGGGGAGGGATTCACCCTAGAGTGGAAGATTTCCTCTCTGTTTTTGGATGGAAGGTGCTACAAACCTAATAGTTATGAGAGTTACCCTCACAGACTGCTTCATCACCAGTCTCTTCTTTATCTGACTTTCCTCTTTATGAAGGGGAAAGGAGGGACAGAGAGATTAGCCAGCTTGCGCTACTTGGCCAGGTGGGTCATGTGCCTGCAAACACTGTGCTCGGAATCACCTAAGCATCCCTTCACTTCATGTAGAAGCACAGGCCCTGCGGACTTCGGCTCCTAGAAACTCCCTGTACAAGCTCTGCCTTGGCTGTTCCTGACAGACCTTGCTCAGAAAACCTGTGGGGTTCATCCTCGGGGGTCCCCAACTGGTGTGACCCAGGTGGAGGTGCCCTGCAGCTTAGGCTGGGAAGGGGAATTGTTATTTCCTGCTTTCCCACAAGGACTCTGCTCTCCTTAGAGGGGAGAAGAGGCCATTCCTGACCCCTCTCAATGACAAAAGAAGTCACAAAAATCACAGTGAAGAAAAAATTTTAAGGTTAAAAAGAGGGGGAGGAGTTATGTTTAGCCATCACGACACTATCCACTGCACATCCTCAGGGTCAGATTCCCCAGAAGTATCTGGCTTTCAGACTCAATCCCACATTCATGGCTGGCCTGGGGGCAAAGGCACTGGGGTGGCCGGCACTGTCCCAGTTCCTCTGTTCCCAGAGGGAACCACACCAGCACATAGTAGGCTGTCCCCAAGACCACACCAGATGTAGGAGAAATGCTCACTGGAAAGAGAAGTGTTAGCAGACCAAGGGGAACAGGCTATGGTTATTTCACCTTCGCTGACTGCTTCTTGAGAAGAGAGAATAACAGGCCCTCAAGAGAGAAATGACATCAAGAATGGGAAGATGGCAAACACCTGGTCTAATCTTTGGCTTCAAGTGAAAGCCCCAGGGTCTGGGGATCGTCCTATCATCTGTGAGGTCTCTTAAGGTTCAGACTGAATAGCACCATCCAATCAGCAGAAGACTGGGAGTTTCAACATGAACCTCCACATTTTAATCCACCCAAACTTGTGTTGTTGACCTTGTGCTATTTCACAGAGTAGTCTGTGGCAGGGTACAACAGTGGCAGGCACCACAGAACACATGCATGTTCCAGAGAGCACCTCTTGTAGTCCACTGAAGCTGGGCTGCTTCTCTTGGAGCCCTGCCTGCCCAGGGGATGCCTAAATGATGGTTGCTTGTCACAGTACAAACACAGGCAGATGGATGGGCTGCCATCTGTGAGCAGCAGAGTCAGGGCCTGATTAGCTCCACTGTGAACTGTTATGAAGCTGTCTTTATGACCAGAGAGATGTAAAAATTATGGCTCCCTGCAAGGCTGCAATAGCCCCCTGCTGTGCTGGGTAAGACACTTCATTTGTCTGGGCAGGTTTGCTCTGGCTTATTACATGAGACATAATTGCTTTTGTTATACATTCACAGGTATCAGGAGAAGACATTCTGTACATCCCTCATTTTCAAGGCCCTACTTACCAACTTCATCCCTGATGTTTGCAAGTTCGATTGACAGCTCTTTTCCTTTCACAAGGGCACTTTCACTCTGAAAAAACAAAACGGACACCGAGAGTCCCCTAGTTTTATGCTCAATAAGCACTTTCACATGTTTAATTAATGAGTCATATTAAACAAATATTTATAAGCCCAACCCTTAAGGAGATAATTTTCTCATTATATAAGATATAAAAACTTACAAAGCCAAATCTGACTCATTTATTTGGATCACATTCAAAGCACAAAGCTTGCAATATAATATTAATAATATCCATGGCTGTGCTTTTCTCTATGTTGCTCTTGTATAGATCATCCTTCAAAGGTTTTTTTTTTGCATATCTATGTCCTTTGCATTAATCTACTGTTTATGTATTATTATACCTTGTTAATCACAATCCCTCTTATGAGATTTTTGACCATGAAAGTGTCCCTGCCCTATTGCTCTAGGGGGCAAATTTTATCCACTGTCCTCTTAAACTTGCCCTTTTGTCCACACATGCACAGCCAGCTCCCTAATGGATGAGCATAAGGTAACATAAAACATTTCTGTAGTGAGGTCAACAACAAATGAAAGGATTCAGAGTTTTTTGTGTTGAATTCTGTAGTAGAAGAAATAAGGGGAAAACTCACACTTGAAGTATCATTTAGTGCAAAGAATGTCATTTGTAGCTAAATAACTGAGTTGGTTTCAAATCTCCTATGACATAAAGATAGTTGAAGCAATGCCGAATGTATAATCTTGTTATTGAGTTTCCATAAATATTTACCTTTTTTATGATTTTATTACTACTATAATAACTAAGAAACATCTGCCATATAAATTCTCTTCAAGTTAGAGGTCCCAAAAATATAAAGTCTCTGTCATTCTGCAGAATGTATTCCCAAAGCAAACATTTCTAAAGAGAAAATATTGGCTAAAATGTGTACCAAATATCTAACATGAATATCATCAAGGCCATATGAATGTTCCTTCTTTATTAACCCCCTTGACCTTGATTTTGGCACCTTTGAAGAACATGCACCATATTTGAATAGACAGTTGTCACAATCTTATTTCTGTGTCTGCTGCATTTAGACCTGGGTAACACGTGTATCACTCACTTTGGGTTAAGGGGATGGCCTCAGGATATTCAAAAGGCATCTGCTAGGCAAAGTCATCATTTCATACTGCCAAAATAAAAGTATATTTGCAGAATAAACTGACAGCTATTTTAGTCCCAGGCATCAACAGTCATTAGCTCATGGGTCTCTTAGGAACAATGTAGCAATGATACACTGTCCCTTTGAGGGACAATGGACTCCCTCTCATTCATGAAGCCCTCTCCTTCCATCCCAGCCCAGAGCAACTTTTCCTTCCCTGAATTTGAAGGCTAGAGAGCCCACCTGGGAGTGTATATTTTCCTAATCTCTAAGCGATGCTGCCTCAATGCCATGTCTATTACACAGGGTTATCATGAGGGTTAAATAAATTAATATATGTAAAGTAGTTAAAATGGTGTCTGGTGCTTAGCAAGCTCTATACAAGTGTTAGATGTTGTAACTCTGTTGTTTCCTTTAATTTTATTGGTAACTGGATAACATCCCATAGATAATAGATGCTTTTCATATTAAGATCAAAATGTGTTTACAATTGTTTACTAATCTTATACTCTGTTTTTAATTTTTTAA